>NC_140514.1:54954390-56438140 GCF_964339955.1 Pipistrellus hanaki
ACCGAATCTTGCACATCTTCATCCATTTTCTGCTTTTTGGCCGATGGTTTCATGAAAAACCTGTCCAAAGTTCGCTGTGCGAGGCGTTCGTTATGCGAGGCACCACTGTATTTCCTAGAAAAGGCCGATAAATTTAACAAGACCCTCAAGGATATGAAAAAGGACCAACTAGAAATTAAACATACACTGACTGAAATAAAAAATATTATACAGAGACCCAACAGCTGACTAGAGGAATGCAAGAATCAAGTCAAAGATTTGGAATACAAAGAGGCAAAGGACACTCCTCCGGAGAAGCAAGGAGAGAAGAGAATCCAGAAAGTTGAAGATAGTGTAAGGAGCCTCTGGGACAACTTCAAGCATACCAACATCAGAATTATGGGGGTGCCAGAAGAAGAGAGAGCGCAAAACCTATTTGAAGAAATAATGTCAGAAAACTTCCCCCACCTGGTGAAAGAAATAGACTTACAAGTCCAGGAAGCACACAGAACCCCAAACAAAAGGAATCCAAAGAGGACCACACCAAAGACACATCATAATTAAAATGCCAAGGGCAAAAGACAAAGAGAAAATCTTACAAGCAGCAAGAAAAAAAGTTACCTATAAGGGAGCACCCATATGATTATCAGCTGATTTTTCAACAGAAACTATGCAGGTCAGACAGGAGTGGCAAGAAATATTCAAAATGATGAACAGCAAGAACCTACAACCAAGATTACTCTACCCAGCAAAGTTATCATTCAGAATTGAAAGGCAGATAAAGAGCTTCACAGATAAGAAAAAGCTAAAGGAATTCATCACCACCAAACCAGTATTATATGAAATGCTGAAAGGTATTCTTTAAGAAGAGGAAGAAGAAAAAGGTAAAGATAAAAATTATGATCAACAAATACATATATATCAAGTGAACCTAAAAATCAAGTGAATTAAAAATCTGAGGAGCCAGAGAGAAGAGAGCCCATTTCCAGGCTGTGTCACGGGAGAACCTCAGCTGCCAAGTCACCTCAGCTCAGCAGCTCCTGTGTTGAGTATCTGCCCCCTGGTGGTCATTGCATGTCATAGCTATCAGTCAAAAAGTCAAATAGTCAGATGGTCGCTTAGACTTTTAAGTATATACTACGAAAGGTTATATGCCACCAAATTCAATAACCTAGAAGAAATGGACAAATTCTTTAAAATATATAGCTGCCCTAGACAGAATCACAAGGTACTGGAAAACCTAAATAGACCAATCATTGGTAACAAAATTGAAACACTAAAAAAAAACACACAGCACCTCCCCAAAAAACAAAAGCCCAGGACCAGATGGCTTTTCTACCCTAACACTCAGCAAATATTTAATATCCTCCTCTAATTCTTAAAAAAAAAAAAAAAATTAAAGAGGAGGAGAAACTTCCTAACTCATTTTATGAGGCCAATGTAACCCTGATACCAAAACCAGGCAAGGACAACACAAAAAAAGAAAACTACAGGCCAATATCTCTGATGAGCATAGATGTAAAAATCCGAACCAAATCCTAGCAAATCAAACAAAACATTAAAAAGATCATATACATTGTGATCAAGGATGGTTCAACACATGCAAATCAATGCAGTAACACACTAAATTTACAAAATAAGTCATATTATATTAATAAATGTAGACAAAGCATTTGACAAGCTCCAACATCCATTGATGATTAAAACACTTAATAAAATGGGTACAGAAGTACCTAACATAATAAAGACCAGTTCTGACAAACCCTCAGCCAATATCATACTCAATGATGGAAACTGAGAAAAGACAGCTTTTCTTCTAAGATGAGGAACAAGGAAAAGATGCCTCACCATTGTTATTCAACATGGTATTGGAAACCCTAGCCAATGCAAATAAGAAAAATAAAAGGCATCCAAACTGGGAAGTAAAACTATCCTTATTTGTAGATGGCATAATACTATATAGAAAACCTTAAAGATGTCACCATAAGATTATTGGGGGGAAAATAGTCAAGTTGCAAGATAACAAATCAATACATATGTGAACATCTGATTTATGACAGAGGGCATTACAGAGAGAAGATGTGCTTCTCAATATGTAGGATTTGAACACTTGGTTATCCATTTGGGGGAAAATAAAGGAAATTGAATAGTGCATACAGTTATCACTTTCTGGTGGGTTAGACATTTAAATGTGTGTGTATGTGGGCATGTAGATAATGTAGAAAAATATTTTTATGACAACAGGGTAGAAAAGGATTTATCAAGACACAAAATACCAACCATTGAAGAAAATATCTGATTAAGTCTGATTGCAGAAAAATTAAGAATGACTATTTATCAAAAGACATAATCAGTAGAATGATAAACTACAACAAACAGAACTTTTTGCAACATATTTATTCTACAAATGATTAGAACCCAGGACACATAAAGAACTCATATGAATAAATAAGAAAAATACAAACTCAATGGAAATAGGGCAAAAGAGACCAGCTGCTGTGGCTCAGTGGTTGAGCTCTGACCCAGGACCAAGAGACCACTGGTTTCCCGGTCAGGGCACATGACCAGGTTGCTGGTTTGGTACAGGAGGCAGCCTATCAGTGATGTTTCTCTATCATTGATGTTTCTATCATACTACACCTCTCCCTTCTCTAAAAAATTAATAAAATCATAATAAAAAAATTTTAAAAGGCAAAAGATATAACAGGCATTTCCCAGAAGAGAAAATATGAATTACCTAGCAACACGTAAAAGACACTCAATCTCATTAGTAAACAGTAAAATGCAAATTGAGGAAAAAAGAACCTTGACCAGAAGGTCATACCTTATACAAAAATTAATTCCAAATGGGTCACAGACTTAAATGTAAAACAAATCTATAAAGTTTAGAAAACATAGGAGATAATCTTCAGCATCTAGCAGGAGGCAGATTCTGAGCCATGTCATCAAAAGCATAATCAATAAGAGGGAAAAAATCTGTAAATGGGACTTTATTAAAATTAAAAATGTTTGCTCTGTAAAATGTCCTGTTTAGAGGATGAAAAAAAAAAAGCTATTTGTAAACCAAAACCCTAAAAAAGGATTAGTATTTAGAATATATATTAAGAATTCTGAACACTCAGCAGCAGCCTGGCCAGTGTCGCTCAATGGTTGGGCACCAACCTATTAATAAGGAGGTCACAGTTCAGCTTCCAGTCAGGGCGCACAGGAGGCAGCCAATCAATGATTCTCTCGCGTCACTGATGTTTCTCTCTCTCTCTCCTTCTCCCTTCCTCTCTGAAATAAATGAAAATATATTTTAAAAAACAAACCTCATAGGGGGGAGGGGCGGGAATCGGGGAATAAGGACACATATGTAACACCTTAATCAATAAATTAAAAAAACGACTTTACATTAAAAAAATTAAACAATCCAATTAGAAAATTGGCAAAAGACATGAACAGATATTTCATGGAGTGAATAAGCATATGAAAAGATACACATTAGCCACTGTGTGAAAACCACATGAGATGTCACAACACCTACCAGAATGGCCAAAATAAAAGTGACAACACGAAATGCTGGCAGGATTCAGAGAAACTGGGTCACACTCGTTGTTGGTGGAGATGTATTGTAAAATGGTGCAGCCACTCTGGAAGTTTGTCCATTTGAAAAACCAAAACGTGCAATAACCATATAATCTAGCGATTGCACTTCTGGTCATTTATTTCAAAGAACCCAACATTTACACAGAAACCTGTGAAGAACGTTCATAGCAGCTTTATTGGGATAGCCAAGAACTGGAAACCACCTCCCCGTCCTTAACTAGAAGGAGCATACATGGAAAACCACGCAACCACCAAAAGGGACGAACTGTGGACCCCACAACCACCGGGAGATATCCAGAGTCTATGCCGAGAAAACCCAACCCCAGATGCTACATGTTACTCAACCCCATTTATACATTCTTGAAATGACAGAACTGGCGAGCTGACAAACAGATCAAGGGTTGCCAGGGATTGGGATGGCGGCTGGAGGTGGGGTGGGGGTATAAAAGGGTAGAGTGAGATGCTGATGGCAACCGGACGGTTGTGTCCAGGCTGTAGCAGTGGTCACACAAAGCTACACATGAGATGATATATAACTAACCATCCTACTGCCGTGTCCATTCCTGATTTGATACTGATTGTAACTAAGATGTAACCATTGAGGAAAGCAGGGTGAAGGGTACCTCTATCTTTGCAACTTCCTATGAATCTGTACATTCAAAACAAATAGATAGAAAAAAAAGTAATAGTTCTAAACTGATATCTGGAATGGATCCTGCAACTGAGAAAGGACATTAGAAAAACTGGTAGAACCCATATTGTAAAGTGTGATTTAGTTATTGTTGTACCAGTGTTAACTTTTAGTTTTGATAAAGGTACTGAGGTGACGTAAGATGTTAACATGAGGGAGCCAGATGAAGGGTGCATGGAGCCCTTCTGTGAACCTAACGTTATTTCAAGACTGAAATCCTGCTGTCAGACCCATTCCATCCCCCCGGGTGGGCCCCGGCCTCAGAATGTCTAATTTTCCAGGCGATGAACCCGGGGAAGAACCACAGTCCGGAGAGAGGTGCACAGCACAGCGAGGCCCTCCCTGGCCTCAGCAGGCTCTGCAGTGACATAAGCCAGAGCTACCCCCGGGCGCCTCACCGGCACTGGACACAGAATAATGAGACATCCTCAGGACCTGCTGCTCCCACCTGGGGTTTTGCTCTTGGAGTGATTTCCTGGAGAACAGCTTCCATCCTGCTGATCCCAGATAAGGACCCAAATTCCTCTGAGAAAGGTTCCAGAAACCTCCGTCCCCCCCGCCCTCTCTGAGATCCAGGGCCCCGTGATGCCGCTTCTACGCAGCTGGAGAGCTGTGGGCGGTTAACAGAGGGAAACGGGAAGGAAAAAGACAAAAAACAAAAACAGAATCTTGTTGCTCCCGATTCTCCTAAAACCCATAGCCAGGGATAGGAAACAGGCAAAAGCTTGAAATGCTTCAGAGACAGAAGTCTCTTCTTTTTCTAAAAGAAAGGTGGCGGTGATGCACCTGGTCCCCATTCGACTCCCACTCCCTCACTGCTCGCCAGGCACTCACAGCCACACGACCGGGCAGCCGAGGAGGGAGGCGTGAAATTGGTCTCGTTCTGGTTCCTGTTCCCGGGATCTGACCATGCAGAAAGGCCTGGCTGCACAGGGCCCTCCGCTCACAGGACCTCTCGTAACACAGAACGTGGCCTGGGCGGGAGGACGGGCTGGCAGGAAGCTGCTCCGTGGCCGGGCTCGCCCGTCCCCCAGGCAGATGTGTGGCGGGAAGCGCAGGCCGTCCTGTCCCAGGGCCTGCAGCTTGCTCAGGGCTCTGCCGGGTCAGCCAGCCACCTCCACAGGAGGGGCAGGACTGGTGGCACAGGCTTGGTTTGGCACAAAGGGCAGGCTGGGGCGTGCTGAGACATGGCACTGTCAGGGAGGCCTCCACGTTGGCCATGACAAGGCCATGGATTTGAACCCCCAGCCGTAACTGGTGCCGTGGTTTGCTCAGAAAGTGCTGCCAGCAGCAGCAGTTGGCAGAGAAGCAGAGCGAGTACAGGCCACGGCCACGGCCACAGAAAGGCCGTGATCGTGCACTCACGTCATGGCAGGGCCCAGGAGGGGCAGGCCCTGCACCGTCACAGGGAGCAGGCTGGCCCCGACCAGGGCGATGGCGGTGTCCTTCCATCCCGGGAAGCAGGCCTGGAGGGCTGGGCCCGCTGAGCCCTCTTTCCTGGAGGAGGCAGGCCCTCCGAGGCTCCGGACGGCGTCTGAAGGGCCATCTAAAACGTGGCCGAGGGGAGGACGGGCTGGCCTGCTCCCCAGACCCGGCTGCCTGCAAGCAGTTACACGCCGGGGTTCCGCCCGGGGCTCCCCTCCGCTGGGAGGCCGGGCCCGCCGTGGCTGGACCCTAGGGGAGAGGGAGAATTACTGCCGGACGGAAGGGGGAGCATCCTCTGGGGGAAGGAGGGGGCAGGGCAGGCAGAGGCCTGACTCCGCCTCCCAGACACCGCGTAGGGGACACGGTCACCACTGAGGCAGGGAGGCAGGGCTGGGCTGTGGCCGCAGGAGGCCGAGGCCGTATGCTGGGCAAGGGGAGCCTGCCCTGGAAGGGGCTTTAGCCTCCAAGGCTGGGCGGGTCCATGAGTCTTGTCTCCCAGAGAAATGAAGTGAGAAGCAGCAGGAGGGACGGGAAGGGCCCGCACCCGCCGGGAGGAAGGCCCCCAGGCAGGGAAGCGGTCTCGGAGCTCCCCCAGCAGACCTGGGAAAGGAAAGCAAAGCCAAAGGAAAGGGAAGGTATTTACCTTGGGCGTTTTCTTAAAACAAAAATGCTCACTAATCCAGGCAATTATCAACTGCAGTTTCCAAAAGTGCCAAAGAGGGGAAGGCCTACTGGGCAGGCTGGAGAGAGCAGAGAGGAGGGGGGGGGAGAGAGACGGAGAGGGGGAGAGAGAGAGAGAGGGAGAGAGGGAGAGAGAGAGGGAGAGAGAGAGAGGGAGAGAGAGAGAGAGAAGACAGCTATTGAGCCGAACCCGCAGGCCTCTGCCCGCACACCGCGGCCTCGGGCACCTGCTGGGCAGGGCCCAGGCAGGGGCACGCACTCTGCCTCAGGCTGCTCGGAACAGAGGGTCAGGGAACAGGTCTTCATGAACTTTCCCCCGAAAGTCCCGTTCTGTGAGTGCTGCACGTGGAGGAGTTACTCCAAAGTGAAATGCAGGTCAGGGGTCAGAAAACTATTTCTGTAAAAGGTTAGTTCTGCCCTAGTCTGGCTCTGTGGATAGAGCGTCAGCCTTGGACTGAAGGGTCTTTGGGTTCGATTCTGGTCAAGGGCACAAGCCTAGGTTGTGGGCTCGATTCCCCAATAGGGGGCGTGCAGGAGGCAGCTGATCCATGATTCTTATTGCTGATGTTTCTCTGTCCCTCACTTCCTCTCTGAAATCAATAAAATATATATATATATATATATATATATATATATATATATATATATATATATATATATAAAAGGCCAGTACTTTCAGGTTTTGCAGGTCACATGGCCTCTGTAACAATTTGACTCCACTATTGTAGCTCAAAGGCTGCCACATACAATCTGTGAACAAGCAGGTAGATCCCAATAAAACTTTATTTATGCCCTGGCCAGTGTGGCTCAGTTAGTTGAGCATTGTCTCATGCACCAAAAGGTTGCCAGTTCGATTCCTGATCGGGGTACATGCCTGGAATGTAGGGGGCGTGCGAAGGCAGCCAATCATTGTTTTTCTTTCTCTTTCTCAAAAATTACTAAGAACATATTTAAAAAACAAAACTCAACTATTTACAAGAGCAGGCCAAGGGCCAGAACCAATCCTTGATCCACTGCTCTATCGGAGTCAAAACCACCCTGCGTCTGAGCACGTTCTCCGGGAGGGGCCTGACTGCAGCAGAAGCCGCGCTCCTGAGGCCTCCGTGCGGAGTGACAGCCAGCCCTCCGAGGCAGGGACGCAGCAAGGGGCAGAAACCAGGGCCAGGAGCGGAAAGACAGCGGTGAGCCTCACGGGCAAAGCTCAGCCGCACTTCGGAGAACAGCCCCAACGTGACTGCAGAGCAGGAGGCAATCTGTTACAAAGGGGCATGACGCACAGGCTCACTATCCATCAGTCCCTTAGGGGACTGACCTCTGAGCAGCAGAAGCCAAAAAAGGGCTTAAACCCTGGGAATCGGGTAAAAGATGAAATGAAGAGAAAACCATCCTTCTGAGACCTAAGTCTGTACTCTGAACATGACACGCGCAGGCCGAGCAGCTGGGGCCGGGAAAGGCTCCACACGAGAAAACCAAAGGCTCTGAGCCCACGGCCAGGACTAACAAGGGGACGTCACAGAATCAACGACCTCACCGGACGAGGGCGGGGGCAGCCCACGCCGGACTGCAGCAGCGCACCCCACCGGGGCCGCCTTTCCAACACCCAGTGTGGGGGCGGGGGCACTGCTGTCCCTTGCACCTGTATCCCCCCTCAGAGAGCATCTTTGTGCTGTAAGAACATCGTGTGCTCAGCATGGGCCTGAGCAGGCACCGCTGTTCTCCGGGAGGCACCACAGCCGGGACAAGGGCACACACGGGCTGCACGCCGGAGGGCCTGAGTCCGTCTCTGCCCCAAATCTTCATCTGGAAAGTGGGCATCACCCCCCGCCCAGGACTCAGGGACAGCCTCAGAGGAGTCAGAGCACGGTGCCCAGGAGCTCAGCCCCCTGCGGCCTTCCCGCCCACAGCCTCGGCGTCTCCGACCCCGACCCAGGAGGAGCTCCGAGTAAAGGAACCTCCTGATTAACGAGGGCAAGAAGGTTCCCGACGCTGCCACCTCCCACCCCTCACGGAGGCCCTCCTCACACCGGAGGGTGGGGTTTGCCATCTCCCATCGCAAAGCTCAGCCCCATCACAAGCGTCTTGCGCAGAGGAGCCCAGGGCGGGATCCGAGCCTCTCCTAGCACAGGCCTCGGGGCCTATGGCTGGATGTGCCCACCAGCCACCGCCTTCGGAGCCAGGCCCACCGGGACCCAACCTCACTTTCTGGGGGACCTAACCCTTATCCCAAATGACCACGTCTGGACGTGATCTCATTCCCTAAGTCAACCACCCAACAGGCTCTCAAGAGGAAACGTTGCCTTCACAGACTCAAGTGCCTGCTGGTGGACAGAACTCGGGGCCGTCCGGAGGAAGGGGAGGAGGGAGAACGCAGGGCGGAGAGAGCCAGTGTGTGCGCGGCAGCGCGGCCCCGGGCTCACCTGCTGCCGCGGCTGTCCTGTCACCGAGGAGCCGGGTCCGGCTGCCCGGGATGACCTGGAGGTCCGCGCTCTCGGGGGACGGTGGCAGGGGCTGGGCTCGGCTGGCCAGGAGCGCATTGAGGTACTGGAGCCGCGTGACCTGGAGGAAGAACGCATTTCGGAGCAGGTGAAGCGCCCGCTCACGCCACCCTCTCCTGCCCACAAGCAGGAGGCGTCACTCTGGGCGGGATGAGGAGAAGGAAGAACCACAGGCTAGCTAAGGACAATCGAGCAAAGTGTCCTTAAGATCAGAAGGAAACTGGGTGCCTAGGCCCAGAGGCGAGACCGATCAGCAGCCGTTGGAGGCGGCAGAGCCAATTCAAGGTTTGCTCTGGGACGTCTCAGACTGACTTACTAGGAATTTACTCTCAGGTCACACAACCTGGTGACCAGGGGTCTAACCTTCGGGGACACAAAGCTGGTCAGAGGCCAGAGCCAATGAGAGTCCAAACCTTGATGAACTGCAGGTCAGAGAGGGCCCTCACGGTGTAGTCAGGACAGTACGTGGACGGGCGGGTGCCGTCGGCTGGCTCGGGCTGCGGGTCCTGGCAGAGGGCCTGGAGCGAGGACACCGGGGACTGGTGAACTAGGGAGAGAACAAGCAGTCACGGGAGCCCGCTGGGAGCTGGCAGCCCACCGTGTGGGGACACCTGCACCGCCGCGGAGCCCCCACCTCACACCGGGACCTCGGCCAGGAACTTGGGGAGATGGCAAACAGCTTCCTCCAGGGAGAGGTGTACAGGAATGAAAACACCTGCCCTTCCCGCAGCCCCTGAGCGGCAGCCCCGCAGTCCTGAAGCAGGCCGCCCTGTAGAAGGCCGCGCTGGAGGGGGAGGAGGGCAGATCCTGGTCCGGGGGCCCCGCCACAGCAGAGGGAGAGCCTCAGCCAGCCCAGCCTTCACCGGGGGGCGGGGGGAAGGGGGGCACAGCTTACCTGAAGACGGGGCTGTCAGGGCAGACAAGCCATAGTAGGTGAACGCCCCGTTCTCGAACCTCAGGCCCTCCTTCCCGATCTCCACCTCAACCCTGCCCTGGGAGGCGGAGAGAGACAGACGCACACACGTTACGTCTCCTGCCGGAAGGAAGCACAAGCAGAAGCACAAGCAGAAGCACAAGCATTACGCAGAGGGGTACCTAGACGTGCCTCCCTCGCTCAGACCCGTCCCTGCTTTCCGACCGGTGGGGGCCTGGCCGGGCTCCTGTTACCTGCAGGATGAGGATGAAGTAATCCACCGGCTGGCTGCGCTGGTACAGGTAATGGTGTGCAGCCAGGCGGTTGCTCTGGTCAAACCTCACCTCCTGGTTGACGCTGGGGTGCCTCAGCAGGTGCAACAGGACCTTCTCGGAGATTCGCAACGGGCTGAACACATCCACCTCTGCCCGCGGCAGAGAGAGAGAGTGTCCACTGGGCCCTTGGCGGCCAGCGTAACCACCGACGCCTGCTGCCCACCTGCAATCTCCTGGCCGGCCCTCGAGCCGAGTCCCTCCCAACACAAGAGGACTCGCAGCCATACACACCACCGCAAGGCTTCCTGGCGGAGGCTCGCACAGGTGGCCTCGGCCTGGCCCTGCTTCTGGATGTGTGGGGCGCGGAGCGGCCCCCTGGGGTGACCCGAGTGTCCAGAAGGGTGTCTGCTGCCAGGACAGCCAAGAGGAGCACAGAGCTGCTCCTGGACACTCTCCTGCTTACTGGGACGGGAAGGCAATGGCCGCCCGGGGTCTCCTGACCCACTGGACGGGTAAGCATCCTCACCTCGGGAAAGGAAGCGCTGGGTGGCCAAGAGCAGCTGAGGCGAGATTTTCACTTTACACTCATTGTCAGACACCTTGAACAAGGAGAATTCCTCTTTCCGCCTGAGAGGGACACTGAGAGGGACACTGAGAGCAGCAGGCTTCTTCCTCACCGTAGTGTCTCCTGGGATGGCGAGCAGAAGGCAGCTTAGGCACCAGCAGCCCTCCTGCCAACATGCCTACCCAAGGGGCATGCTGCCTGCACCCCTCCTGGGGGCTCCGAGCCCCCAGGACACATCCTTGGGTGGTGCCCGGCTGTCAATCCCACACTGTGACCCTGGTGCTCAGGACAGAGAGCCAGAGGCCCACACGCAAACATTCCCCGAGAAAGGGCCTCTCCTTGGAGCTGGGAGGAGATAATGCCGACAAGACAGAAAGAAGCTAAGTGACAGGCTCCTGTGGTCAGTAGACCACTCGCCGGAAGCAGGCATTGGAGGGCCTGGTGCTACCCGATGGCATCTAAGTGGTAGCTCTGAGCCTGGAGCAGCCCAGGGAACGAAACTAAAGGTGCTACAGGAAGGGACACCTGGGCAAAGCAGTTCTCCCGGCAGCACACACAGGTGGGAGCCCGGCGCTGAGCATGGGCTCTATGCCCATCCTGCACACCTGTCACCATCCTAAGAGGCAGGTGCTTCTAAGACACAAGCACGGGCCCAGGGACAGGTTTTGGGAGGACCCTCTTAGCAAAGAGCCGGTTCTCAGTAAAGAACAAGTTTGAGGAGACACTGTACAAACCACATGAGAAGCAAAAGGAGTGAGGAGGAATCTTGGAAACGCCCGAAAGGACAGAGGCCCCTCAGTGACGGGAGAACAAGCGGCGCCCCAAGCAGGTGCTGGAACTGCGAGGCCCCGGGTGGGTGGGTGGCCACAGGGCTCCGCCCCCGGAGGGTGCTCTCCCATAAGGGCAACACAGGGGAAGAACAGAGGGAACAGCTCCGACCAGAGACCGGCACCCCCCAAACGGAAGCACACCCCTCGGAGCCCGAAGGCCACTGAGCCAAAAGCGGCCAGCAGGCGGGACTCACGGTAGTCCTCGGACTCGTCCAGGATCTCGGACTTGATGATCTCCTGAATGACGTCTTCTAGGGTGACCAGGCCCAGGACCTCGTAGAAGGGGTCACCTTCCCCCTCGTTGTTCACCTTCTGCACGATGGCCAGGTGGGACTTCCCTGGGGAGGGGAAGTGCCTGTGACAGGGTGCCAGAGGCTCCCCGTCTCTGGGTCCCATCCTGCACAAGCCCACAGGACAGGTACTGATGTTTGTGTCCCTAAGACCCTCCAAGCACTGGGTGTGACTTTTCTGGGAGATATATATTGTATATATACACACACACACTATACACACACACACACACACTTTTATTAATTTCAGAGAGGAAGAGGGGAGAGAGAGATGGAAACATCAATGATGAGGGAGAATCATTGATCGGGAGCTTGGGAGGTAACTAGTCTGAACCGAGCTGTGCTATAAATGCAGACACACAGTAGACTTGGGACAAGACTACAACCCCAGCATGTGTCCTTGACAGGAATGGAACCTGGGACCCTTTAGACCACAAGCCAATAGTCTATCCACTGAGCCAAACCAGGTAGAGCTGGGATCTTAATGCTCACGAGGACTGGCCTCACCTCACACGGGAGGAACCCGAACCCGGACACTGCGCTCCCCGGCACAAGGCCCCCCGAGCCAGAGTCAGCCCCGGCCTGTGTGGCTCCACGCCGTCAATGTGGCTCCGCCGTGGATGCATCAGAGAAACTGGGGACACAGGCACCAACTCCAGAAATGGAGGCTCCCCAGGACCGACTAAGTGGAGCGGAGAGAGGCCCCCCCGTCTGACCCTCCGAAGGCAGATTCCCCAGTTCTGAAAGCTGCCCTTGCTTTCCAAAGCCAAGGTCTAGGAAGGTCATCCAGGGGCCTGTGTGGGAACTTTCCCTTTCCTCTCTGTCTCTGTTACCTTCCTATTTGTTTAACAAGGAAATGTAAACTTGAAAAAAATCCCACACTTCCTGAGTATTGGGCTTGTTGGGGAAAGTCAGGAGCTCACCCTGCTTAGTGAGTGCTCTTCATCTATAGAACTGTGTACACGCACAAGAGAAACACAATGCGAGCCACTCATGTGATTCCTAAGTTCTGATAGCTACGTTAAAAAAAAAAAAAAAAAAAAAGACCCAGGTGAAATAAAAACTGGTAATCTACTGTTTTAAGTCAATATAGCTAAACCACTTTGACATGCAATCAATATAAACACATTAACAAATGTTTTACTTTTTGTGCGAGTCTTCGAAGTCTACTGTGTGTCTGCATTTATAGCACAGCTCGGTTCAGACTAGTTACCTCCCAAGCTCAGGAGCACACATGGGAGGTGGCAATTGGGTTGAGCAGGTCCTGGGTCTGAGAGCAGGCTGATCTCCACGCCCTACTCTGTTACCAGGGAAACGGCTGGCCTGGGGGGAAAGCTGGCTTGGGCTTGCAAAGTAAAGGGTACTTCCTTCAAGAATCTTTTGGTTCCTTTCTTTGTGTGAATCCTCCTTTCTATACCCTGGGTTTAACCACAATTCTGTGTGTTGAGGTTAGAAACATACTCTGTGGAGCTCTATGAGGCACGCATGCCCCATTCCTGTAGCATTTATACTATCACAACCCCCCCATGCCCCCGGGGTCTGAACCTCTGCTCCAAAGCTGGATGGAATGCAAATGTGAAGACTTAAGCAAAAGCTATCTATCCTATTTAATAAAAGAGTAATATGCAGATTGACCATCACTCCAACATACAAGATGGCTGCTCCCATGTGGACACAAGATGGCCGCCACAAGATGGCCAGCAGGGAGGGCAGTTGGGAGGGACCAGGCCTGCAGGGGAGAGCAGTTAGGGGTGACCAGGCTGGCAAAGGAGGGAAGTTGGGGGCAAACAGACTGGCAGGGGACAGTTAGACATCAATCAGGCTGGCATGGAAGTGGTTAGGGGGCGATCAGGCTGGCAGGCAGAAGCGGTTAGGGGCAATCAGGGGCAGGCAGCAGTTGGGAGCCAGCAGTCCTTATTGTGAGAGGGATGTCCAACATCCCTTGAGGGGTCCCAGATTGGAGAGGGTGCAGGCTGGGCTGAGGGACACCCCTCTCCTCCCGCATGCACAAATTTCGTGCACCGGGCCTCTAGTCCTATACAATAAAAGCCTAATATGCTAAGTGTCCAGTCATTCAGTTGGCCATTCAACCAATCAAAGCATAATATGCTAATGATATGCTAAGGTCACTCAACAGCTTGCCATGATGTGCACTGACTACCAGGGGGCAGACACTCCAACCGGTAGGTTAGCTCGCTGCTGGGGTCAGGACTGAGTGAGACAGGCCGAACACACCCTGGCACCCTCCCACAGTCTCCCCCTGGCCTCAATCATGCACCAGTGGGGTCCCTCGGCCTGGCCTGTGCTCTCTCGCAATCTGGGGCCCCCTCGCGGGATGTCAGAAAGTCCATTTTTGTCCCAACAGCAGAACAACCAGTCACTATGACATGCACTGACCACCAGGAGGCAGACACTCAACACAGATTTGCACTCCCACAGGGGGAATGCTGCTCAGCCAGAAGCCAGGCTTACGGCTGGCGAGCACAGAGGTGGTTCCCAGACTGTGAGAGGGAGCAGGTCAGGCTGAGGGACACTCCCAAGTTCACAAATTTCGTGCACCTGGCCTCTAGTCTATACGTATACAGATACATATACCATACATATACATATGCACATGCACATGCATACACACACACACAAATATCTGTGTGTGTGTGTGTGTGTGTGTGTGTGTGTGTGTGTGTATATATATATATATATATGGCTGATTTGCAAAGTGTCTCCTCCAGAGTTTGACCCAGAGACCAGGATTTCAATCGCTCGCTATGATTGGGGGCGGGCGGCGGCACAAAATGAGGGCAGGCCCCGGCCAGCAACAGGAAGGCCCTGATTGCTGGCCAGGCCTAGGGACCCTATCCCTGCCTCTGGTTACTGTATTTAGTCGTAGAAAACCACTAGCAGGATGATCAAGAAAGGAATGAGGCTGTGAAAGGATAAAAAGATAACACTTGCTGTATCTCATCAAGCCTCAGGTGCCATCAATTGTGAGCACAGCCTGACTGCAGATGGTGAAGCAGCAGGACTTAATGCTTACCCTGGGCTGGACACCAAGGGCTTTACTCACTTAGTAACTCACACCTCTCTGCGGCATACAGCTCCATCATCCCCACTTACAGTTTACAGAGAAAATGAGGCCGAGGGAGGTCCAAAGACCCATCCCAGAGCAAAGCCAGGATTCGAATGCAAGTAGCTGGCTCCCGAGTCCATTCTCTTCACCACCACGCTCCCCTGGCTCTCCCGAGTCTGAGAAAGCCCTCCCCTTGGTGACTCCCACGGGCCCTCTAAAGAAAAGAGCATCGTTTTCTTGTCATCTCGAGGATGCTCTAATATGCTCAATAACTAAAGGTGGAAATGACTGTATTCCTTTGTCTCACCCCCAGAGGAAAAGCCAGGGAGCTCGAAGGGGGGTCAGCGTGTTCCTGACGAGATGGCAGCTCTCCGCCCCTTGGGGTTTGTGGTGGGAATGGCTCACACCGAGGGCAGGCGCCGTTTCTAGAAGGGCCAGGGGACTCTGCCACATGACACCAATGTCAGGCCAGATCAGGACACACCACTCTGACAGCAGCCTTCTCCGGCTCTGAAACCAGATCCCAGGCTCCAGGGGCCTCTGAGATCGCAGAGGACCCACCTCGGCTCCCTTCTCCCAGGAGCCGCTGGCTCTGGCAGGAGACCTGCAGAACGGACTGACTTCTCCTTTGCCTTCAGACTTCTATAAAACGGGCACAACTTTCTCAGGGACCTGCCACATGGAGGCCCCTCAAACAGTGGCCAGGGGATTTCCTCTCACGACAACGTCTGAAGGTGTCCAGAAGGCAGCGTAAGGGAGCAGTAGTACACAGAGAAAGGGCAGCTGGAGGGATTGGGTTTATTTTTCATCTGAGAGGATAAAATGCCCTGAAAATATGGGCCCTGCTGGCTGACTGCAAAGCTGGCATCGGCCCTGCCACAGTGCCAGAGCCACAAGCAAGAGGCAGATGGTGCATCTCACCAGCATGTCCAGAAAGCCCTGGAAGGCTCCCCTGTGTAATCTTAGTTGTTTCGTTAGCAGGCGTAAGGGTACTCATAAGTTATGGTACTTATGGCTTCAAAGGAAATACAGCCCAAAAGCACTCACTCTTCCTGGCAATCTGCACAAAATCATCGTGTGGACTAAGTCTCCCCACTGGGGAAAGTGACGTCCCAGAGAGACGGTTCCGGAAGCAGGACAGGAACAGGGGCCGGAACGGTGGCTGCCAAGACGCCAGAGACTCCAGCGGGAGGGAATTCAGAGGCACCACCACCTACACGCCTGGCAGAGACGGACGGGCACCAAACTCTAAAACCTCAGGCACCATCAAGGCTACAATATGCTTTGTTCATAGGGGTTATGCTAGAAGGATTCTAACGAGGAAAAGTAAAGACATCCACCAGAGAATTACATGCGCAATTGCAGAGAAAGCTCCAGGATTTCACAGAGACCGACGTGGTCGTTCTGCCCTGAGAATGGCCCTCCCTCACCACAGAGGAAGGCAGGGAGGGAAGCGCTCCCCACTCAACCTCCATCAGCTCCAGCAGCAGCAGCAGTGGTCAGCAGGCAGCTACAGGGTCAGCGTCAGGCTGCAGGAAGCCTGCGTGGCTCTCCGGAGCTGCTCTGGGGCCACCACCCAGCACAGGAGTGGCCTGCACCGTGGCCGTCCCTCTCTACTGGCTCCTTTCCAACATCTAAACTAAGCCCACCCGACTCCCCCATCTTAATCCGGCCATTCCCTCCCAGCCACTGCTCGTGGCTTCTGCTCTCCAGCCACACCTCCCAGCGGCTCTTCATAACCTGAAACACCCCTAATGCCCACTCACTCCATGCTGTCCCAAACCATGGCTAGCCAGGCCAGACGGCGCAATGCTGGCCTCCTCTCCTGATCACTGGCCTTCCCTGGCTTCCAGATGCTCCAAGCTGCTGGCTCTTCTCAGCAGCCTCTCTGCTGCCCTCCCCGCCATGCCTGTGCCCCTCTGCTCCCCTTCTGTGGTGGAGGGACCAGACCTTCAGCTCCACTCAGGTCCTTCCCATTTCACGGCACCTGCCCCCTAGGACTTGGCCTCCGGCCACTGCACAAACTCCGAAGTCCAGAACAAACTCCTCACCCAGCCCCTGCCCTCACCTTCCTGCAAGCCAGGTCTCATCCCCAGCTCCTCCCTCTTGCTGAAAAGCCCCTGACAACCACAAAACCTTCCCAATTCTACCTCCAAATGCCCTTTTGGGTCTCCTTCCCAAACCCCATTCAGCCCGCCATCCTCTCCCTCTGTGCCATCGCCTCCCGCTCCCCCCCACCCCCATGGTCTCCACACCAGTCGTGGTGAGATGCTCTGCTTACAGGCACCACCCTGTGGTCAAGTCCAGCCTCCCCACGGTCTCAAGCTGGGAGGCAGCAGGGGCAGGTGGAATAAACCCTCCCAACTGACTCCAGGGCCACCTCTTAGAATACAGTGGCCCAGATGGAGTACTAACCACCAGGAGGTTCTGTCTGGGGGGCTCCCCACCTCTGAGAGGGGCTGAATGATCCCCTTCTCGGAAGACAGCTGGGAGCGCCCTTGAGATTCCCTAGCAGAGCAGTCAGAGCTACCCATCAAGCCTCCAGTCCAACGGGAGGCCCGGCACTAACAGTAACCGCCAGCCCAGGCAGCACCCAGGCCTCCCGCGGGGTGCACATGAGCGCCCAGAAGTGTCTGCATAAGCAGTGCTAACGCAGGAGTAACAGGGTCAGGTCCACAAGCCCTGCCCCCCGCCTCCCCGCCCCCCTGCGTCCCTGCTTCCCTGTCCCCCGACTCCCTGTCTCCCTGCTCCCGTGCCCCCCCATCCCTGCTTCCCTGTCCGCCGCCTCCCTGCCTCCCTGCTCCCTGCTCCCGTGCCCCCCCCCGTCTCCCTGGATCCCTGTGTCCCTGCTTCCCTGTCCCCCGCCTCCCTGTGTCCCTGCTTCCCTGCCCCCCACCTCCCTGTCTCCCTGCCTCCCTGCTCCCGTGCCCCCCCGTCTCCCTGGATCCCTGTGTCCCTGCTTCCCTGTCCCCCACCTCCCTGTCTCCCTGCCTCCCTGCTCCCGTGCCCCCCCGCCCCCATCCCTGCTTCCCTGTCCCCCACCTCCCTGTCTCCCTGTCTCCCTGCTCCCGTGGGCCCTCCCCCCCCTCCGTCTCCCTGGATCCCTGCGTCCCTGCTTCCCTGTCCCCCGCCTCCCTGCCTTCACCACCAGGGGCCAGCCACGAAGGTCAGGGGGCTTTATCACTTCCCAGCCTCACATTACACAGCCTCTGGAATGAAGCCCACCCAGAATTCTGGGGTGTCCCCTGTGCCCACCCTGCAGTTCGGGTCTGAGAAGCTGGCTGGCAGCCAGGAGCAGCCACGCTGTAAGGAGCACGTCGCGTTGGCCACGGAAAGGACTGCAGGGCAGCCCACACCTTCACACCTGGAGGGTAGGTTTGGTTTTTACCTGCAACCTAAGAACTGCTCAGATACATCAAGATGAAAGAGAGTAAAATGTGGTTACGGGAGAACCTGAAAGCCCTTACGGAAGTTTTCTGAAAGAAGACAGCTGAAGGGGAGACTAAATCGGCATCCATGAAGTTGTTTCTGGCAAAATCAAAGTGGACATTCCATCCACACCTGCAGAAAGGTATTTGTCAACCACTCCTTTCCTGTCATCAGCAAGGCAGCAGCCCTCGGTGGCCTGAACAAGGACGAGCTGGAAACACTGCGGATGGACAAGGACGGGGCAGTTTCACATCACAGGCCTCCCTGGCTCACTGCTCTTCACAGGGGCTGCGTTTTTGACAGGTGGAAGGCAAGACCCTCCACCAGCAAAAACATTAAGCCTCGATATCTCTGGACTGTGCCTGCATATGAGGGCAGATAATAGGTATCTGGACACAAGTTTTCTCTACGTTTTTTAGTTTCTATCCGAGAGTTTGGATGTGCTACAAACCCAAAGCCCATAATGGGGGCTGGAATCTAGTGGACAGCCTCCCAGAATTGGGGGCCTACCAGGAAAGGGGACGGTTTGCTCGCTATGAGCGCTGTCACCCTCTGAACGATGGTCCTTAAGTGATATTTCAGAAGGTCATTCAGAGCTGCAAGGCCATCATCTTCTTTATTTTATTGATTTTTTACAGAGAGGGAGAGGAATAGAGAGTTAGAAACATCGATGAGAGAGAATCATTGATCAGCTGCCTCTTGCACACCCCCCACTGGGGATGTGCCCGCAACCAAGGTACATGCCCTTGACCGGAATCGAACCCGGGACCCTTCAGTCCGCAGACAGACACTCTACCACTGAGCCAAACAGGTTTCGGCCCATCATCTTCTTTAAAAGGACACGTAGAGGTCTCATTGCCCCCCACAGGGCTGGGACCCTCTCCCCGAGGCTTCGGTAACCCCTCACCCCTTTCTAGGGAAGACCGAAGGCCTTCGGGTCCCCTCCGCGACTCCCAGACCTTACCTCGCTTGAACTCTTCCAAAACGGCGTCCAGCTTGGTGTCGTTGAAGACAAAGTGGAGCGGGTGGTTGTAGAAGCGGGTGATGGTGCTGAGCGGCGTGCAGTCCTCGGGGTCCACGAAGGCCAAGTCCTTGAGGTAGAGCATGTCCACGATGTTGGAGCGCTCCTCCTCGTACACAGGGATGCGCGTGTGGCCGCTCTGCATGATGCTGGCCAGGACGCCGAAGTCCAGCACGGCGCTGGCTTCCAGCATGAAGCAGTCCTCCAGCGGCGTGAGCACGTCCTCCACGGTCCGGTAGCGCAGCACGCCCTTGCTGAGGTCGCTGTAGAGATCGCCGCCGCCCCGGGCCAGCTCCAGCACGCGCTCGCGCAGCCGCCCGGGGCGCGCCGCCAGCTCCAGCAGCTGACCCACCGGCAAGGCCACGGGCAGCGTGAGCAGCACGGCCAGGCGGCTGAGCGCCAGCGCGCGCGGGGCCAGCGCCAGCGTCCAGCGCCCGCTCACGGCGGCCGGCAGCACCTCGGCCACCAGGAACGCGAGCCCGGCGCTGCCCAGCACGGCGGGCACGGCGCGCTGGCCGGCCGCGCGGTACAGCAGCACGGCCAGCGCCGCCTGCGCCAGGCAGGCCAGCAGCAGCAGCGCGCCCAGGGCGTAGCTGGCCCAGCGCCGCGCCGACTCCAGGCGCCGCGCCGCCGCGCGCTCCGCCTCTGCCCCGTTCTCGCGCAGCACCTGCACCTCAGCCGGTGTCAGCGCCAGCGCGCTCAGCTGCAGGCCGCGGGCCAGCGCCGCCAGCGCCAGCAGCCCCGCGGCCCCCAGGCCGAGCGCCCAGGGCGGCACCGCCTCCGGGAACGCCGCCGCCGCGACGCTGGGCTCCGCGCGCACGGCCTCCGCGCGCAGGCGCAGCAGCGCATGCCACTCGCCCGCGGGGGCCGCCGCCGCCGCCGCCGCCGCCGCGCCGCCCGGCTCCCCGCGCACCGCCAGCTGCGTCGAGTGTGGGTGCTCGGCCTCGGCTCGCAGACGTAGCAGCGCGCGCCACTCGCCTATCGGGGCCGCCGCCGCCTCCCTCCCGGACGCGGCTGCCGGCTCGACCGGCCCGCCCTCGGGGCAGCCCGCACCCTCGGGGGCCGCCCAGGACCAGGAGCTGTTCCCGAAGCCCCAGCCAAAGAGGCGCAAGCGGAAGGTGGCCTCAGGCACGGCCGGCACCTCCCCTCCGCGCGCCCACGCCGCTCCGGCGGACCCGGCCTGCTCCAGGCAAACGCCCAGCACCCGTGGACCCTGCGCCACCTCCCCCGCGGCGTGACCCAGACAGAGCGCGGCCAGCAGCCAGCCCAGCCGCCCCGCCGCCGCTGCAGCCGCCATCGCCCGCAGCCCGTCTCGGGCCCCCGCGCAGCCTACCTCCACCTCCGCCGGCCAATAGGCGCCGGCCTCGCGCTCCCCTTCGCCAATGGGCGACGCGTGAGGGCGGGCCTAGGGTCGGGCTAGGCTGCGCCGGGGCGTAAACAAGTGGCGCGGGCCGGGCGGGCCGGGGCGGGGCTGACGGCCGGGGAGTGAGGGGGCGGGGCGCGGTGCTCCGGAGGCCCTGAGCTCTGACAGGTCCCCGGCTGGCGAGCGGCCGCAAGCGAGGGTCTCAGTGTAGGGAGACGTGTCGCTTTCTGAGGGAAGGGCCTGGGAACTGCCGACTAGAGACGGAGGGCGAAGGGAAATCCGAGTTGGGCTCGGTGAAGCTAAGGTCGGGAAGATGCTTGTTGATGGCTTCTGACCCGCTCTAGTCCCGGGAACGGAGACAGCTCTTGCAGGAAAGCATAGAAACACAGGAGATCACTACCCCCTGGGACCTTCGCCGCTACTTCATGTTATTTTCCAGGAGAAAAGTGAAGCATGACTCGGCAGATGTTGGGTTTCAACACGACCTGCCTAATACGCGACACCCTCCCAGGTCACCACCCCAGCCACATTCGGAGACTGTCAGGAATGCCTGACCTATCCGCTCCACTTCTAGTTCTTAGTCTTAGGCTTCCTGAGGAAAGGACATAGCAATCACTCATTTTGTTGGGAAACCTTTGGACAGTTGAAGCCATTTGGATCACACAAATGGTCATTTGTCAATATCCAAAGACAAAATCCAGCACAGCCCTGGCAGGTGGCTCAGTAGAGCATTATCCTGTACACCAAAGGTTTCTGGTTCAATTCCCATCAGGGCACATACAAAGGTTGTGGGTTCAGTTCCAGACTGTACTGCAGGAGGCAATCAATTTCCTCTGTCTATAAAAAAAATTATATATATATATATATATATATAATATATATATATATATATATATATATATATATATATATACACACACACACACACACACACACACTCAGGCAAGGATGAAAAGAATATATTAGCTTATATTTATAAAGTTATCTTAAAAAAAAAAAAAAAAAAGGAAAGAATCCAGCACAGGGAAAAGCTGCTCACGAAGTGCTCTCCTGCTAACAGTAGAGGCTTCTACTGTGCTTCAGGTCCCTCGTTGACCCTCCCTGGGCCATTTTCATTACTGGTCATTTGGTTCAAGACATTTCCATGTTTTATCCAAATATTTGAGTTTTAAACCCATAGCTACTCTGACTTCACTGGCTAATTCCTGCTTATTTCTGGTCTGCAAATGTTACTTCCTCCAACTGGTCTTCCTCCACCATCTAGACTAGGTTGAGTCAAGGTTATGAGAGCTAGGTGCTGCTCCCCCAGAGCATCCAATACTTATCTATAGTGGTAAGCTCACTCATTCAATAAGTATTTCCTTTATTGAGTGCCTGCAATGTACCAGGTCCTGTTCTAGTGGTGGGACTATCTATATATATAAAAGCCTAAGTGACCAAATGATCCAATGACCATTCGCGATGACATGCACTGACTGCAGAGGGGCAGATGCTTAATGCAGGAGCTGCCCCCTGGTGGTCAGTGCACTCCCACAGCAGGAACTCCGCTCAGATGACCCACTGTCCCAGCACCCCACCACTCACTCCCTCAGTAGTTCTGTAGGTCCAATCTCGGAGAATGTGCCAGGCACTGATGGGCCAGTGCCACGGGCATGATCCCAACAGCGATGCTGGCCTGAAAGTCAGCCTCGGGCACCATACCATGGCCGCTTCCCCTACCTAAATGCTCCTCAAGGAAGAAACGATATAAAAGTGGCCACCAGGTGGCTCCCGACACCCAGCGTGAATGTCAGTGGGACAGATCCCCAGGGTGTCCCACCACAGCCCTGGAGGGCCGAAGGCATCCAGGACCCACCCCCAACCCCCTTGGGTGAATGCCAGACACAGGGCTTTCCCATCACGACTGACTGGGCTGGAGCCTGCAGCAGGTGCAGCGGGGCTCTGATGAGCAGGAGCGGCAGGCAGCGTTGGACTGCCGGCTTTGGCCTGATCCCCGCAGGCCACCCTGAGGGACCCCACCTGTGCACAATTTCATGCACCAAGCCTCTAGTGTGGAAATAAGTCCCTGCCCCCCTGAGCTTAGGTCCTAGTTTAGGGACAACTGGAAATGCACAAATCATATTTTAATATCCTGCAGTAAGTGCCACGGAGAAAAACAAGAGATGCTGTTTTATGTGGGGTGATCCAGGAAGCCTTCTCCAAGGTGACATTGGAACAGGCCTAAACCAAGCAAGGAGGTGAACCCCTGGGGCAGACTGTTCCAGGCAGAGACAGCAAATCCAAGGGTCCTTGTGTGACTTTCTCCCTGAGAGGGTCTTCCTCGTTAAACTCACTGAGGGGTCAGTGGCACCTGGCAGCAGGGGCTTTAACATGTGGAGACGGATGAATGATACTCTTCCCACCATTACACAGCTTTTTGCATTTGTTTTTTCTTTTGTCTGGAATGTCCCCCCAATTTGGCAACATTGTTAAGCCTGTCTGGCTTGGCCAAGGTACCTTTGGGCACTGCAAGAGTGGGTGTAGTGAGGTCACCCTCAGAGGCAACTGCACATTATAAAACAATGTGATCCCATGTTTGGGTCAAGCTCCTTTCTCCGTCAGCCCCCAGGGGAAAGAGGAGAGGCAATCTGCCCATTCCAACTGCCCCTTCAGTACCTGTACCCAGGAGGGCTTGTGGTGTCCGTTTTACAGGTTCCTAATTGTGGCAACTGAGCACATTTGCCATGTATGTCTAGCAGCTCCTGTGAGGACTCCAGCCTTTGTTACATACTAGAGGCCTGGTGCATGAAACGCATGCGCGGGGAGGAGGGGGGTCCCCTCAGCCCAGCCTGCACCCTCTTGCAGTCCAGGAGCCCTCAGTTAGTTAGACATCCTTAGCAACGTTGCGCTTGCCAGCCTTGAGCCCAGCTTCTAGTGCTCTGCCTTGGGAATGCTCAGACCATCAGGGGGCAGCTCCTGCATTGAGCGTCTGCCCCCTGGTGGTCAGTGAGCATCATAGCGACCAGTTGTTCCACTGTTTAGTTGATATGCATATTAGCCTTTTATTATATAAGACATTTTAAAAATTACATTGCTGCTTTTTCACTGCAAAACAATCCCAGAATACTTGTCTCTTGCCATGACACAGTGACAGCCAACCACAATCACTTCTATTTCTATGAAAGGTACCGAATACTGACTGAACTTAAATAGGGAAATTGTAGATGCACCAGGATTTCATATTTCATTTTTTATTACCAATCAAAAATAAATTCCATATATTGTTTAGCAAATATTATCATTGTTTTGTGACAAAAGACACAAGAGTCATAACAACAAAACTCCCCGAGAGTCAAACTCATAACAATGCCAAAATAAATCACAAATATATACAAATTAAAATCTTCTGCAAAATAAATATGTTACTTGCTATGGTGGCTGTGACTTGCCTACCCATTTGGAGGCCATCCCTCACACAGGAAGACATGCAGGGATGGGCCAATTCCAGGGCAGAGCTCAGCCCAGGAACCAGAAGTTGGAATAGGAAGTGAAAAATTGCACTGGGAGGAGGAAGTCATCGGACCAGTAATATTTGGAAATAATTACGACCCTTTGCAAGAAGTGATTATAAATGGGGAAGGGAAGGACGGGGGAGAAGGGACAGCTGTTGATAGTAACCGTGTGTGCAAAGAGGTAGCGTGGAAGTGTTTTTACTTCACACACACTCACTTGGTTCAGGCCAATGTGCTTGGCCCTGCCTGGCACTCAGGTCTCAAAAACACAGCTTTGCAAGCTTCCATGTGGACTCTGAAAGCAAGCTGTGCGTGTAGAAAACTAATGGGTTTCCCCACAGGGAACAAAAAGGTCCAGTGTCTTTTCTTCCTTCTAGCTGAGAACCCATGGGTATCACCACCTTCTCTCCAAACTTTTAGGAACAAATTCTGTGACTGGCCAGGGGTAGGCATACTTGGTGCAAGACATTTCCCGCTCTCAAGACTTAGGGTTCTCCAGGCACCTGAAGAGCAGAGCCCTTTAGGAAAGGAGTGAATAAACAGTGCTCAGGGGGAGGCCTACAGAGTCTCCTGCACCTGATCTTGGGTAACTTTCCACCCAACAAAAGGGCCAACACGAACCTTGGTCCCGCAGCCTCCCCAGCAGGAAAGCCTGGAGCTGTGCGGCAGGCAGGGCCTGACCAGCCGCAGGGAAAGGTGCTGGGCAGGACTTCCTGTGGGCGTGGAGCTCTGCCCCAGCTTCAGGACAAGACAGTCTCACAGAGGATTACAGACCTGGGGGACGTGGCCGCCGCGGTGTGTCCTTGAGGCTGAAACCTCTCCTGGGTTATGAAGTGTATAAATAGGCAGGTGAGCCTCAGCCACGAGAAAGGGCATGGAGACCTGCTTAGGTTGGCTTCCTACACATCCTGTTCTCAATCCCCAAGAGACCTCTGGGTTCAGATTAGAAGTAGGGAGTCTGGAAAGCAGAGTTCAAGGGCCAGACTGGATTTTGGTTGTGGGGTGGGAAGGGGATGGTATTACTTGCTAACAATGCAAATACTCATGACTAGATTCCCTCCTAGAACCAAAAGGAGTATCACAGACACGTCGCCTCCAATGTAGATGCTATCCCAACCCACGGGAAAGCCTTTGGTAAAGTGAGGGCAGCTGGGGAGCAGGGGGCAATCTGAAAGGTGGGCGATGCTGCCTAACGCATCAAGTCAGCCCCCTTACAAGGGAACAGCTGTCCGAAGGGGCGGGTATGAGGCGAACAGTGAGGCCAGGGTTGAGAGTCCCAGTGGCCCCAACGAGGAGAGCCCATCAGCAGTTTCAGAAATTCCTGGATCCAGCGAGTGACAGGAGCAGGGCTCCTCCTCTGAGACTGGAAGTACAAAGCCTGACCACAGTTCCCAGAAGCCCTCTGCCTCGGCGACGTCAGACAAGCCTCAGTGCACGTGTCCAGGCAGTTGTTCTCAATGCTATTTGGTTCTTTGCTTCCTGGGAAGCTCTGTCTTCCTCCCAAGAGAAAATCTTCCTCCCGCAGCTGCTGGGCCCCGTCTCAGGAGGACAAGGAGCAGGAAGAGTCGGCTCCCTGAGTCAGGGACATAGCCAGGTCGTGGCTGGGAGCAGATTATGGCTATTGCTTCCCGGGGTGAGAAACCCCTTCCAAAGTTTTTGTGGGGGGAAATGTTTTTTTTTTTAAAATAAAACCCTTAACCCTGTCCTCCCTTCCCCAAATGATATTTCAAAAGAGGAGCAATAAGCCTAGTTTAGAAAGTCTCCAGTACAAAATCCGCCTTGTGGTGGTTGCTCGCCACCCATAGTCCAGGGCTAGGCAGCTGCTACTTCCGAGCTGCTCACAGGTCCCCGTCAGAGGCCAGCTTCCCCGCAGGCTGGGGGCCACCTGGCTGCTCAGTAAGGTAGGCTGTCTGCACCCCGTCTGGCCTGACAGGCTCCTTATCTTCAGGTGGGCCCACTGGAGCGGCCCCCGCGGAGCTGGCGGGGGGCCCCGGGCCCTCCTGTCAGATGGGGCTCTCGGGGGACGCTCTGTGCAGCGTGGCGTTGCGCTCGTTGAGCAGCGTTGTGGTCTCGTCCACCACAGGCAGCTCGGGCTTCTCCGCCAGGTTCTCCGTGCAGATGGTGCAGCCATCCAGGGGAAACTGAGGGCAGGTCTCCATGCGTGAGGCCAGCAGCCCATTCTGGTACTGTTGCCGTGTGATCTGCAGGAGGAGCAATGGGAGCAGTAAGAGCAGGAGCTGGGAGGCCACCTGCACCGGTGACCTGGGGACGCAGATGCACGGCTGTGACCGGGGGAGTCTCCAGTCACAAGAGTAAGCAGCAGGAGGAGGACTCTCACGTGGGCCCTGTGCTCCAGGTGGCGGGGGAAAGAAAGAGTTGCTGGTTCCTGAGACAGTGATCCCCGAGGCTAGAGGAGCACTCACCTTAATATACTGCAGGTCCATGAGCGCCCGGACACTGAAGTCAGAGATGTACTGGCCTAGGACAGAGCTGCCCAGCTGGTTGCTGCTGCCTGTCAAGGGGCCTGGGCTCGTGAGGTCTGTGCGGTCCGGGCAGCTGAGGGAGGCCGAGCGGCTCAGGCAGGCAGGGTGCGAGGGGGAGCGGTCTGTGGGGAGAAAGAGGCTGTCAGGCCCCGATGGGCGCCGCCCTGGACTGTGGCGCCTCCTGGCTAGCCCTGTCCCATGGATGCCAGGGAATGGAACACTTCTTCAGGACAAGTGAGAAGCTTTAACTTCACCAAAGCAA
The DNA here is from genome assembly GCF_964339955.1 of Pipistrellus hanaki. Taxonomy (NCBI): domain Eukaryota; kingdom Metazoa; phylum Chordata; class Mammalia; order Chiroptera; family Vespertilionidae; genus Pipistrellus; species Pipistrellus hanaki. The sequence goes on from NC_140514.1 coordinate 54,981,239, forward strand.
ACGAGTTAGTTTGTTTAGCAGTGCTGCGCAATACCTACTAAAAAGTCTAACAAAACAGAAAACAAAAACCAAAGACTTAAAGTTTATGGCTGCAAAACCCTAACTGATCAGTCCAGGGCAGCACGATGGCTACCCTTGTGTGGTGGCCGCTCTCCTCTCTGTAACAGCTCGTGTCAATGGATACAAACCGCATTCCTTTAAATTATATTAAAAGAAAAATTACACAATTTGCACTTTCATCTCTCTCACACACACCCTCCTCAATATAACACCCTGCTCATAACTAAAAGTGCTCTTAAGACGACAAACATTTGTTCGGCACATGACCTGTTCTGTGTGGACAGTCCTACCCGCTGTGTGCTGAGCCCCGCCTGGTCGGGCAGGGGCAGCATGCTCCTTCCCCAGGAACCAGAGGCCCAGATCGCCAGGCTTCCCATCCCAGCTAGTGCCAGGCCCTCCGGAGGCAAAGCCCGGGCAGCGCTGGCGGGGCCTCTTCCCGCACCGGGATGGCACAGGCCTCATTCCGCTGACTAACCAGGGCAGCGGGATGACTCAACCTCAAATGAGAAACACAGGCCTTATTTTGAAAAGAAACTGCACACATTATAGCGCTCTTATTTTTAAAAATATTTATAAAACAATGAAATCCACAAAGAAGTTAATTGTGTAGGCATGCTGGCTTGTTTCAAACAAACAGGATTAAACTAAGCTGATATGCTCAGTTAAGTACTAAGTTACTAACTAACTACTAAGTTAGCCATTCTAACAGCTCAGTGAAGGGAACAAACATCGGGTGACAGAATGACCAGTGGAGCTTTGACCAAGTGAGGCTGCATCAGGAATACACCGTCTCTGAGCTTCAGTCAGAAAAGAAAAACCGGTTTGGCTCAGTGGTAGAGCATCGGTCTGCGGACTGAAAGGTCCCGGGTTCAATTCTGGTCAAGGGCATGTACATTGGTTGTGGGCACATCCCCGGTAGGGGACGTGCAAGAGGCAGCTGGTCGATGTTTCTCTCTCATCGATGTTTCTAGCTCTCTATCTCTCTCCCTTCCTCTCTGTAAAAAATCAATAAAATATATTTTTAAAAAAAGAAAAGAAAAATACAGTCTGGTTCTACAATTGGGCAGTGCACAGCCATTAGAGTGGGCGGGAGAAACCTTCTTCTGCCAAAGGCCGTTTGAATATTTATAACATCATTCGAGGGCCATATAAAATTACCAACTTTAAAATTAGCCTGTTATATTAGCCTAAATACTTAATTAACTCACCTCTAATGCCTTCGCAGGGCCAGACCAAATGGTTTCACAGGACTTACATGGCCCCAGGGTAGGACATTCCCACCCTGCATTAGAGGATCATGTGCATGTATTACTTATTCTAAACTCAGTAACACCTCGGATTAAGTTCTAGAAGAAAACAAATACTGGTGAGAGCAACCTTCCACATTATGGGAGCATTTGAGATCTTGCTTCCTGGCAACTGTCATCAGTTTAGTTCAAATAAACTCTTACAAAAACTAAAAAAAACTAAAAACAAAAAAAAACCTTCACATTAATTAGTTATTTGCTTTTAATTAATGCTTATTAACATGCCAGAACAGGAAATGAATTTAAAACCAACACAGATTGGTGGCAGGGCCTATTAAAAATAGAGGTCCTAAAGAAAACTACAACAAAATATGAAGTATTTGTTCTGAACAATGGAACTATAATGTTATTAATTTTATTCCCCCCCCCCCCATAAGCTATGTTACTTTTATGATTAAAACAAAGGAATATGTGTAACAAAAATGGAATTTTCAATTTGGTAATTCTACTTCTAAAAGAATATTCTAAGGATACAATCTCAAACACCGATGACATTTTTCATAAAGAGGTTTACGTCATGGCATTATTTAGCATATAGACCCCATGAATATGCATAAGGGAAATAACAAGTGAAGGTACATCTGCCTGGTGGACTCTGCTCCCATATTACGTAAAAACATCAGGATTCAGTCGAAACCAGTTTGGCTCAATGGATAGAGCGTCGGCTTGGGGACTGAAAGGTCCCGGGTTCGATTCTGGTCAAGGGCATGTACCTTGGTTTCGGGCATATCCCCAGTAGGGGGTGTGCAAGAGGCGGCTGATCAATGATTCTCTCTCTCATCGATGTTTCTAACTCTCTATCTCTCTCCCTTCCTCTCTGTACAAAATCAATAAAATATATTTTAAAAAAAAACAACAAAAAAAAAAAACATCAGGATTCAAACCCCGTATGCATAAACTTCTGGCCATATGTGAAACAAGAAAGTGCAGAAGAGGCAGAGGGAGGCTGGTCAGTGAAGGCCAAATGGCCTGTCTGCTCTCATCAGACACCCCCTGCACAGAGCCATTACAACTTCCTGCTTCCCATCACAGCCAAAAGTTTGTTGTGTTTGAAAGGAATTTTAACATTTGTTTTAGAAGAGGATCAATAGTGAAGGGTGCTTTGGTGCAGGTTAGAAGAAAAACCAGACGCAGGAATATGAAGTGGGAAAGAGCTCACTGCAGCGCTAGGCTTTCTGGCCCGTGGAGGCTCAGGAGCTGCTCTAGGCTACGCACTGAGCCTGGAGCTCTTAGCTTCCTCAGGGATCACAGGGCCAGGCCAGGGCTCTGGTGACAAGGCCCGCACCTCCTGCCACCATCTGCTGCCTTGGATCATGGGACACAGGGATGCTGCCAGTGAGCAGGAGTCAGTCTGGCCAGCACGTGCGTGCGTGCGCGCGCGCGCGCACACACCTTCTCAAAGACTGAAGAACCTTCAGGAACCCCTTCCAGGACCAGGGCAAAGCCATCCAGTAACTGAGCTCTAGGCCAAGCTGGCTCTCAAGGGTGAACAGGTGGGGAGCCCCATGCCTACTGGGACAGGTTAATGCAGCTGTGGTGTGTGGCTCAGGCGACAGGTGGCAGTGCAATGTTCTCCAGCCATGCCATGTTACCTGCGAGCCAGGAGAGCAGGGAGTTCTGCTTGCCAGGCGGACACCCGACCTGGGTTGAAGGCACTGGAGCAAAAGAGGAAAAGGTCAGTGCTGGGTGGGTCCAGGTCAGGAGGCAGGACATGGAGCACAGGAATGGGCTGGAGAAGCAGGCCCCTGGGCAGTGAGGGGCTCAATGGAAAAGGAGACACGACTTTGACAGGCAGGCGTTCGGGCAGATTCATGAGCCCTGGTCAGAGGGCAGGTGCTGGCAGAGGGGCCCAGAGCTCCCACAGTGAATCCAGAGTCCAGAAGAACCCCTTTCCCTTCCGCCGCTCCAATGGGAACTGAGAGCCTCCAGGTCAAGGGACAGAGCGCAGGACCATGCCGCAAGCCCCTGAGGCACTAGGGCAGAGAGGGCCTGGAGGAATGTCCCAGGACGGAGTATCCTTCTGAACAGGATTTCCCCAGGCTGGATGCTGAGCAGTCCTCCCAGGGCCGCCAGTCCAAAACCCAGGTCCAGAGCCTGGTTCCTCCTCCCCTTCTCCCTCACAGGTCGGCTCGTGGTGGGGTGGGAGTTGGGGGAGGGCGCAGGCTGTGTCAATAGACCCCGCCACAGGGTCCTCTTTGTCAGAGGATAACAACAGGCACAGCCAAGGCTCCTAGAAGCTACAGCACCTGCCTCATCTGTAGCCTGTCCCCAGCACCAAAGTGGACTTCCACTCTCCAGCCCACAGCCACCCAGGCCCCTCTCGTGTCCCACAATGAGTGAGGAGCTGTGCTGGCCCCTTCGGCAAGGGGCACCTGAGCTACCCAGGACTGGAGAAGCAGAGGGCACTGGGTGGCCCGAGAGGCCCTTCCTTGGTCTTGCCGTAACCTATAACCTCTCTTGGAGGTTGTCCAGTACCCTCTTTGCCCCAAGTCCCTTTATTCCATCACAGCCAACCCTTAACCAAGAGGCAGTGGCTAAGCCATGAGAAACCAAACCTGCCTGTAACCTGCCCTGGCCAGGCTCCCAACCTCAGCACGTGGGATGCCTTCACCCCAATCCCTTGGCTGCCCTCTCCCAGGCTTCACAGGCAAGACCCCACAGCCTCCCTCCACATGCCGCTCTCTCAACTCCCGCCTGCGCTGATGGCTAGTAAGGGTCACCCTGGCCCGTGGGCCCACTGGCCCGTTCTACTCTCAAGGCCATCGATGGCTTCTTGCTGCCTATCACAGCCATACGCCATCGACCTTCTGGAGCTCCTGACTCATCCTTCCTCCCAGTCTTCCTCCCCCGGCAGGCAGGCCTCCCCACCATCTCAAGACACACTCTCAGCTCCCTCCAGGCCTCTGCTCAGAATCCCACCCTCCCTACCCCCTCCGCTGAATCACTGCTCTTCCAGGCTACCTCCTTCAGGCCCAGACCTCACAGGGCTCCCTCTCCTCGAACCACCGAAGCTGTGAGCCATCTAGATGCCAAGGAGCTAGGGGCCACTCACAGCCGCTCCCAGTCCAGGCGGCTGGAGCACGGCCAATGCAGCCCCGCCACTCACCAGAGGGTAAGGAGGTCAGCGCCATGGTCCCGTAGTAGGAGAAGGCACCCGTCTCAAACTTCATGTTCTCCTTCCCAGCTTCCACCTCCACCTTCCCCTGAAAGAACACAGGGTTAGGATTCTAGAGTGAGAAGCAAAAACAACAGCAACACAAAGATGAGGCAAGAGGGAGACATGAGGGGTGATGGCAGTGAGCTGCTCGGAAGAGGCGGGCAGCGGGGCGCACAGGCCCAGAGCGGGTCGCAGTCCGGGGCGGGAGAGCCCGCGTCCCCACATTTCACAGGAGGCACCGGTGGCGGGCTCACCTGCAGGATGAGGATGAAGTAGTCGGCCGGCTTGTTCCGGGTGTACAGATAGTGGCGCACAAAGTATTTGTTGTGATCGTCAAACTTAAGTTCCTGAATGACATCTGGGTACTTGAGCAGCCGGAGCAGGATCTTCTCCGATATCAGAGCAGGGCTGAACTGGGGAACTTCTGCGGGGAGAGGGAGACCGCGCATGGGACCAGCCGCCAGGACAGGGGCAGCCCCTCACTGCCGGCTCTTCCCTCCGTCCTGAGAGGAGGGAGAGCCCCGGGTCTGTTGAATGGTAGCTCTGGCACTACCCGGGCATGATCTGGGGCAAGTTACTTAACTGTATATCAGTTTGCTCATCTGTAAAATGGGGCTTAAAACTTCAGAGTGGTTGTGAGGTTAAACAGAATAATACATGTAAAGCACTTAGACACATCCTTGGCATAAGGAAAGTGCTTGTGAATGTTATCATCATTGTTCATCATCGACATCATCCATACCCTTGCAGAAAAAATGAAGGGATTACTGAGGTCTGACTGGGAGAGGGGAAGGGAGTAGGCAGGTGTCTTTCTAATCCATCGCCCAAGCCCCCAAGGGAACTGTGAATCCGGGGTGAGAAGAGATATGACATTGATCTACAGGTCATGTCTGCACTCAAGTCCAGTACACGAGGCAGAGGGGAGGGGGACAGACAGCACAGGGCTAGGGCAGGCTCCTCAGAGGGGAGGAGTCAGGCAGGGAGCACATGCAAGAGCCTCCTTCTCCCTCCTGCTCCACGAGCCTCGAAGGGCCTATCTCAGCGCCACCCCCCACCCCCACCCCCGGCTTGTTTTCAAAACTAACTTGCTGCTTTCTAGAGTCTGCAATAGGGGAAGCAAACCGCAGCGCATGTCCAGGGGGAGCTGCCTCGCCCCATCCAGAGGCAGCTGAGCTTCCCTGCACCCTGCATCTGTGTAGCCTCGTCCCAGGAGGGGAGTAGCTAGAGGCCCAGGCCTTCTCCCTCTGTGACTGTCCCACCAACAGTGAAGGCCATCCTCTCGCTCTTACCCGTGGACAGAAAGCGGTGAGCAGCCAGGAGAAGCTGAGGTGAAATTTTCACCTTGAGTTCATTGTCAGTATCCTTGAAGGCTGAGAAGTCCCGTTTGTTCTTCTCAGTTACCCGTTTCCGGCTTCGGTTGTCAGCTGCAAGAGAATGAACTGGAGCTGAGCACGCTGTCCCCACAGTGCACTCGCCAACAGAATGGAACCTGTCCACCAGCTGCCGGCTCTGTCGTCCCTCCCTCCGGGAGGAGGCCCAGCAAGTCCCCAGGCTGATGCTGAGCCACAGGAGCCAAGAGGAGCCAGGCAGCCTCTGGTCCCTGCTCCGAGCAATACGCTCCCAGGTCACGCTGGCTGTGTCCCTGCATGTGGCCTTCCCACCAGGACAGCAGACGCCAGGCCTGAGGGCAAAGGGCTCTGGGCCTGTGGGGGTGGACTCACTGTACATATCGGACTCGTCCAGGATCTCGGACTTGATGATCTCCTCAATGACGTCCTCCAGGGTGACCAGGCCCAGGACCTCATAGAAGGGGTCACCTTCCCCCTCGTTGTTCACCTTCTGCACGATGGCCAGGTGGGACTTCCCTGGGGACAACACAGTGAGTCCGACAAGAGCAAAGGACCAATGATGAGACTCCTCCACCAAAATGTTAACACACCTGAGTCACTGGGGTGGGCCAGGGGTAGTTTTCCCCCCTTTTCTATATTTCCTAGAGTTTCTTTCTTTTAAAAATTTTTTAATGTTTCTCAAGTTATAACATTTTATTATTATTTTTCCTTATTCTCCCATTATCCCCCCACTTATGCCCTCTCCCTGCTGTGGTCTGTGCCCATTGGTTAGGCTTATATGCATGCATACAAGTCCTTTGGCTGACTCTCCTCCTGGAGTTTCTATTACAAACTGACACTGCTTTTATGAAAAGGAAAACCAAAAGTATTGTTTACTGTAAGGCATCACGGACCATTGGCTTACACAGAACGGAAAGGGCAAGACACTCACACCGACAACTTGTGGACAGAAAGCCCTACGGCATAGGCAGGCAGGTGCCAGCTGGACAAGGGCTCAGAGGGCGCCCACCTTCCCTGGGGCTTTAAGGGCCGCTCACTGCCTCCCCTCCCCTGCAAGTACCCTGGGACCATGACAGTGTCCCAGGCAAAGCTCTGCATTCCCAAACCATTAACAAATTAGCCCGTATAACTGGGCCAGGCAGGCACTGTAATTAGAGAAAGGCCACCATTGCGACCTACAGCAAGAGAAAGACAGAAGAGGTTGGGGGAAACCTTCCACAGAAGCTGTAGGTGGTGGGGTGCCCTCCTGGGTCCCCACCCTGCTCCTGTGCCCCAGAACCCAGGGTGGGACCACAGGAGACCACCCAGGGGGACCTAGCCTACACTCCGGGTTGAACACGGTGTGCCCCGCAGGGGGACGCAGGTTTGCAGCAGCCTCCGGGAGAAAGCCCGGGAGAGCTGTGAAGGTCCAGTCAGAGGTTCCTCACAGATTCCCCTTCACAATCCAGTCTTAGGGCCTCACTCTCAGGACATCCCTGTAGGCCAGGTTCTCAGATCTTTAGGCCACGGCAAACCCTTCAGAGCTCCCAGGGCCTCTTCGGGAGAACGGAGATGCCCGTCCTCACAGCCAGCGTTTGGAAAAACCAATGAAAAGTGCCTGAATGCCCCTGTGAAGGGGAGCCCTGTCCTGTGAGACACCCTCACACACAGTGCTGCTCACAGGGTACTGACTTCCGGCTTGGAGTGTGGTCAAAACACTTTCAGGATCTTGCTAGCCAGACCATGGCTAGACTCCACTGAAGAGTTCCCTGTCTTCTAGCGATGAGCCAACGAGAGCAAGTGATCTGCCAGGCCGTTGAGCAGCAGCCAGCCAGGGCCCAGACCCTGAGGAGCCCTCCAGAAAGAGCTGAGGGCGGCGCAGCCAGCTTAGACCGTCATCAGACGGGAGCCAGAGTGAAAGCAGGCAGCTGTGTCACCTCTCTGACCAGCCGGCACGCCCAGCAGCCGGTGGTGCCAGTGCTGCGGGAGACAGAAGGCCCTCGCGGGCCTCTGCTGGTGGGCAGGCAAACAGGCACATTTCAGGAGGCCGACTTGGCAGCAGGTCCCAAAACCAAGGGTCCCTCACCTTGGCCTCAGAAATTCCATGTGTAGGAACTTACCCTGTGGATGTAATCCTCACTAAAGCAGAAAGACACAAAGCCAAGGGGTCATCAAAACGTTCTTTCTCACAGCCTCCAACCAGAAACCACCTGAATCAACTGCAATGGAGCAGGAGTGCAGGATGGGGGCTACGCTGCCCGGGAGAGGCAGCAGGCCTGAGGGACGGAATGTGGAACGAAACCCGAGACAGGCCATTAGTGGAAAAGCAAGTGACAGGACTGAATGCATGGTGCCACCTGCCTGCACGGAAATAGGGGTGGAGGGCGGAGAGGACCTCGAACTGTCTGGAAGAGGTAACAGTGGTCATTTCGGAGGGCTTTTGAAGTTGGGGGGAGAGGCTAGAATCACTCTATTCACTTCCATATTCTATTTGATGGACATGTTTCACTTTTATTTTTTTACAAAAATATTAAGGAGAGCCTGGCCGGTGGGGCTAAGTGGTTGAGCGTTGACTTATGAACCAAGAGGTCACAGTTCAATTCCTGGTCAGGGCACATACCCAGGAAGCGGGCTCCATTCCCAGCCAATCGATGATTCACTCTTATTGTTGGTGTTTCTATCTCTCTCATCCTCTCTCTTCCTCTCTGAAATCGATAAAAATATGTTTAAAAAATATTAAACACAAAATTAAGGGGAACTGGTAAGGGTCTGGGTGAGCAAGGCACCGCAGCACAAGGGGCCCAGGAATGGGCGAGTCTCTGAATGCTGCCCAATTAGCAGCGCCTGCTTATACCCTGGGAATCAGAGCCCCAGCAGATACAGCATCAGTAATCTGAGAAAATGTCCCCCCACTGAAACCTTCAACCAACCCATGGTCAAGGATTGTACTAGGCCTCACCGGGAAAGGCTGGTGGTTCTTCTAAAAGAGAACTATCCTCCTGTGGGTGAAATGCATAGATTTCTTGTGCTGGATTGGGGCCACTCTCTGCCTCCCTGCCTGCCTTCTGAAGCTCCTGTCTGTAGAACCCACTGGTATGTGTGGCACCCTCTAGTGGCAGCACCATCAAGACGAGTACCTTGTAGATGTGCTGGCCTGGGGCACTGCCCACTCCCCCCTCTTCTGCATGCTGAAGAGCCTGGCACACTGCCTCTGACTGTGGCCACACACAAAGGGCTAGTCATTCACCCTCTGCTGACCCGGCCATGGGACTCTGGCTGTGTTTGTCTTTTCTAATTTGTCTGACCTTTCCAAAGTCAGCCATGCCTGCCATGGTGGGGGTCTCCTGCTCAGGCTGCAGTCTGTGACCAGGGGCCACTCTCTCTCCTCCGGCAATCTCCTGGTGTTCTGACCTCACGCCGGCCCTGTTCTCTTGATTCAGGAGGGCACCTGGTCCCTTGTCTGTGACTTTAAATAAAAACTATATGTCAAGGTGTCTCAAATAAATACTTGCAGCCCAGACCTCTTATGTGCCCTCCAGACTCTTACATCCAACTGCTTGCTGACAGCTAGATCCAAGTGGATGTCTAACACCTAGGACTTACTGTCAAAACCAAGCCCCTGCTCCTCCTCCCAGCCTCCCATCTCCCTCTGTCCAACTGGTCAGCCTGGAGAGAAAAAAAACTTCCTCCTTTTTTCTCTACCTTCCACACCCAACCCTTTCGGCAGACCCATCAGCTCTGCCTGCAAGAGGCCCCCGGAAGCAGCCTCCTCTGGCAGCCTGCACGCCTGTCCCATTCTGATCCATGGGCATCTCCTTTCACCCAGAGGGCGGAAGCAGCGCCTCACGTCTCCCTGCTTCACCCTGACCCAGAGTCCACTCTCAACACGTAGCAGGGGGACCCCTTACAGGGAAGTCAGGTTGCCTTACACCCCACTCCACACAAAAGCCACATTCCTCCGTGGCCAGGTCCCAGACACCCCTCATGCTGACCCCTAACCCATCTCCTACTCCTCTCTCCGGGCTCCGGTCAGTCTCAGCCTCCTTGCCATCCCTCCTTAACCCGGCCGCCCCTCCCTATATATACATCTGCTTCGCTCGCCCCACTTTTATGTCTCTGTTCAAATGTCACCCTCCTGGTGACAGCCTCTCTGACAACACCCTCCTCTAGCACCCCAAGCTGGTCATCAGTTTATTACCTAAAATAAACGATATTACATGCTTACTCACTTTACTTATGGTTTATAGCTCCTCTCCTCTTACTAAGTGTGAGTCCATCATAGCAGGGCTTCAGTCTGTATTCCCAAAGTGCAAAGGAGTGTTCAATAAGCGTCCAGTGAATGTTTATGGGGAATGAGTTCATTCACACAGGGAGGGGAGCAGGGAGGCTAGCAGCGAAAAGATTATTTTGAATTTTAGTAATTAAGAAATTTCTGTAATTCAGAAATTGCTGTTAACTCACCATCTATATATATAAAAGCCTAAGCGACCATTATGACTGGTTGCTATAATGTTCACTGACCACCAGGGGGCAGAAGCTCAATGCAGGAACTACACACACACACACACACACACACACACACACACACACACACGGTGGTCAATGCATTCTCACAGCCAACCTCCCATGGCCGGCCTGGACTGGGCTAGACAGCCCCGATCACCAACCAGGCTGAGGGACCCCACCTGTGCGGGATTTCGTGCACCAGGCCTCTTGGTTAAAATAAGAGGATCAGCCCTGACTGGTTTGGCTCAGTGGATAGAGCATCGGCCTGCAGACTTAAGGGTCCCAGGTTCGATTCTAGTCAAGGACATGTACCTTGTTGCGGCATATCCCCAGAAGGGGGTGTGCAGAAGACAGCTGATCGATGTTTCTCTCTCATCTTTGTTTCTAACTCTCTATCCCTCTCCCTTCCTCTCTGTAAAAAAAAAAATCAATAAAAATATTTTTTAAAAAGAAATAAATAAAATAAAATAAGATCAACTTAGGACTTACATGTTTATGATTTTCATTGTATGGAATTAAAATCTAACATAGAATTTTATTTTAATGAGTCTCCTAATCTTATTATTAGTTTCCATTCAACTGGATAACTGGATTTTGGAGGTGGTTGGGATGAGAAATTAAACATGAAATTAAATATAATACATCTACCCCAAAAGCTGAGAACCCCATGTTTTTCAAAGCAGTCTTTATTGAATGAAAAAAGACTGAGGAAATATACCTAATGTTCATATTTGGCTGACCCATAAAAAATTGCTGACATTTGCCGAAACCGGTCTGCAGACTGAAAGGTCCCAGGTTCGATTCCAGTCAAGGGCATGTACATTGGTTGCGGGCACATCCCTGATGGGGGATGTACAGGAGGCAGCTGGTCAATGTTTCTCTCTCATCGATGTTTCTAACTCTCTCTCTCTCCCTTCCTCTCTGTGAAAAATCAATAAAAAATAAAAAATTTTAAAAAAAATTGTTAAAATAAGAATCATATGATTTAACCTAAAAGTATGGGGAATTAAAAATGGTTTTAGTTTTCTTTTTTATACTTTTCTGAGTAGAAATTTTAAAATATCCATAATCAATACCATAAATGTTATAATCAGAAAGAAACACATACATTAAAGGAACTGTTAAAGATCTCTTGCCCAGCAGGTGTGGTTCAGTGGTTGAGTGTCCACCTATGAAACCAGGAGGTCACATGCCCGGATTGCCAACTCAAGCCCCAGCAGGGGACGTGCAGGAGGCAGCCGATCAATGATTCTCTCTCTCACTGATGTTTCTCCCTCTCCCTCTCTGAAATAAGTAAAAATATGTTAGTTTTTTAAAAAGACTCTCATACTGCTTCCTCTGGGACTTGGGGCCTCCTGAGCCTTTAATTGGAGCGCTGGACCTGGCTGTGGGAGAGGGAACCTGGAAGCTGCTGTCCCTTGGTCTCCTCTGGGCCACAACTGGCTGCCAGCTTGCCCACCATGCCCTTCGTCATCCAGGTTCCAGCCAGGTCTTCTCCTAGGTTAGAGACCTGCACGTGAGCCTTCTAGAACCCCAGAGGTGCAGGGCAGACCAGACAGCAAGCCCGGGCCTTTCCACTGCCCTCTCACCTGGACGGGGAGGGAGGGAGAGAACCCAGACATGTGTCCAGGAACAACCCTTCACCGGCTCAGCCCTGGGGGCCCGAGCTCTTCCTTTCCCAGAACTTGCCCGGCTATGCGGCCTGCTTGTGCCATTGGCCGACTGCTGTCCATGTACCCGGAGCAGGCAAAAGCTCGGCCAGGCCTACACTGTGACCTCACTCCTCTCCATATCTGCTCACCCTCCTCCCACCCCAAGCCAGAACACAGCAGCTGCTCCGGACTCTGCTGGATACACACAGGTTGTCTCCAGAAGCCCCAGGAAGCCAGTTCCCAGCCCCTGCTGTGTCCTCCTCCCTCATAAAAAGCTTTATCTTTCAAAGACCATTAGAAGGACACATCACCAGGTACTGGGTTTCAAAGTCTACCGGAGTCCTGGAGGGCCTTACTCACCAGCTCTGGCTGCTTTTCTCATGGGTCAGACCCAAAGGCTCCAGATGAGACATGGGTTCCACCACCCAAAACACTGTCATCAGCATCCTCCTTACTGGCCTCCCCGGCATGTCCCTCTTCCCACCATCCCAGGTCCCAGAACTGGCCCTTAGCTCCCAGGCCCTCCCGTAGGACCCTCTCTCTCCTCCCTCCACACTGGCCACAGGCCACAGTAGGATTAAGTGGCTATTAATAGTGTGACCTCAACCAGCAGTAGGAGAGGGCCCAGCGCGGCCAGACGCAGGCGAGGCAGGAGGACCCACGGGGACACAGCACAAGCGAAGAATCCTGCACAGCTCTCCCAGCCACACCCCTGGCTCCCAGAAGGAGGGTGCTCTCTAGAGAGGGCCGGGCTGGGAGGGCGAGAGGAAAATGTTTACTCAATAAGCAACTTAAAAGAACACCGAGGAGGTCCTTCATTTTAACATAAATTTATACATATTAATTGGTACATAAGTTCATCACAGTGACTGAAACAGTAGTACTGGAGAAAACAAGGACATTTTTTTCTTCAGGATTTAGTATTATGTGTCAAAATATAAAATGTGTATGGTCGGGACTCTGCCAATCTTGCATTTCTAGGAAAAACCTTAATATGAAGGAAGCACCCAGGCCAGTGTGCAAGGTGCGCCCAGGAAGATCTGTCCAAGGTAGTTTACAACTGGTACTGCAGCCACTGAAAAAAGCGGCTGCGGCCAGAGATTTAAAGAAACGGTGCTCGAGATTCCAAGATGGCTGCACAGGTAAACACCTAACCGCAGCTGCACACAACAATTTCAATAAAATACAACTAAAATATAAAATGGACATTACCCAGAACTACAGGAAAGTCGACTGACTATAAATTCTACAACGAGAAGCAAGGAGAAAACCAGAAGGAAGCGCGGGGGAGCTGTAAAAGCCTAAGGTACGGACACGCTGCGCAAACAGAGAGAACAGAGCCGGATAGGAGGGCGGCTGAGTGCCTGGCTGGCGTTCCCTAGCGGGAAGGAGATAAAAGCTCCGACTGTGCTGGGCCCCAGTTCCGACTGCTCTGAACCCCAGTTCTAGGCCAGGGAGCCGGGGCTGTGAGGCAGAATCCCAGGGGAGCGGCGAAAGGCAGAGCCCCCGGAGGCACACACATTGCGCACAGAGGATGGACTGTTGACTGCTGCTAGATTGCCCTGGCGGGAAGGAGACAAAGACTCCAGACTGTGCTGGGCCCCAGTTCCAACTACTCTGAATCCCAGTTCTAGGCCAGACCCCGGGACCCAGGCTCAAACAGAGGGAGCTGGGCTGCAAGGCGGAACCCCAGGGGAGCGGCGAAAGGAGGTCCTGGAGGCGCGCACATTGCACGCAGAGAAGGGACGGTTGGCTGTGCTGCAGGATTGCCCTGGCGGGAAGGAGACAGGGGCTCCAGACTGCTCTGAACGCCACCTCCAACCCCACTTCCAACTGCACTGAACCCTAGTTCTGGGCTCATTGGGGGAGAGCCTAGACTGTTTTGTAGCAGGCGAAACTCGAGGGCACCTTTCTCTCAGAGGTGCTTGCGGCGAGTACTGAAGAACCCTAAGGAATACTGAGACTCAGGAGCCGCATAGGGCGTGGCGGACGGAAGCCAAGGCTGTAGGCTCCACCCTGAAACTCTGCCCCATCAGGGAAGCTGCGAAAATGCAGAGACAACAAAATAGATCACAAACGAAAGAAGCGGAGGACAAAAAGTGACTGGATATAGAGTTCAAAACCACACTTATAAGGTTGTTCAAGAATCTCCTAGAAAAGGCCGATAAAATAAACGAGACCTATGAGGATATGAAAAGGGATCAACTAGAAATAATAAGGGATCAACAAGAAATAAAGAATACATTGTCTGAAATAAAAAATATTATACAGAGTCCTAAAAACAGAATGGAAGATCGCAAGAATCAAGTCAAAGATTTGGAACATAAAGAGCCAGAAGACACTCCTCCGCAGAAGCAAGAAGACAAGAGAATCCAGAAAGTTGAAGATAATGTAAGAAACCTCTGGAACAACTTCAAGCAAACCAACATCAGAATTATGGGGGTCCCAGAAGATGAGAGAGAGCAAGATATCGAAAACATCCTGAAAGAAATAGTGACAGAAAACTTCCCCCACCTGGTGAAAGAATTAGACTTACAAGTTCAGGAAGCACACAGAACTCCAAACAAAAGGAATCCAAAGAAGACCACACCAAGACAAATCATAATTAAAATTCCAAGAGCAAAAGACAAAGAGACAATATTAAAAGCAGCAAGAGCAAAACAGGTAGTTACCTATAAAGGAGCACCCATACGATTGTCAGCTAATTTCTCAACAGAAACCATGCAGGCCAGACGGGAATGGCAAGAAATATTCAAGGTGATGAATAGCAAGAACCTACAGCCAAAAATACTCTACCCAGCAAAGCTATCACTCAGAATCGAAGGTCAGATAAAGAGCTTCACTAATAAAAAAAAAAGCTAAAGGAGTTCATCACCACCAAACCAGAATTATATGAATTGCTGAAGGGGGTTCTTTCAGAAGAGAAAGTAAATAAAGATAAAAACTATGAACAACAAATACGTGACTATCAACAAGTGAATCTAAAAACCAAGGAAATTAAAAAAAAAAAAACCTGATGAACAATATTAACTGCTGAATATAATAAAATCGGAGGTATGGAAGGGGAGTGAACTGACGATTCTTGGGGAAAAGGGGAGGGGGGGATGTGGGAAGAGACTGAACATAAACTGTGCACCTATGGATGAGGACAATGGGGGGTGGGGAAAGGGCAGAGGGTGGGGTGGGAACCTGGTGGAGGAGAGCAATGGAGGGGGGGGGGAAAGAGGAACATTTGTAATAATATGAATAAAGATTTATTTAAAATAATAATAATAATAATAATAATAAATTAAATAAAATAAAGAAACGGTGCTCACTGTTTGTATAAAGCAGAAAGTTACAGAATAGAGAGGAGCAATTTATAGTAGTTTTTTATGCTTTGGCTTAATGAATTTTAAAATCAATATGTATTATTTTACTCTTTGCTTTTATAATCAGAAGAGATAAGAATATCTCATTTTGAAAGGGGAGAAAAGCAATATAGCTCATTGCTGACTTACTAGAAGAAAATGCAACAAAGCATTTCATATTTTGGGTGGTGAAATAACTATGACTTTCACTTCTTAATAATTTTCCATGTTCTCAAGTTTCTACAATAAATATATTACTTTATTTTTATTTTTTTGTTGTTGTTCTATTCACCTCCACTGTGTGGTGTGCCATTGGTGGATGCCAGAATGAACTCTTTCCCTTTTGCTGCTGGACACGATTATTTCCAGTATTTTCCTACTGTTCCTGTTAAGTTCATCATGAGATGACAATACATTTTAGGATGTATCCAGGTCAAAGGGTTCATGCATTGACAAATCTTTCAGAATGTTCCAGTTTACACTCTCACCAGCACAAATTATATTTGGGGCTTCTTGAGCCATCCCTCAACCCCTAGCATGAGGCTAAATATACAACAGGCCCTCAATAAGTCAGCCATTCAATAAATACCACCAATGAAAAGATTGGTTATGTTTTTTAAAGGAAAGAAATAAAAATGGAAGGCAAGACCAAGAGAAAAAAAGAGTAGAGCAAAAATGGTAGAGAAGGTGATAGGAGGGTAGCCACATGGAAAGGAAAAATGGAAAAACAAACATAGCCAAACAGATAGGGGTCCATGGGGAAAAGGATTCCTAGAGACTTCCCAGGAGATCTGCCCCACCATTCTGAGCCAGACACCTCCTATGCACACATAAGAGAGACCTGCCATCCAGGACCTTTTAGAACAAGGTCTCCGAAGGGGGATTCATCCAACATAAATAAGCAATTTTACCTTTTGTTTATACACAGGCTGACCAAGACCCCAGCAGGGAAATCCCAGGAATAAAGCAAGCACAAAAGCCTCAAAGGCCCGAGACCACCCTCGCCACTCCTGCCAGCTCTGTCAATCAGGGCTGAGGGATTGGACAAAATAATTCAAAATTATTAAGAAAATTACTTGAACCCAACCAGAGTGGCTCAGTGGTTGAGTGTCAACCTATGAACCAGGAGGTCACAGTTCGATACATGATCAGGGTACATGCCCAGGTTGCAGGCTCAGTCCCCAGTAGGGGACCTGCAGGAGACAGCAGATCAATGATTCTCTCTCATCATTGATGTCTCTCTCTCTCTCTCTCTCTCTCTCTCTCTCTCTCTCTCTCTCTCTCTCTCTCTCTCTCCCTCTCTGAAATCAATAAAACTATATATTTAAAAAAGAAGAAAACTATTTGAAATCCAGACTTACAGCCACTGTCAGTACTGACAAATCTCATCATAAGAATATTTTGTACCTTGTAAAAGGATATAAAGTGTGTGCTAGAGATAATATGAATAGTAACTAATAGCAAGACATCTAAAAATTATGGTATGCTCTAGCCGGTTTGGCCAGTGGATAGAGCATTGGCCTGTGGACTGAAGGGTTCAAGGTTCAGTTCCAATCAAGGGCACATGCCCGAATTGCAGGCTTGATCCTCAGGAGAGTATGCAGGAGGCAACTGATCAATGATTCTCTCTCACTGATGTTTCTCTCTCTCTTTCCCTCTCCCTTCCTCTCTGAAATCAATAAAAATAAAAAATAAATTAAAAAATAATAAATATATATATATTTAAATTACGGTTATTTCCCTGGCCAGTGTGGTTATTATTGTTCTGTGCACCAAAAAGTCAGGGCACATACCCAGGTTGCTGGCTCAATTCCAGATTGGGGTGCAAGCCAGAGGCAACTGATCAATGTTTCTCTCTCCTCCTCTCCTTTTCTCTCTCTCTAAAAGATAAAAAAACATATTTTTTAAAAATTATGGTTATTTCATCTTTATCTCTTTAAAAGTGTGTTTATTTCATAATACATGTATTAGAAAATAGTACATATGTATATAACTATTGAGTGAATGGAGATACAAATTTTTAAAATGTCTTTAACAAAGTGTATGATCACAAAAGCCTGGAGAGTTCCCTTCACAAAGTCTGTAAAAATGGCCAGACCTTAGCTGTCTCTTTCCCAGTAGACACTTGGGTGTCTCCCTCAAGGCGCACCTCACTCTAACTACAGAGCAGTTGGGGTGAACAGGGGTGAGCATATTATGGTGAGCAGGCCTCAGGTGCTGCCCGGGTGCCTCAGTATGATTGACCCCCCTCTTCCCAGGAGGAAACTGAGGCCCAGAGAAGTCCTGTCCAGAGCCAAGAAGGAGTGAGCAAGCTGGGATTCAGAAATGGAACTTCTCTAAACAGCTTTCTTTTAACCAGAATGCCCAAAGCATAAAGCTGTTGACAGATGGATGTCAGGAGACCCTAAGGCTGGTCTCTCGCCCCAGGACAAGTCTTTATGACTCTGATTTTTCACTTAGCCAGTAGTCTCTGGCTTTTTTTAACCTTTTATTATGTAAAATATCAAGCATCTAGAAAAGGGAGGAAATAATATAATTATACCCTCAGGGCCCTTCCTCTAACTTCAACTAACTCCCCTTGCCAATCTGGTTTCCTCTTTCCTCCCACCCACTCCACTGGTTTATTTTGAAGCAAATCCCAGATTTTATCTGTGAACGGCTAACAATTTTACAAGCATTTTATAGTAAGTAAAGACTCATAAAAAGCAAAACCACAACACTATTACCACATACAGAAATTCCTTAAGAGCAGTAACATCAACAGTGCTTTTTGTTGTTGTTTTAAATCTATTTTTTATTTTTATTTTGTGTTAATCCTCACCAGAGGACATTTTTTCCATTACTTTTCAGAGAGAGTGGAAGGGAAAGAGGGAAGGGGAGAAGGAAAGAGAGAGAGAGAAACACTGATGTATGATGTGAGACAGACCAATAGATTGCTTGTCTCCTGTGTGCACCCCAATGGGGCATGGGTTAGATTCCAGACATGCTCTTGACTGAAATAGAACCCACGACCCTTCTGTGAATAGGGCCAACACTCTAACCACTGAGAACACGGTCCAGGGCTCAATAGTGTTTTAATTTCCCAAATTTTATGATTTTTTTTCTTCACCATAAACTGGGTCATCATGTATATAGTTTTGTACCTCCTTAAATACTTTACATTCTTTGTCTTTTCCCATGCCATTAAAATATTTTTTTTGAAAAAATAATGGCTTTGCCCCACCAGTGTGGCTCGGCAGTTGAATGTCGACCTATGAACCTGGAGATTATGGTTCGATTGCTGGTCAGGCCACATGCCTGGGATGCAGGCTTGATCTACAGTAGGGGGTGTGCAGAAGGCAGCCAGTCAATGATTCTCTCTCAACATTGATGTTTCTATCTCGCTCTTACTCTCCCTTTTTCTCTAGAAATCAATAAAGAAAATATTTTTTTAAAAAGAGTAAAAGCAACAAGAGAGAGAATTCCTTTGTTGAGGGAATCATGCGTTCCCAATTTTTCGTGTGTTTGCAGTGACCATGCCCATCTGGCCAATGATCTCTGTTCCCAGGTGTGATTGACAGACAGGCATTCAAGGACCATGCCTATAATGTCCGGCCTTCCCTTTGCCCTTTTCCTATTTATACTAATAAAAGGGCAATATGCTAATTAGACCAGGTCAACTGGACATCTTCCAGATGTCCAGCTTCCTTCCAGACAGTTAGAGAGCGACCATGCGGGCAACCAGGCTGGCAGGAAACGGGGCCTAAACTGGCAGTCGGACATCCCCCAAGGGGTCCTGGATTGGAGAGGGTGCAGGCTGGGCTTAGAGAGCCCCCATGCACGAATTTCATGCACCGGGCCTCTAGTTGTTAATAACTAGCTAAACACAACAGTATCAATCTCAGATATTTTAAAAGCATTAGTAAAATTCAACTATAAAAACTCTTAGCAAACTAGGAAAAGAAGGAAACTTGGTTGATCTCATAAAGAAAATCTACAAAAAAAAAAAAAAAAAAATCACAGCAAAATGACAAATTCTGAAAGCTTTCCCTTGAGACATAGAATGAAACAATGATGCCCACTGTCACCAGTTCAACAAGATCCTAGATGTCTCAGCCAGTGAATAAGACAAGAACTAGATCTAAAGTGTATGAAGTTTAGTAACAATTAAATAAAATTGCCATTATTCACAGACAACATAATTATGTGTATAGAAAATCTAAAAAACAAAAACAAAAAAAAAACTATTAGAATTAATGATTGAATTTAGCAAGGCCAAGGAAGCAAAGGTCACTATACAAAAATTAACTATTACTTCTCCATACTTGTGTGGTACAATAAAGAATATCTTTAGTCTCTAACCCTAGTTCCTGGCACAGATGTGAAAGCCTTTGGAATTTCCTGAGTAATTGTAGAAACTTTGTTATGCAAATGACATGACTCCAGGTGGGCCCCCAGATGGGGCTGGTCACCAGTAAAACCAAGCTAGGAACTTTCAGCTGCCCTACTTCCAGGAAAGGGAGATGGACATGGAGATTAAGGTCAATCAATAACTTAATCATTTATGCCTAGGTAATGAAATCCTGATAAAGACTCAGGACCCCAAAGCTCAGTGGAGCTTCTCAGGTGGTAAACACATTGACGTACCTTGATGTACCAGGAGGGTGATATATCCTGACTCCAGGGACAGGTGACAGTAAAGCTCTGCCTTAGACCAACCATGTCAAACTTGGGCCCACAGGCCACATGTGGCCACAACGAATATTTTTGTAGCCCAGCCAATATAACGATATGTAAGAAACATTTTAATAAAAATTTTGTAACTTATTTTTACAATATCCTGTTATACATAATTATTAATAACAAACTGCAACGTTCACTAATGACTGATTACTATAATGGTGTTGCATTCATTTCCCTTATGTGCCTTACGAGCAGGCACACCATTTCTCTCCATTAATACTAGCAGCGAATATTTTAGCAGCTGATGGCCACAATATTAGACTTGGACTGACTTGTTTGGTGTGCGCAACAGGAAGTATTTTGCTTTTGAAGAACAAGAAAAATAGGTTTATTTGCGTTATGCTTACTAATTTATGCATTTATTCAGTGGCTGGTAAGTTAATGTTCAAGAAAAACATTAATTTTTATTAAAATGTTCTATTATTTTATGTTACGATTTCTCATTTATTTCAGCCCTTTGAATTAAGCATCTCTCTATAGAAATAAACCTACGTTTCTATGAAAATTGAAGCTTTTGGGTTTTTTTTGCCACCCACATAAACTTCAACCTTGTTTATTTTGGCTCATGTTGGCCTTTGAGTTTGACATGGTTGTTCTAGACTATTCCAGCACTCATCCCATATTTATCCTTTAAAACAGGGGTCTTCAAACTACGGCCCGCGGGCCACATGGGGCCTGCAGAGGAGTCTGATCGGGCCCGCCAGGTTTTTTGGGCAGTGAGCGCAGCCGAGTGTTACAGTAGGAATTAGTAGTTCATATAGTCCCGCCCTCCAGCTCTCTGAGGGACAGTGATCTGGCCCCCACTTTAAAAAGTTTGAGGACCCCTGCTTTAAAATAAAACTAATCATAAGTGTGCCACTTTCCTGAGTCATTGTGAGTCATTCAAGTGAATTATTGAATCTGAGGGGAGTCATGGGAGCCCCCAAATGTATACATTTGGTCAAAAGTACACAGTGGGGGAGGGCCAGGGGTCCAATGCTAACCCGAGGAGGTTAGTGTCAGAACTGAACTGGAGCCTACCCCGGTTGGAACAATCTCAATAAACATGTGGAAAAATATAAATTTAAAGGCACCTCTTAAAATCACCAAATACCTAGGAATAAATCTAAGAAAAGTTGTGTAAAACTTCTACACAGAAAAGGATAAAACACTGAAGAAAATTAAGAAGACATAAATACATGGAGGGGTAACTATGCTTGTGGATCAGAAGATTATTATAAAGTTAAAAGTTGATGTCTAGATTCAATGCAATTCCATAAAATTCCCAGAAAAAAAATCTAAGAATAGTCAAAGCCATCTTGAAGAACAGAGAACAGAGTACTTGATATCACCAGATAGCAAGACTTTTTAGAATCTGAAACAGGATATCAAAAGCACTAACCATAATGGATGATAAGGATGGGAAAATGTGCTCATCATTAGTCACTAGGAAAATCAATATGAAAGTCACAATGAGATAGCACCTAGCTGACTTGCTAAAATAAAATAACTAGCCCTGGTGTGCTAAGTGGTTAGGATGTCAGCCCACCTGGGTTGTGGGTTTGCAGTCAGGGAGCATGTGGAGGCAACCAATCACACATTGATGTTTCTCTCTCTCTCCCTCCCTCCAACTCTTGTTCTGAAAAGCAATGAAGAAAATATCCTCGGTCGAAACCGGTTTGGCTCAGTGGATAGAGCGTCGGGCTGCGGACTGAAAGGTCCCAGGTTCGATTCCGGTCAAGGGCATGTACCTTGGTTGCGGGGACATCCCCAGTAGGGGGTGTGCAAGAGGCAGCTGATCGATGATTCTCTCTCATCCATGTTTCTAACTCTTTATCCCTCTCTCTTCCTCTCTGTAAAAAATCAATAAAATACATTTTTAAAAAAAGAAAGAAAAGAAAATATCCTCAGGTGAGGAATAACAAAAAACTAACTAAATAGCCAACATACCAGAGCTGTGGAGACCAGACAGGAGCACTCTGGAGCACTTTCACCTACCCCCATACTAGGCCCTAGTAATTTTACTCCTGGAGGTATCGCCAACGGAAATGCCCACATAGAGTCACCAGAAGATATACACAAGAGTGTTCTTAGTGGCATGATTTGTTATGGTCCCAAGCTGGAAACAATCTAAATACCCACCGACAGTACCACCGAGGTGTGTTTCTATCATGGAACACTATTCAGCAACCAGAAAACACTGACCCGCAGCTGCACAACTGCACACCCACAAGCTCTTAATTCTGTGTTCGATTAAGAGCTCGACTCTAGCCCTAGCTGGTTTGGCTCAGTGGATAGAACGTCGGCCTGCAGACTGAAGGATTCTGGGTTCGATTCCAGTTAAGGCCATACGCTGGGTTACAGGCACCATGAAGCACATAATCTCAATAGGGGGTAGCGCAGCCAGACACTAAAGAGCACACCCTACATGACTCACCTATGAAAGTAAATTAAATATTAACTCAGGATGATTCGGGGACAAGGGCAGTGTCTGGGGAGGGACATGGGGATTCCTAGGGCATTGATAATGGACTGCTTCCTGAGCTCAGTGGTAATTATATAAGGGTGTTCCTCTGTAAAAACTATCAGGTTGTACACTTAAAATTTATGTACTTTGCTTCAATGAAAAGTTCACTGTAAAACAAATCTAGGTGTGGTTGCCAGAGGTGGGAGGCAGGTGGAGGCAAATTGGTGAAGGGGGTCAAAAGGTACAAACTTCCACTTATAAGATAGGTAAGTGCTGGGATCTAATGTACAGCATGGTGACTGTAGTTAATAATACTGGATTGTATATTTGAAAGTTGCCAAGAGAGTAATCTTAAAAGTTCTCATCAGAAGAAAAAAACTGTGTAACTATGTGAGGTGATAGATGACTTATTGTGATGACCATGTCACAATATATACAGATATGGAATCATTATTTTGTACACCTGAAATTAATACAATACTATATATATAAATTCTATCTCTATTTTAAAAATCCAGAACTGCCGAAACCGGTTTGGCTCAGTGGTAGAGCATCGGTCTGTAGACTGAAGGGTCCCAGGTTCGATTCCAGTCAAGGGCATGTATGTTGGTTGTGGGCACATCGCCGTGGGGCGGGGGTGTGTGTGTGTGTGTGTGTGTGTGTGTGCAGGGGGCAGCTGGTCGATGTTTCTCTCTCACGACATTTCTAGCTCTCTATCCCTCTCTCCTCCTCTCTGTAAAAAATCAATAAAAATATATTTTTAAAAAATAATAATAAATAAATAATAAAAATCCAGAACTGACAGCAAATCTCCCAACCTGGAGTTATTAGAGAATCTGGATCTTCTGGTCTCTTTCATTTTATCTACAACCTCAACAGAGATTAAGAGCTTGACTCTGGTCCTAGCTGGTTTGGCTCAGTGGATAGAACGTCGGCCTGCAGACTGAAGGATTCTGGGTTCGATTCCAGTCAAGGCCATATGCTGGGTTGCAGGCTCAATCCCCAGCAGGAGGCGTGCAGGAGACAGCCTATCAACGATTCTCTCTCATCATTGATGTTTCTATCTCTCTCTCTTCCTTTCCTTTCCTCTCTTAAATCAATAGAAAATATATATTATTACTTTTTAAAAGAGCTTGACTCAAGGGAGAAACCAAGATGGCAGCATAGGTAAACATCTAAACTGCTGCCTCATGCAGCAATGTCTATCACCCAAAACCACAGGAAAGCTGGCTGAGTGGAAGTTCTATACTAGAAGGAAAGAGAAAAGAGCATTGAAACGTGCACAAGTGCTGAAAAGCTGAGGTATGGAGGCGCGCAAATTAAGCTGGTGGCGGGCAACTGAGTGTGCTGCTTTTTTCAACCCAAAGGGAGACAAGCTCCCGATTACTCTGAACTAGTTTCTGGGGTCACGAAGGGTACCCAGACTCCTATGGGGAGAAGCTGAACTATCTACCATTGGGTCAGAAAGTGAGGGTGCTTTCTTGCAGAGGTGTGCCCAGCAATCACTGTCTATTGCACTGGGGTGCGGGGCACGGGGACTTGGAAAGATGTAGATGCAGAGATGGCTGACTGGCAGCAATCGCTGTTTGCCATGCCCTAGCCTAGTGACTTCCTGAGACCTCACCCCGCACAATCTACAAACCTACCCAAGCTCCATGCAGTGGCTTTTGCATATAAATGGCCTGCCCTATTGCAGCTTAACCTAACAAACTGCAGCTCTGGTCAGACAGCTCCAAAACCTCCAAACCCCAAGCAAAGAGGAGAAAACTGTAGTTCTCGCTATAGTTCTTGCTGGGTGGCTTCAGACAGTAGCTGACCTGCACACCATTGGAGATCCAGAAGCCAGTGTACCTAGTGGTCAATGTGAGACGACACCAGATTTCAACTACTCTCATCCATAAATGACACATTCAAGAGGCAGACTCAGTGAGCACCAAAGCCCCACTGAAACAAGTCCTGCCCCATAAGTGTGTCTCCAGCACAGCAGTTCTTCCATTATAGCTATCAACACAGGGAAGCAGCAAAATGCGGAAACGAAGAAACATGTCATGAATAAAAGAAATGGAGGAAAGCAAACTACTGGACAAAGAGTTCAAACCAAATTTATAAGATTACTCAAAAATCTTCTAAAACCGCCGAGAAACTTGATGAGACCTCCAAGGAGCTTAGTGAGACCTTCAAGGACCTTAATGAGAATGCAAAAAAAAAAAAAAAAAAAAAGGAAAAGGAAAAGGACCACACAGAAATTAAGCATACACTATCTGAAATAAAGAATATATAGAAACTCAACTGTAGATCAAAGGACCCCAAGAATCAAACCAAAGATCTGAAATATGAGGAAACAAAAAACACCCAACCAGAAAAACAAGAAAGAAAAAAGAATAAAAAAATATGAAGATGGTGTAAGGAGCCTCTGAGACAACTTTAAGCATACCAACAATATGGTATGCCAGAAGAAGAGTGCCAGAAGGAGAGAGAGAGAGCAAAATATTGAAAACCTATTAGAAGAAATAATAAAAAAAATTTCCCTACCTGATGAAAGAAATACACTTACAAGTCCAGGAAGCAAAGAGAACCCCAAACAAGAGGAATCCAAAGAGGAACACACCTCTTTTAATTAAGACACATAATTAAAATCCCAAGGGAAAAAGACAAAGAGAGAATCTTGAAAGCAGCAAAGAAAAACAGTTACCTACAAGGGAGTACCCATATGACTGTTAGCTGATTTCTCAACAGAAACTATGCAGGCCAGAAGGGTGTGGCAAGAAATATTCAAAGTGATGAGCAGTAAGAACCTACAACCAAGATTATTCTACCCAGCAAAGCTATAATTCAGAATTGAAGGTCAGATAAAGAGCTTCACAGACAAGAAAAAGCTAAAGGAATTAATTACCACCAAACCAGGATTATATGAAATGCTGAAGGGTATTCTTTAAGAAGATGAAGAAGAAAAAGGTAATGATAAAAATTATGAACAAAATGACAACAAATACATACCTACCAACAAGTGAATCTAAAAATCAAGTGAATAAAAAATCTGATGTACAGCCAAAGCCGGTTTGGCTCAGCGGTAAAGCGTTGGTCTGCAGACTGAAAGGTTCCAGGTTCGATTCTGGTCAAGGGCATGTACCTGGGTTGCCGGCACATCCCCGGTAGGGGGTGTGCAAGAGGCAGCTGATCAATGTTTCTCTCTCATCGACATTTCTAGCTCTCTATCTCTCTCCCCACCTCTCTGTAAAAAAAAATCAATAAAATATATTAAAAAATCTGATGTACAGAATGGAATAATGAATATAATAGAATCAGGGACATAGAAAGGGAGTGGACTGACAATTCTCAGGGGGAAGGGGTATGAGGGCTGTGGGAAGAGATTGGAGGAACATCTTACACCTATGGAAGAGGACAGTGAGGGGGGGGTAAGAACATGGGCTGGGGGGGATAAATCAGGTGGAAGGGAACTATGGGGGGGGCGGGGAGAGAAACACCTGTAATAATCTGAACAATGAAGATTTATTTTAAAAATGAATAAAAGAGCTTGACTCTGGAGGGGAGCAGTCTGGAGTTACACTTAGTTGCTGCCTGACTGGGGAGATTCTTGGCTTCTCTGAGCCTCAGTCCCACCCTCTCCCCCAGCACTTGGAGGACTAGTTAAGTATTCAATAAAGATTAACCATTAATGAGGACACCTTCCTTCCTTATTATGCTCTACCCTCTTCCAGATCTCTGGGGACAGGCCTCTGGAGGAGCCTGTTCCCTTGGATCCCCTCTTATCTCTGCTGTTTTTCTGTCATTCCCTCTTCCCTCCCTCGCTGGGATAGCAGGGAGGGAGCAGGTCACTGGCGAATGCTGACCCAAATAGAGGTGCAGTGGGTCCATGTGGCAGGCCCTTTCCTGCCCACCTCCGAGCAGCCATCTTTAGATTCTACTCCTGTCCTTACAACACAAATATGCTGGCAATCAAGATGGCAAATTTAACTTTTTCCAATCTGCAGGAAACAAATTATTAAGGAAATGAGGAGAAATGCCTCAGTTTTAAGTTTCTCTTCCATACATTTTTTTTCTTAAGTTCTGGGTTCTGTTACCCTTAGTATGCACACGAGGGTCAGGATAAGATGGTATTGAAATTAGCTTGTAATTATATACTGGAGTCTGGAGTGGAGTGGGCTGTTTTGACCTCAGTGCACTCATAATTCCAAGAAAGGCACCACGCCCAGACAGTGGGGCAGCCTGCCACCTGAGCCAGTGTGCAAACTGCCGTGGCCCAAGTTGGTGTTAACGCCAACTGGGGCACCTTTGGACAGTAATAACAGTAATTTTTAAAATAGCAAACATTTATTGCATGATGACTGGTTCCAGCTAAGGGCTCTCTGTGCCTTACTTCACTTAGTCCTCACCACAGCCCTCTGAGCTGGGTATTATCATTAATGTGGATGACCAAACCACCAAAGAGAGATTTTTCTGAGACCAAGAGTCAGTCACTATTTTGAGCCTTTCATGAAATAAACATCCTGCATAAGCATTTGCTCACTTTTTAAACCACTCTTAGGGAAGTTTGATGAGACACAGATGTAAGTTTAAAGTAGGACTCCTAGTGACTCTGCCTGTGTACAAGCATGTACGTGTGTGTGTGTGTGTGTGTGTGTGTGTGTGTGTATGTGTGTGTGTGTGTGTGAGAGAGAGAGAGAGAGAGAGAGAGAGAGAGAGAGAGAGAGACTGCTTAGAGGAGGTAAATATGTGTATGAGTCTGCCTGTCTGCGTGTTATGTGTTTAAACATGCCAATGATGGGAGGGAGTGTGTATGTGTGTGACTGCTTTTGTGTGTAGAGGGGCTGAGTGTGCGGGTAAGCCTGTCTTTGTGGGGTGGGGGAGTGTGGGTGGGAGTGAGCCTATCTTTATTTTAATTTATCTTTATTGTTGAAAGTATTACAGATGACCCCTCTTATTCCCCATTGAGCCTTCCCCAGGAATGAGCCTATGGGTGTGTTGGGAGGGTGAGTGTGTATGTGTGTGTAGTGAGTGTGTGTGGGAGTGAGCCTATCTGGGGGTGGGATGACTGTATGTATGTGTTGCTGTGTGTGTATAGTGTGTATGGGGGGAGGAATGAATGTGTGTAGGGGGTGAGTGTGTGTGGAAGTGAGTGTGTCTGTGTAAGGGGGATGAGTGTGTATGGGAAATGAGCCTGTCTTTATGTGACGGAGGTGTCTCTGTGTGAGACTGTCTGTGTGTGTGTCTGTATGTGTAGGGTGTGTGTGTGGTGGGGTGACCCTGCCTGGTGGGGAGGGGGAGAGAACCTCTTTCCATCCCAGGCTCCAGGCTACCTGCTGGCCAGAGACCACACATTCCATAGAGCCCAGCAAGCCTGCCCGGGTCCAGTGAGAGGGCCCTGCTGCCGGGAGAGACTGCCCTCCACACAATGCTTAGCAACACCAGGTTTAACCCCCCCGCCAACAGTTCCCCACCGCCCTCTGGGCTCGCCTGGTCACCACAGCACTGCCCCGCCTTAGCCTGTGGAAATCTTCCCAGATGCTCCTCCCCAGAATCCCAGGGATAATAAAGAATTTCACTGCTTAGCAGAAGAGAAATCTAAAGATCCAATCTAAACAGTGTTCCAAAAATTATAGGTAGATCATGATTGTAATGAAAATACATATGGGCATCAGTGGAAGGGGTAACAATAAAGATAAATAAAAAAAAAGAAAAGAAAAGAAAATACAGCCCTAACGGGTTTGGCTCAGTGGATAGAGCATCGGCCTGCGGACTGAAAGGTCCCAGGTTCGATTCCAGTCAAGGGTAGTATGTACCTTGGTTATGGGCACATCCCCAGTAGGAGGTGTGAAGGAGGCAGCTGATCGATGTTTCTAACTCTCTTTCCCTCTCCCTTCCTCTCTGTAAAAAATCAATAAAATAAAAAATATTTTTTAAAAATAAAAGAAAATACATATGGGCAGTTAATGGGAGAGCATGGCTATGAAAATGAAAATGATTTTCATCTTGCTGTTTGTCACAAGATTTTAAACTTTAAAAAAAAGACCTTGCCTAGCCTGGCATGGCTCAGTGGTTGAGCATTGACCTAATAACTAGGAGATCATATTTGATTCCCAGTCAGGGTACGTGCACGGGTTGTGGGCTCAATCCCCAGTGTGGGGCATGCAGGAGACAGCCGACCAGTGATTCTCTCTGATCATTGATGATTTTTTTCTCTCTCTCCCTCTCCTTTCCTCTTTGAAGTCAATAAAAAATATATATTTTTTTAAAAAACCCTTAATCTAGATTTTTAATAAAAGTGATTACAGTAAGTTAAAATATTAAATGTTCTTTCTAGCCCTATTGGTTTGGCTCAGTGGATAGAGCGTCAGACTGGGGACTGAAGAGTCTCAGGTTCGATTCCCATCAAGGGCATATACCTAGGTTGCAAACTCAATCTCTGGCCCTGGTCAGGGAGTACATGGGAGGCAACCAATTGATGTGTCTCTCTCACATCGATGTTTCTCTCTGTCTCTCCCTCTCCCTCCACTCTCTCTCTAAAAATCAATGGAAAAATACCCTTGGGTACTCACAAAATAATTTTTTTTAATGTTACAGGGTGTGTGTGTGGTGGGGTGACCCTGCCTGGTGGTCAAAAAATAAAGCTGCTACAAAGCCATTTTTAAAAAATTAAAAATACAAGTAGCTTTAGGTCATAAAAATGTAGATTGTTTTGTACATTTTTGTGTTTTCTAAAGTTCTAACAATGAGCTACATTATTAAAATAATAACCACTACTAGTAAAAAGGAAGTCACATAATAATCAGAACAGGAATAGATGAAGGAGTCCAGACTCTGGCCTATGAAATGACAGGAGTCCCTTACGTAGCCGCCAAGCCTCTGACAGCAGGATGTCTCAGCATGCTCAAGTGTGAGGCCAGGGGTAACCTGAGGTACAGGAATGGCTCAGAGGAGAGGACAGGGCTGGATCAAATGGCAGCAACAGCGCCAGAAAGCTGCTCCCCATCCTTTAGCTGAGGTCCATGTTGGGCAACTGGGGGAAATTCTGTAATGCTCACATCCTCCTGGCAAGTTCTACTGAGAAGTTCAAACAAATCCCTGAGACAAAAGGGAGGCTTCGAGAGAGAGCCAGCTTAGGACAAGAGAGGTGCCCAGGTCTCCCCACAGGCAGGCTGAACGAACCAAGTGCCTGTGCCCAAACGAGTCATCCTGACAGTGATGGGCCTGGCCCACCTCCCCATCTGGGCACTCTCCTCTCCCGGCTGTGCGGCCTTTTAGGAGAGTCCGCCAAGCAAGTCTCTGTCCCTGCCCTAAGGGAGATGAGACCAAAGGCAATTTAGGTGCCTCTCCTTCCTTCGGATGCCCATGCTGTCCGTTCCCCCACTCCTGTGTGACAGCACTAACTGGGAGGAAAGAGTGGAGAGAGAAGGCTCAAGGTGGCCTGCCCTCGAACTTCTAATAGAAAGGGCTGAGAGGCAGTCACAGTACATAAAAGCAGTTCATACGACGTTGGCCTGATAAGCCCATTTCTCATCCTGTGGTCTAGTTCACGACCCAGCTGCAATGAAGATCCAGCTGCAATGTCACCTCCTCTGGAATGTATTCCCAGACTTCCCCAGACACGCACCAGTCCCTCCTCTATTTCTCCGGTGGTTTTGTGTTGCTGTTCTCGCATTTATTTTCAAGGTTAAATATCTGTTCAGTACCTCCCGTCCTGGCCAGAGGAGTCCAGGAAAATTCTGGAGCTGCACGTTCTAATGAAAAATAGAAGACTTTGAAAAGGAAACGCCGGTATGATCTCAGTATGATCGAAGCTCTTATCAGGGCCTAGATGTAAGGCAGCACAGACTGCAAACAGAAGACTGGGAGACAGCTCCCAGTCCTGACTCCTCCGCAGAAGCTGCCCACAGACTTCACAGTGCTGGCGAGGGCAGGAGGTGCCAAGTTCCCTGCCTGCAAGCACCACCCTAAAAAAAGGAGAGGAGGAGCCTGCCGGCACCTCTGCCCTAGCAGGCAGCTCCTGTCACTCTCTCAGATACACTTGCCCCGAGGCAGCTTCTGGAGATCAAATCGCCAGCCCAATTCAGACGTTTCCTGTGAAGCAGAGACCAGGTGCACAGCTGCGGTGCGGCTGCCCTCTCCCAGCACTCTGACTCACTGTCTGCCCCGCTGTCTGTGCTGGGCCCTCACCCTCGGCCCGCATCTGACCTTTGCAGGAGGCTCCCAAAACATGCCTGCTTGGCTCTTTTTCACCTCTCCCAGAAGCCACTTTAGCCGAGCTTCTGCCTTCTGCTCCTGGCTGATTTCAGACCTCCTCAACTGGTCCTGGCCTCGCTGCCCAGCCCCACGGGGCCTTTCCCCCGCACGCCCGCAGATGGGCTGCACCTCGTGCTGCCCGGGAGGGCCCAGGAACAGCAGTGGAGGCATCATCTGAGAGCTTGTCAGACATGCAGCCCCTCAGACACACCCAGACCTCTGAGCTCAAATCTGCATTTAACAAAACACCCAGGCAGTCTCAGCCCACGGTCAAGTGTGAGAAACTCTGGTGTGCAGGTGGCTGGGCACAGAGATGTCCAATAAAGGGTCACACCATTATTAATTTCTGCTACACCCTTCCCCCACCCTTCCCAAATTGGCTCTGCTCTCCACCCCACCCCGCCCCCCACTTATACTACATGGCAACACCATCCAACTGAACCGCAAGCAAAAGCCTCAGCTGTTCAAAACCATCTGCCAGCCCTGGCATCTCTGATGAGTCCTACTGTTTGCACTTCAGAAGCACCTTGCAGGCCTGGCCTTCCTTCCTCGGCCCCACGGAACCTTCCTGAGCTGTGCACAGCTAACCTGTTTGCATGTCTGTTTCCCTGGTAATTCGGGGAGGAGGGGTTTAAGATACTGAAGATGTGGCAGATGGTGGAAACCAAAAGTGAATGTAAAATGACAGTGTTTTTCTTGATTTTATAAAGTTGTTTCAGGAATGAAAGTAAGTAGGTGGGGGCAATGTGATGTGGCATACATGGAAATATGGGAGGAGTTTTGGTGAAAATATTTCTAGTTTTCCCTCCAATATATAGCTAAGAGGAGCCTGATAGATCCTGGGTCACCTCCTGGGTCAGTGACCTAGCGGGATGAGGTTTACACCAGCTCTTTACAGGGGGCGGAAGGTTATACACTGGGTGGGGAAAGACAGGATGACTAAAGCAGGGCTGAGTGCCTAGGAGCGGCAGGAGTGTCCCAGAGGGAGGGGCCCAGTGGAAAGCTGGAAGGCAGCTCCAGTGTGGGGCTTGCGCTCCGACCTCTGGACCTCCTTGTGGGGAGTTCATTCATACTTTCCACCAGAGCCTGCGGGAGCATTTGTGGGCAGAAAAAATGCAGCCGGGCCGGGAATAGCCCAGGGAGCTTTTGTTCTGAGATTTCCAGCTACAGACAAACTCAACCACAACACCCGTACTGCAAACAGTTCCAGGTGAGGTTCAAGTGGAAGGGCCAAAGTTCAAAGCGAACCAGCCGTTCTCAGTGCCCTAACAGCCCTCACCAACCGGAGGGTCTCACTCCTGAGGTGCGCACCTAGCACTGTCTGGCACGCGTGTGGGCTCAATAAAGATCTAATGATAGCTGCCTTGATTTGAGAGGCAGAAGCAGCTAGAAGCCCCTGGCCTTGTCTAGGAGAAGCCCAGATCCCATGCCTGTCTCTCAGTGTGCAGGAGCATATTCATGATTCATTAATATTAATGTGTGAAGCTATGTAAATGCCTGAAGGTCAAAGACCACTTACAGAGAAACTGAGGCACGGGGAAGGGGAACCATGTGTCACACCCAAGATCTCAGGCTCTGCGTCTCAGTCCCTGACCCAAACCATGAACACACATGCACTGCAGGAGCTCCTCCGGTCTTCCTTTATCCCTTGTCAGCCCCTCAAAATCCTCACACTACTGAAATGGGATAACTCTCTCTCTCTCAATCCTGACAAGTCCTTCCTTCAGTCAATGGCTTTTTACTGAGGTCTGCTTTGTGCCAAGAACCATCCCAGGGGCTAGGGACACATCAGCGAGCAACACAGAGCACCCTGCCCTTTGGACTTTATTATAATGAGGGGACGACAATAAACAACACAGTAAATTCATAAACTACTCGGCTGTTAGAAAGTCATATGTGCTAAAAATAAATAAATAAGAAAAAAAGGAAAAGAAGAAGTCATATGTGCTGTGAGAAAAAGAAAATTAAGCCAGGATGGGGAGATCAGGAGGCAGGGGGCTTCACCAGGAGGTGAAGCTGAAGCAGACATAGTGAGGGGAGAGGGAGGCGTCCCGGGAAGAACATTCCAGCCGGAACAGTTAGGGCAAAGGCCCAGGCGGGGGCGTCATGGTGTGTTCCAGGAACAGCAGGAATGCCAGTAGGATTTGCCAGTCAGTCATCCATTCATTTGTTGTTTGTTCATTCGTTCATTCATTCATTGTGTAACAAGCATTTACTGCTCCCCTCTTTGCCAGGCACTGGGTGGTGAGAACACTAATAGGGCAGAATCCCTGTCCTCAAGAAGCTTATAATGCTGGGAGCAAGGAGTCAAAATTAACTTAGAAGACTCAGCCAGAGCTCAGGCCCCTACCCAACTAGGAGGTGCTAAAGGCCCATGGAGCACAGGCACCCAGCTCACTTGTTTTTCTTAGCTAAAAAAGAAACCTTCCAAATCTCTTAGGTTGCAGTGTATACTAATGTTTGCCATGTTCTAGATGGCCTCCCACTGAAAAGGTGGACGTTAGATGGAAAGATCTGGAAAAGGCCATACTGGGAGGAGGAGGCAGGAATAGCATGGCGGTGAGTTAAGACTAGAAATGGGGAGGCGATGGTGTGAAGCCCAAGTGTGTTCACTGGGGTGACTGTCCTGTCACACCCACATCTTCAGGACTTGGTGCTGCACCGGGCAGCCTGCGCCTGCTTTTCCACTGTTTTCATCCCCTTGTTGGGAGGAGAGACAGCATCTGAAGAGATCTGCTCAACAGAGCTCAGGCCTGACAGATGTGAAGTGGCCTTTTAGTTTATTTTTTATTTTTTACAAGAGTCCAAAATGGCCCTGCCAAGGTTCAGGAAGCTCCCACCCTGTGAGAGCTTAGCTCTACTGACCTACTGACCATCCATTCTCGCGGCAACAACCTGCTGATGTGGGTGGGCCGCCAGCACCAGGCCCAGAGACCAGGAGGAAGGCCCACGGCGAGCTCTCACCGGCTCCTGATAAGGACACAGAGGTCCTCAGGGCCCAGGGTCTGCAGGGTGGGCGGACAGGGGTGTGCGCCCCGAGCTTTGAGGCTGATGTGTAAACCCTCCAAGTGCCTCTGCCCCAAGTCTGGGTATCTGGAAGAAACAGGTTCCAGGGTCTGCACCCCAAAGCTCCAGAGGGGCCGTGTCATCATTACCAGCCACCCCTGTCCCTCTGGTCCCTCTGCAGTCTCCACTGGGGCTTACGTTACTCCAGTCCCCTAGCTCTGCTGCTGAGATGCAGTCTGCCAAACTGGAGAAGACTGGGCACCAACCTTCCACCCTAGCAGTGACTCGAGCATCTTTCAGACCAAACTTGGCCAGGCCAGTTCCTCGCCCCCTGCACTCTGTTCCAGAAATGAACTGACAGGGGTCTGGGGCTTGCTCAGAGTTGCTCCGGCCCTAGGCGCCTGGGAAGCCCAGCCAGCAGGAGCCCTATCTGCGGGAAACAAGCAGAGCCCCGGGTTTAGGATGAGCTCCTCCCCGCTCCATTCCTTCACAAAGAGCCTCCCTTTCTGCCTCCTCATTCCCTTGGCCTAGGAGGGTTTTACTCCATAATTGGCTTGTTTACCGCCACTGAGGGCTGGAATGGCAGAGGTGGGAGGAAAGTCTGCTGGAGAAGGAAAGTTTGCTGAGCTTTGAGGCTGGTGTGAGAACCCTCCAAGTGCCTCTCTGACAGCCTGAGAGCAGGTCAGGAACCCACGTGAGGAAGATAACACAGGGACGCAAGGCCAGCTGAAGATCCCGGCAGACCACAGGAGGGAAGCTTATGTCTGATGCCAGGGAAAGGGAGAACAATAACCAAAACTTAACCTGCTTGCTTCTGCTGAAGAGTCGAAAGCATTACCTGGCACTGCTCTGAGCTCCCAATCGACTTCTGTAGACTAGGCGCTCCAGCGATGTCATCCCAGCTCACAAACCTTCCCTAGCTCCCAGCTCCTAGCCAACCCACCGCCCTGACCTCCAGGCTCCTCCCAGGCCCCACTGCCTCGGCCTGCCGACCTCTCAGCAGCGGACCTGCACCCTCCCTGCACAGACCACCTGCCGGGCCACCGGACATCCTTTCCGCATGTCCCCCGACCTGGGTTCTCTGCTCCTAGGGTTCTCTCTGCCTCAGGTACCAAGTCTCTCCACCTTTTAAAGCTCTCCTCACACACTCCCTCCCTTGGGAAGGTTTTCCCAGTTCCCCAGCCCTTCCTCACCCACCCCAACCAGGCTTGCATGCTCCCCACCCAATCTCTGTGCCCTGGCACTGGCCTCCTCAAGGCAACTGCCTTCATCCGTCATGCTTGGAGAGCTCCCTGAGGTCTTGCTCCATCCTCCGAATGAGCAAGCGTCTTACTCTGCTTAGATTCAGCTGAAGCAAAACACAGGACCTGGCAGACAGCAGACGCTTAACTGCTTTTCCGCCCCAAATACCATTCGTCCCAGAGACCTAGAAAATGATAGGGGCAAAGGGACAGAGTCCCACAGACGGAACAGACCAGAGCAGTGTGGCCGGAGGCAGCCGGGCGCGCGGCTCAGGCCCTACCTTTCTTGAACTCCTCCAGCATGGCGTCCAGCTTGGTGTCGTGGAAGACGAAGTGCACGGGGTGGTTGTAGAAGCGGGTGATGGTCTTGAGGGGGGTGCAGTCATCGGGGTCCACGAAGGCCAAGTCTTTGACGTAGAGAATATCTACAATGTTGGACTGCTCATCCTCAAACACGGGGATGCGGGTGTAGCCACTCTCCATGATCTCGGACATCGTGTTGAAGTCCAGGATGGCATCGTTGCGGATCATGAAGCAGTCGTGCAGCTGGGTCATGATGTCCTCCACGGTTTTGGTCCGCAGTTCCAGGGCCCCCTGGATCATGTTTAGCTCCTCTTTCACCAGGTCATTGTAGGGCTCTGTCACCTTCAACATCTCCATCAGCTTCTCGCGATTGTAAACGGTGTGGATCTCCTGGCCCAGAAAAAAGTCTAGGAGCTTGCTGATGGGGAAGCTGAGGGGGAAAGTGAGGAGCATAAAGAATTTGGTAAGGACGATCGTGTTGGCGCCCACGGCCAGTCCGTGTCGGGAGCACAGGGCCTGAGGTAAAATCTCTCCAAAGATGACAATGCCGATGGTGGAGGAGGCCACAGCCATGAGCCCGGACCCGATGAGGTTGTCCAGGAGGATAGTGAGAGAGGTGTTGACCAGCACGTTTCCCAGGAGCAGCGAGCAGAGCAGGTAGTTGCCTTTGCGACGGATGGGCTCGATCTTGCGAGCGTAGCGCCTCTCCTTCTCGGTGCCACAGTTCTGGACGATGCGCAGCTCCATGGGGTCCAGGGCCATCAGCCCCAGGTTGAGGCCGGAGAAGATGCCCGACAGCACTAACAGCACCAAGATGATCAGTATGTGCAGCCAGAGGGGCAGGAAACGCCCCACCTCCTCCACCATGAAGAGCAGCGAGTCCTTGTCCGTCCAGCGCTGCCAGGGCCCGTCCACGCCGGCCCGGGTGCACAGCGCGTACAGCTTCATGTTCTCGCTCCTCCGGAGGAACTTGGTGAACACCACCAGCATCCCGGACGTGTTCCCGCGGCTCACGTTGACCAGCTGCTGGACGACCAGGTCCTTGGTGAGCTCGGGGCAGTGGGTGGAGTTGTGGAAGGCCTCGGAGTTGTCCACCTCCGTGAAGGAGATCAGGTTGCTGGTGATGGAGCCCAGCCCGTGGCCGTACAGCCGCAGGTTCACCGTGCTGTCCTCGGACACAAAGATGATGCCATCCGGGTTCATCCCGCACGGTTTGTCGCAGGTCGCCAGGCGCATGCCGAGGATCGTGCTCTGCTGGGGGTCTCCCTGCCCGCGGACCCCCCGCGCCCACAGCAGCGCCGGCAGCACCAGCGCCGCCAGGAGGAGGCGCCCTCGGGCCGGCCCGCCGCCCGGGCGCCCTCCCCCGCCCGCCGGCGCCATGTTGCTCCGGCTCGGCCGCCGCCGCACCCCGTGCCCCGCCGCGCGGCCCGCTCGCGCTGCCGCTCCTGCCGCTTCGCCGTCGCCGAGCCAACTGCCCGGGCCGCCGGCCTGACGTCAGGCCAGCGCCCCGCCCGCCCCGCCCCGCCGGCCCACGCCTCTCATTTGCATGCGAGTCCCCGCCCCCGGAGCGCGCCGCCGCGCCCACGCTTCAGAAATCCGGCGCTCGCGTTGGAGTAGAGCCGGAGCGCGGGAGCCGCGCGCGGGCCCCGCCCCGCCCTCCGCCCCGCCCCTCACGCCCTTCCGACGTCCCTTGGGCCCCGCCCACCTCCCGTCCGCCCACCTCCCCTCCGTAGGCCCCTACGTCCTAGCCGAACCCGCGCGGGGCCCTACCGGGCTCCTACCTGCTCTCTGGGCAGCACCTTCTCACTCCGCGGCCCGGCGGGGCTTGGCGTCTGCCCCGTCCGCCTCCCCTGCCGCTTCCCCTTCCCCAGCAGCTCTCGGCGGAGGTCTTCTCTGCGGAACCGCACCGCGCTGGGCTCCGCTGAGAAAAAGAGGAACCAAAGGGCTTAAGCCTGGAGAAATCGTCAAGACCATGGTGGCCCTGCAGTCAGTCTCTTGCAAACG
This sequence comes from Pipistrellus hanaki, assembly GCF_964339955.1. NCBI lineage: Eukaryota > Metazoa > Chordata > Mammalia > Chiroptera > Vespertilionidae > Pipistrellus > Pipistrellus hanaki. The sequence continues at coordinate 55,018,562 of NC_140514.1, forward strand.
GTTCTGGCCTCCGCACTCCAGGGGATTTGCTGACCTTCCCCTAATGTCAGCAGTAGTTTCCCCAGCCCCAGCTCGGGGCTTCCTTCGGTCTGTGGCTGCCCCTGGAGGAGGGGAAGTCGGGAAATAAGGCTATAGATGTACCTGCAGATAGAAGGGCCAGCGTCTGGCCTGGGCTTATTTCACGTCATTTCCATTTATAACACAAGTATGGAGCATCTTCTGTGTGCCAGGCACTCGTTCTAGGCTCTGACAACATAGCATGAATAAGCCAAAGTCCCTGCCCACTGGAGTTTACAGTTAGAGTAGAAAGCAAACAATAAACAAGTAATATATATAACATTCTTACCTAAGGAGTAATGTCATTATTTCCGTATTGCACATGAAGAGCTTGAGTCTAGGCACAAATTTGGGTCCTTCCAAACCGTCATCTGCACAGCAGACTTGTGTAACTTTGGAAAGGCAAGCTGCTCTCAGCCCAGTTTCTACATCTGTGAGCTGAGGGTTAAATGATGATGCAGAACCACCCCACTGAGGGTGGGAACACCCGGCCTCGGCACCCAACACGGCAGGACATCTGTGTGAAGGCTCTGTGGCTGTGCAGTTGTTGTTGCCTGTCCTTCCGGGACCAAACCCCTAACCCCAAATCGGAGTGGTGACTGGCCAGCGGGGGCAGCTGCATGTAGAAACTGGAGCTGAGAGGCGGCACCAGGCCTAGCCGAGCCCTAAATGACTGCTTCCTGGACGGCCCTGCCTTGGTAGCAGCCGGCAACTATGAATTGAGCACCCAAGGAGTGTGGGGAAGAGAGTGGCCGCTGCCCTATGAGGGAGAAGGAGACAGCAAACATCCTTATAATAACTGCAGAGGTGCCCTGAAGGGAGCATCGGGTGCCAATTTGCCCACTGGGTCTCAGAGCAAGTTTTTTCCGCAGCCCTGGAGATACAGAATCCACTTTCCTTTGTGTTTATTTTTGTTGTACTATACTATTTGCCAACAAAAGCAGCAATCAATACCAGCCTGAAAAAGTCTAAACAATCACACAGGCTATCAGAGGTGTCATAGCGGAGCCCTGATTCACTTAACCGGTGTTATCAGGGGCAGAGGGTGAGCACATTGGCGAGCGTGAAGCAGTCCCATGCACCTCGGTGCCTTGCTTTATATTCCCCGGTGAGTGTCAGGTTTTCAGGGCACAGGAGCCAACAGAGGATAAAAGCAGAAAGTGGGACCTTTGTCCCACTGCTCCTTCCATCTCCCCTGACCGGGAGGAGCCACCGGCGTGGGCTTACCTCAGAGCAAGCCCAGCTCCCAGGGTGGCTAGCCCCTCTTCCCAGCCGGCTTTAGGACTAGCGCTGTCCCCTTGGCACTTTCCCATTCTATTATCGACCAACTGGCTATTTTTATTTTGCTCTCTTCAGACTGTCTGTACTCAGAGACTCTGTACACATGCACTGAGTCCAGTGACAGAAGCCAACAAAGGGAAGGAAACTAGAAGCTTTTGAGATAATTGAATGGTGAGGATCTGGTAGGAAAAATCAGTCTTTGCTAAAGTTCATTTAAATACACCCATGGCCCTAGGTGGTTGGCTCAGTGGATAGAGCACCGGCCTGCGGGCCGAAGGTCCCAGGTTTCATTCCAGTCCAGGGCAGTACTTGATTGCAGGCTCCTGCCCTGCCCCCGCCCTGGCTGGGGCTCCTGCAGGAGGCAACCAATGGAGGTGTTTCTCTCACATCAATGTTTCTTTCTGCCTTTCCTTCTGTTTTCCACTCTCCTGAAAAATCAATGGAAAAACATCCTCAGGTGAGGATTAAAAAATAAATAAATAAATAAGCCCTGGCCGGTTGCTCAGTGGATAGAGCGTCGGCTGGTGGACTGAAGGGTCCCAGGTTCAATTCCGGCCAAGGACGTGTACCTTGGTTGTGCGCACATCCCCAGTGGGGGGTGTGCAGGAGGCAGCTGAACGATGTTTCTCTCTCGTCGATGTTTCTAACTTTCTATTCCTCTCCCTTCCTCTCTGTAAAAAAATCAATAAAATATGTTTAAAAATAAATAAATAAATACACCCATGCAGGATTATATCCGTATCTGAGATGAAAGAACAGGGCAGAACCAATGAAGCAAAGAAATGAGATTGCTCTTTGCCTTCCCAGCGCCTTTAATCTGGCTGAGGGCAGGAGACTCCCTGGGTAAAAGAGAAATGCAGAGGGGAGCAGTGAGTGTCACAGCAGGTACCGGAGGCCCAGGCTGGAGTTCAAACGCATTTACTGCCGGTCTTGTTCCTGGTTAGGCCATTAACCTTCCACACCCGCAGCGCTGAGAAACCGCCCCACAGAATGGAGGTGGAGATCTAACAGGAAGAGCCGGACGCCTGGAAGCCCGTGTGGCTCCTGTGACGCAGGCTGTGGAAGAGGCGGACTGTCACCAGCCCCTGAGAAGCCTCCCTCCTCCGGGGCAGACCCGATTCTCTGCTCCAGGTGGGAGCCCTCACCCACCTGGGCTGCCGCCATTCGCAGGTAAGAAGTCTGGGGTTCTGATACCTGACCCCTGAGCGTCTCCAGGCACTCTATTCGGGAGACCTGGGATCTGACAGGCTCTCTGCGGTTAGGCCCCGGGCAGCAGGCCCACGCCTCCCTGGCTGAGCCCGCCGCGCTCTGGTCCTGTGCAGGCATCTCGAAGGTCCATCAACCCTGCTTCTGTGCCCGGTGCTGTGCTGCGGCTGAGGTTCAGATGGTGACCGGGGCCTGACTTGTCTGTCACTTAGGGTCTCCTGCTCCACTCCCTGGGACGCGGCCCTTCCGGCCTGGATTCTTCTCCATTTTTATTTCTGGGTCTCCAAGGTGGGAAGCTGCTGGCAGAGAAGCTGCCTGTCTGCTGTCGGGGCTCAGAGCCTGGGCAGAGCCCCTCGGGGGACGCCATGGGTCCTGGGGTCCCTGAATCTGATGGGAGCAATGGGACACCTCGGAGTGAGGCTCAGGCCACTGTCACCACCTGCCGTGGCCTGTCCTCCCACCATCCATAATCTACAGTGAACCTGAGCGCTTACAGGACACATGCAAACCAGAGTGAGCCTGGGCCAGCTGCGGGGGTAGCAGTTCTGGCCATCCCAGTAATCAGAGCCTGAGGACCCGGTGCCACAATCTCCACCTGGAGCAGGCACTTCACTGAGCCAGGGGAGGGTGAGGACATCCGGCCCGCGGCCCAGGCCCAGGAAGGGTGCCAGAGCAGCAAGAGGAAGAGTGCATAGCAACTGGGCAGCCTCAAGACTTCCGTGGCCACAGGACAGGTTGTTCTCCTTTGGGACAGGACCACAGGAGGCAGGATGCCCCCCCACACACACACCCCAGTGGGGGGTCAGGCACAGTTCTGGGTTGGCTTGGCCATGGATTGCCTGTGTGACCTGGGACTCTGGGGACATTCCTGAGTGCTCATGAGACAATGCCTGGCCCTGGTTCAAGACTCAATAAACATGATCAGTAGCGTGACAATGACAAATGATGGGGCTGAGGTTTTTAAGAGGACACTCACATTCCCTTCGCTCCAACGTGTCTCTGTCTAACTCCAGCCCCAGGATTGTTTCTCTCTTCCTCTTCCTGTGGAGGGAGAAACGAGGGATGGGGGGGAGGGAGGAGGAGGAGGAGAAGGAGGAAGAGAAGGAAGAAGGGAGGCTGGGGTGGGTAAAGCTGGTGGAGGTGCAGCAGGAGGGCTTTCACATCAACTAGGGGCTCAGGCTGCCACGGCGGGCACGGGAGGGAGGGACGCCTGATGGCCTGGAGGCAAGGCCTGCGAGGAATCCCTTGTTGGTACCAAGGTCCCTGTGAGGAGTCCCAGGCAGCCTGACAAGTCCCTGCACCCCCACCGGGGACCAGGGCTCCTCTGGCCGTCTCTCCTCCTGCTCCTTCCTCCCTGGGGTGCTGCAGCGCCCTCCATCCTCAAGGCTGGCTGTCCCAGCAAGCTTTTCCTCCTGCTTCTCCAAACAGAGGGCCCGTCCCCTTTCCCGCAAGATGACAAACAGCACTCACAGAGAAAAGCTTAAAAACAAAGTTCTTGCAGTCAGTGTCTCTAGTTTCTGACCCCTTTCCTAGTTGGCCACGGAGAAACGCTGTAATAGCCAGGTCATGCCCTGTCCCTCACCAGCTGGTAATTGGGTAACATGCTTTATCTGCCTCTGAGGGCTTCTCATTCCCCCCTTTTTTGAATGAGGACCCAGAGAACCTTCTAGTTATACTGAAAGGACAAAATGAGCCCATGACCGGGAGCTTCTCCCTAAATATTGGTTTCTGTTCCTTCTCCTGGGCAAGATTTCACGTGACATTTCACTCCTGTGTCCATTTGGGTATTTTTACATTTTTACTGGGTTTTTAACATGTTCATTGCAACAAATTCACACGACACAGAGTGTATAAAGCAGAAAATGGAAGGTCTTCTGCCCCCAGCCCCCCTTTCTGCCCGTCTACCTCTTCATTTTCTTTTTTTCTTCCCTGCTCTGGACTGGAGTGAGAGTCCCTCAGGGCCAAACCTGTGCCCTGGCCATCTCTGTATTGGAGCTCGGCGTTCCATCTGCATTTATGGCATGGATTGGATTTCCCCTTGAAAGGGGGTAAGAATAGTATTGTTGGGTGATGGCGGGGGAGGGGGTTTGAGGAGGAACAATTTAGCCAGTAGCTCTCTATATAAAACTACAACTGAGAAAACTCTTTCATGGGACTATATTTACATGTTGATGTAATTTCTGCTCTATCCAATTTCTTAAAAAAAAAAAAAAAATCTGAACTTGGCCCAACTGGTTTCTTGATTGATCCACAATTTGAAAAATACAGGTCCCATTTGTGGCTCACGACATCTACTGGAATTGCCTTTGGAGGAAGCCTGGAGGCTGGGTGGGCTAGAATGTTCTCCATGTAAATGGCGCCACACCCACAGTGCCTGGCAGAATCCACACGAGGCAATAAATCAGCCCAGGTCAGAAACTAGGCCAGTTCCTGATCCTGACTCTCATTGTCTCTGGACCTATCCAGGAAGGGACACAGCCTTTGAGAGCTTCTTTCCTGAGCATCGAGATTGTCTCAGGTTTGTTCCACCGTTTGCCAAGGCACCAAATCCCTGGAGAGCCGCCAGCAACCAGCTCACCTTGCTAGGCTCCAGGGCCTTTATTTTATCTCTAACATGAGGGCACTGGGTCAGACAAACAGGTTCCATCCTAATTTAAATTCTTTTATGTAAAGTCTTCCTGAGCAACCAAGGGAGGAAGGCAAAGGCAAGATCAAGCTCAGATGTGAGTAACTGCTGTCCTGCTTCCACTTCCCGTCCCCTTCTCCTCAGAACAGTTACCTTCCTTCCCGCTGGGGGCCTGTCCCACCTCCATTCCATGGGTTCTTCTAGATGGATAGGCACCTGGCCAGGCCTGGAGAAAAGCACCCAGGCCACAGCTGACCAAGGGTGGGCAACAGGAGTCCAGCCTGGGCTTCTATACAAGGGGAGGGCCCTCAGTTATAGAAGCCTCGTGCTGCCTGCTGCTCCGTCTCCTCGCCCTGCCAGCGTCTCCACAGCCCTGCACAGAGGATGCCAGTGTCGTCTCCTTTTCCAGATGAGAAGAGGGAGATTTGGAAAGCTGGAGAAACTTGCTCAGGATCCCACAAGAGTTGAACCTGTTGGTCCCAAGGCCCTTCCTCTCTGAAATCAATAAAAATATATATATTTTAAAATAAAGACATAAATTTGCCCTAGCCGGTTTGGCTCAGTGGATAGAGCATTGGCCTAAGGACTGAAGGGTTCTGGGTTTGATTCAGGTCAAGGGCATGTACCTCAGTTGCAAGCTAGATCCCCAGCCCTGGTCAGGACACATGAGAGGCAATCAGTTGGCATGTCTCTCTCACATCAATGTTTCTCTCTCTGTCTCTCCCCTTCCCTTCTACTCTCTCTAAAATCAATGGAAAAATATCCTCAAGTGAGGATTAACAAAACAAAACAAAACAAAAACATAAATTAGATTATAAATTTTCTCTGATCAAACCTTCCAGAGGCCCTCAGGTTTTTTTTTTTTTGGTTTTTTTTTAAAGAAGAAACCTGTTCCTTTATTTTTTAATTTTTTTAATTGATTTTTTACAGAGAGGAAGGGAGAGAGATAGAGAGCCAGAAATGTCCATGAGAGAGAAACATCGGCCAGCCGCCTCTTGCACACCCCCCACTGGAGATATGCCTGAAACCAATGTACATGCCCTTGACCGGAATCGAACTCGGGACCTTTCAGTCCACAGACCGACGCTCTACCACTGAGCCAAACCGGCTTCGGCTCAGTTTCTTTTTTGAGAGAGAGAGAGAGAGAGAGAGAGAGAGAGAGAGAGAGAAGCATTAATATGAGAAACATCAATTAGTTGCCTTCTATACTTGTTCCAACCAGGGACTGAACCCGAAACCCAGCCACCTGCCGGACCAGGAATTGAACCAGTAACCTTTTGGTGCACGGGATGATGCCCAACCAGCTGAGCCACTCTGGCCCGGCGGCCCTCAGTTTCTTTTAAAGTAACAGCTACAGCCTGACCGGTGTGGCTCAATGGTTCGATTCCCAGTTAAAGCACATGCCCAAGCTTGTGAGCTCAATCCCCAGTAGGGGGCGTGCAGGAGGCAGCTGATCAATGATTCTCTCTCATCATTGATGTTTCTAACTCTTTATCTGGTTCCCTTCCTCTCTCTGAAATCAGTAAAAAAAAAAAAAAAAAAAGTTAAATAAATGACAGCCATAGTCATGACATTGGCCTTCAAACTAATTTAGTCTTTTTCTAGATATGTAAACATGTTTAACTAATTTTATTATTTTTAATTAAATTTATTGGGATAGCATTGGTTAATCACATCATATAAATTTCATTTGTACAACTTTATATATGATATCTGTATATTGCACCACCCAAAGTGTAGTCTACTTCCATCACATCATTATCTGACCCTCTTTCCTTCGCCATCCTTCCTCCACCCCCGTTCTCTTCTGAGAGCTACCATTCTGTTTGTACCCATGAGTTTGTTTATTTTGCCTGATTTTTGTTGTTGTTGTTGCTTTTTGTTTTACATTGGCATTTAGTTCTAATCCAATTAAAGAGGAACAGAAGGTTCTTTTGGGGAAATGGTATGATAGAAACTAAAAATTTGGAAGGTTAATTGTTGGCAGTATGTTGGGTAAATGGGGGACAGTCTAGTTAAGAAGCTGCCACTGTAATCCAAAAGTGAAGGCCCAAATAACAATTAAAAATAGCTTCAATTTACCCAGCAGGGTGGTTCAGTGGCTCAGCATTGACCCATAAACCAAGAGGTCACTGGTTCAATTTCTACTCAGGCCACATGCCTGGGTTGCATGCTGGATTGCCAGTTAGGGGGCTTGCAGGAGGCAGCCGATGGATGTTTCTATCTCTCTATCCCTTTCCCTTCCTCTCTCTCTAAAATAAGTAAAAACATACTTTAAAAAAATAACTCCAGCCCTAACTGGTTTGGCTCTGTGGATAGAGTGTCAGCCTGTGTACTGAAAAGTCCCAGGTTTAATTCCCGTCAAGGGCATGTACCTTGGTTGCAGGCACATCCCCAGTAGGGAGTATGCAGGAGGCAGCTGATCAATGTTTCTCTCTCATTGATGTTTCTAACTTTCTATCCCTCTCCCTTCCCCTCTGTAAAAAATCAATAAAATACATTTAAAAAAATATCTCCAGTTTATTGAGTGCTATGTACCAGACACTATGCCTACCACATCTTTCTTTCTTGAAATATTCATAACAATTCTGTGAGGTAGGTGTTATTATAACTCTCCTTTATACAGGTAGAAAAGCACATGCCCCAGCTTTGGCTCAGAAAAACAAAGAGGTTAAATAACTTTTTCAAGGTCATGCAACTAGGCAAGGTCACAAAGCCAAGAATTGAAACCCAAACCTGTCTATGAGCAGTGAATTTCAAGTTGTCATTTTCACTCAGAAATGTTTAAACCAAGAGACATTGTACAAGTCTTCATGATAGAAAACAGAAATCTTGCCCTGGCCAGTGTGGGTCAGTGGTCACAATGAAGGGTCATGGGTTCAATTCTCAGTCAAGGGCACGAACATGGATTTCCAGTTCGCTCCCTGCCCCAGGTTGGGTCAGAGAGCATGCTGGAGGCAACCAGTCAATGTGAGATCTCACATTGATATTTCTCTCTCTCTCCCTCCCTCCCTTCCTTCCACTCTCTCTGAAAAGCAATGGACACATATATCCTTAGTGAGGATAAATAAAATAAAATAAAATAAAATAAAATAAAATAAAAATCTTTACTACAGCGGGACCGGTTTGGCTCAATGGATAGAGCGTCGGCTTGGGGACTGAAGGGTCCCGGTTTCGATTCCGGTAAAGGGCATGTACCTTGGTTGCGGGCATATCCCCAGTAGGGGGTGTGCAAGAGGCAGCTGATCGATGACTCTCTCTCATCGATTTTTCTAACTCTCTATCTCTCTCCCTTCCTCTCTGTATAAAATCAATAAAATATATTTAAAAAAATCTTTACTACAAAGCAGCTATGCATCAGTCAGTTGTTTAAAGAAATACCAAGTGGAATTCAATTTAAAGAAATACAATCACCTTTTTGCAATTAGGCCCCTTACACATTAATCTTTAGTTTTTACCAATTAATGTTTAGTCTAACCTTGACCTCCTGACTTGCCTACAGAACCAACAACCCCCAATCTGCGTTTGGAAGTAGCCGTCATCAGGTTGGCTGAGGACTTTGGGCCAGGTAAGCACGAGAGCCCCCAGGTGTCCCCCTAAGAGCCCAAGGCTCCCTCCCACTCATCCTAAAGAGCTTGCCATTCCTGGAGGTAATGGGCTCTGCCTCTGCCAGAATGGAAATTTCCGACCTCATGTCCTCTGTCCCTTGGCCTCTGCCATCGCTGTAGGTCAGCTCACCCATGCACTCCTCCACCCACCCAGCTCCTGGAGAGCTCAGGTCTTCTCTCCTGCTCATCTCCCATAGGAAGAAGGCGAATGAGGAACATTATACCCACCAAAGCCTTTTCTTTGCTATTTGATCTTCAAAGCAATAGTTTATCATATTTCTTTTTAATCCTCACACAAAGATATTTTTTATAAATTAATTTGAGAGAGAGAGAGGGAAGGAAAGAGAAAGAAACGTAAGCACCCCAACTGGGATCGAACCCCTGATCTAGGTATATGCCCTGGCCAGGAATCAAACCTGAAAACTTTTGGTTTATGACATGACACTCCAACCAACAGAGCCACCCGGCCAGGGCTATCGTATTTCTAAGTTAAACCCCAGTGATAGGATTTGCACAATTCACACGTCTATCTGTACCCCAGATCTCCTCAAGTGAGCCAGTGGTTTCTACTTTATTTATAAACCTACTTCTGACGCGTACTTTCTTCCAAAGGGACCAAACCCACTTTCCCAAACACACTGCAGAACACAAGCAGGCAAGCCGAAACAAAGCCGTGCAAACAATAGTCTTTGGAACGTATAGAACTCAATAGAGCCCAGGTGTGCCTGCGCATTACTTATGCAATCTTACACGTAATGGCTCGCAACAATCCAGTGTGGTAGGTGTCATCACTTCCAGTTTGCGGAGAGGAGATTTGAGGCTCAGAGAGATTACCTAATGTGCCTAAGGTCACAGAACAGAGCCAGGTCTCAAAAGGTCAGATGTTTACATTCCAGCTCAAATAGGCCAGGATTCTTCTCCCTCCTCCTCACCCGTTATGCAATTCCTGGTGAACTTCTGCTCCAGCTCTGAGACAAGCAGGCATCTGGATGCCTAGAGGCAGTCCCTAATTTGCGGGACTTCTGCCACTTCATCAGTCACCACAGATCTGAGATCTGGCCCTCGGGAATTGATTTTTATCAGTTCACTGAAGGGCAAACAGATTGGGGTGGGTAAGTCACACTAACTAAACAAATAACTGAGTGATAAACCCAAATGCTGATTTCTTAATTAATATACTAATATGATTATAAAATAATATACTGATGCTAATTCCTTGATATATTGAGAAGTTGAACTGCTAAGAGAGCTAGAAGGTTAAGTGGGAAGTCTTTACAAATGCACTGGACAGGAGGCTTGATCTGAATAACCAGCACAGGACACGTGACTACCCCTGCACAGAAATGACATGCTCTGACATATTCTCATCCCCTGCCTGTTCCTCTAGATTGCAGACTCTTTTTCATTATAAAAACACTGTATCGGATGGGCCACAATGAACTTTACTAGATTATAGTTAATTATAGTTTTCATTCCTTGGAGAAAACTTAGAAAACAACATAAATGCATACCCAGCGTATTTCCTAATCATCTCCATGGGAGATTTCTAAAAGCTTTTTATTATAGAGCTAGAGGGACTCCGCACATACTCATAATACAGCTTCAACATCCGTCAACATCCTGCTTTTCTCCTCTATCCCACCCTCCCCCCAACAGGCACACAATTTCCCAGACTGTTTTAAAGCAAATCTCTAGATGTTATCTCTCAGTTCAGATGCTATCCTGTTTGAAGGTCACTCTCTGAACTGAGTACAAATGCCCACCACACCAAGACATTGTGACGTTGCAATGAGATCCTAGAGGTGAGAGGGCCGCGGTTCTGGAAACTGGCCAAATATCAAACTCTCTGGGAAGATATTTTCAACACCAAACCCCTGGGTCCTACCCCAGACCGATGAATTAGGTGTCTGGGAGTGGGAACCAGGAGTCCGGGGACACCAAATGCACTGCTGGCTGTTTAATTGAGGCTTGTTCAGGAGGCCAGAATTTGTAAGTCACACTGGAAAGGAGCCAGTCCGTGTCCCATTCCGTGCTCCAGGGTCTGCTCAGAGAACTGAAGGGAGTGGAGCGGCCAGGCCCACCTGGACCTGGGCTGAAGACGGGCCCAACCTCAGAGCCCAGCGGGTCCCTGAGGAGGGAGGAATGATGGGATGCACCTGGCGGTGGGAGGGCTACTGGTGGGCTCCGCCTTGGGGCCTAGGTTTGGGGTCAGAGTGGGTTTAAATGGAATGACATGGTTCAAAAGTGAAGAGTTCTAGCTTTGCGCAGTGGCAGTATTGTAGCCAAGGAGGTTTATCTGAGGCATGATTATTGCTAATTGAAAAAAAAAAAAAAAGTGAGGAGTGGGAGGGAGAGGAAAGAAGGGGGTCAGAGGCTGCCTTGGAATCTCTGTCATAGAGGGTAGGTAGTGTGGGTGCCAGGCTTCAAGGAGCTCCGAAGTAAGGGTTCCTGTTTGGCTTTGAAGACAGGAAACTAAAGAATCACCCAGAAAGGCTGGAACACACAAATCACACTGAGTCTGAATGCCCCAGGCCCTGAAGGTGTGCAGCCCCAGGTCATGGGAGACGATTCCACGGAGACAAAGAGGAATATTAAGCAGCTGAAGGGAAGGGAGGTCAAGACCTCCCCGGGCTTTCAGAAGGTTCCAGGCACGTGTGGAGCAGTGTTGGAGGGGCCTGGCTCCTTTTTCTCTTTCTCTTCAACGCCCCTCAACACCTTTACAGTGTAGAGCTTTATCTGAACCCCATACTTCTGGAGAGCAGCTACAGTCAAGGAATCACCCCCACCCTCTTGTGACTCCCCAACCCCCCATTTTGAATTCTAGGAAATGGCTGACTTTAAAAGAATATTCCAAGATAAGATCCCGTCCACCTTGCTTCGATGACCCGGATAAGACCTTGTTGGTCACCTCCTTTCCAGGCCGCCTTCCTTTTCTTTAATACGTTCCTCGTTAATGAGCTCACTCCCTATTGCAAGAATCTGAACAGTCATTGAATTTATTGTCCCGAACATTTTGTCTTTCACACACTCTCCTTTATTCATCATGATGAACTTTACAATGAGAGAGCTGCTGGGATAATTTATCAAAAACCCAGCTGACAGTATAAATGCACTAAAGCCTCTGAAATGTAAACTTAAAATGGTGAAATGGGCCCTGGCTGGGTGGCTCAGTTGGTTGGAATGTTGTTCAGCACACCAAATGCCGGTTCGATTCCTGAACAGGGCACATACCTAAGTTTTGGGTGCGGCAACTGATCTCTGTCTCTCTATCTCTGCCTTCCTCTCTCTCTCTCTAAAAGCAGTGAAAATGTATCCATGAGTGAAGACTGGGGGAAGTGAGGAAGTTAAAATGGAAATTTTAAATAATGTATATTTTACCACAATAAAAATTCCAGCTGACATAGAAATACAATGGAAATAATTTTATCTAAAACAATTAGAACCTCTTCCATGTGCTGGGTTATGGGTTAGACAGAGGGGGAAGTGGGCAGGGCCTGGAACTAGTAAGACCTGCTTCCTGTGGTCCAGAAGCTCCCAGCCTTGCCCCGGAGACAAACATAACTGAGCTACATTATCCAGGGTGTCACGTTGTAATAGACACGTGTACAGCCTGATTGGAGCCAGGTTGTGATTCAAGGGCCTTGAATACGACACTAAGGAGTTTGGATTTTATTCTATGATAATTGGGAGCCATGAGTGGTTTTGAAGTGAGGGTGTGACAGGGAATAGATTCTCTGCAATTCCTCATGTTTTATCACCAGGCATCTGCTTTGTGTGGCGTGTGTAAAAGATCAATGACAGTGACAGCTTTAATTTTAAAAAGTTGACCCCCTGTAAAATAGGCTTGCATTCAAAGTTTCTCTTATTAAATATATTTATGCTTAGAGAAAAAAAGTTAACTTTGGTTAAATCTATTGCAAAAATAGAAATATATATTTGGCAAAGTGCTCGGGGCATGTTGACTGCTCAGAATGGAGTACACTCCTACCTGAGGGAGCCAAGGAAGGATCCAGGAGGAATGGGCTGGGAAAAAAGAGAGGGAAGAGGAGAGGCTGGAGCAGATAGATGAAGGGAGGGAGCTGAGGGAAATAAGGCCAGAGGAGGGCCAGAGCCAATGGCAGAGGGCTTTGTGTAGGGCCTGAATCTTTTCCCTACATGATGGTTACCCTAAGAGGACTCTGTTAATAACGATGATGATAATAATATAGTGCTTACTACGTGCCAGGCACTACTCTAAGAGCTCTACCAGTTTCGACATATTTAACATCGACACTGAGGAAGTGGCCGGGTGGATTGCTTAGGTCAGTTGGGTGAGCACGTGGATGATGGTGGCTAGAACAACACTAGGGAAACATTTTGTGGTTCCTGACAAATTAGAGGATGGACAGGATGTGATGGCTTTGCAGAATAAGAATAAAGTCATCAAGGCCCGATTAATTATTGGTTGCATGGTGGAATCAGTGAGTAAAGAAGAAACTGGGATGACTGTCACTTTTTTGGATTTGGGAACTGAGTGTATTATTGCGCTTACCCAGGTAAAGCATTGGTTACTCCGTTCCATTTCTTAGAGGACTTGCTTAAGTCCTCTAGTGCCTCCTACTCCCTCCTGGGTTATATAAAAACTGGAGGCCCAAGGCACAAAATTCACACTATGGCAAGAGTAGATCTTCCTTTCCCCGGCTGCCCGCACCTGCTTCCTTCCAGCACCCGGACCTGGGCTTCCCTCACAGCCCTGGCTTGTCTGGAAGGTGCTCAGGAAGGATGTCCAGTCTAATTAGCATATTACATTTTTATTATTATAGGTTAGTTGTTCAATTTCCAAATACTTAGGGATTTCTCCGAAATATTGTTATTGATTTCTAATCAAATTCTGCCATGTGCTTTCAATTCTTTAAAATTGTGAAGGTTTTTGTGGAGTTTTTGCTGTTTTGACCCACACTATCTTGGCAAATGTTTCTTTTGCACTTTAAGAGTCTGTCTTCTGCTATTGTTGTGTGTGGTCCCTATTAATGTCATCAGGTCAAGTTTTCTATTGTGATGTTCAAGTCTTTTATAAATTTGCTAATTTTCCTTACAATTTTCCCTCTACTTCAACTGTTTATTTGTCTATTTCTCCTTTCAGTTCTATATCATCCTGATTGATGGTTAGTTCTGCACAGAGGAGAGGGTACTATGGCACAGAGGTTAGAACGTCTGTGTGCAACAGAAAGAAACATCTTATATCTTTAAATCTACTTCAGATCACCAAAGAAACATTTTATCTTTCTAAATTTTCTTTAGCTTGCAGAGAAAAATGGAAATCACTACCAATCCCAGCAGGCCTAGCGGAACTCAGGACAAATGCAAATAAGAGAGTCCAGGCACTTGACCACGCCCCCTTCCTGGGTTGGCAAGGCAACGAATACCAAGCCAGCCAATCAGTGAGATGCTCACCTGCGGGGGCGGAGAATCGATGAGAGCCAATGGGACGCGGGGCAGGTAGTTCTGTGGGCCAATGGCTTGTGAGATGGGGCGGGCTTTTAGTGAAGGGGCAGTAGTGAGAAAGATGGCGGCGACTCTGGGCCCCTCTGGGTGGTGGTGGCGGAGGTGCCGGTGGCGGTGGCCTCTGTCTACTTGGGATGGGTCCAGGGTGTTGCTCCTTCTCCTTTTGTTGGGGTCTGGGCAGACGTTCGAGTACTTGAAGCGGGAACACTCGCTGTCGAAGCCCTACCAGGGTGAGGCGCCCGGGACGCGGTGGTCGTGCATGGGGAGGGCTTGGGGACCTGAGAGCCTCGGTAGCGGCGGGCGGCGACGGGCTTCGTGGCCCGGCCACTGCCAGCGATGGCCAGGGGCCCACGGGGACTCCCGCGGAGTTTGGGAGCTCCGGGTCCGAAGGGCAGGGGTCAGCCTCCCTCCCACGCCCGGCGCCGCACTCGCGCCGGAGGTCCCAGCGGGTCCTCCCTGGGCCGGGGCTCGGCCTGAACGGAAGGGAGGGGAGAGAACTGCGAATGGGGCGACTGATGGAGGGCCACTAGCCAGGAGCCAGCCTCCGGATGGAGTTATGGAGGCACCAGAAGTAAAGCAGGAGGCAGAGCTGGGGCAGAACTTGGCCCAGCGGAAAAAGAAGACAGAAAACACCTGTTCTCCAGTTCGGGAGTCCTGTTGATGGAAGGGGCTGGCAGCTCTGCTCTGTTGGGATTCATAGATTCGTAGGCACAGCTCATCAACCAGAACATTTATGTAGGCTCCAAAGAGGACCAAGTCAGTGCAGTTGGCTTAACTACAAGCCTGTTTCCCCACCGCAGTGTAGGTAGGGGGACAGCAAACAAGCAAACTCCCAGTGGGATAGCACACTCACCACTGCGAAGGGTGATTATTTGTTCACTGATGCACGGTGTGTGTGTGTGTGTGACCATTGTGTGTGTCCCTGCTAATGCTGTGGGTTATAGACACAGCTCTCACTCAGCTATAGTCTGATGTATCTGCTAAAGCCATGCTTGGATTGTTTAAAGAATGTGATTAAGCCCCAGAAGCCTGAGGATCAAGCTCTTTTTTGTTTACTCACAATTAAAAAGGGAAGAATAGATCTGAGCTATGGTTATCCGGGCATAGATAGAGTGTTGGATAAAGGGATAGCTCTGACGTGCTTTGGGGTCTTCACTTAAGAAGGGCTTTGTGAAAAGAAGCTGTAGAGATGGTAAGGGTTTAAGATTTATGAGTGCTAGGTGGGAAATTGACATGGAAGGGGGAAAGAGATGACTGGAGCTTTTGGAGGGCCTTGTGGTGGCTTTCTGAACGGGTTGGTGGTGAAGAGTACGAACAGATCTACTTTCTCCCTGTAGGTGTGGGCACTAGCAGTTCCTCATTGTGGAATCTGATGGGCAACGCCATGGTGATGACGCAGTATGTCCGCCTCACTCCAGATATGCAGAGTAAACAGGGTGCTCTCTGGAACCGGGTGGTAAGAATCTTCCTCCTGTGTTGGTGACCCAAAAAGTCCGCCAGAGGCACATTGGCTTAGTTTTACTGTCTGTCTTCTGTGGTTATTAAAGGTTTTTATTTCAGAGGTTATGATGCCCTTCATAATGAAATCAGATATTTAGAGAAATGCTCTCTATTGCCCTAATTATAGCAAACAGTTCATTTTAAAAAATATATATTTTATTGATTTTTTACAGAGAGGGATAGAGAGTTAGAAACATCAATGAGAGAGAAACATCGATCAGCTGCCTCCTGCACACCCCCTACTGGGGATGTGCCCGCAACCAAGGTACATGCCCTTGACCAGAATTGAACCCGGGACCCTTCAGTCTGCAGGCTGATGCTCTATCCATTGAGCCAAACCGGTTTCGGTGCAACCAATTCATTTTTATTCTGTTGTCTAAAATGTCTTTAATTCAGACTTGAGAGTATGACTTCTTGGAGGTTAATAACTCATGTTTAGTTACTTTGCTTTATAAAGTAAAAGACTGGTCTTTTTAAAAATATATATATTTTATTGATTTTTTACAGAGAGGAAGGAAGAAGGATAGAGTTAGAAACATCAGTGAGAGAGAAACATTGATCAGCTGCCTCCTGCACACCCCCTACTGGGAATGTGCCCGCAACCAAGGTACATGCCCTTGATCGGAATCGAACTTGGGACCCTTCAGTGCGCAGGCTGATGCTCTATCCACCAAGCCAAACCGGCCAGGGCAAGACTGGTCTTTTAAATGTATCAGAAACTTCCTCCTAGTTTCTCCCCCTCCCATGTGAATTCACTTTAAGGAGTCTAATTTTAAGTTTTATTGTCATGTGAAAGCCACTTTGAGCCCTTGGTCATTTTATCTGTCCTTCTCTGGACCTTTTCTAGCTACATTGCCTTCCTTTGAGGGATGGCGGCAAGAAGTGAATGCAGTATTCCTGGTGCGGCTGATTTTGTACAAGTGTAAGATGATGTTTTCTTTTTGGTTTCCAGGGCTTTTTCGAAATCTTTTATGACCGCTTTACTTTTGGGAATGGCCTTGGCATCCTTGAATACTTTTGGGTTCACATAAGCTAAGACCTCACTTTTTCATGTTTTTTTAATCATTAGTTTTAGATAAGTGAACCCCAGAAAAGAGCACTATTTCTCCTCCAGCTCATTTTTATGTGCAGAGAATTCGAAAGGAGCAGAGGGAGAAGAGAAATTTCTACATGAGCCATCTGCAAAAGCTGGCCCCCCCAGGCTGTAGCGCTGAGCTTGTTCCGGACAGTGTATGGTGGTGTGTTCTGGAAGAAGAGTTGAGGGCTGCCAGTTGAAAGACTCGGGTCCCAGATGTAGCTGTATGATACACCACTGTGAGCCCTAGGCGGTTAGTTAACATCTCCGTTTTTAGTTTTTCCATCTGTCAGATGCACTTCATAACACCTATTCTACACGCCCACCAGAATTGTTGTGAGGATAGACATGAAAAAGCTTTGGAAAGCTAAAGTAGTTACAGAAATGTACGTTGTTATGCCCTACATCTGTTTTAAGGTGCATTCATTGATGGAGGTCTGTGGGTTACTAAATTATTCTATCCAGGGTTCAAAACTTTGTTGCTGTCTCTACATAACTCATAGCTTGTTCCTGGACAGTGTATTCTAGTCTCTGGTTTTCCTGCCCTCTTTCAGATTCTCTGCTACCTGTATTTTTAAAAAGATTTTTATTGATTTCAGAGAAGAAGGGAAAGGAAGAGAGAGAGATTGAAACATCAATGATGAGAATCATTGATTGGCTGCTTCCTGCATGCCCCTTTCTGGGGATCAGGCCCGCGAATTGGGGATGTGCCCTGATGGAATCTTGGTTCATAAGCCTATACTAACCTCTGAGCCTCACAGGCCTGTCTACCTGTATTTTTTTTATAACTGGCTATCAGAAAGAACCTTGGAGTTGATTCTGAGTTATGTATTTGGATAGGAAGCATTGGTTTGAGCAGTGGGTTCTCAAGTTTGACTGTCTATTGGAGTCAGTACCTGGATTCCACCCCCAGAGATTCTGGTTTAATTGGAATTGGGTATGGCTTGGGCATTGGGTTTTTCCTTGAAGCCCTCCAGGTGAATCTAATGTGTAGCAGTTTCAGAACCATTGTTAGACATAGTCCTGATCAAAACTGTATAGCGTTGTGCTCCAGGAGGCCAAAGAGAAGTGGCAGACACCTCTTGGCTCAGTATGAACCTCTCGGGCCTTGCCCTCTTCCCAGGGACATCATACCCACCTCTCTGGCTATGGGGCAGCTTTCTGCCACTGAATTTCACTCTTGCCCTGAAATCTAAATGTAACAGCATAAAGATGAGGGTTAGCTGTTGGAGAATTCCTTTCATTTGGAATATGTACTCCTAATACTAACACTTTTGGAAGATTTCCCAAAAATTAAACTGAGAGCCAGAACAGTCTATTTGGAGAGCCACTGGCTGAACCCCATTGGTCTATCTGCTCCTCTCTTCTTTCTTCATGGTGAACTTGAACCAGGAGCCTCTCTAAATCAAATACCCACTCTGGTTTCTATTTGAAAGTGTTTAACTATTTAAAAAAAATCTTTTTATTGCCTTAGAGAGGAAGGGAGAGGGTGAGAGAGGCAGAAACATTAGTGACATTAACGAGAGAAACATCAACATCAATTGGCTACCTTCTACATGTCCCCTATCAGGGATCCAGCCTGAAACCCTGGCATGTGTCCCAGCTGGGAATCGAACTGGCAACCTCTGAGCCACACTGGCCAGGCATGTTTACTATTTAGAGCACTTACCTCCTCCATTTCTCCAAGGTTTGCTACACAATTCAGAAAAAGAAATAGGAGTCACACCTTAAAATTTCCCCCCCAGAGGCTATCCCTCTGGTGAGGTTGGGAGTGGTCTTATTTATGCTTCCTGGCCATGAGCATGAGGTTTGGGGGATTGTAACTTACCCCTTCTCAAGGGAACTCCAGCTTATCCCTCCCTCAGCTTGGCATAGGGCCATGTCCAATTAATTAGCATTGTGTATAGCATCTGCTAATTATTTCTGGAAACCTTTGCCTAATGACTTCATTTTTCTTACTCTTTCACAATGAATGAGGTTTTGACCTTCCTTTAAAGTTTAAGCTACTTACTTGTTTATTTTTAAAATTCTTTATTATTGAAAGCATTGTCTCCTTTCCCCCATTGTAAATGTAAGCTTTTTAGAGCCTTTCTCTCAGAGGGGTGATCTTAACCTGTTGGTGAGTTAATTCAGCCACCTGTACTCTACAGGCTGAGACGCTTTGCTGGATGGTGTATGCCCATAGCAGTCTCACATGGCATTTTGGTGTCTTTCCTAACTTTGGAGTTCTATCCTATTTCTATTGGGAGATGTTGAAGAAAATTTGGAGTTTTATTCACTTTTTGTATTAAATCTCATATACAGTTGAATGGCTCTATTTATTTAATGTTATGACACAAACACTTAGCAAGTCTTAGATTTCAGTTTTAACCTGTAGCCTCGTGTTACATGCATTTATGTTTTCCTAGTCTGTAGACTGCTGCTGAGGGCTTCAGTCGTTTTGCATTTCATACTCCTCATTGATCCCAATGTGTGTGTGTGTTGTTTTCTCACTTCAGCCTTGTTTCCTGAGAGACTGGGAGTTGCAGGTGCACTTCAAAATCCATGGACAAGGGAAGAAGAATCTACATGGGGATGGCTTGGCAATCTGGTACACAAAGGATCGGATGCAGCCAGGTATTGGGACCCTGGATTGCTCTTGTATAGGGTGTCACTGACATGCTTTTCCAAGTGTCCTCTTTTTGAGAAGGGTATGTCCCTACATATCAGCAGTTTCCCCTCTCCCTTGATATCTGTGGATGAAGACTGGCCCTGTCTAATCTCTAGAATGGGGTCTGTGTCCTCAGAAGGAGCTGAACTTGACTCCTCCTGGGCTGATTTCTTACGTATTAGTTCCTTCTTATTTCCCTGTGAACCCACCTGGCCCGTTGACGAGGGGAAAGCACTGGCTCTCTTGAACACTGATGACTGGGTGAACAGATCCTTCTGAGCCTTCACAGTGACCCATTCAGCACTCCTGAGTTGGGAGAAGAATGTCTATTTCCCCCACGTTGTGTGGGAGCCATTGCCCAAAGCAAATGGCAAACTCCACCTCATTGAACCTATCTCCTTTGCAATAAGAAGTCAAACTTGGGGATTTGGATCTCTCTTGGGGCATAGTCATCACCAAGTGTCTGTGAGGCAGAATTCTTTAGGGGCGCCTTAGCAGCCAGTCGGGATCAGGGCGCAGCTAAACAAGGTTGCGGTGGCTTCTCTCTTTCCCCTGCCTTCCTAACAGCTACAGCTGTGTCCTGGGTGCTCGGTACAGGCCATGCACTTTCCTGGGTGCTTTTACATGTTTTCTTTTCTTAACCCTTTGCACTCCGCTGTCCCCTCTCAGGGGACATCGGAATTCTAGCATATCACTCGGATGTCCCCTCTCAGGGGGGACATTGCAGTTTATTAGTGATTACGGGGAATTGAGTTAATTCAACGCACGTTTCCGCCACAAAGTAGCGTCGAGTAGCTGGTAGCCAATGTCCAGAATGGTTCGGAGTGTAAAGGGTTAATTGAGGCCTGAGAGTCATTTGAATTTTACCTTTTCCTCCATCATAGTGAATATTATTCCTTTATCTTGGCTTTATTTCATGTTCATCATCTGTTCTCTTTCTCTAGGGCCTGTGTTTGGAAACATGGACAAATTTGTGGGGCTGGGAGTGTTTGTAGACACCTACCCCAATGAGGAGAAGCAGCAAGAGGTAATGGCAAGTGTCAGAGCTCAGGACAGCCGCATGGACGTTCCTGTCCTCTGCCTCAGGAACGCTGTACAGGAGGGAGCAGAGGGGCTAGGACGTGAGGGGTTCACTTCTACTTTCTTCATCTTTTGAACTTTAGCAGTCAATGGTATTCTTAGGGCTTTTTCTAGAGAGAAAAAGAGCTGTGGACGGGCACAGTCCTGTGGGAATGGCCATCTGAATGGGTGCTGTCTCTTTAGCATTAACAGTGGTCTGTTTTGTCCACATTAGGTGGTTGCTGGAAGTGAGCATGCTTGGCTGGTTGGTGACTTGGCTACTAGGCCAGCACCAGAGCAAGCTGATGCATGTCACTCACCTGGTGACTTCATATGCCACTACCATGACCTCCTGCAGTTTGTTCACCCTTTCCAGCATCTTTTTCTTCTTCCTTTTCTCAGGAAGCTTCTTGTTTTTTGTTAGCAGACCCTAAGGTTTCTGTAGTATTTTCTTAGGCTACCAGCAGGTTGGTACTCACTGCCTGATGGCCCTACCATCAGGTGGTGGGAACATGGTTATGACAGGTTTTTGCTAGGCATCCTGTGGCTAAATAATATTTAGCAGGAAAGGAAGGATTAGGAATGGAAGTAGAATTCACTTTATTTTTACCCCAAAAGTTTATGAAATATTTCAAACTTATAAAAAATTGGAAGAACAGATCATTGTATATTTAACAACCAGATTCAACAGTTTTTAACATTTCCCACAGAGTTCATCTAGAGTAGGGGTGTCGAACTCAATCAGAGAAGGGGCCAAAATCTAAAATCCAGCCTAAATCGCGGGCTGAATGGTTTACTGAACAGTCATAAACTGACAATGTCATAAACTGACAGCGGAGTGCAGTGATGACAGCGCGGTGCGGGCCACATTGCAAGGCCTGGCGGGCTGGATTTGGCCCGCGGGCCTTGTGTTTGACACATGTGATCTAGAGGATGTGGAAAGTGAGACCTGAGTTAGGAGAATAACCTTTTGTTGTGAGTCAATTCAGAGTTGTTTGTGGGCCCCTCTTAACTCCATCATTATCACACCTTGAGCAAGACCAACATGGTCCTTGCACTCAGTAGCGCTGATGTGTGAGAGTCCTGGTGGGGGAACATGGGATGTAAAAGTGAAGCTATAGCAGCAGCATCTAACCTGGGACGGGGGACTTTGGTGGTGGTGGAGGTGGCGGTGGGGAAGACTTTTTCCAGGAAATGACATGTACTTTAAAGTCTGCAAAGTGAGGAACCGATGTTTCATGCTGAGGGAAAAGCACGTGTTAAGGTGATGAAGTGAGAGAAGGGACAGTGAGTGTGAGGGCACAGGGGGATCAGAGAGAGATGAGGCTAGAAAGAGAAACGGGGCCAGCAGCCTTGCCACGTTGCACCATTCCAGGGGCCACCATTCATATTGATTCTTTTGTGTGACACTGTTGTCTCCTGGGCATGTTAACTGGACACTGGGATTGAGCACTGTCTCCTTGGGTGGTTGTGGTTGGTGTTTAGAGCAGCACCAGAGCACGGGTGTGTGACTCATCCACACCGTGCACGCTGTGGGGCCAGCTCTGAAGGGTGGTGTTCCCGTTAAGGAACGACTGTGTTCTAAGGCGGTAAGTGCATTAAAGGATTTTAATGAGGGGCATGTCGTGACTAGGTTTGCCGCTGTGCTTAGGAAATAGTGGTCGGTACAAATGCATTTGAGTAAGAGGCCTGGGCTGCAGGGCCTGACCAGAGTTTTAAACCTGCCTCTCTGTGAATTGTTCAAATTGTCTTAGCTTCCGTTTCACCATGAGGTGTTATTAATTCTGATTTGAGAGGGGATACATGGGTTTATTTTGTAAGGAGAGTAGCCATTAATCAGAAAAATTAGCTGCAGATGGTAAAAAGCAGGACTTCTTTTCTGGCTAGCTGTTATGGTTCTCACTCCAACCGCACATTGGAATTCCCTAGAGAGCATTTAGAATGCTGATGTCCAGGCCCAACCTCAGAGAGTCGCATGCCATTTGTCTTAGGTAAAGTTTAGCCAGCCTTACTTTTCAGAGCTCTCCAGGTGAGTTACATGTACAGCCAGGATTGAGGAGCCCTGGACCACCATCGAGTCCTTGTTTTCTTATTTATTTATTTAACAATTTTAAAAGTAAAATAAAGTTTAAAAAATGAATAAAAGCAAGTTTTTGTTTACTCATGCTTGCATTTTACAGATAGTTTTAATCTTCATCAAATCTCCTTGTAGTCAGTATTATTTTTCCCGTTTTACCAATGAGAAGCTCAAAGAAGGTAAGTGTCTTGCTCAAGATAACAGCCAACATAAGGTGGAGTCACATTTTGAGCACAGGTCCACCTGACTCCCGAGGCTGTGATTTTAGTTCTGGTTGTGACCTCCCAGCCTGTGTTCTGCCGGCTGGATTTCCTTGAGAACGGAGAAAATCCAGCTGTGCAGTGTCAGTACGTAGATCTTCTGCTCCCTGCAGAGAGTATAGGAAGTGCACTCCTACCTCCCAGCAACTGGAACTACCTTAGCCTTGGAGGCTAAGATCAGATGTGTTTTGTTAGCAGCATGGTTTACTATATGGTACAATACGTAAATGTGTCAGCCACTGTTCCATGCATTTTTATATGTATTATTTGCTTATCAAAACAGTACTTTAGGTGTATGTTATTTTTATCCCTACATTATATATACATAAGAAACTAAAGTCCTGAAAGGCTAAAAATAAAAAAAAATAAAAAACCTCAAAAACTTGTTAGTGACACACAGATAATGGGTTTGTGTTTTTAAAAAAAATACATTTTTTTATTTCAGAGAGGAAGAGGGAGAGAAAGATAGAAACATCAATGATGAGAGAGAATTATTGATTGACTGCCTCCTGAATGCCCCATACTGGAGAACAAGCCTGTAACCTGGACATGTGCCCTCACTGGAAATCAAACCTTGAACTCCTGGTTCATAAGTCAATGCTCAACCACTGAGCCACACCAGCCGGGCCAGGTAGTGGGTTTGAAATCAGAGAGCACATCTCATTATTTTGATTTATTATTTTGAGCACATAAGAATAGAGTGACAGATATGGTGCCTTTTAAAAGCTTGCAGATGTCATGTGTAAAGATGTGTCGGATGAGGCGGACAAGGTGGCTGCAAAAGGGGTTTTGAACAATTCATCAAATTCCTTAAGTTGCTGCAGTGAAAATGTTTCTCTGGTTTCTGTTACCTTGTCACCAGAGTACACATGGCCTTGTTGCTCAGCTCACTTCCTACCACATTTGTCCACCAGGAAATACTGGGAAAATGCTAGCAACCATTAATGCACCTGAGAAGGGGTTTAGGCTTGGCTATCTGCATCAGGACAGATTGTCCAAAGTAACAATTTCCTCACCAGCGATATAGGGATTGCAGTTTAGTAAGTAGGTCAAGAGAGTGTGTATTTGGAAGTGCAGGGTACTACCTGTGCCATAGTGAGGTTGGCAGATCATAAATCATTGTTAAAATAACAGCTGAAGAAATATAAAATCTGGATAGATAAAAGATTGAGTTAGTAATTAACAGTAACTCAGCCCTAGCCGGTTCGGCTCAGTGGATAGAGCGTCCGCCTATGGACTGAAGGGTCCTGGGTTCGATTCTAGTCAAGGGCACAGATTGTGGGTTTGATCCCCGGTAGGGAGTGTTCAGGAGGCAGCCGATCAATGATTCCCTCTCATCATTGATGTTTCTATCTCTCCCTTCCTCTTTGAAATCTATAAAAACACATTTTAAAAAAAACAAACAAAACTCACAAAGAAAAGCCCAGGACTAGATGGTTTCACTGATAAATTCTACCAGCCGAGACCGGTTTGGCTCGGTGGATAGAGTGTCAGCCTGCGAACTGAAAGGTCCCGGGTTCCATTCCAGTCAAGGGCATGTACCTTGGTTGCGGGCACATCCCCAGTAGGGGTTGTGCAGGAGGCAGCTGATCGATGATTCTCTCTCATTGAGGTTTCTAATTCTCTACCCCTCTCTCTTCCTTTCTGTAAAAAATCAATAAAATATATTTTTAAAAAATTTCTACCAAACATCTAAAGTAGAATTAATATGGATTTCTTCTCAAACCCTTACAAAATATAAAAGGAAGGGACACTATCAACTCATTCTTTGAGTTGGTATTACCCTGATATTAACACTAGGTTAGGACATCACAAGAAAACTACAGACCAATATCTTTATGAATACAAATGTAAAAATTATCAACAAAATACTAGCAAGCCAAATATATTAATATATTAAATGGATTATACATCATGAATGAATGCATTTATCCTAGAAATTAATGTTTGGTTTAATATCTAAAAATTAATATGCTAGACCATATTAATAGAATAAAGACAAAAAACATTTGATCATAGCAATAGATGTAGAAATAAGTATTTGACATGATATAATACCTTTTTGTGATATAAAAGCACTCAATAAATCAGGAATAGATTGGACTTCCTCAACCTGATAGAGGGCATCTGTGAATGACTAATGTATTTAATTGTAAAAGACTGAAATCTTCCCCCTAAGGTCAGGAACAAGACAAGGATTCTGCATTTGCCATTTGTATTCAACACAATCCTGGATGTTCTAGTCAGGACAGTGAGGTAAGAAAATAAAAATATCAAGATTGGAAAGGTAGAAGTAAAACTTTCTATTAGCAAATGACATTATCGTCTATCTAGAAAATTCTAAAGAATCCACAAACTATTAGAACTAATAAATGAATTCATCAAGGTTGTAGGACACAAGATCAACATACAAAAATCAGTGTATTTCTATATATTTGCATTGAACAATCAGAATATGAAAGTAAGAAATTCCATTTACACTATCATCAAAAAGGAATAAAATACTTAGACATAATTTAACTAGAAACTAAAGGCTTAGAAGTGAATTTTTTAAATATATATATTTTATTGATTTTCCACAGAGAGGAAGGGAGAGAGAGAGAGAGCGCTAGAAAGTCGATGAGGGAGAAACATCGACCAGCTGCCTCCTGCACACCCCCTACTGGGGATGTGCTCGCAACCAATGTACCTGGGACCTTTCAGTCCGCAGACCTACGCTGAGCCAAACCGGTTTTGGCTTAGAAATAAATTTAAGAAAACTTAGACTCTAAAAGCTATGATATATTGTTGAAAAACTTTAAAGATTAAATAAATGGAAAGACATTCTGTGTCATGAATTGGAAAACTTAATACTGTTAAGATGGTGATATGCCCCACATTGATATACAGATTTGATGCATTCCCTGTGTATCAAAAGTTGACAAGCTAAACTTAAAATAAAAAATTCAAGAGACTCAGAATAGGCAAAATAATCTTGATAAAGAAGAGCAAACTTTGGAGGACTCACAATTATTGACAGTATTACAGATGTCCCCCATTACCTCCTTTTTGCCTCCACCCATGAGCAATTGATTTTTGATAAGGGTGCCAATGGGGAAAGAATTATCTTTTCAACAAATGGTACTGGGACAACCGGGTTTCCACAGGGAGAAAAATGAAGTTTTTTCAACCTTACCATGCACAAATTTTAACTCAAAATATACCAAAGAACTAAAAGCTAAAACTATGAAACTCATAGAAGAAAACAAGATTAATTTTTCATGACCTTGGAGTAGGCAATGGTTTCTTAGATACAATATCAAATACAAAAGCCACAAAAGAAAAAAAAAATTAGATAAATTAGAAACTTGTGCTTCAAAGGATACTATCAAGGAAGTGGTAAGACAACCCACAGACTGGAAGAAAATAAATTAAATTATATATCTGATAAGGGACTTGTGATAATTCTTTATATGTTCTAGATACAACTCTAATGAAAATGACAACCCAATTAAAAAATGGCCAAAGCATCTGAATAGATATTGCCCCCAAGAAGATATATAGATTGCCAATAAACACATTTAAAGATGTTCAACATCTGCAGTCATAGGGACATACAGGTGAAAACCACAGCCCTGGTTACTGGGCTCTGTTGAGCATTGTTCCATGTGCCAAAAAGTTGCGGGTTTGATTTCTGGTCAAGGCATATACCCGGTTGTGCGTTTAATCTCCAGTCAGGGTGGGTATGGGAGGCAACCGATTGATGTTTCTCTCACATCGGTGTTTCTCTTTCCCACTCTCCCTCTCTAAAAAAGTCAGTGCAAGCATTGAAACCCACAGATGTCACCTCACACTCACTTGTATGGCTAAAATGGAAAAGACAGATGATAACAAGTGTTAAGGCTGTGGAGTAATTGGAACCCTCATGCACTGCTGGTGGGGATGTAAATGGAGCAGTTGTTTTGGAAAACAGTTGGGCAGGTCTTCAAATGCTTAAACGTAGAGTTCACTTAATCCAGCAATTCTATTCCTAGGTTTATACTTGAGAGAAATGAAAATATATCTACATAAAAAACTTCTACGTAAATGTCATAGTAGCATTATGATCGTAGCCGAAAAATGAATACAACTCAAATAATGAGTGGATAAACAAATATGATGTATCCTTACAATGGAATATCATTCAGCATTAAGAAGTGAAGCACTGATATGTGCTCCAATGTGGATGACCCTTGAAAACATGCTAAGTGAAAGAAGCCAGTCACAAAAGACATATTTTATGATCCCGTATGTACCAACTGTCCAGACAGGTTGATCTGTAGGGCAGAAAGTAGATGAGTAGTTGCCTGAAGCTGAGCTAGGGTGGGAGTGGAGAGAGTGACTGCTAGTGTGCAGAGGGTTTCTTTTTGGGGCAGTGAAATGTTCTAAAATTTGTTGTGGTAATCACAGTCCTAACTCTGAATATACTAAAATTCACTGAATTACAGACTTTAAATAGGTGAATGGTAATATTGTGTGAACTATATCTTCTATTGCTATTTTGTTAAAATGTTGATTCAAGCATGACTTGATCATCAGCATTATGAAATCATCAGCTGACAGTCCTGGTTCCTCATGACAGCCCAGATGCTGAGGAGTTGCAGGGAATTCTGGGAAGGGAGTGTCTTTTTTCAGTTGAAATCAGTATGATGAATAGAGGCCTTCTGGAAGGAGAGCACAGAAGTGCATCCCCTTGCATCCTTGGCCTCATTCTTCCCGGGAGAGATTGGGCCTCCCTCTCAGGTGAGACTGTGGGTGGGAGAGTGGGGAGAAAGCTCAGGGTCCCAGGTCCGGCCAGCTTGGAAGCTGAGTTTGAAACACTCCCCATGTTTTATAACGTGATCATTGTTTTTCCTCCTTTGAAACTGGAAGAAAATTAACAATACTATGTCATCCAGGTTAAAAACACATTCCTTTGCCCTAGCTGGTTTGGCTCAGTGGAGAGAGCATCAGACTGTGGACTGAAGGGTCCCAGGTTCAGTTCCGGTCAAGGGTACATGCCCGGGTTGTGGACTTGATCCCCAGTTGGGGGCATACAGGAAGCAGCCAATCAATGATTCTTATCATTGATATTTCTATCTCTCTCCCTTCCTCTGAAATCAGTGAAAATGTATTTAAAAAAAAAAAATTCCTCTATTTAAAACAAACCCAACAACACATTCCCTTGATGAAGACACCAATCCCTCTTGGTCTCCTGTTGCCGGCAGAAAGAATCTTTACATTATTAAGGGAACTTCATCCTTCTTAAATTCTCTTGTTATCACCCAACATGGATGTGACTTAGGGGTTTTGTTTTGGTCCCAGGTGAGGTAGTGTTTTTCAAGCTACTCCTTTGGAGAGGAGGTGTGAGGAGTTTGGCAAGTTCTGATGTGAGAGGTAGGGAGGCTGTTCATTGCTGAGAGCTGGGTTTGAAGGAAGTAGAAATGCTGGCTTTCTGCTGGAAGTGAGTGAAGGTGAGGAGGAAACAATGTGTGTTTTTGAGACAATGAAAGAGAGGAAGGAGAAAAAAGGCAAGAGCCTGCTCTTAGCTCTGGGTTAGTTCTTTATTTGGGTTTGGACCTTTTTGAGGATATGATGAAAGATGCAGTTACACAGGATTTCACATTCAATTTTAGGAAGTTCATGAATTCCCCAAAGTAGAACTGTAGACAAGATCTTCTCATTAATGAGACCTGTTCACATCCTATATAATAAAAGAGTAATATGCAGATTGATCATCACTCCAACACACAAAATGGCTGCCCCCATGTGGTCAAAGATCCTGCCCCATGTGGACACAAGATGGCTACCACAAGATGGCCTGCAAGGGAGGGTTTTTTGGGGGGATCAGGCCTGCAGGGGAGGGCAGTTAGGGGTGACCAGGCTGGCAGAGGAGGGAAGTTGAGGGCAAACAGGCTGGCAGGGGAGCAGTTAGACATCAATCAGGCTGGCATGGGAGTGGTTTGGGGGTGATCAGGCTGGGAGGCAGAAGCAGTTAGGGGCAATCAGGAGGGCAGGCAGGCGAGCAGTTGGGAGCCAGCAGTCCTGGATTGTGAGAGGGATGTCCCAGATTGGAGAGGGTGCAGGCTGGGCTGAGGGACACATGAATTTTGTGCACAAGGCCTCTAGTACTATCAGAATGATGAGCAGCAGTGAACTGGAGACATGTGCATTAGGCATTGTTCTGAATCTTGGCAATTGTAATTGGGGTAGACAAGTCATGAACTTCAGTGTTCAGTGTTTGGACATACATCAAGTTTAATGCTTTCTGGTTCTAGAGCACTCTATTGAAGTCCTCAAATTACATTATTTTGGTTTGTTCTAGTGGGGTCACAACTAACATAAATGGGATTAAAATCATCCCACGAGTTTAAAAGATCATGGTAATGTTCACAAATGTGAAAGTCTTCCAGGCGGTTAGCTGGCTGGAGTGTCCTCAGTTGAGCTTTAAGACTCGGGGACAGTCCCTAGTATAGCTTGGTAGCAGTTTGGGAGCCTCGGGAGCCGGGGCCTTCTCATGCTGCCCAGTGAAGTGAGAACCTCACTGATGTCACTCTATGTAAGATGGATGTTGCTGAGTTATCCTGTCACCTTTGTACCAGATTCCTGCATAAAGTGTTAGTTGGATGAAGATTACTGTAGGAGCAGTGACTTACAAAATTTTCTAAGCCTGAAAAATGGCTTCCGTGTGTTCCACCAGAGTCCAAAGGGAGGGTCAGACGGAGGAGTGAAGGGAGATGCTGCAGAAGGGGCATTTGTTTGTTCTTTTTATATTAAAGCTCATTATAGAAAAATCAGAAAAGGCTAAAACAAAACATGCAAACAACTTTTTAAAAGCAAAACATTGCATCACATGAACATACCATTTAAAAAATTTTTCATTTTAAGGTTTTTAGTTACATAGAAAAATTGAGAAGATGGCAAATACTAGATCCAGACTAATCTTTTAAAAATTTGACATAGTTTCAGACTTATAGATAAATTATAAAGAATTCAGGGTGCTCTTTACGCAGATTCCCAGAATGTTAATGTCTTATTACATTTGCTTTGCCTTTTTTGTTGTTGTTAATCCTCACCAAAGGATATTTTTTCCATTGAGAGAGGATGGAAGGGAGGGAGGGAGAGGAACATTAATTGGTTGCCTCCTGCATGCACCCTGACTGGGGCTGGGAGAGCAAACCTACAATCCAGCTACCTGCCCTTGACCAGGAATCAAACCCAAGACCCTTCCATTCACAGGCTGATGCTCTAACCACTGACTCATCCTGGCAGAGCACTTTGCCTTTTTTTTTTTTTACCTTTGTGTGTGTGTGTGTGTCTGTATCTGTGTCTGTCTGTCTGTCTGTCTGTGTATATTTTCCTGAGCTAAGGAGCAAATTGCCTTTCTTTAAGATGTTCCCTTTATTCTAAATACTTCACTTGTTTTTCCTAAACACAAGGAATTCTCTTACATAACCACAGCACAGTGATCAAAATCAGGCACTTAATATTGATATCAATACTACTGTCTAATTTACTGACCTTATTCAGTTTCACCAGTTGTCAGGTCTGCCCTTCATGGCGAAAGAAAAGCCGATGCCGTGGTGCATTCAGCTGTGTGTCCTTCCTTCCACCTGGGAGCGTCCCCAGTGTTTCTTCGTGTTTCAGGGGGAGATCTAGCGTTTTGTTTTGTATCTCACAGGAGATACTAAGCGTTTCTCCATGTTGGTAGATATTGAGAGCCATGTAGCTCTCACTGAGTGACTGAGCCAGGACTCTGGGCTCCGGCTGCCTGTTTCAATCCTGCTTTCACTCCTCAATTCCTGTGTTCGAGCTCTTTTTTAAATCCTCAGCCGAGGATATGCTTCTTGATTTTAGAGAGAGGAAATGAGAGAGATGGGGGGGGGGGGGATAGCGCGAGCGATAAGAAAACATTGGTTGGTTGCTGCTTGTATGCAACCCGACCAGGATCGAACCCACAATCTAGGTATGTGCCCTGACTGGGAATCAGATTCACAACCTTTTGGGGTATGGGATGATGCTCCGACCAGCTGAGCCACACGGGCCAAGGCTAAGCCTATAAAAAAAGTTGTGTCCTCTTCAACAAGGTTTCTTCCCTGTGAATGGGAATGCCAGTGCTATCACCGAACGGGTTGTGATAATCAGAGGAATGCGATGTGCTCGTTACTGACACAGTCCTGGCCCAGAGGAAGCCCTCAGAAAGCGCCAGCTGGTCTCCCCACTAGCTGACACTCACAAGGGCCACCCTGCAGGGTCTGCGCAGTAGCCCTGTGGCTCCGTTCTCTCCCACCCTGTGTTTCATCTCTGTCTGGGTTCAGGGAGCAAACTCGGCCACCTTACTCAGCTGCAGGATGGCTTAGTTGGAAAAACTGCCCTAAAGAGTGGCTCCCAAGTTCATGAGCTCCTGTCGGTTGGAGACAGTTTCATGGTCTAAGAGTAAGAGCAGTGAGGTGACTTTTAATAGATGCTAAATGTTTATTATGACTTTACATATTTCTATCTTTGACATTAAAATGTTCTTTTAAAAATATTTATGAAAAAGTGATGTTTATAAAGATGGTTGTCTTGTCATTGTGTTTTAAGGTATTAGTAGGTCAGAAAACCACAAGGTAAACCTGTTAACCTCCAAAATATTTTTGGAGATTTTATTGGTCCATGACAAGCCAGTGGTCTGGGAGTTACTGCCCTAAACGATGTGTTTAGCATTGTGGGTATAGATGAGAACCGGTAAACAATGTTTCTACCTGGAATTCATTCATTTAGTCATGGATCGAATGAAGTTTATTATTTATTGACTTCCTCCTGAATGCCGGACACTGTACCAGATGCTTTCCACGTCTCATTTCGTCTTCATCATCACCCTGTGTGCCGTGTGTTCTCCCTGCTTCCAGCAGCAGAGGGTCTCCGCTGGCGGAGTGGTGTGGTCGCAGTGAGAACAGCTCTCCCTGCCGATAGGCCAGGTCTGCTCTGTTCTGTTCCGGGGTTCACAGCTCGTGTGCTTCACAGCTCGTGTGCTTCGGGTCTGGGAGTTTTAGCACAGGGTTCGAAACCCACAAGTCCACAGGTCTCCTTTCAATCACGATATGTTGAAGGTACAATTATGTGTAGGTGCCCTTTTTTAAAAAGCAGCCTTGCAGTACAAAAACGTGAAAGCATTTCTCCACCCTCCAGACGGCGATTTACACACTAGGCAGGAGTTCCTCATTTTTGGTGACTCTTCAATTATGATTGAAACTGCCACCTTTGCCCAAGTCATTGTAATTCTCCAGCCTCTGGTCCCAGTGGGTCCCCAAGAGACACTTTCCGGACTCCTAACTGGGCATGGAAAGTAAGGTGCATTTAAATACTCACTCATGTGAGGGCACAGTCAGAGGCCATGAGTGACTGGAGGAGACAGGTCAGCTCGAAAGCTGTGGGGCTGTGTCCAGTGCAGTGTTTCTTAAATTTGGCTGTACATTGTAGCTATCTGTGTTGCTTTTAAAAAAATAATAAGCCTGTCCCCTACTCTAGACCTGCTGAGGCGACTGTAACTGAGGAACATGTAGGTGCCGCTTAAAGCTCCCTCAGTCGCCTCTGTTGGGATATTGGGTGCCTCACCAGCCTGGGACCAATGAGCCCCCTTCAGGTGGAGGACGGTTCTAGGCAGTCAGGAGTTGGTAAATGAAGCAAGCCTTAGGATCATCGAGCCCCTAGGGCATTGTTCCTCCCTTCCTTTCCCTAACTGTTCACTTAGGACTTTCTTACCAAGCCCATTCTGTAAAGTGTTTGGTGACGTACTCACAAATCTGTTGTTCTAGAGCGGCGATTTCCAGCCTTTTTCATCTCATAGCACATAAACGAATTACTGAAATTCTGCAGCACACCAAAAAAATATACTTTTTGCCAATCTGACCAAAAAATCAGAAGGCATAATTTAAAAATATGTAAATATGTATTTTTAAAAAACATTTTTTATTGACTTAAGAGAGGAAGGGAGAGGGAGAAAGAGAGAAATATCAATGATGAGAGAGAATCATTGATCGGCTGCTCTTGCATGCCTCCTACTGGGGATCGAGCCCGAAACTTGGGTGTGTGCCCTTGATTGGAATCAAACCCAGGACCCTTCAGTCTGCAGGCTAATGGTCTATCTATTGAGCCAAAACAGCTAGGGGGGGGAAAAAGTATTTTTATTAATTTCAGAGAGGAAAGGAGGGGGGGAGAGAGAGAAACATCAATGATGAGAGAGAATCATTGATTGTTTGCTTCCTGCATGCCCCATACGGGATCAAGCTCACAACCTGGGCATGTGCCCTGACCAGGAATTGAACCATGACCTCCTGTTCATAGGTCTATGCTCAATAACTGAGCCACATTGGCCAGGCCAGAAGGTATAATTTTGATTCATTTGCACCGGACAACTATTGCTGTGTAGCTGTTGTCTTTTAAAAAAAATATATTTTTATTGATTTCAGAGAGGAGGGGAGAGGGAGAGGGAGATAGAAACATCAATGATGAGAGAGAATCATTGACTGGCTGCCTTCTGAACATCCCTACTGGGGGTCAAATCCGCAAACCAGGCATGTGCCCTTGACTGGAATTGAACCCAGGACCCTTCACTCCACAGGCCGATGCTCTATCCACTGAGCCAAACCAACTAGGTTTATTGTCATTTTTTTATTTGACAGTCTAAGGGAAAAGAGATCAATGTCCCTGACTAAATACTCAGGTATTGCATATTTTAAAAATCTTTGTGGCACACGGTTGAAAATCTCTGTTCTAGATGACAGTGGTAGAAGAGTACCTTTGGCAGTTTATCGTCGCAGATTCATTTCCTCTCCTGTTGTAGTCCTGTACAATTTCACAGTTGGGAGCTGCTCTGAGGCCCACCCTAAACTCCTTACAGTGGGATCTGGCTCCTGCCCAGTCCTTATTAGCTGAGTTTCAAACACCTGTGTCTTCTAGTCCACAGATATGCCAAACTCATGCTGCTTTGGGGACTGCCTCTAACTACCTGGCTCTCAGCTGTTGTCTCCTTATTGGTCTCTATTGGATCACCTCTTCTGTTCTCATCACAGTATTTATCACAGTCTGAAATTTTATTTACTTAGAATTTGTCTCTTCCACTTTATTGTCGGCTCCATGAGAGCAGGTACTGTCTGTGTTGTTTCCCATTGAACCTAAAGCATCTGGAACAGTGCTGGCTGGTCACAGGTCTCAGGAAGCATCAGGAAGGAACGCTTTGTGCTCTACACCCTTCCACGCCCTTTTCGCAGGGTGGGGCTGAACCGAGCCAGTGTGGGTATCTCTTGTTGCTAGCACTGGAGCAAAACTATCCTTGAACCACCTGCCATGTTTCAACACTGCCACGGAGCTTTGCTTTGCCCACATGTTATAGGTTATATGTTTGGAAATATATGTCCACAGGCTCAATTAGAGGGTAAATGATCCGTTTGGATTCATGTTCATTTCACAGCCTCTCACGTGCTGGGCTTTTTGTCTTCTGGGCACTAGCTATATCCTGAGATCCTGGGCAGTAAACAGCATCTTGAATTTGGAAGAACCTAGCGATGTCTCTCTCCTTGCCATAGAAACACTGCAGTCTGGGCACCTGGCTCTCAGAGACATGGGTGGGGCCTGCTTGGGTGGTGTAGTGCTGTGTGTTTTTAAAGCTTCTGTAAGCTTCAGGACCTGAGAGAGGTCCTCGCAGAGGACTTCTTTGCAGTCCTGGTCATAGTAACACCTCCTCTCCTCATAATGTACAAGCACCTGTGCATATAGTTTTGCCTATAATTTTGAGAGGCACAAGGACTTGAGTGCCCTCCATGGACGCTAAATTTCTGTTTAGGGATTGAGACTGATTTGTTCACCCACCTCTGCTGGGTCTTGGCTCTCCGATGGCTGTTTCTTTCTGACTTGGTCTCCTGTCTTCTGTGCCCTCTCTTGTTTTCAAACCTGTTGGACCCTCTCAGGCCCAGAAGAGGCGATATTCTCCAGGAATCCAGGTATTCAGTTCTTGACCCACCATGGCCATCCTTTCTTCCCTGTGTGCTCATCCAACATTAGCTACTGTTTAGAATCCATGTGGCTCTCAAGAGTCACCAGTCTCTGATTGTGAGTGCATCTTCACCTTGCATGCTGATATTGGGGACAGTGTGGAACTCACCAAGTGGCATGTGTCATGTGATCTCTCCTTCCACCTGCACTGCCCAGCACTGGGCTTGCTCTGAATTTCTAAGGAAGATGTGCTTCTATAATTTTGTTGAAGGTAGAGGGCCTCTGAAGTAGGGTGGGAAAGTGGGTGGGATCTGGGAGAACTTTGCTCTGTGTGTTATTGGGAGAAGTTGTGGCTGAAGCTTAACGGGGCTGGAAGGTGTTTTGGCTAAAACAGTCATGTTGGCTGGAGAACACCATCCAGCAGCCTGATTCTTTTTGAGTCCTGGTCCATTTGGCATCAGTGCTTATAGGATTTTAGAATTTGAAAGGAACTATCCTGAATGGAAAGATTTTCCTCATCAAAAGGTATTTTCAGGATACCTGTTGTGTGCAAAACACTCAGAGAGTGGTGGGTTAAGGGGAAAATATGCTAATGTGGAGACATGCGAAAAAGCATAACAAATTATTTTTTCTTAAAGGAGTTTACATGGCAGTTGGGTAGATAGGTACGTAAACACAAAAAGCCACTAGTGTGGGGCAAAAGAACAGTGCAAAATGGTGTTCTCGGGGAGGAGGTTAGAGCCTTAGAGGGACCAAGTCGGGACCTGTCCAGGCTTTTGCAAGGAGGATCCCTGGAGCCAAGGCCAGAGTTAGTCGCTTCCTGGGCCACATCACTGGAGTGTGGGTTCTAGCAGGTGGTTAGTGATGAGGCTGGGCTATTGTCCGGTCGCTGTATGTGCTCAGCTTGTATATGCAGTTCTTGTTGCTCTTTGCACAGGCTCCTAAGAGTCCTTCCTCATTGTCCTCTGCTTTTCCTTCCCTGCCTTCCCAGCGGGTGTTCCCCTACATCTCCGCCATGGTGAACAATGGCTCCCTCAGCTATGATCATGAGCGGGATGGGCGGCCAACAGAGCTGGGGGGCTGTACGGCCATTGTCCGCAATCTCCAGCATGACACTTTCCTTGTGATTCGCTATGTCAAGAGGCATTTGACGGTGAGTTGGCACCAGTTGGCAGTATGGGCCGTCTGGCTCCTGCTCCCGGGGCCTGGTCCTGATTCCTCTCTTCTTTTTATTCTAGATAATGTTGGACATTGATGGCAAGCATGAGTGGAGGGACTGCATTGAGGTGCCCGGGGTCCGCCTGCCCCGGGGCTACTACTTTGGCACCTCCTCCGTCACCGGGGATCTCTCAGGTACGCCCACTGCACTGCTCATTTGCCCTGACTGAGGTCATGTCTCAGTGGCCAGGCCGCGGTGAAGCTTCTGGAGGCAAGATCCAGACAAGCAGTGGAAGATTCTGGAAGTGCTTATCTTCCTGCATTCTCTTACCCAGATTCCTTAAGACCCCAGGTCTAGGCTGGCCTTGGACAGCTGTCCTAGGAGATGGTTGGAGCTACAAGAAAGTAGTGTTTGCCTGTCCTAGGAGCCCGCTCTCCAGCTGTGTTTTGAGCTCTGTACTTTTCTGACTCTGATACCACCTTTCTAGTCCGCTTCCTCCCTCCCACTCCTAATGTACTTAGTTCCCCTTCTCTGAACAAGGCTTCTCCGTGACTCTGCCGTCCCCCTTGACTCTGCCATCCCCCCAGGCCCTGTTTTGTGCTCAGACTTCTGGGTTTCATGTGTAGAGATGCTCCCATTTCCAGCCATTCTGCTCTGAACACACTGACCTGGACCCATGTCTCGACCGTGCATTAGCACTCTCCTAGTGAGAGTGACTCTGTGTCCCTGCCTACATGACACTCTGTTCTCAGTCCTGGCTCTGCGTCCTCACGTCAGCTCTTTTGACCATGTGCCCCGAAGGTCTGTGCCACTGATAGTACCCTCTGCTTTTCTTTCCTGTCTCCTCCGACTTCCTTTCTCCTTGTCCCATTTGTTCTCCCCTGGCTCCAGTCCCAATCATAACGTCATTTGAAAAGGGGTAAAGAACCAAACTCTTGGGATTTTTTGAAATAATTTATTATGAATAAAGCTAATAGAAAAGGGAAACACCCATCTGAAATGGGCAACAGCTGCTTGGTTCCAGCATCATGGCCAAGAGCAAATGTGGGCCCAGTGTGGCCATGCTGTCAGTTTTTCAAGAGAAGCTGGGAATCTGGATTTTTAAAATGAAATATTTTTTAAATCATAGTTTTGTGTGTGTGTGTTTTTTTTAAATTTAAATCATGGTTTTTTTTTTAAAAAGTCAACTTTATTGAGATGTGCTTTCCATACAACAGAAGTACATAGTTGGAAGAGTTTGCTTTTATTATTGATTTCAAAGAGGAAGGAGAGGGAGAGAGAGATAGAAACATCAATGATGAGAGAGAATCATTGACTGCCACCTGCCCCCCCCCCCCCCCCCCACTGGGGATTGAGCTTGCAACCTGGGCATATTCCCTGACCGGGAATCGAACCGGTAACCTCTTGGATCCTGAGTCGATGCTCAACTGCTGAGCTATACCTGGCTGGGCAAGAGGTTGTTTTGTTTTGTTTTTCTTGTTTTTTTAAAATAAATCTTTATTGTTCATATTATTACAAATGTTCCTCCCCCCCCCCCCCACCCCCCATTGCTCCCTTCCACCAGGTTCCCATTCCACCCTCTGCCCTTTCCCCACCCCCCATTGTCCTCATCCATAGGTGCACAGTTTTTGTTCAGGCTCTTCCCGCAACCCCACTCCTCTTTTCCCCAAAAATCATCAGTTCACTCCCCTTCCATACCTCTGATTCTATTATATTCACCAGTTAATATTGTTCATCAGGTTTTTTAATTCCCTTGGCTTTTAGTTTCACTTGTTGATAGTTACGTATTTGTTGATCATAATTTTTATCTATATCTTCTTCCTCTTCCTAAAGAACCCCTTTCAGCAATTCATATAATTGTGGTTTGGCGGTGATGAACTCTTTTAGCTTTTTTAAATTTGTGAATCTCCTTATCCTGCCTTCGATTCTGAGTGATAGCTTTGCTGGGTAGAGTATTTTTGGCTGTAGGTTCTTGCTATTCATCACCTTGAATATTGCTCGCCATTCCCATCTGGCCTACATGGTTTCTGTTGAGAAATCAGCTGACAATCGTATGGGTACCCCTTTATAGGTAACTACCTGCTTTGCTCTTGCTGCTTTTAATATTCTCTCTTTGTCTTTTGCTCTTGGAATTCTAATTATGATGTGTCTTGGTGTGGTCCTCTTTGGATTCCTTTTGTTTGGGGTTCTGTGCACTTCCTAGACTTGTAAGTCTATTTCTTTCCCCATGTGGGGGAAGTTTTCTGTCACTATTTCTTTCAGTATGTTTTCGATATCTTGCTCTCTCTCTTCTTCTGGGACCCCTATAATTCTGATGTTGGTTCGTTTGAAATTGTCCCAAAGGTTTCTTACACTATCTTCAACTTTCTGGATTCTCTTATCTTCTTGCTTCTGTGGAGGAGTGTCCTCTGGCTCTTTGTGTTCCAAATCTTTGACTTGATTCTTGTGATCTTCCATTCTGTTTTTAGGACTTTGTATAATATTTCTTATTTCAGACAATGTATTCTTTATTTCTAGTTGATCCCTTTTCATATCCTCATAGGTCTTGTTTATTTTATCGGCCTTTTCTAGGAAACTCTTGAAAAACCATATAAGTGTGGTTTTGAACTCTATATCCAGTCGCTTCTTGTCCTCCATTTCTTTTGTTTGTGATCTGTTTCCTTGTCTCGGCATTTTCGCAGCTTCCCTGAGTTGGTAGGGTGGCTTTGTGTGCTAAGGTGTCCTATATGGTTGAGTGGGTCAGCCTCCCAGTTACCTGAGGTGGACAGTCTTGGTGTAGCCCTTTGTGGGCTGTGTGTGCAGTCTAGTTGTTAAGCCTTGCTTGTTATTGGTATCACTGGGAAGCGTTGATCTCCAAGCCAATTGGCTATGAGGATCAGAAGTGTCTCAGCTCAGCTAGGAGAGTTTCTGTATTCCGCTTGGATGGGGTGGAGTCTCGGGGTGGCACAGCCAAGCTTTGGTGAATCCCGAAGATTGGTTGCAGGCACACGCACCTCTTTGGTATAGGTGCATACAAGCTTTGGATTCCTGTCTGCCTCTCCCTTGCAGAGTCCTATTCGAGCCAAATGAGAAAGCTAGCCACTGGAAGGGCTTCTGTGCTCCGCTTGGATGGGGCGGAGTCTCGGGGTGGTGCAGACGAGCTTTAGTCAGCCCCTCCCTATGAGGGTCTGGTTTCTGAGTCCCGCAGTAATGGCCGCTGGCTTCACACACCTCCGAGAGATCTCCGCCCACTGCCTGACAGTCTGGCCTCTCCCTGTCTGGGATTGTCTATCAGAGCAATAGGGTGGTTCTGTTTTCCTCCTGCACAAGAAAGCCAGCCGCACATTAGCTGTCCGCCCTCTCTGCGTGCAGGGAGTAAGCCAGCAGCGAACTCGGCCCGCCCTCTCCGTGCTCCGCAAGCAAGCTGGAAGCGAAGTCTGGCGGCTGCCTTTTCGCGTGCACAGTTCACCGCACCTTCACAGTTCCTGAGGTTCAGTGTGCCTTCTCTCTCCTTCCCAGATGGTAGAGCCTCCTCTCAGTCAGCCATCCGGCGCTTCAGGGAGATGTTTCCCCTGTTTTCCAGTTCTAAATTCAAATTTGTTGTGGTAGGCTGCATTCAGCTGTCTACCCTATGCCGCCATCTTGGTTTCTCCGGGGCAAGAGTTTTGACAAATATTTACACCTGTGTCATGACCTCCATAGTCAAGACAGAGTGTTTCCGTCATTGCTAGAAGTCCCGGTGCCCCTTCGCAGCACTCCGCCCTCACCTGCTCTGCCCTGGCAGCCAAGTGCTGAGTACTGTGCAGGAGGCTGAGGCTGTGGGCCCAGGCACAGAGGCACAAGCTTTAGATCTTTGCTAGGTAATCTTGGTATGTATTTCAAGTTGAAATGTCTTCTTTGCATTTTCCTTTAAGTTTACATGTTTCTAGAACCTGTCAGTTAACTTCCTGGTACGATTTTCAATGGGAGGTTGTCAGAAATGACCAAAGAGAATTCAGTCATTTTTTGTTTACCCTAAGGAATCCTTTGCTCTAGGGTTTTGGTGGTAATACCTAGGTTAGTGAGTCTGTTCTCTGCCCGTAGAATGTCCCTGAATAGAAATTCTTTCTCTTAAGGTCTTTTTTGTTGACACCTTACTGTTAGGCATTGGGTTTTGAAATGGCTGAGAAAGTGAGGTACACTCTAGCCGTCCCAGTCATTGGTGTCCCACATTGTGAGGAGCAGTGTCCTGTCTTTTATTCTGTCCATGGCTTCCACTCAGTCCTGACAGCAAAAACCTCATTGAAGGCAAACCCAGTTTTTCAGAATTTGCTAAAGGTTTGCTAACATTTTAAGTCTAAGCAGGTGTAGGTGCCATTCTAGTCATAGAAATGGCAAGAAATCCAACCAAGTAGCCATAACTCCATGGCATTCAGATTTGTGGTCTCTTAATACGAGTCTCCACTGAGAGGAACAGGAGCTTCTTGAAGAAATGGCAGATCTATGGCAAGAAGTGTACAAGTGGGAACTTTCCAGAAAAGCAAGGAAGCTATCAAGAATTACTGGGCCCTTGCCAGTGTGGTTCAGTTGGTTGAACGTCATCCTGTGCACTATAAAGTTGCTGGTTTGATTCCCAGTCAAGGCACATGCCTGGGTTGTAGGTTCGATCCCCCATAGAGGATATGCTCTCACATCCCTTTCTCTCCCTGACTCTTCTCTTCTCTCTAGAGAGAGAGAGAGAGAGAGAGAGAGAGAGAGAGAGAGAGAGAGAAGAAAGAAAAAGAAAACAAGTCAATAAAATAAAATAAAATCTTAAAAAACTTCTGGATTTGTGAAAAAAGACTCAGAAACCAACTTGCATTGGCTCCCACTGGAACAAAATGGGTGGAGGTGAGCATCAGTAAGATGTACCACCTCAGTGTATTGACACATGTCAAATGTGTTTGAATTGATGAGTTTATAACGATGCTTTAAAAAGAGAGAGCTCGCCCAGCATGGCTCAGTGGTTGAGTGTCGACCTATGAACCAGGAGATAAGGGTTCAATTCCCAGTCCAGGTACATGTCTGAGTTGTGAGCTAGATCCCCAATGTGGGTGTACAGAAGGAACCAATCAATGAATCTCATCATTGATGTTTATATCTTTCTGAAATATATATATATATATATATATATATATATATATATATATATATATATATATATAAAATTGTAGAATATTATAGAACATTTCCGTCTTATCCTTCCTTATTTTTAGATGAGAAACAGAGGTTGCAATTATTTTTTTCAAGGTCACTGCTAGTTAGCTGTGGAGTTGGAAGCTTGAGCCAAGATACTCCAAGATAACTCTTTTAAAAAATATATATATATATATTTTATTGATTTTTTACAGAGAGGAAGAGAGAGGGATAGAGAGCTAGAAACATCGATGAGAGAGAATCATCGATGAGCTGCCTCCTGCACATCCCCCACTGGGGGTGTGCCTGCAACCAAAGTACATGCCCTTGACCGTAATCGAACCTGGGACATCTCCCCCTCCCCCCCTCTGGTCCGCAGGCCTATGTGCTATCCACTGAGCCAAACCGTTTTCAGCCAAGACTACTCTTTTTGAGGGGGCTTGAGCAGTACTTTTTCCTTTAGACAACCATGACATCATTTCCATGAAGCTATTTGAGCTGACAGTGGAGAGAACCCCAGAAGAGGAGAAGCTGCATCGAGACGTGTTCTTGCCCTCGGTGGACAACATGAAGCTGCCTGAGCGTGAGCATGGAGACCCTGGGAGACGGCCGCGGTGGGAGGGCCGCAGTGCTGGGCGGGCCAAGGGACCTCACCCCCAGCTGGCAGGGCTGTCCTTTGTCCTTCCATGGAGGGATATGGGGCACTGGCACCTCTTGTCACTTGTCTTCAGGTTACAGATGGGCAGGAGGTGGCGGCTTCGTTTTTGGATTAAAGCAGCTGGAAAGGGAGAGTCTGAGAGCTTGGTGGTGGTCTTTCCTAATGGGTAGGCTCCCAGGGACTGACTTGCTTCTCTCTTGCTTCCTCAGTGACAGCCCCGCTGCCGCCCCTAAGTGGCCTGGCCCTCTTCCTCATTGTCTTCTTCTCTCTGGTGTTTTCCGTGTTTGCCATTGTCATTGGCATCATACTGTACAACAAGTGGCAGGAACAGAGCCGAAAGCGTTTCTACTGAGCCCTCCTGCCGCCACCCCCACTGTGGCTGTTTCCACAAGGTGTGGGAGGAACAGGCGCTGGCCTGACCACACAGCCCAGTGGTCTCCATTCTCCAGCAGCTGGTCAGGGACTATGTTCTGTCACTGGAGCTTTGAGTTCAGGGACACCGTATTCCCATGGTCATCTGTGAGGACCTCTGACTCTGGTTCGGGAAGCCCACCACCGAAGGGCGATGCTGTGTTATGTGCCTTTCCCTGCAGTCCGTCCACTGGGAGCTCAGAGGGTGGAGACAGCATCTCCTGTATGATGCCAAGATCACAGAAAAGAACTTCATAGCCCAGGATGCCTTGGTGTTGGACTCAGGACCCCAGTGCTTCTTGATTAAATCTGCAGCGGATGGAACACTCCTCATGCCTTCCCGCCATCCGTCCATTCGTTTTTGCTTTTGGTCTAAGCCTCTGTCCGCCTGAGCAGCTCTCCTTGGAAATCTGGGCGGAGGCTTCTCCCTCCTTTCACTGTTCTCTTCACATGCAGTCTGAGATTGAGAAGACCTTCCATGCCTGTCTGTGGGAGCCAGGGCTGCAGACAGACATGTTGCACTGATCCTCACTAGGTGTCCGCGGGGAAGGCTCTCTGCTTTGGCCCGCTGCTCTAGCCTCTGCTTGTCAGCGTGGATCCTGGTTCGGTTGGCGTGTTTGTGATCTTCCCAATGAGGCTCTTCCATTCGGCCCTCAGTCTTATTTGGCTGGAAGTTGTTGTGCAAGTCAAGAGGAGCTTGGAAGATCTCGTGGATGAGTGGGATT
Organism: Pipistrellus hanaki; assembly: GCF_964339955.1. Lineage (NCBI taxonomy): Eukaryota > Metazoa > Chordata > Mammalia > Chiroptera > Vespertilionidae > Pipistrellus > Pipistrellus hanaki. The sequence goes on from NC_140514.1 coordinate 55,061,501, forward strand.
AACTGACACAGACCTGCTCCAGGATTTGCACCAGAAGCAACATTTGCTGAGTGACCCGACCACATGGAGATGTTTCTGGACCAACGGGAGCCTGCTTAGCTGCATGTTTTGTGTCTGTCGTGGTCTTTGGAATCTTACTTTGAGTGTCCAAAATGTAAGAAAACTTTTTCTTATAGCCTCCGCCTGGATACTCCCCAGGAGGAAATCAGGCTTATTTTTCTTGAAGGATAAGAAAGTTGCTGTTCTCTGGGGTCAATAGGCTCTCGTCATCTGTGCCTGGAAGAGTTTGTTGTCATGGAGCAATAGAGCCTGAGTGTCATCCTCCAGGGCTCAGCCCTCATTCACTGCCATTGGACAAGGGGTCACATGCCGCTCGTTCACCTATCTGCCTGTGATGAGATTGGTGGATAGAGGGCCCAGAGTTGAGCTCTCCTAGCCTGAGCTCTCCTAGCCTGTAGCCTTAGGGAAACTTGTAAAATGGCTGATGGAAACCCAACATGAGCTTCTGACTCATGTTCTTCCTTCTAGGTGTGGGTTTAAGAAGGCTCCAGGCATTTTGCTGAGCCAGTTTTTGCTCTGCCTTTCCTCCATTGTGAAATCCTCAGCTCAGCCAGAAGGAAAGGAGGGTCCCTTGGCTGGGTATGGTCTCTATCCTCTTGGGCTTGCTTCTAGCCTTCCAGGTGCTTACTTAGGCATCGTGGGCAGGAACACGCCCTGCAGGTGGGATTGAGGTGGGATCTGCCTAACCCTTCCCCACCACAGGAGAGCAGCTCCACAGTGCCAGGGGACCAACCCATCCAGAGCTTGGCCTCAGGACCAGGTAGAACTGAAAAAACCAGTGGTTCTTTTGTCTTTGAAGTCAAGGGGAGATTGGATAGGCCCCTGTGTTGGGGGACCGAGGTGGGCTCTTGAGGGCACGCATGTGAGTGAGAGTGCAGATTTGTGGGTTTTGTGTGATTTCAGCTCAGGTGCAGGGGCGCATCTGACTAGACATGTTGTGTTCTGTCCTAGCTCTTGTATTTTGTCCGTGAAACAAAGTTTGCCTCCGTAAATGGGGCTGGATTTTGTTCTGGCCACTGCACCGCAGCTGTGTCCTGGAGGAGGGTTCCTGGTGTGGCTCCAGCGGCTCACCCCACGGGGCGTTCTCTCCTCACTGCCGCCCTTTCCTTCTGTCTCCCTCTGACTTCAGAGCCTCTTCGCATGGAGGAGACAGAAGACGGAGGTAGTGCCAAACGCGACACTGCTTCCTGTCCCTGGAGTCTTGTCCAAAGGCTGGCCATTCATATGGTCTTCAACCCCCCCCCCCCAAAAAAAAAAAAAAAAAATTACAAAGCGGCTTTGTTACAAAGCTTGTTTATTTTAGTGGAAAATTACAACTTTCTTGTTGGAAGTGGTTTCTAGGCAGAATGGCCAGAATATCCCAGCCCTTTGCTGTCCTAGAAGATAGAAATAATTGGCAAGAAGCTCTAGGATAGGGTTGATAGTGGGCAAAGAGAAGCCAGGCAAACCTGGCCAAATTAGCCCGTGGGGCTGGGAGATCTGGAAAAATATGGCCCAGATGATTCATGTGTCCCTCAGGAGTTCCAGTTAATGGCCTGTGGTAGACTCTAGGGTAGGACGTGGGGTGGTGAGGTTGGAAGAGCTGGCCTTGCTGGTGTTCAGTGGATTGATGATATTGGTGAACATATCCTTAGGTGCAGCCAGCTGAAGCTCAGGTTTGACCCATTTCATGGCCAAATAGCCCTAGAGAGAGCAGGCAACAGTCAGCTGAAGGTAGCTACCGGAGGCTCTCTCCAGAGGCAGCCCAGAGCAACCAGTGCTTCTGTCCCTGTCCCCAGGGGCATCACTCACCGGCGCTGAGTACATGAAGCTGAACAGCATAAGCCCGATAATCAATATGATTGAGATGATTATGATTTTATAGCGGTAGCGTTTCCAGAAAACATAGCAGAAGTTTCTAATGGGTGACCGAAACCATGAGAGCAAGGTGTTGGAGCGCCTGTTGATGAGCAGAGTTGAGTTTGAGAATGGAGGACAGAGGGGACTTTCAGATCAAGTTTTCCAAAGCAACGACCTTTCTTTTTTTAAAAGCAAGTTCTGCCCCATCTCCCCCCTCCCCTTGGCCGTTCTCTCCCGATGGTGACAGCACTGAGCTGAGATGGTGGGAAGTAACTACCCCTCCACTTGTCGCTACTGGTCACCACCCTGGGTATACTGCCAGGTTCAGCAGCTCAGCTTTCTGAACAAGGAGCCTTACGGGGGAGCATGGAGTGTAGGGTATTGGTTGGGTTCTGACTGGCCACGTCCTGCTGCCCTGATTAAGGCTTCCTCCTCAGACAGAATCTCCAGTGTCATCTTCACTTTACCCTAGAAACACCGCAGGGGGTGGGAGGCTGAGTTCTGGTCGCGGGAGCCTCTTCCCAGGACCCACAAAGGAAGAGGGATTTAGGTAAGGCCCGGGGATTGAGAGGCAGGGATGGGACACAGCAGTGCCGTGCGGTAGACTCCTTCCCCAGCTCCTACCGACAAGCGCCACTTGCCGTCCTCGAGGACCTGGCAAGGCCACCAGCCAGTTGCAGTCGTCTTCTTAAAGAGGGAGAAGCGCTTGTGCGGGAAGAAGTGGGGCCACTTGGGGTCAGCATCCATCATCCTGATGGAGCACATGGTTGCGTTCTGGGCCGGGAAGGGCATGTCAGACAGATCCAGCTCCAGGACCCCTGAGCCCAGAGAAACGCAGTCAGCACAAAGGAGCCCCCTGTCCTGGGACATGGGCCCTAGGCCAGGAGCTCACCTAGGAAGCCATCGTAGGTGAAGATGTCATTGTCCCAGATCTGGATGATGAGCCGGGCCGGAAACTTCATCACCATGGGGTCTAAGCTCCATATGTAGTCCTGAAGGATGGCAAGGAGCGTGTCACCGCCACTCTCTTAGGAGAGTCACCTGGGCCCTCTGAGGAGCCCATATGCAGCGTGATGGACTGTCCAGGAAGAGGACTTCTGCCAGGGCCTCACTCCAAGTGTTCTGTCTTTGAAGGGAGGAGCAGGAAGAGGAGCTCCACGTTACCTTCTCGCTCAGGACGCACATTTGCTCAGCCACCAGGTAGTCCAAGGTGAAGATGAACCGCCAGTTGAAGATGCCCTCGCCAGTCAGGGATTGGTAGTGGATGTCTGTCTTCTGCATGTCCTTCTCCAGCCCGAACAGCCACCTGGGGTCAGAGTCCTCTCACCTGGGGCTCATGTGCACTGTCCCCAGTCCCCAGCTGGAGCCTTTTGAGAAGGGCCGCTCGTGGACGCCAGGGGCAGTGGAAGTGGAGAGATGTCACCCCCGGATGAGGAGGACCCACAGGAAAGCTAGAACAGGACTTGGGGAGCTGTGCTGGAGCCCTGCGCCTCTGCCTCACCCTTTGACGTAGATGTCACTCATCTTCTCATTACTCAGATTGACGCTCTTCAGGTCCACGTGGGCAGTTTTCCAGATAATGCAGCGCAGCTCGTACCTGCGGCCGTGGCACCCTGAGGCTTTGCCAAGGACTCGCTGCCCAGCGGCAGCTCGGTGAGGGAGACTGGCCTGGTGGCCGCCCTCCATGCCCACACCGATGCTGCCCTGGTGGGAAGGGAGTCCCCAGGATTCCCAGCAGAGGAGAGAGGCCAGCTGCTCAGTACTGGGAGCCCTGGCGCCTGCCCCCAGGAAGTGCGGAGGTAGGGATGCGCCCACACTCACCTTTTAGGCTTCCTGGGCCGGATGTTGACTGGGGGGCCAGGAGGCCCCAGTTTCTCGGGGAAGATGTCCACCCACATTTGTATCTTTCCCTGGAGCAGAGACGGGTTAGATGGCAGGGGTTCCTAGCCCCTGTCCTCTGTGCTGGCCTGGGGAGCCCTGTTCCAGCACTGAGAGGTGGGGTACAGTGTCTGAGGGGAGAGACTTCAGACAGGAAGTCAGGCAACTGCCCCCCAGCTTCCCCCTTTTCCTTTATTTTGGCCGAGAGGAGATGCAGTCAGGGTGGTAGGTGTGGTGGTCATGGGGCTGGGACGTCACTTGTAACTGTCTTGAGGGTTCCTGCCATTTAGCAGCCATCTATTAGCCAGCTTAGTGGCCCTGAGTCAGAGTAATCTAGATTGCCAGGCCAGATTTCCAGATTGTTTAGGATGTGCAGCCTCCTCCCGAGGGCAGGAAGCTATCACAGCACAGAGGTCTGAGGATGAAGCTGGTGGGAAAGGGAGAGATGGGACTGCCAACACTGGGAGAAAGATAAACACATTCTTTCAAACTGTCTGACCTCATTTTTATTTTTTTTGAAGTTGACCTAATTTTTTTTTTTTAAACAGGTTTAGTGAGAATGCTTTTTAAAAAAATGCTCAGTAGAGCACTTTGTCTAGAATGTGGTATCAGCTTGAGAAATGTAGAGTGAAAGGAGCCATTCTGATGGCTAGAGGGTGGATGGTAATAGGGCCCCTGGGATTTTTATTCCTTCTGCTCTGGGTTCCTGCCGCTAATAGCCAAACCAGATTTGTCAGGTCTGCACACCAAAACGGGTGCTGCTGCCATGCCCTCCCTCAGGAGAGACTGAGGCAGGCTGGCCTTGGCTGCCAGGGCGCCTCAGCACGTCCCACAGTGGACGCACAGCCTGTTTCCTGTACGTGAGTTTTCCAGCTCTGACCCTCCGGGCTGAGCGGCGTCACTGGAACTTCTTGCTTACTAACGTGCAGGAGTGCATGTCTTCTGCCCCTGCGCATCTTTGAAAGCCCAGCCTCTCCTCTCCCTCTGGGCTGCCTCTAGAGGGTGTGCCTCTGTCTCCACCCCAGACTCCCCGGCCTCGTACCTGGTCAATGCCTGGCTGGCTGCTGCTGTACAGCATGCGGGTCTCTAGGTGCTCGGGTACCAGCCCCTGGGCGTGCAGGAGGTACAGTGCAAGGCGCTCCTTTTTGGGGCCCAAGTAACGAGCAGTAGGGGGCTGGGGCTCTAGATTGGAAGGAACAGGCGGGGATCCTGAGGTCAGTAGTCTTCCCTTCTCCCAGGTAGGCCCCCGCCTTCCTCATGCCCAGCCTGCATGTAGCCAGAGCTGCCCTCTGCAGGAGGAAGGGGAAAGACGTGCCCTCTGGCAGCTCTTCCATCCTGGAGCCTCCCGGTCTGAGGCCTGGGCCTGTGCCTCCTGGCCGCGTGCAGGACTCACCGAAGCGCTGCAGCTTGAACTTCTTCCCATTGTAAAACACAGAGTCGCCGTCAGGGTTGAACAGAGGAGGAAGCAATCCCTTCCGCATGGCGTGGTGTTCCAGGAGGAAGCTTGGGGGCACCTGATCCCGCCACCTAAAGGGTCCTCTCCTGTGGGCATGTGTGGGAGGAAGAGGTGTGGGGCCTGGAGAGCTTTCGGCTGCAGGAGACCAGTAGTGGGGCCAGGAGAGACAGGTTCAGGCCCTGGCTCCCGGCTGTGGGCTCCCTCCACCCTTCTCCGTGCCCTGGCCTGTGGCCAGGCCCGCTCTTACTGGCAGTATGACTGGGAGAGCCCACAGCGAGCCCCGAAGCCAGACAGGAGTCGGTTTTCGAGGTCGATAACTGTGGTGCCAATCTTATCGTCAGGTGAAAACAGGTCAAAGTCATACAGCTCAATCTCTAGATCCTTCTCCAGGGGGATGGTGCAGCTCAGTTCAAACATCCTGGTGGTGGTGTTGGAGACAGCAGAGACTGCGCCCATGTTCCCTACATGCTTCCCCTCTAGCGCCTCTGCCCCTGGTTTGGTCCTGTGACCATGGAGAACAGAGCCCGGATGGCTGCTGTCTGCTAATAACCATCGCCAAGCATGGCAGGAAACAGGCACTGATGGGCCTGGGTGTGGGACTTGGCTCCCTTCCCAAGCGTGTGAGAGGGAGGATAGACTGGGCCACCCGCTCATCTCCCATGGTGAGCACCTCTGGTGCTAAGGCTCCGTGGAGGGGTTGGGCGGCTAGAGGGGGGTGCAGGTTCTTTAGTCTGGCTTTCTCCCGGCGCTGCATGGATGGGTGGAGGAGTGGGGTTGGGCAAGTTGGGGCAGCTCACGTGCCAAAGATGGGATTCAGGGTGTTGGGCTGGTACGTGTCTCGGCTGCCAAGTTTTGTCTGTCCCAGCTTCAGGATCACATAAGGGTCACACTGGGGTTAGGCACAGGTGAGGGGAGGACAGGAAATGGAGAGTCAGGCCAGGGAGGGCAGGAGTGGGGCGGAAATGAGCCCCTTGCACAGACAGAGCTTGTGGCGAGGTGGCAGTCTGGGTGGTAGCAGCCTGAGGGAGCTCTAGGACATAGGGTGTAGGCAGGTGTGGAAGGTGGCAGGGCTGGGCGGGGCCCTGGAAGATGGGCATGGCAGGTTTGGGCCACTCCTTACCAGGCCGTTGTAGTCTTGGGGCTGCAGGTTGATGGCTCGTACCACGTACACCCGCACCAGGCATTGCTGAGGGAAGTCTTCTTTATGAGGCCAAACCAAGAACTGGCGGGGGGGCTGGGGGGCTTTTGGATTCTCGGGAAAGGGGTAGACACGGAAAAGGCCCTGTGTGTATTTTGGGAGGTTAGTTTTGGCAGCTGGCTCTATAGAACCCTCTAAGAGGTGCCCTGGCCGAGCTCAGGAGAGTGAGCATGTGAGGGTGGCAGGGACAGGGGTCACGTGGTCGGGTGGAGACGGGCACAGCAGAGGTGCTGTGCAGGGACTACTTGTGTCTAGGAGGCACTGGGCAAAGGGATTGTGCTTGCCAGTCTGCTGATGGGAACTCCCATCTCAGCCCCACCCCTTCAGGTCTGAGCTTCTCTAAAGCTTCTGGGCTTGGGAAGTGCACAGGCCAGAGCTGGGATGAGACAGCCCTTACCCTTCCTGTGTTAAGGGAGGCCACTCTGAACCCTGCACGGGTCAGTCTCTGCTTCCCCACTTCCGAAATGGTTTTTCAAGCCCTCCCTGCCCCTCCTGCAGAGAGCTTTTATTAGTCTGCTGGGACAGACGGGCGTGAGGAGAAGGGGCAGCTGAGCCGGCTGGACACCCACCTTGAACTCTCCGACCACAGGGCTGTCTGACTTGGGCTGTTCCTGGTAGAGTTTGAAGGTCTGGCAGAAGTCCTGCAGGCCTTGGAAGGCTGGCACAGCCTCCAGCTCACAGTCATACACCTGTGGGAGGGTGCGTGGGACCCGGGCTGCTGGGGAGCAGGCCTGGGCTGGACCAGAGGGCCTTTCCTGGGATCGGGGGTGAGGGACCACCAGCTGCCGGTCTTGTCCCCAAGCGTCTGCCCAATCGGGTCCCAGGGCAGCCTTGGTCCCTGAATGGTGAGGCTGGTAGAGGTGTGGCCGGGAGTGGTGGCAATGAGGAAACCCCCCACACCGTGGTCCCAGAGGAATCGGGGCTGGGTCTGTTGGCTGCCCAGCAGGTTTTATTCCACCTCGGCAGTCTCCCTCCCGGGGCTTCCAGACCTCCAGGGTGTGGTAGTCTTTGTCCTTGTACTTCAGGGACTTGCCGTCCCCCGTGGCCCAGAACAGCTTGCTCCACCAGTCCACGTCATACTCCTCTTCATCCTGAGGAAGAGGGGCAGCTGGCCTTCCTCTGCCCAGGCTTGTGTTCCCCGCCTCCCAAGCTACCTGGGATTGCTCCTGTTCCCCCGGGCTGAGCCCACATCACCTCAGCTTTGCTGGACTTGAACCAGAACTTTTCAACAAGGTCATCTAGGAACTGTGAAAGGAGAGGGGTGAGTCAGGCAGACGGGCATCCCACAGCCCACCCACCACCTGCCTCCTGAGAGGAGTGGGTGGAGGTCAGGGCTGACCTCACACAGGTCTTTCGTTCTGAGGTCGTCAGACGTGGGATTGGGGCAAGGAGGGGGTGTGGCCAGTCCTGTTCTCATTGCCCACAGCTTCAGACTGAATTTGAAGGGCTCAGACAGCAGGACCTCAGCGCCCACCGCACCTCCACTGCCTCAGTCTGCTTTTGCGTCAGAGGCCCCAAGGATTACTGGGCGTTCAGGTGACAAGCGCGGCTCTAGAGCAGTGGGTCTGAACCCCGAGAACATTGTAATCACTGGGGGCAGGGGCTGGAGGGGAAAGGGGAGTCTTGACAAAAATGCTGACCCTACGCCCTGCCCCCAGCAATTCTGGTGGAGTTGGTCAGTGGCCTGGCTCAGAATTTTTTAAAACTCACGGGCAATTCGAATATGCAGTCGAGGTGAGACTCACTGCTTTAGAATTCTCGTGCACAGTTAGCCTCACCGTGCGCAGGTAGCAGAGCCCTCAGGGATAAGAGCTGGGTCCTGGAAGTGGTGTGGGAGGAGGTGGGCCTCGAGCCCCTCACTTACCTGGTGCTTGTTCACGGACAGCTCTGTGGAGGAAACGTCATGCGTCTCAGGAGTGGCGGGGAGGGCCCTGTCCCTCCCTGTGTCTGCTGATTGGGGAGGCCTGGGAAGGGCCGAGTAAGGACGTACTTGGAAGCCGTGGGGGCACGTAGTCCGAAGCCCAGGGGTCACAGAAGTAGGGCTGCAGGGAGTCAACGTTGGCCTGACCCACCAGGGTCTGCTGGCCGAAGTCCTTATTGTCCACCACCTTCAACACGAGGGGCAGCGCGTAGGCCTCCTCCGTGGGCATGAACTGCAGCCCAGAGAGGCCCCGTGAGGCCGCGCTTGGGGAGTGGGCTGCCCAGCCCTTGCCTGGGGCCTTCTTACCAGCGTGAGGAAGAGGACCGACTGGGCAAAGTTGGGGTTGGTCTTGAAGTCCCTGATGGGCTCTGTCTGCCGGGTCTCTTCCCAGCACTCCACCAGCAGCTGGGGGGAACTCACCTGCTTCATGTTCCGGAGCCCCCAGGCCAGGATCTGCCAGAGGGAGCGGCGACCGCGCCTCTGTGAGGGGTCCTGTGCTGGCAGTGACGGCGCATCGGGGAGCGCGCGGGGCCCGGGCTCAGTGCTTGTCCTCGGCCTGGATTCTCCTCCCTCCTGGGGGAGGTGCCCTCTGGCCACTGTGACTGTCCACTGCCCTCAGGCATTGTCCTTCCTCACCGGCTGCCCTGGCTGGCCCCCCATCAGTCCTCTGAGGAGGAAGTTCCTGAGGCGGGCTACCTCAAAGGCCCCCGCAAGCAGGGGTACCCAGATTTCTCAGGTTCCCTAATGTCAGCTAGCTCATTGCTGACCTGTCTTCCATAGCGCGCCATGCCTTTCAGTGGCCCACACCCTGTGATTGCTCTCGACTGGCAGACACTGAGCACCCAGGAGATGTCCATGCCCCTTCTGGTCAGGCCCTCAGGACCAGCCTGGGCCTCACCTGGGGAAGAACCCAGTGCCCGCAGGCCTGACCATCTTTTGCTCTTTGCCAGGTTGTGGCTGGTGCATAGGTTCCCACTTGGGGATTTCCATGCTACTCTCAAGGGAGACTCATCTGGCCTTGGAGTCAGGGCCTGGCCCAATGCTGGTCTGCCACGGGTTCATGTCACTGTCTCAAAGCCCCCTTTCCTTCTGAGAGCAGCCCTGCCCCAGGGCAGCCCGGGGCTCAGATCCACCATGGGGAGTGAGTCCCTGTCTACTCCCTGCAGCAAGTGTGCAATAAAACAATTGAACATGTCCTCTCAGAGCTTCTCTTCCTTCTCTCATCTCCATCCCAGCTTTGGGTCAGGGGGTCAGGACCACCCCAGCAGGGCCAGCAGAGAGCTCCACGTTCCCTGCCCTCTCCCACCCTCCCCACCCCAACCAGCATCACCTCCACCGCCATTTTCCTTAGCGTGGGCTGCATGCTCTTGGGGAGTGTGAAGACGCCGTTCTTCCAGGGAACGCTTAAGATCGGCAGCTTCCTTCTGAGACTCTGAAGGGATGAGGTGGGAGCACGAGGCCCCACTGGGCTGGTCCTACCAATCTCCATCCGCAACTCCAGCAGGTCCCTAAGCTCAGCTGAGGCGGCCCCCGAGCCCATGGGCAGATGCTGGCTGGAGAGCTAGGTTAGCGGGGCAGGCTGGCTGGGTTCCCCAGGCCCCAAGTCAGGGGCCACTGTCTGTGGGAACATGTCGCAGGGGCATGGGGCAAGGTGGGGCACTGAGTACCTCCCCTCCCAGCAGGGCCCTCTCTCCCAGTACCTCAGTCTCAAGAATCAGCTCACAGGATGCCAAGATCTCTCCCTCTTCCTCCCCCAACTCTTTTGCAAGGGGATGCCACCTCATGGGGGGCAAGACCCGATGTTGGACATCCAGCCAGACCACTGGGGGCCACATGCTCCGTCCCCGGAAGCTCTCCTTGCCCTAGAGGGAGGGAAATTGCAGAACAGGTGCCAAGCTAGCGGATTCTGGCTCCTGGCTCCTCCCCTGAGGTCCCCAAGAGTGGAGGGAAAGGGCTGACAGAAGTGTGTACACCATGCCCTGCGAGCCAGGCCCATCGGAGCGCGTCCCCTCTGCCCAGCCCAGCCGCGTACCCGGGAGTCCCGCTGCCACAGCTCCAGCACCACGAGCGGCGGGCTCTCCCTGGTGTCCTGAGGGCTCTCGTACAGGAGGAGGTGCTGGAAGATGAGCGTCTGGGCCCACGTGGGGGCTGCAGAGCTCCTCAGGGTTTGGGTGCACTGGCTGTGGTTCAAGAAGACCAACCGGAGGAAGGGGTCTGGAGGGTGGAGGAGGGGGCGCTCTCACTGTTGAGCTGAGTGAAGCTCCTCTCTGGCCGCCACCTGTCAGGGCCCCACCTCTGCCCGCTGTGCCAAAGCCAGTCCGTGTAAGCCACAGAGCAAAGGGGCATAAGCAAGGCCAAGGGTCATTGGTCCCACCCACATGTTTTACCCTGCCGTGGCTGGGCCTGGGTGGCAGGGGAGGGGGCCAGTGGCTCCTCCGGAGTTCTGAGGACCAGGCTACACGGGCTGCCTTTTCACAGCATCAGCAAGTGGCCTTGGCGTCGGGGAAATCAAATAGCCCTCTCCACGCAGGTGCTGATGCCCAGTGGGCACTGCCCGGCTCAGCCCCTCCTCCAGCAGCCTGGCTCCCTGCACAGAGCCAGAGCAGGACAGGGCGGAGCACTGACCCACCTGGAACCTTCCCTGGGTCCTCCCCACAGGACAGAGGACAGACTCCTGCACAGGACCAGCAACCGCCACCCCTCCTCCCTGCCCCTCCTCTGTCAGCACAGGGATGTGGTTGGTTTCCAAATGGCCACTCCCTCTTGCTCTCACTGTTCAAGGCCAGCTAAGTGGTCCCCGAGGTGATGCCTCCCCAACTCCGCCTCCTAATTGCACAGCACTGGGGGCTTTTGTGACTTTACCCCCAAGCAGGGCCATGAGCTGCCCGGAGTGGGGGGTGGTCTGCATGCCCGTCACCCTCTTCCTTTGCCGTATTTTTTATACTATGAGGGCACACCATGGGCCCTGGGGAGCTGGGGGCGAAGAGGTGCCGCCACCTACCCTGGAACGTCTGGATCCGGTTGCCCAGCAGGTTCCGGGCCTGGTAGATGTAGCAGAAAAGCTGGTAGTAGTGGGGCTCTGGGGAAGAGGCGAGTGGAGTCTGTCACCTGCCCCAGGACTCCCCCATGCCCTCTCCCCGCCCTCAGACGCGGCCTCGCAGAAGGGCTCACTGCTGAAGACGCAGTAGATGAAAGGCAGGTGGGGCGGGGTGTTCTCCGGGGCGGGCTTCCAGGAGCTCCCCCTGAGCGTCCTGCCGAGACCCCGTGACGGCGGCCTGTTCTCTTCCTTCTCGGCCAGCCTTTTCAGGTCCTTCCCCTGCCACCACAGTCTCCCTGAGGCTCTTGGGTGCCCACGCCCAGACCCCCCTATTGCCCTTCTGGGCTCCACCCTCCAACGCCTGACAGTGTGGTCCAGGACGCAGACTCCCACCCTCAGCCGTCATTGCCCCAACCTAGGGCACCTGCCGCGGCCACGCCGCCAGGCCCGGCTCCAGGGGCGGGTGCTGGGAGGAGCCGCGGCCCTCTGAGCTTTACCAGGGATCCCTCCAGGAGGAACACGGGTGCGATGCCCTTGTCCTTGTTGGGGGCCAGCCTGCGGTGCCAGCAGCGGCGGCGGAACCGGCTCTGGGGCTGAGGGTTCAGGTTGAACTTGGAGCCCAGGGCGCCGTATTCCCAGCCCTCCTCCTCCTGGGCCGGGCCGGCCTGGTCCTGCAGGGAGGACAGCAGGGACAGCCTCGCGCCACGGCCGGGTGGACCCTGCCAGCGGTCCTGCCACGCTCCCGCCCAGGCGGCCCCTCACCAGCTGCAGGAAGGACAGGGTCTCCTGCTCCGGGCTCAGCTTCCCGTGGTTCCGGCAGCGCACACGCGCCCAGCGCCGCCGGCGGCGGGAGTAGTAGGTCTTCTCCACCGAGTTCCAGACCGGAGGCAGGCCAGAGGGCTGGATGCCCACGCCGTACTCCCAGCCTGCGGGGCGGGCCGTGGCGTGGGTGCCCGGGGCCCACGGGCTGGGGGCGTGGAGGAGCCTGAGAGATGGGCCCCAGGGGCAGGTCTCTCTGGCCCTGGAAGGGGCGGTCACACGGTGTCACCGCGGGGGCCTGGGCCCAACTGCCCATCTCACAGATGTGGAAGCTGAGGCTCACATGTCATGTGACCCATACAAGGTCCCACCGCTCATAAGTAGCAGGGTGTGTGTCTAGAGCCCAGGTCTTCAGACTTCCTGCTGAGGGCACCTCCCTGCAGCCCCTGGGGAACCCCACTTCAGAGCCAGGTCCTTGCTCAGGCCTGAGAGGCTTGCAGCCCGCCCTGCCTCAGCACTGGGCCCAGGCCCTGCTCTGCGGAGGCTGGGGGACCCCCAGGGATGCAGGCCCACCCACCCGGGAGCGTGGCTGTTCTCAGGCCCTGGGCAGTGTCGGACCCCGGCAGCTCCAGGCCCCTGCCTGCGGCTGTGAGCAGAACACTGACCCTCGTTGTCCACCGCGTGGTTCAGCTCCACCGTCCAGTTCTTCTTCACGTGCCAACCCTTGGGGCACTTCACGTTCTCCCGCGCCTCCACGGGCTTCCCGTCCTACGGGCGGGGAGAGGCGGCGGCTGAGGGGTGTGCTGGGGCCGCCTTCACCATCCGCCCGCACATTTGCCCTCCCGGGAGCAGACGGCACTTGCTACGTATAATGCCACTCACAGTCACTGAATATGCCTTTACTGACTCGCCTTTTCAAACTATAAATAAATAATTTTTAAAAGGAAACTCTATGTCCACTCTCAGTGGAAAATCAGCATCACTCCCCATAAATAGGAAATAACCATGGCAATGACCCAAAGCGAACCTGAGTGTGGCTGCCCCCTGGCCCGGCCGCCTGCCCGGCCCCGCGGCCGCCTGCCGGGGAGCCCAGCGTGAGGGGTGGCCGCCGTGCCCCTGGGCAGTCACTGGCCTCCCGGGGCCGCTTACATCGAAATCAATCAAGTGAAACAAAACTCAGTGCAGCCCTGGCCGGTTTGGCTCAGTGGAGAGAGCGTTGGCCTGCCGACTGAAGGGTCCCAGGTTCAATTCTGGTCAAGGGCATGTACCTTGGTTGCGGGCACATCCCCAGTGTGGGGTATGCAGGAGGCAGCTGATCGATGTTTCTAACTCTCCCTTTCCCTTCCTCTCTGTAAAAAATCAATAAAATATATTTAAAAAAAAAAAACAAAAAAAAAAAACAAACTCAGTGCAGTTCGCCCCCCCTCACAACACCACGTTTTAAGTCCTCCCACGTGGGCAGCGCAGATATAGACGGTTCCCATCGTCACAGCAAGTTCTGCCTGACAGCAACTTCTGCTTAGACCGGCCCAGCCCCGACTCTCCTCCCTCGGAGGAGCCGTCTCAGTGGAGCCATCATCAGCGCTAGCCCAGGGGCCACACAGAGGGGCCGGGCTCAGACCGCAGCCCCTGGGCTAGTGCTCTCTCCACTCGGACAGCCAGCCTCCGAGGTGGCCATCGGCCGCCCTGCCCGCGCCCCGAGGGGCCTCCGCCCTGCTCACCACGTCGGTGTTGGGGGTGGCGGCCGGCACCCAGGCCCCCGCGGGGTCCCGCTGCTGGTTCTCATACACCTCCTCCAGCACCTGGCTCTTGTTGATGTCTGTGTCCAGGAGGAGTCTGCGGGCAGCGACACCTCGAGTTCCCAACACGTCTCCCCAAACTTCCAGGCCCCTGGGGTCCTCCTCTGCTGGCCGAGTGCTCCCTCCTTGCGAGCCCCGCCTGCTCTGGCAGGGCTGGGCAGTGGGCTGGCACGCAGGGCAGCGTGGCAGGCAGGGCTTCTGCCTGGGCACCCCACCCCTAGGGCTGGGCTCCGTGGCCGTGTGCCCGCCTGTCTAGGCTGCTGCCGCCGGCCTCCGGGAGGAGGAGGTGCTGGCTCCGGGCTGCGTGGCCAGGCACACAGGCTCCCGGCCCCGCACCCAAGACGTACCTCCTCTGCGGCTCCACCGTCCACTTCCCCGCCCAGTGCCATCCCGAGGGCTCCTTGAAGTCCTCCTTGGGGAGAGCCTTGCGGCCCAGGACGTCGGAGAAGTGGGGGGACTGGTACAGCCCCTGCTGCCCCCACTGGTCTTTGTACTTGGCCTGGTTCTCATACTGGGGATGGAGCGGAGGCAGGCAGTCAGTATCTGCTGCCTCCCCAGCGCACAGTGGGGCAGCACAGAGCCTGGTGGCATCTGCAGTGGGGCCTGTCTGCTGGTCACTGCTGACCCCAGGCCCCTCCTGCTCCACTATTTGCCTCCTCTTTGCAAACTCTGGGCCTGGCTTCCGGGTTCCCCTGCTGCGTGTGCGGTTCCCGCACTTCTTCCGGGGTCCCCATCTCAGCATCCCCAAGCCTTGCAAAGGAGCTGGTTACGCGTCTTATATATCCACCCGCCACACACAGCCTAGGAACCATGACATGTTTAATTCAGTAAATTACAAAGTCTGAAACAAACCCACTTCCCTTCTGCTTTCACAGCTTAGCCTGAGCCCTGCTCACCCACCCCCTGGTTCACTGCCCTGTGTGAAGGCGCCCCTTTCCTGTCCCTCTGACAGTGCCCGGCTCCCCTCCCTGGGACCACCGGCCTTCCCCCCCCCCCCCTTCCCGCTCACCGTCTCCGCGTACACCACCACCTCGCCCTCTCGGAGCAGCTGCAGGTCCCAGCTGTCTGTGACGTCGCCCAGCCACATGCAGACCCGGAGATGGGCCGGGAGCGAGTCCTTCTGCCCTTCACCCTCTGGGTACTGAGTCAGGGGCAGGTCAAGCCCACAGGGGTGTGGCCCCCGAGGGCAGGGGGGCAGGTGAGGGAGGGGCACACACACCTGCTCCTTCCCCCTGAGCCCCGGGAGCAGGGGCTCCCCACGGAGCTGAGCTAGTGATGGTTGTACGTGTGACCCCTCGCTGGTTGGGGCTGAGGGAAGAGGAGCAGTGCCGCCCGGGGAGGGGCAGGGATGGTAGTGACATTGACAGTGGTCCTAGTGATCACTGATTGCGTTCTCACCATGTGCTGGCGTGGTGCTCAGCGTGCTCTGACCCTCACACACCACCAGCCCATTCTACAGAGGAACAGTCAGGCGGGGCACGGCCGGGAGTGGCCGAGGACATACAGTCCAGCAAGTGGTACAGCCGGGGATTGTGTCAGTGCTTCTTGCGGGATGAGAAGGCCTCAGCGGGCACAGAGGGGCCTCCGGATGGCAGGAGGGCAGAGGGCAGCGGTGTGGGGGAGCCCAGCATGGCCTGACTGTGAGGGGAGGGCTGAGGGCGGAGGAGGAGCGGTGACTGGGTCAGGCCAGGGAGGCTGAGCCTCTTTAGGACGCAGGGGAAGCCAAGTGAGTCCCCACCTGCCTGTGGGGCTGGGGCTGTGGTGGGGGTGGGACCCTTATTTACGGCTTATGTGAGGTGTGATGGGCCCAAACCTCACAGTCACTGAATGTGTTGAACTGCACCCCACTGTGGTCCCGGGGAGAGAACAGGACGAACTATTATACGTGTGGTGTGAAGATGGCGGAGACGGCAATCTGGGGACATTGTTAGGATCACGGACTGGGCATCGGCCTCATGCTTATGGGCTTTCCTTCCTCTGGAGACTCCTGCCCCATTCGCCCGGTAAAAGGCCTGGGAGCAGGCAGGGCCGGCCCTCAGGGAGGCTCATGGGAGCCCCCAGAGCTCAGGGGTCTCTCGGGGTGTTTCCGGGCCTCCCCCCTCCCCCGGACCGGAGCTGCCCAGGACTCCCGCGTGGGCACCTGCAGGAGCAGGGTCTGTATCTTCCCGCAGAGCTTGCCGCAGTGCAGAGGCCCCGTCGGGGAGAACAGGACGGTGTGGGCGGGCACCAGTGCGTAGGCCACTCTCTGCTCCTTGGCCATCAGCCAGATGGTCACGTCCGGGATGCTCACCTGGGGCTGCCGGGGCGGAGAGTCAGGCCCGCGCCAGCCCCCGCCGGCCCTCGCCGGCCCCGCCTGCTCCCACCGGGGTCCCGCGCCCACCTCGGGGAGCACAGTGTTGAGGCGGTATAGCCAGCCCTCCACGGTGGCCACCATGTCCCTAGGCTGAACTTCCTTGGCCTTTTGGGCCAGTTCCTTGAGCAGGTGGCAACGGAGCTGCCACCTCTTCCTGTCCAGCTCGGTGGCGTTGGGCTGGTCGATCATGCAGGGCAGAGGGTGCCTGTGGCCAGGACCGGGAAGGAGGGGGCTGGGCCGTTCATGGCCTCGGGCCCTGTCTGAGGCCAGGTGCCCTCCTGGACTCGTGATCCTGCCCAGCCCCCACTGGCCTGCCGCAGGGAGCCCGTCCCACCCTCCTGGGAAGCCTGCTCACCCAGGCCTGGCCTCCCCACCCCCACCCCATTTCTCTCTCTCACACACACACACACACACACACACACACACACACACCAGTCCCTGCAGTGAGCCAGGCCTATGCTCACACCTCCTGGAGAGGGGTGTGAGGCAACCAAACCCCGAGGTGTGGCAGTGGGGTTCCAAATGGGGTGCGGGGCAGGCAGAGGCCTCACAAGGAATCTTCTGGAACAGTTAGAGCCCTGGAGAAGGCCTCGTGGAGAGGAGCAGCAGGGGAAAGGGTGGGGCCGGGCCAGGTTTTTCTGGAGACACTGAGAGGCTTGGTTTGGTGGGAGCACGAGGCGCGGAGTGGGGACAGCAAGGACAGTGCTCAGGGTGGGGGTCGGGGGAGATGGGGACGGTGAGGGCCATTTTCTGCGAGGCCTGATGGGAGAGGAGGAGCTGCTCTGTGGTTTGGGCCTCAAGCCAGGGAGAGACCCGAGGAGGGCGCCGTCGGGAGCCCCGGCTCAGAGGAGGCCCCAGCTCCTACTTGCAGTCCTCCACCAGCTCCCTCAGCAGCTTCCTCCACTGGGAGAGCAGGGCCGGGTCCCTCGGGTTCCGAATGGATTTCAGGGTGTCCAGGTTGGCTTTCTGCCCAGGAGGAGACAGAGAGCAGGTGACGTGGGCACCCAGGCCGCTACAGGGCTGACTCGCCCGGCATTTTCAGTGGAGACTTGGGAACCTGTGAGGGCAGCCTGGGGGTGCCGGTCCCAGGCTGTCTCGGGCCCTCCCGGGCGAGGATCCCACACACCCTTCCCAGGACCCCGCAGGAGAAGGGGAGCAGGAAGGGGCCAGGACAGGCGGACCGAGGAGGGCACAGATCCGATGCGGGCTTCCCTTCGCGTGTGCGAGGAGGTCCTAGCGGAGTGGAGGCACCTCGTGGCTCTCCTGTCCAACACTGCAGTGGCTTCCTTTCTTAACAGACACCTAAGTCCTTCTGTGCTCTGACCTCTCCCAGCTTCCTGGCCTTATTTGCACTCACCTCCATGCCCCCACCGCCCTCAACCTTCACGCCTCCATGGCTTCCACATTGTTCTCTTCTCTAAACCCCTACGCCCCCAGCAAACTCCTCAGTCTTGAGGGCTCTGCTCAAGTGTCACTCCTTTTGGAACACCTCCACTATCTGCTTTTCATCCCCTCCCCGCCCAGTCTCTGCCCCGGGGCTGGTGGCCGGTGCCTGCTCAGCCTCTGAAGCCCTGGCCGCGTGCAGAGGACACGGCAGCTCTGACTTCCCCGAGGCCGAGGCCAGCGGCGGTGCTGACTCATTCTGGTGTCTTCAGAGCCCAGCCCGTGCCAGGCACTTCCATCTCACTCGATGTGGAGGGCATACGTGAGCCAAGAGACCGGTTCCCTCTGCCTGAGACTCCTTATCCCAAATCTCCCTCGGAGACAGGCCCCCCCCCCCCCCCCCCCCCCGCACCCAGCCGGCCCCACTCACCAGGCGGTCCCGAGTGAAGTGCAGGAGGTTGAGGCAGTCCACGCGGAAGCTGATGTCCTCCCAGTAGGAGGTGAGGGCCACCACCGGCTTGGTGTTGTACCAGGGCACGTAATTGTAGACGTTCCCTGAGACACAAAGATGGGGAGGGCGGGGTCTGAGTGTCTCCGGGCAGTCTCCTCAGTGTGTCCTTCAGAGCACCTTCACTGAGCTGTCACTCCCCCAGGGTGCCATCCGCTAAGAAGGCTAGCTGGAGCCCTCCCACCAAGGGTGGGCCGCCCGATGGAGCACTCATCCTGCTCGGGTGTCAGACAGCCTTTCCGAGCCCCCGTGTGCGGGTGGACAGCCAGGCTATGGCGGGGAGTAGTTTGCCTGAAACGGCACCGCCAGGCGGCCATAACGCAGACGTCTAGCTGCACAGCCCCATGCCCTGACTTCAAGTGAGATATTGAGGCAAGAGGCATGCCTGGTCGGGTGGCTCGCAAGGCCGGGAGGAGTGGGCCTGGGCTCCGGAGGGGACGCAGGGTTTGGCTGGGGTGGGCAGACATCTGACATAAAGGTCCTGCCGATGTGGAGGAGGGGGTTGGGGCAAGCATGGGTTAAACCCACGATGAGTGGGTTCCTGGTGATGTTTCTTATTGAAATGAGGGGAGGAACTTAGATGAAACGTTAAGGATCTTTTTCTGAGGTGTGTTGTTGTGTTGACGCAAAAGGAAGAAAACCACAGAAGCCAAAAATAAAACAGAATGTCAGAGGCAAGTGGGAGCAAGCTGGCTCCTGTCCTCTGAGTTTCTGGCCAATCAGAGACCTTGTACTTCTTTTTGGCAACTGCCCGGGTTCAGGGGTCAGGAGAGAAAGCGTAGTGCTGCCATGGTGGGCAGTCTAGCAGGAGACTCTGTGGTATGGGTTGAAGTGAAATCCTAACCACCAGTACCTCAGAATGCGGCCTTATTTGGAAATAGGGTCATTCATTGCAGCTGTGATTAGTTAAGATGCGGTCATACTGCAGCGGGCTGGGTCCTTAACCCAATATGACTGGTGTGTTTATAAGAGGAGAGACAGGAGATGGTGGTCTTGTGAAGACACAGAGACAGAGGGAGACAGAGGCAGAGATGGAGTGCTGTGTCTACACGCCAAGGCACACCCAACATGCAGGCAGCCACCAGAGGCTGGGAGCGGGCCTGGAGCCTGCCCCTCAGACCCACCAGGAGCTGCTCCTGCCGACACCTTGGTTTCAGATGCCTAGCTTCCAGGAGGATGCTATCAGCTACCCAGTCCGGTGCCCGGCCATGGCAGCCCCGGCAAAGCAATACGCCACGCAGAGCTGGCACCTCAGAACCTAAACCCTCAGTCGATGAGAAGTAACCCACCGCACAGAAGAACAGGGTGAGGAGACATGCCTGCCTCCAGCATGGCCCTGGGGCGAGGGGACAGAAAATTTCCCCCAAGTTTGTTACCACAGGCGGGCCCTCATGCAGGTTGCATTCTGCGTTCAGACCACCTGTAAGGTCTGCGGAAAATTTAAAGTGCTCTCTGGTTGGCAGCACCCCAAGTTACCAGAGGGAAAAAAAGATAGACCCTCTCTGGGGCATGGAGCTTTAGCCAAGTCCCAAAGCATTCCACACATAAAGTTCCAAGAAAATGAGCAGCCTAGAACCGGTGCACGCTCTCTAGCCCAGCCGTTTGCTCCGTGGTGTACACCCAGCCGCAAGGCGCACACGCATTATCACCCTCCATTCGGCAGAGCCCCGAACTGGAAACCACGGAAATCTCCCTCCAAAGTAGGAGGACAAATAAATGACGGTATAGCCCTAACCCAGTGGTTGGCAAACTCATTAGTCAACAGAGCCAAATATCAACAGTACAATGATTGAATTTCTTTTGAGAGCCAAATTTTTTTAAACTTAAACTATATAGGTAGGTATATTGTTATTAACATAATTAGGGTACTCCTAAGCTGAGCTTTGCTAAAAACTCAAGGGGCCAAAGAGGCGCATGTGGCTTTCGAGCTGCAGTTTGCCTACCACTGGCTTAGTGGATAGAGTGTTGGCCATTGGACTGAAGAGTCCCAGGTTCGATTCTGGTCAAGGACACATGCCTTGGTTGTGGGCACATTCCCAGTAGGGGGTGTGCAGGAGGCAGCTGGTCAATGTTTCTCTCTCATGATACTTCTCTCTCATGGATGTTTCTAACTATCTCTTTCCCTTCCTCTCTGTAAAAAGATCAATAAAATATAAAAATAATGATAGTCTAGGCCGAGACCGGTTTGGCTCAGTGGATAGAGCGTCGGCCTGTGGACTGAAGGGTCCCGGGTTCGATTCCGGGCAAGGGCATGTACCTTGGTTGCGGGCACATCCCCAGTAGGGGGTGTGCAGGAGGCAGCTGGTCGATGTTTCTCTCTCATCGACATTTCTAACTCTCTATCCCTCTCAGTTCCTCTCTGTGTAAAATCAATAAAATATATATTTTAAAAAAAATAATGATAGTCTATTTGCACAATGGAACACTACACAGCAATGAGAATGAGCTGTGACTACTCCCAGCAACATCTGGGTCTGTGAATGCATTTCACAAACAAAATGATGGGCCAAAGGTGCCAGACACATGAGAATACATACTGTGATTTCTTTGATATAAAGTTAAAAACCAGACAAAACGAGCTGGAGGCTAGGCGAGCAACTGCCCTTGGGGTGGGGGGTCCAGGGGCCTCTGGGGTGTCGGGACAGGGGTCTGTCTGCTTTGCTGAGCTGGACACGCCGGTGTGTGTGCTTTTCCATAGACATGTTAGACTCACACACCAAGTTTACTTAAGAATTTAAAAAACAGCCGAGACCGGTTTGGCTCAATGGATAGAGCGTCGGCTTGGGGACTGGAGGGTCCTGGGTTCAATTCCGGTCAAGGGCATGTACCTTGGTTGCGGGCATATCCCCGGTGGGGGCTGTGCAAGAGGCAGCTGATCGATGACTCTTTCTCATCAATGTTTCTAACTCTCTATCTCTCTCCCTTCCTCTCTGTACAAAATCAATAAAAATATTTTTTTTAAAAAAAGAATTTAAAAAACAGTGGGGAAAAGAAGACAAACTAAATACATAAAATGTGGAGAATGCTACGTGGAAGAAGAGGGGACAGGAGGACAGTTGCTGCCAACAAGTGGTCAATCACACGGCCACCTGCAGCCTTTGCTAGAAGCCCTAGAAGAAATGGTGTGGAATGCAGCCCAGAGGTTTGACAAATATGGAAGAGAGATTAAAAATACGAAGAATAAAATGAGAACGTCTACAGATGGGAGAGTGAATTTGAGAACGAGATACAAGAGACATGGTGGTGGTGGCGGGTAATTTTCAAAGAAAAGAATCGTGTAATTTTTCAGAATTGTTGGAAGGCACCAGCTTTAGACCTGGCACTGAGGGAATGATTAGGACGATAACTGAGCAGAGATCCCAGGCTGGGTTTTCAGATAGGAGCACGGGAACACAAAACGGCAATTTTCTTCTTCTACTCTTGGATGGCGTACAAAAGCAACAAGAAGAAGGAAAATAACTCCATTTTCAGCAAAACAAGGAGAGAGATATAATCTTCAGACTCAAAATACACCTGAGGACTGCCAAAAGCAACTGTGATTGCCCTAGGAGCCCCAGGGGTGAGGTGCAGCAGAAGTCACCTGTGGAGACCTGAGGACCCAGACAGACAGCAGGAAGCCAGCCTGACAGAGCAGAGAGCAGAGAGTGCCAGCAAAAACACACTCCGAGAAGGAACTGGGGAGTCGGACGAGGAAATGGGAGCCAGCAAAACTCAGAAAACAAGTAAAAGGAAAACAGAAGCATCCCAGAAAGGAAGCAGAGTAGAAAAAGCAGCCCCGGGGAGAGTAGGCCTTCAGATAATACAGTCAGAAGCATAGAAACAAGAAAAGTGGCCGAAGGAAATGAAAGCATCCAGAAGGACTGGGAAGAAAAGGTCAGATACAGGAGAAAACCAAGAGCTGTGGCTCCCAAACGGGGCCCCTGAGTAGAAAACCTAAACAATAGAACATCGGGAGAAGGAGATCTTTTTAACAAATGGTGCTGGGAAAAATACAAAGAAATTCTAAATGGATCATCGTGCTAAATGTAAGACTAAAACTGTAAAACTTTTAGAAAAACGAGGACCTTGGGTTAGGCAAACAATTCTTGGATTGGATATGCCACCATAAAATAAAATAAAAATAAAAAATCAACTTCTTCCAAATGAAATGTTTGCACATCAAAAGACACCAGGTAGCTCAGTTGGTTAGAGCATCATCCAGATGTGTGAGGGTTGTGGGTTCATTCCCTGGTCAGGGCACATATAAGAATCAACCAATGAATGCATAAAAATCTGCAGACAGTTAATGTGGATGAAAATTAACTATTACTGCCTAATAAAATTATAAACCTGAAAAAAAAAAAGTCACAGTCTGTTTGCAAGTAATTCTATGTAATAAAGAGATAATATGCAAATTGACCATCATGCCCTCACACAAGACAGCCACCCCCATGTGGTCAAGATGGCTGCCCCCATGTGGTCTAAGATGGCCACCACAAGATGGCCGGCAGGGGAGGGTAGTTGTGGGCAACCAGGTCAGTAGGATAGGACAGTTAGGGGTGATCAGGCCAGCAGGATAGGTCAGTTGGGAGGCACCAGGCCAGCAGGGGAGTGCCAAGAATCTGCATTTTTCACAGTTCCCAGGCAATACTGATGCTGCTGCCTAGACACTGCATTTTGAGGACCGTTTCTCTAGTGCCCAATATGGGTGTCTAATAGGTAGATATTGGATGAAGAGAAATGGATGGATAGTAGGTAGGCAGATGAGCAGTGGGTGGAAGTTGCATGGATGGACGGGGGTGGTTCAGGGTAGTGGGGAAGAAGATGGGATTGGGGGAGTTGTAGTGGAGGAGAACTTGAAGCCATGACCTGGTTTCAACTCTTGTGGGCTCAGCACTCAGTAGTTGTGCAATGTTTGGCAGGTGACTTCACCTCTGTGAAGCTCCCTTTCCTAATGTGTGAAACATGGGTTAACCAATGTGAATGTTCCATGAGCTAATACCCTTCCAAGCTACAGAGCCTGGCATGCAGGGGATGCTCTCCACCTCTTGGCTGGATTTGACTATTACCATCATATATCACTGGGCTATACTGTGTAGTTGAGACGAGAGGCTTGTAATTCTGGTCCATCTTGTTTCCATAGTGGCCGATGCTGACCTCGAATTGGATCAGGTCCTTAAAGTTGGGCATCATGGTACAGGAAAGGAAGATGATGCACAGCCCATACTTTTGGCGGTTCATGTGCCTCTAAAACAATAACCCCCGTACCCCCAGCACATAAGCCAAGGTGAACAAGGCGATAAAGACAGGAAGGGGCAAGGATGAGGTGAGCTAGACCCATGGTTGGCAAACTGCAGTTCACGAGCCATATGTGGCTCTTTGGCCCCTTGAATGTGGCTCTTCCACAAAATACCACTGCCTGGGCGAGTCTATTTTGAAGAAGTGGCATTAGAAGAAGTTCAAGTTTAAAAAATTTGGCTCTCAAAAGAAATTTGTACTGTTGATATTTGGTTCTGTTGACTAATGAGTTTGCCCACCACTGAGCTAGACCATCTCTGAAACCCACCCCCATTCAAAGCCTTGCATTAGTTCCTACTCCCTGGCTGGTCAAGGAGGAAGTTCCTTCCAGGACCTCCATCACCTGCCCCCTCCCCCACCCAGCCAATCCTGACTCCTTCCCTTCCTGAAACTGAGCAGGAGGGTCTTCTTGATGGTCAGGTGAGGCTGTGGTTGGGGCACCTACCTACACCGTGTTGGACCACACCATTCTTCTCCTTTTAGCCCAATGCTCTTCTCAGATGAGACTGAGTGTGGGCAGGGGTGCATGGTAGAAGTTGCATACATCCTTTCTTGTCCCTTCTCAAGCCCCCTTCTCTCATCTGCTCAGGAGCCTCTTTCTATCATCTTAGCCCCTCCCTTGTTTCTGTTGCCAACCTCTGCCCTACTCTTGCCTATTCCCAGTCTGTTCCCTAGCTAAGGTCTCCCTGTCTTCAACACAGCCCCCCTTCTCCCCTCAGCTACCACCTGATCTTGTCTCCCTCCATTTCCCAGCCAAGTTGCTATGCACTTGTCTCCATGCAACATCTGCAACGTCTCTCTCCCACCTGAGGCAGAAAATGGGCATCAGCTCAGGGGAATGTGTTTCACTTCTTATGTCCTGTTAGTTGGTGGCTCTGATCGTTGAGTCCATTTGGAACCAGCTCTCTCCTGTAAAGCTCTCTTCCCTGTAACTGTACCACTTTTCCTGAGTGAGTGAGTGACTCACCTTACTCCCTCCTGACTATTCTCAACACTTTTCTGCCTCACTGGCCTTCCCCCGCCTTCAGGAAGAAGTTAAAGTTTCTTAGAATACTTTTTAGAGTCTTCCTGCTTAACTAGATGACACTGTCCTTAAGCCAAAGCCTTATCTTGTCTTTACTAGGTCCCTGGCCACCTGGGGTTCGGCACAGCAGGATGCTCTGGCGGCTCAGGAATGACTCATGTGGATGGACCACCACCCGCACGCACCCACGGCCACACTCAGCTTGTGGCCACTGACTGGGGTGGGCAGAGGGCCCCTTTCTCCCTGGGTTACCTCTACACTGGTCACTTCCTGGGAGAGGTCATTTATCCGAGTGTCTGGCTGGGACTTGGTGCTGATGACTAACTCCAGGAAGATCCGGCCTCGATACTCCAAACCGTCCTTAACAGAGCTGGGGATACTCTAAGGTAAGAGAGAGGGAAGCGGGGGGAGAGGGGATGAGAGAAACAGAGCACGCCAATCTCACAACACCTCTGCAGTAAAGATACAATTGTCCGGTAACTTCACCCCAGGGAGGAATTCCAGACCCAGACACAGTGTCCCGGAGACCTCTAGGCCAAGCATGTCAAACTCAGAGGCCAACACAGGCCAAATAAACAAGAGTATGTGGGCCAGAAAAAAGCAAAAGCTTCAATTTTCATAGAAATGTAGGTTTATTTTGATGGAGACATGCTGAAATAAATGAGTAATCATTAACATAAAATCATAGAACATTATAATAAAAATTAATATTTTTTATTGAACGTTAATTTACCAGACACTGAA
This sequence comes from Pipistrellus hanaki, assembly GCF_964339955.1. Lineage (NCBI taxonomy): Eukaryota > Metazoa > Chordata > Mammalia > Chiroptera > Vespertilionidae > Pipistrellus > Pipistrellus hanaki. The sequence goes on from NC_140514.1 coordinate 55,086,737, forward strand.
TAACTGCACAAATTAATAAGTATAACGCAAATAAACCTGTTTTTCTTGTTCTCTAAAAACAAAATATTTCCTGTTGTGCACACCAAATAAGTCAGTCCAAGACTAATGACATGGCCATTGGCTGCTAAAATATTTGCTGCTGGTATTAATGTGTAAGGTACATTAAGGGAAATGAATGCAACACAGTTATAGTAATCAGTCATTAGTAAACATTGTAGTTCATTACTAATAATTATGTATAACAGGATATTGTAAAAATTAAGTTATGAAATTTTTATTAAAGCATTTCTTACGTACCATTATATTGGCTGGGCCACAAAAATATTCGTTATGGGCAGTATGTGGCCCACTGGCTATGAGCTTGACATGTTTGCTCTAGGCCCTGACTCTTCTGCACCCTTCAGCTTGCTCCTCCCCCTCATGCATTTGGCCTGCAGATCCCATAAATGCTTCCTGCTGGAAGGGCACTATGATAACTAGTGTGTGTTCTCCCTGCCTGGCCAATCATAGCATATCCTGTGCCTTGGCCACAATTATTGGCCCAAGGAAAGCACAAGTGACCTAAGGAGACCAATGAGAATGCTTCCCTGGACCTATTAGAGTCCCGGGAACACAGTACCAGCATGGAAACCTGACTGCAGTGGGAAAGAATGAGGCCAGAATTAGACAACAGCAGCGATGAGAGTTGGAGAGAGCGGGAGAGTCTTCTGATGGCATTGAGGTTCTGGAGCCTGCCTCTTCCTCACTCAGAGGCCTTCCAGCCCCATTCCCTCTTGTAGGTCAATTGGACTTGGTTTTCTGGCGTTTGTCACCAGGTCTAAATAACCCCAGTGCTTTTCTACATTTACCTTTGCTGCTTCTTTTGTCTCATAGGTCCTTTCCACCTGTTGAAAATCTTACCCGGGATCCCATCTCAATGCCCTCCACCTGTTCCTTTCTTGTGCCATGGCACACGTCCCACACATTCACCATTTACATACAGGCTTCACGTTCTCTACCAGCATGTGGCGGGCAGAAACCAGGGCCGGATCCTCCCCAGGCATTCCCAGGCCCAGTGCCTCACACATGGTCGGTTTTACCTCCTCTGTTCCCTAGAGTTGACATGAGAGGCTTACAGCGCCTTCTTCTTGGATCTTGAAAGGGGCCTTTTTACCCCCATGGAGAGTCAGAAAGCTGGGGCCAAAGCAGGGTAGGAAACCAGAGTACATTCCTGCAAGAAGAGAGGGTGAGAGGGCGGCCAGGTGCGAGAGGCACTGGCAGGGGGCTGGGGGCTGCTTGCCTTCTATTTCTGCTCCGGTGGACGAGATCTGGTTGAGTATCAGGCTGACAGTCCCGATTTCACTCCAGAATTTGCCCTTGGGGCTGGAGAGAAACGCATGCTGCTGGCTGAGCCCCCGGCCCAGCTCCGATCTTCCCCTCCTGGCATGTTTGCCAGCCTCCACTCGCTTGCTCACCAGTCCCAGACTCTGAACTTGATGTAGCTGGAGAGGCAGGGCAGCTGCAGGGGAGGCGAGAGACACAGTGGGTTTGTGTTCGTGCTTGGGGGGTCCAGTCCTCACAGCGACCACAAGCAGGTGGAAGTCTTGGGTTTAGGTCCAAGGCCTGACTTAGTTACCAGGGAGCCATTAACTACAGCCAAGATGAATTTACCACAGGAGCCTCTGGACCCCAAGCTTTAGGAGCCCTACTGCATGGGTCCTTGCAAAGCCCTGGGAGAGGCGAGGGCTGTGTCTCATGATCATTTTGTATTATTGTTCTTCATATGGCTCCCTAATTGCATAAGCTCGGGACCCGGGAGACCTGGGTCCTCTGGGACTGTGGATTTCATGACTACAGCCCTCACTCAGCCCTGCATAGCCTAAACACCAAACCCTCTCCCAGGGGAAGTCTTGAGCCTAGGATGTCTCCATCATGTCAGCAGTTAACTTCAACCAGTGGGTCATCCATCTCCAGAAAGAGTAAACAACAACGGGTATCCATGGAGGGGGAGGTGTCCCATGTTCCCCGACCTGCACTGAATGATCTCCTGTGCCAACTGAGTCCCAACAGCCCCATCAGCTAGGTGCTATTCTTAGTCCCAGTTTCAGACAGGAAAGCTCAGGCACAGAGCTGAGTTCCTGAAGTTCTCATGTTAGGTGCGAGGGCCGAGGCAGCCTCAGAGCTCCTGGCAACATGGCCAAAGCCCGGTGAGGGCCGGGACTGTCCCTATTTGCAGACAGGAAATGAGGCCCAGAGAAGCAGAGGGACTTGTTCAAGGACACACAGTAAGGGTGGAGTCAGGATTGGAACCCATGCTTCTGAGTCATCTACTCTGCTACTGGGTTCCTTTAATTAAGACAACAAAAAAGTCCATGTTTAAACAGCTGTCAGGATGAGCCTGTCTTCTCAGCCAGGGCCTCCTTCCCTCAGAGCAGTTCCTGCGGGGATCCTTCCAGTTCTTCATCCTCCCCATTCATTCCCCCTTCGCTGTGCAGGCTGGGGGCCAAGGGGAGATAGGGAAAGGCTTTCCAGTTGAACAGCTGGGTATTAATAAATGAGGAAGCCGAAACTGGTTTGGCTCAGTAGATAGAGCATCGGCCTGCGGACCTGGGTTCAATTCCGGTCAAGGGCATGTACCTTGGTTGTGGGCACATCCCCAGTGGGGGTGTGCAAGAGGCAGCTGATCGATGATTCTCTCTCATCGATGTTTCTGACTATCTCTCTCCCTTCCTCTCTGTAAAAAATCAATAAAATATATTTAAAAGTAAAAAGAAGAAATGAGGAAATTACCCAGCTGAAGGAAGAACGTTGGCAGTGGAGACATGAGCACCAGCAGGCACCAGGTCTTCCAAAGCTATGAGTCCACCAAATTCAAATTCACGGGTGAACTACCTTTCCAGCTTCCCTGTTGGAAATTCTCCTCTCACTTCCTTGCCTTGGCTCCCCTCCTGTCCTGGGGCCCCTGGACTATAAAGTGGCACACCCCCCATTTCAGTAGCGCCCCCCTGCTGTCTGCCTTGCTGGGGCCCTGACCAGCTGGCCTCAGAGGCTACCGTTTGTGTAGGGTGATGACATCCTGCCACCTCAGAGTGAGGCTCACATCTTTCTGCTGCATTTCCAGAGGGAGGACCAGTAATAATCAGGCCTGCATCCATGTGGTCCCATCCTGGACACTGTGTCCGGTCAGAAATGGGTGAGGGCCCAGGGGACATATGGATGCTGTTAACTGTTGGAAGGCCTCTTCAGGGATGGAGGAGGCCTGGCCTGGGCCACTGGCTCTGAGCCTAACGGCAGCTGAGCATCTGAGGGTCCTGCCGCATCACAGGTGAGGGTGAGCTTGACAAGGGTGGGGGGTGAACTTGGCCCTCAAAATCTCATCCCACTTTAAGAGTCTATAAAATCACCTAAGGAGGTAGGGATTACGTGGAATGGTTAAAAATGATGACTCACTAGGAAGCAGACTGGGGAAGCTTCTAAGAAAGTGAGGAGGAGGCTCTGAAGGAGGGAAGAGGGAGCTCTTTAGTTAATTTCATGTCTCACAAATGTAAGTAAGGAACCAAACACTCTGGGTGGCCGGTAGACGGCACCCAGAGTTCCGTGCCTTGCGCTCATGAAAGTGCCCAGGTTCCCTCAGACGTGCCTCCCTCGCTGTGCACACGGCTCTTGGAAGCCTGGCTGCCAGGGCTTGAAGAGAACCGCATCCACACCATTGACAGGTGACCGAGAAGGACTGCAAGGCTATAAAAATCAGGCCTCAGGACGCCTCACAGAAGAGCCTCTTGGGCATTTAGTGTAGGAACCAATAGCCCAACCACGTTGGGCCCATGGTACCTCTACGCCATCAACAAAGAGCTGACATTCTATTCTGGGCATTTGGCCTAGGAGATAATGCATACTACAATTTAGAATGAGTCTTACATTAAATAACAAAACAATCTTTACGAATGTAAGTGAGAGGACACATTTAAGTTTTCTGGCATGCTCAGTTGAATGGCTCACTTATTTATTAATCCTGGATGCAGTACGGTTTTCCATAATAGTCCCGGGCTTCCTCGTGCTCCCTATCAGGCAGAGCCCTCACCCCTCAGGTGCTTCTTGTGCCCCCCCCTCCCTTTTCCACCACACTGATACACACACCAACACCCAAACCTCCTTTCCGTTTGTGGGGCAGGGGAGGAGGCAGGCATGATGAGAGGGTAATACCTGAATCTGTAAGGTCAGGATCTCGTTCCAGATGGGGTTCTCGGTTTGGGTCTTCACCTGTGTCTTCAGCTGGGAATATCCCAAAGCGGTGTCAGTGCCAATCTGTCCCCTGCTCCCTCCACAGGCCTCACCTTCCAGCCCTTCGGGTCTGCCCGCAGGAGGACGCTGACTGTAGCCCAGGGCTAATCATGGGACGCCCTTGGCCTAAAGACACTTGGACAACCTCTCACCAGCTACAACTTCGGTCCTTTGTGCGCCTACCCAGCTTCCGATCCCTTAACACTTAGATTGTGTCAGATAAACTCTATGATCCCAACAGAAAAGTGGTCAAAACAGCTCCAACAGCAGCAGCACACATGGTATCTCTTCTCGAAGCATTATTTTAAAATCTAGTCTTAATCTAAGCAGTCATGTCAGAGAGCTCAAAGGGTAGTGGGACTGGCTAAGCTTTGTAATACACACTCAGAAAAGCACTGACATATTAAAATTTTGAAAAATAAGTTTTAACTATCACTGAAGATCATCTTATCTAGATCCTGAATCCAAACCGTGCTCAGAGTGGTGGTCCTAAGGTATGTCCACTACTTCCTTCAAAAGGCGACGCTAACTAACCCCTCCCCCTTATATATGGGCTGGATTTAAGGACTTCTAATAGGTAGAACAAAATGGTGGAAATGATGGTTTTTAAATTCTGAGACAAGCCTACTTAACGTGAGCCCAGCATTCACCGAATTTGAACACAGGATTCTTTTTGCACAAAGCATCCATCAGCACACTTTGGAAAATGCTACTCTGTTCATAGACATTCATGGAATGCCAGCAACTCTCTTGCTAGAACCCTCAGTTTATAAATGAAGGAACAGAGGCTCAGAAGGGATGGCGCCGGGTTCAGTGAGGCTCATTTGCAGCCTGTTGCTTCATTCAGTCACTCACTCATCAGGCATTTGTGTCTTTGGTTTTCAGGGGCATCTTCTCTGTGCTGGGCCCTGGGCACTGGGCATGGGGCACGGCTCTGGGAGACGGGGCTAAGCCATGGCTCCACCTTCACTGAGCTCCTGGTCCAGTGGGATCACATGGCCCTTTAGTGGAAGAACTGGGAGATGATTCCTGGGGTCCTGCCTACCAACCGAGTCTTACCCCACACCATGTTTTTCTGGGTGACCATTTCTCTAAGCCACACACCCTTTCTACACTTACCTTTTCCCCGATTAGTTCCACTTCCAACATTGGACTCACTAAATGGTGTTTCTCTGTAAACAAGAAGTTAAAAGATTTCTGAGACAACAGTTTTTTTGTTTTTCTGTGTGTGTGTGTTTTGTTTTTGTTTTGTTTTGTTTTTGAGGACAAGGAAATGGAGAGGTGATAGAACTTAAAACCCTCCCCCATAATGTGGTTTGGCGCCCCCTGGGAAGACCTCTCCCATTTTCATTGTCTTTGTGTTGCTGTTCTGTGGCATGACCCATAAAGGCAGAGGGATGGGGCTGGCGTAGTGAACCTCTGCTCCCGAGCATCAAAGACAGGCCAGGAATATACGGCCCAATTTAATGGGTATGATAGGGTTTGCATAAAACTACTCTTGGTGGATTTTAGCTTCACCCTCTCCCTCACCCCAGATCTTAGTGTCCATGTGGGACAGGCAAACCCCATGGGGACCTAGGGTGCCACCATGTAGGGCACCTCAGAGTTGCTTCCTCCCTGCCACCCTGACTCTCACTGAGGTGAAGGTCCTCTGCACAGTAGATGAAGAACTGTAAGTAGGCCAGGTTCACCGGGACTATTGTTGACTTCAAGATGTGGATTTTTGTGTCATCGACATCATAGGGCAGCTTTTGATCTACCTGGAGAGACCAGAGAGCTGGCAGGGTCAAAGTTGCAGGGAGGTCACGGCCACAGCCACTGGGGGAATAAGTGGACAACTCTGAAGTGACACCGTGGACAAATGAAAGCATGTGAAGGCCCAGGGGTGCCCCACAGAAGCAGTCAGGGCAGGAAAGGTTACTTGGGCATGGGCGGGGGCAGCCTCACCGGGGCCTGGTCTCCCACACCGAGAGCACAGATGGTGACCTTCAGGTAGCCTCTCACACCACTGTGGGGTTCATTTGGTTGGCAGAGGCCTAACCACTTCCTCTGGAGTGCGTGATCTGGAAAGTCAGAGGGTCCATGGGAGACCAGCTTCCAGTTTCCATTATTCTCCCCTGAAACCTGGCTTTGTTTGTGTGGGAGAGGAGTGTGCAAACATGTCTCATATATCGGTTGCTATCCAGTAGTAGGACAATGAGAGTCACTCCTACCATTAAGCCAAGATGGTGCACTCACCAGGCTGCCAGCTAATGCCGTTAGAAAACAAGGACCCCTCTTTCTCATTCTGGGAACATAAAGTTGTTACGATCCTGGTCTGAGAAAGACAAGCATTCTCCCCAACTTCAAGTCCCAGCGTGAACCTGGTATGTTAGCCAGGTCACAGAGGAAATCTCTGCCCAAACTTCAATTCCCCAATGAACTCAAAAGCAGAAAGTCTGGCCCTGGCCAGGTAGCTCGGTTGAAGCGTCATCCTGATACTCCAAGGTTTCAGGTTCAATCCCTGGTCAGAGCACATATAAGAATCAACCAATGAATACATAAGTAAGTGGAACAACAAATCAAAGTCTCTCTTTCTCTCTCCTCTCTCTCTCTCTCTCTCTCTCTCTCTCTCTCTCTCTCTCTCTCTCTCTCTCATCAATAAATAAATAAAAATTTTAAAAAAGAAAGTCAGCACAAGCTGCATTAAAATATTAGCATTTGACCCAAAGTGATTTCTTCAGTTTTAAAGAGAAAGATGTTCTTACAAAACAAGATAAAATGCCATGAAGCACCATAAAATATTATCAAGTATGAAAAATAATTCACACCCTTGACTACTCTCCCCATATGTTGAACATACAAAGATTTTATGATGTTTTGACACATGGCCTGGTCTTTTTCAGAAGGCACACATATTTGCAACTTTTACCTACCTGGAGAATTGTAGATAAAACCAATATCTGTCTGAAAAGACAAAGAGTGGAATAAAGATTAATTAGCACCTCCCGCCAAGATTCGTAATACTAGCTATGCTGATGACAATATTAGCCACTTGACCTGCCCTAACTTTTTAAGTCTTTGCAACAAGCTGGAAGTTGGTCCATGTCTCCTTCATTCTAGAGGAAGATAGTGAGTTTGAGGGAAGTGCTCAAAGTCTTATAGCTAGTAAAAGGGGAGGCCTGGATTGGAAGGACACTTAACCACCCAGCAGCACTGCCTGGATGGGGAAGAGAATGGTCAAGAGAATTGTTGGCAGAGAGACTATGAGTTTTCCTTTTCCTGTGAGAAGGTCTCTGACTGAGGCTGGAGGATGTGATACAGCATTGATGTGCTACGGAGCAAGGCCACCCCTGTAACTAACATCTGAAGGGTCCACAGAGCAGTCCCCAGTTCTGCATATTAGGCCTGCTTTAAAACCATACCCCCTTGGATTGAGTAGGCAAAGATTTCTTAGATGCAACAACAAAAGCACAATTCATAAAAGAAATCTGATAAATTGGGCTTCATTAAAATTTAAAAATCTTCTGCTCTCTGAAAGACACTATCAAACAAACGAAAGGACAAGTCATATACTGGCAGAAAATATTTCCAAATCATATATCTGATAATGGGCTTAAGAATATAGAAGACAATTTCAAGACTCAATAGTAAGAAAACAACCCAGTGAAAACAAGCAAAAAGTTTGAACAGACATTTTGAACAGATAAAGAAGATATATTCAAGACAAATAAGCACATGAAAAGATGCTCAACATCATTACGTAGTCATCAGGGAAGTGTATCACCATGAGATACAACTACACGTAATTAGAATGACTAAAATAAAATAAGATGGACTTTATCAAGTGTTGATGAGAATGTGGAGCAACTAAAACTCTAATATAATATATCTCTGATGGGAATATAAAGTGATAAAGCTTGTTTGGAATTTTATAAAAACACCATTAAGAATTTTCTTGCCGAAACTGGTTTGGCTCAATGAATAGAATGTTGGCTTGTGGATTGAAAGGTCCTGGGTTAGATTCCGGTCAAGGACATGTACCTTGGTTGCGGGCACATCCCCAGTTGAGGGTGTGCAAGAGGCAGCTGATCGATGTTTCTCTCTCATCGATATTTCTAACTCTCTATCCCTTTCTCTTCCTCTCTGTAAAAAAAATCAACTATATATATATATATATATATATATATATATATATATATATATATATATAATTTTCTTTAGTCCTACCCAGTTCGGCTCAGTGGATAGAGCATCGGCCTGTGGACTGAAGGGTCCAGGTCAGGTGTACATATCTCGATTGCAGCCCTGGTCGGGGCATGTGCAAGAGGCAACCAATCAATGTGTCCTCTCACAATGATGTTTCTCCCCCTCCCTTCCACTCTCTCTAAAAATCAATGGAAAATATCCTTGGGTCAGGATTAACAAAAAAACAACAGTTAACCATACACCTACCATTAGAGCTAGTCATTCTACGTCTATGTATCTACTCCAGAGAAATTAAAGCATATGTCTACTCTAAGATTTATACATCAACTAGAGACCTGGTGCATGAATTCGTGCATGGGTGGTGTTTCTCAGCCTGACTGGCGATTGTGGCCAATTGTGGCCCATTGGGCTGGCCAGCCAGGGGAGGGACTACGGGAGGTTGACTATGGGAGCACACTGACCACCAGGGGACAGCTCCTGCATTGAGCATTTGCCCCCTGTTGGTCAGTACGCACCATAGCAACTGGTCAACTGGTTGTTTCAGTTGACAGGTCATAATGGTCACTTAGACTTATATATATAGAGATATTACAGCAGCTTTATTGTAATAGCCAAAAACTGAAAATAATCTAAATGTTCAACAGATGAATGGATAAACAAACTGTGGTATAGCCATACAATGGAATACTACTCAGCAATAAAAAGAAATGAACTATTGATGTATGAAAAATGGATGAATCTTAAAATAATTATGCTGAGTGATAGCAGTCAAACAAAAAAAGTGCATGCTGTATGATTCCATTTATATGAAGTTCTAGAAAGTACAATCTATAGTTACAGAAAGCAGACCATTGATTGCCTGGGGATGGGAGGGGGTGAGTTGAGGTTAGAGGCAAAATCTACAAGGGGCACAAGGAAACTTTTGGGGATGGTTGATGTGACAGGTATGTTCATTATCTTGATTGTGACGGTGGTTCCATGGGTGTATGTACTTTTTTAATGTATCAAATTACATATTTTAAATGTGTATAATTCATTGTATGTCAATTATACCTCAATAAAGCTGGAAGGAAACAAAGCCAGTCACCCCTAAAAAACAACACCCAAAACTTCAGCCATCCCTAAGGAAGCAGTAGCTCTCGGCAGTGGTCATCAATAGCTGTTACCAACACAAAGAGAGAGACCAGCAGACATCTGTGCCTCCTGCTGAAGCCATCTTGCCAAACAATTGCCCCAAGTCTGGTGAGGCCGCCTCGAGATGAAGAACCTGGGCAGAAGGACCTGAGAACTGGTCCTCTGGAGATGCAGTCAGCAAAACCCAGATGGGGCAGCGGGAGGGGACTCTATAGGACAAAGGTGTTTCTTTAATAAATAAATTGGAAGGAAAAATGGGGATGGGACCAACAGGATAAAAGAGTCCTGATAATACATTTTAAGCAACTGCAATGTATGCACCTGGTTTGGGCAAACTGTAAAAGGAATTCACAAGACAATTAGGGGAATTTGAACACCAAATTAAAAAGGTTTTTAATTAAATGCGATGGTCATATTTGTTATGCTTAATAAGATATGTTTTAGAACTGCACACTGAAATATTTTTAATTAAACTGCCATGTACGAGGTCTGAGTCAAAGTAATTCATTGGGGCTGGGGAAATGGGCTGGATAAAAACCCAGTTGCAATGAATTGGTGAAGCTGAGTGATGAGGAGGTGGGAATTTATACTATTCTCTCTACTTCTGTGTATGTTGAAAATTTCCAAAAAAGTGACTTTTTTTTTAAAGCTCAGATTTTTTTCCAACCTCTGTATTTTACTCAGCAATTCATATGATTGGTTATTCTCTGAAAATTTCACAGTAGCCTTTGTCAAAAGCACAACATTTTATATATATATATCAATAATATATATATATATATATATATATATATCAATAATATATATATCAATAATATATATATATATATATATATATATATATATATATATATATATATATATATATATATTATTGATATTTACAGAGAGGAAGGGAGAGAAATAGAGAGCCAGAAACGTCAATGAGAGAGAAACATCGACCAGCTGCCTCCTGTACACCCCCCACTGGCGATGTGCCCACAACCAACTTACATGCCCCTGACCGGAATCGAACCCAGGACCCCTCAGTCCGCAGACCGACTCTCTACCACTGAGCCAAACCGGTTTCGGCAAAAGCACAACATTTTTGATCTCCTGCTAGTTACTCTCTAGAATCTTAATTTCTAAGCCTGCACTGTGGCTTGGAGAGTAAAATGGGGGGGGGGGGGGGGGGGAAGAGGAGGCAGTTCAAGACTGTACAAGTGCTTATTGCAATTAGTGAGAAAGTACCCTAACTTTAATTTGTCCTAAATTTGCCTTTTCTTAGGTTGATGCTGGGCATATTCTCTACCTTTTCTCTGCACTCGGTACTTTAAAAATGCCGTTTTTATGCCAACCAGTCTGGCAGAGTAAGGGATGGAGCCAATAAATTAGTTGACAGGGTCTCAAAAGTCTGACAACAACTTTCAGAATCCTGCACAGCTGGCTACCGAACCTTAATTGGACCTCCTGGCTCCTCCCTCTAGTTGGGACCCTCTTAATGCTCTTCCTGGCACTATCTTTGGCCCAGGCATCCTAAGAGCCTTTTCCTCCTTCCTCCAAAACCACATTCAGGCGATTGCCAACAGGTCATAGGGGAAATGATGCTATTCCAGACCCACACCAGATATTAACCCCTTCCTCGATCACCGATTAATTAGGGACATTTCTATTAATACATCCCACCTAAGCACGAAGAAGTCACAGAAGAACGAGATCGGCCTCCTTCATCAACCTCAGCTTATAGGAAGCCCAGCTCACAGGAAAAAACAACCGGCCGGACTGTTGGGCACATGCTTTATTCTGTGCTCCATTATACCCAGCTTGGGGCTCTCCCGCCTCCCGGATGCTCATTACAGGTTTCGAAAGACATCAATAGCCTTACCCAGTTTCCAATGGACCACCTACACCCGCCTCCCACCTGCACCTGGTCGTCCCGGTTACTTTGGCCTTTACGGTAGACATAAATATCCCACTCCGCTCCTCTGGCCTGCTGATGGCATTTTGTTCTCGGCCCTTCTGTCACAACCGTCACAACAAATTTAGGATCATTACCACTTTCAGCCTCATGTGTTCCTCCTGCAGCGACACTAACAGGTGAAGTGCTTTTTGTTGGTTGCCAGGTTGCTTAAATTCGAATAAAAATACAGGTGCCTGCTTAAATTTGAATAAAAATACAGATGCCTGCTTACATTTGAATGCGCGTACACAATGACTACTTTTCAGTATACTTTGTCCCTGCAATATTTTGTGAGGGGGCATGCAGTGTTTGGGACATACTTCTATTTACAAAGTCCTGCTGTTTAACACTCAGGTTTAATGGGGCCTCCTGTCTTTAACCTGGCAACCCTGCCTCTTCTGATCTTCCTGGATTTGGGGAATCTGCGCAGCACTCTGTGATGTGTAAACTTTCCTCATCTCAGCCTGTGTCTGTCCAAAGCAAACTTTTTGGTCTGTCCTCATAGGTAGCAGCCTGTCTGGTTTCTCGGCCTTTTTGGATCCTCTGCTTCCGTTTCCCGGAGACAGAGGCTTGAACTGAATCTCATTATAAGTGTGGGGACGTCAACATGGCACCCAGCGTTCTCATGAATGTGAGGTGCCTTAATCCTCACAGCAGCCCTGTGGCTGAGTAAGCCATCATCCTCATTGCAGGAAGCAGAGGCTCAGGATGCCTTGTCTAAGTCACCCAGTAGGCAGATGGATTCAAAGTTGGATCTTTCGCTTGAGAATCCAAGTCCTTTCTGGCCCTGTGGGTGGAGCCCAGGGTGGGTGGGTCTCGGTGACCCTTCCTCAAACCTCCCCCTTCCCCCAGTGCTCACTTGGAATCTGCCGATCTCCGAAGTGGCTCTTATCCCTGAGGCGTTCTGCACCTGCAGGGGAACGGCCAGAAAGAGTTCAGTTCACACAGCCCAGCGTCCTCCGCCAGGGCAGGAGCTGCAAGGGCACATTCCAGTAGCGGGTTCTGTACAGCCACACAGGCTTCTTCTTCTCAGAGAAACCCTGTGGGGGTCCGGTTTTTAGCTCCATTTCCCAGATGAGGAAATGGATTAAAGAGGCCAATTCACTTGCTCAACCCAAAGATCAACACAAAGCCAAGTGTGCCACTCGACTCTCACCACCTGCTGTCCTGGTGTTTCCCCTGTGCCTGTGTTCCCACAAATGTGGAAACTTTGAGGGGGTGGCCTCCTCTTTCTCCTCAGCCCTGTGCTGGGACATACGAGGTATCTGATAAACACATGTTCACCACTGTTCCCGGGCTCCTTCTGGTAGAAGAGTGGAATGTGCACCCCCCCCCCCCGGATATTAGGGGTCCTCTGGTGCCATGAGAGCCCTGGTACAGGGGGAGATGCTGCTTTGTTCACCTCAGTGTCCAGGTCAGGGCCTAGCAGTTGGTATTCCATATTTGCTGAATGAATGAATGAATGAATGAATGAATGAATGAATGAATGAGGGTCTGGGCTGCAGGAGAGTGAAGGAGGTGGTGGAGATGCTGCCCTGGGGTCAGAAAGACCATCTGCGGTGACTCTGGCTCTAAGGGTGGGGCTGGGGGGACTGAAGTGCTTCCCTGGATTGAGGTGGGACAAGAGAGTGGGCCCATTTTTTCTGGTTCTTTACCTGGATTAAGATGGAGTAATCGAAGAACTTTGCAGGAATCTCATAGAAATTCTGGAAGAAGATCTGAAGAACAGGATGGGGATGAGTTAGTTCTCAGTGAGCCCCAAGGTAGCTTCTTCCTGTCATGTGCCCATTTCAATATCTCTCAGCCTACACTGCCCTCACGCTCCTCCTCCTCCGGAAGCAGAGGCCTGCCGGCCCCTGGAGGGTTTCTGCCTGGATAAAGGGCAGGGTGAGGGTTTCCAGAGAACCTGCTGTGAGCAGCTGGAGGCCAGCTAGCGCCCTGGAGTGGAGAGTGGAGCCTCTGTCTCCTTCCAGATTGCCCTGTCAGTCCTCTCCACCACCACTCCCTCCTTTCCAAATGCAAACCTGGCTCTGTCACTCTCCTGCTTCAGTCCCTCTGTGACTCCCAAGTGCCATTCATGACAGACCCCAGTGCATTGTGCAGGCTTCCCTCCCCCCATCTACAGTTCTATCCATCATTCCCGCAAATTATCCATCTGTGGTCCCAGTGCCAAGCACAGTGCTCCACCCTCTGTAGGTTCTCGGTAAGTGTTTGTGGAACACAGGAAAACACTCCAGTCCAGGAGCAAGCTGGCTGCCTGCCTGCAGGAAATGCCCAGCTCAACGGGCTCAACTGGCCAAAGCGCCCCATTCAGCCCTGAAGGGCAGGTGCAGCCCACCTCGTTGAAGAAAGGGTTGCTTCCCATCTTGGTGCGGGTGTGGTTCTGATGGCCTCCAATGACCACCTTCACCAATGGCTTGAGGTTGTTGCCCATGAGCTGGCGGGCTTCAAACACCTTCACTTGGACCTACCGGGGACAAAATGAGACCCTGAGGTTGGGGACTTGTGGAGAGGTGGGATAACTTGGGGACACCATGAGGTGTCGTGAAAATTCCATGGGCTTTAAACCTGAAAGTGCTGCGGCTTTGAGGACAGCTCCTTGTGTGCGACGTAGCTGGGAGCCATCTGCTTCTGCCTGGCTGCTTCCAGGGCAGTTACGCCCAGGAGGTCTCTATCTCCTGGGGAAACACAGTCCAGGGTCAGCTCTCAGGGCTGGCGCAGGACATTGAGGTATTTTCCCCATTTTATCATTCTATCCCCAAAGACTAGTTTCTGACTGAAAATATGGCCAAGACTTGATAAGGGCACATGTCTGCCCCAGAACATTCCATGGGCCCCCATCTATCCTTAGTAACCCTAGGCCCCACTCTCCACACATGGGGGCTCTTGGAAATGGCCATCCTTAGCTCTCCCTGCAGCCCGTAGAGGATGCATATGTAGAGATGACAAATGGACACATTAAGGGGACAGATAGCCTCAGCTGTGTCTGGGGATCTGGCCTCTACACCCTAACCTGGTCACAATCCTTCTGTAGGCCTCAAGGGTTGGGTCTTGAAGGTCCCAAAATGCCCATCCAGCTATAGATGGGGAAAGGCAGGGGTAAGCTCCATGAAAAGCCATACCTGTCTTCTCAATATCCTGGCTGGTCATTTGGGCCACATTTAGGGTGATAGTGCACTACAAGGCAAAGACAAGGGAGCTATACATCAGACCATGCGATCCTTGGCCAAGTCCCACACTGAAACGCAGCCCAGCCTGGTGGGCTCATGCCCACTTCTCCAGGGTGGAGTGTGCTGGCCATAGTGCAATGACACACCATGGGGCCTTGTGCAGTCTGGGGTGCAGGGAAGCTATAAACTGAGAAATGGAATAGGCAAATGGACAATAAGCCAGAGCATACAGGCAAACAGAACTCTACCCCACCAGCCTAGGAAACCAAGCCAGTGTCTATAGTAACCAGCACAGAAAGCCAGTGTGCTATAAACCAGACTGACAGGAAGCCAGACCACTAGCCCTAGCAACAATCCAGGAAGCCAACAACAGTGATCAGCCCCAAATGGCCAGGACTGGATTAATAACTGCAACTGCCCTAATTTTTGTCCGCACTTCCAGCTTAGGACTAATCGGAGAAAGCCAAATGTGCACCCTAACCAATCACATATGATGCCCAGCTTCTAGTGACATCACTTACAGCTTTCCCAGGCCAACAACCTCCCATCCACATGCACCGGAGTCTCCCCTTTTTCGGCTGTAGTTTCCCCTCTCCTCTGCCTGCCTTCGAGTCTCTGCCAAACCCACGTGATGGTGGCCGACTCCCTTGCTATCGCCAGTTCTAAATACATACGGTAGCCTTTGCGGGTTCTCATCTGATTGGTCTTCGTCTGTTTCCACACGGCTTAGCCACCTCCTCTGGAAAGCCTTCCATGTCCTCCAAGCAGAATCATTCATCCCCTCTTGACCTCAGTGACCTAGCTCTCTCCACTCTTGCCCACTGTGCTGGAGCACTTGTGATCTGAGTGGTGCCTACTCAAATAGACGGTGGGTTTTATTCTCTTTAGTATCCCAGGCCTAGCACTGTCACAGACACCCAGCGGATGACCATGTAGACAGTCTAAGTGGGCGGGCGGGCGAGTGGGGAAGTCAGGGAGAAGGTGGCAGTGTGATGGGACCCCTGAGCGCAGGACACAGTCTCTGGAGGAGGTCACGGGCCCTCTGCTGGAGCAGAGGAGCCCAGTTTCTCGGGTTGTCTCCAATCCTCCAACCACCCTTCCTGGGACTCAACTCACATGTGTGGGCTTCATGGAATGGTTGAGGAGGGTCAGGTCCTTCACAAAAAGAACTTTTCTTGGTTTTATCACCAAGGGCTTGAGCAATATTGTGACCAAGCCAATGAACCTGGGGAGATAAGGAGCAGGAGTGGGAGCCTGAGCCAGGAGAAGGGTGTCCTTCCCTGTCCCAAGTCAGGATTTTATCTAGAGCCGGTTTTCTCTCCTAGAGGCTGTGTTTTCTTTCTTTCTTCCTTCCTTTCTTTCTTTCTTTCTTTCTTTATTTATTTTTCTTTCTTTCTTTTTAAAAACAAGATATTTATTAATTTTTTTACAGAGAGGGTAGAGAGCTAGAAACATCAATGAGGGAGAAACATCGATGAGAGAGAAACATCGACCAGCTGTCTCCTGCACACCCCCTACCGGGGATGTGCCTGAAACCAATGTACATGCCCTTGACGGGAATCAAACCTGGACCTTTCATCCACAGACCGACGCTCTATCCATTGAGCCAAAGGTTTTGGCGAGGCTGTGTTTCCCATAGAGGGGCCGAAGGAAGAACACAGTGATGGGGAGCAGCCATAAGAGGACACAGGATCTCGAGTCTCTGGGAATTGGTTTTGGGGCTCCCTGGGCATTGGGCACCCTAGTTACTGGCTCTGTCTGCCAAGTCCCTTCTCAGAAGCTCTGCTCCCACACTCATCCTGAATGGGAACTGTGCCAAATAAAAGCTAGATTGGGCAACTGATTGGACGGGGGTTGGACACCTGACTAAAGCTAGGCCAATTAGATTCTTTCTTGTAGAAATATTGATCTAGGATACCATAGCTTCCATTTCAGTGGATGTCAGTCTCAACTGAATGGGGCCTTGCTGGGACAGACAGGGAGACGCAGAGATTTGAGAATCCTGTGGCTTCAGAAGAGACAGGCTGCTCCTGAGCTCCTAGGTTCCTAGTTCTAGTTGATCTTCACTCCTAGACTCACTACTTTCCACAAGTCCCCCTGCCTTTCTGAAGTAGCTGCTGGGGTGGGTTCTGGTCCATGTGACTGAATTATGGATTAGAGGCAGGAGACTTGCCGTAGCTTTGTTAGGGAGTCAGGCTCCTCTGCCTCTATCTTACCTTCCTTTCTTTTCTGAGCACAAGTCCTGAAGGATGACTTGCAGGAAAGAGTCATCCTGTAGGGGTTGGTCCCAGAGGTGCCAAATTAAGGTCTGCGGGAAGCACAGAGAAGTCAGCATCCCTTCTCTACTTTTCCCTTCCCATCCTTCTAGGGCCGTGGTCGGCAAACTGCGGCTAGAGAGCCACATGCGGCTCTTTAGCCCCTCTAGTGTGGCTCTTCCACAAAATACCACGACCTGGGCGAGTCTATTTTGAAGGAGTGGTGTTAGAAGAAGTTTAAGTTTAAAAAATTTGGCTCTCAAAATAAATTTCAATTGTTGTACTGTTGGTCTTTGGCTCTGTTGACTAATGAGTTTGCCAACCACTGTTCTAGGACAATAGGGTAGCACTGTGTTTCTCTCAACCTGAGGACCCTCCCTCAAGTCTAGTTTCCTCAGAGGATGCCATTTGCTACCAGGGTGCTGGGCCTCCTCCCTGGGCCTCCGTAGCTTGAACGGCAGTGTCGTGAGCATGTTGGTGACGAGGTTTGGGGACCAAAGGGTGGTGGGAACATGGGTGGATGGAAAGTGAGCAGGGATCCTGCACAGGGAGCCCTGTCTCTGCTTCAGGTTTCTGGGGACATCAGGGTGGCCAGGCTGGACCGAATGGACTACACCATGGTCCATCCCCGGAGTGGGGAAGAAGGGCCGGAGCAGCGGTGGGCAGATGTGGCTGCTGCGGCCCTCAGGCCTCCACAGCCTCGTCAGCTGAGAGGCTGCTCCCGGGCCAAGATGCCCAGCCTTGGGAAAAGCTGTGAGGCTCCAAGTCCTCTCCCTCACTATTGGGTGTCACCGCCTCCTCTGGGCTCGCCCTGGCACATCTTACTTCGTTCCATGTGGGGTTATTTCCTTCTCCCTCCGTAGTTTTCTTCTTGACATCTGCAAAGACATGAAGGGGCTGGTATTGGGGACAGGAAGTATTTCAAAGTCTAGGTTCAAGTGGGGCAAAGAGAGGTGGGAAGCTCTAAAAACCTTCAAGTCACCCTGGCAGTGTGGCTTAGCTGGTTGGAGGGTTGTCCTGTACACCACAAAGTCACAGGTTTGGTTTCCGGGTCAGAGCGCATACCCAGGTTGCTGGTTGGATCCCTGGTCCAGCACATGTGGGAAGCAACCAATTGATGTTTCACTCTCACATCTATGCTTCTCTCTCTCTCCCACTCCCTTCCTTTCTCTATAGCACATGTGTTAAACACAAGGCCCGCGGGCCAAATCCAGCCCACCAGGCCTTGCAATGTGGCCCGCACCGCGCTGTCATCACTGCACTCCGCTGTCAGTTTATGACATTGTCAGTTTATGACTGTTCAGTAAACCATTCGGCCCTCGATTTAGGCTGGATTTTAGATTTTGGCCCCTTCTCTGATTGAGTTCGACACCCCTATTCTATAGCATTAATAAAAGCATGTCCTCAGGTGACGATTAAAAACACACACAAAAGGTAAATCTCCAAGTCTATAATGGCAGGTGTGAAATGGCACTGATCCCTTCTTCCCGGGGGGTTCAGAATTTCTCACTTTTTATAAGCATGACATCAGCTCTAGTGACAGATAATGTTTTGTGTTTGTTTCTGTTTCTTCTTGAGTACATAGTTCCCAGCCATCTTGCAGCTGGGGGGTGGTGGCAGGGGGCATGTTCTGGCCAAAGGGCCATGGGAGGGACATTCACCACTGCCAGGCCTGGCTCCTAAAACCTCTGTGAAGTTCTCCATTCTCCTTCTCCCACTGCCCAAACCCACACTCACCACCTGCTGGCAGGGGCCTTTGCAGCCACAGAAGCAGAGCAGCCTGACTGCCATCCACACAGGGCTTACAGTAAGAAATCAACTTTTGTTGTGTTCTGGCACTGAGATGCAAGGGTTTATTTATTCTCAGAGCAAAGCCTAGTGTACCCAAAGAGACATCCAGACACATTGATAAAGGGTTTAAAGCTCTTTATCTGCTAAAATCCCCCTCCTCCAGAAATATCTTTAACAAAGAACAGTCTGTAGCCCTGCAAAGAACCTCTAAATTGTTATGTTACTTGTTACATTACTTTGATATTCTTCTCAAGATGGTGGCTGGGGGGGGGGGGAGCGAGAGAGAGCGAGAGCGAGAGAGAAATGGAAGAAATCACATGCTTGCCTCATGTCTCTCATAGAAAGTCTTCTCAGTGCCACGTACCCTGGAAAACCTCATTTGCCTGTAGCTACCTTTCCACAATCTTCACCAATAGATGGTTCATTTTTCTTTTTCTTCCCCTTTTATTTTTTATTTATTTATTTATTTTAAAATAAATCTTTATTGTTCATATTATTACAAATGTTCCTCTTTTTTTCCCCCTCCATTGCTCCGCTCCACCAGGTTCCCACCCCACCCTCAGCCCTTTCCCCACCCCTCATTGTCCTCATCCATAGGTGCATAGTTTATGTTCAGTCTCTCCCCGCATCCCCCTCTCACCTTTTCCCCAAGAATCATCAGTTCACTCCCTTTCCATACCTCTGATTCTATTATATTCAACAGTTAATATTGTTCATCAGATTTTTTTTAATTTCCTTGGTTTTTAGATTCACTTGTTGATAGTCACATATTTGTTGTTCATAGTTTTTATCTTTATTTACTTTCTCTTCTGAAAGAACCCCCTTCAGCAATTCATATAATTCTGGTTTGGTGGTGATGAACTCCTTTAGCTTTTTTTTTTGTGTGTGAAGCTCTTTATCTGTCCTTCGATTCTGAGTGATAGCTTTGCTGGTAGAGTATTTTTGGCTGTAGGTTCTTGCTATTCATCACCTTGAATATTTCTTGCCATTCCCGCCTGGCCTGCATGGTTTCTGTTGAGAAATTAGCTGACAATTGTATGGGTGCTCCTTTATAGGTAACTACCTGTTTTGCTCTTGCTGCTTTTAATATTGTCTCTTTGTCTTTTGCTCTTGGAATTTTAATTATGATTTGTCTTGGTGTGGTCTTCTTTGGATTCCTTTTGTTTGGAGTTCTGTGCGCTTCCTGAAGTTGTAAGTCTAATTCTTTCACCAGGTGGGGGAAGTTTTCTGTCACTATTTCTTTCAGTATGTTTTCGATATCTTGCTCTCTCTCATCTTCTGGGACCCCCATAATTCTGATGTCGATTCACTTGAAGTTGTTCCAGAGGTTTCTTACATTATCTTCAACTTTCTGGATTCTCTTGTCTTCTTGCTTCTGCGGAGGAGTGTCTTCTGGCTCTTTATGTTCCAAATCTTTGACTTGATTCTTGCAATCTTCCATTCTGTTTTTAGGACTCTGTATAATATTTTTTATTTCAGACAATGTATTCTTTATTTCTTGTTGATCCCTTATTATTTCTTGTTGATTCCTTATTATTTCTAGTTGATCCCTTTTCATATCCTCAAAGGACTTATCGATCTTTTCTAGGAAATTCTTGAAAAACCTTATAAGTGTGGTTTTGAACTTTATATCCAGTCGCTTTTTGTCCTCCATTTCTTTCGTTTGTGATCTATTTCCTTGTCTCCACATTTTTGCAGCTTCCTTGATGGGGCAGGGTTTCAGGGTGGAGCCTACAGCCTTGGCTTCTGTCAGCCAAGTCAGCCATGCCCTATGCGGCTCCTGAGTCTCAGTATTCCTCAGGGTCCTATTGTACTAGCTGCAAACACCTCTGAGAGTGAGGTGCCCTTGAGTTTCGCCTGCTACCAAACAGTCTAAGCTCTCCCCCAATGAGCCTGGAACTGGGGTTCAGTGCAGTTGGAAGTGGGGTTGGAAGTGGGGTTGAGAGCAGTCTGGAGCTTTTGTCTCCTTCCCCCCAGGGCAGTCCCGCGGCACAGACAACTGTCCGTTCTCTGCGTGCAATGTGCGCACCTCCAGGGGCTCTGCCTTTCGCCGCTCCCCTGGGGTTCCGCCTTACAGCCCAGCTCCATCTGTTTGAGCCTGGGTCCCCAGGATCTGGCTAGAACTGGAGTTCAGAGCAATCGGAACTGGGGCTCAGCACAGTCTGGAGCCTTTATCTCCTTCCCACTAGGGCAATCCGGCAGCAGAGTCAACAGTCCGTCCTCTGTGCTCAATGTGTACGACTCCCGGGGCTCTACTTTTCGCTGCTCCCCTGGGATTCCACCTCACAGCCCAGGCTTCCTCTGTTTGAGCCTGGATCCCCACGGTCTGGCCTAGAACAGGGTTTCAGTGCTGTTGGGTCTGGGGTTCAGAACAGTCCAGAGCTTTTATCTCCTTCCTGCTAGGGAACACCAGCCAGGCACTCAGCCTCCCCCTCCTCTCGGGCTCTGTTCTCTCCTTGCGCGTAGCGTGTCTCTGTACCTTAGGCTTTTAAAGCTACTCTGCTTTTCCTTCTGATTTTCTCTTTACTTCTTGTTTTTTTTGTTGTTGTTTGTTTGTGTTTTTTTTAAAATATATTTTATTGATTTTTTACAGAGAGGAAGGGAGAGAGAGATAGAGAGCTAGAAACGTCGATGAGAGAGAAACATCAACCAGCTGCCTCTTGCACACCCCCTACCGGGGATGTGCCCGCAACCAACGTACATGCCCCTGACTGGAATCGAACCTGGGACCTTTCAGTCCGCAGGCCGACGCTCTACCACTGAGCCAAACCGGTTTCGGCTCTTTACTTCTTGTTGTAGAATTTCCAGTCAGTCGACTTTCCTGTAGCTCTGGATAATGTCCACTTTATATTTTAGTTGTATTTTATTGAAATTGTTGTGTGCGGCTGTGGTTAGGTGTTTACCTGTGCAGCCATCTTGGATCCCTCAGGGCAGTGATTGTTCTTCTTTTTCTTCATCTTTTAATCCAAGCTCTTTGTTATGAAGATACAGTGCTCTGGTGCACAGATTCGTGCACATGGAAAGGAAATTAATTAGAAGGTGGCTGGTGGGGCAGGACTGGGCAAGGCAGGCTGGAAATACCCTGGACCTAACCTCCCACGGTCCCTACCCAGCTGGCTGCACCTGGGGCAGCGCTGCAGCTTGAAGGGCATCTGCAGAGTGAGCAGGATCCCTCAAGTAGGTGGGGTCCCTCGACCTGGCCTGTGGGGATCGGGCTGAAACCGGCTCTCTGACATCCCCCGAGGAGTCCCGGATTGGAGAGGGCAGTTCTTGAGTGACACACCCCAGAATCTGGCTCCCTCCTCTCTGGTTCTGGGGTGTGTCACCTGAGAACGCCCAAGTCACCACAGTTCAACAGCTCCTGGGTTGAGTGTCTACCCTCTGGTGGTCAGTGTTCATCATACCTACTGGCCAGTCAGATAGTTGGATGGTCGCTTAGCCTTTAATATATTGAGATAAACTCTTTCATTCTCTCTCATAAACCCTTTAACCCTCTCCCTCCCACCTTTCTTGAACTTTTTTCCTTATCTATTAAAAATAAAACTTCCCGAGGAGAAACCAAGATGTTGGCATAGGTAAACGCCTAACTGCAGCCTCACACAACAATTTCCAAAAAATACAACTAAAATACAAAATGGACATTATCCAGAACTACAGGAAAGTTGACTGACTGGAAATCCTACAACTAGAAGGAAAGAGAAAACCAGGAGGAAAATCAGAGGAGCTGTAAAAGCCTAACTTACGGAGACATGGTGCACGCGGGGAGAGGACAGAACTGGAGAAGAGGGGAGGCTGAGTGCTTGGCTGGCATTCCCTAGAGGGAAGGAATTAGAAGCTCCAGACTGTGCTGAACCCCAGTTCCAACAGCACTGAACCCCAGTTCTGGGTGAGATCCTGGGGACCCAGGCTCATACAGAGGGAGTCTGGGCTGTAAGGCGGAAACTCAGGGGAGCAGTGAAAGGCAGTCCCAGAGAGGTGCACATTGCTTGCAGAGGACAGACTGTTGACTCTGCTGCTAGATTGCCCTAGCAGGGAGACAAAAGCTCTGGACTGTGCTGAGCCCCAGTTCCGACTGCACTGAACCCCAGTTCTGGGCAAGATCCTAGGGACCCAGGCTCATACGGAGGGAGTCTGGGCTGTAAGGTGGAAACTCAGGGGAGCGGCGAAAGGCAGAGCCCCGGGGTTGCACACGTTGCGTCCAGAGAACAGACTGTTGACTGTGCCCCTGGATTGCCCTAGTGGGAAGGAGACAAAAGCTCCAGACTGCTCCAAACCCCACTTCCAACCCCACTTCTAACTGCACTGAACCCCAGTTCCAGGCTCATTGGGGGAGAGCCTAGACTGTTTGGTAGCGGGTGAAACTCCAGGGCACCTCACTCTCAGAGGTGCTTGCAGTGAGTACGAAGGACCCTGAGGAACACTGAGACTCAGGAACCTCATAAGGCAGGGCTGATGGAAGCCAAGGCTGTAAACTCCACCCTGAAACTCTGCCCCATCCAAGCTGAGCACAGAGGCTTTTGCAATTTTCTAAGGCTAGTCGAATAAGGCTGTCTCCTGGCACAGACACAGCTGATCCTCACAGCCAATTGGCCTGGAATCAGTTCCTCCCAGTGATACCAACAACAATCAAGACTTAACTACACCAAGGCTGTACACACAGTCCACAAAAGGGGGCACCAAGAGTGTTCACCTCAGGTAACTGGGAGACTGACCCACTGAACCATAAACTATGAAGAGACTGAATATAAACTGTGCACCTATGGATGAGGACAATGGGGGGTGGGGAAAGGGCAGAGGGTGGGGTGGGAACCTGGTGGAGGGGAGCAATGGAGGGGGGGAAATGAGGAACATTTATAATAATATGAACAATAAAGATTTATTAAAAAAATAAAAAATAAAAATAAAATAAAATAAAACTTCCCTTGCTAAAACCGGCTTGGCTCAGTGGTAGAGCATCGGCCTGCTGACTGAAAGGTCCCAGGTTCGATTCTGGTCAAGGGCATGTAATTTGTTGTGGGCACATCCCCAGTGGGGGGTGTGCAAGAGGCAGCTGATTGATGATTCTCTCTCATCGATGTTTCTAACTCTCTATCCCTCTCTCTTCCTCTCTGTAAAAAATCAATAAAATATATATATTTTTTTTATATAAAAAAAACTTCCCTTATTTGCCTCATGCATTTGTTGTGGAGAGCAAAAATCATATTTGTGAAAATATAAATTTTTTTGATTATAAAAGTAATTAATATTCTTGGGCAATTTTCAAAAGCTGTAGAAAAAGTTGTTCAGATATATATATATTATATATCTATTAAAGTCCTTTCATTGGGACTTCCGTACACACAATCTCGCCTTGTCCCACAACCACATCAAAATTACAACTAAACTATGGAACAACCATCACTGAGAACTTGCCTGAAATTGAGCTGAATGGAAGGCCTACAGGTAAGGATATAAAGAAGCCACATCAAGACTGATCAGAGGGCCAGGCACAGAACAGGCTGGTCCCACACCCAAATGTGGCGGATAAAAGCCTAGAGGAATATCTTGGCTGTGAAACTCACCCCTGAGGAGCGAGGGGCCCCAGCCCCACACCAGGCCCCTCAGCCCAGGGTTCCGGTGCTGAGAAAAGAAGTCCCCATACCCTCTCACTGTAAAAACCAGTGGGGATTGAAACGGACTGAGACAGAGGCTGCTGAGTCCACAGCATTCCTCTTTAAAGGGCTCAGACATTGCCTTACTCTGACTCACTTCCTCTGAACTGGGGGCAGGGAGAAAGTGATAAGGTGGCGGTGGCAGGCAGCAGCTTGAAAGGCACCGGAGACTTATGGGGAGGAACTTATTTGTCCGGAATCAGGGGGAGAGCTGGAGGGGTAGCTTTCTCCCAGACGGAAGTGCAGGCAGAGGCCTTTTCCTTTGATGAGCTTTCCCCAAACAGAGCAGGCAGATGCCATATCTGAGATTCCATCAACCTTGTCAACACTGTCTCCCTCCGCACAAACCCTGGTGATTCCCTGAGGCCCTGCCCCACCAACTTTCAGGCCCACCCATGCTATTTTCAGTGTCTTTTCCATACAAATGGCCAATCTTGGCTCATGCTTCAGATTTTCCTAAATTCTCTAAAACAAGCAGCATCTGGCACTAGCAGCAACTAGTCTTGGTTCCCAGCATGATCTCCTCTGGGTACCTCCAAGCCCAGCACAAATGGCAGCCATTTGCAGATTGCTTTGTAGCTCATGCCAAGTGGCTCTAAGCAGGACACAGGCAGTGCACATCCTGGGGACCCCAGAGCCAGCACACCCAGTGGACAGCTTCAGATCACGTTGAAGCACCAACACCAACCACTTCCACAAGCAAAACACTCAAAGGGTGGACTCAGTGGGCACCAGTGTCCTGCTGAAATAAGTCTTGCTCTGTAGAGTGGACCCTACCCAGCTGATTCTGTAAGGAGGGTGGAAGTCGGTGGTCAGTAGTCACAGCCAGTCCTTGCAGCTGATCGGCCTGGATAAATACCGTCCATTGACATGCCAATAACAATCAGAGCTCAGCTACAACAGGAGGGTGTATAACCCACACAGACCCCAGAGGACGATAACAAAAGGAGCTCCTCCAACACTCACAGTACAGCCCAATGCCGTCTCCTATTAACCCCATCCTTACCACCTCACAGCAAATGGCAGCCTCACCCGACTTGGGTCAGCAGCAGTGCCAGGAAACAGAAAGTTCTCAGCCCACCCCACACAAAGGCAGATTTCACGCCTGCTCACTTTGAGTGTGAAGAAGACCCATTTGATAACCTCAAGTTAAAAACTATTGAGGAGGCCGAAACCAGTTTGGCTCAGTGGATAGAGCGTCGGCCTGCGGACTGAAAGGTCCCAGGTTCGATTCTGGTCAGGGGCATGTACCTTGGTTGCGGGCACATCCCCAGTGGGGGGGTGTGCAAGAGGCAGCTGGTCGATGTTTCTCTCTCATCGATGTTTCTAACACTCCATCCCTCTCAATTCCTCTCTGTGTAAAATCAATAAAATATATTAAAACAAACAAACAAACAAACAAACAAACAAAAAGCTATTGAGGAGGTCCTCTAGGAGTTTCACACTTGCAGGCACCGACCGGTTTATTCAGTGGTGATGCCGTGTGGAAGCCAAAGCTGCACGTCCCGCATGGCCCCTCCGGCCAGCCGGGCACCTCCGATGAGAGCTGCACCCAGGCCAGCACCAGCAGCTCACCCGCCAGCACCAGCTGCACCCTCTGCTGTTGGCGCACCTGCTGCTGCGCCCCGCAGCCAGGTCTGATGGCCCAGATGGCAACCACTGCTGCCGGGGTGGCCGTGGGCTCTGCCGTAGGCCACACGCTGGGCCATGCCATCACCGGGGGCTTCAGTGGAGGAAGTAATGCGGAGCCCGCAAGGCCTGACATCACTGACCAGGAGCCCCGGGAACGCAGGCATACCACCAGCAGCAGTGTGGCCCCTGCCACTATGGATGAAACAGTTCTTGGAGTGTGCCCAGAACCAGGGTGACCTTAAGCTTTGTGAGGGTTTCAGCGAGGTGCTGAAACAGTGAAAATTTGCAGATGGATTAGCCTAATCAAGAAGGTCAAGTTGAAGAAATGGGAAATCATCTCTCATGTCCAAGTTAACTTAGTATAAAAATATAACTGATAGTGAATATAAAACTACTAGTTAACTCTCCTATATCAATACTAGTTTCCTCACTTCAGAATTGCAGTGGAAGAGAGTGCGCTTACTGTGTAGAATAGGGGTGTCGAACTCAATCAGAGAAGGGGCCAAAATCTAAAATCCAGCCTAAATCGCGGGCCGAATGGTTTACTGAACAGTCATAAACTGACAATGTCATAAACTGACAGCGGAGTGCAGTGATGACAGCGCAGCGCGGGCCACATTGCAAGGCCTGGCGGGCTGGATTTGGCCCGCGGGCCTTGTGTTTGACACATGTGGTGTAGAAGTTCATTAAGATAATTCACTTTGGGGCTGAGCAGATGTTTGTGTGGCCTCCTTAAACCAGCTTTTGTGATGTTTGTAAATCAGTTACAATAAAGTGATTTTCTTTCGAAAAAGAATAAAAACTATTGAGGAGAAGGAAGAACTGAGAAGCATCCTGTTAGGAACCACTGGACCCATTCTGGCTCAGTTATTGGACAGTAACTTGCCTGGAGGTGGCTCTGGGTCTGTATTGCAGGATGAAGAAGATTAAAAAAACAACAACAACAGGAACAATAAAATGGCAATAAATACATATCTACCAACAATTGAATCTAAAAAACTAGATAAACCAACAAGCAGAAACAGAATCATAGGTACAGAGAATGTTTTGACAGTTGCCAGACAAGAGGGGTGTTGGGAGGGGATGGGTGAAAAGGTGAAGGTATTAAGAAATACAAATTAGTTGTTACAGAATAGTCATGGGAATGTAAAGCACAGGGGATATAGTCAATAATCTATGTATATATATAACCCTAATATGCAAATAGATCAAACAGTGGAACAACTGAACAACTGGTTGCTATGACGTGCCTGACCACCAAAGGGTGTGCGTGGAATGTGGCCGGCATCAGTGGCAGGAGGGTGGCACAAGTGAGCAGGGGTGCCGGACCAAGGCAGGGTGCTGGTTGCTGTCATCTGGGCAAGCCTCTGTTGTTTACTGAAAATTATTTGCTCCCACATGCTGCGGTCCCACTGGGTGCTCGCACCCGCTGCTGCAGGGGGCTGGGCTGTGGGCAGACAGGGGACTGGGGGCCATGGGGGGAGGGGCTGGGTGGGAGCACGGAGGATGGGCCAAGACCTGCCCCTGTGCCCACCGCAGCCTCTCGGCCCACAGTTCCTTTCCAGATGCATGGATTTGTGCACTGGGCCCCTAGTATTATAATAACTATGTATATTGTCAGATGGATGTGAGATTTATCAGGACGATCACTTATTAAGTATTAAGTAATGTCTAATCACTGGGGTGTACACCTGAAACAAATACAATAATGTATGTCAACTGTAATTAAAAATAAAAAGTTATTTAAAAAATAATAAGATAAAATCCTCACATTGATCCTTTGAAGCAGGTACTTTTTTTTCTTTAAACTTGAGTTTGTGGCTTAACCCTATTTCATAGAAGCTTGAGATTAATAATTTGAGAAAAGTATTAATCTTCTCTTTTCCATAACCATGCCTTAGTAAAAATGTCAGAATAATGGTAATAAGGATGATAAGTTGTGAAAGAACTGGAAGCGTCCACCTTAGCTTTCTGTCAGACAGAGCATCTTTCACATAATAGGGCACCAATAATCCTATTGTTTTCATTGAACACGTGTTGTCTCTTGGGTCTCTCTCCCACCCAGACTCCTGGTGCTTACCTCTGAAGTAGACAGACACACAGGGTCTGGGCGGGGGGCTCAGGGGCGGGTTAATCGTGGCAGACTTCACTATCACACGCAGCATGTTGGCGACTCCTTTCCTCCGAAGCTTCCTTCTTCCAGCACCTTTGTCCGAAGCTTCCCCCAGGGCTTATGGGGCTAGTGGACTCCTGAGTCTGTTGCTTAGCAATAGAGGTGATGTCACAAAGGTGGGTAGTTCCCAGTTCTGGGGAGGAATCAGGGGAATGAAAAGAGGAAAAAATCAGGGCCTGAAGTCAGAGGCAACAAAACAATATGTCTACATTTCCTTTTTTTTTTTTTTTTCTTATTCTTTTATTCTATCCTGGTTTCAAGATCAGATATAAGGATAATATTTTCTCTTTATACAAGCAAGTTATCTGCAGTGAACAGTTGCCAAGGTCTTACAATTTAGACAAGAAAATGAGAAGGGAGGCAATCTGAACAATGGGATAGGAAAGTAAAAGACTATTTCAATCATGTTTTAGGAGAAGTCCTGCTTAATGTGTAAGCAAACATTTAGGCCTTTCTTCGGAAGGAAACCAAAGTTCAGATATGAGTCTCTCTTTAACAAAGAAAATTAGCTCTTACGCCCTCTGGGTTTGTAAAGTTAAAGTCTCAATGCCATTGTAATTTTGACTGCTCTCAAGGCCTCTTGGCTGAGGACGGAATTTTGTCATTTGCTCTTGTCTTCCATGTCTACCTCTCTGGACATGACTATAATAGAGCCTAGGAGTTGAGAAGGTTAAATGAAGTAAATAATTTATGTCACTTAGAGTTTATTTGGCATTCTCTAAATGTTAGCCTTTTCTATCACAATTACAAATTAAATAATTATATACATATATATGTATAAAAGGCTAAGTGACTGACCATCCAGCTGGTACATATAACTCACATATGACAGCACTGGCAATTTAAAAATAAACATTGATTCACACATGCACAATACATATACTAGCAAAGCTCTTACTGGTGCCAATCTAGACAGAGTAGGGATATTCCTACCTGAACCTGTTTTCAGACATCATCAGTTATATATTACTTTCTCTCGAGTTCAAAGAATGTGTGACATTAAAGTTGTAAATACTTCATTAAAAAGAAAATTAGTCAAGCAAATCTGAAAATGTTTTTACTCTTAATGTGGTATGCAAGGAGATTAGAATAAGTTTAATCAATCTATCAGTCATTGTTTTTATCAGTTTCATATCATGTTTTTATTTTTATATCATGTTTTTGTTGTTTTTATATCATGTCTTTGTTGTTGTTATATCATGTTTTTATTTTTTCTAATTAATTTTCTTTCAATGTGCATGAATCCATGCACTGGGCCACTAGTGTAGATTATAAAAAAGTAGGCTATATCCTCAACACCTAACACAGTATTTATATCACATACCGTGTTTCCCCGAAAATAAGACATCCTCCAAAAATAAGACCTAGCGCATGGAAAGATAAGACATCCCCTGAAAATAAGACCTAGCGCAACTTTGGGAGAAAAAATTAATATAAGACACTGTCTTATTTTCGGGGAAACAGGGTAGTAGAAGAAATATTTGTGAATAAATGAAGGCCAGTGTATCCTACAGGATATCAGAGGAAGGAGAGGCGTTATAGAGAAGAGATGGCCAACTCTAATCCATTGGATGTCTTGGATGGAGAAAACAATTGTGAAGTCGAATCGGGTTCAGAGGGAGAGTGGACTGTTATTAATGAGTCACGTTTGCCATTGCAGGGAGGCATTATGGTTTTAACATCCGCTACAGAGCACCTTTCTGTTTGTTGGAAATAGTCCAGAATTGTGAAGTGACACTTTGCCTCCTTTCTCTGCACTGCCTAACTCCACTCCCACCCCCACCTTCCTAGACACTCGGGATTCCTGTGGCATCGCACAGGCAGGCAGTCTGTCTGCAGCACTGTGTCTCTTCCTTGGGCTACCCTATTTCCATCAACATTGCAGTCATTAGTCTCACTCCTGCCCTGGTGGGGGACCAAAATTAACCAATCCTCTAATCACCCAAAAATGACTGGGCTTGTCCCCTGATGGTGTTTTCCATTCCAGGGACATCTGCGTTTGACTGTAGTCCAGGGGTGGTGTGTGAGTGTGTGAACGTAGGGGTGAGTGATGAATCAAACACCACAGGGGCCACTGAGGCCAGTGAGACTGCCTAGAGGGCGAGCATATGCAGACCCCATGCTGCCACACCTGCTGAGCCCAGTGCTGTCACAGACTCCAGTTATTTTTCAAGAGAATCCAGAAACCTTGATTTTTATATGAAGTCTCCCAAATTTAAAATGTTTACAATTAAATAAAAATGTAAGATAGTAATGTGAAGGCCAAAGGAATTGGTGTTGGGTTGTACTTGGCGCATTAGCTGTATCTGTATGGGCCCTTACCAACCTTTCCAGCCCTTCTACAATGGCCTGGTCCTTCAGAGCCCAGCCTCAGGTGGCTTCTCTTCATGACCACCCCAAACCCCTCATCAGGAAATCTTTCTTCTTCCGAAACATTCTCGGGTCCCTCACAGTAATTATTTGTGTTCTTGCCAAGTGCCATTATTATCCCATTTCAACACCACTCTGGATAAATG
The DNA here is from genome assembly GCF_964339955.1 of Pipistrellus hanaki. Lineage (NCBI taxonomy): Eukaryota > Metazoa > Chordata > Mammalia > Chiroptera > Vespertilionidae > Pipistrellus > Pipistrellus hanaki. The sequence goes on from NC_140514.1 coordinate 55,117,446, forward strand.
TTTCTTTTATTTTTCCTTATTCTTTTTTTCTATTTTTTTTTATTTCAAGAAAAACTATTTTATTTTATTTTATTTTATTAAAATATATTTTTATTGATTTTTCACAGAGAGGAAGAGAGAGGGATAGAGAATCAGAAACATGGATGAGAGAGAATCATCGATCAGCTGCCTCTTGCACACCCCCTACCGGGGATGTGCCTGCAACCAAGGTACATGCCCTTGACCGGAATCGAACTCGGGACCTTTCAGTCTGAAGGCCAATGCTCTACCATTGAGCCAAACTGGTCTCAAGAAAAATTATTTTAAATATAATAATGTTACATGCAATAAATGTTATTATTTCAAGAAAAAATGATCTTAAATATAATGTTACATGCAATAAGCATTAATACCTCAAGAAAAAAATTTTTAAATATGTTATATGCAATAAACAATTATTCAAAAAATGATCGTACATATAATAATATTACATGCAATAAACATTAATATTTCAAGAATCAAAGGATTTTAAATATAATAATATTAGAGGCCTGGTGCACAACATTCGTGCACTGGGGAGATGGTCCCTCAGCCCAGCCTACACCCTCTCTCAGTCTGGGATTCCTCGGGGGGATATCCGCCTGCCAGCCTAGGCCCATTCCCCATAGCTAACAGTAAGAAATCCCCCGAGGGGTCCTTACTGCTGCCATGGAGGCCAGAGAGGCACCTGCCACCGCTGCTATGCTTGCCAGCATGAGCCCGGCTTCTGGCTGACCAGTGCTCACCCTGTGCAGTGCACTGACCACCAGGGGGAGCTCCTGCATCGAGTGTCTGCCCCCTATTGGTCAGTGTGTGTCATAGCCAACAGTAGTTCCACCATTCGGTCGATTTGCATATTTGGATTTTATTATATAGGATTACCAAAACTGTACTAACATACTATATTTAAAAACTTGTAGAAAATATTAAAAATCTGAAAATAATAGGGTTACTTCTATTATGTTTTAGAATATTTGCCCCCCTCTGGCTCTATTTTTGTTCATCAGTTTATGTTGTTCTTTATATTCCACTAATAAGTGAGATAATATGATATTTATCTTTCTCTGACTGGCTTATTTCGCTTAGCATGATGCTTTTAAAGTCTACACTGAGTGGCCAGATTATTATGATCTCTGAATGCATAATAATATGGCCACTCAGTGTATATCCTATATAATAAAAGGCTAATATGCAAATTGTCCCCCACCAGGAGTTGGACCAGCAGGCAGGCCGGCCAACCGCCCATGTCCCCTCCCCTTGCCAGGCTGGCTGGACCCCACCCATGCATGAATTCATGCACCGGGCCTCTAATACACACACACACACACACATACACACACACACTTACTTAGTGGCCAGATTATTATGCATTCAGAGATCATAATAATCTGGCCACTAGTGTATTTTGTCAAATATGAATATTGCTACTCCAACTCTTTTTTTTCCCATTTGCATGAAAAATTTTTTCCCATCCCTCCACTTTCATCCTGTGTGTGTCTTTTGTTTTGAGGTGGATCTCATATAGACAGCATATAATTGGGTCATGTTTTTTTATTCATTCAGGTACCCCGCACCTTTTAATTAGAGCATTTAATATATTTACATTTAGGGTTATTATTGAGAGAAACTTATTTTTAGCCTTTAATTCTGTTTGGCTAGGTTTCTCTCTGTTTCTTCTTCTCAGTAATCCCGTTAGCATTTCTTGTAATGCTGGCTTGGTGGTGATGAACTCTTTTTTTTTTGTCTAGGAAGCTCTTTATTTGGCCTTCTATTTTGAATGATAGCCTTGCTAGATATAGTAATCTTGGTCTCAGATCTTTGCTTTCCATGACCTTGAGTACTTCATGTCATTTCTTCTAGCCTGTAGAGTTTCTGATGAGAAATCAGGTGTCAGCCTTATGGAAACTCCTTTGTAGGTAACAGTTTTCTTTTCTCTTGCTGCCTTTAAGAGTCTCTCATTGTCTTTAATTTTTGGCATTTTAAATAAGATGTGTCTGGGCGTGGGTCTGTTTGGATTGTTCTTGTTTGGGGTTCTCTGTGCCTCCTGAACTTGTGTGACTTTCTCCTTTACCAGGCTAGGGAAGTTTTCTACCATTATTTCTTCAACACCTTCTCTATTCCTTTCTCTCTTTCTGCCTCTTCTGGCACACCTGCTATTCTAATATTGTTACGTTTCACCCTGTCCCACCGCCCCCTTAAGCTGTCCTCCTGTTTTTTAATTGTTTTTTTCTTTTTCGTTCTCTAATTGAGTGATATTTTCAACTCTGTCTTCTAATTCACTGATCCGATTCTCAGCTTCCCTTAATCTGCTGCATATTCCTTCCAATGTGTTCTTTGTGTTATGTCATTATTTATCTCAGACTTTTCTTTTTCATAGTTACTATATCTTTTTTCATAGTGTTGAGCATTTTTAATATCATTACTCTGAACTCTGTTTCAGACAAATTTCTTATCGCTGGTTCATTATCTCTTCTGGAGAATTCGCTAGTTCTTTCACTTGGGGATTGTTTCTTTGTTTCTTCATTTTGTTTGTCTGTTTGGGTTTGTGACTATGTATTAGATCCACTACACCTCTCAATCTAGTGCAGGACAGCATTAAAGGTTGTTTCTGATTAATTGGATCAGGCTAAGACTCAAAGCCTCCACAGACTAATAGGATTCCTACTTGAATTTCCCTGAGGCAATTGTCTTCAGGTGTGGAGAGAGTTTTTTCAACTGGATGGGGCAGTTGCTTCTGCCTGGAGGCTAATTGTTACTTTTAATCTCTTAAGTGGTCTCTGGGCAAGGTATTTTCTAATAGGGTGTGTCAACTGTCTTCCCCCAGGCAAGGCAGGTGTCTACGTATGTAGGAAAGATGTCCTCTGGCTATAGGAGGGAATGACTAAGCCCCAGAAACTTGGGGTGTCTGCCTTCTGAGCTCTATCCCCCCAAGTCCCCAGTCCTGGGTTCTGCTCTCACAGCTCCAGTCCATTTCACCATTTCACCATCCCTCTGCCAGAGCACAAGGTGGGTGGCTCCACAGGGAGTTTTTGTGCATTGGCCCTTTAAGAGGGTGCCCAAATTTTCAGCTGCCACTCCCTGGCAGAGAGCACCCCACTACTTTTCACAGCTAGATGTTATGTGGGTACCCTCCTCAGCTTGGTGGTCTCTGCTGGGGAGCCAGCTCCAGGATTAGATCCCAGGATTCTCAGTGGCACCCCTCCCCCAGCTGAGAGATCTCTCTGGGACTTCAGTTGCCGTCTGTGGGTGCCCTGCCAGCCCGTTCACACCTCCACACCTCCTACCAGGCTCTGTGCCGGCTTCACCTTCAGTCCTTGGGTATCAGGGTTCTCTGCTGCGAGTTTCCGTTGATTATTCAGGAAGCCTTTCCGAATTTCAGATGTAATTCCAGCTTGTTCCTGGGAGCATGTCCGTGCAGCATCCTCCGACTCTGCCGCCATTTTTAATCTTGCCACAAGCAGTTCTCTTTTTTCTTTATTCTTAATAGACTACTTTTTTATTGTTAATCTTTATTTAGTTTCCATTAATTTTTCAGAGATAATGGAAGGAGGAGGGGAAAGAAGAAGAGGGAGAGGGAGAAACAATGTGAAAGAGACACATACATGGATTGTCTCCTGCTTGGCGGGACAACCAACCGCAATCCAAGTACTTGCCCTTGACGGAGAATCAAACTCCTGTCCCTTCCGTGCCTGGGCTGATGCTCCAATAACTGAGCCACAGTGGCCAGGGGTTAATGGACTAGCTTATAGCAACTTTTTGTTTTTCTTGTGGTTGTTTCTTCTTTTTAAAAACATATTCTTAAAATTGATTTCAGAGAGGAAGGGAGAGGGAGAGGGGGAGAGAGAGAGAGAGAAACCTCAATGATGAGAAAGAATCTTTGAACAGCTGCCTCTTGCACTGGGCTTCGAGCCCCCAACCCACGCATGTGCCCTGACTGTAAAGGGATCCGTGACCTCCTGGTTCATAGGTCAATGCTCAACCACTGAGCCATACCGGCAAGGTATGGTTGTTTCTCAAGAGTAGAATTCCTGACAAGCACATTTAGGGGGCCTGCTCTGGCAGAGATGAAGGGTGAAGGGACATCGGGTGTGGGCAGCAGGATTGCTGCTGCAAGAGCCAGAGTCCTCCTTGGTCCTCGCAGGAGGTGGATCCAGGACGGGGTGGTTACCTGCCTCGGAGATCCGCCCATTGCAGGCTCTCCGCTTCCCGCCTTTGTGGCGCAGTGATCCACTCCGGGTTTTCCGGCTCCCCGGCCCTCCCGCTCAGGCTATAATCCGGTTCCGCGTTTTGCTCGGAGCCGGAGAGCCGAGCTTGGGGGCGGTAACGCGCACGCGCCCTGAGAGCCGCCCGGGCCTAGCGCGCGGCCCGCGGATCGCGGGTGAGGGAGGTAGGGCCGCTGGGTGGCGGGCCTTGGGGATCGCGGCCCGGGGCGGCAGGCGGCGGCCCAGCGAGAGCCTCGGGACTCCCCGGCATTCGGGGGCCCGGGGCTGGATCCCGGGCCGGGGCGGCCGGTCGTGCTGGGTCACTGGGCCGGGCGGGTGCGAGGCGGCGCCTCCTGGTCGCGAACTCTCGGTGACCTTGGCCTAGTCGCTCCAGCCCCTCAGACCCGCGCCTTCCCCGGTGAAGGGGGAACGATAGGCCCCGCCTGCTGCACGGGGGCTTCGGGGCTCCGTGGCGAGGCCCCGGGGACGGCCGCAGCCCCGGGCGGTCTGCGGGGACCGCCCACGGGCAGAGACGAGGTCCTCCGCGGCGGCGTTTTGTTGCGGGCTGCGCGAAGGAGCCCTCATTTGTTCTTTTAACAACGCCAGAGCATTAGGAAGTTGTTGCAAAACTTTCACTTAATTAACACAACACAGACGTCAGAGGCCCCGGGAGGCCGGGCTGCCCGCGGTAGGGGCGCCTGGAGCTCAGGGACGGGAGGCGTCGGCACCGGGGACCGCGCTGTTGGCTCCGGCCCTTCCGGCTCCGAAGAGCCCGAGGCGCCGGCCCCGCGAGTCCGGGTGCGGAGGGAGGTGTCTGCGCCCGGTCCGGCCTCCGGCGCAGAGGCTGCGCGCAGCGCTGGTGGCGCCAGATTCGTGAGGGCGGAGTGGGCCCGGGGCCTCCCGGGGTGGTGAGGGGCGCAGTGCAGAGACGTCTCAGACGGGAACGGTGGAAGGAGCATGGGCGGTGCTGCAGGTTGGAGAGGTTGGGGATGTGTGCACTGACGCCCTTTCCGCCGCAGGTGGCCAGCATGCGGACAGCTGCCCCTTGACTGGCCGCCCTGCTGCCATGGCCCACCGCGGCGTGGAGAGGGACTTCCAGTCGTCAGCGCGGCGCATGGGCACCTCCCTGCTCTTCCAGCTTTCAGTGCACGAACGGGAGCTGGACCTGGTGTTTCTGGATCATAGCTATGCCAAGCCATGGAGCGCCCACCCAGATGCCAGTAGCGCCCGGCCCACCCGCATGCTCTTCGTCACTCCCCGGCGGCAGCATGAAAGCACCATGTGAGTCGGGGCTCCGCTCCTCGGGGCTGCGGTTGCCCTCACGGGGCAGCGGTCAGGTGGATTAAAGGGACTTTTCTGGGGATTGTGGGGGCTGGGATGTCTAATTCGGGCATCTCTGGTAAGCGTGCGAGGATATCGGGCTGAATGGACATCAGCATTCAAGACATCTGACAGGAAAGCAGGATGTTCCAAAGAATGTAAACAGCCTATTCCACTTAGGTGATTGGACGGATGGAGAGAGGAAGTGGAAGAAGATTATTAACTGATGAAGAATAAGACTGACTGAAGGGTAGTTGACTTAGAAACTGCCTCACAGGGTTAGACTCATTCCTTTAGTCCAATGTGCTGGCTTGCCCAAACGCTGGCAACAATAAACTTTTCCTGGTTTCACCATAAAGTTCAGTAGGCATATATTCCCCAAGACCTTGCTTTCTCCCTTAGCTGTTTCAGAACTGTCACCCATGGGTGACATAAACCTTTCTTCCATCTGGTTGTATTTTCAGCCAGGCTAATTACAGGGTAAGGAATTTTTAAAAATATATTTTTATTTCTTTCAGAGAGGAAGGGAAAGGGGAGAGAGAAAGGAATATCAGTGATGAGAGAGAATTATTGATCAGCTGTCTCCTGCATGCCCCTTGCTGGGGATGTGCCCTTGACCAGAATCGAACCCAGGACCTATCAGTCCGAAGGCCCATGCTCTATCCACTGAGCCAGTCCAGCTAGGGCAGAAATTTTTTTTCATAAATTTAGTATGTAATAGGTGATATAGTTACATTTGGCTTAAATAAACCTATTTAGCAATTCTTTTGAGCTTTAAGGTGTTCTAATTATATTTTAACATTTGTTGATATATTTTGATGACCAAATCACACCTTTAGTAATCTTATAAGCTGTTTTGGGGAGGAGCTTTTGTTTTTAATTTTATTTATTGACTTTGGGGGGAAAGGAGGGAGAGAGAAATATTGATTCTTCTTATTGCATTCATTGGTTGATTTTTGTGTGCCCATGACCAAACCAGCAACCTTGGCATGTTAGGACAGTGCTGTAACCACCAGGGCTTAGTGTGTTTGTTTTAATCTGATCCCATGTCTAATGTCTCATCTTTTCTCTAGCACAGGTTTTAGATTTGTTGGGGAGTAGAGATCTTATATTTTGGTTCTTTAGATCCCCCATTGAGCCTTAATGAGCTAGAATTACTATACTATGTGTTTTAAACACATACAGAATAGTGGTTTTTGTTGTACAGAACACAGGATCTCTGCCTGTAGAGAATTACTCAGCATAATCTCGATGCCTCTGACTTGGGGCATAGCTCATGAGTTCCTTTATGTAGAACTTGAAATTTTTCCCTGTTTCCTAGTTATGTAATAAATTGCTAACATTGAAACTCCTGTGTTTGTATCTTGTATTTTTTAAAAGTGGGGTTCTGTGGATTTGGCTATTTCAGTCCTTAGAAAATTATTTCCTTTTACAAACCGTCTCCTTATAGATAGCCCTCGAAAGCGGGAATCTGGCATGTTCAGTGAACTCATTTTAGGTCATTGTGTCCGGAGTATAGTTGTAATGGGGGTGTAAGTGGGAGCTAGGGGAGAAGTTGGATTTTTATTTTTAAAAGGTCTCTGAATTTTTGCTAGGAGGCCATTGCAATAGAGGGGGCCAGAGGTCAGGATAACTTGGATAGGGGCAGCAGTAGTACAGGAGAAAAATGGATGTCTTTGAGATTTATTTTGTGGGTAGAGTCAACAGGACCTGCTGTGCTGAATTGGAAAGGGACCAGGGTTAAGGCCTAAGGTGATATTAGGATGACTTTTAGATTTCTGCCTTAAGCGCTGGGTGTGCCTGAGTGGGGGAAAGCTCAGGGAGGATATGTTGGAATGATGAAATCAGAGTTCTTGATGAGGCACACAGGTCCAAGTACCTGGTCCAGAGAAGTAATCCACTCGTTCACCCGCCACCCAGTCTCGCAGCATGTGACTTCTCTTCATTTCAGAGTGGTGTAATATCCCAGCCACTGGGAATGGATGCAGTAAAATCATGGGTGTCAGAAAGTTACAGTGATGTTTGGTAGACAACCATAGACCAGTTTGATTGGCATAATATTTAGGGTGACGGTACAATGAAGGACCCTTATGGTACTAGATTTCATTAACATTTTTAAATAGGAAAGGTTCTTCAGTCTGGCCTGCGTGGCTGAGCGGTTTAGTACTGACCTATGAACCAGGAGGTCACGGTTCGATTCCTGGTCAGGGCACATGCCTGGGTTGTGGGGCCTGCAGGAGGCAGCCAATCCATGATTCTCATCATTGGTGTTTTCGTCTCTCCCTTCCTCTCTGAAATCAATAAATAAAGAGGACATTTTAATAAAGTACAAGAAAACTGAAAAAAAAAGTATCTTAAAAATATATATGTATATATATGTGCATATAAATATTAAAAAGAAAATGGAAAGATTCTTTAGATGTCCATTTCTATTTGTTTCTGTTCTGGGCCCTTTTCTCAGTGAGTTAAATCGCTGAGGTGTCTACATTCCAGGTGATCTTAGACAATCATGGGCTTTTACAGCAAATAGTTACTATCAGTTGACTTGCTGGTGAAGGGGAAAGTTTGTATGAATAGTTACAACTCAGATCAGTACTGTCCAACTGAACTTTCTGCAGTGGTAGAAATGCTCAGTACCTGTGCATCTGATATGGCAGACACCCGCCACATATATCTGTTGCACACTTGAAATGTGGTTAGTCTGACTGAGAAACTGAATTTTTAATGCTGTGTAATTTTTCTTTAAGTAGTTTCATGTGGCATATAGTTGTTGTATTGGGAAGCACATATAGGCATTCAGCTATTTGCTTATGGAATATATTTGTCTTTTTTAAAAAGTAACTATTTGTTATTTTTTGCATACAGTCTTTTAAAAATGACTTAATGTCCCCTCGCACATCAGAGTGTGTCAGAGGGCAGAGACTTGACAAGTGTGGGAAAGATGACTTTGAACCATAATTTTCTTGTGGATATAATGTGCTTGTGCATATTTTAAAGCTGATGATAGTAAAGAGACGTTTTTGGCAACCAGATGATTGTTAAACATCTGTGTTGTATGCAGTACATGTGGCCTGGTCCAATCTTCTCACCTGTTTACAGCGAGTCAGACGTCCCAATAGATGTGGAGACAGTCACTTCAACCCCCATGCCACTCTACGACAATCAGAAGGCACGCAGCGTGATGAACGAGTGTGAACGGCATGTCATCTTCGCCCGGACTGACGCAGACGCCCCTCCCCCACCAGAGGACTGGGAGGAGCATGTCAACAGGTAGGCTGCTCTGCAGGAAGACTGGTCACTCCAGGGTTGATGCTCACGGCCCTGAAAATGTTTTATACCATCATCTGCATTGAAACACCTTTATTAGGCACTTAATTCATTTGCAGCCGCACACATGTCCTTCTAACCCTGCTTCGTAAGTCTCAGCTCACTGTGTGCAGTGAGCTCCTTGAGAGGAGGGTTTGCATCCCAGCCGTCTTTGCATCCCTGACACCTAGGACACTGCCTGGCACATAGTAGGCATATGATAAATGCTTATCAAATAAATAAGAGAATTAGATTTGATAGTTATAACTAACTCTGTAGCTTATGTAGTATAAGATCTGATATGAGAGTTTCCCAGACTCCAAAAAAGCAACTCCCCAAAACATTAAATGTATATTTGTAAGGTACTGTTTTATAAGGTCTGTAGCTAGGTCATGAAAATGTTTTGGAGTCACATGAAAAGCTAACAGATGTTTGATTTGAGTGGCTGTTAAATACATATTTGCAGTCTGTGTTCTTGAGGGAAAATTTCAGCCCCGTTTCATGAATTGCCTGTCTTACTACCATGGTTCCTGCTGACCCAGGGACTCCACACTCTTCTCCAGGTCATCTGTCATTGTTCTTTTGGCAAATATTTATCTTTTGTTTATTGCATAACCTTATGAAGATAAAATTTACATACCTTATAACTTACCTACTTAATGTGTACATTTTAGTATATTCATCACCACAATCCATTCGATGCACATTTTCAGCCCCCAAAAAGAGACTTCATATCCATTAAAGTCCTTCCCATTTCCTCCCAACCCTTCCAACCTCTGGCAACCACTGATTTCCTTACTGTCTAAGTTTGCCTGTTCTGAACATTTTATATAAACCTAAACGTACGATATGTGGCTTTTACGTCTGGCTTCTCTCAGAAGGTTTTTGAGGTTCATGTGTATTGTAGCATGAGTCAGTACTTCATTCCTTTTTATAGCCAAATGATAATTCATTGTACCACATTTTGTTTATCCATTCATCTGTTGGTGGATATTTGGGCTGCTAACACTTTCTGGCTGTTAGGAATATGCTGCTTTGAATATTCATGTACTTGTTTTTGTGTGGCCCTATGTTTTCAGGTCTCTTAAATCTTTACCTAGAAGTGGAATGGCTGGGTCATATGATAACTTCATATTTAAGTTTTGGGGGCTTTCTAAGCCGATTTTCAAAGGAACTACACCATTTTACCTTCCACCAGCAGAGTAAGAGAGTTCTAATTTCTCTACATCTTTGCCAACATTTATTGTCTGTTTTTTTGTGACTATTCTAGAAGTTGTGAAGTGACAGCCAGTTGTGGTTTTAATTTGCATTTTCCTGGTGGCTCTCTGTGTATCTGCCATATGTAAGGGAATATTAAAATGCTACACAGGAGTTGGTAGCTGGTACCCTTGCCATAATGTTGGAGAGATCTTATTTTATAATCATGGAAGAGAAAAAGGACGCTCTGTAGGAAAAAGGATGGGAATTTTGAGGCAATTGTAGTGATGTATGAGTCTGGTCTGAAGTCGGGAATGAGGATGAGCAGGTGTGCCCTGTGACCGAGGTGGGAGCTATCGGAGGAAGAGCAGCTCTGCACGTTGAAGAGCTTGTGAGCAAGTTGTTTAGGATCGTGAATTGGAATGAGCGCTGTGCCCTAAGAAGGGGGACATGCTCTCCAAAGCTTCAGATACAGAGGAAAACTGCTGTGAGTGAAGATCAACTGCTGGAATATTCTCAGAGTCAGTGAGTTCAGCAAAATGGTTATCATTGTTGTTACAGTTAAGAATAAAAAACAGTGACAGTGGTAGTAACAAAAAACAAAACAAAACACCTATCATTTGTCAAGTGCTTTCTGGTGCCAGGCATTGTGCCAAGCGCTTCATGTCCATGATCTCTTACTCCTCACAGCAACTCTTCAAGGTATAGTCCTTCTTTGTCTATTTTATACGATGGAGAAACTGAGCTCAGGATGGTTAAAAAATCTTAGTTAGGAAGTGAATTTGTTCAGAGCAGACAGTCCACCTCGAGAGCCCAGTGTTCCCAGCTATTCTCCCCGCTTCCTGAGGGCAGTCAGTAGCTGACCAAGGCGACCCCTCATGGTTAGGTGTCCCTCGGTGGTGTCCTCTGCGTGCAGTTCCAGAAACTGCATGGGAGAACTGCATGGAGCTTTTTATCAGTTCACCATGGACATGATCGAGAGATTTGGGGGGACTTTTTATACTTACCAAAATCATCAGACACTTAGTAACACATATGAATACCAGTTTCTTAATTTACGAAGACAGCTATATCTATAAGGCAGATGAGTCACGGGAGAGGCCTGGCCAGAGCATCGATTCTCAGTGGGAGAGTCCGGAAGCCCTTCTGTTCCAGAGTGGATGGCAAGTACAAAATCTGCCCTGGAGGCTTCCTCTTTCAACAAGGTAGCTGGGTGCACCCATCTGTCCTCAAAGCAAAAAGGGCTCCCGATGAGGCCAGGGCACACCTCACCTGCCCTGTGAAGAACACTGACAGACTCTTATCTTTGGCTTGTCTTTCTCCATGGGGACCTCCATCCTTGTTATGACATTGCCATAGATTGATATGGTTACTTAGCGCTCAGTTTATCTCAGACTATTTGTTTTTTTAGTGTCTGATGAAATTTTGGAGGCGTCCTTCTCATTAGCAACAGGCTTACAAACCATCTCTTCAGGTAGGTCACTTTTGCACACAGCTGTTTTATTATTTGATGATACTTGCTTCACTTTCAGAGGCCACCGAACTCTGACCTTGTTCCCGAACTCTGGGTCCGTAACCTGTTTGGAGCTTGCAGTTAGGTCCCTTTATTCGATTATAATCAACTTGTTGCCACTCTTTCCCTTCACTTGATGGTTAAGTTGCTGATTTTTCCTTCTTGTATAAAATAATGTAAAATTAGTTTCCCATATCAAAAACTCATGGTCTGTAGGACCAGAAATTTGTTTTCCTCAGAGATCTTTCAATGGAGTCAGAAACTTAATTTTCTTTGTTAGTGCCCTGGGTTCCCCTCTTGAATTATTTCAGTAGTAACTGCCTTCAGAGAACATTCTGTGTATGGAAATTGAAGCTCCCCAACTGACTCTGACTTTCTGTAGCAATGCCTGATATTTTGTGAAACAGTTTAAAAGTCTTCTCTGACTGATTGAATTGTCTAGATGAGGGTGAGTAAGCCAGTGCCCTTGAACTAAGAATAGTTTTCATATTTTTAAGTGGTTAAAAAAGATCAAAAGAAGACATGTGAGCCTAAGCTGGTTTGCCTCAGGATAGAGTGCCAGCTTGCGGACTGAAGGGTCCCGGGTTTCATTGCTGTCAAGGGCACATGCCTGGGTTGCAGGCTCGATCCCCAGTAGGGGACATGCAGGAGGCAGCCAATCAATGATTCTCATCATTGATGTTTCTGCCTCTCTCGTTCTCTTCCTTTCTGAAATCAATAAAATATATATATATTTTTTAAAAAGACACATGCAATTCAAATGTCAGTTTTATTGGACCCCAGTCATGCCCACTGTTAGGTATTGTTTGTGGCTGCTTTTGTATTACGACTGCAGAATTGAACAGCTGTGACAGACCATATGGCTCACCGAAGCAAATATGTATTATCCAGGCCATTAGGAGAAGTTTGCTGACCTCCTGTGTCTGCATGCCAAAGTTGTGTGACTCGAAGAACTTTGAAAACAATTTACATTTTGTTGGGGTAGTAATGTCCTGAAGAGTTGGACCAGCTTTTCCCCCCAAAACATGTTTCTTAAATGTTGAGTTTAATTAGATGCACAGCTTTTAAAAGACATTCAATAAAATACTTGATACATGATATGTCTCAGCATTCCTCAAATGGATTTTAGGACATTTCCAATATTTCAGTAAAAGAGTCTAGTGTCCTAAAGCAGGTTGTCTTATCTTAGAAATCAAAACTTCTCTGAATTCAGCCAAAAGAAAACCAATCTTCTTTCCTAAATTTGCTCTAATCAGTGTTTGAAATTTTGAGTCCAAGATCTTTGTGTTGTTTATTTTCCCTCTCTCCTTCCCCTTCATTCTTTTCTTCCTTTGTCCTGGTGTTTAAGAAAAAAATTTTATCATCTGAAAAAGTAAGTGTGACATTCTGTCTCTGGATTTTCTTTGTCTGTCTGTTTGACTTCTGGTTTAAAATAAAAGGTCCTGCAGATATTTTAATATTGAATTCGTCTCCCTTGAAAAATAAGTATCAGAGAAAGAATTACCTTTGAAAATTTTAGGACCAATGTGATTTTTTGGCTGCTTTGGATAAGATGATCCAGAGGTCACGTCATTCAGAATCAGAGCATGGGGCCATGAGATTATCTGATCTCATCTAAGAAATGGAGAGTAGGCGTTTCTGCACTTGTGAAAATGGAATAGGTTTAGTGGAGGGACTGGTTGACTCACTGTAGTTTCCATCAGCTATTTGACTGTTTAGACTTGTATTTAAAATTCTGTCTACTGTTTTTAAATTTTTCCTTAATTATATCTTTTGCCTGCTCTTTATCTTAATCTTAGGTTAGATCTTTTTTTTCCTGCCCACTAAATTTTCCAGCCTTCCACAAAGCTGACAAAATATAGAGAACATATTTCAATCCTAGAAGTCACTTTTTGTATATCCAGCAATAATCTTAAGAACTTTTTCAGGGATTTTAGAACTCCCAACATTGTGGTTTCTTAGCTTAATTGTAGCTGTCATTGATGTAACTTCAATGTAGGAGTAACTTCTAAATGGCTTTCTCATCCTTTCCCATTTTGTTCACATCATTTTCCTTGATGTCATCATTTTGGGTTTCAGAATAAATATAGAGTAAAACAAACAAATAGAGAAAGCATCCTGTTATGTAATAACAGGATAATTTTGGAACTGTTACTGGTGCCTCATAAATTATGCCTCATTCACTGTCCTTGCAACATGATCAGTAGACTTTGAGAGAGCTTAAGAGATTGTTGAACATGAAGACATTGTGTTGTTGTCTAGCCTGTAAATGAACGGTATTGCTGGGGATAAGGCTGCAGTTTAATAATGTTTCCATGATGTCGCGGGTTCTTTACACGTATTTTCATAGAACTAGAGATTTGAAAATTTTATAGCCTTTGGTCTTTCATTTCCACCTCAAGAAATTTATCCTTCAGAGATAGTCACACAGCCATATAAAGTTGGAGATAGATGTGTGTGTTGGGGGAAGGAGGGGTGGGCACTGCAGCTGTCCATAAGAGCAGCTAAAAGGACACAACCTAAATGCCCACCAGTAGGGCAAAACCAGTCAGTAAAAACGAAGAGGTGTGTTAATATGGAAATATAATAGATCCACGTATCTACAGAGAGCTTTTCAATCTGCTTGTGAACACCCTGTCTCCTCCCCCCGCCCAGCAGATCCCCAAGCCCACTCGAGACTCACTGTACGTGAGAGAGATGCTGCTAATAATGTGAACCAGCCGTTCCCATAAGCCTTCCTGGACTCAGAGCGTGCTGAGTCCCAACACTTACACTGAAGCTTCCGCTCCCCGCCTCCCATATCTGAAATCTCTGAATATAAAACTACAACCAAACCTGACTGGATCCTGATAGTGTAGCAGAAATAAACCAAGAGAACTAGTGGAAAATAAGAAAAAGGACACTTCTCAGGAACCCAAGACTGCTTCTGGTCCCCACAAGAGTGTTACGAAGTGGGGAGGTTTGGAGGTTGAGAAGGGATTTATTGGAGCAAGGAACGCTTCCGAAGAGTTCTGTGATCATGGACTTGAGCTGCTTTCCTTCAGCTTTTGCTTCCATCTGTAATCATAGCTCATCTGAGTTGTTATTGCAAGAGGAACCTTAGAGATCCATATTTATTTTACAGTCAAGGAGACTGAGGCATACATCTCGCTCTTCATTGCAGAGCTGGTTAGAGTTGCGGCTCTGAGTTAGTGTCTCCTGGACTGTGTAACTGGTCAGTTGTAAAACATAGGTGAGGTTTTATTTTGCAGAAGGAAAAGGAGCTGAACCATATTTTCCTCCTTTGTAGAGGGTCTTTATTCTTTCCAAAGACAGTAAGATAGTTGTACAAAGTGAATTACAAAGGGTAATTTGCCCTCCCCCGTCATGGTGATTTGGCCATTTATTGGTATTCTTAAAGAGGTGATCTATAGAAAATAAGGTACCTTCATGGTGGGTTGTGATGGGAAGGATGCTGGTCTGCTGTAAAGTAAGAGGTGTTTGGAATTGTTTGACCACCCTGGTATGGTGAAAAGCTCAAGTTAGTTTCACCTAACTCATGTTTCAGTGTCTTCTGCTGCTCAGTTGCCAAGGGCTTAGTGTGGTGAGGAGTATAAAAGTTTGAGTTTGTGCTCAGCTGTTATCAGGGTGTAGAATGTCCATACACACAATTTATCCATGTATTTAGCAGATGTCAAGTCCCTGCTATGGGTCAGATCCTGTTTAATGTGCTGGGGATCTAGCAACAAAAGTCCCTGCCATGTTGGCCTCTACATTCAGCAGAGGGAGATGGACTAAAGAAATAAACAAAACGAATAGAATGTGAGATAATGATATGGATGGAAGGAGTATAGGGAAGTGGTATTGGCGGTTTTATAAGTAGGGATTAGTCAGGAAAGCAACAGTGGAGGTTGACATCTGAGTAATGACCTGAAGGAGGTAGAAGGAGAGCCATTGTTCCAGGGAGGGAATGGACAGCTGGATCCCAGCTCTGATGTGGGAGCATGCAGAATTGGGTTTGGGGGGCAGTGTGGTGAAGCCACAGAAGTCAGGGGCAGTCTTGTATGATGATGTGGCTTATTCCTGCTACTTCATCAGAATCCAGTCGGGTTTTGTTGTAGTTTGATATTGAGAAATTTGGGACTTGGGAGGCAGGGAGTAGGGTCCAGACAGCCTATGGCAATGTCTTTGGCTTTTAACAGGTTGATATGTGGCCACTGAAGGGCTTTGAGCAGAGTGACATGATCTGATTTTTGTTTTGTTTTCTTAATATATTTTATTTATTTATTTATTTATTTATTTAACCAAGAGGAAGGGAGAAGGATAGAGAGTTAGAAACATCAATGAGAGAGAAACATCAGTCAGCTGCCTCCTGCACACCCTGCTACTGGGGATGTGCCCACAACTAAAGTACATGCCCTTAACTGGAATCGAACCTGGGACCCTTCGGTTCGCAGGTTGACACTCCATTCACTGAACCAAACCAGTCAGGGCTGACTTAGATTTTTTTTAATTGATTTATTTCCAAAATTAATATTCCAAATTGACTTTCCAAAAATTGTACTAACTTATATTTCCATCAGCAAAGTAAGGAGACACCTATTTTCTTACACTCCCACAACACAGAGTAGTATTGTTAATTTTTGCCCATTTGATAACTGAAAAATAATATTTTATTATTTTAACTAGAGGCCTGGTGCACGGAATTTGTGCACGGCATTGGGGGGTGGGTGTTCCTCTGCCCAGCCTGCACCCTCTCCAACCTGGGACTCCTTAATGGATGTCCGACTGCCCGTTTAGGCCCGATTCCACTGGGATTCACAATCTGGGGCTGCTGGCTCCCAACCACTCCCCTGCCAGCCTGGTCACCCCTAACTGCTCTCCCTCGCAGGCCTGGTCCCCCCAAACTACCCTCCCCTGCAAGCCTGGTAACTCCCCCACCCCCAAATGCATTGTTATATTTATCTTTCTCCCTTTTATAGCTTCTAGGTTTTAGGTCATACTTAAGGCCTTACGTATTTTAAGATAGATGATTAATAGATAGATAGATATCACTATTCTAGTACTTTGGTAACTTTATTTTTTTATATTTAACTTTTTATTCCACTTGAAATTTATTTTATACGAGTCCAGGGTGCCTTTTAAAAAAAAAAAGTATTTTTATTGATTTCAGAGAGAAAGGGAGGAGAGAGAAATAGAAACATCAGTGATGAGTGAGAATCCTCAATTAGCTGCCTCCTGCGCCCCTTAATGGGGATCAAGTCTACCACCCCAGCATGTGCCCTGGTCAGGAATCGAACTGTGACCTCCTGGTTCGTAGGTGGACTCGCAGTTATGAGCCACGCCAACCGGGCAGCATTTCTTTTTCCAGGTGGTTTCTGCGTGTTTCAGCCCTGCTTCCTTTATCCCCACTGGTTTGAACTGCTGCCTTGGTTTTACTCCAGGTTCTCTTTTGAATCTGGGACCTACGTTTAAACGTTTTTTTAAGGTAATCTTACCACCAGTTTAACTTATGGCTGGGCATTTGGTAAACAAATATTGGGTATCTTCTATTACCTTTCTCTCAATGTCTTTAGGAAGATTACTGACAAGAGTTGGGGTCTTAGAGTGATAAAAATAGACATGAGTGGGATGGAGGGGGCCTTTAATAAGCTCCATTTCACGGTATAACAGGTGGGCACAGGGCAGCAGGATGGGTTTCTAAGTGTGCCAGCTGAGTTGGAGGGGCCACATCCCGCCATCCACAGCAGGGTAGAAGTGTGCCTGTGTCTGTGCTGAGATGACACAGTGTTAACTCACATGGAACAGGCATTCAGAAGTAAATTTGTTATCTGAGTGATTACAGAAATAAAAAAAACTATGGTGAAAAAGAGAGAGGTAGGAGAATAGCCACTTTACTTGTTATATTTCTGTTTCTGAAGCTAATTTAAGTAGGCGTGTTAGCATAGTTGGAGGTTCTAGTACACTGAAATGCTGTTCATCTCGTCTATCTCTTTGTGTGAAAGATTAGCCTTGTGAAATTCAAATATGTTTGTGCAGGGGAGCCATGCCTTTATTTACTCATGGACTATTTTAGTCATTAGGTAAATAATTAGCTTGGCTAGCACTAGAAAGACTTCCTTGTGACTGACTTTGACTTGTAGTGTATTTATCAATACAAGTGCTCGCTGAGGCGGCTTGTTGGCAGAACTGGGGCCAGAATCTCGGTCTGTGCTCTAGCTCCACAGTCTTAGACTAAGCCACTCCGAGGTGTGCTGTTCCACAGCGAGAACAAAAGACATGGCATGATCCTTGTGCAGTGTGCATATGTGAGGAGTGCTCCCGGGTTTGACTTTAATTCCTCTGAGTTTTCCCTACAGAACGGGCTGGACAATGGCCCAGAACAAGCTATTCAACAAGATCCTCAAAGCGCTGCAGTCTGACCGGCTTGCCCGCTTGGCCAACGAAGGGGTGAGATTCCAGAAACTGCCCACAGTGTGTGCCCCCACCCCATGGCTGACAAGGTGGACCTCGTGTTTTATCGCTCCATGTCCATCTTTCAGGCTTGCAATGAGCCAGTGCTACGTCGAGTTGCGGTGGACAAGTGTGCAAGGAGAGTGCGGCAGGCTCTGGCGAGTGTAAGCTGGGACACCAAGCTGATCCAGTGGCTGCACACCACCCTGGTGGAGACTCTGAGTCTGCCCATGCTGGCGGCCTACCTGGATGCCTTGCAGACACTGAAAGGGAAGGTAAGGCTGTGATTGGTGTGTCTTGTGCTGGGGTAGCCAGCCTCTGCTGTGGGTTCAGGAAGTGGGGCTTAGCAAGGTCATTGCTTGGTCAGCCAGGAGGGCATGACTAAATGACAGGTTTGCTATTAAGATAGGAGACATGGTATCACTTCACATTTTTGTCTGGTGCAAACGTCCTCAGCCCTGCTGGCTCCAGGACGAGGTGTGGGCTTGAAAACCAGAACACACTTGTAGCCTCTCCAGCCTTGGAGCTTGTGGTCTGAGTCACCTCTGAGGTGAGGTGAGAGGAGAATTGAATTATCATGCAGAAGATGAAGGGTTTACCTGGCAGGGGTGTTGAGAAGGGGCCAGCAGCAGACCTGTGAACGTAAGAGTGCAGGATGGGGGAGGGGGAGGTGTCAGAGCAGGGAGGGAGATTCATGCCTCAGTCTCTCCTAATCGTGGGGTGAGCCTTCAGTAGCAACACTTTGATTTTAATAATGCTCTGTAAAACATCTATATTTTTCTGCTTTCTCACTGAGACAGTACTGCACAAAGTTAAACTGGTTTGTTTTCATGATTCCAGTTTGTTGTGATTTCAGTCACTGCCTGGGCTGTGTTCGGTGTGGTAGATTATGGGTTTTGGGGCAGATAGCCTGGCTCCATGGTCGGCAAACTGCGGCTCGAGAGCCACATGCAGCTCTTTGGTCCCTTGAGTGTGGCTCTTCCACAAAATACCATGGCTTGGACCAGTCTATTTTGAAGAAGTGGCGTTAGAAGAAGTTTAAGTTTAAAAAATTTGGCTCTCAAGAGAAATTTCAATCGTTGTACTGTTGATATTTGGCTCTGTTGACTAATGAGTTTGCCTACCACTGACCTGGCTCATTTCATCTCAGTCACTAGTCAGCTGTGTAATCTTGGATGTGTCTCAGTTTCCTTATTTCTAATGCATGGCTAGTAATAATACCTTTCTAGGTTTTTTGTGTAAATTAAACTATATAGTTGATCTAGAAAAATGCTTGGCACAAAATTTGGCCAAGTAAGCCCACAGCAACTGTTAATGGTTGTATAAGTTTATAGGCTCTTGAAATTTTTAGAACATTTTGCTCTGATACAAAATGGCCCCAGACAACATGGATTAATTCAGTTCTTGACTTTTTTTTTTGCCTTAACTTTTTCTTCTCCTTTGTGGGAAGCTGCCCATTTTGTTGGTATAATTTGCCTGGCCGCCAACAGCTTCCCCAGCTCTACCCCCAAGTTTTCAAACTCATTGTTTCCTACCCGTTTTTCAGTAGAAGGAAGCTGAGTTTGTTTGAAAACAAACGTAGACTGAGTGAGTACAGAAATAAAATCAGGACAATAATGATACAATAATGATATTCATGGTAGGAAATTTGATATTAGTTTATTTATTCAACGAATAATTTATTTTATTCCTATAATGGGTCAGGCATTGGGGTGGGCAAAACAGAAATACCCCCTATTTTTCTGAACAGAGATGGTTTAAAAACATTTTCTGTTTTCTCTTTAACATTTTAGCAAAATGATTTCCTTATGCTACTACAAATTTTTAAAAACATTTAATATTAACTCATGATATCGAATTATGCAGATAATTTGCTTAACCCCTCTCTTATGTATGCATTCATATTTCTGCTTTTTTGGATATTGAGAGTGAATTTGTCTTTTGTGTAGTAATTGCGTGGAAGTACACACACAGGTGTATCTCATAGATTTTGTTAGGAACGGTTCTCAGAAGCAGACTCCTTTGGGGAAGAGGTAGGAATAAATTTAAGTTTCCTGATGCATATCACCAGGTGTCTTTCCAAAGGATTGACCCACTTACCTTTAATGGTGGGAGGCCATCCATGTAATTGTATCTTTGCTCCTGAGGTAAGCTCAAGGGGCACAGTTCAGGTCTGTCTGGCACATAGTGGGGCTTTGTGCTCTGCCTGATGCTGCTGGTGGGCGGTCTCCTGCTTCCCAGTGGAGCACCTTGTTCTTCTTGCTTCTAGATCCCTTCCTTGATTGACCGGATGCTTGTGTCATCCAACACAAAGACGGGGGCTGCAGGAGCCGAGGCCCTGTCCCTCCTGCTGAAGAGGCCCTGGGACCCCGCTGTGGGCGTGCTTTCTCATAACAAACCAGTAAGTCGGCAGCTCAGGACTTACCTGTGGCCAAGGAATTTTTAGAATCTGGTCTCAGAACTTTGGCAAGGGGATAGTAAGTGGGATGTTTAACTTTTTCATTGATAACTAGTTGTGTATAATGCGTAACAGTTTCCAAAGCAAATCAGCATTGGTTGGGATGAGCAGGTGTGGGGATACCTAGGATTTCGTGGAGGAGCCCTCTCACGCCCTGTTCTCTGGTGGCATTTTCCCCATAGAGCAAGCTCCCTGGCTCTCCGCTCATTCTCGTCGCCTCCTCCGGGCCCTCCAGTTCTGCGTTTCCCACCTCCCGCCGCCACCGCTTCTGGCAGTCTCAGCTCTCCTGCTTAGGCAAGGTATGTGTGGGGCCAGGAGGGACTGTCCTGGGTGGGA
Organism: Pipistrellus hanaki; assembly: GCF_964339955.1. Classification (NCBI taxonomy): domain Eukaryota; kingdom Metazoa; phylum Chordata; class Mammalia; order Chiroptera; family Vespertilionidae; genus Pipistrellus; species Pipistrellus hanaki. Next base: position 55,138,228 of record NC_140514.1, read on the forward strand.
CTATGGTCTGGGAGGACTGAGCAGACAAAATGCAGCAGTGGGCCAAAGTGAATGAACTAAATATGGAGCTTCCCCACCTCTCTTTTCATTTGGAATTGGAATGGTGCTTGTCCAGGGTTGATGGATTCTAGGGCAGGTTAAGCGGATTTGAGCAAAGACTTGAAACTTAACCTTTGCTGGCCTGGCTGCCACTTCCTTTCGATAGGTCATCCCCGTAGCCACCCATCTGCTGAACAATGGCAGTGGGGTGGGAGTTCTGCAGTGTCTTGAGCATATGATTGGAACCGTGAGAAGCAAAGTGCTGGAGGTGAGGCTGCCCTGCCTGAGTCACTGAGGCACACCCAGGCTCCGGGCTCTGCTCCCAGCGTTAGCCTCTGTGTAACTGTCTTGTTGTCTTTCTCTTTCCGCAAAGATTCACAGCCATTTCCCCCACAAACCCATCATCTTGATTGGCTGGAATACAGGAGCTCTGGTGGCCTGTCACGTGAGTAATTCCCACCTTCCGTGGAGGTTGCCTGGGGTAGAATGCTGCTGCCACTGCTGCCACCAGCCACCGCCCGAGTCCCCTTTTATGTTCCAGGCACAGTGCCGGATGCCAGACCTACATAATTACATTTTAAACATAAAAGTAAACCCCTTGGGCCCTCACCCAGTTTACCAGTGATCAACTTACAACAAGGCTTTTGACCATCTCTTTTCTCTGTCAGTATTGTGAAGAAAATCCCAAATATTTCATTCATATGCATTTCAGCATGTTTCTGTGAAACATTCCTCTCCAGGCTCCTCCCCACCCCCCACTCCCCTTCACAAACACAAGCACTGTTCTTCCACCTAAAGCAAAACAATGCTAGCAGGAAAATTTTTAATGGCTCTGGAATTTGCTGTTATATTCATGTTCCTTTCCAAGACATCAAGGAACCTTTCCTTTGTTACTTTACATACCATTTGCGTGCATATTACTTTGCATAAGTGTCCCTGACCTATCCAGAGCCCCAGTTCTCAAGTGGATAAGCTGAGTGAAGACTGTGCTGCTTGCTATGGTCTGTGCCATAAGAGGGGAAGGCTGTCTCCTCATAACCCTGGTCCCAGGACAGCAAATTCCCTAAGAAGTTGGAGTGCCTGGGAGTATGGACGTGGGGAGTGAGCAGGGGGCCTGTAGTCTAGGGAATTGACAGGATGGAAATATTAAGCCTCCCATCCAGTGTCCCAGGTGGTGGCTGCTTGTGGAACGGCACGTCTGTGTTCTGTGTTACTGTTGCCACCGCGGCTGGCACTGCTGGGGGTTGGGATGGGGAGGAGTAGATGGGACTAGCTGGTAGCTTTGGACCAGTTCTGATTTCTCGGTAGGAAGGCGCTTGACCTTGAGACAAACTATTCATTTCTAGGTATCGGTGATGGAGTACGTCACTGCGGTTGTCTGCCTTGGGTTCCCTCTGCTTACCGTGGATGGCCCCAGAGGGGTAAGCATGGGGCACCATTGATTGCTGGGCCGGTGAGAGAGTAGGGAGTGCGGGCCTCGCCCAATGTGCTGCACAGTGACTTCGGCAGCCCAGCTGGCTTCCTGAGCCGACCGGCCAGGGCAGTGCTTAGTGACTGTGGACTGCCTGATTGTGAACCCTGCGCTTGTTTTAGGATGTTGATGATCCCCTCTTGGATATGAAGACTCCAGTCCTCTTTGTCATTGGCCAGAATTCCCTGCAGTGTCACCCTGAAGCCATGGAGGACTTCCGGGAGAAGATTCGGGCCGAGAACAGTTTGGTGGTGGTTGGGGGAGCTGATGATAACCTCAGGTGGGTAGGCCACCCAGGGCTGTGGGACCCGTGCTGTGGTGGTGGAGAGCGGCCTGTGAGGTGGTGAGGTAGCTAGCTGTACAGGCTAATCTGGTTCAGACCACATCTGAAAGGGCATGAACAACCTTTTTATTTTTTTACATTTTTAACTACTTCAGATTTATAAAATGTTGCAAAGATAGTACAAAAAAATCCTGTATAACCCTCACCTGGATTTCTCAAATATTAACATCTTACATAACCAGTGTATAATTATCAAAGTCAAGAAATTAACTTCAATCTGATACTGTTATCTAATCTACAGATTCAGATTGCATCAGTTGTCTCTGGTTCAGGGTCCAGGATCACATGTTGCTGTTGGTGCCATGGCTTCCCTGTCTCCTTTAATTTGATTCATTTGATACTGCTCAGTTCGTCTTTGTCTTCCATGACCTTTACACGTTTAAAGACTTTGGCCAGTTATTTTGTAGACTGCCCCTCAGTGTAGGTTTTTGACATTTTTTATGAGTAGGTTGAAGAAATGTATTTCTGGCAGTAATGCCCCAAAGGCAAGGAAGGTAACGTCACTGCACCTCCTCCGAGGATACATGATGTTGGCATGTCTTGTCACTGGTGATGTTATCCTTGGTCATGGGTTACGGGGCCTCTGCCACGTTTCTCTACAGTAGTTACTATTTTCCCTTTTAATTAGTAGTTATCTTGTGGGGAGAAGATACTTTGAGACCCTATAAATATAGTCTTTGTCATCATGGGATTACTGGGGTAGGCATTTTTTTTTTTTTTTTTTAATAATTCTTTATGGTTGAATAATACGTATGTCCCCTTTTCCCCTCATTGACCCCTCCAGCCCGCCCAGGCCTTCACCACCCTACTGTCTGTGTGGAGTAGGCATTTCTTTACATTTTGTTCCTTCCTCAGGATGACTATGAACACGTTTTATCGTATAAAGTACCTTTTACATATTTTGAGGATAAACGGCCAAAGTTTGAGAGAGTTTTATGAGGCACCTTTAGTTCTTGAGATGTCTGCTCCCTTACAAGGCCAGCTCCCTTTTGGGCCGTTAGTTACATTTCCATGAAACATACTGAATGTGTCATGTATGGGGCCTCCTTTTCCTGTATGCTCACTCTGAGAGAGTCAGTCATTTAACTGGAGAGCTTAAAGCGGTGCCTGCCCGCACCTGTCTTGTGGGTTTCTTACCCAAAGGTGTTTGGGAGAATTCCTTTTGATCTTGGTCATTTGACAACTTCTCAGGGTTTGGGCCTTTGTTGGGGGTCTTGTAAGGTTCATGACGACATAGGACTGTGTATTTCCGGCACTTTTCTTATGCTCCTTAATGCAATCCCCCAATCTATCAGTGAGGTGTTATGATTCTCCATTTTGCAGATGTGGAAACTGAGGTGCAGAGAGGTTGCAACACCTGCCTAAGCACTTACATAGTCTTCCTCCCCAGGCCTTGAAAATAACCTCCACTGATGCCATGGAATATTTAGAACATTCCTCCTTTCTGTCTCTTAGGATAAGTAAAGCAAAGAAGAAGTCAGAGGGGCTGACACAGAGCATGGTGGACAGGTGCATCCAGGTACACACTTGCTTTTCGTTTTCTCAGCGAGGCTTCCTCTCTGCAGCCTTTGGCTTAGTCTTGCCAGTAACAGCCCTTTTGTCTCTGATGGGTAAGGGGTATATCCCCTGGGGCCTTTGGTGGCCCACATCACAAGCAAAGAGAAAGAGAAAGAAGAAGGGAGAAGAAGGGGGAAGGAGAGGAAGGAGCTAAAATGTGGAAGAAGTGTCAGGGAAGAAGGGGTTCACGGGAATGGTAGTGCATGACACCCCAGGGCACCTCCCCTCAGTTCCTCTGGCCTCTGGCTGCGGTTGGGGTTTGTGCCAGGTTTTGTGCACATGGGGAGGGCCTGGCACCTCAGATGCCAAAGCCAAGGTAATCAGTTTCAGTTGGAACTATGGGGCAGTCCCTGTTCTCCAGCCGAGGACTCTATGCTGGCCTCTCTTACACCAGGATGAGATTGTGGACTTTCTGACTGGAGTGCTCACTCGCACCGAGGGGCACGTGGGTGCCGAGCCGCGGGACCAGGATGCGGAGAAGAAGAAGAAGCCCCGGGATGTGGCCCGCAGAGACCTGGCCTTTGAGGTCCCCGAGAGGGGCAGTCGACCTGCCTCGCCAGCTGCCAGGCTTCCAGCCTCCCCGTCAGGCTCCGAGGTAATGTGGCAGGGAAGGGGAACGAGGACCACAGAGCTGGTGTTTTGGCTTCTCGGGGTCACCTATGTGCTGGGGGCCAGTGCTTTAGGCCTGTGAGTTCCTACAGGGTGAATTCCTGACCAGGGAATGCCAATAGGTGGTGAAATCTAGACAATGTTGGCTCGGCTCTTGCCCTTCTCACTCTGCTCAGGATCTCTCCAGTGTGTCCAGCAGCCCCACCTCCAGTCCTAAGACCAAAGTAACCACAGTGGCCTCGGCCCAGAAGTCCAGTCAGATTGGGAGCTCTCAGCTGCTGAAGAGACACGTGCAGCGGACGGAGGCTGTGCTGACCCACAAACAAGCCCAAGGTATCGTGCCTGGCCCTGTGGCCCCTCTCTGTGCTCTGCCGCTGACGTCAGGTAGCCATTGGGATGTATTGGCATCTGCAGCTTTTCCCAGGGGCGTGTGAGCAGCGCCTTTCCCACATTCCTGTCCGGGCAGAGTGAACACCGAGGGCTGCTTTCAGGGTGAAACGTCCCTTGAGGTCTGTGTCGGGGCTGCAGCAGTCCACTGGCTACAGCTTTGTCTTGTGTTCTGGCCGGTTAGGCTGTGTGGGCTGACTACATGTATGCTGGCCTCAGGTGCTTTTCTAACTCCCAGTGCGGGGAGCTACCGCTGCTTCAGGCCCTGCACAGCCTCTCCTGCAGCCAGGGTGCCCTCCAGGGTGCTTGGCTTGTTCATCAGATTCCAGGGCAGCTTAATGGGGTCATGCCCTTTCTTTGTGTTGCTTTTGAAGAGTTAAGATTTCCACACTGGGACTTTCAATGAGGCTTATGAGATAGGTGTTAGGGTAGGCTGGGGAATATTGGTGTGATTGAAATTAGAGTTTGGAGATCAGTGAGTGCTACGTAAGAAGCTCTAGGCAAGGGAGTTCAGTGGATAGGGAGAGAAGGAGATGCAGTGGCTCTATCCCTCGCCCACTTTGATCCAGTGGGTGGCTCTGAGATGAGTCTCTTAGGCATTGGTGTTTGATGATGTATCCAGGAGCACATATCAGCTGAGGTTCAGGGACGAGGCAGAAGCCAGAGCTGGTTGGCAGTGAGAGAGAGGTGGAGGTGACAGCAGACTCCTTCCTTCCCCTGTGTGTCCTTCAGTGAAGCCAGGGTAAGGACTTAAAACCCAGGCCTCTAAGGAAGTTGCCCTTGAGGGAGGTGCTGACGAGCAGCAGAATCTCGAGTGGTTAGATGAAGGCAAAAAGGCCAGACGCTCGGGTCATGTGGATGCTCTGTGACCTGGGCTTTCTCAAGTGTGGCAGAGCCAAGTTCTCGGTGGGTGTATCACTCAGGCTTTCGATGAAGAGAGAGCCAGTGGTCTGGTGCCTCTGGAGGGGATCATTGCTTGAGAACCAAGGCGTTTTGGAAAGCTGATTGGAGGGCTGGGTTCGAAATGGAACCCAGAGAATCATGGGGCAGCAGCTGAAGCTGCTTGGACTGAGCTCACAGACAACGGGGAGGACAGCAGCTAATGTCATAGAGCCCTCCCTGCTGCTCGGCCTCTTCCGGTGCTTGACTTGCTGTGGCTCAGGGAATCTTGGCAGTGGCCCCATGGGGCAGGTGCCTTTGTATTTCAGTTTATAGATGATTTCTTGGAGCTGCTAAAAGCAGTAATTCCAGAGAAAGCCCCTGTTGACTATTTTCTAGAACATTCTCATATTCTTACTCCCTCTCTTTCTCTCCTTTCTCTGGCTAGCTGTGATTCTATAATTCTTTCTGATTCCTTCCAGCACAGTTTGCTGCTTTTCTGAAACAAAACATGCTGGTGAGGAAAGCTCTTCCTCCCGGCACCTCCTCCTGTCTCTTCGGTGAGTATCACTCTTTCTCACCTTCTCCCTCTTGGCTCCCGCCGCCTCTCATTGTCCCTGTTTGCTTTCCTCCTGTTCTTTTCTCTCTAGAGACCTTTTTCTTTTTCTTTTCCCCCTGACTCCTTTTGCTTATTGCTCCACTGTCTTTGCTTTTTCTCCATTCTTTCTGTTTGCCTCTCATGGTGTTTTCTCTTTTTGTTTCTTATCATAGCTCTTAGCTCTGCTTCTCCCATGAGTGCCTGTGGCCATTGCCTGTGAGCCTGCGTTTCCTTGGGCATTTTTCTCCCTGCCAGTGGCTTCCTCCCTCCATCCTGGCCGCGGCAAGCCACTTACCGTCATAAAACTGGAGCTCCTTTTCCTTTCGTTACCTCTTTTCGATGCAGATTTTAACTAATGCCTTTTTTTTTTTTTTAATATATTTTATTGATTTTTTTTCACAGAGGAAGAGAGAGGGATAGAGAGCTAGAAACATCGATGAGAGAGAATCATCGTTCAGCTGCCTCCTGCACACCCCCCACTGGGGACATGCCCGCAACCCAAGGTACATGCCCCTGCCCAGAATCGAACCCGGGACCTTTCAGTCCGCAGGCCGACGCTCTATCCACTGAGCCAAACGGGTCCCGGCTTAACTAATGCCTTTTTTAAAGTATGTTTTCTAAATTAACTTTTAGAGAGAGGAACGGAAAGGGATAGAGAGACAGAACTGTCTGTGAGAGAGAAACATCTTTGTCCGCCTCCTACATGCCCCCTGCTGGGGACCATGCCTGCAGCCCAGACATGTGTCCTGACCAGAAGTGAACCGGTGACCTCTTGGTTCTTGAGTCGATGCTCAATCACTGAGCCACACTGACTGGGCTGGTTCCTTGAACAAATCTTCCAAGCTGGTTGTGCCTTGACTATGGTCTGGAATAACTCCCTATGGCCCATGCCATCTCCCTCACCCTCCTGGGACTGCTGCCTTCTTCCAGCCCTGGTTGCCTGTGCTAAGATGAGGGACTGGAGCTGGGGGATCTGGGGGTAAAGAGGGGATCTGTGAGGAAGCCTGAATGATACCCAGGCTTGGCCACATGCAGGGTGAATCTGTTTGAGTCAACGGAGGGGAAAGCCTGTGTGTGAACAGTAGCCTCTCTGTACCGAGGACAAGGGCCCTGGGGCTGGGCTGTGACTGGCCACTGCTGCCCTGTGACTTTGGGTCGGCAGCTGTAAAGGCCTCCTGGCTGAGGTGCTTCCTTGCCGAGGAGCTCCTGAAGCCAGACTGAAATAGGAAAGGGATCACGGCTTTTGAGCCTGGGAGTGCTGTGTAGATCCATTGTGATGAGCCCTGTGATTGGCCTTTGCTGGGCAGGGCTGCAGTGTCTTCTCCTTTCTTTTTGTTCCAACCCACAGCCCCCGTCTTTCCAACTGCAGGGCAGAGTGAGGAATGGGGATGCGCCATGTCCTGAGAGGGGCAGGGGCAGTTCCGCCACAGCGGGCTGAGCGAGGTGGGACTAACACAGGTTGGAGTGTGGCTCCGTGTGTGGCTGGCACTCCTGTGTGTTCCCACATACAGCGTACCCGTACTGGCCCTGACCGTCCGTGTCTGGGAACTGTGGAGGACCTCACTCAGCTCTCTCTCTTAGTTCCCATCTCATCAGAACAAGCGGAGGAAGCAGAGAAAGAGGATCTGAGGGTACAGCTAAAGCGGCACCATCCCTCCAGTCCTCTGTCTGGCAGTAAGGCCTCCAAGCGACCCAAGATCAAGGTGTCCCTCATCTCCCAAGGGGACCCAGCTGGAGGGCCTTGTACTCCTACCCAAGGAGGAACCCCAGAAGGTGAGTTTCCCTTGACTGAGCTCTCCCCGGGCTCGTAACTTTGCCCTCTTGGGGCTGCTTGCTGGCACTCAGCCTCAACTGCAGTGCGAGGGGTGCCTGAGCAGGGGGCTTGAGGTGTCCCACAGGAAGGGGGCAGTGACCTGATCTGCACTAGCACCAGGAGGCAGGACGAAGATCAGAGGAAGCTCTGGGTTCATGCAAGGCATCATATATCTAGGGTTTTTGTTTGTTCGTTTCAATTAAAAATAAAATATTCCAGAAAGTTTAGGCAACAGAAAGAGAAAAAATAACTCCAGCTCTTCCTATTCCCATGTAGTTATTCTTCATTGTTCCGTTTCCAGTCTTTGTCCATATACCGTGCATTCAGCCTGGCTGTGGAGGGAGAGCCGATCGGGCCTGACTGGGGCTTGGGGCTTGTTTTGCAGCTGGGGGAGGAAAGCCCGTCATGATGACCCTGGGGCAGGCGGCAGCAGGTGCCAAGGAGCTCACAGGGCTTCTCACCACAGCCAGGTGAGTCTGCTCCTCGGTCTGTCTCTGTCCCCTTCTTTCTTTTCCCCTTTCTTCTGGTCCACATAGGCTTTGGGCAGATGGTGGATTCTGGGTTCTGACCATCTGAGGAGTGTAACTTCATTTTGGGTGGGATGTTTATTTTTCTTTTGGACAAACGCAGGAGTTCAGTTCATTTTCACCTAAAGTTTGCAAAGCATCCGGTAGCTCTTGCTTCAAGGCCTGAAGTCTTCACTTTAGGCATAACTTCTAGAAGGACTAGTGGCCGATTCAGAAGTTTCTTGCCTCGTGTCCATTGCTGAAACCTTGCTGGGCTCCATTCCGGCCCCTCCCGGTGCTGCTAGGGCTTGCTGCCCTCAACCTGTGTGTAACAGCTCCTGTCTTTACATGCAGGCCCAGTGCTTCTGAAGCGGCTGTGCCAGCCAGCCCGGCCTCCTCCGTGGTCTCCAGCAGCACCGCCCCCAGCCCCCTGCACACACTCCAGAGCCGCCTGGTGGCCACCTCCCCTAGCAGCTCTCTCCCAGGTACCCGGGCACAGCATCCGACCTCCCAGCAGAGTCTGGGCAGCTGGTGGAGGGTGGTCCTGGCAAACAGCCTGGAGCTGAATCCCGAGGACATTCCTGGGGTCTCAGGATGTCAGGGAAGTTTGACAAGAAGCTGGAATTAGCTTCAAGGGGCATGAAGTTCTTGGCCTTAATATGTACAATGAATAAACATCACAGTCTGCAGGCAGTGCACCCTACACTGTAAGGAGGAGAAATTGCTGGTAGAAGATGAGGTATTGTGTTTTATTTCGGTGTTTTTCTCAGCATGTTCTCTGGTGAGGATTAAATTACATTTTTAAAAAGTCCTTTCACTTCCCTAGAAGAAGTGAGGGAATTTGGAGTTCTGAACAGTGGGATTCAACCTCTCTGGTTTTCCTAAAACTGCCCACACTCTAGGACAGGTGGTTGGGAGCAGGTTGGGATGTGCGGAGGAATGGAAGGCGTGCATCTGCATGGACCCTTCCTCACATGGGCTCCAGCGGGCATGCTGGGGCCCTGCTGGCTAGAGCGGGAGGCATGTCCGGGGGAAGAGCACACATGGCGTTGGCTGGCTGGGGAGGGTGGACGGGCATGACTGCTCTCGAATAAATGGTGGAGCTTGTACTGATGGCTGTCATGTCATTGCCTAGGGGCCACATCCGCCAGCAGCCTCCTCCAAGGCCTCAGCTTCAGCTTACAGGACATCAGCAGCAAGGCCTCGGGCCTCCCGGCAAGTCCCTCCCCAGGACCATCCCCACAGGTGCGCCTCTGCCTTCCTCTGGGCTGGGCTGGGCAGGTGTGGGAGGAAGCCTCCGCTTGGTGGTTTTTGGTGGGGAGTCTGGGTCTGGAGTCTGGGTCAGGACAAATAGCCTCTGGCTTCTCAGCTGGGAGCTACCCAAGGTTACGGCTCCGTCACTTACTGTGGGACACTGGGCAGGTTTCCTGATCTCTCTGTATCTTTGTTTCCTTGTCTGTACAATGACCATGGAAGTCTATCCCTCACAGAGCTGTTTGAGGGCGAAATATGTGGGGAATGCCTGGAAGAGCACCTGCATGTGGTGGGCACTCAGTACAGGGCAGCCTTTCTAACATGCTGTGGGCACGCCACACTTGTGCATGGCTGTTGGGCAACAGCTTCTGATCCCCTGGGCTGGTGTGTCCCACAGGCCACCAGTGTGAAGCTGCCCACTCCCATACAGAGCCTGGGTGCCATCACCACAGGCACCAGCACCATTGTCCGTACCATTCCTGTCGCCACCACTCTCTCGTCCTTGGGTGCCGCTCCTGGTGGAAAACCTACAGCCATCCACCAGCTGCTGACCAATGGGGGCCTCGCCAAGTTGGCAAGCAGCCTCCCTGGCCTGGCTCAGATCTCCAACCAAGCATCAGGTGAGTCTTTCTTGAGGACCATGGGGATTCCCGGATATGGGGTCTTCCCCCAGGACCTTCTTGTCTCACATGGGCCAGGGATGCTATTGAACCCAACCAGGGCCTTGGCATCCACCCTCAGGGATTTAGCTGTGTGTCTGGGGGGCGGGGGGGGGTCCATCCCCCAGAGAGGTTGAGAGAGCACAGGCTGTTTTCTGCTGCCTTTCAGAATGACTGAGGGCTGTAGATTACCCAGCTGGGGAGGAGGCCAAAGAGGGTGTGCTGTGGGGAAGAAACTCCCCAGGAAAGGAAATAGGGGTGTGACAAAACACACACACACACACACACACCCTACTTCTCTTCTCAGGCTTGAAGGTCCCCACCACCATTACGCTGACCTTACGAGGGCAACCAAGCCGGATCACCACACTGAGCCCCATGGGCCCAGGAGTAGCCCCATCCGAGGAGCCCGCCTCCCAGGTGCTGCCCTCCAGCTCACAGGTGAGTCTGCCCGGGAAGATGGGGGAGACAGGCTCTAGCAGTTTCCATGTACTGGGCTTGTAGTTAGGTCAGATTCAAATCCAGAACCGGGCTTGTAGCTTTGGACCTTTGAGCCTCCTTTTCTGTCACACTCCCTGGACCGTTGTGAGGTTAAATGTGTAGTGTCCCCGTGTGTCCTAGTGCCTGTGTTTCATGTTTTGGTTTACTTTCCCTCCCCATTCCTTTTTTTCTCTGCTCAGTTCTGTCATGCATTGGTTGTGGCTCAGGGTTTCTAGCATTGTGCCCTTCCAGATCTGGACACTCATTGCCGTCTTTTTCGGGCACAACTTGGTGTTTGGTTTTTTATTTTATTTTATTTTATTTTTTAACATATGTATTTTTATTGATTTCAGAGAGGAAAGAAGGAGAGAGGTAGAAATATCAATGATTAGAGAGAATCATTGATCGGCTACCTCTTACACACCCTGCACTAGGGATCAAGCCCACAACCTGGGCATGTGCCCTGACTGGGAATCGAACCATGACCTCCTGGTTCATAGGTTAACACTCAACCACTGAGCCATGCTGGCTGGGCCACAACTAGGTTTTTTATAGCTCTTACCAGAAGTCACCTGCAAGTCCTCTTAGCTGATCTGATTTCCTTTATGACCTTTTCCAGTGAAATGTTTCTAATCTTAATTGGTGATCTGAGAGCCACTCAAAGGCCAGAGATTAAAGAGAACAGTCGTTTGTGCCCAGTGTGGAGTGTGCTTGCCTCAGTGCCCACCGTTCCAGCAAAGCCTTTCACACAGGACGGTGCTGTGCCAGCTGTGTGGCAGAGCTGGCCCTGAGCCTGGCTTTCCCACACGGGCTTTGCCTGGGGCCGGGGCTGGGCATGCGTGGCAGGGACCGTTGCTGACTGGACCAGAAGCTCCTCTGCACAGAGGCTGTTCCTGGCCCTGCTGGGGTCAGAGCCACCCCTGCTGTCTGCAGAGAGGGGGCGTGTTCTCGTTATTTTATTCATTATTGTTTCAGTCACAGGGTGATTATGCTTATCTACATATATAAAAGCCTAAGTGACTGAACAACCAACCGGTCCATCGGTCTCTATGCCGCACACTGACCACCAGGGGCAGACGCTAAATGCAGGAGCTGCCCTCTCGTGGTCAGTGCGTCCCACAGCGCGAGTGTCGCTCTGCTTTGAAGGGCACCAGAAGCCAGGCACACAGCTGGCAGGTGCAACTGTGGTGCCTCTGTGGCTACATGCTACCCAGTGGCCGGGCAGGCGCAGTGAGGTCGGCATGAGCGGGGGTGGCACAGCACCTGCCCTGATACTACATCCCCCAGGGGTCCCGGATTGCAAGAGGAGCAGGCCAGGCTGAGGGACCCCACCGGTGCATTTAGAAAGTGCAAATTTCCCATGATACCATTCCCAGGAGGATATCCACTGTTAGTAGCTTGATCTTCATTCTTCTAGATTTTTCTCTGTATGCAAAGTGTATTACTTTAATTTTTGACAAAAATGAGATCACAAAATATGGACTTTTATAGCTATCTTTGTTTACAAAACACATTATGATGTGTTTCCCTGTTGATTACAGAGAGACCCATCTATGCTCTGACAAAGGAGCTATTAGATTCAGACCTATTGCTCTGACAAGGCAGTTGTAAGAAAGTGGGCTTCAGCCGAAACCGGTTTGGCTCAGTGGAGAGAGCGTCGGCCTGCGGACTGAAAGGTCCGGGTTCGATTCTAGTCAAGGGCATGTACCATAGTTTCGGGCACATCCCCCAGTGGGTGTGCAAGAGGCAGCTGATCAATGATTCTCTCTCATTGATGTTTCTAACTCTCTGTCCCTCTCTCTTCCTCCCTGTAAGAAATCAATAAAATATATTTTTTTTAAAAAGAAAGTGGGCTTCACCGCCACTGATAGAGAGCTGGGTTATGTTTGTGTTTTGACATCGTAAGTAATGGTGTGGTGCACACCCTCGTCATGATGTTTGTTTACTCGGGGAACTTGTACAGGCTGGAGACCAGTATGTGTATGCATACTGTATGTATGAGTGTATGCATCTACCCCCTGCCCGCTGCCTATTGTCCTTCACCAGGTTTTGCTAATTTACAAGTTAAGACACAGTGATGAGAATATCTGTTTGTTTATCCAGGGGTCTTCAAACTTTTTAAAGTGGGGGCCAGATCACAGTCCCTCGGAGAGCTGGAGGGCCGGACTATATGAACTACTAATTCCTACTGTAACACCTTGGCTGCGCTCACTGCCCAAAAAACCTGGCGGGCAGGATCAGACTCCCCTGGGGGCTGCATGTGGCCCGCGGGCCGTAGTTTGAAGACCCCTGGTTATACCATTGTCAGGTGTGGAAATTAGTATTTTTAATTTTATTGATTTGGTGGGTGAGAAGTTAAATTGTTTTAATGTGCATTTTTCTGATTATTTGTGAGATGGTATGTCTTTTATGAATTACCTGTTATATTCTGTGTCTGATTATTTTATAGCAACTTTAAATATTCCAATGTTGTTCCTTTATCTATTTTATACAAGTTGCATATACTTTATTCCAGTCAGTTGCGCTTTTTTTCCTTTCTATTGAAATATTAAATTCATGTCTTTCAACTTTGTTTCTGGATCTTTTATCATGCAGACATTAAAAAATTTTATACAGTAAGGTCTTCAAATCTTTTCCCTTATGCTCTTCCCATTACAAGATTATAATCTTATTGCATTTTGTTTTTAATATATTTTCTTTTTAAGATTGTGGTAAAATATACATACATACCCTTTTTAAGGCCCAGTTAAGTGGCATAAAGCACTCACATTGTTGTGCAGCCATCACCACAGTTCACCTCTAGAACTCCCCCATCATCCCATATTGAAACTGTTTTCTTATCATGCTTGTTTGTTTACCTTTAGTTTTCATTCCACTTGGAATTTGTTTCTTTTTTTAAAAAAATTTATTTCTATATGCTAAGCGAGATAAGGATCTAACTACAGAGTAGTCCATTCATTTTTCGTTGTTTGACATCCACTGCTCTCTCATTCTAGATTACCATGCACACATGGGCCAGTTTTGTACCACTTGACCTGTCTGTTCCTACACTGGCTTTCTATTATTGTTTGGTAATGCAGGTCCTCCAATTAAGGGAGTATCAGTTGTGTTTCTAGTTTGCTAATATCTTTATCCTTTTCCTTTCTCCTGATAAATAATGGGTTTTTAATTTTGTCCATTGCCCTTTTGGAATCAAATGAGTTGAATGAACATAAATAGTTCCTTGTAATTAAACTAATGAATTACTTCAATAGATTTCCTAATGTTGAGCTATCAAATTTTTCAGATTCAGGAGTTTGTCCAATATGTCCTATTATTTTTTTTTCACATGTCCACACTTATTTTTATTTTGCATACATGGGAAAGAAGACCCTATCAAAAGGAACAAAACATAATAGGAAAAAAAACACAATAGAAAGAAAAAAACCAAGTGTTTCAGAGAAAGGAACTCTTCGGATTTGCTTTTATTTTAGTAAAGGTTTTGGCCTCTGCTTATTAGTGATATTGGCCTGTAGCTTTCTTTCAGTCACCTCTGCTTTTGTGTGTGCTTTTCCCATAAGATGATATGAGAAGTATTTTATGTTTTTCTCATCTTCTCAAACGTTTATATGTCGTAGAAATGACCAGTTCCTAGGTGTTTGATGGAAAGGACCTCTAAGCCTTCGGGCCTGTTTTCAGGCAGTTCTGACCTTTGCTGATGCCGCCTGAGGCACAGCTGGAAACAGGCCCACCCGGTGCCCTCCGCTTTGTCAGGTGGTCCTTCGGCTGCGGTGCATTGGGGCGCTGGTTAGTGTTGAAGAGATTAGCGTCGTTGGGAACGTCTTCCTGGCTAAATGGAAGACCAGAATAAAGATAATATACTACTTCTACCTGGGGAAGTTAACTCAGAGCTTAGTTTGTATCTCAGTACAATGGGTGGTAATTACTAGGGAGGTTCTGGTGATGATTCCTTTCTTACAAAGGAGATATTATTAGATTCAGACTTGCTGACTTGAAAGCTTCTAACAATTACCTTATAGTGTTCAGACTGCCAGACAGTGGTCAGGCCCTCTGCTTCAGCAAGCTGTGTGATCCTGGGCAAGTCACCCAACCTCTCTGGACTTTGGTTTTCTCGTCTAGTCTGGTGAGGCGGTGGTTGTTGTGGTGCTGGGATTAGTAGGACCTGTCTCAGAACCTCCTCAGGCTTTGGAAGATGTATTTCCAAAGGTTGAGAAACAATCCACCCATTTATGACATTTACAATACATTTGGAAATGTGAACACTGACTGGATAATGGTTGGTATGAAGGAATTATTAACCTTTTTGTGTGTAATAATGGTGTTTAAAAGTTGGAAACAATATCCCCTTCCTATTTTCGGGTTCCAAACTGCAGTATTTTTGGGTAGAATGAATTTACAAAGAAAGGCAGTGTGAGCACCAGCTAATGTCTCTGAGGTTGTGCAAACATGAATGTCTGCTTTGTTTCTGGCACTGAAGGTGCTTACTGCGAGCTTCCTTCATGGAGCTGACAGCGGTGTGGTCCTGAGAGGCTGGAGGGGAGCAGGGACAGAGGCTGCTGTGCCTGCGTCCACGTCCTGAAAGCATCCTTGCCTGTGGTCACCAGGCTTCCCTCTGCCTGGCGACACCTCTGTGGCCACATGGCCGTGGCGGCCCCTGGGAGTGGGCACTGTCAGGTGTATTACTGACCAGGACGGAGCAAGCTCAGTGCACAGCCTGTCTTTGGGCGGGGTGAGCACATGGGAGGTGCATCCTTTCGGATTCTAAATGTCAGACCCTCCTCGCGCCTCCTCTCCTGCCCCTCTGGCCTCCCCTCTGCTGCTTTTCCGGGTGAAATCTAGAGAAGGGAGAGAACCTGGTGAGAAAAGGCCAGTTCTCTCAGCCTTGCTTCATTCTTCCTGAATGTGAGGCTCAGCAAGTCAGGGCGTCCTCCACAACACTGAAAGCCGGGGAGGCCTGGGAGGGATCCGCCGCACAGCATGGAAAACCTCTCTCAGTCTGTCCCTTCCCCTTCCCCTGGCTCCTTTCCGCATTTACCCTGGCCTCGAGTGTAATAGAGCTCGCCTTTGTAGTTAAACAAGTATACTCGGTGATTTATGCAGCTTGGCTCATCTAACCCCAGTGCCTGGCGTGTGCTGTCATAAGCTGAGGAAAAGGAAGCTCAGAGCATGGCCACTGGCCCTGGGAAGTGGCAGGGTCTGAGTGCAGCATCCATGCTGTGTGACCCACTGGCTGCCAGAAGGCACGTCCTTGTGCACAAGGCTTTTCCCCATGGAGAGTCTCTTCGGCATAAATTCTCAGGCTTGGGGTGAGGGGCCGGAGGATGTGGAATGTTAACTGCCAAGTTCTGACCTGTTCACTCCTCTCCTGCCCTAGCGCCTGCCTCCAGCTCCCTGACGACGCACGTGAGGTTGGTGATGGCTGCTGCCGGGAAGCCCGGGCACCTGTGCTGTCCTGCTGAGCTGCCCACTTGTCTGAAAACCCTTTAAGACACTCATTTCTGCCTCTCTGCCAGCTGCCTTCGGGGTTGGCCTGTGGGTCCTGTGAGATGTCAGGCTAAGTGACATGGTGCCAGCAAGGGGAGCATCGTCCCTCAGCATCTACAGGTCTGGCTCCCAGAACCGCTGGCTCCTCAGCAGGCCGGGACTTTGGCAGATCACCAGCGCTAGCTGTGACTTGCCCCGGGCAGCATTTCACGAAGGAGCCTTTTGGAAGTCTGTGCTACCCTCTGCCAAGTTGGGAGGAGACATGCTTGTGGTCTAGGGCTGCAGGGGTTCAGATTGCGAGCCCTTTGCTGAGGGCCAGCGTCATCCCGGCCGCCAGCTGGCGGTCAGTATTAAAAGGATGTTTTGGACGTTCTGCTGCCCTCACTGAGTAGCAGAGGAGAGTAAAACACAGCTCCCTCGTAGGAATCACACCAGTCGTCTCTGCGACTGAGAATACCTAACTCGGATCCATCCGGGCAGAGCACACTGGGCTGTCCTCTCAGTCCCTTTGGCCACTGACATGTGGAGAGCAGCAGTCGCTAAGAGAGGAAAACAGGCCCCTTTTTTTATCGTGGGTTGGGCACTTCCTCTATGCAGAGAGCCTGCAGGTCCAGAAAGGTCGAAGAAGACCAATGGCCAGCAAAGGAAGTAGCTTCAAAGATGAGTCAGTAAGCCCTGCTGCTAAAACGATTCGGGCTTGAGGCTTTGCCTCTCGGTCCTAAGGAGCTGCAGAGTCAACTGGCGATGAGAAGAATTTGCAAGGTCAGGGGGAAGATAGCCCCACCCCCAAAACCTCTCCCCAGTGCTGGCAGGTGAAACGGGTAGCCAGCTAAGTTAGCATCTGGGCGTCCCAGGAAGCCTCGGCAGAAGACCACGAAGGCCGAGCTTCCGTGTTGGTGTCTGTTTCTGTGACCCATGCAGTTTGCCTTCCTGCTCAGAAGTGGGGGGACCGCTGGCACTGACGCTCCCGGGCAGCACTCTGCTCCTGGTGCCAGCCTGCGCCCGGAGGAGCAAGTCTCTGGACAAGTAGTCGCTGCAGATGGAGCTTGGAGTCCCTCCCCTCCTCACAGTACTTTTGTGCAAAGGTAGCTTTAGATTTGGCTTAGAACACATTGTCCGCAGCAGCCTCCCTTCCCCCCTTTCGTGCTCCAGAACGTTCCCAGCTATGGCGATGAGTCAGGCACCGGTGGGACTCTGCGGTGTCTGTAGGCAGGGAGACCACAGCATGCCATGGCTGGGACTGTGGTCCAGGGTCCTGGCCCAAACCAGACAGCCTGCCTTCACTTCAGGAGTGCCCCCCTTCCATCTGAGTGGCAGCCAGGCGGGGTGCACAGCGTGCGGGACGGGAGACAGGTCTGGGCACGTGTAAGAGAGGAGTGGAGGGCATCTTAAACGTCATGCACTGACCCCCGCAGAGCTGGGCTCTGGTGACTCGGAGAATGGCGCTCTATTCTTGCATCAGCTGGTAGAGAACTGCTTTCTGAAATTCAGGAGGCAGTAAGTTTGAAGAAGAAATGAAATCTGAAAGAGGCATCCCTAGGCCAGGGGGTTGATAACTTTAAGGTAGAATAACATTCCAGCAGGACCTGAGGCTAGTGGGACTGTGAACATGGAAGCTTTTAGGAATCATTGGGACGGGCAGAGGGTCCTGAACGGCCACTCGTGACGGCGGGGTGCCGCCTAGACAGCGCAGGCTGGGCTGCCCCTGGAAGATGCCGGCGTGGTGTGTGCTGGGGCCAGAGCAGCAACAACCACCTCCCTAGTCCTTCCCACGGAGGGAAGACTTCCTGAGGCTTGGGGTGCACACCCTGGAGAATGCCGGCCTGGAGAAGGGGAGTTGTAAGGACATAGGTTCTTCACCGCAGAGGGAGGCTAGAGGGCCGTCATTGAGTCCATAGAGTCACGTTCGCGGGTTCCACGTGTCTATTCCACCCACACCGCCGGAAATGGAAAAGGAGCTTCTACCCACCGCCCAGCAGGCTGGGTCTGACCGCAGGTGGGATCTGCTGGCCGGAGCGCGGAGGATCCAAAGGCTCTGGGTGAATTCTGGGGTGACAGGAGTGCTGGTGCCTGTAGGGGAAGATGGAGGAAGACCTGTCTGTCCTGGGGCCCCCACAGGGCAATCTGGGCTGGATGGTTACAGACTGAGCCCCTGTGACGGTTCTGTTCACATTAGTAAGAACATTACAGAAATAAAAACGACTTTGCATCGCTCCCTCTCGTTTTCAGTTGGCTTCTTGTGTGTGTCTGGTAACTACCCAGAAAATAAAAGCTAAGATACTGTGGTCACACCTGAGTTCATCCATTGACGCCAGTGCCATGGGGTAATTCCTTTAGTGGTGAGGAAACCGAGGCACAGAAAAGTCACAGTAGGAAGTGGCAGGAGCAGGGCTAGAGCCCAGGCAGTCGCTGGCAGTGTCGGGGTTCTGAGGGGAGACTCAGGAGGTTTGGCCTTCATGTGACCCTTCTTGGTTCACGTCCAACCAGGTCTGCAGGGATTGCTGCTGGCAGGGCGGCCTGGCTCAGTAGGTGGGGTTTCTTGCCCTTGGTCCTGAGAAATTGAAATCCCTTTTCACATCCTGTACCTCCACCCCTCCAGTAAGTAGTGAGGTGAAGAATGGATTCCAACCACCAGATTATTTGTAAGCTTGTATACAAGAGGACCTTCCTGCTGACCCTTAATTCCAGGCCCCTGTCTGCGTCGGAACCCTCTGGGTGGAGCCATGGTGTGGGTCCGTGGGCCCTGCACAGGGGGCTCATCTGTCCCATCCGTGGTAGAGACTCAGAGTTCTTTCCCTCCCTCCCACTGACCGGGGAGTCGGATGGAGTGAGAGATGGGACCAGGTGTTCAGATGATAGCTGTCCTAAACTTCAGGAGTGGAGGACAGGGCCGTAGCAAATTATGATGCAGAAAAATCTTTGGTATCTTTAGCTCCCTTATTAGATTTTTTGTAACCCTCACCTGAAGATATTTTTCCCATTGAATTTTCAGAGAGTGGGAGCGAGGGAGAGAAACATTGATGTGAGAGAAACATGGATCACATGCGCCCCAGCCAGGGTCGGGGATTGAACCTGCAACCCATTTACATGCCCTTGACTGGGAATGGAACCCTGTCAACCCTTCAGTGTTCAGATCAATGCTCTAACCATTGAGCACACCAGCCAGGGCTTAGCTCCCTTTCTTAAAGCATGTTAGGCTTGGTGATTATAGGAAGCAGAGACCACTCGCCACCCAAATTAGTTTGTAAAGGGAGCCTTCTCCCGGTGGGCGTTAGACTGGACCTGGCGGTTTCTGCTCCGGCCTCCTGGCCTGTGTTACAGCCTCCCGCCACGGAGCCCTCCGTGGATGATGGCTCCTCTCAGCCCGACTGCGGCTGGGCCCCACGCGGCTGACCAGCTGCGTCCTCAGTTCTGACAGTGGCGTGGAGCGTGGTGTTGAGCGCTGACACTCACTGTGGGACCGGCTGTCTCCCCTTCAGTTCTGTCCGTGCTTGGACCCCAGAGCTGGCAGTTCTACCGTCTGGAGCGTGCGTACCCGGCGAAGATGCCTGTGTCTTGTGAGTTGTCATTATGTAATGTCTCTACCTGCTCATTTTCTTGACCCTGCAGTTTATTTTATCTGACATTCTGATGTCAGCTCTGATGTCAATCTGTCTTTTAATTGGTATGTTTAGACTGTCTCCATTTAATGTAATTATACAGGGTGGGGCAGAAGTAGGTTTACAGTTGTGAGCATGTAAAACACAGTTTATTCTTGTATTTTATTTATTAATTATTTATTATCTTCCATACAAATAACTGTAGACCTATTTTTGCCCCACCCTGTAGCTGTGTTAGGGCTTACGTCAGCCATTTTACTTTTGCTTTCTGTTTGCTTTTTTCCTGCTTTCAAGTGCCTAACTTGAACGTTTTTTTAGGATGCCATTTTGATTTATTTGTAGTGTTTGTTTGCTTTTAATCCTCACTTGAGGGGTGAGCATATTTTTTCCATTGATTTTTAAAATATTTATTGATTTCAGTGAGGAAGGGAGAGGGAGAGAGAAGTAGAAATATCAATGACGAGAGAGAATCGTTGATTGGCTGCCTCCTGCATGCCCCCAACTGGGGATCGGGCCCACAAACCAGGCATGTGCCCTTGACTGGAATTGAACCTGGGACCCTTCAGCCCGCAGCCCAATGCTCCAACCACTGAGCCAAACCAGATAGGGCTCCATTAATTTTTAGAGAGTGGAAGGGAGGTGGAGAGAGAGAAATATCCATGTTAGAGAGAGACATCAATTGGTTGCCTCCCACAGGTGTCCCAACTGAGGATAGGGATTAAATCTGCAAGACAGGTACATGCCTTTGGGTATCGAACCCATGACCCTCCAGCGCGCAGGCCAACATGCTAACCACTGAGGCATGCTGGCCAGGGCTCTCTGTAGTGTTTTTGAGTGTCTGCTTGTTTAGCCAGCTTTTAGTGGTTGCTCTAGATGTTGCATTGTGTACACACAGAACTCACCAGTCTGCTGGTGTCCGCACTTACAGTTGGAAGTAGAAGCCTCACCTCCTTTCTGTCCCTTTCCCCTCCCCCATTCTGATATAACTGCATGTTGAGAAGCACATTAGACAGTGTTGCAAGTTTTTTTTCAAATGTAATTTAGAAAACTCAAGAGGAGAAGGAAAATCAATTGTATGTACCCTTATTTTTATTCTTTACAATGTTCTTCCTTCCTTCCTGATGTTCCGAGAGTCCTGCTTTTATTATTTCCCTTCTGCTTAGAGAACTTCCTGTAGGCAGTCTGTAGAGGTCAGCTGTCAATAATGTTTTTGATTTTCCTTCATCTGGCCATGGCTTAACTTCCCTTTTATTACTGAAGGATGTCTTCCCTGGATATACAGGGTGCCCCTCAGAATGTGCACACGCACTTTGAATAAACAAAGGCAGTGTTCATTAAAATACATTTCATTTTCAAAATTGAACTGTCAGCTGTTGGTGTATACATTTTTTGGGACACCCTGTATATAACCATTCTTTTCTTTTAGCACTTGAAAAATGTTAGCTACTTCCTTGGTTTCTAATGAGAAATCTATCATCCAAAAAATGTTTCCCTATAGAAAAGGTATTGTTTCTTTGTGCTTTCAATATTTTTTCTTAGCTCTAAAATAAATAAATCTCAATGAGAATAGAGGTTCTTTAAGAGGTCTGTTATCTAACCTAATTTAATCTAATCTAATCTGAAGGTAAGAAAATAATATTACTCAGACACGTAAACATACAAACAGGCCTTACAGCTTTGCCTCTAGAATTTCACCATATGTGAAGAACACACAGAAAAACAAAACTCTGGTTTGAACATTTCAATGAGCCGTTTGTTCTCTTCCCAGTGGGTCTGAATGCTTAACTGACTGAGCTCACGGAGCCCAAACAGAAGCGCGACAAGTCGATGCTCTGGTCTTCCGCCAACAGCAGCACGACCTCTGTCCCTCCTCCACGGCTCCCTCGCCCTCTGTGTCCTGTTAGTCACGTGGCTGCTCGGGACAGCAAGGGCGGTGGTGAATATGAGTTTTTCTAGCTTTTGCCTTGGGAAGATGGTTTATGATGTAAGAGAGGGCCAAAGCGAAGGGAGAATGTTGGGAAGCCAGACCCTCTGCACACCCTCGGGGTTCGTGATCACCTTCCTCGTTCCTCGCTGGTCAGGGGAAACCTCCTCAGGGGGGGCAGATCTCATCTCCCCCCCGCTCCCTCTGTCTGAGACTCCACACTCCACGGTGTCCGATGGACTTCCCCTGCTCCTGTGCCAGCAGAAGCTGAATCAGGCCCCACTGGGGTCAAGGAGCCTGCGGACCGCCTGGAACTGCCAGCATTGTTTGCACACACACCACGCCAGGCTTTTCTGGAGAGCACCAGTCCGGCTCCTTGTCCCAGGTCTTGAGAGCTTGTTTGGGGGTTCTAGCAGGGGAGCACAGTGACTCCTACACCCTTGACCGAAGACCGGGCCTCTCCGCTGGGGGAAGGTCATCCTCTTCAACCGAGCTCGCAGCTTCTGGAGGGACGCACATGGATTGGGGGGGGGAGGGGGGGTAATTCACCTCGCCAGCCAGAGCAGCCACATCAACCCTGGCGATGAGTGGGTGGCAGATGTCGCAGCCAGATCGCTCTCACACCCGTGGTCCCAGTTCTTGAATGCAGCTGAACTCAACTGTTTCCTGAAAATTCCGGAGTGATTCAAATTTCCTACCCAGCAAGCCTTCCTGCCCTTATCACAAACCAGAGGCCTGCCCTCCGGCTGGGACGGAGCCCTTCACCTCCAGGGAGAGGAAGCTCAGGCTGTGAGCTCCTGGCCCTCGGGCTGTTCCCATCCCAAAGTGAGGAGCAGAGGTGCTGGCCCCAAAGATCAGAACCCTTGTGTGGGTCATGGGGGCTGTTATGCCGGTCTGTTTGGTGGCCCCAGCCCAGCACAAGGTCCACTGAGTCCTCAGTCACTGCTGACAGGGCGGGCAGCAGGCTCAGCCCCACACCATCAGCCGCCCGGTGTCCTTCGTGGTGACCATCCAGAGTCGTGGCAGCCGAGCCACGTCTAGCTTGTACCGCAGGAGGGTGGCTTATCATGTCAGCAGAGTGGCTCTGCCGCCGGGGACTGGCTGGAGCCCTGGATGTTCACACGGGCACCTGGTGGTGGAGTGGCAGGCAGCAAGCATTGCGTCAGCTGGCTTACACTCAGAGGGGCTCCTGGTGAAGGCTCCGGGGATGCTTCAGACTCCAAGGAAGGTTTGGGGCGCCCAGGACATGCAGGTCTCCTGGACGGACCATCGCCGTAACCGACTCCGCTTCGTGAGCCCAATTAGGTCATGCCGGCCGGCCGGGACAGGGTGTGCTGGACCTTTCTGGAGGTGGCCGTGAGCTGTCTGTCAACAGTCACAAGAGTGTGCGATCATCATGACCAAGGCTCGGGCGTCTGCGTGTGAAGGGGAGCATAGCTCAAGTCTACAGCGCAGTGCCTGAAGTTCCAGAGCTCAGGGCTGTTTACCCTTTTGTGAATGAGGTCAGTCCCTTCTCCGGGATTGTGGGGAGGAAATCCTGCAGAGCGGAGCTCGGAGCACAGTGCTCGGAGGTTTTCGAGGCAGCATGCTCACATTTAGCCCGGGGCTCTTCTGACACCCAAGCAAGGCAGTGCTGTGCCAGCTCCAAGCGGATAGGTGTAATCCCCAGAACGGCCTCCAGAGGGCGCCGCTACCACAGCTCTGAGAAGCCTGTACCCGAGTACCGCCGCCAGTGGACGCCAGAAGAGGCTGCTGTGGCTTTGCAGATGGAGGGGACCCTGCACACACCCCTCCTTCCTGGGGACTTGACCCAGCACCCCCCTTTCTCACCCACTGAGACTCCAGAGGCTTGGAGAGGCAGGCATTACGTGGGTGTGTGCGGGAGCTCGAGCTCACGCAGCTGCTCACAGGTACCTGGGCTGGCATCCGGCAGCTCCCAGGAGGGGGCGGAGAACTGGGACGTTACCCCCTGCAGAGCCTGAGAGTGTTCCCAACAGCCTGCCCACCCCCACCCCCCAGCTTCCCCATCGCCATCGCCAGCTTGGAGGGCTGGTGCCTCACTGTGCCATCGGAGCTACTTGAGGTGGAGGCTGGCAGGATGGCCTTCAGCCCTGGCAGCCACCCCCTGCTGCCAGCACGTTGAGTGTGCCCTGTCGGATTTGCCGTACTCAGTGGTCTTGTGTTCCTGGCTTTCTCACCTGGTACCTAAGGGGTGGTCACACTAGCTGCCCCTCCCAAGGTCTGAGGTTGTGAGCACCCCCACCCCCGAGGGCAGGGTGAGTCCCCGGGGAACTAGGAAAGGTCACCAATCTGAGGCCAGAAGTCAGGAATCTGCTCCCCGGTGTCCACCTCCCTGCCCGAGGGGCTCTGCCTTCCACCGGCAGCCGCACCCAACACATCCCTGCCTCACAGCCCTGGGGCAGTCACGCCACGTACACCTCAGGGCAGTGGGTTCACACGGGCATTTTATTGGATTTTGTGGGCATTTGGATGCCTCAGGCTACTAGCTGGCTTCTCAGCCTCTCACCCATTCTTGGCCTCTGCTCTGGGGTCCAGAGGGTGCTGCCAGCCCTGCCCTGCGCCAGCTTCTCCTAAGGCCTTCCTATAACTGGACCCCCACTCCCCACTGCCACCCCTGGGCCAGGCTGCCCCCACGGCTGGGCCTGTCCTTGCACTGGGCACAGCCAGCTCTCCCGAGGGATGGGCCGGAAGCCCGCTGGCACCTCGGGCTGCATCAGGCTCCACAGCGCAGCGCAGAGCGGGGGCTCCAGCCTACAGCTTGGTGTTAAGGTGGAAAGAGAAGGGGGGTGCTGCATAGGTGGTGGCAGGTGGCACGTGCCAGGCAGATGAGGCGGGGCAATGTCTGTGGCGGAGGGCACTGTCGAAGGGGGCAGGGGAGAAGTGCATGAGGCCAGCGGCCATGGGCGAGGGGGCTGCAGTGGCCAGGAAGTGAGCCGGGAAGGCTGGGATGACCAGGGGGCTGAAGGGGAACGTAACCTGGCCCTTTAAGGGGTCCGGGGTGCCGGTGAAGTTCAGTGGGCAGCGCATCATGGTGCCCCTGTAGGCCTCCGGGAGGGCAGGCCCCAGGGCTGGGCCCAGCAAGCAGGAGACGGCCACGCCAGGCCCCACAGACGTGGCCCCACACTCCTTGGCATCCGCCTCCTTGAGAAAGGGAGGCACTGCCTGCAGTTTTTTGCCGCCAGGGACAAAGCCCTCTTCCTCCCGGCCGCGCTTGCCGGGGACTGCGGGCAGGGGCGCGGGGCTCTCGGCAGGCCCCTTGGCCATGGGGGACACCCAGCAGGCTTTGGGCCTGGCGCAGAGGCCGCCTCCTCGGGAGCCGCCTCTGTGGAACGCGGAGGGACGGTTGACGTCCCCGCCCCACACCAGCGCCGACTCTTTGACTGGCGGCCTCTCCTCTTTGCCAGGGGGCCCCCAGAGCACCCCCTCTCTGAGATGGGGAAAGAAGTCCCGGGGGTGCTGGCTGATGGGCTTGAGCACCCTGGTGGGGTAGGCGTGGAAACAGCCGGTGAAGGCGGGGGCCGGCGGGTGGGGGCCCGCCTGAGCCTCCTCCCTGAGGCTGCTGCCCCCGGGGCCCTGTGCTCCCTCCGGGGGCGCCAGCTGGTGCCTGTGGGTCTCGGGTGGCCCTCCTGGGCTCCGGGGACTCCCTGGGGGGCGCGCAGCGGGGGACGCCCGGGGCTCCCCGGCAGGGCTGCCCGCCCCGTGGCGACAGTGCTCCGCCTGGCACTGCAAGGCCTCCGCCTTGCTCACCTGGGCCAGCAGCTTCTTTTTGGCCAGCGGCGACATGACGCCGTGTGTCTCTTTGCAGTAAAAGCTGGACAGGAGCCGCTGGTAGGCCTCAGGGCAGCCGCCGGCACCCGCGAAGGGCAGAGCGAGCCCGGGAGCCGGGCCTGGCCGCTCGGCTCTCTCCTGTGCTGGCTCCTGGCTGGGGGGCCTCGCCAGGTCGATGGGGTCCATATTGGTCTTTCCGGGCGTCGTCTAAAAGGAGAAAAGGGAGGCCTCAGGCTGGGCGGGAGCCATGCATCCTGCTGGGGGAGGTGCCGGCAGGCAGGGTACCCAGCAGCCTCTGTGCACCGCTTTGTTGTTCCGTTAACCCTCACCTGTGGCTATTTTCCTACTGATTTTCAGAGAGTAGGGAGCGGGAGAGACACATGAACTGGTTGCCTCCCGCAGGCGCCCCAACCAGGGCCGGGGATCGAGCCTGCAACTGAGGTACGTGCCCTTGACTGGAATCAACCCTGAGACCCTTCACTCGGTGGGCTGAGCCTCTAATCACCGAGTCAGACCGGCCAAGGCTCTTACGATGTTTTCAGAAGGTGCCGGTCTGAGTGGACGCAGCCGGTGTCCGGACACAGGGCCCGGATGGAGTTCGGAGCCAGACCCCACGGCCTCAAACAGAGAACCCACACCAACAGAAGCGGACCTGGGCGGAGCTGTGCGGCCGTGCAGTGAGGTCGGGGGGTGTGCGGGGGGCGGGGCGGCTGAGAGGCAGGACGGGGGCCCTGCTCACCTGCTGGCCCTGGGGCTCGGGGCTCACCTGGCCCAGCTGCCCCTCCTTGGCCTTCAGCCTCTCGGAGGCCCCGTCGTCCCCTCGGGGCTCCTTGGCCATCTTGTTTTGCTTCCTGGGCTTGGAGGGGGGCAGCGGCTTGTCATCCTCTCCCTTCAGGTGCCGCACATACGGGAGGACCAGCCTGCGGAGGGCGGCACGTCCACCAGGAGGCCAGACCCACCCCCGTTCCTCCTGCAGCCCCGCACACTGCCGCGGCAGTGCGGGCGGCCGGGGCTCCTCCTGCCCAGAGCCAGCAGCGGGCGCACGCCCCCCGCCCCGCCCACGGTGTCCCGGCCCCCCGCCCCGCCCACGGTGTCCCGCCCCCCCGCCCCGCCCACGGTGTCCCGCCCCCCCGCCCCGCCCCCGCCCCGCCCACGGTGTCCCGGCCCCCCGCCCCGCCCACGGTGTCCCGGCCCCCCGCCCCGCCCACGGTGTCCCGGCCCCCCGCCCCGCCCACGGTGTCCCGCCCCCCCGCACCCGGGGCCGCCCCGCCGCACCTCTCGTAGTGGCGCCTTGTGCACGTGGCCGCGCTGGTGCTGCCCGGGCTGCCCCCCAGCTCGTCGTACACGTTCTTCCAGAGGCGGCGGCCCGTCACCTGCAAGGGCACCGGGTTGGCGGGTGCCCGCTAGCGGGGGGCCGGGTTGGGGGGAGGCTGTTGCAGGGGCTCACCTGGCCGCAGGCCAGCACCCATCCCCCGCCCCGGCCACCGGCCTGCTGGCCAAGCAGCTTTCCGAGCCCGGGAAGGCAGACAGATGGGCAAAGAGGAAACTTGCTTTGAGCAGCAAAGTGCCAGCGGGCACGGCGAGCCCTCTCCCTCCCTCTGCAGGCAGGGGCGCCGGGGAGGGGCCGGCCCCGGCCCTGCCTCCCCCCGCCTGGAGGCAAGGGCACCCCACTGGGCTCGTCCTCTCTCCCAGCTGGCCAGCCCGCCGAGCACTCAGAGGTGCCTTCCTTACCATCTCGTAGGCCCCCAGCTTCTCCACGGCCTTGTAGATCTTCCACAGGTTAACTGGGGAGGAGAGGGGGCTGTCAGTCCCTGCCCAGGAGGGGCGGCCCGCAGCCCGGTCCGTGGCCCTGTCAGGCAGGCAGAGCCAGGCCACCGCGATGGACAGCAGCTGGGCGGGCCGTGCGGGTGGAGATCCAGGCCCGCCCGCGGCCCGCCCAGCACCGGGAAGGGGTACCCTCTGTGTAACCCTGCGGGCTGGCAGTGCCAGGGTCACCAGCGTGGAGGGGCCTGCCCAGCGCCCTGCCTGGCTGGGGTCCCCTGCCGGGCCCGCCGCCCTGCCTGCACCCAGGGACGCACTCTGCTTGAAGCCAAGATGGGGCACCCTCTCGATGGGCGTGTGTCGCTCCTTCATGAACTTGTAGAGGCTGACCAGGAAGGCCTGCTCCTCCTCCCGCTCCCCGCCTGCCTCGGGGCAGTCCTGGGGAAAGAGCAGGAGGCACAGGGGTCAGCCGGGGCGGCTGGGCGCAGGCTGAACCCTGGGCCCCACCCCGGGCCCACAGGGGGAGCAGGCCCCTAGCGCCGGCCTAGTGCTCGGGCCGGACGATGCTCTGGTGCCAGAAAGATGCTGCTGTCCCCAACCCAGGCCCGGTCCACGGAGGCTGGCTCCCGAGCTGGCCGTAGCCTCGCACCTTCTCCAGGCCTCTCTCCGGGCACAGGTCACCTCTGTCCTTTTTAAAACCGGGTATTTTTATTGATTTCAGAGAGGAAAGGAGGAGAGAGATAGAAACATCAATGATGAGAGGGAATCGTGGATCAGCGGCCTCCTGCATGCCCAGCACTGGGATCAAGCCCACAACCTGTCATGGGCCCTGACTTGGAATCTAACCGTGACCTCCTGGTTCATAGGTCGATGCTCAACCACTGAGCCACGCTGGCCAGGCCAGATCACCTCTTTACCTGGCTCTAGCTCCGTTACATCTATGTCTCCGCTCCTCTACCAGACTGAGCTCCTGGAGACAGGCTTGTGTCCATAGGTCCCCAAATGGCCCCAGGGGTCACAGCTGAAGGAGTGACTGGAGCATCATCCCGTACACCAAAAGGATGTGCATACAGGAGGCAGCAGCTTAATGTTTCCCCCAACCCCTGCCTCCTTTCTCTAAAATCAATAAACATAAAAGGTAAAGGAACAAAGGTGCTGTGCTTCCTGGCACTGGGGCTGCTTAGCCGGGCCTGTGCCCAGCCAGCCTCTGTGTGTGGTGCCCTCCTCCCTGACCCGCCAGTCTGAGCTCAGGGCGGAGGAGCCGGTCCTGGGTTCCTGCATCTGCCGGACGCTCAGGACCATTGGCGTCTGCTCTCAGAGGTGCGTTTCTGCTGGCTGTGCCTCTGGCTAGTGGCTCAGGGGGGGCAGCTGGGCTGGGGCTGGGGCTCAGGGAACAGCTCCCAGGCCGTGGGCGGGCGGCCCCAAATACCAGAGAGCCATGCGTTCCCCAGACACTTCAGGTCATTTCAGTGTTCTTGATAAAAACACGCAACGATAAAAACACGCAAGCTCACGCATTGCCTAGGAAACTAACATACTGGACCCCGAGGCTCTGGGTGGTGCTGCCCCAGAAAGAAGCCGTCACGTGTGCTGTGCTCCTCTGAACTCAGCGGGACCACCTCTGTGCCCCGCCGGCCCTCACCGCCCTGACCTCACCGTGACGCTGCGCACGTCACACGTGTGGCGCACGGGCGGGGTAAATGCAGTTTACATCGCAGGACGGTGCTTTTATCTGCCTCTGGTCAGAGCTCCAGGCAAGCTGTCCGACACGCCCTGGGGAGGGGAGCCCTCCGGCCGGCCTGGCCCCCGCTGGGGCGGGGCAGCTCCCTCCGGGAGCGGGGTCTCCAAGCTCCCGGAAAGGCCGGGACTAACTCACCTCCAGCCGGACGGGGCTCAGGCTCCCGCTCCGCTCACTGTCGGGCGGAGGGGACACAGGTGTGTCTAGCGGGTCGTCCCCCTCTGACTGTTTCCTTTTCCCTTCGGCAGGAGATGCTGTGAGGAGAGGAGAGGAGGGGGAGGGGACATGAGGTGCAGGCAGGGAGGAGCAGGCAGTGAGGGCAGGCTCCCTGGGAGGCGCTGGGTCTGAAGGGGCCAGGAGGGGAGGGTCCTCTCCCTCCTCGGCTGACCCTCTGCTCTCCCGTGTTCACCCCGTCAGACACCTGCCACCTGTCCTTCCTCCCCACGCCTCCCCACACACCCCCGAAGGAAGCCTAGCCAGCTGGGGACGGCGGCGGAGGCTGGGCCGGGCACCAGGAAGCCTGTCTCCGAGGTCTGCCCCACATGCAGGCCGGAGGTCCTCCCAGCAGCTCAGCTGAGCTGCCACGTTTGTGGGCCCCAAAGCCTCAGGGTGCTGGGCCCGCAGTCCTCCAGGAACAGTTCAGGAAAGAGGAAGTTCCCGTTTGTGCCTTTGGGCCCCCCTCCCCGCACCTCAGAGTCCTGCGGCCCCTCAGTTCCCCGATAAGCACGTCCTCTCCCGCCCCCCACCCCCCAGCCACGCACAGCCTCCCCTCTGTCCGGCCTCTCACTCCTCACCACCGTCCCACCTGGCGCCTGCCGGCCGGTTAGGGTGAAGGCAGGAGAGCCACGGACCCTTCACTCAGGACAGCCAAAAGCTGACGGTGCAAAACCTCAGCACCCGCCACGGCCAAACACCGCCATGGAAACTGCCCGAACCACGTGGCAGGCTGGCAGCAGACCCGAGACCAGGAAGCCTCAGCTTTGACCACCCTTCCTTCCTTTTTTCCCTTTCCCTTTTTCTTTTCGTTACTCTCTAATATACCGCTCCACAGTCCTGGTCCACTCCAGGGACTGCAGGAACCTGTGGCCAGCACATCTCCTTAACAACGGGCCCACACCACATGGCCCCCGAGGCCGGCCCCAGGAGCACGGGCTATTGGACCTTTGGCCACTGGACACTGTCCCCTCGGCAGCTGTCCCGGAGGCCGCCGCGCCTGTGCCTGCCGTCATTCACGCTGCGTGGTCCCCGGCTCTGAGGCCCCCGGCTCTCTCATTCCGTCCCAGAGGGAATCCCATTTTAAAGAGGGGAGCGGAAGCCGGAGAGGGAAACCAGAATTCAGACAAGGCCTGACTGACCCCCACCCACCATGACCTGGCCACCACGGTGGCTGCTGTGGTCGCCACCACCGTTTGCAAAGCCATGAGGAGCCTAGCTAAGCCTGGGAAAGACACCGCCCTAAAGCTTGTCTTAGGAGACACGGCCATCCCCTCGGGCTGGCTTCTGACCCCCGGAGCAGGGCTCATCTCCAGAAACAGCCAGTTGCTAACAATGACACCCCACCCTAGCTGGCCAGGTGGTTCGGTGGTTGAGTATCAATCCATGAAACAAGCGGTCATGGGTTTGATTCCCGGTCAGGACACCCGCTGGGCTGTGGCTCCATCCCCCCTACTGGGTGCGCAGGAGGCGGCCAGTCTGTGTTTCTCTCCCATCGATGTTTCTATCTCTTTCTCTCCTTCCCATCCCCTCTCTTTAAAGTCAATAAAAATATGATTTAAAAATATTTTAAAATAAAGAGGTTGTGGGCTCAGTTCCCAGTCAGGGCACACACCCAGGATGCAGGTTTGATCCTCCATCAGGGTTCTTATGGAAGGCAACCAGATGATGTTTCTCATCACATTGGTGTTTCTCCCTCTTTCCTATCCTCGGGTGAGGATTAATCAACAATAAAGACCACCCCGCCCGCCCAGACTGCTAGTTTTCCTCAGGCGACTCTGCCTGTTTCCCTCCGATTCTCGTCCTCCCAGTCCTCCCAGCCGTCTGTACACTCCCAAAGTCTCCCTCCCGCCTCTCCTCTCTGCGTCCCCTCCCTTCGGTCCCGCGGGCTCATCCTCGGCAGCACAGGCCGCACACCTGGCTTCTCAGAGCCTCCTGCAGCTGGCTCCGTGGCCCCGGCCAGTCGCTGCCCTGGGCTCAGGGAGGGTGGTGGGCACAGGGTCGTTGGGATCACCTGGGATGCATTCTAAAGACACCGTGCCTGTCTGCCCACCCCCCCTGTTCGATTCAAGGTCCTGCGGGGGCATCAGAGTTTAAAGCTCCCTAGGGGCCGGGGCCGGGCCGGGGGGGCAGCCAGGGTGAGCCCCTGGCCTGGGATCCCGAGTCCCCTCTTTGGGGCTCAGTGTGGGTGCTCTGCCTGGGCCACACTCACAGAGACACCTCACCTGGAGGCGGGCGCTCGCGTTACCTGGAAAGGAGGTCACCAACCTGAGCTGTGCAACCCCGGGCGGCACAGGGATAGAGCGCGTGCCGAGAGCCACAAAGGGACTCTTTGCCTCTGTGTCCAGCTGAGTCCCCACGTGAACTCGGCCTCCATTCTCCCCCCACCCGGGCCGCTGTGGGGCCGCAGCCTGGGATGGTGGAGGGTGCCTGGCCCTGGCCGACACCTAATCACTTCTTCCCAGCCATTAGCAGACAGGCTCCAGGAAATCTGCATTTGCAAAAAGGGTTCTAATTTTTTCTGCTGCAAAAAGTAAGTTAAACTCCCCTGCCACAGTGCGGGCGAGCCTCCTATCTGCCCAGCTTCCAGTTCTCAGTTCCCAGTGCAGGGCCCGGGCCTCCCAGCCAATCCCGCCTGCAGAGGCAGAGCCACCGGAGGGGCGCCGCGGCCAGGGAGCTCGTAACAGGCACTGACCCCTCTGAGCCCAAGCTCGATGCCCTATTGTAACAGAGGAGACAGATTCAAGGACCAGGGCCCCGCTCCCCAAGGGAATGGTGTTCGGACCTGCTTTTCCCACCGGGAGCAATAATGACAGTAATGGTGACGGTGGCTTCATGTTCACTTTGAATACATCTGGAATCTATAAGGTATGAAAGCGGGACCTAACCATAGTCCTCTCCCCACCCATAAGGTGGTCGCAGGAGTGACTGAGTGACCTTCTTCCCCCAATAATTTGAAATGCTGCTTTTCCACGATCTAAAGCTTCAGGGAGGACATCTGGGACAGGTTTGGGTTTGTGCTTTCCATGTTGTCCCACTGACTGTGGGATGCTGGGACGTGCACACTGTTGTCATTTCTGTGGCTTGGTGAAACCACTCACTATCCAGAGGGCACGCCCCCGGCGTTATCCTTCTGTTACAGGAGGTTCCATCTGACCCGCAGGGTAATCCTGTCACAGTCCCGTAAGAAAAACTCAACACCCCGGTTCTGATGGGATTGCATTTAACTCCAGAAACAACTCTGGGAGAAGTAACCTTCGGTGTAGCTCTTCCTTTTCAGGACCAGAGGCAGGTCTCCCCTTGGGGCCTCAGGTGGTCCTGGTAAAAGGCCGGGTGCCCTCCCTTTTAAGCGTATTCCTCCATTTCCTGAGGGGAGATGCTGGTGTGAGGAAAGCCCTGATAATCGAGGGTAGAACTTGGCTCACAGCCCCCGGCACCCCTCGCTCCCCGGTGAGCAGAGGACAGAGGAGGGCTGGGCCAGGTGGACTGGCCTCACTGGGCAGGGGACTGGCTGCTCAAGACCCGTCTGCGTTAGGAATCCGAGCTCCTCCCAGAACCTCACCTCAGCGTGCGGAACAGAGGGTGCTCCCTGCAGCCACCCTCCTCCCTCTCCACGCTCTGCGCTCCAGCAGCCGGCAGTGCCCGGGCGGCCCGGCACTCGGCCTCCTGGCACCTGACCTCATGAATGCTCCCAGCCACCAGTGGAGACTTTCCCTTTGTGCAGACACATACCTAAGGCTCAGAAAGCCTCAGTAACTTCCTGGGGCACACAGGGGGGTCCAGAACCAGACACTGACCCTGAGGCCTGGAGGCTTTTGTTAACAAGCTCCTCACCTGTGCTCAGGGGCGCAAAGGTGCCCGCACTCCCTGAGCTGTCTGCAGCCTCATGGCATCACTGTAATGTGTGACAAGAGCCCGCTGAAATCGGATGAGGTGCAGAGGAGTGACGGGGAGGTCCCTGCCTCCATACGGGCACATCCTCACCAAGCCAGTCACAGCTCCTGTGTCCTGGTGTCCCCTCCTATCAGCGGCTGTGCTAGATTCTAGAGGCCCACGGTGCTGAGCAGAACAAAGTGAGAAATGAGCGTCCCCACAAACCACAGCCAGCCGTGTATGTGAGCTTGTGAGAGCGTGGATGTGCGTGTGAGTGTGTGTGTCATGTTCAGTGTGAATATGAGAATGTGCATATGAGACTGTGTGTATGAATGTGACTATGAGAGTCTATAGTGGATTGTGTGTATGACTGTGTGTACATGTGTAACTATGCAACTGTGTGTGAGAGTGCATGTGTGCATGAGTGTGAGTGTGTACACACCCCCCTCTGTGAGGTGTGAGGTCTGTGTCCTGCTTGCTCCCCATGTTCCATAACCCAGAGCCGTGTATGGCAGGACCAATGCTCCTCAGACATCAGCCCCAGAGACCAGCGCGAGGCCCCTGACCACAGACACTCTTGATGCCCAGAAAGGGCTTGGGCTGTGCAGAGTTCAAGGACACAACCAGCCAGCGCCAGGCCACACTACCTCTGCCCACCTCCCCTAGCCCCCCCCTCCAGCCCCACCCAATTCACACTTGTGTGATGGAAGTGACACTTCCTTTCATGAAAAGTCACCTGCTGAGAGCACTGTGTCAACTTAACAATAATGGTACCAGCAGCCCAACAGCCCGCAGACACGGCCCTCCCTCCTGAGACGTGTGGCTTGTCAGAGCTTCAGCGGAGCCCATACAAAGGCAGCCTTTGGAGCAGCCAGCCCAGGGCGTGTCCTGGGTGGCACTGCTCCAGGGGCGGTTTCTGGGGGGCTGCTCTCAGCCAGCACTGGGGACAGACCCGAAGGCGCAGCGCGCAGCTTCTGCCAGAGCCTTGCCTCAGTGTCCAGCTGGGGGCAGGCCTGCCAGCTGCTGGCTCCAGCAAGACAGCCGGGAGAGCATACGAGGGAGGGGCGTGGGGCACGCAATGTGGACCACCTCCCAGGGCCCATCAGGACGGGGCCCCTCTTAGCACCTCTGCCATGTCCTGGGACCCCATTCAGGACAGGGCTGCACCCCCAGGCCCCTGTCGTCCGTCTGGGTGACATCTGATGAGAACAGTTGCTTGCAGCTCCAGCCCCGGCCCGTTTCCTGTGCTCGGAGAACCAGAGTGGCCAGCGGCTTGTCAAGTCGTAGCCAAAGGCACAGGCACAGGCACAGCCTGACCCCGAGGGAGGTGCGGGAACCAGGCGGGAGCGGGCTATCCCAGCCAGCGGGGCTCCCACCGGAGACAGGAGACGGGAGAGGGGCAGGTTTGGGGGGGGGGGTGTGCTGTCCTCTTCACTGCGGGACCCCGGTGGTCTCCAGGCTAAATCAAAAGACGGGTGTCTCTCTGAGGCCTTGGGGTGACCTCTGCCACTCCAAGTTCCCAGGGGCGGCTCTGGGGCTCCGCGGGCCGCCATCGCCCACCCCTCCGCGTCCTGCGGGCGAACGGCGGTAAGAAACGTCGCTTCTCCTCCCTCGGACCCGAGACCCTCCCCGCGGCCGACGACTCCGCAAAGTGGCGCGGGCCTGGCCAGCGCGGTGCCTCCGACCGCACCCGGAGCCCTGGGGGTCTGCAGGATTGGGGGTGTGGGTGGCGCCCCCGGAACCCGACCCCTCCGGCGGCCTTTCCCCCGGAGACCGGAGGCGGGCAGGCGAGAGAGGGCGGGAGAGGGAGGCGGCGACCCTGGCGCCGCGGGGACGGAGCCCCGGAAAGGAGAGGGGAGAGCCAGCAGGCGGGCGGCGGCGCCGGGGCGGCGGAAAGAGGAACCAGCGATTCTTCAAAGTGCGCCGGGCGGCGAGTTCTTCAAACCCGCGCGCGTCACTTTCAGGAAACGCGGGCGGCGGGCAGCGCCTCGGACCCGAGCCTTTCCCGGCCGCGCGGCGGGTTCTGAGAACTGGGCCGCGGGCAGGGGGCGGGGGCGGGGGCGGGGTGGGGCAAAGGGGACGGGGGGCCGGGGGGCAGATGGGAGGGCGGCAGTGGGGCGCGATGGAAGGAGGGGGGCGGGGGGCGCGGACACATGGGGTCCCGGCGCGGACGCGGGCGGGGGGCGCGGACAGCTGTCACAACAAATCGCTGAGGCCGCGCGAGCCTGAAACCGCAGCAGGAAGTGGGTGACAGCGCGAGGACGGCGCGGCTCGGCCCGGGACGGCGAGAGGAGTTTCGAGATAAACGGCCGGGAAGCCCCGCCGCCGAACTTTCTGTCTCTCCTTCGGCGGAGCGCGCCGACACCCGCCTCGCTCCCTCCGGCGCGGGCGGAGGCGCTGGCGCCGGGCAGGCTTAGTCCCCGGGCGGGGGGTCCCCGCGCCCCTGCCCCGCTCCGCTCCGCTCCCCGAAGCCGCGCCCACGCCGCGAGGCCCGGGCAGACCCGGCGCCGCAGCCCCGCGCTCCCCGCGGCCCCCAGCCCGTCCCCGCGGCCGCGAGCGCCTTACCCATGGCCCGCGAGGTCCGCGGCGCGCCGAGCCCTCCACGCCGGCTCCCGGACCCGCGCCCCGGGCGCACTGGCCGCCCCGCCCCGCCGCCCCGCCCTCCGGGCCCGCCCTCCGGCTCTGCCCCTCCGGCTCCGCCCCCAACACCGCCCTGACCCCTCCCCTCTCCGACTCTGGTTGGTGGGTCGGAGCCTCCGCGAGGAGCAGGATCCGCCCCCTGAGCCCGGAGCACTCTGGGAATTGTAGTGTGCTCTCCCTCCAGCCTCCTCACCTTATGCAGGACCCAGAATCACTGCTGCCTGCAGAGGCACAGCTGGAGGCCTGGGAGAGTCCTCCGTCAGCAGACCACTGCGGGGTGGGCGGCGCAGCAAAGTGCTGCTGACTGACTTGAACTGGGTCCAGCCCAACATTGAAGTAGAGGTGGTGAGTGTTGCTCAACAAGGATCCGGCTCTAACTAGCGTGTCCTTGCCAAAGCTCTGTGGGGTCCTAGAAATGCCTAGAACAGGAAACTTGCCTTTGGTGGCCAATGTCCACACATGTCATGAAGACAGAGCGTGTCAGCTACATGTGCCATGGCCCTTGCTTGGAGAAGGGAGGATGAGGTTTAGTTGAGAGAAGGAGGCCAGAGGAGATGCTGAGCCAGCCGAGGAGGGCAACTTGCCTGGCATGTGCAACTGGCCATGTGCACATCACAGAAGAGGAAACTGAGGCACCATCCACAAAAACCAAAAGAGGGAGCAACCCAGGGTCCACTGATGGGTGAATGGGTAAACTGGAGTATATGCAGACATGTCATGGAATATTACTCAGTTTTAAAAGGAACACCTATGCTACAACATGAACCTCAAAGACATTATGCTGAGAGAAATAAATGAGACACAAAGGGACAAATGCTGTATGATCCCACTTATATGAAGTATTAAAGACAAATTCATAGAGACAAATAGTAGAATGGTGGCTGCCAGGGCTGGGGGAGGGGGAATGGGGCGTTTAATAAGTATAGTTTTAGTTTTGCCAGATGAAAAGTTCTGGAGACAGATAGTGGTGATGGTTGCACAACAATGTGAATGTACTTAATGCCACCGAACTGTACACTTAAAAATGGTTAAAGTGAGCCAAAACCGGTTTGGTTCCATAGATAGAGCGTCGGCCTGTGGACTGAGGGGTCCCAGGTTCGATTCTGGCCAAGGGCATGTACCTTGGTTGCGGGCACATCCCCAGTGGGGGGTGTGCAGGAGGCAGCTGGTAGGTGTTTCTCTCTCATCGATGTTTCTGACTTTCTATCCCTCTCTCTTCCTCTTTGTAAAAAATCAATAAAATATATCTTTTAGAAGTGGTTAAAGTGGTAAATTTTATGTGATATTTACTTTACCACAATTCTGAAAAAGAGCCTAAGATCTCAGGAGTGGCCAGCTAGGACTTGAACTTTGTTCCTAACATAAGCACTCACAATTTTTTGTTGATTAATTTTGAAACAACAGTTCTGTGCCTTCCACGCCATCACTGCCTCATTTTATAGGGCAAACTGAGGTTCTGGGAGGCTCCTCCGCTCAGTTGGCACAGCTGGTAAGTGGTGGAGCCTGAGCTGCACCCAGGATTGGGCTCCAGAAGAGGCCTCCTTACCCACGCCCCTCGGCACCTCTTGGCAGTGCTGTGGAGGGAATCAGGATCATGGCCTGAGGAGGAGGAGGAGAGCATAAGGGGGAACCCTGAGCCCTAGTGAGGAAGCGGGGAACCAGTGGGATGTCCAGTTGGTAGCTGGAACTGAGGCCTGGAATACAGGAGCAAGCACAGACTGCAATTACAGATGGCTAAGGAGCCCCCACACCCAGGCACCTACCAACGCTGTTTGCAACTATCTCCGCCCAGCCTCACCCTAAACAAAGGGCCTGGGCTGCAGGTTGGAGGTCCTGGGGCCCTTGCCTCACTCTCTGGCCCTAGGATGGAGACCTCTCCAGGCTCAGCCCAGAGTGGGTGACATGGTGGCCTGCTACCTCCTAATGGGTTGGCTGGGTTGGTGTGTAAGAGGCAGCACCTGCAGATTTGGTAGCAGAAACATCACTGACGGTATTTACTAACTGCCCCAAACAGTCATTACAATGGTGATCAAAATAAATAGTGCACCCCACTTCCCCATTTACAAGTTGTCCAAGAGAGCTGAGATTGTGGTGGCAGACACTACGATGAAATGCTATCAGAAAGCTTACCAGACTCCTAGTCCCGCCTTCATCCCTTCTATAAAGATCGATTGCCTGAGGCTCGGGATGGAGACCTGGCTGCCCCCCTCCGGGTCAGTCTCAACCAACTCCTCCCTCCTGGATCGGATACCCCTCTCATGAGGAGCTCACTACCTTCCACAGCAGCAGCTCCTCCCACAGGGGATAGTCATTCTGCCATCCAACAGCCAAGCACACGCGTACCCACAGTGACTGTGGTGCAAAGCCTCAGCGAGGGGACACAGTGGTGCCAACCTGGGAACAATACAATCGAAACTTAATTGTCTCCTGAGGAAACTGTTTGCTGTAGAAAGTAATTTACAACTGCCAATAAATCTCACCTAGGAATGACATCTTCGTTTGCTTCCCTAAAAGCATAAACACAGTTGCTTCAGCCACTCACATACCTCTACTTCCTGCCCACAGCCAGCCTCCAACACGGGATCCCGCTGGAGAGCAGCTGCCTTGGCCCTTAAGGTCTTGGTGTCTCTCTGAATGTCTCAACACACACACACACAACCACCACATGCCACTAATACATGCATTCTTCCTATAAAAACTTTCAGTCAGTGCTCTCTGGCATCACTCCAAATTCAGTTTCCTCCCTGCCCCAGAGATAAGGACTGTCATCAGATTGGGTGAAATCTTCCAGAATTTCCCCGAGGTGTTTTCATAAATGCATGCACCCATGGTGTAGAAAAATATGTAACTTTGTTTTATGAGTACGTATTTAAAAATAAGTGATGCCATTCTAATTGCTGCATTCTGCAACTTGCTTTCCCCCATCAGTATATTTGGAGATTCCTCCACTTCAGAACACATCTGCTTCTCGAATGAGACAGGCTGTGTGACTTGGTGTGGTTACCACAATGTCTTTATTTAATCCCCCTAAAATGGTGCTTAACCTTTTTTTTTCCTCACTGAAGGGCATGTTTTCCATTGATTTTATTTTTTTTTACTAATAAATCTTTATTGTTCAGATTATTACAATTGTTTCTTCCCCCCCCCCCCCATAGCTCCCCTTCACCCAGTTCCCACCCCACCCTCTGCCATTACCCGCCCCCCCCACTGTCCTCATCCATAGGTGTACGAATGTAGTATTTTCCCTTTTTACAGACACAATACCTAAGGCTCAGAAAGTCTCAGTAACTTGCCTGGGGCACACAGCTTATTAGCAGCACAGGGGGATCCAGAACCAGAGCAGGGAATACCAGGGTGGAGCAAACAGCAATGGCTGACCGTCAGCCCTCCTGGAAGAGGTCCTGTGTCTCTATGTCCCGCGGCACCGGGCAGGAACAATGATGGCTGCAAGCACCTCTGAGAAAAAGCCGCCCTGGAGTCCACCCGAGGCCAGGCAGTCCAGTTCCTCCCAGTCTGAGTCTGCGTCCCCAGAGTCCTGCCTGGAACTGGAGTCCAGAGCAGTCGGGAGCTTGTGTCTCCCTCCCGATTGAGAAAGACAACCGCGTACTCAGTTCCCAGCCTTCCCATGAGTGTGCCTCCGCACTTCACTTCTGCACCTCCTCCTCCTCTGAGTCTGTGTGCTTTTCTCTTTCCTTCTGGTGGTAGAATTTCCACTCAGCCAGCCTTCCCGTGGTTCTGGATGATACCTACTTTGTCTTTCAGTTGTAGTTTTGAAGTAGTTGTGTGAGGCAGCAAGTTCAGGTGTTTACCTAAGTCGCCATCTTGGTTTCTGTAGAATTGATTTTTAGAGAGTGGAAGGGAGAGGGAGAGACGGAAACCTCGAAGTGAGAGAGACACATCAATTGATTGCCTCCCACATGGTCCTAACCAGGGCTGGGAGCCTGCAACTGAAGTACCCTTTACCAGAATCAAACCTGGGACCCTTCAGTCTGCAGGCTGATGCTCTATCCACTGAGCAAAACTGGCTAGGGTGGTGCTTAACCTTTTTACAATCACATGAATCATCTGAGAACATTCTGGAACCCACAGAATACTCTCAGGGCTCAGGAGCTCACAAAAGGTTCCCAGATTCCAAGCTAAAAACTGCCTTCTCATAACTCCTGTCTCTGAGTCCTAGCATCCCTTGCTGGCTCAGTTCTAAGAAGAAAACCTGGCCTGGGGGGTGGCTCTCAGACCAGGGGGAGGGGGGGCTAGTCAAGGTCTTCATCTCCCCTGGCCTCATTTTATTTTATTTTATTTTTTAATATATTTTTTATTGATTTTTTTACAGAGAGGAAGGGAGAGAGATAGAGAGCTGGAAATGTCGATGAGAGAGAAACATCGACCAGCTGCCTCTTGCACACCCCCTACTGGGGATGTGCCCGCAACCCAGGTACATGCCCCTGACCGGAATCGAACCTGGGACCTTTCATGCTTCAGACCGACGCTCTACCACTGGCCTCATTTTAGAGAGGAGGCCACCAGGCCCAGAGATGTTAAGCAAGTTGCCAGAGGTCACACAGCAGGTCCCTGTCAGTGGCTTCTGGGACCCAGTGCATTCAGGAAACAGCACAGTTTTCTGGCTGCCAGTTCTCTGCCTGGGAAACTGTCTCCAGACTCAGCTGTTGCACAGGCCCCTGGGGCTTTGTTTTCAAAGGAGAAACGAAGCGGGAAGTATTTTTAACCGCTGGCCCGCCTGCTCGGCCGGCTCCCTCACGCTAGCTGTCCAGGAAAGGCCGGCTTCACAGCAGCATTCGCCGCTCATGGAAAACAACTAACGCCCAAAATAGAGATACCCCGCTCAGGAATGGAAAAAATTGGCTCATGGCTCAAATGCCTCTTTTAGCAAAAGCCAAGAATAGTGCGGGGCCGTTGGGGAGCCGCTGGGGATGAGAGCGTGCAGAGGCGTGGTGCTGGGCTAGGGTTCCAGCCACGGCCAAGGCCTTGCCCCATGAGACGTGAAAACTCGCTTCCCAGCTTTGTCCACATTGGGCGCCAGTCCACAACGGTCCGTCTCTTTCCTCTCCCCTCCGACCCCTCCGGCCCCCTCAGCCCTGCCCTTCGGCTGAATCTGGACCCACCTTCTTTGTCAGGCTGGGATGGGCTGGGAGCACCTCCTCTCACCAAGGAGCCAGCAGGCTGGAGACCAAAATGCTGCCCTTCCTGAGCCTGAAGGGTGGAAGTCCAATTTGTGTGTGTGTGTGTGTGTGTATGTGTGTGTGTGTGTGTGTGTGTGTGTGTGTGTGCGTGTGTGATGGTGACCAGGGGAGAAAATGTGGTGACTATCTCCACTCAGCCCAGCTGCGTGGCCTCGGGCAGTCACTTGACGTCTCAGAGCCTCAGGTCCCTCATCTGGAAAGCTGGGGCAATGCTTCATTTACTCACTCATCCAACATCTGCTGTGATCCTACTATGTGCCAGCACTGGGCTAGGTCCTGGGGACATAGGCACGACCAGGCACAGAGCAGAGGGTGTAGCCCTTCCAGCCTCACAGGCTGCAGGCCATCAGCCGTTCCTCCTCAGACAGCCACGGAGCTCCCGGCGCTGGGGCGGGTGCGGCGCCTGGCCGGTTTCCTCTGTCAGACTCCGCACCACACACCTGAGAGGATCATTTCGTAGTGTCACCCCAGCCCCGGGAAGTGGGCACCAGGCTACTGGCCCCCACATTCCCTCCAGTGGAGGAGCCGAGAGCACGTGCTGGACAGTCGGAGCGAGGAAAGGCCGCTGTGCGCTGCCCTGACCCTGTGGGTCCTGGAGACCCTGGACAGTCCAGCCTGGCCTGGGTGGTGAGTCTAGGCTGGAGGTCAGTACGGATGGCCTGGACAGAGACTCCTTTAAAATTGGGCAGTGGCTGCCAGGCTGGGAGCGGCCAGGCCCGGAGCGGCCGGGACCGGAGCAACCGGGCCCAGAGCAGCCGGGTCGGGTGCGGCCAGGCCTGTAGCAGCAACAGCCAAGTCCAGAGCAACTAGGTTAGGAGTGGCAGTGACCAGACCCGGAGCAGCTGGTTGTGGAACGAACCAGAGCAACAGAGGCCAGGCCCGGAGCAGCCAGGCCCGAAGCAGCTCGCTCCTCGCCTGTCCCTGCCCACGCTGCCTCTCAGACATGGCTGGAAACTTTTGCGGGAACTTGAGGGTCTGTTGAATCAAGTGATGAAGGCTTAGATCTGGATGTGTTGAGTTAGTATAACGCTGGGGTGTTGATCTGTGAGTGCCTTGGGTGGGGCCTGGATGAGGCTGGTTGACCTATTTCGAAATGTCTTTTGTGTGAAGTGTATCATTGGGCATGTGGAGGTATTATTGATATGAGAAAATGCTAAAATAAATAAATAAATAAATAAATAAATAAATAAATAAATAAATAAATAAATAAAAATAAAATAAAATAAAATAAAATTGGGGTCTGTGTAGCGCTTTTACATCAAGTCTTAGCCAACTCTCAACCCTGTATTCTCTGTCTCCCATGACACGTGAGTAAACCAAGGCATGCAGACTGAATGACTTGTCACCTGACCGCACCGCGGTCTTGGCTGTAGGGTTCCTCGTCACATCAGGTTCCCAGGACCCCGCCCCAAACCCGCATGGCGCAGAGATGCCCAGGACGTGTGTGGAGGGGGGTGAGGAAGGTGTGTGTGTGGGAGAACTACATTTCCCAGCATGCTGCACCGGCGTGGGGGCGGGGCCGCCCCGGCAGCGGGCTGTCATTTCTTGGTATTAGAAAGAAAAGGGAGTAAGAATCAAAGCCTTGGGCGTCACGTCTAGGAATAGTCTCGGAGTCAGGCCAAGTCATTATAAGCGATGAGTAATCTGGTTAAGTCATTTCTCTAAACACTGCTCCTTGTAAGAAAATTAAAATATCACCTTACATCAGAGGGCCAGAGGCGAGCGCTGGCTGGAGCACAGCCAGGAAGGGCGGGTGCCAGGGCCTGCCAGCTGGGCCATGGGCTCGAGCAGCATCGGCAGCCAGGCCTCAGTTTACCTCGTTGTTAAGGGCGTCAGGAAAGTCTGGAGATGCCTTCTCAGTGTCCCTAATGGGGGTGACCCTCAACATGAATGCAGGGGAAGGGACGATGTGAGAGGGACCAGGGCCCCCTTTCTTCAGTGTCCCCCTTTCTCCTGGATTCCAGAGCTCGCATCTTGACCACTGCAGTCCCACCGCCTGAGGTAAGGGCTGGAGACCCTCCTGGCACAGAGAGGAGAGGGCGGACCCAGGCCTCCAGAATGTGCCAGGCTTCCTCTCGGCTTGCAGGAAAGCCCTGAGGGCGGGATGTGCTGAACGGGGAGGGCAGGCTGATGCAGAAGCTGCCTCTGGG
This sequence comes from Pipistrellus hanaki, assembly GCF_964339955.1. Classification (NCBI taxonomy): domain Eukaryota; kingdom Metazoa; phylum Chordata; class Mammalia; order Chiroptera; family Vespertilionidae; genus Pipistrellus; species Pipistrellus hanaki. The sequence goes on from NC_140514.1 coordinate 55,181,192, forward strand.
CCGCGGAACCTGCCCCTGACTCAGCTGGGAGCCAGACACAGGTACCATCTCATCCTCGGTGGCCCTTGGCAGAAAAGGCCGCTGGGGCCCCGACACCCCGCCCCCAGCTCCTCACACTGGTCCCCAAGCAGCACGGAGTAACTCAGGCTGACAGTCACCGAGCCCTCAAGGGAGACCAGGCCCAGATCTAAGCACCTTACACACATTCATTCTTGCAATGACTTAAAAACTTTTTATTTAATTTTAGTTTTTAAAACTAAAGAGGGGGGGAGAACATTGAGTCGCACTTATTTATGTATTCATTGGTTAAGTCTTGGTATGCGTGCTGATGGGGATCGAACCTGCAACCCTGGTGCATCTGGAGGATTATCCAACCAACTGAGCCACCCAGCCAGGGTAGACTTATGCAATTTGAAAATATTATCTATTTCTTTACTTTAAAAAAAAAAATCCTCACCCAAGGATATGTTTATTGATCTCAAGAAAAGAGAGAGAGAGAGAGAGAGAGAGAGAGAGAGAGAGAGAGAGAGGGCGCCATCTATGTGAGAGAGAAACATTGATTGCTTGGCACTGTAGGCGCAGGGACCAGGGATTGAACGCACACCCTTCTGGAGCTCGGGACAATGCTCCAAGCCACTGAGCCACATGCCCAGCGCAGACTTCAGTACTTTTTAAATTCCTTCTCACTGAAGGGCAGAGGGAGGCACAGAGGCGCACAGCTTCCCAGGAGGCTGTACCCACTGAGCCAGTCCACGGAACAGGCCCTCCTAGGCTCGGCAGCCAGCACCCTCCCTGCCAGGTGACCATAAAAGAGCTACGCGCCATCTCCAACCCTCAGCTCTCACATGTAAGACGGCGTTAGCCATAGCTGCTTTGCAAGATTGCTGTGAGGGCTAGAATTAGCATAGGCCTGAACAAATGGCCGTTCTGCCGTGAAAACCAGCAGATTCTGTGCACCTCTGAGCCTGTGGGAGAAATAAGTGAAGAAGCAGATACTGCCTGGCTGTGTGGCCCAGGAGTCAAGGTTTGATTCCCAGTCAGGGCACAGGCCCTGGTTGTGGGCTCCATTCCCAGTAGGCGTTGTGCAGGAGGCACAACATCGATGTTTCTCTCTCATCATTGTTTCTCCCTCTCTCCCTCTCCCATCCTCTCTCTGAAATCAGTAAAAATAAAACAACAGAAAAGAGACCTAACATGAATTTTTTTTTAATTAACAGAAATATCTTTTTCTAATGTTAAATATATAATTGTTTGGAGGGGATGGGGAACAACTTGAAATGAATCAGAAAACACCTTCACATCACTCATTCTTTTCATATACCTCAAACTTGTACTTACTGCCTTTTTCCTCCTGGACGTCAGAAACAACAGCTGGGTGCTCTGGGAGGAGTTTGTATTTCTCCAAATCAATTTCTGGAAAATGTATCGCTTTCAAATTCCTGCATGATCCTTGCTACAAAGAGTCGTTGATGGCCGGGCTTGTTCATGGCTTCCTCATAAACGGAACTGCCTCCCACTATCCAAACCATATCCACCTTATTTGTTAATTCTGGCTCCTCAATAAGTTTTAAGGCATCATCCAGACTTTTGGCGAGAAAATGAGCTCCTTTTGGAGGTTCCTGAGTTCTCTCCTGAGAACTAAGTTAATCCTGTCCTTTGGGAACTGAGAACAAGGTCTTCCCGCCCATAATCACCAGGTCCTGTGTACCTCCTGCTGCCGTGTGGTGGTCATTCTTTGGAAAAACTTGCATTCATTCCTGAGCGGGGGCCAGGGCAGGTCCCCGTTCTTGCGATGCCCATGCTCTGGGACTCCGCGACGATGCTGTGGAGAGTTCGAACCATGACGGTGCCACCACTAAATCCTCGGAGCGACTCCCTAACATGAATTTTTTCAAAAGAAGCTGACACTTAAAAACCCATCGCAGACTCAAACATCAGCACCCGGGCATCTGTCCTACAGCAGGGGCTGAGCCCCCGTGTGCCCGCAGGGAGGCCAGGCTGAGTTGCCCGGGTGGCCTCAGTGGCTTGGGCTGGCTCCTCAGATTCCCTCCCTCTCAGGTGGGTCTCCAGGCTTCCAGGCTGTGGGATTTTGAGGCTTCACCATGATACCAAGATGCTGGGAAGGTTTGTGGGCAAGTGATTCAACTCCAGCCCGAGTGGGCCCATTAACCCCTTCGATCCTGGAAGCCAGGATTGGGGTACTGCTCTAGTCCCTGCTCCCCGATGCTCTCCTGGAACTTTGCTGATATCAAACCTGAAGCTTCCAGGCTTGGAGTTATCTGGGGCCGTTCACCTCTACCCACACTCAGCCCCTTACCTGGAGCCCAGGTCTCTGCTGTCATCAATCATCTTGGCGTTTCCCCCGTGACTGCCACGCGTGGGAGGTGGGGGACTGCCCTCCCTCCCTGACATCCCAACAAGGTGTGTTTGAAATGGCACTTGGCAGGGAGCGCTCAAGGAGAGCTCGGGTCTAAACAGTCCTGTCTACACCCAGGCCCTCCTTCCAGGAGCTCAAATTCTCCCAACACCTGTGGACATTGTCTGCTCCTGCACACCAGACACGCGTGTGCAAACCTGTAGACACACAGCTGTGTGTTTGCACACGCACCCTGCTTGCAGAGGAGCCCACAGCTCACGCATAGAAACACACATGTCTACACTCCACTAGAACTCCTCCAAGAGGCCGCACCTCGGAGGCTCCCTTCTCCACCTCGAGCACCGCCTTGAGCCTTGGACGCCCTGAGGGGACAGACGTCCAGCACCTTGTCTCCCCAGCTGCCCATCGGTGCCTTCAGCCACGAGGCTGGCCGCTGAGTGACAGCTGCCTGCCCGCCCTGCCTGCCCTGCCTGCCCGCACTGGCCCAGCGGAAGGCAGAGCTGCTTGGAGGAGCTTCTCCGGGCGCTGGGCCTGGCTAGCACCGGCTCCTGGGCACAGCCACACTTGGCCTCGGCCCGCCTTGAGGAACTGTCCTCTCAGTGCCCGTGCTCTGCTCCCACACTAAGGGTTTCCTGTGCTGTTCCCTCTGCCCCTGAGAGCCCTGCCCTGGGTTTGTAGGTCCGGCCAGGTGACCCGGTGAGCCTGTTCGTCCTCCAAGCTCCCGCTGAAGAGGACACTCACAGCTCCTCTGCGAAGTCCTCCTGTCCCTTTCCCTGTCATTTAACGAGGGTGGCATAGCAGCCGTCACTCCCAGTGCAGCGTGCACGCCAGGTGAGCTGTGTCTTATAGCGGGCTTCGCGCCTGCCCAGCGGGAGACAGCTCTGTGATGCCAGCCCTGCCCGCAGCCCAGGACAAAGCTGGGGTCCCAGAAGGGGGCAGAGCACACAGCAGGTGGCCCACTTGGTCCTGGAAAGCCCTACCCACCCCACCTCCCCTTCTCTTCCCGTGTGTCAGATACTGTTAGCTTTGGGGGCTTTTTAAAAAAGAAAAATAAACAAGGACTGCTTGAAACCCCTAATATTCTGGTTAAGTTCTGAAACAGCTCAGAAATCCCCTCCTCCCCGTGAGTCAGTGGCAGCAGTAATAGCAGAACTGCTGAGGATGCGGCGAGAGAAATTCTGCAAAATAACAGCTGGCTGCCCTGTGGCCCCAGGGATTTGAAAAGGGGGCTCAGAACTATTTGGGTGCACTGGAGAGGCACTGAGGCCTGAGGCCCCGCGGGGGTGGGGGAGGGGTGGGGGAGGGGGTGGGGGGACACTACACCCTAAAGAAGGTCACCGCGCCCAAGCCCCGGGGGTTTGGAATGAAAACAGGCTGAACTGTTAACTGCGTGTAAGGAAGTCCCAGAAGACCCACTCTTCCCGTCACGGCGATTACGGCGCTCATTTGGAAACAGCAAATTCTTTCCAAGCATTTTTCTGGTTCTATTTTGGTGCCTGAAGCTCGTGCTGTGTGCACCAAGTCGCGCCCTGTTCTCAACCGCCGCGGGGGGGGGGGGGGGCACACCCCCATCCCTGGAGAGGGAGGCAGCCAGCGCCCCCCATTCCCCTCCTCCCCAAACCCCCCCGTCCCCCCTCCGCCCCCAGGCGCGGAGGGGAGAGGAGCGCGGAGTCTGCCCCCTGGGCTCCGAGCTGAGCCTGAGCTGGGGAAGCGCTTTCCTTTCCCCGCCGGGTTTGAGTCAAAACGGGGAGCTGGTTCAAACCGAAAGAACAATTCGGTTAGCCAAAGCCCAATATTTCTCCGCGCCCAGGTGACTGCCGGGCAGGGCGCTCCAGGGCTGGCAGCCGCTGTCCTCGGGGCCTCGCTGAAATCCCCGGGTCCCCACATGTTCCTCTTTCCCCGGCGCGGGGCCGGGGGCGCCGAGGGGGCCGGGGGCGCCGAGGGGGCCGGGAGCGCCAGGGGCCGGGAGCGCCGGGGGCCGGGAGGGCGGGGGGCCGGGAGCGCCGAGGGGGCCGGGAGCGCCGAGGGGGCCGGGAGCGCGGGGGGCGGGGAGGGCGGGGGACCGGGAGCGCCGAGGGGGCCGGGAGCGCCGAGGGGGCCGGGAGCGCGGGGGCCGGGAGCGCCGGGGCAGGAAAGCTGACCTGGGAACAAGCTTCCTGCAGCCCACAGGCCCTGCCGAGTGCCCGCTGGACCCCAACGCTCCTTGAGACCCGAGGACTGGGGCCTCCCTCTGCCTGCCTGTCCCCACCCTTCTCCGCCTCCCAGGCCCCTCCTGCCTCTGCATTGGCACCTGTTCCAGCCTCTGGTTCCTCTCCCCCAGCTTGCAAATTCCCGCTCCTTCTGGGGGGTGGAGGTGTGAAGCTTTTCAGAAAGTTTCCTGAATTCTCAGTCACACTCCTGGGGTCTCTACCCTGCTGGGCACAGAGCTGGCTCCCGCTCCTAGGGACCTGCTTGAAACAAAGCTGAAAAGAACCACCCAGTTGGTTCAATGTCCCGGACACAGTGACCTACCAGCAATTTCACTCTGGCCCCTTAGCCGGGCAGGGCTTGCCCTCTCGCCTGAGGCCAGAGGAGCAGGTGTCTGAGCTGACACTCACTCACTCACAGAAGCTCTGATCTATACACAGTAGCCAGCCATTTTCCAGGCTTGACTGCCAAGGAGGGGTCCTGTCCAGCCTTACCCAGGTGTGGATTGACCCCTCCAGACCCCGACTCAGCTGCCGGCCTCTGCAGTCACAGACACTCTCAGGGACCATGCCGGACTCAGTTCATTGTGACCTCGGACAGGTGTGGGAAGGAGATGCTGCCGGCTCGTCTGGCTGAGCTGCCAGAACACCTGGGCCCACTGCTCCGGCGGCCCAGCTCGCTGACTCAGCGCGAAATGCGCCGGGTCAGCAGGACCGTGTGAGCTCAGGCCAGCTGCTCTCAGAGGAAGAGTCCTGTGGACAGCGAGGCGCGGCATCGGCCGGCCTATTCACAAGGACAAGTGCAGAGCGTGGCCAAGGTCAGGGGCGTGCAGGGTCACTGGGCGTGTGAGGAGGACAGAGATGGCCCCCAGCACGCACACAGGCCCTTTGTAGGGCGGGCCCCTCTCGGAGCCCGGAGCAGCAGCTGACACTGATACTGAGGTCGGTCACTATTACAAGTGGTTTCTAGCTCGGGGGTGATCAGGGCGGCCAGGCTCAGGGGAGAAAGCTGGCGGCTTCTGCATTTTAAGAAGCCAAATGAGAACTTGGAGTAGGATGGGGAGAAGAGGGGGTTCTGGTACATTCTGGCTTGGTTCCATTTTTATAGAGTTTTACATTTTTTTTATTTTATTTTTTTTTATTTTATTTTTTTATATATTTTATTGATTTTTGTACAGAGTGGAAGGGAGAGAGATAGTTTGAAACATCAATGAGAGAGAGTCATTGATCAGCTGCCTCTTGCACACCCCCTACTGGGGATATGCCCGCAACCAAGGTACATGCCCTTGACTGGAATCGAACCCGGGGCCCTTTAGTCCCCAAGCCGACGCTCTATCCATTGAGCCAAACCGGTCCCGGCGGGTTTTACATTTTTAAAGGATTGTAAAACGCATGCACACACACGCATGCACATGCACGCATAGACTATGTGATCGCGACCTTAACCCCAAAGCATTCATTGTCTGGCTCTTCACATCCACAGTTTGCTGGCTGCTGGTTCTGCAGCTGGGAAAGCTGAGCCCGGAGCGGGCAGGTGACCTGCTCAGGCCGCACTGCGGATCGGTGCTGAGCACTGCGGCCCGGCTCTCCCCTCAGCATCTAGGGAGCAAGGAGAAGGCCTGGCAGCCCTGAGCCAGCCGCTCCCCGGGGCAGGGGGTTGGAGAGGGGACCCCGGGGGGTGCTGGCGCTCCGAGGTGGCCGAGGCTCCCTCCGCCGCCCTGCCTGCCGCCAGCTTGGAGGAAGGTGTGCTTCGCCGTCGTTACCGGGAGACCTGCGAGCACGCGGCTGGGTTCGGGAACACGGCTGCTGGGTCCCGGACGTGTTTCCCCGGTTACGCTGTTTATCAAGAGCCCGTCCCTGAGCGCCTGGTGCGTGCGCCGCGCCTTCTGGGGAAGAGCTGTTCTGGGTAACGGAGGGTTAACGGAAACCGCGCTCTTAGGCCTTGGTGAAAACTCTTCTACAGATGATGAGCATTTCCCCAACTTCAGAAAAGTTCCACCACTTTCTAAATACGTGGCCTTGGTCAGGTTACCCAACCTCAGTAACCTCAGTTTCCTTCTCTGCGAGCGCGGAGTGATTCCTGTCCGGGTGCGAGAGGCCCACGGAGGAGCTGTGCGCCCTGGAAACGCAGCCGCATCCTGGCCTCCGGGGGGCGCTGCGGAGCTGATGGACGCCGCAGGCATAGGGTTCCGGTTTGGGGGCATGCCGCATCGCACATTCTCTACAGGACAACGTAGAGATGGGTCCGAATTGGAGTGAATCTACAGTTTCTGGTCCAACCAAATCCTTTAAAGGAGCTGGTTTCCTAATGATCGGCTGCTGTCTCGGTCCAGCCGGTGCAGCTGGGGCCCCCTGTGGGGAGCCAGCGCGGCCATGGCACACTCAGCCAGGGCATGTGCCACGCCCGCTCAGCCAGGCTCAGTGACCCCGAGAGGGCGGGGACGGATTGAGAAAAGAGAATAAAAGCTGGGTCTGGGTGGGACACTGCTCCCTCTGATGGAGAGAGGCAGCACCTCGGACTACAAGCCGAGTTTATTTTATAGCCAGATGCCAGGAGGCAAAGTAAGGGCGTGGTCAAGATGTTCACAACATTCTCGTGGGGGGAAAAACAACTAAAACATTCTCATGGGTTTCAATCCTACTCTAGTACATGCACCTGAACTCAATCGAGCCCTCGTCACTCAGACACGTGGGGTCATGTGTTCGGACATAGGTCCAAGCTTCCAGCTACAGCTGTTGGCTATCATTGTGCTGGGAGGCTCTGCCCTCCAGGCTGGGTCTTGCACGTGGTCCTGAGAGGACTGTGCCCTCTCCTCAGTCCGAGGCTTGAACCTGTCCAGACACTGTAGCCTCGCCCCACGCCCACCCGCACCAAACAGAGGGCGCTTACGCTGTCTTTGCTTGAATTTGTTGCGCCTCCTCAGGGAAAGGTCAGCAGACAAAGGGTGGGGCGTGGACGCAGCCTTCCCAGCACCCCATCCCATCCTGTCCCCATGCACCCTGCACACCACCCAGGCCACCGCCATGCCAGAGGGCCAGCAGAAAGAGACAGGGAAGCAGGACCGCCCGGGGTGAAGCTGGGGGCAGGAAGGGGCAGGTTTGGGGCTCCTCTTGGCCTGGTGCATTCTGGGAAGCTTTTTCTGACTGGCTCCCGATTGGGAGTGGAGGGGGTGCCCTGGTGGAGGGCTCCCTGGCATTGCTCTGTTGGCTGTGGAGGAGGAGGCAGCCACAGGTAGGGAAGGAGGCAACCAGGCACCCACCCTCCAGGGCCCTGTTCCCTCTGCGCTGACCCCGATGGTCAGCTGCTCACCTCCTGGGGGTGAGGCAGAGCTGGCTGCTGGTGCCGTGGGCCGGAGGCACAGTGCCCATCAGTGACAGGGTCCGAGCTCAGAGTCAGTTCAACGCCCAGCCCTGTCCCATACTGTGTGGCCTCCTGCATGCCAGTGGGCCTCTGTGCCTCACTTTCCTCATCTGTAAAACGGGAGTGCGTATCTCTTGGTGTTGATGTGCGGACAGTGAGATTGACATGGGGAAAACCTGCCCTGTGTGGGTCCCTGGGCTCACAACCTGCCACCTGCCCTCCTCTCAGGGCTCGGCAGGACTCCTCTCGTGGCTTACTGACCAAGTGTGGGCCTTGGTTTCTGGGCTGGGAGAAAAGACTTTCTCGAGGCCTCGCCCATGCTTAGCGTGTCCAGTCTGTCCCCGCTTCCTTACGGCTCTCCACGGGCAGACCCAGCAGAAGCCGGAAGGGTGGGGTGGGGAAATGCACGCATGGGGGACTGAGCACATACCGTGTGCAACGGCAGTGCCGCTGGGGGGGGGGGCTGTGCTGAAAGTGTCCTTGCTGTTGTTTAAATCTGCTGTGACGTGGCTTCATCGGTCTTCCCTGCAGTCTGTAAGCGTTTGCTGTAACATTCTGAAGTTGTTAGTTGCCGTCAGGTTCAAGATTGTTTTCTCCTGTTGGTGAGTTATCCTTTTTTCACTGTACTAGGGCCTGGTGCACAGGTCTGTGCACTGGTGGGTCCCTTGGCCTGGCCTGTGGGGGTTGGGCCAGGCTGGCTCTCTGACATCCCCCGAGGGGGCCCGGATCACGAGAAAGTGTTTCTCCGATCGATGATGATTCAGGCTCCTCCTCTCTGGTTCCAGGTGTGTCACCAAGAATCAGGCTGCCAAGGCACTGCAGCTCAGCAGCTCCTGCATTGAGCATCTTCCCCCTGGTGGTCAGTGTATGTCATAGCTACCAGTCGGCATATATATATATATATATATATATATATATATATATATATATATAGACTCCTTTTTCCCTATTAATGAATTTTGCCTTAAAGTCCATTTTTTTTTAAATCTTCACCCAAGCACACTTTTCCATTGATTTTTGAGAAAGTGGAAGTGTGTGGGGGAACATTGCTATAAGAGAGGTACATCCATAGGTTGCCTCCCACACATGTCCCATTCGGGGTCAGGGATTGAACCTGTAACCCAGGTATGCACTCTTGACTGGGAATTCAACCTGAGACCCTTGGGTGTATGGGCCAACACTCTAACCACTGAGCACACCAGCCAGGGCATATTAATTTTGCATATTATTAATTTTGCTACCCCATCATTATTTTGATTAGTACCTGCTTAGTGTAGAAATACTTTCAGTATTTCTGTGACAATGAGTTTTTGGTATATCTCTTATAAACAGCATAAGGCTAGAGATTAAAAATGTAATCTGGGAATTTCTGTTATATAAGTGGTCGATTCCATTTAAGTGGTACTTATTCCCTGGCACATCACAGCCCCAGGGAATGTTTGCCAACTGTCTGGCTAGAAAGAGGCGCTAACAGTGTCCCCCGTGAAGGCATCACACATGGGAGGGAGGCACACATGTGGGGCCAGAAGCCTGTATTCAGCTGCCCAGAGACCCATGGGCTCAACCCTCAGGATAACTGGGCCTCTGAGACGGAACTCGAGGGCCCTGCCATCCTCCCTCCTAGACACTGTCACACGGGATGAGGAGCAGAGAGCAGCAGGAGTCAGCAGGCGCAGAGCCCGGGGCAGAGACACTGTGTGTGTGTGTGTGTGTGTGTGTGTGTGTGTTTTGTTTGTTGTTAATCCTCACCTGGAGATATTTTTTCCATTCATTTAGAGAGAGAGAGAGAGAGAGAGAGAGAGAGAGAGAGAGAGAGAGAGAGAGGGAGGGAAACAACAATGTGAGAAAGACATGTTGATTGGTTGCCACTTGCCCTGGCCAGTGCCAGGGATCGAACCTGCAGCCCAGGTACATCCTTGACCCAATCAAACAGTGAGCCTTTGGTGCATGGACCTACGTTCTAACCACTGAGTCCATGGGCCAGCGCGAAGCACCCTATAGTTAACCCCTTCATCCCTGGGGTTGGGTTGGTTCTTATCAAGTTTCGTAAAGCTCCCGGGGGGGGGGGGGGCGGAGGAGAGGCCCCAAGGAGACAGATAAGCCGGAGCCCTCTCCGGTGCCCCGCATTCGGAGACCCAGCCGGCCACACGGAGGGACGGTCAGGAGGCCTGGGAGGAGGTCACTCCTTGCCTAGGGACAGTGCCCATGGCCCGGGCCCGGGACACAATGACAACGACCAAATCGAGCACCTGCAATGGGCAGCAGCTCCGAGGAGCAGAGAAAAGGTATTTCCGCACTCCGCATGACTCCCTTGGTGTGGGGCCGCGGGACCTCCAGGGACCCCAGGAAAACCACCTCCTGGCCAGCAGAGCTTGTCCTCAGCAGCCGCAGCTCCCACCCCGCCTACGGGCGCTGCCCTCACCGTGGAGGGCACCCGTGGGACACCAGCCCGTGTGCACGTAGGGGCCACCAAGAGGCCTGCATGGGTGCCACCGGCCTCTCATGCACGAAGCCTGCCCTCCTGCACCCACGCCCTCTGGCCACCGCCCCAGCTTCCCTCCAGCACCCATTCTCTCCTTCGCCTCATAACAGCCCGACCCCGCGTCCAGCTGGACACAGGACCGTCCAGGCCAAAGGCTACGCTCCCTGGTCCTGTAGCTAAGCCCTGGCTGTGGGTGCGAGCTGAAGCCTGGCCCCGGCTGCTGGCTGCAGTGCTGCGGGCGCTCTGGGCCATGGGGAGGCGGGCGGACCCCAGGGAGGATCAGCGAAAGTCCGAGTGTCACACAGCTTGGCTGAGTGGAGCCCCAGCCCCCGACTTGTACTGAGAAGGAGATGAACCTCTACGATAATCAGCCATTTTGCCTGTCACTTGTGGCTACGCTCGCAGCCCATCGGATGCAGTCACCCACCTGCACTCGTTCCCAAGCAGCTGCCCTGGCTTTTGCCTCCGCCCTCCTCTGGCCTGTCCACCGCTGACCTCCTGGGCGGACGCAGTGGCCTCATCCCAGCTGTCATCCCACCCGCACCGGGTGAGCTGGGCCTGCCACCTCCCACCTGCCCTCTTGGCCCTGTGGGGTGCCTCGTCCGGCACCTCCTGGGTCTCTGACCTCCATTGTAAGCTTCTTCCCCAGTAAAAGCTACACTTCCCAGCTTCCCTTGCAGCTACCTGTGGCCACCTGACAGAATTTTGGCCAGAGATGTCAACAAAAGTGTTACATGAGCTCTCCAGCAAGTCTGCTTAAGGGAGCTGACTTCGCTGAAAGGAATGCCCTCTGGGGTCTTTCTTCCTCTGCTGCCTGGGATGCTGATGTGCTGGCTGGAGCTCCAGCAACCTTTTTGGTCCATAAAGTGACCTTGAGTATGAAGGTCAGTGCTAGAACGGTGGATCAGAAAAGGAAAGGGAACCTGGTTCCAAAGGCCACAGAGCTTTTGTGGTTACCCTGGGCCCCCTATTTTAACTTATTTTACGTTAAAAAGAAGTAAAATATCTTGCTTAAGCCACTATTCTTTTGGATATTCTGCTACATGCAAACAATTCTAATCTTAACTGATACAGCCAGACAGCACCATGTGTGGTTACATTTTTATATGTGATTATATATGATTCCTTTTCATATATGATTCCTTCTCCCTGGGGCCTTCTTCCCTCCCTGCTGTTGAAAGCCCAGCTGTCCTGTGAGGATCGATTTTAAGATCCGCTGTTCCACAAAACCTCACCCACTCCCCTTCTGCACCCCTGGCCTTCCCAGGCCTCTGTTTGGCCCTCTGTAGCACTGACCTAAGGACCAGGATGGACTTGACTGAGGGGCAAGGGTTGGGTTTTCTTCAATCTGTGGCTACTCAGAAACTGGACAGTTCTTGGCACACAGTAGGTACTCAACACATTTCTGTTGAACACACACACACCCAGCGTGGAGTGCCACAGTCTTCCCAGACTGGACACCCTGACAGATGTGTGGGATGCCTGGGGCACAGGAGAAGGAAAGCTGGAGACCGAAGGAGCAGAGCGTGCCTCTTCCCTCCCCGGCCTTCCCCTCTGAGCAGCCAGGTAGGCCCCACACTCACCCTGAGAGGGTGCTCCGTGCTGGCAGGGCAGGAACCGGGGAGCCAGGGCCCAGAAAGACCAGGACAGCCCAGCAGGGGGAAGTAGCGGCACAGACTTAAGTAGGGGTTGGCTATTTGCTGGCATGCCCTGGCCTCCCTCTCCTGCCCTCTGTCCCCCAAGGCCCAGGGTGCGGATCCAGCTATTGGCCCAGAGGATTTGGCGGGCCCTCAGAGTTGGTAGGGGCTCATGGCAGGAAGTGAGTGAACAAGAAAGAGAGCCAGAGGGGGTCACAGGTGGGAGCCTTTGTGGCCAGACCGGTTCCCTCCAGGGAACGGGACCCTCGTAGTTCCATTCCTGCCCACCAGGCGGCAGTGTTGACTAAGCGCTCTGGCTGCCAGGCCGGTTTCCCTCACCCGCTGTTTTAGGGCGGGAAGGGAAGGGAGCCAGCTGCTACCGGAGGTCCCGCTGGATGGATCTACCATTTCGGACACACCTCCCGGCCGAGACGGAGGACGCTGCCAGCACCCCGAGGCTCCGGTGCCCTCCGGAGGTGAGCGCTCTCCTGCCTTCGAGCCGCAGATGAGGGTGCTTGCTTCTGAGCTCCATGTAAAGGGAGCCGCGGTGGAGCCGTGGGTGGGGTTAACACGTCCGTGCGGATAACGGCGATGTTTCTACCGCCGCGGGGCGACTACACAGCGATCCCGCCTCCGCGCTCCTGTGGGTGGTGCCATGGGAGGTTGGGCGCCCCAGGAGCAGCCCTGAGACCGAGCTCCGTGATGGAGCCCATCAGGGCGCATTCTCGGACCCACAGCTGTGGGCCTGGGGCTGGACGGAGGAGGGAGCCGCGACTGCAGTGCGATGGCAACAAAACCACTCAGGGAGCACCCCGGCCTCGGAGGAGCGGGATCTGAGCAGCGATCCCAGCGCCCAGCAGGCACCTGGGCTGTTTGCAGGCTGCGGCCTCGTGGACAGCTCCTGGGGTTTCTGTGGACACAGGCGCCTGTTGGGTATCACCCAGGACTGAATCGCCAAGTCGTTCATTCGGTGAGCAATTGTCAAACTACTACACAACTGGGCATGCAAACTCCTTGCCGACCACCTGCTGTGAGCTGGCCTGGCGGTTCCAGGGGTCTCCTCAGGGCACGGCAGCCGCTGGCCTGAGTCTGTGGTCCGGTGGGAGCACTGGAGCTCGGGCGAATAGAACAGAATAAGATGGGGTCCCAGAGCCCTGACAGGGCCGGGTTGCCGGTGCCCCAGGTGGGCTGTGTGCCCGTGGCTTTCCATTTTGCTCAGCCGCAGGCTGGCACGACCCTGGGACAAGCCCTGAACCTGCTCAGCTCTGCGCTGGGGCCTGAAACAGCCGCCCAGCTCCTCCGAGTGCTGGCGGCACCCGAGGGCTGACCTCCGTGCAAGCCCCTTGAGCTGGTGGGGCCCTGGGCACCCTGGCCGCCAGTGAGGGCATCCCGGGAGGGAGGGGATGTGGAGATGAGGGGTGGGGAGTGGGGCACAGGGAGAAGGGAAACAGGGAGCCCTGTGACCTCCCCCCAGGAAGCGCCCCTCCTAGCTTTGGGGGGTCCAGTGCATCCTGCAGTACCGACGGCAGCCAGCAGGGTCTGCTCGGTCCTGCAGGGCCAGCCACTGCTTCTTCGAATAAACCTTTGGGACAGCCTTGTGCCGGGGAAGGACGCAGGCTCCAGCGTGGGGGCCTCCATCTCCCACTCCGGGGGCCAGGCAGCGGCTCCCCATAAAGCTCCCACTGTGTGTCAGCACAGTCACACGGAGCAGACGGTGATAGCAACTACAATAAAAGCTCAGAGGGCACAGTGGCCTGAGCCAGGAGGCTGGAGGGCAGCACAGTGGTTAGGGCACGGGCTTCCAGCCAGACCCCTGCACGTCCTGGCTGCGACTGACTCCGGGCGCTCGTGAACAAGCTGCTCCGCCTCACCGGGCACAGAAAAGACTTTCTGAGGAGTCGCCCCGGACTCGGCACAGCGGTGTTCGTTAGTTGTGTGCACGTGGCGTGAGGGTGGGTCTTCTCCGTGTCAGGCCTGGCTTCCAGCTCCTCGGGTGCCCGCTCTCTCTGAGGCCCGGAGACGGGCACACCCCGCAGCCTGGCATCGGGCTCAGCCCATCCAGTAATTTTCCACGCAGACCAGCTCACAGCCTGATTCTCTGATAAGATCCCACCATCACCTCTGCTACAGGAGTGTGGTTTGTCACAGTGCTCCTGCTCCAGCCTCCGGGGACCGCCCACGCAGCCGGCGTGCAGGTGGAACCGGGGTGGGGAGGAGGGAGAAGGCCGATCCCTGGGCCCGAACTTCCCAGAGGGAGGGGTGCCCTGTGCCTGGCCCCCAGCGGGGCAGCTGGCACCTCAGCCTGGGGTCGTGGTGCGGCTGCTGAGCTCTCACCAGTGTGCTCCGGCCTTTACTTCTCGAGGGGAGCGGAGGGGCCTGGCAGGGCACACGTGTGGAGGAGGAGTCCAGGGGCGATGACTTCTGGAGTCAGGCACATCGGGGCTGGGTGCCCGCAGTCCGTTTGTGCTGGCTCCTTGCCTCACGCCGGGACCACCAGGCCAAGGAGGACAAGGAAACACGGGGTACGTCCGGGGCCTCCACACCACCCAGCCCCCTCACTGGCACCGCTCCGCCTGCTGCTCCAGGGACGGGCATGGGGCATCCGTTCCTTAGCCAGGTTAGAGGTCTTGATCATGGCCTTGACCCCAGGTCCTGGGAAGGGGTCAGCGGGAGGTGGAGGCCAGGGTACTCACAAGCCTTCAGAGTTGAGAACCGCTAGCAGGGTCGCCTAAGACCATCGGAAAACACAGATATTTACATTACGATTCATAACAGTAGCAAAATTACAGTCATGAAGTAGCAAGGAAAATAATCTTATGGCTGGGGGTCACCACAGCATGAGGACTGTATTACAGGGTCGCGGCGTTAGGGAGGTTGAGAACCGCTGCTCCGGACTGAGGACCTCGCCCTGAAGCAGGGCCACAGAGCCCCGGCCCTCCCCGCTGGGAAAGCAGGCTGCCAGCAATCCACGCTTAACAACTCCCGGAGCGGGTGTGCGCGTGGAGAGGGAGAGGCTACAGGCCGCGCCTGCCTCCCGCCTCAGGCCCTGCGGGCGGAGGGAGAGCGCCCTGGCCGGGCACCGCTGGCGCTCGGGGACAACGGGCACTGGGGTGGGCTCTGGAAGGCGGCACTCCAGCCGGGCAAGGGTGGGGGAGCAGCGTCACCCTCGGGTCCCCCGGCGTCCCCTTCTCTCTGGGAGACCGGGCTGGCCTCTCTACAAGTCCTGGGACCTGGGACCTGGGAGGTGGTGAATTCAGGCGGCCCACGTCAGCAACAGCAATTAAACGCCTCCTGTGTGGGGGTAAATGTCCGCCCTGGCTGTACGTTACTGCCGACCAGGGCGTTTGTTGCTGTTGTTTTAATGCTCACCCAAGGACATGCTGAGAGAGAGGAAGGGGAGTGGGGGGAAGAGAGAGAGAGAGAGAGAGAGAGAGAGAGAAACATCAGTGAGTTTCCTTCCACACACCCCTTACCAGGGTTAGAACCCACAACCCAGGTATGTGCCCTGACCTCGGTGCACAGGACAAGGTTCAGCCAACTGAGCCACTCGGCTGGGCTACAGGGTGATTTTAAAAATGACTGATTCTGTGCCAAAACCGGTGTGGCTCAGTGGATAAAGCGTCGGCCTGCGGACTGAAAGGTCCCAGGTTCGATTCCAGTCAAGGGCATGTACCTTGGTTTCGGGCACATCCCCAGTAGGGGGTGTGCAGGAGGCAGCTGGTCGATGTTTCTCTCTCATCGATCTTTCTTTCTTTCTTTCTTTCTTTCTTTCTTTCTTTCTTTCTTTCTTTCTTTTAAATATATTTTATTGATTTTTAACAGAGAGGAAAGGAGAGGGATAGAGTGTTAGAAACATCGATGAAGAGAGTATCATCGATCAGCTGCCTCCTGCCCACCCCCTAATGGGGATATGCCCGCAACCAAGGTACATGCCCTTGACCAGAATCGAACCTGGGACCTTTCAATCCGCAGACTGACGCTCTATGCACTGAGCCAAACCGGTTTTGGCCTCTCTCATCGATGTTTCTAACTCTCTATTCCTTTCCCTTCCTCTCTGTAAAAAATCAATAAAATATACAAAAATAAATAAAAATGACAGATTCTGGCCCCACCCGGCCGCTGGAACCAGGGCCTCCGGGCCAGGTGTGGGTGCAGGTACTTGTTAACGTGCCTCAGGCAATTCCAGCGCTTCCCTCAAGCTGGCCCCAGCCAGGAGACATCAGGAAATTCCCTGGATATAGTAACTCGTGATAGCAACTCTAATTAATCATCAACTTGTAACATGATCCCGGCCCATAGCAAGGGACCGCTGGAGACAAGGGAACCTGGCTCAGCTCCTCAGACAGTCCTTCCAGACCCAATGGGGGCCCAGCTCTGCTCGCAGGCGGGTAAGTGGGAGCCCGGAGCACAGGGATGCGGGAGCAGGGAGGCTCTGGGTCCTGCTGGGAGCGCGGGACGCAGCCTCTGAGCCCGGCTGGGCTGGGGGTGGCACTGAGCTGGAGCTTCCTGCCCTGAGAGAACCCCGCCGCCCCCGGTGACGCAGCCAGCATCCCTGGAGTGACCGGATGACCCACATGACCTTCGGGTCCTTTGTTCAGGGAGAAGTCTGGCTGCATGGGGAACGGTGGAGCTGGGGGGCCTCATGGGAGACCAGAGGTTCCAGCTGTGAAAACTGAGCTGTGGGACCCGGGTCAGGTCACCTCCTCTGACGCTGAGCCAGTGCCGCTGGCTGCTGGCTCACAGGATGCTAGCAGCACAGCCCTAAGGGTGGCCAGGGGGCCGCCTCTGTGAGGGCGGAGAGGGGGAGCCTGGGCTTTTACTGCGGGGATGTGAGCCTCTCTGACAGTGCTCCCTCCCAGGCAAAGAGCCCCTTTCCCCGCAGCACTGAGCCCTCACACAGCAGCAGGTGGCCCAGGGCTGGGAGGAGAGGGGAGACGAGGCTGCAGCTGTGGCAACTGCCTTTGGATCTGCACCCAGGCTCCCAGTTCTGGCTACAAGACTGCGGCAACCTGCTCATCCTCCCCTGCTCAGTGCCCTCTGAGTGCCTCCCCTTGCGGGGGGGGGGTCGGAGGGGGTGTGTGTGTAAAGCACTCAGGGGCGCCTGGAGAAGCTGGGTGGCTGGAAGGGGGTGATAGAGATAGAGATCTGGGGGTGACTCTGAGGAGAGGGCTGACTCTCAGTCACTTAGATTCTGAGAGCCTGGCTGCATAGGTTCTCTGATTTGTGTGAGTGTGTGTGTGTGTGTGTGTGTGTGTGTGTTTGTGTATGTGTTTGTGTGTGTGTGTGTGAGTGTGTGTGTTTGTGTGTGTGTGTTTGTGTGTGTGTGTGTTTGTGTTTGAGTGTTTATGTGTGTGTGTGTGTGTGTGTGAGTGTGTGTGTGTGTGTGTGTGTTTGTGTATGTGTTTGTGTGTGTATGTGTTTGTGTGTGTGTGTGGAGAGGCATCCAAAGGCCATGGTTCATGTTCATGACTCAGCTGAGGAGGGCCCTCGCTGTCAGTCCCGGGCAGGTGCACTGGGCGGGAGGCCAGGGCCAGGGAGCCTGCAGCCTGAGGGAGGGGCGCCCAGCCTCCCATGCAGTGAGCCAGCTCCACGCAGTCCTGTGCCAAGCAGAGACGGGGCTGGGCAGCTGGGCAGTCTCAGAGCCCTCGCTCCCCTCCCAGCGGCCCCTCCAAGGGGCTGTGAGGTCGGCTGTTCAGGAGCCTGTCCCTCAGCCCCCTCCTCTAACCATAAACACCTCCTCCCCGGCTGCTGGGGACCCACCTCCAGAGCCCGGGAGGGGTGAGCGCTGCAGGCTGGCTGGTTCCGGTCCAGGATGGAGCTGCTTTCCTGGTCCCCAGGGCCCTGTCCTGCCAAGGCCACGCCTGGGGCGTTCCTCCTCCTCCCTGTTCTGCCTTCGGTCAGCCAGCAGCCTGGCTCCCGCCTTCCTCCTGCCCCGCTCCCCCTCCTGTCCCCACAGCCACCTCAGCAGTCAGCCTCCCCCAGGGCAGCGGAGCAGGGACAGGGCGGAAACTCCACCCGCTGACCCTTCCTGCGGAAAGGAGCCGCTCGGCCAGGACAGGCCCCTCTGCACTCACACTCTCAGCCCAAGGAGCCGAGCATGTGGGGTCTCCTGTCCCCAGCCCAGGGGCCCTTTCCCTGGGGCTGCACTGGGTGGGGCTGAAGCAGCCCCTCTTTGAACCCCAGCTCTGCCGGATGCTGCGTGCGCACTGCCAGGGTGGAATGCCACTCACTCCGCATCGGAGCCTGTCCCAGGCCTGCGCATCAGGGATGGGCAGTGACCGGCCACCGGAGGGCGGCAGGGGGCGTGGAGGGGGGAGAGGAGGGCTCCAACCACCCAGCGGGGTGTCCACCAGCCAGATGCTGCCCAGGTGGGCACCTAACTGCTCCCACTCAGGTCCCTGGGGGTCCGACTCAGGTTCAGACTGAGCCCACCTTTTTATTTCAGACTCATCCGACCCAGAAAGAGAGGGGCCAGGAGGGAGGCAGAGGGGAGCGGAGAGGGTGACCCATAGGCTGGGGAGCTAAGAGCCGCTGGAGATGAGAGGGGGCCCCCAGGGAGTGTCCCCTCCTGGCTGCCTTCAGGTTGGAGGCCGGTGATGTCAAAGCCCCTCCCGGGCCTGGAGGGATGACCTGGGACCCCGCTCCGGCCTGTGCCACACCCCAGGGAAGCTGCCCGAACCCCTGTCCCAGGGCTGGGGTCCTGCCCTCACAGCGACAGGTTGTTTTCGGGCAAACCAGCGTCAGACAAGGAAACAGCACCCACAGGGGACCCCGGCCAGAGCCCAGCCTTCAGCGGCACCGCAGGCTGGTCCCGGCAGACAGAACGCCGGTGGAGACAAGAGGCAAAGCCACGGAGGGCCCCCGGGCGGGGAGCTGCAGCCCTTTACTCTGAGGCCGCCCTGCCCGCGGGGGCACTGAGGCCCGGGCGTCCCCAGGGAACTCAGACCCACCGGCTGGAAGCGGGCTCTGGGTCCGGGAGATGACGCCGCGGACAGGGAGGAGGGGGAGGAGAGCCGGGGCCGCCCGCACTGACCCGCTGCCCCCGCCCCGCAGGCGCGGCCGCCCGGAAGCCGCGGGAGCCGCTGCGCTTCCACGCCGAGGCCCGGGGCGCGCAGGTGCGGCTGGGCCCGGCGCGGAGCACGGCGCGCCGCCTCGCCACCTTCCACGACGGCATCGTGTTCAGCCAGCGGCCCGTGCGGCGCGGGGAGCGCGTGGCGCTGCGCGTCCTGAGCCACGAGCGCGGCTGGAGCGGCGGCCTCCGCGTGGGCTTCACGCGCCTGGACCCCGCGCGCGTGCGGCCGCGCAGCCTGCCGCCCTTCGTGTGCCCCGACCTGGAGCTGCGCAGCCCCACGTGGGCGGCCGTGCTGCCCGGCGGCGCGCGCGCCGGGGACGTGGTGCGCTTCTGGCTGAGCCGCCGCGGCCGCCTCTGCGCGCGCGTCAACGCCGGCCCGCGCCTGCGGCTGCGCGAGGGGCTGCCCACCCGCGCCCCCCTCTGGGCCGTGATGGACGTGTACGGCACCACCAAGGCCATCGAGCTGCTGGGTGAGGCCCTCCGCCGCCCCCGCATCCAGAGCCTCCGGGAGACGTTCGCTCATTCATTCACTCATTCACTCATTCATACATTCATTCACTCATTCATTCATTCATATTCAGTCCGTGTCTCCATCAGCTCCTGCCAGGGTCGGGTATGACGATGGGAGCTGGGGTAAAGCCCAGGCACAGGAAGGGCAACCCGACCCCTAAGAATAAGATCACACCCCAAACCTCAGTGAAAGGGCTGACCACCTTCCACAGAAGGAGACATTTTGGGTGGGGCTTTGCAGTCTAAGTAGGAGTTCATTGGCGAGGAGTGAGGGGTAGAGGTAAGAGACAGCCTGTGGGGCAAAGGTCAGATGTCAGTGGGTGGGAAACACGACCCTCTAGCCGCCTGCAAGGACAGGGATTCAGGCTGAGCCAGGCCCAGGCTCTCCTCTCAGGGTAAAGAGGGGGTGCCTGGAGGAGGGGCTTGGGGAAAGGACCTGCAGCCCACAAACCCCCTGCGGGGTTAGATGGAAAGGGGCGGCTCGGTGGGGCCCTGAGATCCCGGAGCTCTCACACGGCCACAGGGAAAGAGGCGTTGGGCACTGCCTGGGGCGGGGGACGGAGGCCCCGCTTTTCTCTCCGCAGCCTGAGTCTCCCTCTCTCCCCAGATCCCTCGGACAGTGCCGTGCCCACAGCCTCGCCCTGGGCCCTCCCGCTGGAGCCTCCCTCAGACCCTCCCTCAGACCTTCCCTCAGACCCTCCCTCAGACCCTGAAGGTGAGTGGTTTCCTGGGAGGGGGACTCCCAGCCTCCAGCCCCGGGGGAGCCGGTGCCCAGCCTGGAGCTCAGGAGGGTCTCCCCGGTCCCAGCACGGCTCACAGGCTCTGCCCCCAACCTGGGCTCACAGGCCAGGGCTCTGCCCTCGGCACCTGGCACAGGGCCCGCCCGCAGCGCCGGCTCACAGGTCACAGCACGTCTGCGAGCAGACGCCTTTTGCCAGGGCATGGTCATAGGGAAAGCTTTGCCAAACAGGCATCAACAACTGTTAAGGCTAAAGAAGGAAGCAGAAAGAAAGTCGCCGGGCTTCCTGGGTGGGTTTCCTGCCTGGGGAGTGTCTGTGCTTTGCTTTCTTTTCTCTAAACGGACTGGATATTGAGTCGGCACAGGATGGTTTCTTACCCATTTTTTTCACTCGGTCCCATTGTGAGGATTTCCTCACCAGGGAACTTTCCCAAAGTGACTGCCTGGTTCTCTGTGGCTGTAGCGCGAGCAGGCTGCCCACCCCGACCCCATCTGCCCCGACCTGCGACCTGCGACCTTGTCCCCTTCCCCAGCCCCAGCGGGACAGGAGTGTGCCGTCTGCCTCCACCACGCCGCCAACACCTGCCTGGTGCCCTGCGGCCACACGCACCTCTGCAGCTGCTGCGCCTGGCGGGTCTTCGGGGACACGGCCAGGTGTCCCCTGTGTCGCTGGGAGATGGAGGCCGTGGTCCCTGCCCGCCCGCCCGCCCTGAGGACTGAAGCCGGCCTCCGGGTGTGAGCGGCGGGCCTGGCTCCGGGCTGGCCCCGGGGGAGGGGCAGCCCCCCTCCTGGACAAACCCGGAAAGGCTGGGGTTACAGCGCGGCAGAGGGGGGGGGCTCCCCTCTCTCCGCAGGTTGGGCCACAATGCCCCCTGAGGGGAGCCTGGGCTCCTCCTGGCCAGCGGCTGGGTCCCTCTGCTTAGCTCCAGGTTCTCTGTGCCTGGCTTTTGGCTGGTCACGTGGCACAGCCACAACTGGCCTGCAATCCCTGCACGGGTAAGACCAGGTTCTTGGCACGCCCGGAGCCACGCGTGTTGAGGAGGAGGACCTTTGTTCGGAGACGGGCGGCCGGCCGGTGTGAGAGCTGAGGGGTTCATGTAGCTGCGGTGCCTGCGGCAGCCCTGCCCGCGGGGGGCTGAGGAGCCGGCCAGACGCGGGAGACATCCGGGTGTTACATCCCGGTGGGGCAGTGGCCGCCGCTGTCCTCAGTGAGTGGGTCAGTGGGTCCCGCTGCAGATCACACGTCGGAAGATGAGTCAGCGCACGAGCGAGCACTGCTGTCATTGTGCTAATTTCCGAGCCACCGAAATAAAGCTGTCTTCTGTGAATGTGGCTTTGCAGTGAGGATGCCCCTTTGTTTCGTCGGTGGGAGGAGGTGGAGCTGTGGCTGGTCAGATGCCTGGACCTTTGGGGACGTGCCCTCCTGTCCTGCACAGACACACACTGAGCCTGCTGTAGACGGAGGGGAGGGAGGAGGGGGACCCTCTGGGCACTCAGGCCTGGGCACTCTGTTCTGCTGAGCATGCGGAAGGGACCGTCCTACACACCAGCCCTGAGGTCACAACCAGGCTTAGCCCTTGGCAGCCTTGATTTGGGGGAGAGTGACTGGGACCACCGGCTCCTGGCTCCCGAATGAAAGGAGAGATTGACCTGGGCCTGAGCAGTAGGCGTGTGGAGCAGGGAGCAGGGGCAGGGGCAGGGAGGAGGGAGCAGGGGCAGAGAGGAGGGAGCAGGAGCAGGGAGCAGGGGCAGGAGCAGGGATCAGGAAGCAGGGAGGAGGGAGCTGGGAGCAGGGGCAGGGAGGAACAGGGAGCAGGGGCAGGGAGCTGGGAGCAGAGAGCAGGGAGCTGGCAGCAGGGAGCAGGGGCAGGGAGCTGGGAGCAGGGAGGAGGAGCAGGGAGCTGGGAGAGGGAGCAGGGAGCAGGGAGGAACAGGGAACAGGGGCAGGGAGCTGGGGGCAGGAAGCAGGGAGCAGGGAGGAGGGGCAGGTAGCAGGTGTGTGGAGCAGGAAGGAGTAGGGAGCAGGGAGCAGGGAGGAGTAGGGAGCAGGGAGGAGCAGGGAGCAGGGAGGAGGGAGCAGGGAGCAGGGAGGAGGGAGCTGGGGGCAGGGAGGAGGGGCAGGGAGCAGGTGTGTGGAGCAGGGAGGAGGGAGCAGGGAGCAGGGAAGAGCAGGGAGCAGGGGCAGGGAGCAGGGAGCTGAGAGCAGGGAGCAGGGGCAGGGAGCTGGGAGCTGGGAGCAGGGAGCTGGGAGCAGGGAGCTGGGAGCTGGGAGCAGGGAGCTGGGAGCTGGGAGCTGGGGCAGGGAGCTGGGAGCAGGGAGCTGGGGCAGGGAGCTGGGGCAGGGAGCTGGGAGCAGGGAGCTGGGAGCAGGGAGCAGGGAGCTGGGGCAGGGAGCTGGGAGCTGGGGCAGGGAGCTGGGAGCAGGGAGCTGGGAGCAGGGAGCAGGGATCTGGGGCAGGGAGCTGGGAGCAGGGAGCAGGGAGCAGGGAGCACGGAGCTGGGAGCAGGGAGCTGGGGCAGGGAGCTGGGAGCAGGGAGCTGGGAGCTGGGGCAGGGAGCTGGGAGCAGGGAGCTGGGAGCAGGGAGCAGGGAGCTGGGGCAGGAAGCTGGGAGCAGGGAGCATGGAGGAGTAGGGAGCAGGGAGCAGGGAGCTGGGAGCAGGGAGCTGGGAGCTGGGAGCAGGGAGCAGGGAGCACGGAGCTGGGAGCAGGGAGCTGGGGCAGGGAGCTGGGAGCAGGGAGCAGGGAGCACGGAGCTGGGGCAGGGAGCTGGGGCAGGGAGCTGGGGCAGGGAGCTGGGAGCAGGGAGCTGGGGCAGGGAGCTGGGAGCAGGAAGCTGGGAGCTGGGAGCTGGGAACTGGGAGGAGGGGCAGGGAGCAGGGAGGAGGGAGCAGGGAGCAGGGAGCAGGGAGGAGGGGCAGGGAGCAGGGAAGAGCAGGGAGCAGGGGCAGGGAGCAGGGAGCTGAGAGCAGGGAGCAGGGAGGAGGGAGCAGGGAGGAGGGGCAGGGAGCAGGGAAGAGCAGGGAGCAGGGGCAGGAAGCAGGGAGCTGGGAGCTGGGAGCAGGGAGCTGGGGCAGGGAGCTGGGGCAGGGAGCTGGGAGCAGGGAGCTGGGAGCAGGAAGCTGGGAGCTCGGAGCTGGGAGGAGGGGCAGAGAGCAGGGAGGAGGGAGCAGGGAGCAGGGAGCAGGGAGGAGGGGCAGGGAGCAGCGAAGAGCAGGGAGCAGGTGCAGGGAGCAGGGAGCTGAGAGCAGGGAGCAGGGAGCAGGGAGCAGGGGCAGGGAGCTGGGAGCAGGGAGCTGGGGCAGGGAGCTGGGGCAGGGAGCTGGGAGCAGGGAGCAGGGAGGAGTAGGGAGCAGGGAGCAGGGAGCTGGGAGCAGGGAGCTGGGAGCAGGGAGCTGGGAGCAGGGAGCACGGAGCTGGGAGCAGGGAGCTGGGACAGGGAGCTGGGAGCAGGGAGCTGGGAGCTGGGAGCTGGGGCAGGGAGCTGGGGCAGGGAGCCGGGAGCAGGGAGCAGGGAGCAGGGAGCAGGGAGGAGCAGGGGCAGGGAGCAGGGAGGAGGGAGCAGGGGCAGGGAGCAGGGAGCTGGGAGCAGGCAGCAGGGAGCAGGGAGCAAGGAGCAGGGATGAGGGAGCAGGGGCAGGGAGCTGGGAGCTGGGAGCAGGGAGCTGGGGCAGGGAGCTGGGAGCAGGGGCAGGGAGCTGGGAGCTGGGAGCAGGGAGCTGGGGCAGGGAGCTGGGAGCAGGGAGCAGGGAGGAGGGGCAGGGAGCTGGGAGCTGGGAGCAGGGAGCTGGGGCAGGGAGCTGGGAGCAGGGAGCTGGGAGCTGGGAGCAGGGAGGAGGGGCAGGGAGCAGGGAGGAGGGAGCAGGGAGCAGGGACAGGGAGGAGGGGCAGGGAGCTGGGAGCTGGGAGCAGGGAGCTGGGAGCTGGGAGCAGGGAGCAGGGAGGAGGGAGCAGGGAGCAGGGAGCAGGGAGCAGGGAGCAGGGAGCAGGGAGGAGCAGGGGCAGGGAGCTGGGGCAGGGAGCTGGGAGCAGGGAGCAGGGAGGAGCAGGGTCAGGGAGCAGGGAGCAGGGAGCTGGGAGCAGGGAGCAGGGAGCTGGGAGCAGGGAGCAGGGAGGAGGGAGCAGGGGCAGGGAGCTGGGAGCTGGGAGCAGGGAGGAGGGAGCAGGGGCAGGGAGTTGGGGCAGGGAGCTGGGGCAGGGAGCTGGGAGCAGGGAGCTGGGAGCTGGGAGCAGGGAGGAGGGGCAGGGAGCAGGGAGGAGCAGGGGCAGGGAGGAGGGAGCAGGGGCAGGGAGCAGGGAGCTGGGGCAGGGAGCTGGGAGCTGGGAGCAGGGAGCTGGGAGCTGGGAGCTGGGGCTGGGAGCTGGGAGCAGGGAGCTGGGGCAGGGAGCTGGGGCAGGGAGCTGGGAGCAGGGAGCTGGGAGCAGGGAGCAGGGAGCTGGGGCAGGGAGCTGGGAGCTGGGGCAGGGAGCTGGGAGCAGGGAGCTGGGAGCAGGGAGCAGGGAGCTGGGGCAGGGAGCTGGGAGCAGGGAGCAGGGAGCACGGAGCACGGAGCTGGGAGCAGGGAGCTGGGGCAGGGAGCTGGGAGCAGGGAGCTGGGAGCTGGGGCAGGGAGCTGGGAGCAGGGAGCTGGGAGCAGGGAGCAGGGAGCTGGGGCAGGAAGCTGGGAGCAGGGAGCATGGAGGAGTAGGGAGCAGGGAGCAGGGAGCTGGGAGCTGGGAGCAGGGAGCAGGGAGCACGGAGCTGGGAGCAGGGAGCTGGGGCAGGGAGCTGGGGCAGGGAGCTGGGGCAGGGAGCTGGGAGCAGGGAGCTGGGGCAGGGAGCTGGAGCAGAGAGCAGGGAGCTGGGGCAGGGAGCTGGGAGCAGGGAGCTGGGGCAGGGAGCTGGGAGCAGGAAGCTGGGAGCTGGGAGCTGGGAGCTGGGAGGAGGGGCAGGGAGCAGGGAGGAGGGAGCAGGGAGCAGGGAGGAGGGGCAGGGAGCAGGGAAGAGCAGGGAGCAGGGGCAGGGAGCAGGGAGCTGAGAGCAGGGAGCAGGGAGGAGGGAGCAGGGAGGAGGGGCAGGGAGCAGGGAAGAGCAGGGAGCAGGGGCAGGAAGCAGGGAGCTGGGAGCTGGGAGCAGGGAGCTGGGGCAGGGAGCTGGGGCAGGGAGCTGGGAGCAGGGAGCTGGGAGCAGGAAGCTGGGAGCTCGGAGCTGGGAGGAGGGGCAGAGAGCAGGGAGGAGGGAGCAGGGAGCAGGGAGCAGGGAGGAGGGGCAGGGAGCAGCGAAGAGCAGGGAGCAGGGGCAGGGAGCAGGGAGCTGAGAGCAGGGAGCAGGGAGGAGGGAGCAGGGGCAGGGAGCTGGGAGCTGGGAGCAGGGAGCTGGGGCAGGGAGCTGGGGCAGGGAGCTGGGAGCAGGGAGCAGGGAGGAGTAGGGAGCAGGGAGCAGGGAGCTGGGAGCAGGGAGCTGGGAGCAGGGAGCACGGAGCTGGGAGCAGGGAGCTGGGACAGGGAGCTGGGAGCAGGGAGCTGGGAGCTGGGAGCTGGGGCAGGGAGCTGGGGCAGGGAGCCGGGAGCAGGGAGCAGGGAGCAGGGAGCATGGAGGAGCATGGGCAGGGAGCAGGGAGGAGGGAGCAGGGGCAGGGAGCAGGGAGCTGGGAGCAGGCAGCAGGGAGCAGGGAGCAAGGAGCAGGGATGAGGGAGCAGGGGCAGGGAGCTGGGAGCTGGGAGCAGGGAGCTGGGGCAGGGAGCTGGGAGCAGGGGCAGGGAGCTGGGAGCTGGGAGCAGGGAGCTGGGGCAGGGAGCTGGGAGCAGGGAGCAGGGAGGAGGGGCAGGGAGCTGGGAGCTGGGAGCAGGGAGCTGGGGCAGGGAGCTGGGAGCAGGGAGCTGGGAGCTGGGAGCAGGGAGGAGGGGCAGGGAGCAGGGAGGAGGGAGCAGGGAGCAGGGACAGGGAGGAGGGGCAGGGAGCTGGGAGCTGGGAGCAGGGAGCTGGGAGCTGGGAGCAGGGAGCAGGGAGGAGGGAGCAGGGAGCAGGGAGCAGGGAGCAGGGAGCAGGGAGCAGGGAGGAGCAGGGGCAGGGAGCTGGGGCAGGGAGCTGGGAGCAGGGAGCAGGGAGGAGCAGGGTCAGGGAGCAGGGAGCAGGGAGCTGGGAGCAGGGAGCAGGGAGCTGGGAGCAGGGAGCAGGGAGGAGGGAGCAGGGGCAGGGAGCTGGGAGCTGGGAGCAGGGAGTTGGGGCAGGGAGCTGGGGCAGGGAGCTGGGAGCAGGGAGCTGGGAGCTGGGAGCAGGGAGGAGGGGCAGGGAGCAGGGAGGAGCAGGGGCAGGGAGGAGGGAGCAGGGGCAGGGAGCAGGGAGCTGGGGCAGGGAGCTGGGAGCTGGGAGCAGGGAGCTGGGGCAGGGAGCTGGGCGCAGGGAGCTGGGGCAGGGAGCTGGGAGCAGGGAGCTGGGAGCTGGGAGCAGGGAGGAGGGGCAGGGAGCAGGGAGGAGGGAGCAGGGAGCAGGGAGCAGGGAGCAGGGAGGAGGGGCAGGGAGCTGGGAGCTGGGGCAGGGAGCTGGGAGCAGGGAGCAGGGAGCAGGGAGGAGGGAGCAGGGAGCAGGGAGCAGGGGCAGGGAGCTGGGAGCTGGGAGCAGGGAGCTGGGGCAGGGAGCTTGGAGCAGGGAGCAGGGAGCAGGGAGGAGGGAGCAGGGAGCAGGGAGCAGGGAGCAGGGAGCAGGGGCAGGGAGCTGGGAGCTGGGAGCAGGGAGCTGGGGCAGGGAGCTGGGAGCAGGGAGCTGGGAGCTGGGAGCAGGGAGCAGGGAGGAGGGGCAGGGAGCTGGGAGCAGGGAGCAGGGAGGAGGGGCAGGGAGCAGGGAGCAGGGAGCAGGGAGCAGGGAGCAGGGAGCAGGGAGCTGGGAGCAGGGAGGAGGGGCAGGGAGCTGGGAGCAGGGAGCAGGGAGCAGGGGCAGGGAGCTGGGAGCAGGGAGCTGGGAGCTGGGAGCAGGGAGCTGGGGCAGGGAGCAGGGAGCAGGGAGCTGGGAGCAGGGAGCAGGGAGCAGGGGCAGGGAGCTGGGAGCAGGGAGCAGGGAGCTGGGAGCTGGGAGCAGGGAGCTGGGGCAGGGAGCTGGGAGCAGGGAGCTGGGACAGGGAGCTGGGGCAGGGAGCTGGGAGCTGGGAGCAGGGAGCTGGGGCAGGGAGCAGGGATGAGGGAGCAGGGGCAGGGAGCTGGGAGCAGGGAGCAGGGAGCAGGGAGCTGGGAGCAGGGAGCTGGGAGCTGGGAGCTGGGAGCAGGGGCAGGGAGCTGGGAGCAGGGAGCTGGGAGCTGGGAGCAGGGAGCTGGGGCAGGGAGCTGGGAGCAGGGAGCAGGGGCAGGGAGCAGGGAGGAGGGAGCAGGGAGCAGGGAGCAGGGAGCAGGGAGCAGGGAGCAGGGAGGAGCAGGGGCAGGGAGCTGGGGCAGGGAGCTGGGAGCAGGGAGCAGGGAGGAGCAGGGTCAGGGAGCAGGGAGCAGGGAGCTGGGAGCTGGGAGCTGGGAGCTGGGAGCAGGGGCAGGGAGCAGGGAGGAGGGAGCAGGGAGCAGGGAGCAGGGAGCAGGGAGCAGGGAGCAGGGAGGAGCAGGGGCAGGGAGCTGGGGCAGGGAGCTGGGAGCAGGGAGCAGGGAGGAGCAGGGTCAGGGAGCAGGGAGCAGGGAGCTGGGAGCAGGGAGCAGGGAGCTGGGAGCAGGGAGCAGGGAGCAGGGAGGAGGGAGCAGGGGCAGGGAGCTGGGAGCTGGGAGCAGGGAGTTGGGGCAGGGAGCTGGGGCAGGGAGCTGGGAGCAGGGAGCTGGGAGCTGGGAGCAGGGAGGAGGGGCAGGGAGCAGGGAGGAGCAGGGGCAGGGAGGAGGGAGCAGGGGCAGGGAGCAGGGAGCTGGGGCAGGGAGCTGGGAGCTGGGAGCAGGGAGCTGGGGCAGGGAGCTGGGCGCAGGGAGCTGGGGCAGGGAGCTGGGAGCAGGGAGCTGGGAGCTGGGAGCAGGGAGGAGGGGCAGGGAGCAGGGAGGAGGGAGCAGGGAGCAGGGAGCAGGGAGCAGGGAGGAGGGGCAGGGAGCTGGGAGCTGGGGCAGGGAGCTGGGAGCAGGGAGCAGGGAGCAGGGAGGAGGGAGCAGGGAGGAGGGAGCAGGGAGCAGGGAGCAGGGGCAGGGAGCTGGGAGCTGGGAGCAGGGAGCTGGGGCAGGGAGCTTGGAGCAGGGAGCAGGGAGCAGGGAGGAGGGAGCAGGGAGCAGGGAGCAAGGAGCAGGGAGGAGGGGCAGGGAGCTGGGAGCTGGGGCAGGGAGCTGGGAGCAGGGAGCAGGGAGCAGGGAGGAGGGAGCAGGGAGCTGGGAGCAGGGAGCAGGGAGGAGGGGCAGGGAGCTGGGAGCAGGGAGCAGGGAGGAGGGGCAGGGAGCAGGGAGCAGGGAGCAGGGAGCAGGGAGCAGGGAGCTGGGAGCAGGGAGGAGGGGCAGGGAGCTGGGAGCAGGGAGCAGGGAGCAGGGGCAGGGAGCTGGGAGCAGGGAGCTGGGAGCTGGGAGCAGGGAGCTGGGGCAGGGAGCAGGGAGCTGGGAGCAGGGAGCTGGGGCAGGGAGCTGGGAGCAGGGAGCTGGGACAGGGAGCTGGGGCAGGGAGCTGGGAGCTGGGAGCAGGGAGCTGGGGCAGGGAGCAGGGAGCAGGGAGCTGGGGCAGGGAGCTGGGAGCAGGGAGCAGGGAGCAGGGAGCTGGGAGCAGGGAGCTGGGAGCTGGGAGCTGGGAGCTGGGAGCAGGGGCAGGGAGCTGGGAGCAGGGAGCTGGGAGCTGGGAGCAGGGAGCTGGGGCAGGGAGCTGGGAGCAGGGAGCTGGGAGCTGGGAGCAGGGAGCTGGGGCAGGGAGCTGGGCAGGGAGCTGGGAGCAGGGAGCAGGGAGGAGGGGTAGGGAGCTGGGGCAGGGAGCTGGGGCAGGGAGCTGGGCAGGGAGCTGGGAGCAGGGAGCAGGGAGGAGGGGCAGGGAGCTGGGAGCAGGGGCAGGGAGGAGGGGCAGGGAGCAGGTGTGTGGAGCAGGGAGCAGGCCTGCCTGGGCGCTGCTGGTGGGCCAGCTCGGTGACCTGGGAGGCGCCCGGAAAGACCTGACCTCGGCATGTGACTTGACCTTTGTGAGCCCCGGGTTCTTCACCTGTAACGTGGAAATGAGATCATGTGTCGGTGGTACGTTGTGACGATAATGAGAACGAAGCCTGTACCTTACAGAAAGTGCTTACAGCATGCAGCTCCTTCCCTGTGCCGGCAGCTGTCTGGACGCAGCCAAGCCCCTGGGCGGCAGCGGGCCGTGTCCTGGCAGGCCGGGGGCACCCATTGCGTTGGAGTGATTCCTATGGATCCTAAAACATGCTCTTTCTTCCTGTAAGTGCCCCTCTTTTTAAACCAGACCCCCAGGCAGCGCACTCCTCCACTCCTGTCTGAGTGAGCACCTCCTCATTAGTCCCACCTGGGGAAGCCTCTCTTAGAAATGGCCCCTCTCCGGAGCTGGCACTTCTGGGGTGCTGACCTACGACGTCTGCAAATCTATTCTTCCGCAGAAGCAACAAAAGCATTGGCAAGATATTATACAGGATACACCTGGATACTAACCAGAGGCCAACCACCCTCTGCAGAGGGTTGTCAGAGAGGACTGCCTGCTGAGAACAGTGGGGTTTGTGGGGTTGAACTTGGCCTACTCCCGCCCCGCTGACCCAGCGTCAGGAGCCTTGGAGCCCGGCAGCCTGCAGCCGGCAGCCCGCCCATCGCCAGCCGTCCTCACTGTCTGGCCTGCAGGCAGTCCCCGGAGGAGCTTCCCTAGGGGTGTTGCTATCATTTAACAGAACTCGAAGCTCTCCCCCCGGAAAACCCCACCCCAAGTTGTTATATTCCGACCTCGGGCTCCCTCCACGGGAAAACCCCTGTTCTCAGGGCGCTGCTCAAACACAATCAGCTTCAATTATCCAACATAGCAGGTGCCAAGACGGTGACACAGGTGGACAAACAAAGGCACAGCCGGAGATCTGAAAGGGCGGGCTGAGGAATGAGCTGGCGTGGGGAGGGGAGAAGCCCTGGGGCCCTGGGGCCCCGGAGGCTGTGCGCTCCGGCTCCGTGGCTGCTTCCATGGCCTGTGCAGGCAGGAAGTGAAGGCAGGGCAGAGCTGCTCATGCCTGACAGGGAAAGCATGCCTCAACCCCCACACAGAGCGCTTAGCAAACGGTAGATTTCCTAGCTCAGGGCGTTTAAGGAAATCCCTGTCCAATCATTAGCTGACCATTACGCTAACTGAGCAGAGAGACCACTGGCTTCACACTACAGGAAATACATACTTGACAAAATCAGTCCAGGAAGGTCATTAAACAAACAGCAGCAACATCAAACTGAGGGGGGGAGGGGTGTGTGTCTCATATTCAGAGTAGCGACATTATATTATCTAAAAAAAACCAACCCCCCCACCCCCCCCCAAAAAAAATGACACCAGGCAAGTATGGCTCATGCACAGGAAAATATTAGTCACTAGAAACTGTCCCTAAAGGAAGCCAAATATTAGCTTACAAAGACTTCAAACCAATGATTATAAATATGTTCAAAGTACTAAAGAAACCACATCCAAAGAATTAAAGGAAAGTATGTCATTGGTGGCTCACCAAATAGAGATGATCAATAGAGTGATAGAGATGATAAAAAACAACCAAGTGGAAATGATGGAGTTGAAAGCACAATGCCTGTAATGAGAAACCACTAGTGGGCCTCAACAGCAGATTTGAGTGCAGGAGAAAGGATCATTGAACGTGAAGATAAACTAGTGGAGATTATCAGTCTGAGGAACAGGGGCAACAGAGACCTGTGGACACCATCAGGCGCTCCAACATACACATGATGGGAAAACCAGGAGGAGAAAAGAGGGAGAAAGGGGGAGAAAAAAAAGAAAGAAAAAAAATTATATATATATATATATATATATATATATATATATATATATATATATATATAGAGAGAGAGAGAGAGAGAGAGAGAGAGAGAGATTTGTAGAAGAAATTTTCCAGATCTCCACTGGGAACGGTTTGGCTCAATGGATAGAGCGTCGGCTTGGGGACTGAAGGGTCCCGGGTTCGATTCTGGTCAAGGGCATGTACCTTGGTTGCGGGCATATCCCCAGTGGGGGGTGTGCAAGAGGCAGCTGATCGATGACTCTCTCATCGATGTTTCTAACTATCTCTCTCCCTTACTCTCTGTATAAAATCAATAAAATATATATTTTTTAAAACGAAAAAAATATTAATCTCCACATCCAAGAAAATCAGCACACTCCAAAGAGGATACATTCAAAGAAATGCACACTAAGATGTAGTATAGTCAAATTGTCAAAAACCAAAGACAGAGAACTTCAATGGCAAACAAAACAACAAAAAAACGCATCACGTACAAGGAATCCTCAATAACAGCTGACTTCTTAGCAACAACAACAGAGGTCAGTCCTAGCTGGTTTGGCTCAGTGGATAGAGCATCAGACAAGGGACCAAAGGGTCCCACGCTCAATTCTGGTCGAGGGCACGTACCTCGGTTGCAGGTTCCTTCAAAGCCTGGGCCCTGGTTGGGTGTGTGCAGGAAGCAACCAATAGATGTGTTTCTCTCATATTGATATTTCTCTGTCTTTCCCTCTCTCTTCCACTTTATAAAAATCAATGGAAAAATATCCTCGGGTGAGTATTAAAAAAAAAATGACAGAGGTCAGAGGGATGATACACTAAAAGTGCTTAGAGATAAAAAGACTGTCAAGAATTCAGTATCCATGCTGGGACCGGTTTGGCTCAATGGATATAGCATTGGTCTGCAGACTGAAAGGTCCCAGGTTTGATTCCGGTCAAGGGCATGTGCATTGGTTGTGGGCACGTCCCCAGTGGGGGGTGTGCAAGAGGCAGCTGATCAATGTTTCTCTCTCATCGACGTTTCTACCTCTCTATCTCTCTCCCTTCCTCTCTGTGAAAAATCAATAAAATACATTAAAAAAGAATTCAGTACCCACACAGACACTGGGCTGGTGGGAGCTTGTCCTGGGGGGTGGGAGTGCCAGGGGTGTCAATCGGGGAAAAAGGAGACATATATAATACCTCAAGCAATTAAAAAAAAGAGAATTCAGTATCCAACAGAAACTACCCTTCAAAAGTGAAAAAGAGCCCCAGCTGGTTGCTCAGTGGTTAGAGTGTTGGCCTGTAGACTGAAGGGCTGTGCGTTTGATTCTGGTCAAGGGCACATATCTTGGTTGTAGGCTCAATCCCCAGCCCAGGTCAGGGTGTGTGCAGGAGGCAACCAATTGATGTGTCTCTCAATCATCGATGTTTCTCTCTGTCTCTACCCCTCTATTCCATCCTCTGTAAAAGTCAATGGAAAATTCCTGTGAGGATTAACAAAACAAAACAGGAAAAAAAATGAAGAAGAAATTATGACATTCTCAGGTCAGTAAAAAACAGTGCTCATTGTGAGCCCAACTGGCCTTTGAGAAATACTAAGGGAATTCCTTCAGATTAAAATGAAAGGATTAATCGTTAACCTATCTATACCAATTGTATAGATAGGAATCATCTTACAAGTGATGGGATAAGAATTAGAATCCTCATTATACCCACACTGACAATCATTTCTTCTTTCATTCACCAAATTAATTCCAAAAATATTGAGCACCGGGCACTAGAAGCCATAGTATGAGCACAGCCTAGTCCATGTCCTTGGGGGTCCCACTGGGGAATAAGCAATTACAGGACAAATACAGTGATCCACACAAAGAGCTTTTCACCTTCTGCTTCAAGACAGCAGGCTGAGCTGAGACCGGTTTGGCTCAATGGATAGAGCGTTGGCTTGGGGACTGAAGGATCCCGGGTTCGATTCCGGTCAAGGGCATGTACCTTGGTTGCGGGCATATCCCCAGTAGGGTGTGTGCAAGAGGCAGCTGATCGATGACTCTCTCTCATCGATGTTTCTAACTATCTCTCTCCCTTCCTCTCTGTACAAAATCAATAAAATATATTTAAAAAAAAAAAAAAAAGACAGCAGGCTGAGCCCATACAGTTGTTTCTTTTTACTCCAATTCTCTATAAACTGCTATATGAGACCTAAATAAATTCATATCCTCCCTAGAAAACAATATAAGGAACACCTAATCACCAAAAATCATTATAAAAGATGGAGACCAGATGGATCAGGTTGAAGATGGAAACCCAAAGACCACAGCTCCACCGAGGAGGGGATGCGGCAAAAGGTGGGACAGCTCTGGGGGTCCTTCCAGCCCTGAACTAGGAACCGGGAGGAGAGGACCCACGTACGACCGACCATGAGCGGGTGGGGCGTCTCAGAATGGACAGCCAGGAGTGCTCATCTCAGGCAGGACAGGGGCCAAGAAAAGCAATGGCAAAGGGAACTCTTGGAGCATCGGACGGAAATAAAGAACGAGGGCGAGACCACAGTCTGGTTTAGACGGG
The DNA here is from genome assembly GCF_964339955.1 of Pipistrellus hanaki. Taxonomy (NCBI): domain Eukaryota; kingdom Metazoa; phylum Chordata; class Mammalia; order Chiroptera; family Vespertilionidae; genus Pipistrellus; species Pipistrellus hanaki. Next base: position 55,214,973 of record NC_140514.1, read on the forward strand.
ACAATGCAGCGCGCCCTGGGCGGGGTGTGGGCAGTGTGCATGGTCTCCACTCCTATCGGCTCCGTTGACGTATAGTGTCCCGGTGCCTGTGGCACCATGCCTTTTGGATCCGAAAGGTACCAGTACTCAGCAAGATTCCAAGTGAGGACCAGTTTCCGGGAAGCAGCTGCCCAGCCTAAGACTATGTTCAAAACCTTCTCCATAGAACGTGAGAGAAAGGGCATGTGCTACCGTGTTTCCCCGAAAATAAGACATCCTCCGAAAATAAGACCTACTTACAGGTTTCCTTCTGAGTGAAATATAAGGCATCCTCCCGAAAATAAGGCCCCCCCCCTAGGCTAAACATGAGAGATTTGGTCCACTGATTCTGAAAGAAATGGAGTCACAAGAAATTCACCAGGAAATTCAGGAATTGGATTGTTATGATGATGTTCCAGAAGATGATGATGACATGATTGTCATTGAATAAATGAGTAAATTCTTGATACTGTAGGATTCACAGTTTGTCTGTTTTGTGTTGACAACTACCGTACTACCGTACCGTATACAGGTAATAAATTTCCTTTATTTTCATTTAACAATAAATGTGTACCATATTCTTCATGGAAAAATAAGACATCCCCTGAAAATAAGACCTAGCGCATCTTTGGGAGCAAAAATTAATATAAGACACTGCCTTATTTTCTGGGAAACAGGGTATTTCTGGGCCAAGGCTCCACCCTCTCTTCCACCACCTGCCTCCTGGATGCAGAGGATGCAGAGATTCCAGGGGACATGACGCCTAAGAGAGGAGGTGATGCGGAGTAGGAATCGGGGCTCTGGACTGAAATGTGCCTGAGAAGCCACATGTCTTAATGTCTTTTACTTAATGTCCTTTCAGAATTATATGACTTTCCACTTAATAGCTAATATTTAAATCTCAAATTATCCTATGCAATAAAAGCCTAATATGCAAATCGACCTAACACAGAATGACCAGTCACTATGATGCACACTGACCACCAGGGGGCAGAATCTCAATGCAGGAGCTGCCTGCAGGCCCAGGCAACCCAAGGCAGGTGCCAATGGGGACCCCTGACCCCCCTCCAGTCACCCCAAAGATTGGTCCTAATTACCTGTCAGGCCTAGGGACCCTACCCATGCATGGTTTCATGCACTGGGCCTCTAGTTTTTGTATAATTTGCTGAGCAAATGACTAATATGAGTCTCTCTCTTTTTAAAAAATATATTTTATTGATTTTTTACAAAGAGGAAGGGAGAAGGATAGAAAGCTAGAAACATCGATGAGAGAGAAACATTGACCAGCTGCCTTCTGCACATCCCCCATCAGGGATGTGCCTGCAACCAATGTACAATACATGCCCTTGACTGGAATCGAACCTGGGACCCTTCAGTCCGCAGACTGACACTCTGTCCACTGAGCCAAACCAGTTTCTGCTAATATGAGTCTCTAGATGCAATTTATTTTACTTAAATAGTAGCATGATTTTTGTGATTATGTCATGTACTTGAGCACATTTGGAGGTGTTTTGTAACAGACACCGGGGGAACACAGATGCTGAGATGCGGGACCCAGAGCAGCTCCCAGCCTGAGTTAACTCTTCAGGTTGCAGTAAACAATGGCCTCCGATCAGACCGCATCACAAAACGTGGGAAAGAAGCAGAATGGAAGAGGAGAAACGCTGGCGAGGCAGAGCCTGAGGAGTTTGTAGTGGAAAATGTGTTGGACCGATGGATGCCGAATGGGAAGGTGTGTTTTCTGAACCGGAGGGAGTCACAGATGCTGGCGATACGTGGGATCCTAGAGAAAATTCAGGTTGTCCAGGGTTAATTGAAGCATTTCTTAATTCTCAAATGGCTGGTAAAGAAAAAGATGGTACAAAGAGGAAGTATTTATCTGCAGGAAGGAGATGCGTGGGTGTAGTGAGCTGGGAGAGGGAGCGATGGGAGTGACAGCTGAGGGTGTGGGGCTTCTTTTGGGGGCGAGAAAAATGCTCTAACATTGACGGTGCTGAGAGCCGCATAACTAAAAACCCCTGACTGCACACTTTCATTTATTATTACTCCTTTGAACTGCACATTTTAAAGGGGTGGGTCCTGTGCATGTACATTTTATCCTAATGTTTAAGTAATGTACAAAATAGACTAAAGGACTGCTGGGTGGCTGCCTGGCAGGAGACCATGGTCAGAAGGCGGCCCCCAGGGCGCGGCTGGTGATGGCTCCCAGTGTGCTGATCCTGCGTTTCCCCTGGGACAGGCGACTGCGTGGTTGTGATAGCGGGGACTGTTTGCGCTCTTCCCTGAGAAAGAAAAAAGAAATGCCACCCGGAGAAAAAGAGGAAGGTGAAATATACTGGCAACCATACTTTGGTTAAAACTGCTGTTTGAATTTTAAAGCTGCTAAGGCAATTTTCCGGTGCCGGGGACCATCACCTTTGGAGATTAACCGCTGAGTTCTGCTTCTGCAAGATAGGGCCACATTCCAATGTCCAGCAGGATATGACTGGGAATGCCCCTGCGGGCTGCCCCCAGTTTTTAGAATATAGTCTTTAGATTTAGAATTTAGAACAAAGGAAAATTCCTGTGGTTTGAACTGTTGCAGAGTTCCGGAGCATCAGACGGTGCAGGGGGAGTTTGAAGAGACTTGCTTTGCTCATTGTGTGATGGGCTTAGGGAGGATGAATTCAAATTCTAAGCAAGGTTACAGACAGAACTTCCTTTTTTTATTAAAGAGCCAGCCCTATGTGCACTTAGTGGCTATCTCAATGCTGGCCTTGAAAACAATACAGTTCTATCCAATTAAAAAAAAAAAAAAAAAAAAGTGCACCTGGCATGGTATTGAGATTGTGGGCATATCTGGCCTACAAGGTCAGACAGCTAAGTTTATCTTCATCATTCTTCAAACGGGCTAAAGCAGGGGTCCTCAAACTTTTTAAAGTGGGGGCCAGATCACGGTCCCTCAGAGAGCTGGAGGGCCGGACTATATGAACTACTAATTCCTACTGTAACACCTCGGCTGCGCTCACTGCCCAAAAAACCTGGCGGGCCGGATGCGGGCCGCATGTGGGCTGTAGTTTGAAGACCCCTGGGCTAAAGCAAACTAGAAAGCAACATTTTATCTAGGAAGAACAGCAGAAAATTCCAAACAACAGTTCGTTGCAAAATAGGGGTTTTCCTTCTCATAACTTTTAAAAAGAACGGCCTGCCCCTAAAGCTGTGCAGTCGGTAGAGTCCGCCTGCGTGTGGTGTTCTTGCGGCTGTCCTGGCCAGATATTTCAACAAATCTTTGCCTGTTTTTTTAAATAAGTCATCAGCCTCTGGTGGTCTTATTTTGAACCCAGGGTTCGACCCCACAACAGAAGGAAGTCTTAGCCTTGGGAGCAGGAGGAAGTGGCATTTGAACTGGTCTTACAGCCCCGCTGTTTGGGAGAGGAGGAAAGCGGGGTGCTCTGCAGTGGGCGTGGCCCCGGTGAGCGGGAGGAGGTCACGGCCCCCCCCCCCCCAGGAGGAGCCCCCAGGGAAGGTGGCCGGCGCAGTGGGGGAGGGGGCAGGGAGGAGGCTGTGCCACCCCGCTGGCCGCAGGCCAATCGGCCGGGAGGCCACGGGCCAGCGCCCGGCCAAGGGACAGTGGGCCGCTGCTAGTTTCAATTTCCTAGAAGTCCGAGGTTTAGAGGTTGAGGAGATGAGGTCACTGGAGCAAAGCATTCGGAGGGCGTGTGCGGTGAGTCACTAACAGGAGGTCATGTGCTGATAAAAGGAAAGCGAAAGGGTCCAGAGGACTGAGCAGGAGGCCTGGGCTGGTCCAGGACACAGCGGGGCTTTCCAGGGAAAATTCCCCGCGTCCCGGTGACTGCAGCGCTGGCTTCCTGTTAGCCAGCTGGGGTGTGGAGACCGACACGCCCACCCCAGGGGACCTGCTGTCATCCCCCCACCCCTACCCCCACCCGCACCACACACACACACACACACCACACACACACACACACACACACACTCACACACACACTCACACACACACTCACACACACACACACACACTCACACACAAACACTCACACACACGACACACTCACACACTCACACACTCACTCACACACACACACACACACACCACACACACACACACACACACACTCACACACACACTCACACACACTCACACACACACACACACACTCACACACAAACACTCACACACACGACACACTCACACACTCACACACTCACTCACACACACACTCACACACACACATACACACACTCACACACACACACATACACACTCACACACACACACACTCACACACACACTCACACGCACACACTCACACGCACACACTCACACACACGCTCACACACACCACACACACACACACACACACTACACACACACACTCACACTCTCACACACACCACACACACACTCACACACACGCTCACACACACACACTCACACACACACACCACACACACGCACTCACACACACTCACACACACCACACACACACACACTCACACACACTCACACACATGCTCACACACACGCTCACACACACTCACACACACACGCTCTCACACACACACACCACACACATGCTCACACACACTCACACACACACACATGCACACACACACTCACACACACCACACACACTCACACACACACCACACACACACCACACACACACACTCTCTCACACACACACACACACACACACTCACACACACACTCTCTCACACACACACACACACCACACACACTCACACACACACCACACACACACCACACACACACACTCTCTCACACACACACACACACACACTCACACACACACTCTCTCACACACACACACACACACACTCACACACACACTCTCTCTCACACACACACACACACACACACACTCTCTCTCTCTCACACACACACACACACACACACACACACACCACTCACACACACACTCACAGCCCCAGGATAGGCCTGCCACGGAAAGCACCAGACCTGTGGAACGACTGACTAGGCTGTGGGGGGCGTGGCCTGGGAATCTGAATCCTTAAGTGGTTCTGCTATAGGGAGTCACTGAGCCCTAAGTTCTGCCTCTGGATGCTGAGGTCTCCTTTCTGAAGGACCCCTTCCTGCTGGTGATCTAGAGCTGGAGAGGAGGAGGCTAGAAGCCCAAGCCCACAGAACTGCTAAGTTCAGCCTGCCAGCCCCTTACTGGGCCTACAAAGTGTATGTGCTCATTGTGTAGACGGGAGTGTGTGAGCATTTGTGAGTGCACGAACGTGTATGAGAGTAGGGAGTGTACATGGACTTCATTCCCCAACAGAGAGGACTTGTCAAAGGGGTGATGTGCAATCTTGAGAAGGAGCAAAGCTGGAAGCATCACATTTTCTGATTTCAAACTATATTCTAAAGCCATGGTAATCAAAACAGTATGACATAAAGAATGATAAAGGATATGTGATATATACTATTCTATATAATACTGTTCCATTATATATACATATAATGGAATATTATTCAGCCACAAGAAAGGAGGAAATCTTAACACTTGCCTCAACATAGATGGACTGTGAGGGCATTATGCCAAACGAGATAAGTCAGAGAAAGACAAATACTATATGGTCTCACTTATAAGTGGAATATGGAAATAATGAGTTCGTAGAAACAGGGTAGAATGGTGGTTGCCGGAGGCTGGGGTGGGGTGGGGGTTGGTCACAGGGTGCAGCTGTCGTTACAAGACGAGTGAGTTCCACAGATGTTATGTAAAGCGTGGTGACTACAGTTAACAGCACTGTGTCGTGTGCCTGAGCGTTGCCATGAGAGTAGAGCTTTGATATTCTCACCACCACCAAAAATGTCATCACATGAGATAAAGGATGTGTTAACTAATCTTATTATGCTAACATTTCACAATATATATGTGTGTCAAATAATATATTGTATATCTTAAACTTACGCGATGTATGTGTCAATTATATCTCAATGAAGCAGGGGTAAGAGGTAGTATGTGTGTGCGTGTGTGTCTGAGTGTGAGCATGTGAAGTGTATGTGCTCATTGTGTAGACGGGAGTGTGTGAGCATATGTGAGTGCATGAACATGTATGAGGGTAGTGAGCGTACATGGGCTTCATTCCCCAGCAGCAGTCAGGGTGGCACACCATCGTGAGGAGGAGGAGGGTCTGGAAGCCACTTCATGTGATCAGAAGGGCCCCAGAGGTCCCCGGGGCAGGGGCAGAGTTGGAGGGAGGGCCAGCTGTCAGCCCTCGGCCTGCTTTTCTAAAGCAGCACTTCTCAGAGCGGACATGCCTCCTGGGAAGACAGCCCTGACTCTGGGCAGGGTCAGCATCGGTGCCTTCTGAGGCCCCCGGGACTCTGGTGTGTAGCCTTCTTCTCAGGGCTCCTCCTCAGATGTGGGCCTCCAGGGCCACCGGGAGTGATGCTTCCACCTAGGAGAATGAGAGCCACAGCCAGGGCTCTTGGCTGGGATGAGGGGAGAGGAGCAGGTCAAGGAGAAAGAATCTCCCCACTGGGCTTCTGGGGGATGTGATATAGTAGTATGGTGCTCTGTAATTTCCACTGGAGGGTGGCTGAAGGGATGGAGGGATGGTGAAGGGATACCAGGGTGGCTGAAGGGATGAAGGGATGGCTGATGGGATGCAGGGATAGCTGAAGGGATGGAGGGATGGTGAAGGAATGGAGGGACCGTGAAGGGATGCAGGGATGGATGAAGGGATGGCTGAGGGGATGCAGGGATGGCTGAAGGGATGGAGTGACGGTGAAGAGATGGAGCGATGGCTGAAGGGATGGAGGGATGGCTGAAGGGATGGAGGGACCATGAAGGGATGGAGTAATGGCTGATGGGATGGAGGGATGGCTGAAGGGATGGAGAGATGGCATAAGGGATGCAGGGATGGCTGATGGGATGCAGGGATGGCTGAAGGGATGGGGAGATGGTGAAGGGATGGAGGGGTAGTGAAGGGATGGAGGGACCATGAAGGGATGCAGGGATGGCTGAAGGGATGGCTGAAGTGATGCAGGGATGGCTGAAGGGATGGAGGGATGGTGAAGGGATGAAGGGATGGAGAAGGAATGCATAGATGGCTGAAGGGATGAAGGGATGGCTGAAGGGACGGAGGGATCATGAAGGGATGCCAGGGTGGCTGAAGGGATGAGGGATGGCTGAAGGGATGGAGAGATGGCTGAAGGGATGGAGGGATGGTGAAGGGATATAGGGATTCTGAAGGGATGGAGGGATGGTGAAGAGATGCCAGGGTGGCTGAAAGGATGCAGCGATGGCTGAAGGGATATAGGGATGACTGAAGGGATGGAGGGATGGTGAAGGGATGGATGGATCATGAAGGGATGGAGGGATGGTGGAAGGGAAGGAGGGTGGCTTATGGGATGCAGGGATGGCTGAGGGATGGAGAGATGGCTGAAAAGGTGGAGGGATGGTGAAGGGATGTAGGGATTCTGAAGGGATGGAGGGATGGTGAAGGGATGCCAGGGTGGCTGAAGGGATGCAGGGAAGGCTGAAGAGATATAGGGATGGCTGAAGAGATGGAGGGATGGCTGAAGAGATGGAGGGATGGAGGGATGGTGAAGGGATGGAGGGATGGTGAAGGTATGGTGAAGGGATGGAGGAATGGCTGATGGGATGGAGAGATGGCTGAAGGGATGGAGGGATGGCTGATGGGATGAAGGGATGGCTGATGGGTTGGAGCGATGACTGAAGGGATGCAGAAATGGTGAAAGGATGGAGGGATGGCTGAAGGGATGGAGGGATGTTCAAGGAATGCATGGATGGCTGAAGGGATGCAGGGATGGTTGAAGGGATATAGGGATGGCTGAAGGGATGGAGGGATGGAGAAGGGATGGAGGGACCGAGAAGGTATTCAGGGATGGCTGAAGGGATGGTGAAGGGATGGAGGGATGGCTGAAGGGATGCAAGGATTGCTGAGAGGATGGAGGGATGGTGAAGGGATGGAGGGACCATGAAGGGATGCAGGGATGGCTGAAGGGATGGAGGGATGGTGAAGGGATGGAGGAATCGTGAAGGGATGGAGGGATCGTGAAGTAATGCCAGGGTGACTGAAGGGATGCAGGGATGGCTGGAGCGATGGCTGATGGGTTGGGGGATGACTGAAGTGATGTAGGGATGGTGAAAGGATGGAGGGATGGCTGAAGGGATGGAGGGATGGTGAAGTGATGGAGGGATGGCAGATGGGTGGGAGGGATGGCTGAAGAGATGCAGGGATGGTGAGAGGATGGAGGGATGGCTGAAGAGATGCAGGGATGGCTGAAGGGATGGAGAGATGGCTGAAGGGATGGAGGGATAGCTGAAGGGGTGCAGGGATGGCTGAAGGAATAGGGATGGCTGAAGGATGGAGAGATGGCTGAAGGGCTGGAGGGATCATGAAGGTATCGTGAAGGGGTGGAGGGATGGCTGATGGGTTGGAGGGATGACTGAAGGGATGCAGGGATGGTGAAAGGATGGAGGGATGGCTGAAGGGATGGAGGGATGGTGAAGGGATGGAGGGATGGCAGATGGGTGGGAGGGATGGCTGAAGAGATGCTGGGATGGTGAGAGGATGGAGGGATGGCTGAAGAGATGCAGGGATGGCTGAAGGGATGGAGGGATGGCTGATGGGTGGGAGCGATGACTGAAGGGATGCAGGGATGGTGAAAGTATGGAGGGATGGCTGAAGGGATAGGGATGTCTGAAGGGATGGAGGGATGATGAAGATATGGTGAAGGGATGGAGGAATTGCTGATGGAATGGAGGGATGGCTGAAGGGATGTAGGGATGGTTGATGGGATGAAGGGATGGCTGATGGGTTGGAGCGATGACTGAAGGGATTCAGAAATGGAGAAAGGATGGAGGGATGGCTGAAGGGATAGAGGGATGGCTGAAGGGATGGAGGGATTGCTGAGGGGATGCATGGATGGTGAAGGGATGGAGGGATGTTGAAGGGATGGATGCATGGCTGAAGGGATGGAGGAATGGTGAAGAGATGTAGGGATGGTCAAGGAATGCATGGATGGCTGAAGGGATGCAGGGATGGCTGAAAAGATTGAGGGATGGCTGAAGGGATGCAGGGATGGCTGAAGGGATGCAGGTATGGCTGAAGAGTTGGAGGGATGGCTAATGGTATGGAGGGATGGCTGAAGGGATGGATGGATGCTGAAGTGATGGAGTAATGGCTGATGTGTTGGAGGGATGGTTTAATGGATGCAGGGATGGTGAAATGATGGAGGGTGGCTGAAGGGATTCAAGGATGGCTGAAGAGAAGCAGGGATAAAGGGATGGAGGGATTGTGAAGGGATGTAGGGATCGTGAAGTGATGTAGGGATGGCTGAAGGGATGGATGGATGTCTTAAGGGATGCAGGGATGGCTGATGGGATGGAGGGATGGCTGAAGTGATGGAGGGATGGTAAAGGGATGGAGGAATGGTGAAGGGATGGAGGGATGGCAGATGGGTGGGAGGGATGGCTGAAGAAATGCAGGGATGGCTGAGAGGATGGAGGGATGGCTGAAGAGATGCAGGGATGGCTGAAGGGATGGAGGGATGGCTGAAGGGCTGGGGGGATCGTGAAGGTATGGTGAAGGGGTGGAGTAATGGCTGATGGGATGGAGGGATGGCTGAAGGGATGGAAGGATGGCTGATGGTATGGAGGGATGGCTGATGGGTTGGAGCGATGACTGAAGGGATGCAGGGATGGTGAAAGGATGGAGGGATGGCTGAAGGGATTCTGGGATGGCTGAAGGGATGGAGGGTTGGCTGAGGGGATAGGGATGGCTCAAGGGATGGAGGGATGGCTGAGGGGATGCAGGAATGGTGAAGAGATGCAGGGATGGCTGAATGGATGGAGGGATGGCTGAAGGGATGGAGGGATAGCTGAAGGGATGCAGGGATGGCTAAAGAAACAGGGATGGCTGAAGGGATGGAGGGATGGCTGAAGGGATGGAGGGATTGTGAAGGGATGGAGGGATGGCTGAAGGGCTGGAGGGATGTCTGATGGGATGGAGGGATCATAAAGGTATGGTGAAGGGGTGGAGGAATTGCTGATGGGATGGAGAGATGGCTGAAGGGATGGAGGGATGGCTGATGGGATGAAGGGATGGCTGATGGGTTGGAGCGATGACTGAAGGGATGCAGAAACGGTGAAAGGATGGAGGGATGACTGAAGGGATGGAGGGATGGTGAAGGGATGGAGGGATGGTGAAGGGATGGAGGGATGTTGAAGGGATGCAGGGATGGCTGAAGGAAAGCACAATGAATGATCGGATAAGTGTGGTGAATTTGCTCTAATCTCACCTACACCCCGGGCTGTGCAGCTCTCCTCTGCTCTTTCGTGCACATACACTCACCTCTGGAATTATCCTCCACACATTCCTGCCCCACAAATTCAAGCTCAACATATGCCCACTTGGTCCGTGCTCCACCATGAAGAATATGTGACCCCTGCTCACAAGGTGGTAGGATAGTGCATGGACAAGTGATAGAAAGGAGGAGCCAGAGCTCCTTCAGGGACACTAGTCCTTGCCCAGCTGTCCCAAGGCCCACGCTCACTCCCCCACTCCTGCCTGCGCCTGTGCTGCCATGGAGGCTCCGGGCTTCTTACCCAGACAGATGGCCACACCCACCCACCCGGGGCCCTGGGATCTCTGATGCCAGATTCAAGCAGGGAAGGATCTCCGGTGTAAGAGACCAGCTGAGCCCTTCCCTCCACCCACTCTCACTGGGCACCCTGAAGGCTGGGAGTAGGGCAGACAGCATTGGCCCCACCACAGCCCATCACGGGGCAGTCACCAGCAGCCAAAGGTGTGCAGTGTTTGGGACCCCTTGGGTACCCCCCGCATTTCTAACCTGGGCATCTGGCCAGGTGCCTCTGTGTGGGGGATGCTGGGAGGCCACAGAGAGCACAGCTTTCTCCTCACAGAGACCCTCCTGCCCTGCAGCAGGCCTGGGGCACCTTCAATAGCCGGTGCTTGCCGAAACCAGTTTGGCTCAGTGGATAGAGCGTCGGCCTGCGGACTGAAGGGTCCCAGGTTTGATTCCGGTCAAGGGCACGTACCTTGGTTGCGGGCACATCCCGATAGGGGATGTGCAGGAGGCAGCTGGTTGATGTTTCTCTCTCATCGATGTTTCTGACTCTCTATCCCTCTCCCTTCCTCTCTGTAAAAAATCAATAAAAAAAAATAAAAAAAAAATAGTGTGTGCTTGCCTCAAGATGAGTACATTTCCACCCAAGGAAGCTGGGAGGGGGACTGGAAGAGAAACACCCGCCTCTGTTCTGTGAACTTCTGGATCGCCCAGACGTTGACGAGAGGAGGTGGAGGCAGGGCCAGAGGAGACTGAGGAGGGGCAGGTCTCAGGTAAGTGACTGCCAGGGCAGGTGCTTTCCTCTCTCTCACTGGGCTCCCTCCCCGCCCCACCCTTATCACAGGTCAGACTTGGGTCAAAGTCCTCCCTGTGCAATAAGGCAGCCCAGACCCATCTCCTGGCCATATCACCAGAAACCCCTGCATGCGGGCACGCACCGGCCTGCCCAGGTACCCTGCTTAAATGCCAGAGGGACTCTCCCGGAGGCATAGGGGAGCTGTGTGCCCTAATGGGATTTCCTCGGACCCTGCAGCATGCCCCATATACATACGTACAGTGCCTACTGCACGCGCCTGTGGTCCTCGCCCTCGGGCTCAGCTGAGCCCAGCACTCTGCCTGTGGAAGAAACGTCCTCAGGGAGTGGGGCCCAGAGCGCAGGAGGGTTACACCTGGCTTCTCAGAGTCTATGCGCCCACTAGCCATTCAATAACGTTATTAAAGCCACCGCTGTGAGTGTGTGTGTGTGTGTGTGTGTGTGTGACTGGCGGAGGGCTGGAGCTCGGAGACTAGCCAGGGTATGATGTGGTGAGGCGGGAAGGCAGGCCCAGCTGCCAGGCCGGAAGCCGGGGCTCAGAGGAAGGGGAGCAGATGGGGTGCTGAGCCCTCAGAGCATGAGAAGGAGGTGAGTGAAAGGTACAGAGATGGTAGTTCCAATGTCCCAGAGGAAGGCACTCTGAGGACAGGTGACTTGCCCAAGGTTGCAAGGCTCAGCAGGGCTCCTTGAAACAGAAAGTGTACAACTGCCCCCGCTTCACCCCGCCCCCTCCTTAGTCCACCTAATGGGCTTAATCCACAGTAACAATACAACCAGCATACCCGGGCACCAGCATACCCGGGCACCAGCATACCTGGGCACCAGCATACCCGGGCACCAGCATTCCCCGGGCACCAGCATACCCGGGCACCAGCATACCCGGGCACCAGCATTCCCCGGGCACCAGCCTTCCCCGGGCACCAGCATTCCCCGGGCACCAGCATACCCGGGTACCAGCATACCTGGGCACCAGCCTTCCCCGGGCACCAGCATACCCGGGCACCAGCCTTCCCCGGGCACCAGCATATGCTGGGCACCAGCATACCCGGGCACCAGCATTCCCCGGGCACCAGCATACCCGGGCACCAGCATACCTGGGCACCAGCATTCCCCAGGCACCAGCATACCCGGGCACCAGCATACCCGGGCACCAGCATTCCCCGGGCACCAGCATTCCCCGGGCACCAGCATTCCCCAGGCACCAGCATACCCGGGCACCAGCATTCCCCGGGCACCAGCATTCCCCGGGCACCAGCATACCCGGGCACCAGCATACCCGGGCACCAGCATTCCCCGGGCACCAGCATTCCCCGGGCACCAGCATTCCCCGGGCACCAGCATACCCGGGCACCAGCATTCCCCGGGCACCAGCATTCCCCGGGCACCAGCATACCCGGGCACCAGCATTCCCCGGGCACCAGCATACCCGGGCACCAGCATACACCGGGCACCAGCATACCCGGGTACCAGCATACCCGGGCACCAGTATACCCGGGCACCAGCATACCCGGGCACCAGTATACCCGGGCACCAGCATACCCGGGCACCAGCATACCCGGGCACCAGCATTCCCCGGGCACCAGCATACCCGGGCACCAGCATTCCCCGGGCACCAGCATATGCTGGGCACCAGCATACCCGGGCAACCAGCATACCTGGGTTGCAGGCACATCCCCGGTAGGGGGTGTGCAAGAGGCAGCTGGTCGATGTTCCTCTCTCATCGACATTTCTAGCTCTCTATCTCTCTCCCTTCCTCTCTGTAAAAAATCAATAAAATATATTTTTTTAAAAATCCCTGAGAAATGGGTAGGAAAAGATGTGAGCCATGAGATGGCAGGCCTTAGACCAATCTGCAATCACATGTCCAATCAAGGACCCGAGTCCAGTATGGAAACTCCGCATCTCAGCAATGAGTACCAACAACCCAAGCTTTAAAAATGAGCAAAAGATTTGGAAATTTCACCAAAAAAGATACAGGGATGCCAAGCAAACACCCTGGAGCCCTCCCGCGGCTCCTCCTTTGGCTGTCCAACCCCCTGCATCCCTCCCCGGCTCCAATCGTGCCCTGGTGGGGTCCTCGGCCTGGCCTGGGCCCTCTCACAATCCAGGACCCCTCAGGGAACGTTGGAGAGTTGGTTTTGGCCCAACAGCAAGATGACAGGTCACTATGACACGCACTGACCACCAGGGGGCAGACGCTCAATGCAGGAGCAGGCCCCCGATGCTCAGTGCACTCCCACAGGGGGCACCGCTCAGCCAGAGCCGGGCCCAAGGCTGGCAAACACAACGGCAGTGTGGGAGCCTCTCCCACCTAGGTGGAGCCTAAGGAGGTTTGGCTGATGGCTCAGGCCTGATCCATCAGTCAGACACCCCCCGAGGGCTCCGAGACTGGGAGAGGGCGCAGGCCAGGCTGAGGGACCCCCACCCCTCGAGTGCACAAATTTCGTGCACTGGGCCTCTTTTATTATAAAAGCAACAGCATGGGCAAATCTCAAAATAATGATGTTGAGGGAATGGAGACAGGAAAACATTTCTACAAAATGAAATAAATCTGAGAGTGGGGAACCTTTTGGTAGTAACTGCTATGCTCATGATTCTGACTGTACTCGTTTTTCAGGTGAATATGCAAACCCAAATCTGTCAGATTGTACAAGTTAAATATGTGTAGTTAATTGTATGTCAATTATACCACAGAGCTGTTTTTAGCAATCCAGCGATGAGAATTCCTCCGAGGGGAAGCTGCAGCTGGGCGGGAATGAGTGCCCAGGACCACTCCCAGGCTGAGACCAGCCCAGAACGCATTCCCTGCACTGCACTGCCCCCTGCTGGCGGAGCCAAAGCCTTTGCGTGCTGGGCAGGCACTGCCCCAGGAGGCACCTCCTGAGGGACCTCGGATGCTGCTGCCCCAACCAGATACCGGGAGGGCTGCAGCGGGGCAGGTTGCTGGAGCTGATGGGGACTGTGGAGCCTGGGCAGCCACTGTTCAGCTCCACACGCTTCTTAGAACCAGGACCATTATTGCCTTTCTTATCTTTTTCTTTCTTATCTTTTTTTAAAAAAGCTGGAAATCTAGGTTTATATCAGAACCTCCAATTTTTAATGGTAAGCTTGTTCTCTGGCTGGGCTACTTTCAAACATGTCATGGGCCACAATCAGCCTGGGGGGACCGATTTGCAGCCTCTGTGCCAGCACGTTGCATTTTCTTCGCGGGAGCCAGCGCTGGGGCCAGGGGCCCGGCTCACTCCCCTGGCTCACAGAGGGGCCGGGACACAGAGGTCCACCCAAGGAGGAGACAACAGATTGAGAGGCCCAGTTTGTCCCCGAGGCTGTGCCGTTATCTGTCCTTCCTGCATTTTTTGGAAGAAAAACTATTCCATTTTATCATCACTATTATCATTATTATTTGGACATTTACAGTGCAATGTTTTTCATCTTTATTGTTGAGAGTATTGTCCCTCCTGCATTTGAAGTTAAGGTGTCTGGTGCTGTCACGGGGGAGGACCGTGGATGAAAAGTAATGGGCACCAGCAGGTGCCAAGGGCACGGAGCATGTCCCCAAAGAGAGTCAGCTCTGGCTTTCCCTTTGCCTCCGGCTGTGAGGCATGGAGGGTCCCTGTCCTCCGGCCTGGCCTGTGGGTGGCAGGGCCGGAGCCTGTGGGTGGCAGGGCCGGAGCCTGTGGGTGGCAGGGCCGGAGCCTGTGGCAGGGCCGGAGCCTGTGGGTGGCAGGGCCGGAGCCTGTGGGTGGCAGGGCCGGAGCCTGTGGGTGGCAGGACCGGAGCCTATGGCAGGACCGGAGCGCCTCAAAGCCCGGACACTGCCAGCAGAGGACGCCAGCAGAGGCCCCGGTCACCAAGATGGGACACCAGGTACCCAGCCCATCTCCCAGGGCTTCCGCAGGGGCCTGCCAGCCTGGCTCTCCTTCCTGGTGCCCCCTGCCCGGCCCCAGGCCCCCACTCTGGGCAGCCATTGCCTGGCAGCCTCTGCCACAGGCCACCGGGACTCCGGCTTCCAGAGCAGGTGATGTGGCCCCTGCCCCCGGCGCGGGGCCTCTCGAGGGCCATGGATGCACTTAGATGGGTCCTCGTGTTTGGAGGTTAAGGAGGCCCAGGTCTTTCTTTGGGGGTGAGGAAGGCCACGCACACGAGCTTCCTGCTCCCGCCTTAGTCTGGTCAGACTCGCTGAGCGAGAGAGAACAAGAGCGAGAGCGGGGGGGGGGGGGGGGGGGAGGAGAGAGAGGGAGATACATCCATGGGTCTCACACCCACTGGTTGCCTCCCACACATGCCCCAGACCAGGGGGCCAGGAGCAGACCTGCAGCCCGGGTACATGCCCTTGACCAGGAATCAAACACTGGCCAAGGCTGAATGAATTAAATTTAAAAAAAAGAAATGAAGCTTTATATCAAAGTACACTGATGGAAAACTAGAATTGGGTCTTCTCTCCATTGGAATGACAGTTACTTGGGTTATTGGTCTGCCTTGACTGGGGATCAAACCCACACAGTGGGGACAGCACTAACCAGCTGAGCTGGCCCTCGAGGCCCCAAGTTCCTCATGTGTCAGCTCCTTCTGCTTCTAGCCGCTTCTTTGGGTTTCTCACTGGTTTTTGGTGAGGCCACCATGCACATAAAATAAAATTGTACCTTTCTCCGGCTAGTTTGCCTTTTGCAATTTAATTTGCAGGACTCAAGTATAGAACCTGAGAGGGTAAGAAGGAAAACTCCCCCTCCCCTGTACTAATTCTACCCGAGAGAAACCATGTCAGTCACAATTAATGGAGAAAGCCCTGCCTTAACCCTTCGCCCTCAGCACGGCCTGCCTCACACAACGATGTCTTCCCAAGTAACCCCGGGGGGCGGGGAGCAGGCACTGAGGACGCTCGGGCCTCTGTCCGGGGCTCCCGGCCCAGCGGCCCAGCCTTCGCCCAAAGGCCCTGCTAGTGTTTCAGCTCAGAGCTTTGTGCAGGCAGCAGACTGAATGGGGCTGTTTCCGGGGCCATAGCTCTGTTCACCAGCCAGCCTAGAGCTGAGCTGCCATTTCCACCACCATCCTCAGCAGAGCTGTCTGCCCTCGGTGGGGACAGGCAGCAGGGGGCGCTGTGCAGGGAGGGGGCGGGATCAGGCTGGCCCAGTTCCTGCCCCTCAGACTCACACCCACACACAGGAAGCCAGAGAACAGGCTGCCAGCAGGCAGGGCCATCCCTCAGAGCGAGAGGACAGCAGCTGCCGGTGCCAGCCTCGCTGGGAGCGGCCCCTCAGCCTGGCAGGAGCCGTCTGCATCAGCTCGGTGACAGGGCCTGTGTGCCCGGAGGCACCCGGGCAGGACCCGAGGGCAGGGCTTGCTCCATGGGCGCAGACACAGGCGGCTGCGTCGTGTGGGAACGCAGAGGAGGGACCTCACCCCCGCCGTGGCCTTTCAGATGACACCAGTCCCAGCGTGAGCTGTGTGGGTCCTTTCAGCCGCCTGAGGTGCTGACGTCACAGGCTGACCCCGGGGTCCCCGGGCCGCTCTGGGGCGCTGGTCCCCACGGTTCCCCGGGCCGAATGAGCCTGAGGCACGCATGGCATGCCTGCTGTACAATGGCCCTTGTTCCCAGTGGGCGAGAGCCGTGCCAGCCGGAGAGTAAGCACCCGTGTCTATCTGGCCGGAGCAGCAGGAAGCAAGCTGCCCACTCACAGACCGAGCTGTGCCAGAGCCACAGCCCGAGCCAGATCAACTCCGGGCCAGTTTCCCGCGCGGTTCAAACGCACACATGGGTGTGGTTGGGTTCCCTAGCCTGGGCAGCAGAGGGCTGGCAGGCAGCTCCGCGCTCACCAGTCACTGGGTGTGAGCAGAGCAGCAGGCTCTGATCCGGTGACACAATGGGGTCGCATGTCCGTCCCTCGCTGGGCTGTGACCTCTGGCTGCAGGGGCTCAGGGAAGGGGTAGTAGAGCAGGAGCACACCCTCGGGGCGGAGCTGGGCCACAGAGAAGCACGTGGGCCACAGCACTGGCCACCTCCTCAGGCGGGCAGTGGCCTCGGCCTGGCGGTCCTCGGGGAGATGTGGAGGTGTCTGAGTCCTGGCGGGCTTCACCAGGAGGAGCCTCAGGGCGGGGTGTGGGTGGCACTGGCAGGACTGGAGCACCCTGCAGCTCGCACACAGCCCAATTCGGCTGCTGCCCTGCCAGGGCCTGGAGAAAGCTTCTAGAAGCAGGAGATGGAGTGAGAGGAGGGAGGAGGGGAGAGGGTGGACGGGAGTCCCAGATGGCAGCGGGCTGTGTGCTGGAGGAAGAGGGGAGCTAGAAGCAGCGATGCTCCAGGGCAGGGAAGAGGGAGGAGGCCGCAGCACACCTTTGCTCCCCTCAGCCTGCGCTCTGTGGCCAGCCTCTGGCCCTCAGAGCCTCCCTGCCCTCTCCTTCAGAACATCCTCCATCATATCATAAAGGCAGGCAAACACATATCAATAAATGCCATTCCGAAAAGGTAGCATGAAGGATTTTAGACATGCTCAGAAGAGACGCAGCCTGTGCCAGCTCTTAGGTGACTGCTCTCAGCTCCACCCTCTGCAGGTGATGCCGAGTCTGGGCCTCCCAGCACCGCCTGCTTTGCCAGCTCCCAGAGGTCATGCCAAGAGAGCAACAGCAAAACTGGGCAAAGGGACTTGTCCTCCCTGGTCCTGCCAGCGTCCCTCAGCTGCTCAGTCCCTCCACCCTTCCCCAGCCCCCACCGTGGCAGCTCCTGTGACAGCTCCAAGGTTGGGAGCAGTTCCCAACTCCCAACCTTGGACCAGTGTCCCTGGAAGACAGTGCCCAGGGCAGCCCTCCCTGGATTGGAGTGCTCCCTGGAGCCTCCTCCTCCAAGCCTGGTTTTCGTTCCCCATCCCCAGCTCAGGGGGTGGGTGGGGTTGGCTGCTGCTCACCTGAACCTGAGTTCTCTTTTTACCTTTCCTGTGTCACCAACTCTGCACACCTTCCGGGGCTGTGCCCACAACCAAGGTACATGCCCTTGACCAGAATCGAACCTGGGACCCTTCAGTCCACAGGCCAATGCTCTATCCACTGAGCCAAACTGGCTCGGGCCCAGCCAGACTCTGAATGACACAACACCCACGCGCTGTGCGGACGGCGACCCTGCGGGCCGGGTTAGGTACCATCGTGGTACCCACCGGCTCCCTTTGGCAGCAGTTTCTGCCGAGGACACGCACAGCTGTGGCCGAGCCTCGTGGGCTCACCTCTTCGCGCCTCACCACCCGCTCGCCTGCCCTCCCTTCCTCATGGGACTCCGAGGAGCTGCCAGACCCCCCTCTGGGAAACCCAGTTGGGAATGAATTCCATCCTTCCTCATCCGGGGAACATGCTCTCTAGTAAGACCTGTTAGAAAAGGCCCAGTGGGCTTGGACTCAGACACGGCCACGCCCCGGAGCCTCCGGACACGCGGGAAGTTGGGAGACGGGCTTCCTTCCCAGGAGATAAGGATTGTTTAGCAGAGCTTCCAAAGCTGACTTTCCAGCCAGCCATCCCACAGAACAAAGGATGTTTATCTTCATTGGAAGCGCCACCGCCCACGGCAGCTCCCACAGCGGGGACAGGCGGAGCTGTCTGAGGAGATGGGGTAGGGCATCGAAAACAAGAGCCGTGAGCCGGACCGGTTTGGCGTCGGCCTGCGGACTGAAAGGTCCCGGGTTCGATTCCGGGCAAGGGCATGTACCTTGGTTGCGGGCACATCCCCAGTAGGGGGTGTACAAGAGGCAGCTGATCGGTGATTCTCTCTCATCGATGTTTCTAACTCTCTATTTCTCTCTTCCTCTCTGTGAAAAATCAATAAAATATATTTTTTTAAAAAAAGAAAAAGAAAAAGAAAAGAAAACAAGAGCAGTGAATCCAGAATGAAGTGCTGAGGAGGCAACCCACTGAGACAGGCACTGCAGGCCACGTGAGTGTCCCCGCAAACTCCCACGGCCCTCTTTCCTCCCTGATGGAGGATTTACGCATGTGAAATCTTACAAAGGCAGAGAAATGAAATCACAATGTTTCTTAAATCATTTTTACTGAGCTCAGGACACAGGAACCCAAGGTGGAGCCTGGAGGCAGCACTCAGCTTCGCCAGCTGCCTGTGAACGTGTGGCCAGCGCACCTGGCGGGCAGGTGAGGTGGGCAAACTCTCCTCTTCACTAACACCGTCCTGGGAATCAGGACGCCAGGTCCTGGGGTCCTTGCCTGACAGCACAGCCAGCATCTGCTCGCAGCAGGAATAGGGCCATCCCGCCCTCAGAATGCTACGTGTAAAACTGCTGGGACGCGCCCGCGGTAGCCTGCATTTTATGCTTGCACACCTTCCACTTTCCCCAGCCATGTCTATACATGTCAGCCTGTGAAGTGGGAAAATAAGGGCTGATTATCCCTGATAAGTAAGGAATCTGAGGCATGGGGAGGCTAGGGGTCTGGTCTAATGTTCCACACTAGATACTGTTTTTAAAATATATTTTAAGCTGAAACTGGTTTGGCTCAATGGATAGAGCGTTGGCCTGCAGACTGAAGGGTCCCAGATTCGATTCCGGTCAAGGGCATGTACTTTGTTGTGGGCACATCCCCAGTGGGGGGTGTGCAAGAGGCAGCTGATAATGTTTCTCTCTCATCGATGTTTCTGACTCTCTATCCCTCTCTCTTCCTCTCTGTAAAAAAATCGATAAAATATATATTTTAAATATATATATATTGATTTCAGAGAGGAAGAGGGAGAGAGCTAGAAACATCAATGATGAGAATCACTGATTAGCTAACTCCTGAATGCTCCCTACTGGGGATCAAGCCTTCAACCTGGGCATGTGCCCTGACTGGGAATCGAACCATGACCTACTGGTTTATAGGTTGATGATCAACCACTGAGCCATGCCGGCCAGGCCTCCATGCTAGTATTTTAGAGCTAAGGCTCCTGACACACACACTACTCTGCCCTGTGGCTGTTCACTGATTGTCACATTGTTTTTCAGTTTTACAAAGGGGCCATTTACTGATTCAGCATGTACAGAGTCCATACTATGGGCTCTTTTAGGAGCTGGAGAGATGACTGATAATTCAGACAGCAGTAAGATCCTGCAAACAGTAAGAGTGTGAGGTGGTAGAGGACGGGAGGGCTGTGGGCACTAAGGGAAATCCGCAGCGTGAGACCTTTAGGAGGAACTAGACACAATTTTAGCACCAGCTGCCCTCACCCCGGAAGGTCAGCCAGATGCACAGGGGAAAGCTGTAAGAGCCGTTTGCCCGAGAGGCCAGTGCGGAGCGAGAGCGGAGATGCTTCTCTGTCCCGAGCATGCCTCCAGCACGTGCACCTCCATGGCCAAACCCGAAGCGGGAGGGGCTCCGATAGCGCCCAGAGAAGGCAGAGCAGCTGGAACATGTGGGAATCTTGTCCTAGCAAGGAAGCCACAGACACTAGGACGGCTAGAATAAAAAAGACGTAATAACTATTGGCAAAGATGTGGAGAGACTGGATCACTCATTTGGATGCTGCTGGTAGGAATGTAAAATTGGTGCAGCTATTTTGGAAAACAGCCTGGTGGTTCCTCCAAAGGTTACAATGAGTTACCATAGGACCCTTCTATTCCACTCTTAGGTAAACACCCAAAGGCACTAAAAGCATGTCCACTTTGCCCAACAGACAAATGGGCTCAGTGGTTGAGCATCAACCTATGAACAAGGAGTTCCCAGTTGGATTCCCCATCAGGGCACATGCCTAGGTTGCAGGCTTGATCC
Source organism: Pipistrellus hanaki (assembly GCF_964339955.1). NCBI lineage: Eukaryota > Metazoa > Chordata > Mammalia > Chiroptera > Vespertilionidae > Pipistrellus > Pipistrellus hanaki. The sequence goes on from NC_140514.1 coordinate 55,236,131, forward strand.
TTAGTAGGGGGTGTGCAGGAGGCAGTCAATCAATGATTCTATCATTGATATTTCTCTCTACCCCTTCCTTTCTGAAATCAATAAAGATATATATATCTATATATCTATCTATATCTATCTATCTATCTATCTATCTATATATATAATTTTTTTTTTTTAAACATGTACATGGCCCTGGTCAGTGTTTCTGTGATTAGAGCATCAGCCCACACACCCAAGGGTTGTAGGTTCGATTCCCAGTCAAGGGCACATACCTGGGTTTGCTCCCACCTCCAGTTGGGGCACACGTGGGAGGCAAACAGCCCATGTCTCTCTCACATCCATCTCCCCCCCCACCCCCCCGTTTTTTTTCCCTCCTTCCCTTTAACTTTCTAAAAAGCAATGGGGAAAAAATCCTCAGGTGAGGATTAAAAACAAAACAAAAAAAACAACTTATACATGAATGTTTATTTTTAAATCTTTATTGTTCAGATTATTACAGTTGTTTCTCTTTCCCCCCCTATACTCCCCTTCACCTGGTTCCCACCCCACTCTCTTGCCCTTAACCTGCCCCCCCCCCCCTGCATGAATGTTTATAGCTACACTATTCACAATAGCTCAAAAGTGGAAAGTATATGTCTAGCAACTGATGAACAACTAAACAAAATATGGTCTCTCCAATGGAATATTACTCAGCTATAAGAAGGAATAAAGCACTGACATACACAATTTGGGTGAAACTTGAAAATACTATGCTTAATGAGAGAAGCCACACACAAAAGACTACATCCTATATGCTCCCATTTATATGAAATGTCCAGAAAAGGCAAATCCATAGAGACCAAAAATAGGTTGTGCCTGCCCAAAACCCTCATCCTGCTCCCTAGAATCTGTATGTGTTGGCTGGATCCCAGCAGCCACACTGAAACACAAGGATGAGAGTCACGCATTAGGGATGGCAGAGAAGAGCTGGAATGATCCTGGTCTCTCGAATTTCATGGAGCTGCCACACTAGCCTACTTATTTGCATACCCACTTACATGGGCTTTCTATTACCTGTAGCCAAAATATTGATTCAGCAACTATATGAATGAGGGGGGAGAAGCTTGTGAGTAGGGCGGAGGGGAGTTCATCGAGGAAGCTGCTACTCCCCCAGCTGTCCTACTGGCCTCTCAGCCCTGGCCCGGCCTCACCACAGAGTGTGCTGACTGAGCGGGAGGCAGGGCAAGAGGACCAGCCCTGCCCGGCGCTGGGAAGCGTGTTTGAGGCTCCAGCCAGCAGGACAGGGAAAAGGCCCTCCCTTGACATGCTCAGGTCTAACCCTTTCAACAGCAGAATGGGTAATACAGGGTGGGCCAGAAGTAAGTTTACAGTTGTATGCGAAAGTTCATTTTTATATTATTTATTGTATTATTTTCCATGTGAAACTGTAAACCTACTTTTGCCCACCCTGTATTTAGGACAGTCTGGAAAGTCCATTTCTGGGTGGAAGGGATTACTTGTTGTGTGTGGACTTGGGCTTAGAAGCAAGTTATTACCAAGAGTACTCGACAATTAGACTTCACGGCTTCTGACCTAGCTTCCAAACCCCTCTATTTACCCACTGAATGGTGACCGAATGCTCTCGCAGGGACCAGGACTGCCAAGGACAGGGCCACCCACCCACACCCTCAAGCAGCATATAACAGAGCAGCTACAAAGGAAGACCCCAGATTTCCCGGTTCAGGGCCAAGCTCCTGGTGGTCAGCTGCCCATCCTTATGCAGGGTCCTTGAACTTTGTGTTCTGCTTCTCCTCCAGCAAACGGAGTGATACCGGCATGCTCCTCACAGTGAGGCTGAGGCCAATGAAGACAGGGGCCAGCCATGGTGACTGCCATCACTGCAGCAGCAATCACAGGCCGCATGGACGCCATCTCGCAATCCGGGTCTGCAGCAGTGATTCTTACCCTCCCCCCACCCCCCGCCACCAGACAAAACACTGCAGCGCCCCTTAAGCGGCTCTTGCCTCACGCTGACACATGGGTATTCTGTCTAGCTACCAAGTCGGCACCCCCTGGAGTGTAAAGACCAGGTCAATACTTATCTATTGAGTACTCAAATATTTTCCAAACTTGTTAGAATTTTATTTTTAAGCATTATATACACACAGTTATAAGGGCACGTGACATTTTATGTACATGAATTAGGCAGCTGGCAAAGGACCACATATGCCTACGCTTCTACAAGAGTAAAAGAGAGGGCAGAACAACAGAGCAATTCAGGAGACTGAATCTCTGCACAAATACAGAGAATGCATGTAGGTTTCAGAAACAAACTCTCACCCTCTCCTCCCGCCTAGGGTCACAGGACAGAAAGCTCTAATCAAGGATGAGCTTCTGGTGCTGGTTCCCAGACGGAGAGGGACAGGAGGGAAGAGTGGCAGGCAAATGGGGACCTTGCCCCGAGCCCACACTGTGGCACCCAGTGGAGACGTCCTGGTCACTGGAGAAGTGATGAGCCCCTCCTGCTGAAATCTCCGGAGAACTCAATCCCCTTGCCTCACGAGAACGTCTGAGAGATCCTCGGTTCCTTCCAGCTTCAGATTCTGAAAGAGAACACACATGGACTCTGATGCACCAAGAATTAAAAGATCACAAAGCAAATCCTGACTGAGGTAACAAAGAATGAGGTTTGTCCCATGATTACCAGTGAAATTATCACAGCAAATAGATTTGCATGAGAGAGCTGGTTTCAAATTCTTGCCAACCGCAGGCGATGAAGCAGAGCGCACGCCTTCTCCGGCTCTGGTTCTCACAACCATCTGTGTCAGGCCCAAGAGCTAGGCTATCTGTCCTGAAGGAGGGAGGGCGTGGATGGGAGGCTACCAGGAGCCACGGTGCTCTTACTAATCTGTCCCTATGTGCCCTCTCCAGGCCCTCCTCCCCCACCCAAACCCATCCCTAGGGATGGCTACACATCTGGTCTCCCCTCTCTCTGCAGGCCTTTTCCCACCACCCAATTCTTCCCCACTCTCCCAGCCCACGTCCCCACCAGCCCCAGGCAACCACTTCCCCCGGACGAAAGCAGTCAGAGTCCTTCTTGCCTAACCTCCCTCACCGCTCCCTCACTGGGCACTGGAGGGAGAGGTGTGTTGTGCCGAGTACCCACCTATTCTAGCATTAGCACACACTCCCAGACTGCTAATGATGGAAAGCTCAGATCATGCCTGCCAGGTATGTCTGCGGCTTGGGGTCCAGAAGTTGCTTAGGCATGGCTGACCAGACACACTAAGGGCATTCACGAAGGCAGAGGGCCCAGCATACACCGTGCATCAACCCAAGCCCCATCACACAGTACATGAGGGGCTCGTTCCCAGAGTTCAGAAGGGAAAGACTGGGAGAAGAGAGGCCAGAAAATGTGGGGAGATTTCTCTTGGTGGCTCCAAGCTGAGTCATCAAACATAGATTCCTGAAGATTTTGTTATTGTCAGGACCACTGTCACATCACCTCTCACATAACCCACAGCCAGGCCCGTTATGCCTCAGTGCTCAGGCCAAGAGGTCATGGTGTGGGCCTTCAGACGCTGAGGCCCTGGGGCCCCTTACAGAGACCTGATCAGAGCCAAAGGACAAGGCCAGCACTGCCGCTGGGAAGACAGTGCTGGAGCCTGGGCCGGCTATTAGGGAGGTGAGCGGGGACACAGCTGCTCTCAGAGGAAGAGGCAGGCCTGAGGAGGGGCATAGCCGGGGCGCTCTGCTTCCGACTGGGGCTTTGGAGGTGCTCCACCTTTCAGGCGCCGTGTGTGCTGGGACCAGCATCTCTGTCCATGAGGATAATGGGAGATCCCAGGCCTCCCCAGGAGAGCTCAGCAGCGACCCTCTGAGTGTCAGATGGGGTGGCTGGCGCATCTTCCTCCTCGGAGCCCTCTGTGGATTTCTTGTCAGGACAATAGTAAAGCTTTTTATTCATTTTTTTTTCTTAGTCATTCTTTCCTCTTGTAGTTGGCTTCTGAGTTCAGACACCTTGGATGTGTCAGGATCACACAGAGACCTTCTCGCTAGGAGACCTGGCTCCCACACCTTCCTCTGAGCAGGACCCTACAGCAGCTGTGAGCTGTGCTCCTGGGTCACCAGCTTTGATGCACAACTGCTCACTCTGAGGAGCAAGGCTGGCTTATTCTGTTCTGGCTCAGGTTTTGCCCAGCCTGGACGTTACAGGCCCAGGGGACACAACACAGTTGGACACATGCAGCACGAGGCTCTGTCTCCACATCAATTCCTCACCCAAAATCAGAACTAGCTTCTGCCAAATGGACTGTATCGTCTTCAGTGAGGTCATGAGCTTACAAGGTGGCAAGAGAAGTGGTCCCCGATTCCCAGGGGCAGGTCCACTGGGATTGGCTGGAGGCTGTGCCACACAGGCTGCCCTATAGGGAACATTCCCTCCTTGGGGCCCGACAGTCAGTCCAAAGCAAAGGCAGGCCTGGGAAACTGAGCCGGTCAGCATTGCTCCCCGTGTCATTAAGCGGTCAGAGGTCAGACACTAGCACATAGTAATCCCAGGCACTGCTCTCAACACCCCATTTTGCTACCATTCCAATCCAATCTTATCAATCTTCTCAAGCCACACTTCAGTATCACACTCCTCTCCCCTCTCCCTCCAGAACAGGGCACCTGCCCTAGAAAAGACTGAGCAGCCACAGTGATGGCAGTGAGATACAGCCCAAGCCCAACCCACGGCCCGTTACTCCAAGTATGAAGTCTGCATTAGGGACCAGCCTGGGGAGACCCACGGACAGCAAGTCTCCGCAGCACCGCACGCACAGGTGCCCCCTGCAGCACCTACAGGCTCCTGAGAGGGTGGGTCACCGCCTGCTCTTTCAATAACCACCCACAGCGGCTCAGCTCTGCTGGCCAGCATCTGCCTTCCGGCTGCACTCTGCTCTCCCCTCTTCTCCACCATGTTTCCCATAAGTCTTGACTTTGGCTCTGATAGGATTTGGCCTTTGAAGCCTTAGACACACAATGATGTAAAAACACTTCATGTTTTCAAGTTGGAAACACATACATCTAATATTTTCCCTTTTGGGTCTTCCTCATTCTTTTTTTTTCTTTCCTCATTCTTTTTATTGCTAATCACACCTGACGGCCTTTTTCTAAGTTCTTTCTTGGTGTCTGGTCTGAGGTACCACACAGGTCACTGTACGTAAGACATCCATTCTATGAAGGAGCCCAGGCAAGATCTGATAGAAAGTTCAAGCAGGAGGACACAAATAGAGAACACCCCATGCTTACCAGAGCCACCTACCTTTTCATTGGCTAGATGCAGGAGGCAGGCGAAGGCCAGCGGAATGGAGAGGTTCTGAGCCATGAGGGGCGGCAGGCTGTGAAACAAAGGGCACATTTATCTGAGTCACTGCAATTCCAGGAACAAAGGCTCTTTCATCTACATGAATACACATGTCCAATGAATAAACTAACAAGGAACAAAGAAATATTTCAGGTGCATTCTATAAGCAGGTTTTTCCAGTTTTTTTTAATCTGGAAATAAAATTTATCTCTTGTTTCATTCCTATCACTGGTGCAGAAAAGTGCCTTGAGAAAGTTAGTCTATATTACCTCACTTATCAATGCCGAGAAGAAACAGAAAATCGGCTAGAGTGTTAGAACAGTAGGTCGTGTGTGGAGGGTCCGTCACACTAACAGTTTGGGCAGGGGCAAAGCTCAGAGGAGACGCCAGCCCCGAGAGCCGGCACGCACCGCACCTCTTCTGCAAGTCCCAGGTGAGCCTGCTGAGCATCTTCTTGTCAGCCACCTCCTCCGGGTCCCCTTCCTTTTCAGCCTCACTGGGGTTTGTCTAAGAGAAGAAGGATATTCACAGGTCAGACACCCGGGCCAGGTTCACTTTTGAGGGAGCAACAGAAATTTACAAAGTTCTATCTCCAAAAAGAAAGTCTTGCCAAAACCAGTTTGGCTCAGTGGATAGAGCATTGGCCTGTGGACTGAAGGGTCCTGGGTTCAGTTCCGGTCAAGGGCATGTGCCTTGATTGTGGGCACATCCCCAGTGGAGGCAGCTGATCGATGTTTCTCTCTCATTGATGTTTCTAACCATCTCTCTCCCTTCCTCTCAGTAAAAAATCAATAAAAAATATTTTATTGATTTTTTTACAGAATAGAGAGTTAGAAACATCGATGAGAGAGAGTCATCAATCAGCTGCCTCTTGCATGCCCCCCACTGGGGACGTGCCTGCAACCAAGGCACATGCCCTTGACCGGAATCAAACCCAGGACCTTTCAGTCCGCAGGCCGATGCTCTATCCACTAAGCCAAACTGTTTTCGGCCCAAAACAATTTCTTAGTCACATTTTTAAGGGAAAGGACCCATAAAGGAATCCAATGCCCAAACAGTTTTTGGTAAATGTGATGTTGATTGCCAGTGGAATTCAAGAAAGGAAAAACTGCAAAGAAAAATAAGAAAAAAATAATGAAGTAACAAAAAGCCATGATCATTTATAGCTTCAATTGGACCACACAGTCAAGGGCAACACAGCATCCATTATCTAAAAGTGGACTTAAGGTTTTCACTTAAAATACACAATACACACACACACCTGCCTCCTTACTAGCAGGCAAGCAGCTATAAAAGGATGTTATGACTGGTATTTGCATTTAGAAAATTCAGAATATGGCTCTAGCTGGTTTTCTCAGGTTGGCCCAAGGACTGAAGGGTTCAATTCTGGTCAAGGGCACGTACCTGGGTTACAGACTCAATCCCTGACCCCAATCAGGGCATGTATGGACGGTAACCAGTCAATTTGTCTCTCTCACATCAATGTTTCTCTCTCTCCATCTTTTTACCTCCCTTCCACTCCTCCTAAAAATCAATGGAAAAATATCCTCAGGTGAGGATTTACAACAACAATAATAATAATAAAAAAACACCCTCAGAATGTGTACATGATGAGTTGGTGGTGAGGAATGAGGGACAGAACAGAATATAGGTAAAATATTAATAAATTTTAGAAGCAAAGGTTCACTAAACTTTCTACCTTCAATTTTTAAATCTGTTTTAATATTTCTATAATAAAAGGTGTGTTGTGTTTTTTTTAAAAAAAACACAAACAAATCTTTAACCAGAATCATTGGAGGACAGGGTAGTATGAGTCATTGAGACTCAAAGGATAAAGCAGAACCCCCTTCTTACTTTTTTGTTTGTTTGTTAATCCTTACTAGAGGATATTTTTCCATTGATTTTACAGAGAGAGAGGGGGATGGGGAAAGAGGAGAGATGAGAGAGAAACATCGATGTGAGAGCCACATTAATTGGTTGACTCCCACACAAGCCGCAATTGGGGCAAGGAACCTGCAACCCAGGTGGGTGCCCTTAACTGGAATTGAATCCATGATCCTTCTGTTCACAGGCCAATGTTCTAACCATGCTGGCCAGGGACCCCTTCCTACTTTTCAGAAAACACATTTCTCTGATGTTCACATCCCATTCCATTTTAGTTGATAAAACTTCATAAACATGACAGACGTTTTATCTGGTACCCAAGACTACAGAGCTCAGGGTCCTCAATCAAAGCATAATTTTCACTTCTTAGCCAGCAGAGAAGTAAAAGAGATGGGCGAACTTTGGAAAGCTCAGAACACCCCTGAGCAGAGAGGTCTGAAAAGGGAGATGGAAGGTTCTAGTTAGTGCAGAGTTTCATTCAGTTAGAGTCTGTTAAACAATGTTTCACCTTGCTCAGAAGAAAGAGATTATTTGACAGAATTTTTTTTTTTTTTTTTTTTACTTTGTTACTTAGAATACATTTCCCAAACGAGAATTATTAGATCAAAGGGCTTAAAACTTTATGGTACCTGAGATGTCAGAATTTGCTCTCCAAGGAGAAACCAAGATGGTGGCATAGGTAAACACCTAAACTGCTGCCTCACACAACAATTTCAAAACAACTAAAAAACAAAACGGACATCATCCAGAACCACAGGAAAGCAGGCTGAGTGGAAATTCTACAACTAGAAGAGAAAAATCACACTGAGACTCAGAGGAGCTGCAGAAGGCAGAGGTACTGAGACACTTGCATGCGAAGAGAGTGGGCAACTGAGTACATGGCTGGCTTTCTCAAGCAAGAAAGAGATAAAAGGTCCTTATTGCACTGAACTCCAGTTCCGGGCGAGTTTCTGGGGACTCAGACTCTTTCAGGGAGAAACTGGATTTCTGGCAGCAGACGAAACTCGAGGGCAGCTTTCTCTCAAAGGTGCTTGCAGTGATTATTGCAGGACACTAAGACCCAGAGGCCTCTTAGGGCAGGGCTAATGGGAAAACCAATGCTATCTGCTCCACCCCATTCAAGCTGAGCACAGAGGCTTTTACAAGTCTTGCCTCATAATGGTGTCTCCAGCACAGAAGTTCTCCCAGCGTAGACACAGCTGATCCTCACAGCCAATTAGCCTGGAGGTCAATTCCTCCCAGTGATACCAACAACAATCAAGGCTTAACTACAAGACTGTGCACACAGCCTACAAAGGGATGCACCAAGAGTGTCCACCTCAGGTAACTGGGGAGGCTGAGCCACTGGGCCCTGTAGGACACTTAGCACACAAAGCCACTCTATCAACTCAGGGAAGCAGCAAAAATGCAGAGACAAAGAAACAGATCACAAATGAGAAAAAAAAAAAAAAAAAAAAAATAGAGGAAAGCAAATGACTGGATATAGAGTTCAAAACCATGGTTATAAGGTTTTTCAAGAATTTTCTAGAAAAGGCTGATAAATTTAGCGAGACCCTCAAGGATATGAAAAAGGACCAACTAGAAATTAAGCATACACTGACTGAAATAAAAAATATTATACAAAGATATAACAGCAGACTAGAGGACCGTAAGAATCAAGATTTGAAATACAAAGAAGCAAAAAAACACCTAACCAGAAAAAAAGAAAAGAAAAAAAAAAAAAGAATCCAGCCGGGACTGGTTTGGCTCAATGGATAGAGCATCGGCTTGGGGACTGAAAAGGTCCTGGGTTCAATTCCGGTCAAGGGCATGTACCTTGGTTGCGGGCACATCCCCAGTAGGGGGTGTGCAAGAGGCAGCTGATCGATGACTCTCTCTCATCGATGTTTCTAACTCTCTATCTCTCTCCCTTCCTCTCTGTACAAAATCAATAAAATAAAATAAAAAATAATTAAAAAAAAAAATCCAAATATATGAAGATAGCATAAGGAGCCTCTGGGACAACCTCAAGCGTACCAACATCTGAATTATGGGAGTGCCAGAAGAAGAGAGAGAGCAAGATATTGAAAACCTATTTGAAGAAATAATGACAAAACTTTCCCCACCTGGTGAAAGAAATAGACTTACAAGTCTAAGAAGCACACGGAACCCCAAACAAAAGGAATCCAAAGAGGACCACATCAAGACACATCATAATTAAAATGCCAAGAGCAAAAGACAAAGAGAGAATATTAAAAGCAGCAAGAGAAAAAGTTACCTACAAGGGAACACCCATATGACTGTCAGCTAATTTCTCAACAGAAACTATGCAAGCCAGACAGGAGAGGCAAGAAATATTCAAAGTGATGAACAGCAAGAACCTAAAACCAAGATTACTCTACCATTCAGAATTGAAGGTCAGATAAAGAGCTTCAAAGATAAGAAAAAGCTAAAGGAGTTCATCACCACTAAACCAGTATTACATGAAATGCTGAAAGGTGTTCTTTAAGAAGAGGAAGAAGAAGAAAAAGGTGAAGATAAAAATTATGCACAACAAATACATATCAACAAGTGAATCTAAAAATCAAGTGAATAAAAAAAATCTGATGAACAGAATAAACTGATGAATATAATAGAATCAGGGACATAGAAAGGGAGTGGACTGACAATTATTGGGGGAAAGGGGTGTGGGTGGGAAGAGACTGGCCAAAAATCGTATACCTATGGATGAGGACAGTGGGGGGAGGTAAGGGCAGAGGGTGGGGTGGAACCGGGTGGAGGGGAGCTATAGGGGAAAAAAGAGGAACAATTGTAACAATCTGAATAAAGATTTTTAAAAAATTAAAAATAAAAATAAAGCATTTGAAACCTATGATTTATTTAGACAATTTCTCTGTCTAAAAAAAAAAAAGAATTTGCTCTCCAGAAGGGACATTCATTAACTTAAATTGTACCAGCAGTGAATCCATTTAACCGCCAAGCTGCTGTGTGAAAACAGGGTAAACATCATTTCGTTGCTTGGCATTTTGATCAACAGCAAGGCGAGTAATGTCCCATGTTACTATCTCTATCACCTTGTATGTGACCTGTTTACACCCTCAGTTCACTTCTCAGTTGTGATGCCATCCTGGTGCTTTTGAGTTACAAATTCTGTGTTGGCACGCTGGATCCTGGGGCCCTGGATACCGGCAGCTACCCACCCACCACCTCCCCGGCGCTAGAGAAGTAGTGGAGCCCCTCACCCCCAGCACCTCTCTGCCTGCTAACCTTCGAGTCCACCGGTGGGAAGTCTGTCAGCAGACTCCACATGCTCTGCTTCAGCCTCTTCATGTCCATCTTTTTGGCAGTCTTGGCATAATGAATTTCAATTTTATTTACCTGAAATAGGTATGCGACAAATGTAAAACTAAGCAGAAGAATAAGGCATTTTCCCATCAACACACTGTAAAATGAGTTAGGAATTCAAGTAAAAAAGAATCATGTTTAAACTACAGAGTTAAAGAGCTTTCTTTGGACATACTAAAATAGTCCTTCACTTCAACCTAATTTCTTCTTGCTCAAATACTACATTGGCCAACCTGGAGTCAGTGTAAAAGAGAGAATCTCATAAACAATATGTTCCAAAATAATGTATACACACTTTTAATGGTTATCAAGTGTTTACTAACATAACTTCATTTTCAACATTTAAAAGAATCTACAGAAATGAATACATTTTTTTGTCAATGACTGTTTTTAAACTGATGACCATTCTGATCGTGGCACTGCTGCTAACGTGAAGCAATGGAATCACAAACATCAAGAATCATTTCATTTGGTATTTGTGTGCCTTCAATCATCCACTGTTGCTGGTTTGGTGCCGTAAACTTTATATTTTATGTATCCCCTTAAAAAAAAATGTCCAGTGGCACTTTGTTCAAAGCTTAGCCTGGTTTCACACATTATTTCAAATTAGTTAAACCTGAAAAGAAGTAAAAATTAAGTTATCATATTTGGGGGACACCCTACAGATGTCATCTGCTATGAAACAGACAAATGCTTAATGCAGGTATTTTAATATGAGCTGAACGTGGCCAAGATTTCCAGAGCCAAACAGCTAGCCTCAGTCAGTTGGCACGGAAACCCACTTTCTCTGCCCACAGCCTTCGTTCACACACTTCATGTGACTGGTTTGCCACATGCAGCTTATCATGACTTTAGGAGATGGCTTGTTCGGCAGATCCAATGAGTGCCACTTCATCCCCACGGTCATATTTAAGAATCAGCTACTTGGATAGAAATGGCTTAAAATCAAAAAGAAAAAACTCAAGCTCAGACCAACGTGACTCTCATTTAGGAAGCAAATGACATAGATCTCAGGAGAACACCAGGAAATAGAATCCATGTTCCATCTTTACCTTCTGAGGCTCAGCTACCAGGTTTGACTCTCCATAACGAGTGATGTCTGATCCTTGGATGTCAGGTGGGTCATCACCCTCTTGTGTTGTCTTAGGCGAATGGCAAGGATATGCTGAGAGGTCAGAGGTCGCAACTGGTCCCACAAATAAGTCATCCGACTCTTCATAATCACTGTCAGCAGCCTGCATGAGGAAACAACTCTTTAAATTTGGCAGAAGCTGTGGGAGGGGCTTAGAGATATCCCAGAAGGAGAGTCCCTGTTTATACAACAAGAGCAAAGTATTCGTTACACTAAGTCAGCTGAGGTGGACTTCAAGGTACCTCTAGTTATCCTCCTGTGGTTCATAAACCCTATGAGGGAGACATGTTAATAACTACGACTGTGCAATGAGAGTTAAAAGGAATACGTACAGTCATCACAACATGACTTCCAACAAATTTAGTTTCAATTTACAGAAAGCATTCCTGAAATGGTGTGACCTGTCAGCAGGCCAGAGCAAAGGTCCTGCTGGGAGCCTGTGAGAAAGGCAGTGCTAGCCGAGCCTAGCAGCAATCCATCAGCTCTCTGGGTGGGCCCAGGAATGGTTTAATAAGCTCTCCCTGGGGCTCTTGAGCACAATGAAAGTTGGTCAAAAGGTCAATCTGAATTTCCACCAAAATATAAAAAACCAACACTCATCCAAGTAAGAAAACAAGGTGAATAAACTATCCTTCCAATTCTCTTCCCTTTCCCCACATGCCACCCAGTGTTCCTCCTTGCGGTAATTTCCATTTGTGTCTAAGTAGCAGACTCACAGGAGGAACACTGACATTATCTAGTCCACAGACGGACAGACGGGAACAGCTAATACAGAACCAACTGGGAGACCAACATCAGAACTTCAGCCTGGTCTCCCGAGGCCCACCCATGAACTTTTTTCCCTGTTAGCACCCAGCATCTTCTCATGTCTATAAGTTTTGTCTCCCTGGCCAAAATATTGGCTCGTAAGAAGTGTTTTCTTATAAAATCCCAAAATAGCTAATACAAGTACTTTGCATATGCCAACAACTCCGTGCACATACTGACTGGGTACTAGAGTGTGTCCACTTTTCTGCAAGCAGGGCTAACAGTAAGGCGGGCTGGGGTCTGGCTGTGTCCTCAGCTCAGCTCAGCTCAGCTCAGCTCCTGATACCTCGGGCAGGGCAGGCATCCGAAATCCTCCACCTGATTAAAACCTACAGCCTCCGACATATGGCAGGGGCGACGGGAGCAGGAAAGGCAGACTGTGGTGCATGCAAGAGGACAGCGCTTTGCCTTTACCTGTAATCCAGGGCAGAAGTTGGATGTGTCATTAGGGTTATTATAGTCATAGTCTCCAATTTCTTCATAATGCTCAGTCCCCGTCTTCCGGCCTCGGGCGACTGTAAGTATCTATAATATAGAAAAGAAAAACTGCAGAAAGCAATTTCTAGAATAGCAACCACTCAACTGGATCCCTATGTTCAATCTCCTAGAATTTAGTTATGAGGGCCCCCAGAAGTCATCTAATCCAGCCAACTTGCCAATTGCACAACTCCATTCTAGAGCAAGTCTAGCTAGTAAGGCTCAGAGCCTTCATCAATCCCAAATAAAAGAGCAGCTGGTTTGCAATGAGGTCTGTACACAACTTTATTTGAAAAAGGGTTTCTTCACTAAAATCCAGACTGCCTATAACTATCTGGAAAGAAGTCAACTTTTTGCTGCTTGCACAATTCTGATAGAAAACTCACTCACTCACTGCTTCAATGAGGCAATGGCTGCTCCCCACAGAGCTGCAGGGAGAAATGCCAGCTCTTCTCCCGGTCATTACATCCAGGGTCCTAGTCCTGCCTTCCAGAGCCTCACAGGTCAGGTCTGCCCCACCCCCCTTTTTTTGTTTGTTAATCCTCACCAGAGGATATTTTTTCCATTGCTTTTCAGAAAGTGGGAGGGAGGGAGGGAGGGAGGGAGGGAGGGAGGGAGGGAGGGAAGAAGGAAGGGAAGAGGGAGAAAGGGACAGAGGGAGGGAGGAAGGGAGAGAAATATGTGAGAGACACATGGACTGGCTGCCTCCTGCACACACCCTGACTAGCGAACCTGAAACTGAGGTACGTTCCCTTTACCAGGTATTGAACCTGAGACCCTTCGGTGTGCAGGAGGATGCTCTAACCACTGAACACACTGGTCAGGGCTGCCTCTTTGGGGAGTGCCTGCTAACCACAGCACTTCAGATATTTGCAGGCCCTAAACCAGTGATTTTTACCTGGGGTGTGTGTCTTTGGGCTAAAGAAATGGTATTAAAGCTGTGTAGAGTTTACAAAAGCACAATGAGTATTTTAATGTAATCTTCCAACCAGGAGAGCCATTTCCTAAACATTAGTGTCCATCATCACCCTGTGAGCTTTTCCCTTCAGCTCTGCCTCACCCCCTGGATCTTCAGGTACTTCTCTTGGCTAATGCACTTTTCTGCTCATGCTCTCTCGCCTTTTCCTCGAAGGCACAGCCTGACAGTCAACAATACCATCCACTGGACACCTCCAATGCCATAAACAAGTTCAACAGCCTTACCCTGGTGCCCGGTTTGAGGTGCAGCTGAGCCAGATGATCAGCCTCATAGTGGAAGTCTGTAGGGAGAGTGGTGGCTCTCCAGTTCTGGTTCTCCAAAGTAGACTTGGCCAGAATAGTAGCAGCCTATTAATTTAAAAAAAAAAAAAAAAAAAAGTGCTTTTCAGGCATCTTTAATAAAAATGGTCAACATCTATTCTTCTTTAGAAGAAGCTTGGGTGTAGGCAGCACTAGTCTGTCATCCAGAGTCCCCAACAACTTTGCTAAACATTATTCATATTCTAAACTTTATCCTTTCTGCCACTGAATTTGGACTATTTCTCAATTCCTTTAAGAATCGAGGAACAATAAAGCCATCTGTTTAAAAGTTAAATTTATAATTAATTTTTAAAAATCACATCTAAAAGGAAAAAGGAGTGCAAAGAGTAATTTAAGAAAGCACAAATGGTAATAAATCCAGCACAAACCTTTGCTTTTCTAAAATACACATCAAAGTCAACGTCATCGTCAAAGTTTATTTCAAATTCTCTCTTTGTGCTCTTCTTTCTGTTCTCCGATTTCAAGGCAGCATCTTCTGCAGAAATGGACACAGATAGCAACACTGCTCACTTCTGGGGCCTACAGTATTTCTGCACCTCACAGGACACACTGGCAGTCTTACCAACTGCACCTAAAGCACTGGCAATGGCAAATCATAGGTCTGACTTTCATCCTTAATTTATAATTTGTGGTTTTGCTACCAAAACACAATAAAAATGTATGCAAATTAATATCTCCTTTTCAAAGAGGGAATGAAAAACCCCCTTCAGAATCCTGCCAAGGGCTGCCTGGTGCAGTAACTCACATGGGCCCCGGAGCCTGGTCATTCCCACCTGCAGCCATTGTTTGAAGCCATGTGGATATTAGAGAGCAGTACTAGGTCAGGAGCCCAGCCCTCCTGACTCTTCCCACTCAGAGGCCTCAGTCTTAACTGATCCCTCATGCCAGGCCAGGCCAACTGACTGTCCAAGTGAGAGGCTGGCTTGCCTATGTGCGTCTGCAGCTGGCCAAAGGCTCAACAGGACAGCACCTGACATTTCCTTCCTCGGCCGACCTGCTGACTGCTGGCCACCTACACCATCTCTTTTCCTAAGAGGTACTGCCTGAAGTACATACGTTTGTGTCGCGGTCTGAAGCGCCAATGCTCCGGCCCAGCCCACATCGACATGGTGCGGGGACTGAAATAGGAATATTCTCCAGGTCTCATGGATAGAAGGGGGCACATGGTCCTAATGTCTCCATCCCCGAGGGGAATCATCTCTTCCCTGTAACACACATGAAATAATGTTTTTACATCATGTCCACATTGGCATACAGCCATGGACTTATATGTAAAGCAGCATGTCAAAGGCTCCACCTACCCACCTTTCCACAAATGAGCAATATGTCTAAGTCCAATATATTATAAATACTGCACATCAACAACCCCTTAGTTTTTCTTCATCAAAGTGTTTAGCTTCTCTTAATTTTATAACATGACCAAATCTACACAAGTACTTTCCAAAGTGCTTCACAAGCTGGTAATCTCTCATCCTTTCCTCATCATCCTTCCATAAAGGAGGGCTCCAGTACCATTGTCGTTCCTACTAAAAGTGAAGATGTTACTCAATTTATGTCCTGCAAATGCTGGGAGGTCCCCTCTGTAATCTAGTTCTCAGACCAGCCAGCTTCATTCTTCGCTGTGTGTGTGTGTCTAACTGGCAGTCCAGCATGGCAGCTTTGGTTTGTGAATTACTGGACTGTGTGAGGCAGCTTTTCCCTAAAGGCCTCTGACATCAGCAAGTGTGTGAGTACTGTTCTACTGCCTGCTACAAGGAAGGTTAACAAGGAAACTTCAGCTTTTTAACCTGTCATGAGCGATAAGTATAAATCCTTTATATCAAGCATTATGGAATAAGCTAAAAATGCTTTAAAAGGGGACTTCGCTTTTATCTACAGAATCTTTTTTTAAAACCCAGGAAATTGTACTTATATATTTATTGTGTAATTACATATTAATTTTAAAGAATAAAATGTACTAAAAATTGCACATTTCTAGCCTGCAAAATGCCTGGCCTATGTTACTAAGTAACTGTATGCACTGTGAACTCCCACAGAGAAAGATGGCTCCAGCAGCATCACCACACAATTCTCATGAATATTCTTCTGATAAAGCTTTGGTGGTCATGCTGGGAATCACTAGGAATTGAAAGGCAAAGCTATAGAGCAGTGTTTCCCAAACTTCTCTCATGATGAGAATCACCTGGTGGAGTTGTTAAAACACAGATTCCTGAATCCCAACTAAGAAGTGCTAAACTAGAATTTTTGGGAACATATAGGTAAAATTGTATACTTAACTAGTGCTCTAAGACAGATTTTATATACAGAGCACTAAGTTAGGTATGCAATTTTACCTATATGTTCCCCAAAATTCTAGTTTAGCACTTCTTAGTTGGGATTCAGGAATCTGTGTTTTAACAACTCCACCAGGTGATTCTCATCATGAGAGAAGTTTGGGAAACACTGCTATAGAGTGAGCCTGGCCCAGCTGGTATGCTCAGTGGTTGAGCATCATCCTGTGAATCATGAGATCACGGTACAATTCTCAGTCAGGGCACATGCCTGGATTGCGGGCTTGATGCCAGTGGGGGGCATGCAGAAGACAGCTGATCAATGATTCTCTGCCATCATTTATGATTCTATCTCTCCTCCTTTCCCTTCTTCTCTGAAATGAAATGTATTTTTTTAAAAGTGAGTCTGTGGGCCAGGGCTGGACTGAAGGCCTGGAGGCTTGAACTCTAGCCATTTACTAGTAGTAATTCTTACAGTGCTTTGTGGAGGCAGCCTACTGGTCCCCACTCAACAGCTAACCTAACCACAGTCTTTCTCAAAGCTTGCCAGCCATCGAACATCTCTCATCCCCTACAGGAATTCTATTTCTTCTATACCGCCCCCGCTTCCTTCAGCTTAGCACCAGTTAAGTCACTAATATCTTCGGGTTAAAGGTCTCCTCCCATCTGGCTCCTAGCACACACCTCACTCTTGTAGGCATTGGGCAGCTGTTTTGGGCCTGGACCTCGGGCAGTGAGCACCTCACCAAGTTATGCCTGTACCACAGAGAGACCAGGAAGAGGGAATACACAGACCTGCTCCTAAACATCGAGCTCTCACTCAGCTGTGTCCTTGTTAATATACACACACACACCTTTCACACTGTGCACAGCTGTCAGTGATGCCACCGAGGTACAGGAAACGTGGGCAGGCTACACACAGGGGGATTTAATCCAGCATCGCCCCCACCCCACCCCATCCTGAAGGCCTTTTAGCATGGTGAGGAGTTCTTAGCCATGGTGCACAGGATGGTCACCCAGGGAGGTTTAGGAAAATGGCAACACATGGCTAGCCTTACAGACTCCCAGCTAAGTGCTCTGGATGGAAGCTGTCATCCATAGCTCATAACGTGCAGCCAGGATTACATAACCTCTCTGAGCCTGTTTCCACATGTAAAATGGGGCAAATAGAACCTAATTATAGGACTGCTGTGAGGTTTGAGTACATTTTATATATTATATAGATTATATAAAACAATGCAGGTAAAGGTCCTAGCATAATGCCTAGCTCAAAGCCAGAATAAGCAGCTCAATAAATATCAGATATCATTATAATCACAAATCCCAACCCTTTGAGAAAACAAAGAGCCTAAAAGGTGATGTCAGCCCAGCCAGTGTTGTTCAGTGGTTGACGACTGACCTAGGAACCAAAAGGTACAGGTTTGATTCCATGGTCAAGACACATGCCTGGGTTGCGGGCTCAATCCCCAATAAGGAACATGCAGGAGGCAGCTGATCGATGATGTTTCTGTCTCTCTCATCAATATTTCTATCTTTCTATTCCTCTCCCTTCCTCTCTCTCTAAAAAATAAGTAAATAATCAATCAATAAAAACATATTTAAAAAATAAACAGCTGATACCTCATACTCAACACCTCATATTTTCCACGGCAGGATCAAGTCCAAGTCAGTTCATTTACTGAGCTCCCAAAATAGGCCAGCTCCATAGGGTATGGGACTTCAAGATGGACAAAACCCTAACTAGAACCTAAGAACCACCCCTAATGCACTCACTAGGATGGAGTCTAAGAGTTTGCTCTCTCTGGAGCTAGGGAGAGAAATAGAGACACTTCTTCAAAACAAATATCTATGGTCGTAACAAAATAACCCAATGAAAGTGACTCTGCTACCATCAGTTCCTCAGTGTTCAGGAACAGTGACATTCTTCTCTGACATTGAAAATGTCGCAATAAGCTGCCTGCCATTTCTCACTTCTTAGAAGACAGGATGGGAACAAGGAACAAATCACAGTTCAACAGCACAAATCAGCAGCAAGGAGGGTGCTAACGGGCCAGATGCTGTGTCTCCAGGTACCAAATGTCCAGCGCCTTGATGTCCACTCCAACTTGAAGGCATTAATTAATAGAATAGTTTCCCACATGGGCAGACAAAATGAGCTCAAGAAAGCAGCTTCTTACTCTGGAGACATTAAAGCAATGCTCTTGAAGGGATTCTTGCCTCAGTGGGAAATGACACTGGATGACTTCTAAGGTTTTCACATACTGAACCAACTTGTCCCCAATCCAGGGTTGCAAAGCTGCTCTTAGAGGCACAGGCGACAACAGAGGGCCTGTTCTACAGGTAGGCCTATTCAAGACCTTTAGGGGCCCTCAGCACTACAGGATTTTATGAGATCCTGCTTCCAAATGATATTCAAAGTTTAAACAATATTAATCTGTTAAGTACATATAATAAAGGCCAAGAAAGTTCTGATTTTCTTAGATGGTTACTAAAGTAGATAATAAACTGAGTACAGACCAATTTTACCCGCCCCGTATGCTCAATGATATCTACCTATTGCGTTCACCCTGCTCTGCTGGTCCCCGGTAACCAACACTGTCCAGCCCACTTTGCCTGGCCTTTCAGGCAGCGAGCACATTTTTTCTGTAAGCAGCACATCAGCCTGTTTCCATCTATAACAACAGGGAGCAATTTAGCCAAAAGCTGGACCAGCTGCAGTGTGCAGAAAGGGGCACCCTCTGTGCTACCAAATGCAAGTGCTACTAAGAGCCACCACTGAAGTAGCTACTATATTCCCGCTACTTTCCCCCAGCACTTTACCTATTTTAGTTCTATCCTTACAAACTCCTGCGAAGTCAGGTTTTTGTTGTTTTGTTTTGTTTTTTAATTCTCACCTGAGGCTATGTTTACTGATTTTAGAGAGAAGAAAGGACAGAGAGAAAAAGATAGATTAGTTGCCTGCTCTGAGGATCAAACCCGAAATCCAGGTAAGCGCCCTGACCGGGAATGGAACCTGCAACCTTTTGGTTTATGGGATGATGCACAACCAACTGAGCCACCTGGCCAAGGCTGCAATGTCAGTTTATAACCAATTAAGTAGCTGAGCTGACATTCAAAGGCAGTATGATTCCACTGTGAGTCGGGTGGCTCCACCTGTCTGGACAACATGGCCCAGCAGCCCAGCTAGCCAAAGAGAGGGAATGAGACTGTCCCAGAAGGAAATCTGGGAGAAATCCCACAGGAACATTCTCCACGGCCCTGACAGCCTTACTGGCAGCTTTGACTACGGCAGGGGTCCTTCCAGCTCCTGAACTCTGTATGATCCCCAGAGGCGGTGTGGTCCAGTTCGTCGTTGGCATCAAAGTCATCCTCCAGAGGCCCTTCAGGGACGTCCCCGCCATCACTGTCCTCGATCTCAGCATTGATGTCAAATACCTGATCATTCTTCTTGAACTTGTCTACCAGGGCTGATACAGACTAGAGGAACAAAGAAAGAGTTCTCATTCTAGTGACCACGGTCACCGCTGGAGGAATGCCCCACCCACTCCCCAGTGTTCTCATAACAGAAAAGCGGGGAGGAAGTTTATATTGTGCAGTACAGAACGGAGCTGTACTGTCTTTTGTAAAATGTGAAGCAGGACTCTACATCATTAGCTACATGTTTAAAGAAAAGTGTTGTCCATGGAGACCATTTGTTTTGGAAGTTGTAGTAAGTAGGCTAAAGGGGCCTGGCTAAAAATACATAGAGGAAAGATTTGCACGTGACAATTTCTCAGGAAACTCTGTGCCAAGACTCAATCTCAAAGAGCAGGAAATTCCTCGAGCTTGACGGCAGCTCGAGACCAATGGCCATGACATAACCATGTTCAAGAGTAAATCTGACAGAAACGTGTACCCAGAAGTGGCAGGGCTGCCTCGTGCAAGGGGAGCACAAAGCTGGTCCCAGAACTCACCCACCTGTCCACTGGTCTTGCTGAATCTCACAATCCCACTCCTAGCTCCCCTTGATGTTCCCAGGTTTTAGTCCCTACAAAAGTGCCAAAGGAAATGCTTTCTCTACTTGTGACTAAATAAAAATGATGCCCCAGCTTCGCATTGGGCAGAACTAATCTCAGACTGTCTGTCTCACTAAACCACAAGGTGCTGGAGAAATGCCCACAGCCCTGAGAAGTCCAAGGGCCCACACCTCATTATGAGTCTCGCTGTCCCATTTTGTGAACTGGAAGCCAGCCAGGGAAGGGCAGATCTGGCGGTCCTCCGTACACTGCTCCAGGAGCGCTGCGGACAGGGAGAGCACAGAAGGTTACGGTGAGCAGAGCCGGCTCGCCACCCCAGAAGGATCAGAGCAGCAGGGTGTGGAGGGAGGCACAGTCACCGGGCAGAGAGAACGGCTGCTCTCCGGGAGGGGCAGATACACAGGCACCCCCCTGAACGCAGGCTGCTCACGAGCATTCCAACAATAAGTGAAACCCTCGAGCAGGAACCTGCACATACATGTGACTATGAGACAGATCCCATGCCTTTTGCTATAGACGGAACATGAAAACCCCTCCCTCAGAGCGTGCTCAGTACACAGCCCCGATCATGTCATTTCACCTGCCTCCCAGGATTAGAGCCCCACCGGAGCACATAAACTTGGGAAAAGATTAATACAAAACTGTTCTACTAACCAATCTGAGAGAAGACTAAAAGAGGAGAAAGCACTGGGCCGTGAAGGGAGAGGACAGGACAGGGTTAAAATCCTTGCCAAGCCAGCATAAGAGGCTGACAACAGGGCAGGTCTGTTCTCAGACTCCCAGAGAGCCATCTGTGAGCAGTTCCCAATGCCCCCTTCTTCCCAGGCACTCTCCCCCACCCCCCCAAATTGGTAACAGATAAGAATGAGACCCCTCTGGCTTGACAAGTCTCTCAAAGCCCATTTCCTAAATCAAACTCTAACACTCCAGGTCAGCCGTTGGCTCCAATACGTGACTATGAGAACTGGCCGCTATGGGGCATCTGAGTGACTGGCACAGCCAGGCCGAGAACAGGAGAGCACTAGAAACTCCTGTTTCAGACTCCGCATGCTTCAGAAAGGGGGAAAGTCAGTTTCACCCAAGAGGGCGCCCAATTTAGCACTCCAGAGGATCTTCCCGAGAACACCAGGCGCTCTCTACTCCCCAGGGTTATAAGAATTGTCTCCAATAACTGACATCTCGGTGAAAGGCATTGTGTGGACTTACCTTTTAAATCTGTCATTTCTACCCAATCTAAATCTGGCATCTCAGGGGGCTCTGCACTGGAGAGGGTCTGGACATCCGAAGGGAAAAGCAGCTCGCTTCTGTAGTCGTGGCAGTGGAGGGTGGAGAGGAACACCCCTGCTGTGCTGCACTCGTCAAACGAGGCTGCAGTCTTCTGAAACAGGGGATCGATCTGAGCACAAACACGGGAACCCAAAGTTATGGAAAGGAGCCAAAGGAAATACCAAATCCATGCACTGGGCCCGCTCATCACGGCTGCACACACTGGACTGAAATGTCTCTGCACATAATCAAAAGTGGATGGGGCCCTAGCTGGTTTGGTTCAGTGGATGGAGTGTCGGCCTGCGTACTGAAGGGTCCTGGGTTCAATTCCAGTCAGGGGCATGTACCTCAGTTGCAGGCTCCAGGGCGCATGCAGGAGGCAACCAATCGATTTTTCTCTCACATCAATGTTTCTCTGTCTTTCCCTCTCTTCCATTCTCTCTAAAAATCAATGAAAAAATACCCTCGGGTGAGGATTAAAAAAAATTTGTTGAAAAACAGATATAATTTTTTTTAAAAAAGTGGATGGGGCTTTCTAACTGATCAGACAAAGGCCCATCCCAACAGATACCAGTTCAAAAGAAAGGTTGTATGTAGTCAGATAAATAAATAGATGCCACTCAAGTACATAGCACATGATCGCAACCTTAAAACACATTAACAAACACATTTGTTAAAACCTGAACAGTAACCTTCTTTTGGTCTCTTTTCCTAAATCACCATTTTTAATGCTTTTTAAAAATATATTTTTATTGATTTCAGAGAGAAACGAAGAGGCAGAGACAGAAACATCAATGAGGAGAATCATTGATCAGCAGATGATCACGCCCTGAACTGGGGATGCAGCATGCAAACCGGGCATGTGCCATGACCAAGAATCGAACAGTGACCTCCTGGTCCACAGATCAGCACTCACCACTGAGCAATGATGGCCAGGCTCCATTCCCTTAATTCTAAGTGCCTCTCTCTCTCTGACAATCACCTCCCAACTGCATAGCCTACCGGCGATGATCCCACCATGCCCTCTAACTACTGATAAATTACTTGACACTCACTACCTTCCCAGCTATAGTTCCATAAGCAATGACTGTGACCACTCCCATGCACATGCTCTTAACTCCAGCCTCTTTCTGTGTCACATTCACTCAGCTAACCACAATCCTTTGTAAAACACCATTTTCTGCCTACTCCATGCTTGCACCCACACAGCTTATCATGATGAAAGAAAGCATGCTGACTGACCTCACTTCAAACCCATCAAATGGACCCTATAGTTTGTCTGGCAAGCAAACTATATTTCTCTAGTCCATTTTCTTACCATCAGCCCCAGGTGATTCTTTCCTTTCTAGCTTTTTCTTTCCTCAAACCTCTTAACACTTTCTTCCTCCTCACTCTCTGTCAGTTGATGATGTGGCTTCCTATTTCAATTGGGGTTGAGGGAGGAGACGGACACTCAACCAGAAGAGACTGACCCATTTCCAATCGGTGTTGGGCTCCTCAGCCCAGCCCCATCAATGCTGTCCATCCCCTTTCCTTCTCACATATTCAAGAATGCCATGCTAGCATTTCTGTTCTTTTCTGCATTGTCAGTAATTTCTCTGTTCTTTTCTACATTGTCAGTAATTCTTTCTCCACTAGATTGTTGCCATCAACAAGCAAACATGTTAATTCTCCCATTTAAAAAAACACAAAACTTCCAGATCTTACTTTCCTCTCCATTTGCCTATCCATCACTCTTTAGAACAACAGCTATATCAGTTTCTTCCTATTTGTTTTCCCCCATTTATTGTGAAAAATTTCACACCTACAAGAATGCTGAAAAAGTAATATGAATTTCCACTTAACTTTTACCTAGACTCCCCAATTGGTAACATTTTGCATATTGCCTTTCTCTTCCTCCCTCTCCATCCAGAACTTTTTTGAAAGTAAAGATCATGACCCTCACTCTACTTTTCTGCCAGTTATTAAGCTATTACTGCCTCTCAACTCCAAAACTACCTTCTATTCTCTCTGTGTCCATATTCTGGCTTTGCCAGCAGCTTGCTGTTGGGATCCACCAATAAGGGGCACTAGAAAGAGACTACAAGGCTAGCGGGAGAAGGAACTTCTTTCTGCAGGCCTCCTATTTGTCACCCAGCAGTGCTTCTTCATTCCAGACATGACAGGTCCTACCTGTAACAGTAGCTGCATCAATCTCCTTTTTCTCACTCAAAGAACCAGCCCCACTGTGTGCCGCAGACACCAGCACCAAGCAGCATGCTCTCTGGGTCCTTGGCCCATGAGCCCTTCTTCCAAATTCAGTAGCACCAGCACAGCCAAGAAGGATCTCTTTCTTGGAGGCTTGAGCTTCAGTTCCACAGGGCCCCTCCAAGCTCATTAGAAGCTTCAGGTCGCCAGATTTAACGTGGCTCGTCATTCCCACCTCCCTGAAACTCCCACGCTCCCTCATTTGGATACCATACTGTCCTGGCTTTCCTCCTACCTACTGGATGTTTTCCCTTCAGCTTACTCAACTCTTAAAATTGGGGCATCCCCCAGGGCTCAGTCCTTCTTCCACATGCAAACATCCCTTTGGAGATCAAGTCCAGTCTCGTGACCTTAATTACCATTTATGAATGTCATGGAGATAACGAAGTAATCTAGTCCATTGTTGGTGGGAGAGCAAGTTAGTACAAACTTTTTTTGAGGACAGTGGAAATTCCCTCTCAGAATTTTCTTATACATATACTCCCAGAAGAGTGCAAAGATGTTATGTACAAAAATGTTCATAGAGATATTGTTTATAATAGCAAAATTTTAAAAAATATTCTGGCAGCACTTGTTTGCTTCAATTAACTGTGATAATTATAAATGAAGCTCCAACACCACTCCTGTAAGCAGATTCCTTAAGTTTGCCAAATTGTATTGGCTGCTTAGAGCAAGGACTCTGGAGCAGACCACTTAGCTTCCCATCCAGGTTTACAGACTAGCTGTGCCATCTTGGGCAAGTTACTTAACAGCTCTGCACCTCAATCACCTCTTCATAAAATGTAGCAAGGATGTTAGAAGGATTAAATACGTTAACAATGCTCACACTCTCAGGGCAGCACAGGGGCCTAGCAAGTACAGAATAAAAGTTCACTAATGCCAGCATTGCTGCATGTACTAAGAAATGTTTTAATCAGATTTCTCCGTAATTTGCCATCTTCTTCTACTTAGTCATTCTGAAACACTGAGGGAAAGCAGGGACTTGCCCATCAGTCTTTCTGAAAGGCTAAAGGATGACACTGAAGAGACCTGTTGAATGTTTTACCCCTTGAGACCTAAAGAAGCACAGATCAGCAAGGCAGGCTCAGCACCCACATCTCAAATGAGTCAGAGACCACAGTGTGCACACGGCTCCTCACCTCACACTTCCGATCCGCCTCGGAGACATTGAGGTTGTTTATATTCTGCTCGATGGTTTTGTGAGAGTGCTTCTTCTTGGGCTTTGGAGCCTTTTTAGTAGTTCCTGTTTCAGTCACACATTCATCTAAAGAAGGAATAAGACTGTGTACTGCAAGGACTGCTTTGGAGGGTGCAACTGAACTTCAAGTTCCTCAAAACTCTAAAGAGTGACGGGGACAAACACATGCCATTCTCTCACAGCAACAGGCACATCTATCTGCAGCTGAAGGAGAAACCAAACTACTCAATTAAGCTTCTAAGGTGAATTTCCAAAGACCCACAAATCAGAAGTTCCCTAACTGGTGATGTTCACTCAGTCAGGCCTAAATAAAATCTAAAGCTTCTCAAGACAAATCGGAAAATGTCCATGTCTTCACAAGATAACTGACTGCTTGTGACTTCATTCCAATGTGTTACTCACATAACCACGTGCCACACCCTTTAAGAAGCCCACACACGTACCTGCAGCATGGCTCTCTGCCTCTTCTGGAGATGGTGCATCTTTGCCCAGCCCCCCAAGGACTCTGTACACGTCAGCGTGGACAGCATCCACACGCACTGCATAGATCTTGGTGCTGGCATCCAGAGTGCCTGCAGCCACCTAGTCAGACAAGCAGAGCTGTACTTGTGGGAATACATAAAAAGGGTGTGCTGAACAGGCAAAACACAGCAAGCTTCATAAAATATTTACTTGTCCTTATGAAAAAAGTGACAAAGATCCCTAAGACTGACAGGGATTAGACAACATAACAGAAAGATAGCTTTTCTACATTTCATCAGTTAAGGAAAAGAAAGTAAAGTACCGGTAGTTAATAATATGTCTTAAACAAGGGAGAATCTCATGTGTTTGTAGAATTTAATGATTGTGCTATACTAAGTATCAGAAATACTCATCATTAATTCAGATACAAGAGAAGGTGATATCCTTCTTACTTTAAAGTTGGTCAGTTCGGTGTCTTTCTGTTTAAGAATTTCTGACATGAAATCAATCAAATGCAAGCCAAAAGCATTCTTGGTAGTGATTTTCTAGAAAGAGAAAATTGCAGAAACATTTGTTATTTATAGCAGAGGTTCACATAAATGATGCTACCCTACGAGGTAGCTAAGTTTTATTAAACAGGGACATCCCACATCTTGCCCCAGATATCAATTCCCACAAACACTCGAGACACAACTAGTACATATGTGTCCCTCCTCATTCTCAAGTCCTAGAGCACATGTGTCAAACACAAGGCCCGCGGGCCAAATCCAGCCCGCCAGGCCTTGCAATGTGGCCCGCACCGCGCTGTCATCACTGCACTCCGCTGTCAGTTTATGACATTGTCAGTTTATGACTGTTCAGTAAACCATTCGGCTCGTGATTTAGGCTGGATTTTAGATTTTGGCCCCTTCTCTGATTGAGTTCGACACCCCTATCCTAGAGAGTCACAGCGCATGACTCCTGAGTGCTCACTGTGCAGCCCGTTCTAAATACTGCACACCAAGGGACCCCATCACCCGCAGAACAACTCTATGAGCAGGCACTATTCTTATTCTCATTCTACAGAGGACCCTGCAGCAAATGGTTGAGTGACTTGCCAAGGCCACACAGCTTGTAAGTGGCAGAGACAGGATTCCAATTCAAGTGAGCTCTAAAACTCACATTTAGCTCCACAACTCCAGAGCCCACACTATTATCGCCAAAACATGCTGATATACTGCAGGTGACAGGCAACCTGTCAGAAGGTACACCAAACGTATATAAGAAACAGTAAAAAAAAACCATAATGAAAGCACCAACACTAAGAGGAGTCGCTGGAGAATAGAAATACACAGTTATTACGGATCATGCATTCTCTATAGAATCAAGGCTAGATTTCCCGGTGCTCAAGCTGCAGAAGCTTCATTGATAAACCCCAGCAGATACTCACGTTTTCAGTGGATAGTTTGATACAGGTGGAATAATGCTCTGTAATCTGTGTGTTTGTAAACTTTGGAATTGTAGCTGAAATGTCAATATTCCTAAATGAAAAACAAAAAATAAAAAACTCTGGTGTGAATCCATGATGCTGTAACTTTTCAAAATCAAGACCCAGAATGCTCGAGGTAGTGTGGAGATGCCAGGCCCGTGCACCATGTCAGGGTGGTGGGCCACCCCAGGAGGTGGGCCACCCCAGGAGGCAGCCCAGAACACACTCACCGACTGGAGGGGGAGGCCAGCAGATGGGGCGAATCTATGCTGAACTGTAGCTCAAAGGCCCGGGAGCGCCTCCGCTGCAGACGCTCCTTTTCATCGTCATTCTGAGGGAAGTCTTCAAGAACTGGAGTGCCAGGAGTGTTGAGAGGGGCCTTCTTAGGTGGGGGCATCGAGAACACCCGTTTTGACGGTGAGGCATTGAGGGAGTGTCCACGGGTCTCTGAAGAACAGTGATTCATTGTGGTTCACAGTGATGGAACAAAACACTTGCTCAAGAACCTTCAACAGAATGTTTCCTAGATCTAAAGGGGGCTTGGGACCTATCACTAGGTGGAAGTTCACTGCACAATGCCCACCAAGATCGCTGCCAACTTAAGAGTCTATGGCTAGAAGCTCTGTAGTGTGCTTTTCTTGGGGGTGAGGGGTTGCTGATGCTTCCTTCCCCATGGGACAAACATCCACTATGTGAACCCCCAGCACTATTGGGCTATAAAGATGGGTTAAGAGAAAGTTGCTGCCTCTGATAAGCTCACAAACTAACAGAACAACAGACACATAAGCATACTCGCAGGGGAGAGAAACAGATGCCGTGATAAGGGTGAGATATGGGCTATTAAGTCAGATTAAGCCAGGTTCTAATCCCAATGGGACACAGAGAATAAACAACACAAATGTGTAAAATAAATATACCATGCCAAAGAATCACCCACAGATTCCTCGGTAACTGCAAAAGGAAGGATGGTTCTAACAACAAAGTCTAGCAGTCACCACATTAACAAAACAACCAATGTAGGAGAAACCAAGATGGCGACATAGGGTAGACACCTGAATGCAGCCTACCACAACAAATTTGAATTTAGAACTGGAAAACAGGGGAAACATCGCCCTGAAGCGCCGCCGACGGCTGGCTGAGAGGAGGCTCTACCATCTGGGAAGAAGAGAGAAGGTGCGCTGAAACTCAGGAACTGTGAAGGTGCAGAGAACTGTGCATGCGAAAAGGCGGCCGCCGACTTGGCTGCTGGCTTGCTTGCGGAGCGCGGAGAGGGTGGGCCGAGTTCACTACTGGCTTACTCCTTGCGCGGAGAGGGTGGACAGCCAATACGGGGCTAGCTTTCTTGTTCGGGAGGAAAACAGAACCACCCTATTGCCCTGATAGACGGCCCCAGACAGGGAGAGGCCAGAATGTCAGGCAGTGGGCAGAGATCTCTTGGAGGTGTGTGAAGCCAGCGGCCATTACTGTGGGACTTGAAACCAGACCCTCGTAGGGAGGGGCTGAATAAAGTTTGTCTGCACCACCCCGAGACTCTGCCCCATCCAAGCAGAGCACAGAAGCCCTTCCAGTGGCTAGCTTTCTCGTTTGGCCGAATAGGACTCTCCTAGGGAGGGACAGAAAGGAATCCAAAGCTTGTCTGCGCCTATACCAAAGAGGTGTGTGTGCCTACAACCAATCTTCCGGGATTCACCAAAGCTTGTCTGTGCCACCCCAAAACTCCGCCCCATCCAAGCGGAATACAGAAACCTTCCTAGCTGAGACACTTCTGATCCTTATAGCCAATTGGCTTGGAGATCAACACTTCCCAGTGATACCAACAACAAGCAAGGCTTAACAAGAAGACTGCACACACAGCCCACAAAGGGCTACACCAAGACTGTCCACCTCAGGTAACTGGGAGGCTGACCCACTCAACCATATAGGACACCTTAGCACACAAAGCCACCCTACCAACTCAGGGAAGCTTGTGAAAATGCCGAGACAAGGAAACATCACAAACAAAAGAAATGGAGGACAAGAAGCGACTGGATATAGAGTTCAAAACCATGCTTATAAGGTTTTTCAAAAATTTCCTAGAAAAGGCCAATAAAATAAACAAGACCTATGAGGATATGAAAAGGGATCAACTAGAAATAAAGAATACATTGTCTGAAATAAAAAATATTATACAGAGTCCTAAAAACAGAATGGAAGATTGCAAGAATCAAGTCAAAGATTTGGAACACAAAGAGCCAGAGGACACTCCTCCACAGACACAAGAAGATAATAGAATCCAGAAAGTTGAAGATAATGTAAGAAACCCCTGAGACAGAGAGGATCCAAGATGGCTGCTCAGGTATACACCTAGCCGCAGCAGCTCACAACAATTTCAAGGAAATACAACTAAAATGTAGAGTGGACATTGTCCAGAGCTACAGGTAGTCGACTGACTGAAAACTCTACAATAGGAAGGAGGGAGAAAACCAGAAGGAAAATCAGAGGAGCTGAAAAAAAGCCTAAGGTACGGAGACATGCTGCGCGCTCGCACGCACGCGCGCGCAGAGAGGTCGCAGCCGGAGAGGAGGAGAGGGCTGGGTGCTGCCTGGCGTTCCCTAGCAGGAAGGAAATAGAACCCCCAGCCTGGGCTGAACCCCCGAACCGGCAGCGCTGAGCCCCAAGTTATGGGCCAGACCCTGGGGACCCAGGCTCCGGCAGGGGGAGACAATCCCGGGGGACGGCGAAATGCGGGGCCCCCGGAGTCGCGCGCACATGGCGCGCAGAGGACTGAATGTTGACTCTGATGCTGGATTACCCTAGCCGGAAGAAACAAAGCCTCCGGCGGCAGCTCTGAGCCTCAGCCCAGACCGCCCCCGAACTCCAGGTCTGGGCCAGTCCCTGGGGACCCAGGCTCGGGCAGGGGGAGACGGAGCGGTGAGGTGGAGTCCTGGGAGCGCGGCGCAAGGCCGAGCCCCCGGAGTTGCGCACACTGTGCGCAGAGGACAGTCTGTTGACTCTGATCCTGGACTCCCCTAGTGGGAGGGAGAAAGAAAGCTCCAGACTGGAGGAACGCGACGAGGAGCAGGAGCCCCTGCCGGACACCGGCCAGCCGGGCGCCAGCAAGGAGCCGGGCGACGGGGCCCCCAGTGGGGGGGGGTGCCCCTGAGCCTTCGACTGCTGAGCGCTGGCAACGGAGCCAAGGACGGGGGCTGCTTCCTGGGCGGCGCCGACCCCGGCAACAGGCTGGAGCAGTGCGGGAGCCCGCGGAGAACAAAGGGGTGCCACAGGCCAACCTGCTGAGCTCCCAGGACAAGGAGGAAGAAACCAAAGAAGTTCTCAATGTGAAGAAATCAAGTGAGAGCAAATGATAGTAAAATTACTTAAGAAAGAATACAAAGAAGATCTTGAAAAATCAAAGACTAAGTCAGAACTCAACGCACCAGCCAACATTGCAACATAAATGCGTTTTGTTTTGTTTTTTTTAAAAAAGAAAAAAAAAAAAAGAGAGAAAAAAGGGACAGAATGTTGGAACAGCGGCGACCAGACCTAGAGTGGCCAGGCACAAGGCAGTGGCAGCTGGGCCCGGAGCAGCAGTGGCCAGGCCCCAGAGCAGCAGCAGCCAGAACAAGAGCATCAATGGCCAGCACTGGAGCAGCCAGACCTGGGGCAGTGGCAGCCAGGCCTGAGGCAGAGGCGGCCAAGCCCAGGGTGGCCAGTCCAGGAACACCCAGACACGGAGTGGCTGGGCCCGGAGAAGCCCGGCCCAGAGCAGCCGGGTTGGGAGCAGCCAGGTGCAGAACAGCAGTAGCCAAGCACGGAGCATCCAGGCTGGGAGCGGCCAGGCTCGGAGCAGCCGGGTCGGGTGCGGCCAGGCCCGGAGCAGCGGCGGCCAGGCTGGGAGCGGCCAGGCCCGGAGCAGCTGGGTCTGGTGTGGCCAGGCCTGGAGCAGCGGCTGCCAGGCTAGGAGCGGCCAGGCCCGGAGCAGCAGCTGCCAGGCTGGGAGTGGCCAGGCCCGGAGCAGCCGGGTCTGGTGCGGCCAGGCCAGGAGCAGCGGCTGCCAGGCTGGGAGTGGCCAAGCCCGGAGCAGCCGGGTCTGGTGCGGCCAGGCCCGGAGCAGTGGCTGCCAGGCTGGGAGTGGCCAGGCCTGGAGAAGCGGCTGCCAGGCTGGGAGCAGCCAGGCCCGAGCAGCCGGGCCTGGTGCGGCCAGGCCCGGAGCAGCGGCTGCCAGGCTGGGAGCGGCCAGGCCCGGAGCAGCGGCTGCCAGGCTGGGAGCGGCCAGGCCCGGAGCAGCAGCTGCCAGGCTGGGAGCGGCCAGGCCCGGAGCAGCAGCTGCCAGGCTGGGAGCGGCCAGGCCCGGAGCAGCTGGGTCTGGTGCGGCCAGGCCCGGAGCAGCGGCTGCCAGGCTGGGAGCGGCCAGGCCTGGAGCAGCCGGGTCTGGTGCGGCCAGGCCAGGAGCAGTGGCTGCCAGGCTGGGAGCGGCCAGGCCCGAAGCAGCCGGGTCTGGTGCGGCCAGGCCAGGAGCAGTGGCTGCCAGGCTGGGAGCAGCCAGGCCCGGAGCAGCGGCTGACAGGCTGGGAGCGGCCAGGCCCGGAGCGGCCGGGACCGGAGCAACCGGTCCCAAAGCAGCCGGGTCGGGTGCGGCCAGGCCTGTAGCAGCAACAGCCAAGTCCAGAGCAACTAGGTCGGGAGCGGCAGTGACCAGACCCGGAGCAGCTGGTTGTGGAACGAACCAGAGCAACAGAGGCCAGGCCAGGAGCAGCCAGGCCCGAAACAGCTCGCTCCTCGCCTGTACCTGCCCACGGCTGCCTCTCAGACATGGCTGGAAACTTTTGCGGGAACTTGAGGGTCTGCTGAATCAAGTGATGAAGGCTTAGATCTGGATGTGTCGAGTTAGTATAGCGCTGGGGTGTTGATCTGTGAGTGCCTTGGGTGGGGCCTGGATGAGGCTGGTTGACCTATTTGAAAATGTCTTTTGTGTGAAGTGTATCATTGGGCATGTGGAGGTATTATTGATATGAGAAAATGCTAAGTAACAGATTTACTATCTGAAAAGGGATTTACTATCGGGAAAAGGGAGGGAGGAAGAGACTGAACATAAACTGTGCACCTATGGATGAGGACAATGGGGGATGGGGAGGGGGCAGAGGGTGGTGTGGGAACCTGGTGGAGGGGGGAAGAAATGAGGAACCTTTGTAATAATATGAACAATAAAGATTGATTTAAAAAAAAAAAAATAAAAAAAATAAAAAAAAATACATCCTTCATCCTTAAAAAAAAAAAAGAAACCCCTGAGACAATTTCAAACGAACCAACATCAGAATTATGGTGGTCCCAGAAGAAGAAAAAGAGAAAGATACCGAAAGAATACTGGAAGAAATAGTGACAGAAAACTTCCCCCACCTGGGGAAAGAAAGTCCAGGAAGCACACAGAACCCCAAACAAAAGGAATCCAAAGAGGACCACACCAATACACAACATAATTAAAATTCCAAGAGCAAAAGACAAAGAGAGAATATTAAAAGCAGCAAGAGCAAAGCAGGTAGTTACCTATAAAGGAGCACCCATACGATTGTCAAATGGTTTCTCAACAGAAACCATGCAGGCCAGACGGGAATGGCAAGAAATATTCAAGGTGATGAATAGCAAGAACCTACAGCCAAAAATACTCTACCCAGCAAAGCTATTACTCAGAATCGAAGGCCAGATAAAGAGCTTCACAAATAAAAGCTAAAGGAGTTCATCACCACCAAACCAGAATTATATGAATTGCTGAAAGGGGTTCTTTAGGAAGAGGAAGAAGATATAGATAAAAATTATGATCAACAAGTACATAACTATCAACAAGTGAAACTAAAAGCCAAGGGAATTAAAAAATCTGAACAATATTAACTAGTGAATATAATAGAATCAGAGGTATGGAAGGGGAGTGGACTGACGATTCTCGGAGAAAAGGGGAGTGGGGGGGGTGGGAAGAGCCTGAACAAAAACTGTGCACCTATGGATGAGGACAATGGGGGGTGGGGAAAGGGCAGAGGGTGAGGTGGGAACCTGGTGGAGGGGAGCAATGGAGGGGGAAAAAATGGGGAACATTTGTAATAATATGAACAATAAAGATTTATTTAAAAAAAATAAACAATCAATGTAGCCTCTCTAAAAAGGAGACTGACTCATCTCTTGATGGGACAAAATATGAAACTCACATCACCCATAAGATATTTTTGCCAAAGATGGGGAAACTAAATGTAACTAAGATCTTAGATCTAACTTCCATTTTATAAGAAATATAGGAGCAGCCGAAACCGATTTGGTTCAGTGGATTGAGTGTCGGCCTGCGGACTGAAAGATCCCATGTTCGATTCTGTTCAAGGGAACGTACCTTGGTTGCGGGCACATCCCCAGTAGGGGGCGTGTAGGAGGCAGCTGATCGATGTTTCTCTCTCATTAATGTTTCTAACTCTCTATCCCTCTCCCTTCCTCTCTGTAAAACAAAACAAAAAATAAAAAACTCTGGCGTTAATCCATGATGCTGTAACTTTTCAAAATCAAGACCCAGAATGCTCGAGGTAGTGTGGAGATGCCAGGCCCATATAGATATATATGTATGTATGTATATGTATGTATATGTATATATTGTATATGAACAGAGGAGCAAGTTAAATGATATTGCAAGGAAATATTCAGACAAATCCAGGATGTGAGATAGTTTACAAGACAACTGACTTAGTCTCTTAGAGAAGTCAGTGTCAAAAAAAATGCAGGGGGGGAAGGGAGGTCTTCTCAATCAAAAGAAACCAAAGAGGCATACAAAACAAACAAGCAAAAGTCTTAACATTCAGCCAATCCTTGGTCAAACAAAAAAATCAGCTAGAAATATTTTGGGGACAAAAAGGGAAATTTGGAATACAATCTAAATTATGAGAGAACGCTGATTTTTAAAACTAATTTTTATTTATTTTAAAATATATATATTTTATTGATTTTTTTTTTTACAGAGAGGAAGAGAGAGGGATAGAGAGTTAGAAACATGGATGAGAGAGAATCATTGATCAGCTGCCTCTTGTACCCCCCCAACTGGGGATGTGCCCGCAACCAAGGTACATGCCCTTGACCAGAATCGAACCTGGGACCTTTCAGTCTACAGGCTGACGCTCTATCCACTGAGACGAACCGGTTTTCCACTTAAAACTAATTTTTATTTTCTTACATGTGATAATGATTATTATGGTATGTAGAATATCTTTACTTTTAGAAGATGCATGAGAAACAATTTAGGGGTGATATAACATGATGTCTACAACCTTCATCTGAATTGGTAAAAAATATGTGTATGTAAGGGGGGGCTAAGATAAGTTTGGCCAATTAACGATTGTTGGATCTAGGTACTGAGTATAAGCTGTTTGTTGTCTTGGCCTTCAATGTCCCTGTGTTTTAAACATTTTCATACAAGAAGTCGGAAAATAGATGGCATGCTGCATGACCATGACTGTGTGGAGAAAAGTAAAGCCTGGAAGGAGGACGGGACTGGAGGCAGAGGCTGTTAAATACAGTGGTTAGGAGAGGCTTCACTAGGAAGGAAGCCTCAGAGCCAAGACCGCAGAGATATTTGGGGGAAGCTACACCGAGGCAGAGGGAACTGCAAGCACAGAGGCTGGAACATGCCTGGCATGTCTGAGGGGCCATGTGGCTAAAGTGGAGGGAGAGAGGATGGGGTCAGGCTTTCCAGGGCCTGGCAGAGCAGACACCAAGTCAGGGTAAGGGAAGGACAGCTGACAGGGGGTAGAGCCTTATTCACAGGCCACTGAAAAGAATGTGGCTTTCAGGTGGAGTGAGAAGGGAAGTAATTGGACAATGGTGAGAAGAGAAATAAAGTGATCTAACTTCTGCTTCAAGAAAATCACCATGGCCAGGACCGGTTTGGCTCAATGGATAGAGCGTTGGCTTGGGGACTGAAGGGTCCCAGGTTCGATTCCGGTCAAGGGCATGTACCTTGGTTGCAGGCATATCCCCAGTGGGGGGTGTGCAAGAGGCAGCTGATCGATGACTCTCTCTCATCGATGTTTCTAACTATCTATCTCTCTCCCTTCCTCTCTGTACAAAATCAATAAAATATATTTAAAAAAAGAAAAAAGAAAAAAAAAAGAAAATCACTATGGCTGTTGTGATGAAAATTGACTGAAAATGGAGAATTGACAAGCAGAGACAGATTAGGGGGCAACCACCAATAACTGGTATGATGGATGCAATTCTCATCTCCCAGTGTAATCACAATAGTCCCTATAGAGCAGTGGTTCTCCACCCTTCTAATGCCTCGACCCTTTAATACAGTCCCTCATGTTGTGGTGACCCCCAACCTTAAGTTGTGGCTAGGGGAGCAGATTCAATGGTGGACTTTGGATATTCTCTCTCTCTCAAAGCTTCACCCAAGGATATTTTTCTATTGATTTTTAGAGAGAATGGGAGGGAAAGGATGGGGCAGAGAGAGAAATATCGATGTGAGAGAGAAACCTAGATTGGTTGTCTCCCATAGGGACCTGGACCCCTCTGAGGATTGAGGTACGTGCCCCTGACTGGAATCAAACCCGAGATCCTTTGGTCCACAGGCTGACCTTTTAACCACTGGGCAAAACCGTCTTGGGCTGGATGATCTCTTTTGATTTTTTTTTCCTTAGGAAAATAGAAAGCAAGTGAAAACCGAAAACTCCACAATTAAGTGTAAAGGTTGGGGAAGAGATTTCAGAAGAAAAAGGAAGGAAGGAAATAACCATCTAGGAGAAGAGTGGGTGAATCAGAGAATATAGCATGACTGCTGAGTAGCCTTAGAGTCCCCTTGGCCATCTGGTGCACTGGGCAGAGTAGGCAAAGTTGGATTAACCAGGGTTGTGATTTAGTCAAGCAAGTGTAAGAAAGCAAGAAGAGGGCAAGGGGTTGCAGGTGGATAAAAGGGAGTGATTACACTGACCACAGAATGTAAGCTAACTAAGGAGGGAACAAGGTCATGAGAGAAGTAGGAACAGTGAAAAGAATATTGGATCTGCTGGGTCATCAAAAGATTGTTGGAGTCAGGGAACAAGAGGGAGTGGGTTGGAAAGCCAGGAGTGGTATTGAGAAATGGGGTCTTAAAATTGAGATTGTAGAGTAGTGCAGCTGATAATGACAAGGTCTAGGGTGTGACTATGGTAGTGAGTGCTGAGTCTTATTATGATTGGGAGAAGCAAGATCACTGGAAGAGAGAGATGAGGAATCAGAGACCTTGGAAGAAAATTTCCAAATTTAAGAAACAGGAAGCCTGTTTTCAAACCCCAGCTCCATCACTTACTAACTGGGAAAATCTGAAACATAATGCCCAAAGCCATTTGCTTCTTCATCCTCTAAATGAGAATAAGAATGTGTATCTCAGATGGTTCAGAATTCATGATATTAAAAAATACATATGTACATTATAGCACATATTTCATAGGAAGATACATAATAAACACTGAATTTTTTTGCCCATGTAAGGGGAAGGAAAAGAGTGGTGATTAGAAATTTTTTTAAAAAGAAAACATACAAGAACCTCACATGTTTCCCTGATAACTTCCCACAAGCTGAGGAGTGATTAACAAAATTCTCAGATGACAGAGGAGGATCCAAGATGGCTGCTCGGGTAGACATCTAACCGCAGCAGCACACAACAATTTCAATGGAATACAACTAAAATGTAGAGTGGACATTGCCCAGAGCTACAGGTAGTCGACTGACTGAAAATTCTACAACAAGAAGGAAAGAGAAAACCAGAAGGAAAATCCTGAGCCTTCGACTGCTGAGCGCGGGCAACAGAGCCAAGGCCGGGGGCTGCTTCCTGGGTGGCGCCGACCCCGGCAACAGGCTGAAGCAGCGCAGGAGCCCGCAGAGAACAAAGGGGTGCCACAGGCCAACCTGCTGAGCTCCCAGGACAAGGAGGAAGAAACCAAAGAAGTTCTCAATGTGAAGAAATCAAGTGAGAGCAAAAGATAGTAAAATTACTTAAGAAAGAATACAAAGAAGATCTTGAAAAATCAAAGACTAAGTCAGAACTCAACTCACCAGCCAACATTGCAACATATAATAAATGCGTTTAAAAAACAAACAAACAAAAAAAACACACGACAGAATGTTGGAACAGCGGTGGCCAGGCCTAGAGTGGCCAGGCACAAGGCAGCGGCAGCCAGGCCCGGAGCAGCAACGGCCAGGCCCCAGAGCAGCAGCAGCCAGAACCAGAGCATCAACAGCCAGCACTGGAGCAGCCAGACCTGGGGCAGTGGCAGCCAGGCCTGAGGCGGAGGCGGCCAAGCCCAGGGTGGCCAGTCCAGGAACACCCAGACCCGGAATGGCCAGGCCCGGAGAAGCCGGGCCCAGAGCAGCCGGGTTGGGAGCAGCCAGGCCCAGAACAGCAGTAGCCAAGCCCGGAGCATCCAGGCTGGGAGCGGCCGGGCCGGGAGCGGCCGGGCCCGGGGCGGCCGGGCCGAGAGCAGCCGGGTAGGGTGCGGCCATGCCTGGAGCAGCAGCTGCCAGGCTGGGAGCGGCCAGTCCCGGAGTGGCCGGGCCCGGAGCAGCCAGGCCCAGAGCAGCCAGGTCGGGTGCGGCCAGGCCCGGAGCAGCAGCTGCCAGGCTGGGAGAGGCCAGGCCCGGAGCAGCCGGGTCGGGTGCGGCCAGGCCCGGAGCAGCAGCAGCCAAGTCCAGGGCAACTAGGTCGGGAGCGGCAGTGACCAGACCCGGAGCAGCTGGTTGTGGAACGAACCAGAGCAACAGAGGCCAGGCCCGGAGCAGCCAGGCCCGAAGCAGCTCGCTCCTCGCCTGTCCCTGCCCACGCTGCCTCTCAGACATGGCTGGAAACTTTTGCGGGAACTTGAGGGTCTGCTGAATCAAGTGATGAAGGCTTAAATCTGGATGTGTTGAGTTAGTATAGCGCTGGTATGTTGATCTGTGAGTGCCTTGGGTGGGGCCTGGATGAGGCTGGTTGACCTATTTGGAAATGTCTTTTGTGTGAAGTGTATCATTGGGCATGTGGATGTATTATTGATATGAGAAAATGCTAAGTAACAGATTTACTATCTGAAAAGGGATTTACTATCGGGGAAAGGGAGGGAGGAAGAGACTGAACATAAACTGTGCACCTATGGATGAGGACAATAGGGGATGGGGAGGGGGCGGAGGGTGGGGTGGGAACCTGGTGGAGGGGGAAAGAAATGAGGAACCTTTGTAATAATATGAACAATAAAGATTGTTTTAAAAATAAATAAATAAATAAATAAATACCCCATGTTTTCAAAAAAAAAAAAATTCTCAGATGAGATCAAAACAAAAGTAAAAACAGGAAGGTAGGAGGTAAGACATTTTTAGAGACTGAATCAAGAGGGTTTGTGACTATTTAGATGTGGGCACTGCAAGGTAAGGAAGGAGCTGGACTTGGGAGAAGAGAACAGAAATAGGAAGCATTGGTGAAGGAATGTGTCTAAGAGGGAGACTGAAGATGGGATTAGAGGCACTCTTCAATTCCTGGAACATTCTCTGATTCTCGCACTGCTTTTGACATCATGCATCACGGTTACTGAGTTCAAAGAACACTTTCTGCATTCCCTTCCTCACCTCCTACTCATTTTCAGCTCCCTCTAGTCTGACCCCCAGCCCCGCCACCCTGTAACTATCATTGATCACCCACAATTTTCAAGTCACCAAATCCAGCACTTTTCAGGCCTCATCTCTCTTGAGATTCAGCAGCATTTGAAGCAGCTGGCAACCCCGTTTCTCGAAACACTTTTGGCCTCTCTAACTTTCTTCCTTCTATCCAGCTTCTAAATGTTGGTCCTGTAGTTTTCTCTACAGGCTTTTCACCTGTTCCCATGGTTTTACAAACTATGATGATGATACCCAAATTTATTCCTTCGGCCATGGGCCACTTCCTGAATGGCAATCTTTCATCCCTTATCCTGTGTTTACCGACCCCTTCCCTCCACCTGCCTGCCTCTGAGGGAAGTAATTTACCATGTCTAAAATATAACTCTAAATTCCCAAATGTCTTACCAAGACCTACAGAGGCCCCTGCTCACCCGAGAGACCTGCTCACTGTTTAGTCTCCAAGTCCTGCCCTAGGTCAGGCCAGGCCCTTCCTGCTAGCCCTCTTCTTTTTTGCATTTGCTCCTTTGCCCGAAATACGTTCCCAGTCTCTGTAAGGGCTCAATCCTAATCCACAGGGCTCCCCTCCCCCCGCTATTCTCAATCACAGCTCTCAGTCTCGGTCTCACCGGTAAATTATTTCGTTCGTTTATTGTCTGTCTCCCCAACTAGAACACAGCAGCCTGGCATCTTACTTGTTCTTTACTGCGTCTGGCCCAAAAGCACTCAGTATTGGTGGGATGGAAGTAAAATTTAATGCAAGCGTGTTAAGCATACAGCGGTGACCAAGCGGCTCTAACGCGCCTTCCTAGAAAACGGCCTTTGAGAGCCGAGACGCCAGCGCGGCGGTACCCCGGGAGACGGTTTTCGTCCGCGAACCGAGCGGACGCCCGAGGCCGCGTCCTGATTGGCGGAGCGCATCGCCGGCCGGCCCTCCCTCCTCCCCTCCCCTCCCCTCCCCCCGCCAGGCCCCCGGCCGACGGAGAGCTGAGGCACCGACTGGGCCGCGAACTCCGCGGTCCCGCTCAGGCCCGGCCCCGGCCCTGCCCGCGGGACCCTCCTCGCGCCGGGCCTGCCCGCGGCGCCCCCGCACGCCCGGCCTCACCTGGGCCCGGAGGTCCCATCCTGCCGCCTCGTCGCCTCAACTGCTTTTAAATCGCGCGCCGACAAGACTGAGCGTTAACGGCCGCGCTGACGTCACAGTGGGCGGGTCGGAGGCGCGCCTGCGCACACCGCCGGTCCGCCGCGGGGCGGGGAGCCGCGCTCGGGAGGCGCCCGCGGGACCAGCCCTGGGAGGCGGCGTCCAGGCTCGGGTCCCGTGGGCTGCCCGGAGGGGTCCGTGGGGACCCCCGGGACAGGGTGAACTCCCTCCTCTGGAGCCCCGAGCGCCGGGGCCCAGCGTGGACGGGGAAAGCCGGTTCCGCGGAACGAGGTTCCGGTCCCGGGGCGGAGCGGGCAGGCCGCGGCCCGGGGTGACGGGCGGGCGTGGGCGGAGGTGAGAGGGAGCCCACCCTGCAACGAGCGTTCCAGCGGGAAGGACAGGTGCACAAGGTTTCATGCACCTTTTTTAAATGAAGGCCTTCGTTTTTGTTCAATTTCTCGTGAAAAGCATCCTAGTTCTCTCCAACCCCCTTTTAAATGATAAGGTGACCAGACGTCCCGCTTTTTAACAATTTGTCCCACGTCCCGCGGCGTTTTAAAAAAGTCCCGATTTTTTGAATAATTGTTTTAAAGTTAATGTCGAAAGTGAGGCGGGTCCTAGCCTGTTTGCCCAGTGGGTAGCTCCTGGGCCCGCGGACTGGAGGGTCGTGGGTTCCATCCCTGGTCAAGGACACCTGCCTGGGTTGCAGGCTCCACTCTCCCGGTTGAGGCGCGTGGGGGAGGCAACCAATCGATATG
The DNA here is from genome assembly GCF_964339955.1 of Pipistrellus hanaki. Lineage (NCBI taxonomy): Eukaryota > Metazoa > Chordata > Mammalia > Chiroptera > Vespertilionidae > Pipistrellus > Pipistrellus hanaki. The sequence continues at coordinate 55,276,795 of NC_140514.1, forward strand.
TCTCTATCTCTCCTCTCCCTCCCATCTTTAAAAACCAAAGGAAAGGGAGGCGGATGCAATGTGCCGCCTGTCCCTTCGCTCTCCTTCACCTGGTCCCTGGATCTGATTCCAGGAAGATGAAACGTTCCTGGCGTGTGGGACTCCTGCCCTCTGTGTAGAAGTCTTCCGCATCTCTGACACAATTTGCCTGCTGTTTGGTCTCATCAAATAACTAAATCGATACCGTCCCCTGGGGACTGACCTGAGGCCACTTCACAGCGGCCATTCCCTTTCACTGAGGCCACATTCCATTTCACATTCCACTTGCTAAGACCATCATCCTTCCCCTCGGGACCTTCATAGGATCCAACCTGCCCAGAGCATTCTCTGCCAGAAAAGGCCAGCCTAGAGTCCTTTAAAATCTCTGACTCCTTTAAAATCACTCTAGCTTTAGTCAGGAAGACTCCACTGTCCCTGGGGGCTGGCGCCACTTTGGGGGTCAGCCCATCTGGTATCCAGAAGACCTAATTCATAATTTTTCTTCTTTTGGCCTCATGTGTACCTCCTTCGGCAACCCTAACACCTGCCAAATGCTATCAGTGCTCCTCAGTCAGTTTGGCAACCAAAAAAGTGCTACCCTTTGTTGAAAACTATGTTTTAAGCCTGTTTGTTTGCTTGAACTTGTTCTCTCTGTACTCACCAAATCTTTAGTGAAAGGCAATGTAGGGAAGAGGAGAGAAAACACTTTTACATACACCTCATCTCCACAAGTGAAACCAGCCGCCCCCTCTCACTCCCGTACAATCCATTGAATTTTCTTCCTAAAAATCTTTTCAGTCGCGTGTCTCTCCTTGACCCACCTTGCAGGTCTGCAGTAACCCCACACCTGCTCTGACCCCGTTCTTGTGGGGTCCAGGGTGGTGGTTGCTAAGTACAAATCTGACCTGTTATTTTCCCCACAGTCTAAAAGCATTTGAAGGGAACTAAATTTTTACCACCCTTAAGCTGTCTTTTTGGGATATTGATTTCAACTATTTGTTGAGAAACAGGACTCAAAACCTTTGACCCTCACTCCTTTGCTGCCTAACATTCGGACAGATCTGCTTTAGGAAGGGAGTCTTGGCTTAATCATCTTAAAAATCTTTACCCTAGCTTTAGTCAGGAAGAGTCCAGGCCTGTTAGCTAGATACCTCATATCCCATTGTTTCTGAATTGCCTGGCAAGAATTTTCCTGCCATGTATAATCCGTTCTTCCTCAGCCACCTATAAATCGCCCATTTTACCCATTCACCAACCCCTTTTCTTTGTCCAAAAATGTCATAAATATTGAATGTTGCCTCAATAGTGTCTTTGAACTTTTTATGTTTGTGTGAATTCCCCAGGAACATGTATTAAACATTTTTCTCCTGTTAACTTGCCTCTGTTCATTTGATTATTAGCCTAGGTGGGAAGGAAAGTATTAATTTTATTAGCCTCTGCACATTAAAAAAACTCCACTGCTCTGGGAACTTTTAAAGTAGTCTACAAGGTCTTGGCAGGGTCCCGTCCCTGCAGCCTCTCCAGCCTCATCTTACCCCTCTTTGCTCCCTGCCCTCTGGTCACGTGGGCCTTCTTTCAGACTGGCCCTCACCAGGCCCACTTCCAGCATGGACTTATGGCCTCTGCACACGCCATGTGCTCCACATAGGATCCTCTTCGTCCCCTCTTCATCCAATTAGGTCACATCCCTTCTTCAGGGAGACCTTCCCTGATATACTTACTCAGCATCTGTACTGGAGGCTTTAGCAGAACGTGTCACCTGTGAAATCTTACATGTGCTGGGGTGACAATTCATGTCTGTCCCCTCTCTAGACTGTCAGTTCCATGAGGATGAAGCTGTGTCCTTGCTCACCGCTGTTTTCCCAGGGCCTGGTGCTAGCCCTGGGCATAGCAAGCACTTAAATACATATTGAATGAGGGACACTGGAAGATAAGTTTAAATCCTAAATTGGGCATCTTAACTTCCTGGGCCCCATTTTCTTCCCCATTTATTAAACAGTGATGAGCCCACTGGCCGGCTGGTGCGGTACAGTGGCTGAGCGTTTATCTATGAACCTGGAGGTCACGGTTCAATTCCCAGTCAGGGCACATGCCAGTTGTGAGTTCCATCCCCAGTTGGAGGGTGTGCAGTAGGCAGCTGATCAATGATTCTCTCATCATTGATGTTTGTATGTCTCCCTCTCCCTTCCTCTCTGAAATTAATAAAAACATGTTTAAAAATAAATAAAATAGCCCTAGCCAGTTTGGCTCAGTGGATAAGAGTATTTGTCTGAGGACTGGAGGGTTCCGGGTCTGATTCCGGTCAAGGGCATGTCTGGGTTTCAGGCACTGTCCCAGTAGGGGGCATGCAGGAGGCAGCCAATCAATGACCTCTCATCATTGATGTTTTTAACTCTCTCCCCCTCCCTTCCTCTCTGAAATCAATAAAAATAAATATTTTTTAAAAAGTGATGAGAAGATCACATTTCACTGGGGTTTATGAGGAAATTAGTAATAAACTCCCATGAGTGCGCTCATGGGGTCAGTGTGTGCTAGGGTCGAGAGTGAGCCTCTGGATTCCATGTCTGCACAAACTAAGAGCACTGGGTGTTGGGGTGATAGGTGGCCAGAATTGGAAGCCTCTGAAGAGCTGGCTTGGAATTCCTGGCAAAGGAAGGCTACTCGGTGACCCATTAGGTGAGGCATGCAGCTGTTCTGTGGTTATAATGGAACCTCCTGCTCCGGTGCCACATACTGGAGGAAAGGGCCAGCTCCACCTCACCGCCCACTCCCAAGCCCATCTTTTGTTTTGGGGGATTAGGAGTACAGAGGATGCAAAAAGATTGAGTGGTTTATCAGTGGTGTCAATGGTATGCAAAACTCAATTACCCTGTGTGTACAAAAGTAAAGTAGTGGAGCCCCTCCCCCATTCCTTCTCAGCAGAAAAGCAATGCAGAGGCCAATGGTCTTGCTCATTTCACTCCTCACTGAGATCTGCTTCCCCCAAATGAAAGCAAAGGGCCTCAGTTTAGGTGAAGAACAGTGTTATCAGTTGCCTGAACAGCAATTTTTTGGCTTCAGATTTGCCTTGACCTTCCAGCTTGCAGTTGGCTTATAATATAAACCATATTGTCACTGGGGCTCAAAGGACACATAGTTAAAATGGCTTTACATTCCTTTTGGTCTCTGAGCAAATGCCTTTAATTTTGTATGTGATATAAAATTCCTGACCTCCTAAAGACTGGGCTAAGAACCAACAATTTCTGTCTTCTGGAATTTCCGAACATACCTCCCTTTAGCTTAAAATTAATAGTGCTTTTTGCTTTTCAACTAACTTTAAGCCTGCCCTAACCGGTTTGGCTCAGAGGATAGAGCATCGGCCTGCGGACTGAAGGGTCCCAGGTTCAATTCCAGTCAAGGGCACGTACCTTGGTTGCGAGCATATCTCCAGTAGGGGGTGTGCAGGAGGCAGCTGATCAATGTTTCTATCATCAATGTTTCTAACTCTCTCTCCCTCTCCCTTTCTCTCTGTAAAGTATTAATAAAATATATTTTTAAAAATAAATAAAAATATGTTTAAAAAAAAATAAGTTTAAGCCCTATGTGGTGTTGATTCCTGCTGGGACAGGTACTTCCCTGCAGGCTCTGCCGTTTACCAGCTGTGACCCTGGAACGTTGTGTGCTCTCTGTGCCTGTTATCTCATTGGTAACATGGAGAAGATCAAGCACCAACTCCGTGGGGTGTTAGTGTGAGGATTAAATGAGTTACCAGATGTGAAGCATTTAGAACATTTCAATGCTCAATGAAAGCTACTATTCTCATTACTATGGCTGCTGTTTTATCCTGGGTGCCAGCCAGTATTGTTTTAGAAGAAAGCTCAGCTTCCTAAATATCTGGCTTCCCCTTTCATTGTGAGCGTATTCCCAGAGCACTACAGCTCCATTCTTACCACTACTTGTTTTTGCTATACTCTCTCTTACATCTGCTGCCCCACCCAAGCTGTGCTGTTCCTTGTAATCTTCTGCCCGTTCATAACTTTGTTTTCTTTCTTGCCTCTTACTACACTAGAAACCCCAGTGCTAGAACTTCAAACTTCTCACTACCTGACAGACTTATGCCCTCTAGAACTTAGGTTGTTTGTAGCCGCTAAGATCTTTACATTTGGCTGATATTTTGGTTTGGGCCCCATGAAAATGAATGACTTAGGTATTAACAATCTGAAATTCTTTCCTGGCTAGGCCACTGGGAAACCACAGGGCAGACTGGTTCCAGGTATGCTGAGAAACATCAGGATGTGCTAGATGAGCCCTCAGGGTAACAGGAACTTCTTGGGAACAGGCTGTGAGAATACTGACCTGCTATATGTGTTATTGCACAGATTCCAACTGATACAGAAAATAGTCTCATTTATTGATTTAGAAAGAAACACCAGTTATTTTCTAAACAAAAAGCATATGAATATTTATAAAACACCAAAATCCCACCAGCATGGAACCAACCGTCACTGCACCTTAACCTGAAATCAATACCTGGCAGATACCAGCAGACAACAGTAGCTACTGAGCAGAGGGAGCCCCAATTATTGACTGGCATCCGTTCCTAGGACACTTGTAATTTCTGCTTGGTGGAGGGTGTGGATTCTACAACCAAACATCTTAACCCCACCGAGGTCAAGTTAAATGTGGGGCCAGGTCCTCCTCTGAGCAGATCTTTCAGGCTTGCAAGGGAGGAACAGCATTGGATTTCCAAAACAACCGCACCCACAACTATTTTCACATTTCTTAACACTCCTCCTCAGGCTTTTTTAAAGCACAGAAAAATACATCAATCACATCTCCCAAATCTCTACTTTGAGTTGGACTGCTTCATAATCTCTTCCAGTCCAGCCCTGCCAGTGGTCAATCGTTATGACCTTGTTTTGCAAAATAACAAATGTAGTTCAAGTAATTCCTCTGGTCTCTAAAAAGAGAATACAAAGGCGTTACCAAGCTGAGAAAAGCAGAGCTACACATGGTAGTTAGAACTTTCCATTCACCAAACAAGTGGCTCCCTGCAGAAACAATTATTCATCTCAGAGCCCCCAAAAGATCATCCTTGCTAAGGATTTTATAATGTTGTTTCCAGGCACGGAGGAGGTCATCAGATGTTGCTCTTTAATTTTAGTAAATACATTATCTCAATTATGGGACAGGTCACTACTGACTTGATATTTGTGAATCAATGCTAATAAATTATTTGGGTAGTATTGGAATGTTTTCAGAAGCATAAAAACAATAATACTGAGATATAAAGATTGGACTAAATCAAGAAAAGAGAAAATGAACATCTTGGTTGTATCTTCAATTAGTGAAAGTCTGAAAAATTAGCTCCTAAAATATGAGGAGTAAGCTGGAATGGAGGTATTCTCTGATTCTTTCACTTCCAGTGTTGATACAAAACACAACTTCCCAAGCCACCTCTGGATCTAACTCTTTAGCAGCAAGATGCCCCCACAACATCCGTTTCCCTGGTCTCTCTGTGGGTCAGGATGCAAGTTAAGTCAGGAGAAGAAAAACTCAGAAGACCCACTGGGACCCCATCTTTGTGACTACTTCACATACTCTTTAAAGTGTCTTTATCATAATGTTGTTATGATAAAGTAAAGGCATATCTACCAATGATGTATGTGAAAAATAAACTCTTTTGCAGCCTGAAGAATCACAAATACCTTCTCCCCTTTATTAAGGGCCTTTACATTAATGTGCCCCGACCAACGGGGCGCACGGCAGAGCTTTCACCCGCGTCAGAAGGTTGTGGAACTCTTCCAGCGCCTGTGTGTGCGCCATGGGGTTTAGCACCAGGTGTTGGAAGAGATTGACAGGCTCGGCATTCCGAAATTTCTTAGGGATCGGGATGGTCAGGGGCAGGAAGTTGTTACCAATGAGGAAATGATGGAGGGACCTTTGCTGGAGGCCACGGCCCAAGAACCAGAGGATGTCCTGGAGCCGCTGGGAGAGCATGCTGTGCTGCCAGTCCGTGAGGGGCAGCCACAGCAACAGGTGCATGAGGGCTGTCTTGAAGTGGTAAGAGGTAAGGATGGGGCAGGATGCTCCCTGGGGTAAGCTCTGAAGATCCTGGAGACTTAAAATGATCTGGAGGCACTTGAGGTGGCAGGTATTCTCTGGAGCAAATCGCCCTACCAGCTTCAGGAACAAGTGCTCACAGGCTGCGAAGGACTCGGGCCAGTCCACACTAGTGAGCTGTTCCTGGTCAGGGGCCCGACTCACCAGGTAGACCAAGGTGTCTTCCCGTTGCACCCCTAGGACCAAGCGGATTGAGAGAAAGCGGCCCGAGCGATAGTCCAGCCTGAGCTTGCAGGATGTGGTGGACGGTGGGAGGCTGAGCTGGAAGTCATACTTGTGGGCCACCAGGGCCCAGGCTTTGCCCACCATGTTCCGGAACCACTGTACGGTCTTGCACACGTCCAGGTGGGAGCCGGTGCAGAGGGTTGCTTTGATGGAGTTGTTGCACTTGCCCATGAGGGCCGAGTGGTCCTTGTGGTGGTGCACCAGGCACAGCACATCGCCCAGAAGCTTCTCCCGTTTGCACACGCATTCCGACTCTACCAGCACACTGCCACAGCGGCGGCCTAGGGATGGATCCCTCATCTCCAGCACAAATGTGGAGCCCTGGGGCGGAACAATGGGCACCAGGATATCAAATTTCTGGGTCTCATGGAGGGTTCCCCACTTCTCAAAGGCAGCCCCGATGCCCAGGCAGTCCTCCAGCTGCGGGCGAGCCTCCTGGGGGCTGACCACCTGGCGGTTGAGTGCCCGACAGGCTTCAATGAGGTCGTCCACAAAGCTCTCCACAAACTCGCAGGTGGAGGGCAGGTCCCGGATGACATTCTGGACATAGCATTTGTAAAAGGACTCCAGGGCCTCCTGCGAAGGGAAGTCGGTAAGCCAGTTGTAGGAGGTGGCAGGCACCACCCGCACTTCCTCTTCTTCCTCATCACTGCTGGAATCAAAGGCCGGCTCGTGCTGCATGTTCTGTCGCAGAAGCTCGAAGATGAGAAAAAGGCAAAAGAGGCCAGCATTCCACAGGTTTCCCAGCATCCAGCTCAGCGGTCCCTCCTGGCCCTCGTCTTGGAACGGCCACCCCATGTCTTTCCTTCCCAGCACTAACTGGTCATTGGATGTGTCTCCTCTCCAGAAGTTCTCCACCTTCTGCTTCTGGTCAGCTACTCGCTTTCTCTCTTCAAACTCCATCTCTAACTGGCGCATCTCCTCACTCATGCGCTTCTCCAGCTGCCGACTTCTGGCTAGTGTGTCCAGGTCCATCCGTTCACTGACCATCAGGGGGCGGTGAACAACATACATCACTGCCAAGAACAGAAGGCTTAGCACAGCCATGGAGGCCTCTGCATCTAGAGAAGTAGGGGTGGGTCAGTGGTAATCCTCAGGATCATCTGCTCCCCAGTGCATATTCCCAGGCCCTGGAGCCCTACATCCTGGAAGCCAACCACCCAGGATAACACAGCACTCACAGAGCTGGGGTTGGGCAGAGTCTGGGTGGTCTGCCCAGGAGGAGGTTTGGGAGAAAGGGGGGCAGCAGGATATGCCACTCAGTCTCTCTACTGCTTTCCTTCCCCATGGCATGGGTGGCATTTAGGCTTCCAGAATGGCATGGGACTGCTTCCCTTCCTGTGTAGGTGGGGGAGAGGGATCTTGGTGGTAGGGTGGCCTTACCCAATTCATCAGTCCACCATGGCAACAGGTGTGCCCTGTGGATCCCAGAGGCTCCCTTCCAGGAGCAGGAAGTACTGGTCCGCCTGGGCAATAAATACCTTTCCTCTTGCCAGGCAGTCAGCCCCAGGCCCCACCTGTAGCATCCCACTTACACTATGACTTCACAATCCTCAATTCTGCCACCCACTGTCATCAAACAACCCAGCCTCTTCTCCCTGGTGCCAGTGGGCCAACTCCCAGTGAGTACCAGGGAGGCACAGTGCTCAGCCACCCCTCCACCCTTGCTGCTGTGCTCTCTGAGGTCTTATGGGGGTGCTGCTGCCTCATTGGGGCCCATAGGCAGGCAAGGCTGCGCCTTTCAGCTCAGGAAACTGAAGAACAGGGTGGCCAAGGCCACCGTCAGCTGACAGTAGTTGGTTCCTCTGCCTCCCCACCCACCACAGAGGCCTGGCGCTTCCTGTATTCACCCACAGTTCACAAGCTGGCTGGGCTTAGCACGATCATGAAGGACCAAGCCCCGAGTGGGCCCTGAGCCAGACCTCTCCTCCCTTTGGAACCTGGCCTTGCTCAGGCTCACCTGAGCCCTGTTAAAACTTACAAGGTACCCTGGGGCTTTGACTCAAAGCAGGGTGCCCCCTCCCCAATTCATAACCTCCCAAAATTCCACGCCCCGAGACCTGAATACTCAAATGCCCATCCTCTGGGGTTTTCCCGGGACCTGGGGCTAGGCTCCTCACCGTCGGTGTCAGCGGGAACACGGTCTCACAGAGACAGCGCGGCCGGACCGCTCCCGCCTACTTCCCGGCAGCGTGGAGGCTCCTGGTTCCTCGCCGGGAGCGCCCGCGGGAGTGGCCCCATTTCCTTCTCCCGGGGAGCGCACCATGTCTGTCCGAGGGTCCGGCAGCCTGTGCGCAGCCGGCCGCTGGGACCCCAAAGCACGGCACACGGTTCTGAGGGCGCCAGCCCCGCCCAACGACTCCCGCCGTCCAGGCCCCGCCCAGCAACTCCGGCCGTCCAGGCCCCGCCCACCCCGCCCGGCGACTCCCGCCGTCCAGGCCCCGCCCACTCCCGCCCCGCCACTCCCGCCGTCCAGGCCCCGCCCACCCCGCCCGGCAACTTCCCCGTCCAGGCCCCGCCCAGCGCCGCTAGGTCCCGCCCCGCCCCGCCTCTCCCACCAACCCCGGCAGCGGAGCATGCCGCGGCGCCCACCTTCTATCAAGGCTCCGGTTGGCAAGTGTTTGCTCAGAGAGCGCACAGCGGCGGCCCCAGACCCATAACTAAGGGGCGCTCACGGCGCAGCTGCTCAGCCTCCTGAACTGGCGCCAGGGGGCACTGCTTCCCTCAGCTCGGTTCCATAGAGAATATACGGATTTAGGTATAAGGGTGATGGTGGAACCAATGCGGGGAACGTCCTTTCCATTGGGGCCTGCCCAGAATGGTACACGTCGGGTGTGTTGTCAGCATCACTCCCAGCCCACCCCCAGACTCAGGCGCTTCTCCCCAGCTCCTCTGGCTCTCATATTGGACCAGTCACACAGCCCCCAAAGACCTGGCTTGAGGCCTTGCTTGCCACTCGCTAGCCATGTGGGAATAATAAATCTTTTTAATCTTTATTGTTGAAAGAATTACATAGTCCCTCCTTTTCCCCCCATAAACCTCTTCCAACCCACTCCCCCTCCCCGCCCTTTGGGAATAAGAATTCTAACCCCCCTGGCCTGGTGGCTCAGTGGTTGAGCGTGGGTGGACCCAGGAACCAAGAGGTCAGCCTTGATGCCAGGTCAGGGTAAATGCCTGGGTCGGGGGCTCCAGGAGACAGTCCATGTTTTTATCTCTATCCCTCTCCCTTCTCCTAAGATCAATAAAAACATTTTTAAAAAAAGAAGAAAAAAAGAAAAGAAAAAGAATTCTAAACCTATGGTAGCTCTGCTTATGAGGTAGGTGTATAAAAGAGAACTTTATAAAATGTGGAGGTGGGACAAGCCTTAGGATTAGCATTAAGAAACACCAGTAGGCCCCATCAATGTGGTTCAGTGGTTGAGGATCAACCTATGAATCAGAAGGTCACAGTTCGATTCCCTGCCAGGGCACATGCCAGGGTTGTGGGCTCCAATCCCAGGAGGGGACACACAGGAGGCAGCCAATCAATGATCCTCTCTCATAATTGATGTTTCTATCTCTCTCTCCCTTTCCCTTCCTCTCTGAAATCAATAAAAATGTAAAAACAACAAAAAGAAACACCAGCAGAATGGATTTCCCTGAAAAGGATCTTCAGATATCAGGAAGAGCCCCAGCCTTCTGTCCTGTGGCAACCACACAAGGAGAAAAGGAAGGGATGATCTCTTGACAGTAACTAAAGTTCTTTGGCTGAAAGAACAAGTTTCAGGCCTCCTTCTCCAGTGGTAGTGAAGAAGGGCCCCCCAACAACTTTGTACTTCCAAAAGCATCAGTTTCATCATAGCGGGAAAGACTGTCTTCTGGATGACCAAGACTAAAGTTCCAAAATCCCTCTTTAGAAATTTGCAATGCAAAGTAACGGACCGCAGGCTGCTACTAAGCATTCAAGTGATGATCATGAAATTCTCCATCGTTTAAAAATGTATGACATGACAATGTTGGAATGAAAAAAAAAAAAACATTTCAGTGTGCAAACCAATGGTTTTTAAAGCTAAGTGATCAAATACAGGATTGTTTTAGAAGTATTTGGGGGTTAGAAGACATTTGCTAGTTTATAATCTGCACAGAAATTAAGTTAGTTGTTAAACAGAATTAGAGACCCCAAGCTAGAGAACTATTAAACATTTCAATCACAAAAAAACTCAAAGAGTGGACATTTGTTAGTCTGTATTTTTGGTGCTTTTTCTTCTTTGGCATGATGTGAAATGACTGTTGGTTTAGTCAATGGAACTAGTAGGAAGTCAAGTCATTGGGCCACCTTGTCAGTCATGTTAATTGGTGATTGTACACAAATGACATATGAGTAAACTGTAGCGGTGCTTAGACTCCACTGTGGTGGAACTTACCTTCACCAAGCAATGAAATATGGTAGTTTTCCACTCAAATAAAATGTGTGTGTGTGTGTTTTTTTAATCATTTTTAAAAGTATATTATAAAGGATATAGGAAGTAAATACTTACATAATCTACTCAATTCTGCCTGGGCCCACAAAACTTAAAATTTGCTTAAGACTATTATATTGGCATTTTGGTGAGAACAGTTGTTCAAAGACTTGAGAATATTGGGAGAAACATCAACAATTTTTTAAAGGCCAGTGATTTTGAGTGGCTTTCCTTGGTTCTTGATGAATTGGCAGAAGTTACTGATACAGCTCAGTTATTGCTGTTTATTCCAGAAGCCAGTGCAGACTTTGTAGTTACTGAAGAATTAGACTTATGACTAATTTGCATGAAACAACCTCAGGCAAGAATATTTCAAAGGAGTTGAGAAATCATTAATTCAGTACAACCCTAAATGGAACCTGCAACAAAGCTGCACAAGTGTTGCAACCAATGGTGGTAAAAATATATGCGAAGAAGAAAAAAGTTGAGGTGGACAAATTTACAAAGCCTGTAAGGTGATTAAAACCTATGCTCATTGTATTAATCATCAACAGATACTTTGTGGAAAATATTTGAATCCATATGTATTAGTGAACAAAAGTCGACAGTGACCTTTATTCACTCTCATGGACTTAAAGCTCATCACAGGCTCAATTGGTTGGAGCATTGTCCTCACATTAAAAAGTGGCAAGTTTGATTCCGGGTCAGGGAACATGTCCAGGTTGAGAGTTTGATCCAGATGAATATATGTAGGAGGCAACTGATCTGTGTTTCTCTCTACCTTCCTCTCTCTAGAATCAATAAAAAATTCTCTAAATCATTAGTTTGGTGAGTTTGGTTCAGAAATAGAAGCTCAATGTCCTGAGTTGCCCTTCCACACATCAGTTTGGTGGCTTGGAGGTAGTAAAGTCTTAGTGCAATTTTTTTTTTTTTTTTTTTTTTTTTATCTTGGAGCTGAGATGAAATTTTTTCTAAATGAGCCCAGCCGGTGTGTCTAAATGGGTCCCATTTAGGCACATGCCCAGGTTTTGAGCTCAATCCCCAGTAGGGGGCGTAAAGGAGGCAAACAATAATGTTTCTCTCTTATTAATGTTTCTATTTCTAGACATCTCCCTTTTTCTCTCTAAAAATTAATAAAAAACATTCTTAAAAATTTTTTTCTAAATGAGAACTGCCTTAAACTACGATGATCGAACACTGAATGACTTTAGAAATTAATTTTTCTTGCAAACTTAATACTGTTTTTTAATGAATTCAAGCTAAAATCACAGGGCAAAATGGCATTTATGTGTGAAATTTATACTGTGATGATATCATATCAACAACTAACTTTAAATCACAAGTAATATCAAGCTGTTTAATACACTTCATTTGCCTATATTTTTGGAAGTATGCTCAAAGTTGTTTGGAAGTAGAAAGTTGCTGCAGTGTTCTCAGTCATCCAGAGGAACTTTGTGGAGGGTTATTGGCAGAAGAGCTGTCCCCTGTGCCCAGAACGCACCAAATCCGAATAGATCTGTACTGCTCATATACTTCTCAGAAACAGTGAACAGTTTCTTTCTTCTCAGCCTTAGCACTTGCACTGTGGGTAGGACAATGATAGATGCTTATGATTAAATACATACTTGTATTTAAAAGTATGTATTTTTATATGTATGTATTTAATCATACTTTTAAATACATACTTGTATTTAAAAGTATGCATTCATATACCTTATATGAAAGATATAAGCATAAATATTTGTGCATAAATATTTATTTGAGCATTTTTATAACTATGAAAGGTATATTTGGACCAAGATAATGAGAGGTATGAGGACAGGGTCAAAATTCTTGACAGGGATCACAGTACTAAACACACATTCCCACCATTTTTTTTCTCCTCTCTTGCTCTCAGTTTGCTAACATTCTTCTCTCTCCTTAATGTTCTGTTCTTCATCATTTTGGATTTATTTTACATAATCTAGTCTATTTACTTTTTCTCCTTATGTGTCTATGGCATTTTCTTCCAAAGGTTTTTAGAATTCTTATATAGATTCCTAGCCAGTTCCATATTCCTTAAATATTTAAGCCTTTGAATAAAGTAAACATTCAAAAATGCATACACATACTTATCAAATACATACATGGTCATAAAATTGGCTAGGGCTAGTCATTGCCCCTCTAATTCTATCGCCTCACAAATTACATTTTACAAAGCAACTGGTGCATACCCTTCAAAATAACAGTGTCAAAAGAAGACAAAAAAAAAAAAGTAGGGAGAAATAGCTCCAGATGTAAGGAGACTAAAAACAAAGTACAAGCATTGGCCTGGTAACTCAGTTGGTTGGAATATCATTCTGATACACCATGATTGCAGGTTCCATCCTCGGTCATGGAACATATATGAAGCAACTAATTCCTGGTTGGATTCCTATTCGGGGCACATGGCTAGGTTGTAAGCTCGATCCTCTGTGTGGGGCTTGCAAGAGGCAGCCAATCAATGATTCTCATCATTGATGTTTCTATCTCTTTCTCCCTTTCCCTTTCTCTCTGAAATCAATAAAAAAAATTTTTTTAAAGCAACTAATTACATAAATTGATGGGGAAAAAGAGACATTTTGGGAGGCTACCAATCTCAGTGCAGTCACTGCCCCTTTATTATTTTTTAAAGTTTATTTTATTGATTTTTTACAGAGAGGAAGGAAGAGGGATAGAGAGTTAGAAACATCAATCAGCTGCCTCCTGCACACTCACTACTGGGGATATGCCTGCAACCAAGGTCCATGCTCTTGACTGGGATCAAACCTGGACCCTTCAGTCCACAGGCTAACGCTCTATCCACTGAGCCAAATCAGCTAGGGCTAGTCACTGCCCCTTTAATTGTCTGGTCACACAAGACCTGTTTACTCCCATTTCAGAGAGGCCATAAATCATTCCTAGACAAAGTTATCAGTGCTGGCGCCAGGCCAGGTCTTTGGCTGAGGTATCAAAGCCCCAGTACACGGGGATCTTTAAGAACTTGCAAAAGGGACCAGAAAACCCCATATTTGGGTGACAAAGGTCTGGGAAAGATATAAAAAGGGACAGCTTCCTCCATGTTGTTGCTCAGAATTTGAGAGAGATATTCTGCTCTGAGCCCGCCAGCATAACAAATCTGTGTAACTCCATTTCTCTAAGTATTGCTTGTTTTTCCTCCCGTCTTCTGTAACATCTGGTTCCCTGACCAGGAAGCCCAACTGCGCTGGTCTTAATGGCCTCCAGGGAGTGGGCTGGGTTTGGGGCCCAGGGGTGTCAGATAGGCCTCTGTGAGGTGCTACTCTGCTGATTTAGCAGAATTGAACCGGGGGACTCTGGACACTCCCAGACCTCCGCCTAGGACCGGCCAGCATCTGGAGAAAGTGGACACTTCTGGACCTGTCTTCAGAAACGGTAAGGTAGGGGCTCCAGGCAGCCAGGCCCACTCTGAGAGAGTGGAAGGGGAGCTTGATTACTTCCCGGTAAGTCATATGACTTACTCCGGTAAATCAGTAAGGACCTGGGTGGACTGTTTAAACTCTGAGTGAGAGTCTACTAATGTGCAGTCCAAGTTCAGGCATGCCTTTAGGGGCAGAAAAAGAAGTAGCTGAACACTACTTAGGCAAAACAGTTGCCTCAGGGACTTTCTGTGGGTGAAAGTCAAAACTCAGACTGTCTGGTGTATGGCTGTAAGTGTGAGAGCCTGTGTGAAACAAAAGCTACTGTGTGCCGTCTGCATGTACACGTGAGAGTATTTATTATCTCTTTCTGTTGTTTAACTTGTTTAAAGATAGGGCAAACCCGGAGAGAATCCAAGATGGCTGCACAGGTAAACACCTAGCCGCAGCTGCACACAACAATTTCAATAAAACACAACTAAAATATAAAATGGACATTACCCAGAACTAAAGGAAAGTCGACTGACTGGAAATTCTACAATGAGAAGCAAGGAGAAAACCAGAAGGAAGAGCGGAGGAGCTGTAAAAGCCTAAGATACGGAGACACGCGGCGCGCGGAGAGGAAGGGCAAGGTGGCTGAGTGCCTGACTGGCGTTCCCTAGTGGGAAGGAGATAAAGGCTCCGACTGTGCTGGGCCCCAGTTCCGACTGCTCTGAACCCCAGTTCTAGGCCAGACCCCAGGGACCCAGGCTCAAACAGAGGGAGCTGGGCTGTAAGGTGGAACCCCTGGGGAGCAGCGAAAGGAGGTCCCAGAGGTGTGCACATTGCGCACAGAGAAGGGACGGTTGGCTGTGCCGCGGGATTGCCCTGGTGGGAAGGAGACAAAAGCTCCGGACTGCTCTGAGCACCACCTCCAACTCCACTTCCAACTGAACTGAACCCCAGTTCCGGGCCCATTGGGGGAGAGCCTAGACTGTTTGGTAGCAGGCGAAAATTGAGGGCACCTTTCTCCCAGAGGCACTTGCAGCGATTACTGAAGGGCCCTAAGGAATATTGAGACTCAGGAACCGCATAGGGCGGGGCTGATGGAAGCCAAGGCTGTAGGCTCCACCCTGAAACCCCCTCACCCCCCCCCCCGCCCTCTCCCCCCCCCCCCCATAAGGGAAGCTGCGAAAATGCCGAGACATCGAAATAGCTCACAAACGAAAGAAATGGAGGACAAAAAGCAACTGGATATAGAGTTCAAATCTACGCTTATAAGTTTTTTCAAGAATTTCCTAGAAAAGGTCGATAAGACCTATGAGGATATGAAAAGGGATCATCTAGAATTAATAAGAAATCAATAAGAAATGATAAGGGATCAACAAGAAATAAAGAATACATTGTCTGAAATAAAAAATATTATACAAAGTCCTAAAAACAGAATGGAAGATCGCAAGAATCAAGTCAAAGATTTGGGACATAAAGAGCCAGAAGACACTCCTCCACAGAAGCAAGAAGACAAGAGAATCCAGAAAATTGAAGATAATGTAAGAAACCTCTGGGACAACTTCAAGCGAACCAACATCAGAATTATGGGGGTCCCAGAAGAAGAGAGAGAGCAAGATATCGAAAACATACTGAAAGAAATAGTGACAGAAAACTTCCCCCACCTGGTGAAAGAATTAGACTTACAAGTCCAGGAAGCTCACAGAACTCCAAACAAAAGGAATCCAAAGAGGACCACACCAGACACATCATAATTAAAATTCCAAGAGCAAAAGACAAAGAGAGAATATTAAAAGCAGCAAGAGAAAAGCAGGTAGTTACCTATAAAGGAGCACCTATACGACTGTCAGCTGATTTCTCAACAGAAACCATGCAGGCCAGACAGGAATGGCAAGAAATATTCAAGGTGATGAATAGCAAGAACCTACAGCCAAAAATAATCTACCCAGCAAAGCTATCACTCAGAATCGAAGGCCAGATAAAGAGCTTCACTAATAAAAAAAAGCTAAAGGAGTTCATCACTACCAAACCAGAATTATATGAATTGCTGAAGGGGGTTCTTTCAGAAGAGAAAGTAAATAAAGATAAAAATTATGAACAACAAATATGTAACTATCAACAAGTGAATCTAAAAACCAAGGAAATTTTAAAAAAAATCTGATGAACAATATTAACTGTTGAATATAATAGAATCAGAGGTATGGAAGGGGAGTGAACTGACGATTCTTGGGGAAAAGGGGAGAAGGGGATGTGGGAAGAGACTGAACATAAACTGTGCACCTATGGATGAGGACAATGGGGGGTGGGGAAAGGGTAGAGGGTGGGGTGGGAACCTGGTGGAGGGGAGCAAGGGGCGGGGGGAAGAGGAACATTTGTAATAATATGAACAATAAAGATTTGTGTCCATTGGTAGTATTTATATGCATGCATACAAGTCCTTCGGTTGATCTATTATCTCCCCCAGATCTCCCTACCCTCCCCACTGTAATTCGACAGTCTGCTTGTTGTTTTACTGTCTCTATATCTATCTTTTGTTTCATCAGTCTATAATGTTCTTTATTATCCATAAATGAGTGAGGTCATGTGGTGTTTCTCTTTCATTGACTGGCTTATTTCACTCAGCATGATGTTCTCCAATTCCATCCAGGTTGCTGCAAATGATGAGAATTCCTTCTTTTTTATGGCAGCATAGTATTCCATTGTGTAGATGTACTATAGTTTTTGGATCCAATCATCTGCTGACGGGCACCTAGGCTGTTTCCAAATCCTAGCTATTGTAGATTGTGCTGCTATGAACATAGGGGTGCATATATCCTTTCTGATTGGTGTTTCTAGTTTCTTGGGATATATTCCTAGGAGTGGGATTACTGGGTCAAATGGAAGTTCCATTTTCAGTTTTTTGAGGAAACTCCACACTGTTCTCCACAGTGGTTGCACCAGTCTGCATTCCCACCAGCAGTGCAGGAGGGTTCCTTTTTCTCCGCAACCTCGCCAACACTTGTCGTTTGTTGATTTGTTGATGTTCTGACAGGTGTGAGCTGGTACAGCATTGTTGTTTTGATTTGCATCAGAAGAAGAGAAATATTAAAAGGAATTTAATTAAAGAATACAGGCCAGTAAGCCAGGAAAAGTAAATAATTTGCATTTTGCCTCTCTAAACAAAGTGTAAATAACTTATACCAAATTACTGAGGAAGACTAATAGGAGAAACCCAATCAGTGCCATTTGCTATCCACACCCAAGCTGCCTGTAGCCACCGGGAGAAGCGGAAGCTGCCGTAAGAGGCCGGGGATGCCAGTGACCTGACCCTCCGTGAGTTATAACTGTTTTACAACACGCACTGAAGGACTTAAGCATTTGGTTTGCTGGTTAAAGGGAGACAATCAGTGAGCCCTGGGATCTGTGAAAGCAGCCAGCAATGGAGCTAGTGAAAGCTCCCTGTTTGCAAATGTGCTCAAAGGTTCACAGCTGCCAGGGTCTGCTGCTGCTGCTGGGCGAGGAGGGCAGATGTCCCCTCCAGCTGTACTGTCTACTTGTCATGTAATTCCTCTGGGAGAGGCCTGGTTGCTGCTCTGCCACAAAGGCGACAGATGAGAAGAGGGGGGGAGGGGCTGATGCCCAGGTTGCAGCCTCCAGAGTCCTTTGCAATATGCAAAGTTGTTTCTAGCTGCGGGCCTGGCTGTTTTAGGCTGGAGGCTTAAAGCCAAAGAGACAAGGATGGCAGGCCCTGGAACTGGCACACAGGGTTAACAGAAGAGGTGGAGGGAAGACACTGTCCCTGGACCCGAGAGCCTTCAGGGTTTTTAGACTCTCCTGGAGAGGAGTCTGACTGAGGCACAGGCTGACACCCGGTTGGGAGCACCGGAGACTGCAGGAGGAACTTGCTAATGCGGACTGCCGCTTCTGGGCAGATGTCCAAGCCCGGCGGTATAGAGGTTAAGCTGCCTGTGTACAGCAAAGCAACTTTCTCCCGTGCCAGAATACATTCTAAGGAGATTGAACAGACTGTTTGTGGATAGAGTGAAGCATAGTCCCCTGCACACAGCCCTACAGATGTCCAGGTGACTGGTGAGGAGGAGCCAATGGCACTTCGCAGATAACCGTGACTTACAGAAAACTGCACGATGAACTTGATTGGTGCCTTCTCTATAAACATGACTCCAGAGAGTCAGGACAGTTTACTTTTGCATAAAAGGGTCAACAGTGAACTTTAGTCACCCTCCCTCAGAGGTGTTTTTCATAGCTTTACCATGAAAACATTGTGTCATGTTTAATGCAAAGGATGTGGCTGCCTGTGGTGGCCACGGTGCCAATATTATGTTTCTTTGTGTTAAAATATTGCCTTAACCTTTAATTCTCTTGCAGGTTTAAATGCAGCTGCCACCAATTACTATGGACCTATGTTGGTCTACAGTAGGGGTGTCGAACTCAATCAGAGAAGGGGCCAAAATCTAAAATCCAGCCTAAATCGCGGGCCGAATGGTTTACTGAACAGTCATAAACTGACAATGTCATAAACTGACAGCGGAGTGCAGTGATGACAGCGCGGTGCGGGCCACAATGCAAGGCCTGGCGGGCTGGATTTGGCCCGCGGGCCTTGTGTTTGACACATGTGGTCTACAGGCTTTAGTAGTCTTTGAGAGTAACTCGCAAATGTCCAGTTTCCCACACTAAGCGTCATTGTTACAGCCATATGTTAGCTGTCCTGGAAGGGGTTTATATAGGGTTAAATCCCCAAAGAAATAAAGGGTACCTAGCTTCCAAAAGGGCAGGTGCCCAAATGGGCAAGGAAAAATACCCATCAGGTTTTGATCTCAGTTATAAAAGAAAACTAGGAGCTGATGCTCTCCTATTGAGACAGTTGGCAGTGTATTGCCTTGCAGGCCCGTGTGACCATGCCCATGTCAGGGGTAGCACTAACCTTAACTTTAGGAAAGTGGGGAAGGCCTGTTTAGAACAGAGGGAAGCGGTGAGTACCAGGCCTCAGAAGAGATCCGGTGACATATAAGACCCTGTAAAGGGATAAAACTCATGCAGAGGAGCAACTCCCTGAGTCCGTTCTGAGAGGGCATGTCACTCCCCAGAGACTATAAGTAGTTTAAGGATGAGTCAAGTAGGGGGAACCCAACTACAGGGACAGCTATTTGAATATAGATGCATTTTAAATTTCTTCTTGTCATTTAAAGACAGTTATTCTTTTATTACAATACATTTAGAAAAATATTACTCTAAAAGAGTCCATAGAAAGAACTGGCAATGAAAATCAGAAAATCTTTTTTAAAAAAAATATATTTTATTGATTTTGTACAGAGAGGAAGGGAGAGAGATAGTTAGAAACATCGATGATGAGAGAGAGTTATCAATCAGCTGCCTCTTGCACACACCCTATTGGGGATATGCCCGCAACCAAGGTACATGCCCTTGACCGGAATCGAACCCGGGACCCTTCTGTCCCCAAGCCGACCCTCTATCCATTGAGCCAAACCGGTCTCGGCGAAAATCAGAAAATCTTAAAGCAGGTCAGCACATTTTTCTCCTTATATAATTCTTCTGAAATTTGGCAATATATTTTTTTGCATAAATTTAATAAGATTGGTTTCTAATAGTGGTTTTATTGACTGAAAACTTTGACTGGAGTATCATGTTTTAAAGAGCCCTGTCTGAACTCTGAAGACTTGAAGCCAATGTGTGTGACGGAGAAAGCCTGGTATCTTGCTTGGTAGCCCTGAAAATAGAAATAGATGGCGCTGGAGCGTCAGGCCCATACCCACCATCACTGGCAGTTGGTCAGAGTAGAAGGGACAATAGGGTGTCTGGGCGTCCCTGCGGAACCCATGCACTCTAGGCTGAGAGGAGTAGAAAGGCTGCTGAGCTGGGCCTTAAACCTAGGGCGTGGGCCTGGGTGGAGTTGCTACAGGTGAGGAATTCACCTAGCTCTGCAGATTCTGCAGGCAGGCCTGACAGCAGCTGGATGGCTTGGCTTCCCGGCCCAATGGGGCAAATTAAGATTCACTCATGAAATTCTGGCAAAGGTGATCAGTTACCATTCTTATTATGTTTATGCAAACAATCAGGTCAAATTGAATACAGTAGATAAATTAGTCTTAATTTGGCTCTTTAATAAACATAAGCGTAATTTCAAGGAGAAAAATTATATCTCAATAGAAGTTATTAGAACTGAAATATTTTCCTTCCCACCGGACCATTTATTGTAATTCTTAACTGTTCTAATTGCTCAATAATACTAAATTTTATAAGTTTGTCTCCACCAGATCACAAGCCCACCTCCTTCTGAACCCAGGCCTCATCGTCCCTCTGACAGACAGCAAGAATCTCCTGGCTCTGAAAAATACACACACAAAAAAAACCAACTCCGTCCCTCTTCAGCATGGAAGTATTCAGAGGAGCCCACCGAATCCACTTTCCTTAAAAGAATTCAGAGCCAGGATCCTTAAGGGGATATATTAAGCAGTGAGACAGACATGAGCACAGCAAGGACGATGGGCCAATAAACAAAGAAATAGATGGAACTCTGAAACGTGCTTCTCACCACTCCAACTGCTTTGAAGCCAGAAATAAAGAAACCTGTACAGACTCCCTCTCCCTTCCTCTAAGAAAGCCAACGGTTTAGAACAGCTAATAGAATCAGTAAGCCCTAGATGTTGCTCAGACCAGATTTCTGGACTACCATCACAATCTCTTAGGTAATAAAAATTTTAAAAAGATACTTCAGAAGCTAAACACCCTACTCCCTAGTTTTAAGTCTTCTATTGAATCCCCAAGGCTGAAAATCAGATTGAGGATCAAAGGGGGGAAATAAAGGAGAAAAAGAGACATTTTGGGGGACTAGCAATCTGAATCTAGTCACTGCCCCTTTCATTGTCTGATCCTGCAAGAACTGTTTACTCCGATTTTAGAGGCCATAAACCACTCCCAGATGAAGTTATCTGGCGCCAGGCCAGGCCTTCAGTTGAGGTTTCAAAGCCCCAGCACATGGGGTTCTTTAAGAACTTGCAAAGGGGATGGGGAAAGCCCTATATTTGGGAGACAAAGGACTGGGAAACATATAAAAAGGGACAACTTCCTTCGTGTTGTTGCTCAGAATTTTTTAAAAATATATATTTTATTGATTTTTTACAGAGAGAAAAAGAGAGGGGAAGAGAGTTAGAAACATCGATGAGAGAGAAACATCAATCAGCTGCCTCCTGTACACCCCCCACTGGGGATGTGCCCACAACCAAGGTACATACCCTTGACCGGAATCAAACTTGGGACCTTTCAGTCCGCAGACCGACCCTCTATCCACTGAGCCAAACCGGTTTCGGCTGTTGCTCAGAATTTGAGAGAGATATTCTGCTCTGAGCCCACTGGTATAATAAATCTGTGTGACTCCATTTCTCTAAGTGTTGCTTGGTTTTCCTCTAGTCTTCTGTAACAAAATAAATGGAACAACAAATTGATGTTTCTCTCTCTCTGAAATAAAAAGGTAAAGACATAAGACAATTTAAAAATTCTATAAAAGACATTGAGATAACTTAAAATTAGAATGTGGAAATAGTATTACTGTTAGGTAAGAAAATGTCCTTATTCTTTAAAAATTCACATGGGAGTATTAAGGAATAAAGAGGCATGATATATAACAACTTTAAACTACTTTAGAAAAAAAAAACACAGAAGTGGAGAATGGTAAAAACATGTGGCAAAATGTCTATAATTGGTGAATGTGGATAAATAGTACATATAAGTTTGAAATTACTTCAAAATAAAATTTTTAAAAAGAATAAAGGAATTTTATCTTTATTAACATGGTAATAATTTCACTCCATTAATTTTAAAATACAGAGCAAATATGTTACACTTTTGACAAAGTCTATGGTGATTTCAAGAGGAGTAAACATTCAGAAACCCACGCAGAAGTAGTCACTTCCTGCCTTTCATCTGCCTACATTGAGATCTGTCAACTTTCAGACATGGTTCCCATGTGACAGCGGGTGCTTTCATGTTCTTTGCTGAAGTGGCCAATCACATGAATACAGATAAAGGAAGAAAAAAAAATTAGCACAGCCCCGTCACTCAAAGATAACTACTGCTGGCATTTTGGAGTTTACTTAGGTCAGAAAGATGCGGAAGAGTGTGTAATAGTGGGCTGTGCAGACCAGCCCCACTCTCTTCTCTTGTGAGGCCTTGGGCAGGCTATTTGGTCTCTTTCTGTCCCATTTCTCCATCTGCAAAATGGAAGAAAGATACTACCATGCCGAAAAGGTTGACATGAAGAATGAGAAGGTTAATATTTGTAAAGCAACTAGAACAATGCCTGGCAATATGCCCATTACACTTCTTTCTCTTCTTATTTTTAAAAAAAATGAAATATTGTAATAGGAAAAACTAATCTATGCTAGAAAAACATCAGAACAGTGATTATACTTGGGTACAGAGATTAAGAAGGGCCTGAAGGGAAACTTCTGGGGTAACGTTCTGTGGCAGTAGGCGTTGAGTTACACAGGTAGATGAGTTCATCAAACCTCTGAGAATTTTACACTCAAGGTTTGTGTGTTCATTTTATGTAAATTTTATTTCAAAAGGACAAATGGTTGATCCAGTCAAGACAAATGTTATGCCCAAGGTCACACACTCTCAGCTGACTTGGAAAAGTGGAAGGTGTGAAAGGGAGCACTGGAGGCCAAACGGGAAGAAGGAAGAAATGTTTTTTCTTTATTTTTTCCTTTTCATATTCTGTCTTGCTTCAGTAGCTACAATATTCATTTCTACTTTAGTAATTTTTTAAAAACTGAATAAAACAAAAACATGTTAAATAGGGAGGGAGGACAAACAGAACTGTAAACAAATATTCTTTTTTGTCCTATTAATAACTTTTATTTATTTAATAATTCTTTATTGTTGAAAGTATTACATATTGTCCCATTTCCCTTTTCCCCATTTACCCTCTACAGTCTGCCCCCCTGCTGCTCACCCCCCCCCCCCAGCCCACACCACCCTATTGTCTGTGTCTATGGGTTATGCATACATGCATACAAGGTCTTTGGTTGATTACCTCCCACCCACTCACCTTCCCCGGCCCTCCCTCCCAGATTCCACACACTCTGTTCTATGCTTCCATGTCTCTGGATCTACTCCATTCCACACACTCTGTTCTATGCTTCCATGTCTCTGGATCTACTCCATTCAATTTATTTTGTTACTTAGATTCCACTTATGAGTGTGATCATGTGATACTTGCCTCTCTCTGACTGACTTATTTCACTTAGCATAATACTCTTCAGGTTCCTCCTTGCTGTTTCAAAGGGTAAGAGATTCTTCTTTTTTATTGCTGCATAGTATTCCATGGTAGAAATGTATGACAACTTTTTATCCACTCATCTACTGATGGGCACTTGGGCTGTTTCCAGATCTTAGCTATTATAAATTGTACTGTTATAAACATAGGGGTGCATATATTCTTTCTGATTGTACTGTTATAAACATAGGGGTGCATATATATTCTTTCTGTTTGGTGTTTTGGGTTTCTTAGGCTATATTCCTAGACATGCCAATACTAGGTCAAATGGCAGTTCCATATTCAAATTTTTTTTTTTTTTTAGGAAATGCCATACTATTTTCCATAATGTCTGCAAGTCTGCAGTCCCACCAGCAGTATACTAGTGTTTCCTTTTCTTCACATCCTCGCCAGCACTAGTCATTTGTTGATTTGTTGATGGTAGCCATTCTGACAGGTGTGAGGTGATACCTCATTTCATTTTAATTTGCATCTCTCTGATGATCAGTGAGTTTGGGCATTTTTTCATATGTGCCTTGGCCATCTGTTTGTCCACTTTGGAGAAGTGTGTATTTAGGTTATTTGCCCATTTTTAAGTTAGATTGTCTTCCTTTTAAGTTGTATGAGTTCTTTATGTATTTTGAAAATTCACAATCTTTTCAGATGTGTCATTGCTAAACATGTTCTCCCATACAGTGGGCTCTCTTTTCATTTTGTTGATGGTTTCTTTGCTGTGCAAAGGCTTTTTAATTTTGTTGAAGTCCCATTTGTTTATTTTCTCCTTAGTTTCCTTTGCCTTAGAGCAGTGGTTGGCAAACTCATTAGTCAACAGAGACAAATATCAACAGTACAATGATTGAAATTTCTTTTGAGAGCCAAAAATTTTTAAACTAACTATAAAGGTAAGTATATTGTTATTAACTTAACTAGGGTACTCAATTCTTAAATTGGAGTGCCATTTTCAAGGGGCCAAAGAGCCGCATGTGGCTTGTGAACCTCAGTTTGCTGACCACTGCCCTAGGGGCTCAGTAAACATATTGCTACCAGAAGATGTCAGATTTTACTGTCTATGGTTTCTGCTAAGATTGTTATGGTTTCACGACTTACACTTAAGTCTTTTATCCATTTTGAGTTTATTCTTGTGTATGGTGTAAGTTGGTGGTCTAGTTTCATTTTTTTTGTGTGCATATATCTAATTTTTCCAACAGCACTTATTGAAGAGACTGTCTTAACTCCACTGTATGTTTTGCCTCCCTGTTCAAATATTAATTGAGCATACTGTCTTGAGTCACTTTCTGGGCTCTCTGTTCTGTTTCATTGATCTATATGCCTGTACTTGTACCAGTACCAGGCTGTTTTGATTACAGTGGCTTTGTAGTATACCTTGATATCTGCATTCTGATCCCTCCAACTTTGTTCTTCTTTCCCAAGATTGCTGTGGCTATTTGGGGTCTTTTTTTTTTTTAATATATATTTTATTGATTTTTCACAGAGAGGAAGAGAGAGGGATAGAGAGTTAGAAACATTGATGAGAGAGAATCATCGATCAGCTGACTCTTGCACACCCCCCATTGGGGATGTGCCCGCAACCAAGGTACATGCCCTTGACCGGAATCGAACCCGGGACCCTTCAGTCCGCAGGCCGACGCTCTATCCACTGAGCCAAACCGGTTTCGGCTCGGGGTCTTTTTTGGTTCCATATAAATTTTTGGAGTATTTGTACTAGATCTGTGAAATATGCCATTGGCATTTTATTTATTTTTAAAATATATATTTTATTGATTTTTTTACAGAGAGGAAGAGAGAGGGATAGAGTTAGAAACATTGATCAGCTGCCTCTTGCACACCCCCTACTGGGGATGTGCCCGCAGCCAAGGTACATGCCCTTGACTGGAATCAAACCCGGGACCTTTCAGTTCGCAGGCCGATGCTCTATCCACTGAGCAACACCGGTTTTGGCACCATTGGCATTTTAATAGGGATTGTATTGAATCTGTAGATTGCCTTGTATAGTATGGACATTTTAATGATGTTAATTCTACCAGTCCATGAGCACGGTATATTTTTCCACTTATTTATATCTTCCTCTATTTCTTTTTTCAATGTCCTGTAGTTTTCCTAGTATAAGTCTTTTACCTCCTTGGTTAAGTTTATCCCTAAGTATCTTAATATTTTGGTTGCAATGGTAAATGGAAGTTTGTTTAGTTTCTCTTTCTCAGAATTTATTGTTGGTGTATAAAAATGCCATCAATCCCCCCCCCTTTTTTTTTAGGCAGTCTAATTTTTGAATATATTTTATTGATTTTATACAGAGAGGAAGGGAGAGAGATAGAGAGTTAGAAACATCGATGAGAGAGAGTCATCGATCAGCTGCCTCTTGCACACCCCCTACTGGGGATATCCCCGCAACCAAGGTACATGCCCTTGACCAGAATCGAACCCGGGACCTTTCAGTCCCCAAGCCAACGCTCTATCCATTGAGCCATACCGGTCCCGAAGGCAGTCTAATTTTTGGAGGCCTTGCTTTGGCAAGGCTGAAAAAAATAAATAAAATAAAATGCCATTGATCTCTGGGTGTTGATTTTGTATCCTGCTACATTGCCAAATTCATAAGTTAAATTTAGTAGGATTTTGGTGGAATCTTAAGAGTTTTCTGTGTACAATATCATGTCATCAGCAAATAATGAGAGTTTTACTTTCTTCTTTCCAAATTAAATGCCTTTTATTTCTTGTTTGATTGCTGTGGCTAGGACTTCCAGTACTATGTTGAGTAAGAGTGGTGAAAGTGGACATCCCTGTCTTGTTCCTGTCCTTGTGGAAAATGGTTTTAGTTTTTGCCCATTGAATATGATGTTGACTGTAAGTTTATCATATATGGGCTTTATTATGTTGAGATATGACCTTTGCTGAGAGTTTTTATCCAAAATGAGTGTTGGATTTTGTTGAATGCTTTTTCTGTGTCTATTGATATGATCATGTGATTTTTATCTTTCAATTCGTTTATGCGGTGTATCATGTTTATTGATTTGCAAATATTGTACCAGCCTTACATTGCTGGAATAAATCCCATTTGGACATGGTATATGATCTTTTTAATATATTGCTGGATCTGACTTGCTAATACTTTGTTGAGGATTTTAGCATCTAAGTTCATCAGGGGTATTGCCTATAATTCTCTTTCTTTTTTTCTTTTTTTAAAATATATTTTATTGATTTTTACAGAGAGGAAGGGAGAGAGATAGAGAGCTAGAAACGTCGATGAGAGAGAAACATCAACCAGCTGCCTCCTGCATACCCCCCACTGGGGATGTGCCCGCAACCAACGCACATGCCCCTGACCAGAATCGAACCCGGGACCCTTCAGTCCACAGACCGAAGCTCTACCACTGAGCCAAACTGGTTTCGGTAATATAATTCTCTTTCTTTGTAGTATCTTTATCTGGTTTTGTAATTAGAATAATGCTGGCCTCATAAAAAGAGGTTGGAATTGTTCCTTCGTCTTGGACTTTTTGGAATAGTCTGAGGAGGATAGGTTTCAGTTCTTCCTTGAATGTTTGGTAAAACTCCCCTGTGAAGCCACCCGGACCAGGGCTTTTGTTTGCTGGGAGTTTCTGATTACTGCTTCTATCTCATCAGTTGTTATTGCCCCGTTCAGGTTTTCTGATTCTTCCTGATTGCTTTGGGAAGCTGTATTTTTCTAGGAATTTGTCCATTTCATCCATGTTGTCCATAGGGATTGTTGGCATATAATAGTTGATAGTATTTTCTTACAATCCTTTGTGTTTCTGTGGTGTCAGTGGTTACGTCTCCACTTTCATTTCTCTTATTTGGGTCCTCTCTGTTTGTTTCTTGATAGGGTTCGCTATCAGTTCATCAATCATTAATCTGGCTATCAGTTCATCAATCTTGTTTATCCTTTCAAAGAACCAGTTCTTGGTTTATTTATTTTTGTAAACAAATATTGAAATATGGTTTGTGACATTCGTGCTAATAATGTATTTAGGGGAAGTGTACTGGTGTCTGTAATTTATTTACAAATTTTTTTTGGTTAATCCTCACTCAAGGATATTTTTCCCATTGATTTTTAGAGTATCAGGGAGGGGGAGAAACACACACAGAGAGAAACATAGATGTGAGAGAGACACATGTGCCCTGTGCCCTGGTCTGGGGGGCCAGGCATTGAGCCTGCAACCAAAGCATGTGCCCTTGACTGGAATCAAACCCACTATCCTTCAGTATGCAGGCTGATGCTTTTTTTTTTTTTCAGGCTGATGCTTTAACCACTCAGCCAAACCGGCAAGGGCTGTAATTTAATTTGAAATGCATCATAAAATGAGGTGGATTGCCCAGCTGATGTGGTTCAGTGGTTGAGAGTCAACTCATGAACCAGGAGATCAGGGTTCAATTTCTGATTAGGGCAGATACCCAAATTGCCTGCTTAATCCCCAGTAGTGGGCATGCATGAGGCAGATGATCAATGATGAAAATCATTGATGTTTTTATCTATCTCTTCCTTCCTTTCTCTGAAATCAATAAAAACAACCAACATATTTTAAAAAATAAGGTGGAATGGTAGATGGATAGAGGGTTGCATAGATATGTGATAAAACAGGGATAAGAAAATGTTAACATTAGAATTGAGGTAGTGTTCATCATCAAATTCCACACCATGACCTATGATTGCCTTTGTAAGGAGTCTTCATGTATATATATATATATACAGTTATGACATTATTTCATTTTTAAACAAGCATATGGCAACCTGCAAACCAAAATGAGTTCTCAGTCTCTACAAGCCAGCCACCTGGTGAGGCCACACCCTTAATCTAAGAGTGCTTTCCTGGACCCCAGCATTGTAGCACAGCCACTCAGCCTACAGCTCTTGGATACACTTGGTGCTGACGAACTTGTCTCCTGTGTCAGGGCTGGAGTTTGAGAAAAGCTCACAGTCATTCAGAACCAACTTTGCTCGGGGAAAAGGCCACCAGACCATTTAGGATAAGAAAGAAAGGAAAAGACAAGAAACAACAAGGCAGGATTCTTGTGTTTGAGTCACAAATTGCTTCCAAACACAAGTGTTTCATAAATGCTTTTGAGAAATGCAGCTCTGTTAGACACACACTACTACTTCCTGGCTTAGATATGGGTAGCCAGGAACCCTATGGAGTAAGTAAAACTATCCCTATTATACAGGTGACATACCTGAGGCATGGAGTCACTAAGAAGTTGCTTAAGATTGCACAGCTAGTAAGGAGCAAAGCTAGGATTTGAACCAGGCAGTCTCACACCAGTCCAGGCTTCTAATCACCACACCAGACTGCCTCTTGGTTAAAAGGAGGGCATTGCCTCCTAAGGTGAACACTTGGAAAGGAACAAAGCTTGTTTGGAAACATATCCCAGATGAATTAGTTAGAAAAAACAATTTTATTGCTACATAGTTAAATCTTACATATATCTGCATATAATATCTGTCTTTTTTACTGTGTAGCCCTGGAAACTGGTGCAATTACTGGCATATAGGAGACAATAAAATTTTGCTAAATGAGGGAGTGAATAAATGAGTGTGTGCATTATGGCCCTGGCCGGTGTGGCTCAATTGATTGGGCAGTGTTCCTTGCACCAGGAGGTTGTCTGTTCAATTCCCAGTCAAGGGCACACGTCCAGGTTGTGGGCTGGATCCCCAGTAGGGGTTATCCAGGAGGCAGCTGATCAATGTTTTCCTCTTACATCAATGTTTCCCTCCTTTCCTCTAAAAATTAATAAACTATTTTTTTTTTAAAGTGTGCATTACACCCTAGCCAGTTTTGCTCAGTGGATAGAGTGTCAGCCTGCGGACCAAGGGGTCCCGGGTTCCATTCTGGTCAAGGGCACGTACCTTGGTTGCAGGCTTCTCCCTGCCTGGGCCCTGGTCAGGGCTTGTGCAGGAGGCAACCAATCAGTGTGTTTCTTCTCTCTCTTTTTCCCTCTCTCTTCCCCTCTCCACAAAAATCAATGGAAAAATATCCTTGAGTGAGGATTAACAACAACAGTATAAAAGAGTTCAGGTAACCTAAGAACTTCCTGGACACAGCAAGACAATGACCACGTTCCTTTGTGTTTGGCTCTCATTGCTAATGTTCCTTAACTCCTGCCCAGTGTCTAATTTTAGAACATTTCCATCACCCCAGCAAAGAAGCTTGTTCCCATCTCTCCTCTGCCCACACCACTCCAGCAGGTACACCTCATCTCCTACTCCACCTCCTGCAAAAGCCTGTAAGCTGTACTTCCTGTCTCTAGTCCTTCTGTTCCCACCTTCCCACCATCTGTCTTACCTTCCCCATGCCAGCTCTCTGAAGAAGCCCCTGTGCTGAGGGTCTGGAATGAGATGGCCTGGCTTTGAGGCTGGTGAGGCCAGACAAGTCAGTTACATTCTCTGAGCCTTCATTTCTTCATTGGTAAAATGGGGGAAACGAATATATTTCATAGGGCTTTACGGGGATTCAATGAGATAATATACATTAAACTGGTACTTTGCCACATAACCAATAGTAAGCTTTTGCTTAATCTAAATATTGGTCCCCTAATCAAACAACTGCTATAAAGCTACAAAAAGCAAGCAAACAAAACTCTCCAAGTCAGAAACTTTCTATGGCTTCCTACTGTCTTCTAGGATAAAGTAAAAACTCTTCATAATGGCATTTTTTCAAGAGATTCTAAATTGCCCTAGCTGTTTGGCTCAGTGGCTAGAGTGTTGGCATGTGGACCAAGGGTTCTGGGTTCAATTCTAGTCTAGGGCATGTACTGTGGTTGCAGGCTCCTCCCTGGCTTGGGCCCTGGTCAGGATGGGTACAGGAGGCAACCAATTGATGTGTTTCTCACACATGGTTGTTTCTCTCTGTCTTTCCCTCTCTCTAAAAATATCCACGGGTGAGGATTTAAAAAACAGAAAGGGATTCTAAATTATATCCCATGATTCCATTCTTCTCATTGCCCCATACTCAGCTGAATTGAGCTCTTAACAGTTCTTGGGATATGTCTGTCTTCCCAAATTCACGCTTTTGTTTTTTCTGCATCCCCCTGAAATTCCCACCTCTACTAAAATCCTAGCCAGCCTTTACAACACATTGCAAAGCTTCGCTCCGGTTCCTAAATCAGAAGTGACTTCTCTGATCCCTTACAATGCCCCCTTGTGGCACTGACTGCATCCTGCTTTTTAACTGTAGTTATTTGTGTGTTTTATTTCTTCTACAAGACTGAAACTTCTCAAGGGTTCTGCTTGCACCTTGTTTCTCTGAGTCCCTAAAAGTGCTCATGGAGTTTAGTGCATAAATATTTGAGAGGTAACTAAATGAAGTGGCAAGTCTTCAGGTACAGAAATGCAAGGCCCGGAGCCTGGGTAATCCTGTGTCAGTCCGGGGGTAGGGAGTAGTGAATTCTGGAGATCACCTGTGCAGAGAGCACAATGGGACACACTGCAACAAAGCTAAATCTGAGCCTGACTTGGTAACTAATATTCCCTCTGTTGGGATGCTCCCAGGTTCTTCAGCTTCTTGGGGGTAATCCTGTTGTTGTTTTTAAAATATATATTTTATTGATTTTACACAGTGAGGAATTAAGAGAGATAGAGAGTTAGAAACCTCAATGAGAGAGAGTCATTGACCAGCTGCCTCTTGCAGACACCCCCACTGGGGATGTGCCTGCAACCAAGGTATGTGCCCTTGACCGGAATCGAACACGGGACCTTTCAGTCCACAGGCCAAGGCTCTACCCACTGAGCCAAACTGGTTTCGGCCTGTTGTTGTTTTTTATTTTTATTTTTATTTATTTATTTATTTAAATATATATTTTATTGATGTTTCACAGAGAGGAAGGGAGAGAGCTAGAGAGCTAGAAATGTCGATGAGAAAGAAACATCGACCAGCTGCCTCCTGCACACCTCCCACTGGGGATGTGCCCGCAACCCAGCCACATGCCCTTGACCGGAATCGAACCCGGGACCCTTCAGTCCGCAGACCGATGCTCTACCACTGAGCCAAACCGGCTTCGGCCTGTTGTTGTTTTTTAAATATATAATTTTTATACCATATGATTCTTTAAAAAAATATATATTTTATTGATTAAAAAATACGTTTTATTGATTTTTTACAGAGAGGAAGGAAGAGGGATAGAGAGTTAGAAACATTGATGAGAGAGAAACATTGACCAGCTGCCTCTTGCACACCCCCTACTGAGGATGTGCCTGCAACCAAGGTATATGCCCTTGACCGGAATCGAATCCAGGACCCTTGAGTCCACAGGCGACGCTCTATCCATTGAGCCAAACCAGTTTTGGCAGATTTTATTGATTTTTTTTACAGAGAGGAAGGGAGAAGGATAGAGTTAGAAACATCAGTGAGAGAGAAGCCTCGATTCAGCTGCCTCCTGCACACTCCCTAATGGGGATGTGCCTGCAAACAAGGTACATGCCCTTGACAGGAATCGAACCTGGGACCTTTCAGGCCAACACTCTATCCACTGAGCCAAACCGGTTAGGGCTAGAATTATGAATTTACTAGGTCATCTGAAAACTCAGATGGGCTGAGCCCCAAAATGGCAACAGCCCCCAAAACTGGGAGTCAGAGATTTTTAAAGGACTCTAGGTGTTTTTTTTCTGGGCAGATAATTTTCTGGGCGAGTCAGGATTCTGGGAAGCTTTGGAGGGGAGAGATAATGGTCTTAGCAACTGAAATGTGGTCTAAGCAAGAGGGAATGTCCATTGTGAAGTGGCCTATAGGTCAGTTCCCAGGGGAGGGGGTATCAATTCAATTATTTGATCAGACCTTATGCTTAGGAGTGGAATTGTTGGGTCAAATAACTATATTTAACTTTCTGAAGGAGCTACCAAATTATTTTCCAAGGTGGCTGTACCATTTTACATTTCCATGAGCAATGTATAAAGTTCTCCATATCCTTGCCAACACTGTTATTGTCCATATTATTATAGTAATCTTAGTGGATGTGAAGTAGTTTCAATGTGTTGGTTTTTTTTTCAGTGTGGTTTTGATTTGCATTTTCCTAATGACTAATGACATGATGTTGAGCATCTTTTATGTGCTTATTGACCATTTGTATATTTTCTTTGTAGTACTATTAAAATCCTTTGCCCATTTTAGAATTGGGTTTTATATCTTATTAAGTTGTAAGAGTTCTTTATATACTCTGGATACTAGTATCATATCTTTCCACTTTCCTGGTGGTGCTTTTTAAAACACAACTATTTTAAATTTTAGTAAAGCCTAATTTATCACTTTTTTCTTTTGTTGTTTGTGGTTTTGGTTTCATATCTAAGAAACCATTGCCTAAACCAAGGTCATGAAGATTAAACCCTACATCTTCTCGTAAGAATTCTACAATTTTAGTTAGCTCTTACATTAAGCTTATTATGCATTTTGAGTTAATTTTTGTGAATGGGATGAGGTAGGGTGTAGATTTATCCTTTTGCATGTGAATATCCAATTGTCCCAACACCATTTAGTAAATACAGAACAAAAACCTCTTCTTGCCCTGGCCAGTGCTGTTAAGTGGTTAGAGCATTGGCCCTTCCACCAAAGGGTTGAGGGTTTTATTCTTAGTCAGCGGGATGTACCTGAATTTTGGGCTAATTTCCCACTCCAAAAGATGCATGCAGGAGGCAACCAATCGATGTGTCTCTCTCACATTGATGTTTCTCTCTCTTCCTTACTTTCTAAAAGTCAATTTAAAGAATCATTTCCTCATAAATGTATGGGCTTATTTCTGAACTCTCAATTCTATTCCATTGACCTATAGGTTTCTCTCTTTTGTTGTTGTTAATCCTTACCTAGTATATTTTTCCATTGATTTTCAGAGAGAGTGAAAGGGAGAGGGAGAGACAGAGAGAGAAAAGTCGGCGTGAGAGAGACACATCGGTTGGTTATCTCCTGCACATGCCAGGGATAGATCCTGCAACTGAGTATGTGCCCGAATTGAACTGGGACCCTTCTGCTCACAGGTCGACTCTATCCACTGAGCCATACTGGTGAGGGCTGTTTATCTCTTTTAATTTTTTTTTTTAAAATATATTTTTTTTTGATTTTTTACAGAGAGGAAGAGAGAGGGACAGAGAGTTAGAAACATCAACAAGAGAGAATCATCGATCAGCTGCCTCCTGCACACCCCCTACTGGGGATGTGCCTGCAACCAAGGTACATGCCCTCGAACCTGGGACCTTTCAGTCTGCAGGCTGATGCTCTATCCACTGAGCCAAACCAGTTTCTGTTATCTCTTTTAATCTTACAATAAATTGGCTCAAGCTTCATTCTTCATGTTATGAGGACAACAATAGCCCTTCACTGTCAGAAGTCTGGGAATTCTCCGGAGCATACAGGGGTGGGTATGTGGAACATTTTATTCTTGAATTATTATGTATTTATTAATTATTGTATTATTTATTTGTGTTATTTGTCTTCTTATTGTTGTTATTGTTTTGTACCCTTACTTGTGATTTACCGTTTAGGTAATGATGACTGGTAATTTAACCTACTTTTGTCCACCCCTGTGTTTTCACTCTATTACCTCTTGTACCAAATTCTTGTTTTCACTGAATTGATTCTCAGCTCTGGGTCTTGTCTTCTATGACCTAACCTAGACTTTCTCTCTTCATTTCAACTTTCCCTAAACATCACCTTCATTCTTTCATCCCCTAGAGTACCATGAACATAACAATGTGTGGCAAGCTTCCACTCAGGATTCCAGTAAATGAATGGAGAATACTGCAAAGTTCATATGGGTAGCAACTAAGAGACAATTTGATCATTGCCTAAAAGTGCAGCAGCCAGTCTCTACGACGGGAACTTTTTGTGTCTCCTTTAGGTTCTGGTTGATGGACATCTTCTGAGCACTCCTGCCTCCTGGATGTCTTTCTCCTCTCTTCTCTACAAGCCAACCTCCAACTGCCACTCGTCTTCCTTTTCCTATTCAGTTCTTTCCTTGACCTCACCAAGATTCCCAGCCTCACCCTTTTCATTAAGAAGGCCCAGACCTAGCTGGTTTGGCTTAGTGGATGGAGCACCTGCCTGAAGACTCCGGGTTCAATTCCAGTCAAGAGCACATCCTGGATTATGGGCTCGATCCCCAGTAGGTGGCATGCAGGAAGCAGCCAATCAATGATTCTCTCTCATCATTGATGTTTCTATCTCTCCCTCCCTCTTTGAAACCAATAAAAAATATATTAAAAAAAAAAAAAGCCCATGAAATTTCTTTCCTTGAGCTGGTTCCCCCAACTGAGCTGTCATCTGACATAAACACTGCCCCTTCCCTAGAGTGAGGAAGCATAGCTGTCATTTTTTTATTCCTGTACATATCTCTCTGTTGTCTGCAGCTTCCTCAAGTGAGATCCTGAACTACTCTATCTCTAAAGCTCTTCCCAGTCCTCATGTTCTATGGAAATTGCCAAATCCATTTAAATTACTAAATGGAGGATTAAGCTTGGTAGAGATTGCTTAGAGAGGAAAAGGAAAGATGAGGGAATTCTTTTCCCCCGGCTTCAGCTTCCCTGGTTCGATTGTGAGCATGAGCACCACTGCTACAGAGATGCAGAGCAGAATCCCAGAAGTACTTTTCAGACCCTTTTGGCTCAGGTGGGTGACCCACAGCATTACCATGGAATGTCAGTCTTGAGGACTCAGATTTCAATAGCCTTCAGTGAATTCCCACCGTGAGTCAGGCACTTTTTTGGTGCTTTTAAACACAGAAGCTCATGTAATCACAAAAGTTCTGTGAAGAGAGTTTTATTGGCTCATCTTTTTAAAAATATTTTTTTATTGGTTTTATAGAGGAAGGGAGAGGGGATAGAAACATCAATGAGAGAATCATTGATCGGCTGCCTCCTGCACACCCCCTACAGGGGATCCAGCCTGCAACCCAGCATGTGCCCTTGACTGGAATCTGCATCTGGGACGCTTTAGTCTGCAGGCGGATGCTCTATCCACTGAACCAAACCACAAGGGCTATTACCTCAATTTTAAGGATAACAAAATGATGCTCATCCAGAGACCAGGTAGCTATCTCAAGGTCACACAGCCAGGAAGAGTGGGGGTGCGCGTAGAGCCACAAGGATGACTATCCCTTGGAAGGTCCAGTTAGAGATGGAAAAATCTGGTCAGGACTGCAAACTGGATGCTTACAGGGCCCAGGCAAGCAACACCAAGGAGTGAGTGTCCAGGTCTGAGAAAACAGGAGCAGTGGCAAATGCTCATCAGCACTGGGAGGTATGCCATGTAGGAAGGTGGGACTCATGT
Organism: Pipistrellus hanaki; assembly: GCF_964339955.1. Lineage (NCBI taxonomy): Eukaryota > Metazoa > Chordata > Mammalia > Chiroptera > Vespertilionidae > Pipistrellus > Pipistrellus hanaki. The sequence goes on from NC_140514.1 coordinate 55,312,511, forward strand.
GGCCAGTGTTGATTTCTCCCTAGATGCAGGAAATCCAGATTTTGTGTTTAATATCCCTTTCCTCCCCTCTTCTTGGTTGTCATGGTGGTAGTGGAGGAAGGACAGAGTTTTCTTCCAGTTCTTTTAAAAAATATATATATATATTTTATTGATTTTAGAGAGGGAGAGGGTGATAGAAACATCAATGATGACAGAGAATCATTGACCGGCTGCCTCCTGCACACCCCTACTGGGGATTGAGCCTACAACCCAGGCACGTGCCCTTGGCTGGAACCCAACCTGGGATCTTTCAGTCTGCTGGCTGACGCTCTATCCATTGAGCCAAACTAGCTAGGGCCAGTTCTTAAATATAGAAGAGAAACCCAAAGGAAGACATCAGTTACACACACTTACACTACATTCATTTGATGGTTTCTTCAGCTTCCAGCCGGAAATGGGGCTAAAGACACTTCCCTGCATGCATAATCCCAGCCAGTGGCCAGAAAGAAAGTGCTTGAGTTAGACGGGAAAGGAGGCCTACGTTTGTCCTGAAGTTAAGAGTCTTGGGGTCCAAGGCCGGAGCTCGAGGTCGGGGGAGAGTATTGGTCCTGGGTCCGCAGTGGCACAAATGATCGGACTCTGAGTCCGAGGTTCCGGCTTCCGGGAACGGGAACAGGCCTCCTGCTACGCCGGGCACCCGCCGAACACACGCCCTTCAGCACTTCCGGCGCGCGACCCGGAAGCGGAAGGGAGCTCGTTTCTCTTTGCCTCGGAGCGTCTTCCCTGCGTTGTCTGCGGAGTAGAGCTCTGAGCGTGCCGTTTAGGGGAGCCGGTCGCGGAGCCCCAGAGCAGCCGCCGCCATGGCGGATGTGACCGCCCGGAGCCTGCAGTACGAGTACAAGGCGGTGCGTGGGGGCTCGCGGAGGGCGCGGGCTCCGAGCCCAGCGGGGAGCCGGAGGCTGGGGAAAGCGGTTTCAGCCTGAAGGCCTAGGAGGACCACGAAGGCGGGGGGAGATCCGATCTCTCAGCGCTGTACCCGCCCCCTCCCAGATGTCACCCCCAGCATGCCCAGCACTTTTCCAGGGTGGGATGGGGCAGCGTAAGGAGCCGCATTGGTCTACTGATTTGCTCGCCCTTTGCTCACGCGCTCTCTCTCCTTCAGGAAAACATCTTTCTATTCCGACTAGTGATCATCAGTGCTTAGTCGCTCTGATTTTTACTTCCTTTCTTATCCGCTAGTGTACTTGTGATGTAGGAATTGGCTTTGCTCACGTCGGAGCTTTGATAATATTGTGATCTGTTTCAGAACTCGAATCTTGTACTCCAAGCTGACCGTTCTCTCATTGATCGGACCCGCCGGGATGAACCCACAGGAGAGGTGCTATCCCTGGTTGGGAAGCTGGAGGGCACCCGGATGGGAGATAAGGCTCAACGGACCAAACCACAGATGCAGGAGGAAAGAAGAGCCAAGTGAGTACCCAGGGGAGAATGATTTTTCTTTATATGCAAAGACCATCTTCCTTTGAGCAATTGAGCAGCATTTTTGCTGAAATGCTGGGTACAGGATGAGACATCCGTGGCATTACAGTGAAGGTAAAAACAGCATACATTTAGAAGGCCATAACAAGTGTCCTTTAGAGGAAAACAACTTTTAGACAAAAGTATTTGCTGTCCCTTTTTTCTTCTCTTTTTTAAGGAAGTTTAAGGAAGATGGCAGAATTCACCTTATGCCCTTCTAAGTAATTTTTAAAAGTGATTTAAGTGGAAACAGGTGTTTGCAACTTATCAGGTATAAATGACCCTATGCAAACAGCAGCCAGCTAAAACCCTGAGTGATACTTGAGCTTTGGTTTGCTACCAAAACTACCCACAAAGTTAGTTTATATTTGGCACAGTACAATTTATCTAACTCTATACAGTTTTTTTTACAATGTGTATATGAGAAAAATCTCTAAAATCAGTTAATGCATCAAATAAACTCTATGGTCTTTGGACAAATAGAAAAAAAAATCCTGTTTTCTTCAGCAGCCTACAAACAAGAGTTTCTGAACATATGGACAAATCATTTTTCAAATGCACCCTTGATTGTAGTGTTTAAGTCCATACACATGCAATCAGTACTGAATCCCAAATACATTAAAAATAGGAAAAAAAATTAATTTGTTTAATGCCGAAGAAATTCATAGTACACTTTTATCTTTGATCTGTCTTCTTCCCATGATTCTCTAAATCAGAGGTGGGGAACATCTGGCTCTGGGGCTATTTAAGGCCCGTAACATCATTTGGTCTGGCCCTGCCAAGGCAGTAGGAGTGAGTTTATTAAATGTTTGACCAAGCATAGCAACCTAATTTTTAAGTTGGTAATTTTGTATGTCCTGAGAATGATGCTATAAGTATCCAATGGCCCTTGGCAGAAGGTTCCCCAACCCTGTTCTAAATCATGAAACGTTACATATAAATATATGGATATGTACTTAGATGTATATATAGACATATAGGTAAATGACATACATAGAAGCTATTGAAACATCACTTTTCTAGAGTTTGCTTTACCATGCTGTATAAATATTTCAATATTTTAAGTCATTCTGAATTATATAAAAGGTTTCAGCACAGTAAGAGGATATAATGGTCATTTTTCTTTAGTGAAAAGATAAATTAAAATCATTGTTATAAAATGCCCCCAGAAGTAAATAGAGAAGTCAACACATTTGAAATTTTAAACTCCACATACCCAAACCCAGTTCATTGCTAATTTTATTATCTTTATTATTGAAAGTTTTACATATGTCCCTAGGGCTGAGGCCATGGCCATTGCTGGTGCTGACAGGACACTGACCACCATACAGGTGGGGAGGAGTCCCAACTTGTAGACCTTTTTCTAACATATGCTTTTTTGGTCCCTAGAGAGATTTTAATTTTCTTTCTGATATTTTCAAGACCCTTGCTGTTCCCTTGTCTCAGTAACATTTTTCTTCCATTACTAACTTCCCATCACTTCTTCCTTCTGCTGTTTTCCATTTCCTACTTTTATAAAGTTTATAAACTAATATTCAAGCATCCATGGTATAAATAACAGGTTTTTTGTTATTTTTTACTTTTTTGGAGGATATGTTTTAAACTTAAAAACTGATTCTACTCCATCTCACCCCTGTTTTTTCTCCTTCCATGAAGTCTCAAAAATTTGTAGGCTCAGTTTTGATTAAAGTAGTTACGTTTGAAATAAGTTAATGCATTATTGGTCTTCTACTTTGCAAAATATGACTTCTTTACCCATTCTGTTATAATTTGTTGGGACTCAGTGGCAGTAGATTCCTTTGGAGCTAACGTTGCTCTAGCTAGAAAATTTATCTGAAACCCCAGATGTTACCTGTGTTCCATGGAGCTGGGAAGGAGAGGGGCGGGGCCTGATACAGTCTTGCCTTTGGTAGGGAAGGTTCTGCCTGCTGACCATCTCGCTGTGTGTCCATTAGGCGAAGAAAGCGTGACGAGGACCGGCACGACATCAACAAGATGAAGGGGTACACGCTGCTCTCGGAGGGCATCGATGAGATGGTGGGCATCATCTACAAGCCCAAAACCAAAGAAACCCGGGAGACGTACGAAGTGCTGCTCAGCTTCATCCAGGCTGCCCTTGGGGACCAGGTGAGGCAGCCAGAGGGTGACGTCATGGTTCTGGAGAGGGAGAGAGGGACAACTGGAAGGAGCCAGGAGACCCTTGTCTGTAGTGTCCCTCTGAGGGCTGTGTCATCTTGCTGAGACTTACTTTATGTGGGATAGCACTTTGCATGTCTTATGTCTTACAGTCCTCATGTTAGCTCTGATTAGGTGCTGCTAACACTCGTTTTCAGTTTTATAGAGGAGAGATGTGAGGCAAAGAATAGTTACGTGATTCCCCCAGGTCACAAAGGTTGTATTTGCAGAGCCAGGTTAAGAGCCCTGTAGTCAGTGCCCAGAATCTGCTCTTAACCCCAGTGTATGTGTGTGGTGAGATTCAGGACCTTTATGAGGCTCAGAGAGGCTCTGGTGAGGCGGGTGCTAGAGGAGGTGAGGACAGAATTACCAAAAGTTTGGCGGGCTAGAGGGAGATCTGGAGAAATGTGGCAGACTAGCGGAAGTCATGTCCTGCTTCCTCAGACCACCTGACTAGCATTTTTTATTTAAATGTATTTTTATTGATTTCAGAGAGGGAGGGAAAGGTGGAGAAAGATATAAATATCATTGATGAGAGATAATAATAGATTGGCTGCCTCTTGCATGCCCCCTATTGGGGATCAAGCCCACAACCATAGCCCTGACCGAGAATTGAACTCTTTGTTCATGGTTTGATGCTCAACCACTGAGCACACTGGTGGGCAATGGTGGCATTTTTCATTAATGTTAATGAAAATGATCAGAACCTCCTATACAGGTTTTAAAGGGGTGTGACTAGTTGTCACATAAAGCTGGACTGTGGTGTGCTGCCTCTCTGTTCTAAATGTTTTTATTGTTTTGTGTGTTTTTTTGTGACCAGCCACGTGATATTCTTTGTGGGGCAGCTGATGAAGTTCTAGCTGTCCTAAAGAATGAAAAGCTTCGTGACAAGGAAAGGAGAAAGGAGATTGACCTGTTGCTGGGGCAGACAGATGATACCAGATACCATGTGCTGGTGAACTTGGGCAAGAAGATCACAGACTATGGCGGAGACAAGGAAATCCAGAATATGGGTAATCGAGCTTATTATGTCCTGCTCATATTAACTGACTGCTTGATGACCCCTAAATGTGGCCTTCTAGTTTCAGTCATTAAAACAGCTGGATGTGTCAGTTCCCATAACCTGTTTGGTGTGTTTTGAGGAGTAATGATTGATGCATACCGGAATCCTGATAACAGAAGCCATTTCTTACTCTATTATTATATAGAACACTAGAGGCCCAGTGCACGCCCTCTGGCAGTCTGGGATCCCTTGGGGGATGTCTGCCTGCCATGAAGGCAGGAGAGGCTCCAACCAACTGCAGCTGTGCTTGCCAGGAGCCCGGCTTCTGGCTGAGCGGTGCTCCCCCTTTGGGAGTGCACTAACCACCGGGGTGCAGCTCCTGCATTGAGCGTCTGCCCACTGGTGGTCAGTGTGCATCATAGTGGCCTGTTGTTCCGCCATTCGGTTGGTTTGCATATTAGGGCTTTATATAGGATGGGATGGGGGAGGGGGATTGGGCAGAGCCTGGGGGACTCAAGTGGTTGAGCAAGCAGAGCAGGTCACATCCAAGGCTGGCTGGTCAGAGGCCTCATTGGTGGCAGTACAGATGACTCTCTTGTGTTGATCCTTAAGTGTCTGTGAGTCCTTAGACCCGACATCTGTCCTGAGGAGAGGCCAGTCGTGCACTTGCGGAGAAAAAGCGCCCTGTAGTGCCTCATTTCATTACTGTTTCTCTAATCCCTCCTTGTTTCAGATGACAACATTGATGAGACCTATGGTGTGAATGTACAGTTTGAGTCTGATGAGGAGGTGAGTGTAAAACAAATGGACCTAGTTTATTCTTGTTTTTTGAAATTATCATCTTCAGGTTTTATAAAGCAAATTAAACTTATAAATCAATGCAGTAATTTAAAATAAACTAAGTGCATCAGCAAAAAGAAAGATATACTGAAGGAGTATGCTGCCACATTTTAACTACATTTTAATCTTATTGTGATAATGTCCCACCGGTCAGTGCTCTGTCCTACTGCCAGTTTCAAAAGATGTACATTTGCCCAAGAGCATGGGCATGTTTTGTATGGTTGCTTTAAATAACGGTTGCAGTAGCCACTGAGGTTTATGAGCTAATCATTATTGCTTGACTATAACTAAATAAGAAACAAGGGGGCTCTTGAAAAATCTTTGCAAAGTTGCCCTAGATTTCTCAGTGGTTGGATTTGGCTCATGAAGGGAAAATGCTGGCCTTGGAATATATCCTAGGACGGGAAGAAGGGGCAGCACAGAAGAGTCGGAGAGAGCACCAAGCTGGGAGCCAGGAGGTCTGAATTTTGGTCCTGTATGTTGGGCAGGTCATTTTGCTTCAGTTTCACTATAAAATGTGATAAATGAAATAGTTGACTGCAGTACAAGTAATAGAATTTCAGAGTTTAAGTAGCAATGCTTTGCTTGTAGAACTCATTCATCTAACAAATACTATTTGTTAAGTGCCTGCTTTACACATAATACTGTGCCGAGTCCATAGTGTAGTGTGAGCCTGTGTGTAAGTAAAGACGGGTGAGCATGCACTTCCGGATCCAAGCATGCTTCTGCAGAGCTCGTATCTCCTGCCAGCTGCTAGCTCCTTTTTACATACAGTATACTGATTGTGTGGTTAAGAGGGACTGTGGTCCAGTTGGTTGCCTTTGTGGCGGCCTCCAGTAAAAAGCAGAAAAGAGAGTAGACGCACCTTATGAAGCCATGCCACGAGGACTTAGACTACTTGCATACCGAGGTTATCCCCTTAAATGGACTCTGGATAAGCCTGGTCCCAATTGTGCTAACCAACCTTAAGTGACTCGGGAAAGGTTCTGTGGTGATGTCAGAATTCGCTCCAAATCATGGGTTGAGTTTCGGCTCTTTCCACAGGAAGGCGATGAAGATGCTTACGGGGAAGTTCGAGAAGAGGCATCCGATGACGACATGGAAGGGGATGAGGCTGTGGTGCGCTGCACCCTCTCAGCTAATGTGAGTATGGTCTGCTCTTGCCCCAAGTCTGCACGCCAGGTCCTTCCCATATCATTTATTGAGCTCCCTTTTTATTTCATTGTTTGTTTTTAGAGAGAGAGGAAGGGAGAGGGATAGAGAGATAGAAACATTGATGAGAGAGAAACATCGATCATCCTTCTACACTCCCCCTACTGGGGATTGAGCCTGCAACCTGGGCATGTGCCCTGACCAGGAATTGAAGTCGACCTTTTCATTCCTGATCATGCTCAACCATTGGGCCACACCAGCCGGGCTTGAGCTCCTTTTTTATAGTGTGAGCTGTAATAAACATTTACGGTCTCTGTTTCCTTATTTGATTTTAGTCAGTCGACCTCCCTCCCAGGGGCGTGTATTGATGGGATATGTTGATGAGTTTGGTGTGTTTCCAAACTCAGGATAGCAGACTTTTCTTTCCCCGGGAAAGCTCTTTCCAGAGCTGGGCTGTGGGTGGCTGGTAGTGCTCCTCTGCAGGGTGATGACGAAGTAGTTGGGCAGACAGTCGTGGTGAACTCAGTGCCTGGTGCTTGTGCAGCTTGTAGCCTCTGGTGAGCTGATGAGTTCTAAGAAGAAGGATTTGCACCCTCGGGACATTGATGCATTTTGGCTGCAGCGGCAGCTCAGTCGCTTCTACGATGATGCCATTGTATCGCAGAAGAAGGCAGACGAAGTGTTGGAAATCTTAAAGGTATGGCCAAGGTCATGTATTTGCATTTAGAGTATCTTCGGGGATGGACAGTGTATGGAGCAGATGTCTGCGTCCTTAATCGTGGTGTTATCTTCTCTGCAGACGGCCAGCGATGACCGGGAGTGTGAGAACCAGCTGGTGCTGCTGCTCGGTTTCAATACGTTCGATTTTATTAAAGTGCTGCGGCAGCACAGGATGATGAGTGAGTCACAGTGCCCTTCTGTAGCGGGCGTGCACGTGTGCCTGAGGCTGTTGTCATGGCTTCAGCACATGTTTCGTTCATTTCCTTTCTACCCCAAGGCTTAAAGTTGATTTTATTTACTGCCTCTCACCTTCTCTTCTTTTGCTGTTGACAGTTTTATATTGCACCTTGCTGGCCAGTGCACAGAGTGAAGCTGAAAAGGAAAGGATCATGGGAAAGATGGAAGCTGATCCAGAGTTATCCAAGTTCCTCTACCAGCTCCATGAGACGGAGAAGGAGGATCTGATCCGGGTAAGGGCTGGGCTGGCTTTTCTGTCTGAGTCTGGAGCTGGAGTGTTTGGTTTGGAAAAGAGGCATCAGTTACAAGATAGCACATAAAGCTAAATGCCTCCTAACTGGAAGATGAAGAAGTAAAGTATTTATCTAAATGTTTTGAGGTTTGTCAGTGGCACAGATAAGAACTGACAAGTTCACACTGTTGTGGTCGGGAGCCCAGCCCTGCGGGCTCTTTCCTGTTTGTGCAGTAAGTCATGGTATCTCCTAAAAGGAAAGGAAAGGACGTGTGTTTGCTGAAGAGGGAGAGCCGTCAGTTGACCGTCTGCTTTTGAAATCCCACATTATGCATTGTTGCCTTAAAGCCGTTTCTTGTTTCCATCATCTGGTGGCCCCCGGGGCAGGTATCTGAGCATAAGGGCTGTCTTTCTGGTTTGGGATTGCTGGTCAGCAACCGTGAGTCAAGCTCAACTAAGGAGGGACTGAAAAGGACACGAACCCGGAGTGGTCAGAAATCATTTTCTCTTTCCCATTGCAGGAGGAGCGGTCCCGGAGGGAGCGGGTGCGGCAGTCCCGCATGGACACCGACCTGGAAACCATGGATCTGGACCAGGGCGGGGAGGTCGGTGTTCGGCCCTGTCCGAGGCTGTGGTGGTGGAAGCGCCTTTGCTCGGCTCCTCACTTTGTGTTTCTGTTTTTCCTGCTGTCAGGCTTTGGCTCCGAGGCAGGTTCTGGACTTGGAGGACCTGGTTTTTACCCAGGGGAGCCACTTCATGGCCAACAAGCGCTGTCAGCTTCCAGATGGATCCTTCCGGCGCCAGCGCAAAGGCTACGAGGAGGTGCACGTGCCTGCTCTGAAGCCCAAGCCCTTCGGCTCCGAGGAAGTGAGTTCCTTGCTTCTCGGTTTTCTCCTCAGCTCACCTCCCTTCCTGTCAGGATCTCAGCTCATTGACCACATGTGGCCTTGTCTCGTAGACAGTTTATTCCAGAAGTGGAAGCTTTCTGATTTTGAGCCCAGGGGACAATAGTGGTCTGGCCTCCAGTGGGGAGTGCTCAGGGAGCTTGCCAGGAGATGTGGTCCTGGGGTCCCTGCTCAGAGTGCTGCCAGTTGAGTAGGATTACCTTTCTTCTTCCAGCAACTGCTGCCAGTGGAGAAGCTGCCCAAGTACGCCCAGGCCGGATTCGAGGGCTTCAAGACGCTGAACCGGATCCAGAGTAAGCTCTACCGGGCCGCCCTGGAGACAGACGAGAACCTGCTGCTGTGCGCTCCCACGGTAAGCACTGCCCGCTGCCGCTTCTTAGGGAATGTGGTGTCTGTTTTTGGTGGCAAGAGGGTTCATCTCCACCCACACCCCCAATTCTTCGTTCTTTGGTGGAGGAGATGTTGAGTGGGTGAATAAAGTTCTGGATGTGCTCTAGTCTGTTTTGGTGGTAAGTCCACAGGAGTAAGTAAACGGGCCTCCTCATCCCCGGCCTCTGTCGCAGGGCGCCGGGAAGACCAACGTGGCCCTGATGTGCATGCTCCGCGAGATCGGGAAGCACATTAACCCGGACGGCACTATCAACGTGGACAACTTCAAGATCATCTACATCGCCCCGATGCGCTCCCTGGTGCAGGAGATGGTGGGCAGCTTTGGGAAGGTAAGGGCGGGCTCCTCCAGAAGGTGCTGTCTGCAGCATCACTGCTTCCGGTGTCAGGGCGTCTGCAGTGCCTCAGCTGGCGTTTCCACTTCAAAGGTGGTACTTGGCCCAAGTACAGCGTGTTTTAGAACCAAGAATGTCTTTGGCCTTTTCTGGCCTTGGCAAGGGTGTGTCATCTTTTTGTCACCCTGAGCACAGCAGTTTTCTCCAGTTCTCCTGGGCACTGTGGGAGTAGCTGTGTGGCCCTCAGATGGCAAGGTTGATAAAGACCTGCTGCTGCTAGACCAGGTCCTGTGACTTGCGCCTTTCCATTTCCCCCTTGTGTGTGGTGCTCCCAGAGAGCCTTTGCTTCACTTGCCTAAGTGTAAACTTGGATTTGTTCTTAGGCTGATCTAATTCACCTGCTGTTTCCTTGATGGGTTGATACCTACTGCCAATGCCCTGTGCCCAGACTTCTCAGACAGTTTGGTGCCAAGGCCCCCTGCAAGCATTCTTGCCTGACCTGCCTTTCCTCCACCAGCGCCTGGCCACATATGGCATCACTGTTGCAGAACTTACTGGCGACCACCAGCTGTGCAAGGAGGAGATCAGTGCCACTCAGATCATTGTCTGCACCCCTGAGAAGTGGGACATCATTACCCGCAAGGGCGGGGAGCGCACCTACACCCAGCTTGTGCGGCTCATCATTCTGGTAAGCAGGGGCACTTGTCTGGTTCAGAAACTGGTCTCCAGTCACTGGCCTTTGTAATGACCTCTGTTGTCAGCATTGCTTTTACCATTAAATGAGAGTCTGCACTTCAGTGAGAATTTCCCAGTAGGTGCACAGTGATTGCCATATTATTCTTGATAACTTTTTTATGTTTGAAATATTTTGAGAGAGATGTAAACAGACAGAGGAAAAATTGTGATTTCCCAGAACATCAAAGGACTTTATAAACAAATAGTCCGTTCCCAGAGGGAATGAGTGAGGAGTCAGGATGTTGTGTTCCATCGAAGCAGAAGCGCCCGGACCAGTGCCCGAGTGTGGGTGTAGTTTACCTTGTCTGGGAAAGCAGAAAGGGGAGCTCATGTCATGCTCAGTGATCCAGAGGAGGGCCGGCAAGCTTTGGCTGCTGGTTTTTGTCTGTTGGAACACAGCCTTTTATTTTAATTTTAAAATTTCTTTATTGATTAAGGTATTACATATGTGTCCTTATTCTCCTATTACCCCCCAACCCCCCATGTATGCCCCCATCCCCCTGTTGTCCACAGCCTTACTTTTAGTTGAGGTAGTGTTTATAGCTCCTTTTGTGCTGCCATGATTGAATTGAATATTTGTAACTAAGTGTGGCCCATAAGCCTGAAGTATTGACTATCTGGCCCTTTAAGGAAAATTTTGCTGGCTCCTGTTTTGGAGCCTCGTTACTCAGTCGTCGTCTTCTATTTTAAAAAATATATATTTTATTGATTTTTTTACAGAGAGGAAGAGAGGGATAGAGAGTTAGAAACATCGATTAGAGTCATCGATCAGCTGCCTCTTTCACACCTCCCATGGGGATGTGCCCGCAACCAAGGTACATGCCCTTGACCGGAATCGAACCCGGGACCTTTCAGTCTGCAGGCTCTATCCCCTGAGCCAAACCGGTTTCGGCTGCTCAGTCTTTTTTTTTTCCCCCGGCACCTCAGTCTTGATAGAAATACAGTCCTGCCCTAGTTGGTTTGGCTCAGTGGATAGATTGTTGGCCTATGGACTGAAGGGTCCGGGTTCGATTCCAGTCAAGGCCATATGCGTGGGTTGCTACCTCAATTCCCATGGTGCGTGTTAAGGAGCCCATCATTGATGTTTCTATCCCTCTTTCCCTCTCCCTTTAGCTCTGAAATAAATAAGAAAATATTTTTAAAAAAGAAATACAGAGTTCCTGCCCCACCCCAAAGTTACTGAAATGCAGTGTGATTTTAATAAGGTCCCCTGCTGCTTTGTGTCCAACCCGAAACGTGAGAAGCACTGCCCTGTGATCCGCCATTTGATACACAGTGAGGGTGAAATCTCACCAGAGGTGAAGTCTTATTTGATATAAATGTGGTTTGATCAGAAGCTTCCTTTGCAGTAAAGAAATACACCTCTGGGTGAAGTATCAGGTTTCCTTGCAGTAAAGCATTGTTTCACTGAACTATGGCCAAGCAGCTCATGGGAGAGCATGTTATTTCTGGGGGTGTTTCAGGGTAAATTTTGTCTCCTCATTGGTTTATCCAGGCTTGGGATCCCTTTTCTGGTCTTTATTTGGCATACTAGGTGTGTACCTACAAAATGCGACTGCTCTGAGGAAAGCTCCATTTCTCCAGTCCTAGAGGTGCTATCTCTCCTTTCTCAGGATGAAATCCACCTCCTCCATGATGACAGAGGTCCTGTCTTGGAAGCGTTGGTGGCCAGGGCCATCCGGAACATTGAGATGACCCAAGAGGAAGTCAGACTCATCGGGCTGAGCGCCACTCTCCCCAACTACGAAGATGTGGCCACATTTCTGCGTGTTGATCCTGCCAAGGGCCTCTTCTACTTCGACAACAGGTATGAGAAGAGAGGGGGAAGTTTAGCCAGGTGACCTTCCTGTTGTCTTTTCCCTTTGCCAAGGAGCTCCGTTGGATTGGGTTTAGGAAGGGCCTTTGGGTTTTGATGTGGTGTAACCTGAAAAAGAGGAGTAGAGCTCCTGGGCAGTGAAGAGGACCATTTATTTTCTCAATATTTTGTGCCAGAAGCCTCATTTGTCTAACTGTTGGTCTTCTAGCTTCCGCCCAGTGCCTCTGGAACAGACCTATGTAGGCATCACAGAGAAAAAGGCTATCAAGCGTTTCCAGATCATGAATGAAATAGTCTACGAGAAGATCATGGAACACGCGGGGAAAAATCAGGTGTGTGTGTGGTTTCTTATCATTTTTTGAACTCTGTTCTTGCAAATTCTTGATTTACTGATAATTAGACAAGATTGACAAAGATAAAGAGAGAAGACACAACACAAATCACCAATATCAGAAATGAAATGGGATATTACACAAACTTTTGCCATTGAAAGCATAATAAAGGAATACTTTGACCACTTTTTGCACATAAATTTGACAATTTGGAAGAAATACTCCATTTTTTTTAAAACTACCAACTACCTTTGCTCAGACTTTTCAGTTTGGTGCCAAGATGATATAACTTAGATGACAGAGGTAATCTGACTTGTGCTATAAGCCATTAAAGAAATTGAATGTGTAGTCTAAATTAAACTCCCAGAAAAGAAATCCCCAGGTGCAGATAATCAGTCTGTCTCTGTGTGACCCAGGGTCCTTCCATAAAAGAGCTGGGCGCTTATGCTAAAAATGTAACACAGTCTAAGTGAAGATAACAGCTAGTGGGAGGGAGCATTTGACTAGAAAGTAGTATGTAATTTTTTAATTGAAAACTGACATCAGGCATGTTAACCAAGACTGAAAACTAAGTAAAAGTAACAGGTTATGCATTTGTTTTTGTCTGATAAAAAGCATTGTATTTAGGTGAGGAGATGAATTTAGTGAAGAGGCATGTCTTTTCTTGGCACTAAATACTTGGAGAACTGTATTTCCTAGAAAATGGTGCTCGTGTCATCCTGCCCGTTAAAGGAATTGAATTTATAACGTCCTTCTATCAAGGGCAGTGCCCGTCACGTCATGAGTATTTAGCTATTGTTTTGCAGACACGTGCTTCAGGTGGCTTAGAATCTTACCAGGTGCCTGGACACAGATTCTTACTTGAGATCCCTAAGTGTGCATTGTCGCGGTGTGTAAACTTGCTGCTAATGACGTTGCTGGCAGTTTGGGTTCCCAGCGCAGGACTCTCACTGGACTGGGTGGTTCATTCTCTTAGGATCTTACAGCCAGGATCAGGCTTCTGAGCCAGTGCATTCCTGCCGTGGCTCCTCTGGCCCGCAGCTTCTGGCTTATGCTGCTGCAGCCTCTGCATCTTGCTGCTGTGTGAACTATGTCTTGACTGTGACAAACCTGGTTTCCACTTAGGTGCTGGTGTTTGTCCACTCCCGGAAGGAGACTGGGAAGACGGCCAGGGCCATTCGGGACATGTGCCTGGAGAAGGACACCCTGGGTCTGTTTCTGAGAGAGGGCTCCGCCTCCACAGAAGTCCTTCGGACGGAGGCAGAGCAGTGCAAGGTGAGGAGAGACAAGCCGGCTCCTCCCTGGAACTGGCTCAGCTGAGGTGTCCAGACAGTCCCTCAGGGCTGCACCGGGTGCTGCTGTGCCACGCAGTTAGGTCGATTCTCAGCATGTGTCTGTGTGGTGTAGGTTGAGGGGGGAGGGCTCGTGGGAGGAGGCTTTGTCCTCCTTGGGAGAGCCCCCTGTGAGGCTCCTCTCACCGCCTGTTCTCTGTTCCTCAGAACCTGGAGCTGAAGGATCTGCTGCCCTACGGCTTTGCTATTCATCATGCGGGCATGACCAGAGTGGACAGGACACTTGTAGAGGACCTTTTTGCTGATAAACACATTCAGGTGATGGCCGAAGCACAGACTTCAGAGACCCGAAATGTCAAAGTCTGTGCCTTGAAATGTCAAAGTCTGTGCCGTACACTTGCACCTGTTTTTCGTTGTTTGTGGCAGGGCCTTCCTTGTCTGCTCCCTCTCGTGGAGCCTGAGCATGTGATTGTCTAGTAACCCCAAGTTGATTACTATAGGTCTGTACTTCTGCCTCTCAGGCATTTCTGGGAACTTGTTAGGTTGGTTATTGACTAGATGAGGTGCCCAAGGAGCCCTTCCTCTTTATTCTGGCCTCGCACTGCCAAGGATGGGCCACCTCAGTCCTGCTAGAAGCTCTGGGGCTGGTTACCTAAAGGAGTTGGCGATATTGACCTCTGGTTTCCTTATTACCTTGCTTTATCTTTTAGGTTTTAGTTTCCACAGCAACTCTGGCTTGGGGTGTGAATCTCCCCGCACATACAGTCATCATCAAAGGCACCCAGGTGTATAGTCCAGAGAAGGGGCGCTGGACAGAGCTGGGAGCACTGGACATTCTGCAGGTACGGATCCTTTGTGTCTGTTCTGGGTTGGAAAGAGTACCCTGCTTATAGAATGCAAGGATGCTGGAAATATGGCAGATGGCAGCTGAGGAGAAGCTTGGAATCCCTTCCAGCATCCCTGTGGCCTCAGCCCTCTTGGTTTGCTGTGTCTGCCCTAGATGCTGGGACGAGCCGGAAGACCCCAGTATGACACCAAGGGCGAAGGCATCCTCATCACATCTCATGGGGAGCTTCAGTACTACCTGTCCCTCCTCAACCAGCAGCTTCCTATTGAGAGCCAGATGGTGTCAAAGCTGCCTGACATGCTCAATGCGGAAATCGTGCTGGGGAATGTCCAGAATGCAAAGGTAGGGAGGCACTGCTCTTGGCACCGCTTGCCTTTCCCAGAGAGGCCAAGGTGTCAGGAGTGGATGGTCTCTGGTGCTTCGGGCTGACATTTTCACTTGTTATAAAATACTAGTAGCTCGCTGCTGCATTCCAGTAGCTCTCTGTTTGCTGCCCCACCTTCTGTAGCTCCCCTGCCCCTCCTACCTCCCCCTCATAGTTTGCTGCCGCCCTCCTGTAGCTCTCCACCCACTGCTCTGCTCTCCTGTAGCTCCCTCCTCCCCTACCCCCCATAGCTTGCTGCTCTGCCCCCTCCTGTAGCTCTCTACTGTCTGCTTATAGCTCGCTGCCCCACCCTCCTGCTGATCTGTGGTCTGGTCGATACACCATGAAGCATATTATATCTTTATTATTATATTACATCTTTATTATATAGGATTAGAGAGAGAAAAGATATTAGGACCCTCTTTTTTCATGATGAAATATTATAAATATTGTAATAAGATAAACATTCTTGTAGTTGGGAGGTAAATTCTAATAATTTCATTTGGACACCAGTTCTCCATGCTAAGATGCACGAGTTTTCTCTCATAGGATGCAGTGAACTGGCTGGGCTATGCCTACCTGTATATCCGAATGCTCCGATCCCCAACCCTCTATGGCATCTCTCATGACGACCTCAAGGGAGACCCCCTACTGGACCAGCGCCGGCTGGATCTGGTTCATACTGCTGCCTTGATGCTGGATAAGAACAACCTGGTCAAGTATGATAAGAAGACGGGCAACTTCCAGGTGAGGGGGCTGAGGGATGGAAGTAGGGGCTCAGCAGAAGCCATCATCCCAGGAGACATGTTCAGACCGCTCTTACTCTGAGCACTGCCTCATGCCATTGCCTGGAGCAGTAGAAAACAGGTGGGGCTGCACTGTGCACTGTGCTGACTGAGCCCAAGAACTCCTGAAATGGCGCAGTCAAGTCTGTCAGCGCCTCCTTTCTGTAACGTGAGTGGAGGTGGCTAATTTGTCTGTCTTTTCTGTGTGGGCATCAGCTCACTATAGGGCAGATTATTGTGCCATCTTTCTTCATGTGCTTGGGCCAGGCTCTTGTATTGTGATGTGTTCACCCAGTGGGCACCTGTTGTTTGCAACGAGAGGTCGCAGCTCAGCATTGGATTGCGTCTTCCTTCTTCCCAGGTGACAGAACTGGGCCGTATAGCCAGCCACTACTACATCACCAACGACACAGTGCAGACCTACAACCAGCTGCTGAAGCCCACTCTGAGCGAGATTGAGCTCTTCAGAGTCTTCTCGTTGTCTTCAGAGTTCAAGAACATCACTGTGAGAGAGGTGCGGCCACGGCACTTTGGGACGGGTACCTGGTCCTCACCGCCGTCACTGTGTGGGTTCTCTCCTCTGCCACCTGGCTTTCCCCTGACCTGTTTCCTTCCGTGGCAGGAGGAGAAGCTGGAACTGCAGAAGCTGCTGGAGAGGGTGCCCATTCCCGTAAAGGAGAGCATTGAGGAGCCCAGTGCGAAGGTAAGCCCGCACTTCTGCTTGGGGTAAGGCTTTTACGTGGTTTTTAGGATCGTCTGTAAGATGGGGGTTTGTGCTTGGCTATCCTGCTTGGTTCTCCCAGCATACTTCTCATCAGCTACTTAATGTCTAACTCAAGAGCTGTAGAAGATCTTACCTGGCGTGCATGCCCGGAGCAGACTGTGATCTATTTCCTTGGACTATCCAATAATTGGCTGCCTTCTGGCTGACCTTGCTTTTTCAGATCAATGTGCTGCTCCAAGCCTTCATCTCACAGCTGAAGTTGGAGGGCTTTGCACTGATGGCTGACATGGTGTATGTCACACAGGTGAGGGCAGGGTTTTACCACCGGGAGAGGGCCTGAACAGTTCCTCCCGTGTGCTGTGTGCGTTTTGGAGAATGTGGGCCAAACACATAAGGAAGGGAGTGCTGGGGTTGCCCTAGCTGGCTCATTGGTTCACGTGTGAAAAAGCTGCTCTGTGTCTCTGCTCGTGGGTGTGCAGGAAGGTAAGGCCTTGAGCGAGTACTGAGGCCTCCAGAGAGAGAGCCACACACAGCGGGCTTCCCTAGAGAGGACTTCCCTCTGCGGCCACTGTCCAGAATTGGTGAAAGGCTTTGTTATCTGCTCTTTGTTAAACTTTACTTCTTCTTCTTCTTTTTAAATTTCTTTATTGATTAAGGTATCACATATTTGTCCTCAACCCCCTCATTCCAATCCCCCATCCCTCCTTATTCATGCCTCCCCCCCCCCATTGTCCTTGACCACTGGTTAGGCTCATATGTGTGCACACAAGTCCTTTGGTTGATCTCTCCCTTTTATCCCCACCCTCCCTCTGAGGTCCAACAGTCTGACCCATGGTTCCTTATCTCTGGGTCTGTTCTTGTTCATCAGTCTGTGTTGTTCACCATTTCCCCTAGATGAATGTAAACTTTACTACTGAAAGCAAGTCACTAGCATCTTACTCTTGCTAGAGCCCTAAATGCTAAATGGGCCAAAAACTTTAAAATCACAGTGGAGCTTTAGGTTAAAATGTATGGTGAGCTCAAGCTGCCTTTTCTAGTTAGTCTGTGTTTAGCAAGTATCTACTGTATAGAGGGGGAAAGAGTAATTACAGAGGGACTTTGTTGTTTTTGGATTTTTAAATTGATTTTTAGAAAGGGAAGAGAAAAAATGTAGAATGAAACATCAATAGGCTGCCTCTTGCAATACCCCTACTGGGGACAGAGCCATGTGCCCCAAAACGGGGTTTGAACCTTTCAGTACACTGGACGACACCCAACCAACGGGCCACGCCAGTCAGGGTGAGGGACTTTGTTTTTGAGTTGGAGAGGCTGATTGCATCTGAGTGAGGCGGTTTAACTGCAGAGGAGGGACACAGGGAATGAAATGCTTCATCTTTCTCCAGTCGGCAGGCCGGTTGATGCGGGCCATCTTTGAAATTGTCCTGAACCGAGGTTGGGCACAGCTTACAGACAAGACCCTGAATCTCTGCAAGATGATCGATAAACGCATGTAAGGACTTGGGGTGCTGGCAGCTGGTCACCATGTTGGGGTCCCAGGTTGAGAGTGGTGGGAGTTCACATGACCTCTGGCCCTGAAATGGGACATGGCCCTGGGGAAGCTGAGAAGAGAGAAGGCCCTGAGGGGTGGAGCCGGGGAGTGGGCACAGGGTGGTGGTGAGGGTTGGCTCTCAGGTCCCACAACTGGCACGGTTTCCAGTGTCTGTTTAACAGCTGATCTATCAGGAGCCATGATGAGGGCAGCTTGTCACAGGCCCTGCACAAGGGGTTAAACAGTTGGTTTTCTTTCTGGGTAGGTGGCAGTCCATGTGTCCGCTGCGTCAGTTCCGGAAACTCCCCGAGGAAGTCGTGAAGAAGATTGAGAAGAAAAACTTCCCCTTTGAGCGTCTGTACGACCTGAATCATAATGAGATAGGTGTGTGGGAAGCTGTCACCCACCCGGTTTACAGCCCAGATGCCTTTCTAAGCCTTCATACTTTCCAGGTCCTAGGCCTTGTGCCTAATATCCCGGTCACCTCTCGTGGCCCATTCAAACACTGGTCTTGGCCTTTGACTCATTTGGGCTCCACTGAGAGCGAATGGAACAGCCTGCCACACTGGAATAGAATCTGCTCCTTCCTGGAGGCTCGAGTGTGCGGACAGGATTGGTGGGCTGGGCTGCAGCCCCTGTGCCCTCTGTGTCTTCACAGGGGAGCTCATCCGCATGCCGAAGATGGGCAAGACCATCCACAAATACGTACACCTGTTCCCCAAGTTGGAGCTGTCGGTGCACCTGCAACCCATCACACGCTCCACCCTGAAGGTGGAGCTGACCATCACGCCGGACTTCCAGTGGGACGAAAAGGTAAGCTCTCGCTTGGCAGAGGGGCTGGCTTCAGCGTGATTTGAGGAGAGCTGGGTTGGAGGTGCTGCTCACATTCCTTCTGCTTGTGCATGCTTTCAGGTCCATGGTTCGTCCGAGGCATTCTGGATTCTGGTGGAGGATGTGGACAGTGAGGTGATACTGCACCATGAGTATTTTCTGCTCAAGGCCAAGTATGCCCAGGATGAGCACCTCATTACGTTCTTTGTGCCCGTCTTTGAACCACTGCCCCCTCAGTACTTCATCCGCGTGGTGTCTGACCGCTGGCTCTGTGAGTGTCCCTCCGCACGGCCCCCTAGGGACAGGCCCTCCCAGGGTGGTTGTAGGAATAAGCTGGCTGGGGGAGAGCACATGCTGCCTGGGGTTCCGGGGTGCCTGGAGGGGGTCTGGAGCTGTCTGGTGAAGAGGACTGCCTGCCTTTTCTCCTGGCAGCTTGTGAGACCCAGCTTCCTGTCTCCTTCCGACACCTGATCCTGCCAGAGAAGTACCCACCTCCCACGGAACTTCTGGACCTGCAGCCCTTGCCCGTGTCTGCCTTGAGGAACAGCGCCTTCGAGAGCCTTTACCAAGATAAATTTCCTTTCTTCAACCCCATCCAGACCCAAGGTGGGTGTGTGGGTTCCCCTGCAGGCCTGGCAAGGCCACCGAGAGGTGTCATCTGGGCCAGAAGGGAAGTGTGCTCAGGTCTTGGCTGGCATGGCAGCCCTTCAGCGCCGGCTGACGGAGCACACCCGCTGCCCTCGCCCCTCACCCTCTCTCCTAGCCCCTCTAAGTCCTTGATGGGTAGATTTGCTTCTCTTCTTTGCGTGTCTCACCGAGGAGGTTGGTGGGAAAGAGTCTCATCAGTCGTGGTGCGTTGTCGTTTCTCAAGCTCGGGAGGCTGCCTGCCCCTGCCGCTCAGGTATTGGCCGTGGCCCAGTGTTGACTGAGGTCCCCCATCACTTTGGGTACCAGGCGTCCACAGAACACGCTTGTGCTCTGAGGGCACCACGGACATTTCTGTTCCTCCCACTAACACTATAGAGGGTTTACTATGTGAGATATTGCTGTCAGTGCCCTATTGGACAGACGGGGAAACTGAGGCAGAGAGCTACCCCGTTGAATGAGCAAATAAACAGGACTTGGATGTTCACCCAGTGTTGATTCCGGGGTTTGGCTGTTTCCTTCTTTCCACATTGGACTGTTTCTGGGAAGCGAGAGCATCGGAGGAGAGAAAGGCAGCCAGGGCCCTTTTGCTCTGTGTCTGGGCTCCGAGAAGACCAGCTATGAGGCAGAGAAGGAGACTCGGTCTGCTTTGCTTCTGCTTTTGTCCTACAGATCTTCCTGGAACGAGAACTCTTTACTTTTTAAAAATTTTTACTGACGTCAGAGGAAGGGAGAGGGGGAGAAAGATAGAAACATTAGTAATGAGAGGGAATCATTGATCAGCTGCCTTCTGCATGCACCACACATGGATGGAGCCTGCTACCCGGGCATGTGTCCTGACTGGGAATGGAATGGAGACTTCCTGGTTCATAGGTTGATGCTCAGCTGCTGAGCCATGCTGGCTGGGCATGGGACCGGAACTCTTGATCTTGACACCCCCCTGCCTTCTGTGTGGGAGGGGGACCTTTGAGGGGACTGACAGGCAGCCTGACTGGGAGGGGCTGCATCCCGTTGCCCCCTCAGTGCTCCTGCTGACTCTGTATGATGAGTGCTGCCCTGTCGGTTTGCAGTGTTTAACACCGTGTACAACAGTGATGACAACGTGTTTGTGGGAGCACCCACTGGCAGCGGGAAGACCATCTGTGCAGAGTTCGCCATCCTGCGCATGCTGCTGCAGAGCTCGGAGGGGCGCTGTGTCTACATCACCCCCATGGAGGCGCTGGCAGAGCAGGTAAGCAATGGGCTGTCACCTCTGTGCCTTCCCAGCGGCTGTCTCCATCTGTGAGTCCAGGTCAAGCTTCTTTAAGCCCCGAAATCTGGAGGGCTATTTGGGGCAGAACCATTTACTACTTTTTCTTGGTCATTCTTTCAGTCTGTGAACTGAAGAGCAGCGTCCCATTGCTTAAAAGTTGGTGTGGGTTATAAAGTAGCTCAGGAGCGACAGAGCAACGCGTCCCTCCCTTTGGCTCCTCAGTTCTTTCTCACACTTTCTGGCCCCTCTTCCTGCCTGCCTGCCTGCCAGGTGTACATGGACTGGTACGAGAAGTTCCAGGACCGGCTCAACAAGAAGGTGGTGCTCCTGACGGGCGAGACCAGCACAGACCTCAAGCTTCTGGGCAAAGGCAACATCATCATCAGCACCCCCGAGAAGTGGGACATCCTCTCCCGGCGCTGGAAGCAGCGCAAGAACGTCCAGAACATCAACCTCTTCGTGGTGGACGAGGTCCACCTCATCGGGGGCGAGAATGGGGTATGGCCTCACCTAGCAGCACACAGGGGGCTGCCACTGGCCAGACGACCTTGGCATTGGGCCTCATGTTTGACTCTGAGGTCAGGGACTAGGACATTTTCCCAGGAGGACTCTTGTCACCTTATTTCAAAGGAATGGTGTGAGACTTTTTGTGGGAATCTTAGTGGAGATTAGCTGCTGTGGAAGAGCCCTAGTCAGGGGAGGAACTAGGACCCATTTTGAGGGCATTGGGCTGTGCACGAAGGGTAACTCAGGGCCGAGGTGGCACCTGGGCCTGTGGTGACCGCTCCTCCCTCTGTCCTCTCTTCCAGCCTGTCTTGGAAGTGATCTGCTCCCGGATGCGCTACATCTCCTCCCAGATTGAGCGGCCCATTCGCATTGTGGCTCTTAGCTCCTCGCTCTCAAATGCTAAGGATGTGGCCCACTGGCTGGGCTGCAGCGCCACGTCCACTTTCAACTTCCACCCGAACGTGCGCCCTGTGCCCTTGGAGCTGCACATCCAGGTAGGACCCTCCTCCCGTTCCTCGTGGCCTCTGTGCAGGGTACCGGGTCTTGTAACCTCTGTCTCTCTTTCCCTGGTCCCCAGGGCTTTAACATCAGCCACACACAGACTCGCCTGCTGTCCATGGCCAAGCCTGTGTACCATGCAATCACCAAGCACTCGCCCAAGAAGCCTGTCATCGTTTTTGTGCCGTCCCGCAAGCAGACCCGCCTCACTGCAATCGACATCCTCAGCACGTGTGCGGCGGACATCCAGCGGCAGAGGTGGGCAGGGCTGGGCTCTGTCCACTTTCTCTTGTCTGCCTGGCTTCTGGGGGTGGGGCCACGGGAAGTTGGGTCATGGGAGGTTGGCGCACCCTAAAGGGTGGTCTGTTTATGAGGGTGGGGCTGGCCTCCCTCCGGCTAGGGGCTGGGTGACTACACAGTGGAGGGTGTTTGTGGGGCCAGAACCTCTCGAACTGAGCCAGTGTTGATGCTGCCCAGGTTCTTGCACTGCACCGAGAAGGACCTGATCCCGTACCTGGAGAAGCTGAGCAACTCCACGCTCAGGGAGACGCTGTTGAACGGGGTGGGCTACCTGCACGAGGGGCTCAGCCCCATGGAGCGGCGCCTGGTGGAGCAGCTCTTCAGCTCAGGTGAGAAGCCTGGTGGCTCAGCGTGAGAGGATCATCGCCAGAATGTGCAGGTGGTCTGCTTTTTTTAAAATTTTTTTATTTCAGGGAGAAACGGGGAGGGGAGAGAGAAGCATTAGTGATGAGAGAGAATCATTAATCGGCTGCCTCCTGCAAGCCTTCCTCCAACCCCCACTGGGGATCAAGCCGATAGCCTGGGCATGTGCCGTGACCAGGAATTGAACCGTGGTCGCCTGTTTCATAGGTCGATGGTCACCCACTGAGCCAATCCGGCCACGCTGGTCTGCTTTCAACTCCAGGTGTGGGTGCTAGTTCCCTGCAGCACCCTAGTCATTTTCAAACACTGTTTATTGAATCTGATATCGCATTCAGTTCCCCCAATAACCTTGTCATGTCGGTGGGACAGATGCTGTCCCTACTTGCTAGAGAGACAGCGAGGAGACACTCAAGGCTATATCATTTCAGAACCTGGTTTGCTAGGCTGGCCCTTTAGCCTCTCACCTGTTTCTCATGGACATCAGACTTACCACGGCCTCGGACCTCAGAGATGTGTAAATGGTATTAGCGTTTTGGCAGTGTGGAGCTGCGGGGGAGATGGTCCTGCCAGAATCGCCTCTTTCCAGATTGAAGCCCTTGAGTCTGTCTGGTTTGGGGCACACTCAGCTCAGTTTTGCTGCCATCGACTGAGCCAGCCCCATGGTTGAGTTGGCATTTTCCAGTGAGCAGGGCCAGTCAGGCAGGCGTCTAAGCCTAGCTTTTCCTGGGCTGGGAATCTTGTTCCAGGATTATGTCCTTGCCTCTAGGATAGTTCCCCAAGCAGGTGGTGCTGTCATGGAGCCACCTCCTGTAGTACTGCATCTGCCTTCTTAGTCACATCAGATCTGTTCCCAGCAAGCTTTGCACTTGTTTCTGAAACAAGGGAAACCCCTGCCTCAGCCAGGGAGCCCTGCCCTCAGTCTTCTCCTTCCCTCTGCTCAGGGGCCATCCAGGTGGTGGTAGCCTCTCGGAGTCTCTGCTGGGGCATGAGCGTGGCCGCCCACCTGGTGATCATCATGGACACCCAGTACTACAATGGCAAGATTCACGCGTGAGTCCCGCTGCGCTCCGCGCTAAGGGGAGCCTTTTGTAAAATGGACATAACACCTGCAGATCCAGAAACTCATTGTCACGGAGGAAAGTGTTTGGGCAGTCAGCAGCCGGCTGAGTTCCAACTCAGCCTGGTTTTGGGGAGAGTTTTCAGTCTAAGAACGGAGGCTCACGTTGGCTCTTACAGCCATCCTCCCATGTTGCAGTAAGAGGAGAACCAGGGATCATGGTACAACACTGTTTTATAACATCTATTTGAAATTTATTATTGTAGTCATTAGTGTATTACCTATATCTTTCTTGAAAAAAAAAAAAAAAAAAAAGGAGAACCAGAGAGTCTGAGCCAGAAGAAACCTTAGGGATTATGTAGTTAGACCTGCTCTGTAGATTGGGAAAGTGACTTGGTCCAGGTCACATACTCTTGGGGTGACATGAAGTAGATGATTTGATTTTTCTCAGAAAAAAGCTCAAATAATTTAACTCAATAATAGTATTTCCCGAAATGCAGATTATTTTTGAAATTAGTTTTACTTTTAATGTCTGAACCTACTTGTAGGCTTGGACTTAATTCAGGTGACTTGATAACTTATGAATTACACAGCTGTTAACTTTGGGCAGCTTGGCTTACATATGTGCTCTTTTGTTAGCAAGTTACTTTGCTTTTGCCATTAGATGATTTGTAGCTTTGAACCAAGGACCCTGAGCAACAAAGTCACAACTCTTAACTTGAAAACTGCAAGTGAAACTGGTGCCTCAGCACAGAAAGTCATAAACCCCGTGTTTGCTGTGACACGCCCATGTCTCCCCATGTTTGCATTTTATTCTGAGGTCGGGAGGCACGGCCTCCTGGGCGGTCCCTGTGTTGATGCACCGCCTCTGTCCCCTCCCACCAGGTACGTGGATTACCCCATCTATGACGTGCTCCAGATGGTGGGGCATGCCAACCGACCTCTGCAGGATGACGAGGGGCGCTGTGTCATCATGTGCCAGGGCTCCAAAAAGGTTAGCTCGGGGCCTCAGGATACAGGCTTTCTTTCCTCTCCTCATGGAGGCTTTAGTTTCTCCATTCTGTCTGTCAGATGCTTCTGTTGTTGTCCACATTGCTTTGTAATAAGCCTTTCAGCCCCAGGGAATTTTGTAGCCTTTGTTTTTGGTGCTCTTGTTGTGTCCATGGTCTTCGTCTGGCTGGTTCCATCTTTCTCCCGTGCTGTTCAGCCTGCACAACTCCGTGTATCCTGTCCTGTTGTGAAAGGAACCGCTGATGCCAGTGGGAACAGGCAAACATTCCTGGTGCAGACTTAGCTCACTTGTTGCAGCTGCTTTCCTCCATTTTGGTGTTGGCTGAGTCTGTCACACAAGGTCCATCTCTTCTTTGTGACCGGTGTCATTTACTAGTATTATCTCCCCTCCCTACCCACAGGACTTCTTCAAGAAGTTCTTATATGAGCCCTTGCCAGTGGAGTCTCACCTGGACCACTGCATGCATGACCACTTCAATGCTGAGATCGTCACCAAGACCATTGAGAACAAGCAGGACGCCGTGGACTACCTCACCTGGACCTTCCTGTACCGCCGCATGACACAGAACCCCAACTATTACAACCTGCAGGGTCAGCCGCCGTGGAGCGCACTGTCCTTCTGTGGTTTCCTCAGCCCTCGCTGGCCGTCTCCCTGCAACTGCTCACCAGCCACTCTCCTTCACAGGCATCTCCCACCGCCACCTGTCTGACCACTTGTCAGAGCTGGTGGAGCAGACCCTGAGTGACCTGGAGCAGTCCAAGTGCATCAGCATAGAGGACGAGATGGACGTGGCACCTCTGAACCTGGGCATGATCGCTGCTTACTATTACATCAACTACACAACCATTGGTGAGGGCCGGCAAAGGCTGCTGTCTGTCTGTGGGGAGCCCCGCTCTGAAGGGTGCAGCTACCCGGGAGGAGATGACAGGCTTCTAGTGACAGAGTCTGTTAGAGGGATTACTCCAGGCAGGGCAGAGGTGCCCAGGCCATGAACTCATCTCCCTGATCCTTTCTGCTGCTTTTGACTCCTCCCAAATCTTGTATCTGTCAGAGCTCTTCAGCATGTCCCTGAATGCCAAGACCAAGGTGCGGGGGCTCATTGAGATCATCTCCAATGCGGCCGAGTACGAGAACATTCCCATCCGGCACCATGAGGACAACCTCCTGCGGCAGGTGAGGACACCTGGGCTTCAGGAGAATGGCCCAGGTGCCCAGAGCACCCAGATCTGTCAACAGGAAAATCCCACCATGCCCCCATCACCCACCTCCACTGCCATCCTCTGAGCTTTGAAAGATTATGAGCCTGAGATGGATGGTGCCTTGGGCCTGAGAGCTGGTCTCAGGCTGGGTCACTTGTTTATCACTGGCTATTTTTCTTGTGCTTTCCAGTTGGCTCAGAAGGTCCCGCACAAGCTGAACAACCCTAAGTTTAATGACCCACACGTCAAGACCAACCTGCTCCTGCAGGCTCACCTGTCCCGCATGCAGCTGAGTGCGGAGCTGCAGTCAGATACCGAGGAGATCCTCAGCAAGGTAGAGTCTGTGCCATTGAGGGCGTGGATGGAAGGGCCCGCAAGGGCCTGTGAGGAAGCAGTTTCAATCCTACCTGCTCTCGTGCTCCTACCCCGTGCAGGCGATCCGGCTCATTCAGGCCTGTGTAGATGTCCTGTCCAGCAATGGGTGGCTCAGTCCTGCTCTGGCAGCCATGGAACTGGCCCAGATGGTCACCCAAGCCATGTGGTCCAAGGACTCATACCTGAAGCAGCTGCCACACTTCACCTCAGAGCACATCAAACGCTGCACAGACAAGGTGAGCTGGGTCCAGACCTGGCTGAGCCCGAGAGCTGAGTTCCTGGACTTGGGTGGGGGTTGAGTCACAGGAGGGAAGACTTCCAGTTCTGTCTGGTTTCTCTGAAGGTGCATTACACTGAGATGCTAGAGAGCCTGACGCATGCGGCTGTGCTCTGTCTGAAGCCGTGTCTATAGGTGTCTGACAGGGTAGGATGGGAATTAGCAGCCACTAGGAGCCGTTTCATTTATTGTTAGCAAGTGTTCTCTCTTCCCGACCTCTGAATGCCCACTGCAGGGAGTGGAAAGTGTTTTCGACATCATGGAGATGGAGGATGAAGAGCGAAATGCGCTGCTTCAGCTGTCTGACGGCCAGATGGCGGACGTGGCCCGCTTCTGCAACCGCTACCCTAACATTGAGCTCTCTTACGAGGTGGTGGATAAGGACGGCATCCGCAGGTGAGTCAGAGGGCCAGGTGTCCTGCCCGGGGTTCCTGCTGACGAGCTGCGATTCCACTGTCCTGGTGCTGATGTGCTCCCTGCTTTTGTCCCACCAGTGGCGGGCCCGTTGTTGTGCTGGTACAGCTGGAGCGAGAGGAGGAAGTCACAGGCCCCGTGATTGCGCCTCTCTTCCCGCAGGTATGTCCTGGTGGCCGGCTTTTCCAGATGGCTACTGGAGGCCGTTTGTCCACTGGTAGAATCAGAGTACAAGGGGCACTGTCACTGGGGAGAGAGGTTTAGAGTAATAATGAAACATGAATCATAGACTGAGAATTAATCTTGGGGACATTGCTTTTATTTTTAAAGGGAGGCGGAGAGACAGAAACATCGATGTGAGAGGAACATATTGATTGGTTGCCTCCTGCACGTGCCCTTGACTGGAAGGGAACCTGGGACACTTTAGTCTGTAGGTTGATGCTATATCCACTAAGCCAAATCTCTAGGGCCATTGATATTTTTTTGCCTTAAGACAGCTTAGATGGCTGGTCATTGTTAAAAATAGCAGTTGAACAGTCTTGCCAATCTGTAATTGTTAAAACACATTTGTCTTTAACATTAAATTAAATGGTTCCAGGGTGTGCTTTTTAAAAAATGTATTATTGATTTTAGAGAGGAAGGGAGAGGGAGAGATAGAAACATCAATAATGATAAAGAAGCATTGATTGGCTGCTTCCCGCATGCCCCCTATTGGGGATTGAGCCCACAACCTAGGCATGTGCCCTTGACTGAACTTGAACCCAGAACCCTTCAGTCTGCAGGCTAACGCCACCGAACCAAACCAGCTAGGACTAGGGCATGCTTTTGAAGATTAAAAGCAGAAACCAGATATACTAAGTTTATTTCTACAAGCCGGTTTCATACACTCTGAGGAATGATGCTGGGATCTAGAATTCTTGCGCTTCCTCAGTGGAGTGGCAGCAGGTGCCTTGGTAGATGCTCTCTATGGCAGACTCCTCTCCCTGTTTACGTGTCAGTCTGGCACATGTGCCTTAAAGGGGTGTCTGAAGAGCTCAAAGCTGCCAGGCCAGAGGGTCTCGATCTCTGACAGTGGAATCTTGGAGGAGAAGGGCCAGAACAAAAAAAAATGAGTCCATTTGCTACTTAGAATTTGAAACTATTACAAGGTATCTCAAATGAACTCAATTTTAGTTTTGTCAAATTATATTTCAGGAGGAAATTTTAAAAAGCTTTATCTGGCTTTTGTTTTCCTACTTTTGTAACCATTCTCATGGTCTCATATGGCTGTCACGTTTCATTTTATTTTTTAAAGTCTTTATTGTTGAAAGTATTGCATAGCTGTCAAGTTTTATGTGTTGAAATCCTTGGCTTTTGGTCACTGCAGAAACGTGAAGAAGGCTGGTGGGTGGTGATCGGAGATGCCAAGACCAATAGCCTCATCTCCATCAAGAGGCTGACCCTGCAGCAGAAGGCCAAGGTGAGTGTCCAGTGGCCCAGCATTCGTTGAGATAGGCGGGCGGGCGGGCGGGCAAGAGCACTCTCCCTGTATCCCGCTCACCCTGATTCCTGCCTGCTCTCTCTAGGTGAAGCTTGACTTCGTGGCCCCAGCCACTGGAGCCCACAACTACACTCTGTACTTCATGAGTGACGCTTACATGGGATGTGACCAGGAATACAAATTCAGTGTGGACGTGAAAGAAGCCGAGACAGACAGCGACTCGGATTGAGTGCAGAGGCCTTTGCACAGAGTTGAAACTTGCACAGTTGAATGGGATTGCAGCTGTGGAGACCAGGTCTGCTGGCTGGGAGAACTGGCAGTCGACACAGGTGCCATCCCAGCCCACCTCGTTTTCCTCTTGCTACCTGCCATCCGAACTGGATCCAGTGTCTGTGTGTCGTGTAGCTGTCAAGCATAAACTGTACAGCGTTTTTACGCTTGTTCTTGGTATTCTTTGGTTACAGAATCAAACATTCTAATAAAATAAGTTGAGAAACCATTTGTTGTATCAGTGATTCCAAATTAAATTTCCTTTTGCTAACCTAAAGGCCTATGACCAAAAATATTTTTTAACCACTGAACTTGCTTAGAAGGAATACTTCTGGAGGACAAGGCTATTTGTTGGGCCGTCATAGGCAGCCATTTGAGCCAGTGTGGAGGAGGAGGGGTTAGGTAACTTCTCTTCAGTCAGTATTCCTGCCCCCATCTCGTAACCTGGATATCACCACCACTGCAGGAACTAACACAGCTGGGACAGATCCTAGGCTAGAACTTTCTCAAGATCTGTATAAACACCCTTCCCCGCTCCAGGTACATTGAAATGTACCTACTGAGAACACTGATACTGTGATCCAGATCTGCAAGCTTTTTAAAAAAATATATATTTTATTGATTTTTTACAGAGAGGGAGAGAGATAGAGAGCTAGAAACATCAATGAGAGAGGAAACATCCACCAGCTGCCTCCTGCACCCCCCGCACCAGGGATGTGCCCGCAACGTACATGCCCTTGACCGGAATTGAACCTGGGACCTTTCAGTCCACAGACGGACGCTCTACCACTGAGCCAAACCGGTTTCAGCAGCTTTCTACCGTGTTTCCCGAAAATAAGACCTACTTACAGGTTTCCTTCTGAGTGAAATATAAGGCATCCCCCCAAAAATAAGGCCCCCCCACTAGGCTAAACATGAGAGATTTGGTCCACTGATTCTGAAAGAAATGGAGTCACAAGAAATTCACCAGGAAATTCAGGAATTGGATTGTTATGATGATGTTCCAGAAGATGACATGATTGTCATTGAATGAGTAAATTCTTAATACTGTAGGATTCACAGTTTGTCTGGTTTGTGTTGACAACTACCGTATCGTATACAGGTAATAAATTTCCTTTATTTTCATTTAACAATAAATGTGTACCATATTCTTCTTCATGGAAAAATAAGACAACCCTGAAAATAAGACCTAGCGCATCTTTGGGAGCAAAAATTAATATAAGACACTTATTTTCGGGGAAACAGGGTACTTCAAATTCTTGCCTTCTGCTCGAGGAATAACTGCATAAAATTAGATGATTCTCAAGGGTAATTTCCTTATCTTAGGAATCCTTTATAGTATAAAATTTAAGAACCCCAAAGAGGTTATGATCCACTGATAATTTACTATATTAAAAATAAAAACAGCCCTGGTCAGAGTGGCTGTCTATCGTCCTGTGCACGTAAGTGTTGCTGGTTTGATTCCTGGTCAGGGCACATACCTAGCTTGTGGGTCAGTCCCTGGTGAGGGTGCGGGAGGTAACTGATTGATGTTTTTCTCTCTCTTCCTCTCCAAAATCAATAAAAAACATTACTTCCAAAGCAAATCCAGGGAAAAGAGCAGCCTGCAATGTTTTTAAAAAATCTCATTCCTGTCTGATTTAATAGAAGACAGGGATTCTTGTAGTTGCTTCAATTGTTATTTAAGTTGAAGTAAAGCTGACTTTATCCACATGAGCAGTTGGAAAGGAAGTTTTTATAGCCAGTTCAGGAAATTGTGGCTATTCGATGCTGTAGTGAGACTCCATAAATAGTAGTTTCTTAGGTGGAATGTGGAATCTGAAATCTTATCAATGAGCTTCTTATACTGTTAAGACCCACGGTCTCTCTTACCTGTTACCCATGAGTGATTCTGTAACATCATGCATTAATCGTTTGGAAAACGCTGATTCACTCAATCAGGCAGATCTTCCAAACGTTACATTTCATCCTACAAATCACATTTGTTGGTACCACCACCAAAGTCAGGAGAGTCTAAGAATTGGGAAGATGGCAAGCTCATGGTGCAAGTTTTCCAAAATTCTAATTTTTTCTTGAAAGCTTGATCACTGGCGATGCTATCAGTTGCCATGAAAGGCTCATTCATTTCCTAGAAATCAACAGCCAAGTAGCCAAGCAATTTGATACCACAATTTGCTACTTCTTTTAAGTAAAAATGCTAGATAGCTCACTCAGCTACACATCTGCTTTTCCTCAAGACAGACCTCTGCTTCTGCATGCTGCCATTGCCATCAACGTTCCCAAGGGTCAAGATCTTATAGCTTGTATGTGTTCTTGAAAGACATTTCTAAGTGAAATTGACAATACTGCTGTGAGTGTATTGCCACAGCTAGTGGCTCAGCTCAGTGGTTAGACCTCCAGCCCACACACCAAAGGGTCAAAGGTTCAATTCTGGTCAAGGGCATGTACCTGGGCTGCAATTTCCATCCCTGGCCCCAGCTGGTCCGAATGCATGCAGGAGGCAACCAATGGGTGTCTTGTATTGATGTCCCCCCCCCACCCCTTTCCATTCTTGCTAAAATAATGGAAAAAATATCCTCGGATGATTTAAAAAAAAAAAAATTTGAGAATAAGAAAACGCAAAACTATAACTACTAGTTGGTGCCACTACCATAGTTCTTGCCAACATATAACAACTGACCTCTTAGACCCAACTTCCAGGCGCTTGGGTTGGTACTGCTCCAGCTGCCACTTCAGTCTGTCATTATTTCTGTTGTATAAAAGATTAATGAAGGCCATAGCTTTGGGGAACTGTCCTCAAGTCAAAACCCATACGGAAATGACAGAACTGATCGCCCATGGCCATGATTCACCACACTTTTTTTCATTATCACTCTCAAAGAGCTGTAGCAGACATTTTCTTTTAAAATCCTCACCCAAGGATATTTTTTCCATCGATTTCTAGAGTGTAGAGGAGGGAGAAGGGGAGAGAAACATCGATGTGAGACATTGATTCGTCTCCCATATGTGCTCCTACCAAGGCTGGAGAACTTGTAACTAAAGTATGTGCCCTTGACTGGGAATAGAACCTGGGACTCCTTGGTCCAGCAGTCGCCAACCCTTCAGACCCCACGAAATACCAGTGTCCGTGGTCTACAGGTGGACACTAACCACTGAGCAACCGACCAGAGCTCTATCAGACATCTTTTTCCTACTTGCCCTCACCATGAAAATTGAATATACATTGTATATTGTGTACTAGTCCTTTAGAGCAGCGTTTTTCAACCGCTGTTCCGCGGCACACTTGTTGCCTGGTGTGCCGTAGGTGCAGACAAGACAAGAATTTTATAATTTTTCACTATTTTGTTTACTTAATATTTCATAATAAAGTAATTATAAAATACTTTCTTTGTGTTTATTTGATTCCTATTCAAGAGAATTACTTTATATATAGTCAATATAGGCACAGAGTTAAATTTTTTAACATTTTCTAATGGTGGTGTGCCTCGTGATTTTTTTCATGAAACAAGTGTGCCTTTGCCCAAAAAAGGTTGAAAAACACTGCTTTAGAGGGCCACAAATCATTGTCTTTATGATTTTTCTGTCCTTCAGCAAAAAGCCAATTTACAGCCCCATTGAGAATGCATGGCCTATGGCCAATAATAATTCTCCCTTTTAGAGTTCACACCCTTCCCTTTTTGGTGTTCCGTAAGTAATAGAAGATGCACAAAGGTTCCTAAGGGAAACCAGAGGTGTCTTACTTTAGCCTACATTAGAAAATCTTCACTATTGAGTGAATGTCTTAAATGCAAGGACTTCATGAGAAAGCAGGAAGGCAGGACCTATTTCAGAAAGTAACTCATCGTGGAAATGTTTTACAGTGCGAATGTTCTAATAATATAAATAGGACTTGGGACTCAGATGGATTATTTCTGTAAGGCTTACAATTTCAGAAAGGTCTAAGATACATGCCTCCGATATATAAACATGGTGATTATTAGTACATTCACTCCGCAAACTTTAGCACTGTGTCCTGACTGGAAGCAAAACCCGTAGCATAACTACAAGTACTCTCCTTCTGCAGTTCTTCCAGGGCCCACGCCAACATGGGAAGGAGTGGTCCTAAGGCGCCGCACGTCTACCCAGGTCTGACCGGGAGAGCCAAGTTAAAGGCAGGCCAGGCTGCTCTTCCGGGTCTTCTTGGGCTAGAAAAGTCTTATGACACTTTGGGGGGAACCATGATTCTGTCCAAAGTCAAGGTGGCTCAGAGGCCTTCGAGCCGCTGATACTTCCAGAAGGCCACCTCCCCATCATCGCTGCAGGAGGCCAGAAGCCCGGGCTCCTTGGGGTTCCAGGCTACACAGTTGACATCCTGGGAGTGGGCCTGGGCCAAGTGCGCTGTCAGGGAGAAGGTGGGCTGCTGTGGGTCTGAGCCAGGGTCCTCCTCAAACACGCGGATGGCATCGTCCCCACAAGCTGTAGCCAGCGCCCCTGTCAGCGAACACCTGGGAGGAACACGTGCATCAGTGATTACGCTGGTGACTCCTCCCTCCCAGCCCAGCAAGTTAGCAGAGGATGCTGATTTTATAGGCCCTGGCTGGCTGGCTGGCTTCCCAAACTTCTGGCTTCAGCTAGCATGTCTTACTGAAGAGTTCCCCTAATAATATATAGCCACAGATATCACCCCCTCAGCATTCAAGTGCTGCCATTCAACTTTTCCCCAATACAATTATCCTAAAAAACTAAGTAAGATTCTGAATTACACTTTTGTCACTTAGCATAAGCAATTTCCCTTGTCATAAAGTTTGCTTAATCATTTTTTAAAAAGTGGTATAACAGGCCATTGAATTTTACCACACTTAAGCCTGTTTTGGTTAATTCCAAATGTTTGTCGATGTAAATAAAGCTGAGAGGCACATCGACTTTTTTCGTTATTTGGGATTATTCCTAGGGATAGATTCTTAGGGCCAGAACTATCAAAGCACATGGTCTGACTTCTCTAAAATGTCTCCAAATTGGGGAGTGGAGTGGAGATGGGGAAAGGAGCTGGAAGAATTACCAAGCAATGTCGTAGATGGTCCTGGAGTGGAAGCCTGACAAAGTGCAGACACATTTCCAGCTGGGGTCAGAGCCGCTGCACGCCACACCTGTGCAACAGACTTCTCCTGAGTCCAAGGCACATCTGTGTCCCAGGCACCTTCGGGGTCTAAATGCCTCACTGCTTACCCTCACCCTCAATCATGAGTCCTGGTCTTCATTTCTCTGTCCCCACTCTCACCGATCTGCCTTACATACTATGGCCAGGCTGGTATTTTTGCAGAATTCTGAGAAGGGAATGTCCTGTTCTTTAAAAAAAAACTTTGCTGCAGACTACTTGGCCTGCCTTAGAACGCCACCCACCAGCCAGCCCAACCCACCTTACTTCCCCCAAACCCTTTATATACCTCACGCTTCACCTAAAGGAAGCACCGCTCCTGTGAGATCTAGGCTTTCCCATCTGTGATGCCTTTGCTCATGCTGTTCTGTTCTCACCCAGAGTTCTCTTCTTGTAAAATCCTACACATCCTTTCAAGTTCCGAAGAAATAGCCCTTCTACGTCGCCTTCCCTGTTCCTTCCATCTCTCCGGCGCTCTCCCTTCTACTCATTTGCTGTGCTTCATCTGTGTCTCACCAGATAGACTGTCAACCTCTTAGAGAGGAGTCTTCTCAGCTCTGTGCCTGGCCCCTCACCTTGCTCATTGCCTGGCAGGTACTGGAGCCAGATGCGCACGGTACGGTCATCACTGCAAGACGCCAGACGCTGGCCGCTGGGGTCAAAGGCCAAGCTCCACACTGTGGATTCATGACCCTCAAGGGTGGCACAGCATACCCAGTCATCCTCTTCCTCCCGGTATAGCTTCACCGTGTCATCATAGCTGGCAGAGGCTAACAGCTGGGGACAGGGCGAAAACACACCACTTATGGCCCAGGAAGTGCCTGTGGCTCCAATACCTCTCCCTGCTAGGACAGGACAGTCCCAGGGAGCGTCTTTATAATGGGGACTAATGTCTTTTGGCCACAAGTAGTGATCTCTTTGAAAGCCAGCTGAGGCTGACAAGCCGAGGTGAGTTGGGCACAACCCCCACACCGGAATTCCTTCCCATTGAGATACTTTGCCAGACTCTTACCTCCTGGCTTGGGTGCCAGACCACATGCTTGACATCCTGCGTATGGGAATTGAGGACACTGACACATTCATACTCATCTTCTTCATCAACTGTGGGAAGAGAACAGAAAGGAGCCCACAAGCTGACCTTGTGAGGGTCATGTAGCAGATTCTCTGTCTGCTGGCTCCCAACTGCACCCAGAGGGAACTACACTCACCTTCCCAGACCCACACACTCTTATCTCGGCTGCAGGTAGCAAGGAGGTTGCCAGATGGGGCCCAGGCCACTGACTTGACCTCATTTTCATGGCCTTCCAGAGTGGTCACACACTGTGAGAAGGGAAGAGGGACAAGAATCAGTGGCATTTAAGACACCTGGATAGATGGTTTGCCCAGGTTGGTTCAAGTTCCTGAACCAGTTCTGGGGAGCAAACTGCAACAATCCTGGTCCAATCCAGTCTGGTTACCTCAAAGTCATCCTGATTCTTCTTCCAAATACAAGTGGTAGCATCAAAACTGGCAGAGGCCAGGTAATTGCCGCAGGGAGACCAGGCCACCTTCCGCACAGTGCGCTGGTGGCCTTCAGAAAGGACAGATTTGCAGATCCAGTTGCCACCTAAAAGCAGAGGCCAGGCCAGGCACTGGGGCTGAGTGCACAAGAAGACACTGAAACACTATCACTGCCATCTGACACTGGAGCCGAGCTCAACGGGCACATTTAACAACATGCTTTTAGGAAGAAGTAACTGACTTACTTCCATCACCTCCTAATTTAAAATGGCCAAAGGCTGCCCAGTGATGGGCTCAGTGGCTGAGAGTCCACCTATGAACCAGGAGGTCACGATCAATTCTATGGCTGGGACACATGCCTGGATTGCAGGCTCGATCCCTAGTTTGGCACGTGCAGAGAGCAGCTGATCAATAGTTCTCATCATTGGTGGTTCTATTTCTCTCTCCCATTCCCTTCTTCTCTGAAACCAATAAAACACACACACACACACACACACACACACACACACACAGTCAAAGGCTGTCCCCTCGCAAATTACCCTGCAGGCTACTTTCCACC
This sequence comes from Pipistrellus hanaki, assembly GCF_964339955.1. Classification (NCBI taxonomy): domain Eukaryota; kingdom Metazoa; phylum Chordata; class Mammalia; order Chiroptera; family Vespertilionidae; genus Pipistrellus; species Pipistrellus hanaki. Next base: position 55,348,090 of record NC_140514.1, read on the forward strand.
GCCCTTTTCTAATCGGTTTCCTGCTCCAGCAACTATCACAATTTCCTCCTCAGTTCCAGGCTGTCTCCTGACGTTTTGAATTCTAGTACTTGCCTGCAGTCTTTCTAGGAGTGACAAAGTTTATCTCGAGGTGGCTTCTCCCCCGCTTCTCCCTGGGCTCACCTCCAGCACAGCACCCGCACAGCACGCACGCGGAACGCCCGGCGGCGGGGTCGCGCGCCCAGGCCGAGCCTTACCCTCGGTGCCCCAAATGCGGACTTTACGGTCACCCCCGCACGAGGCTAGCAGGGTTCCCGTGGGGTTCCAGGCCAGGAACCAGCACCGCGAGTCGGGGTGCGCCGGGACACGGCCCAGCAGCACCAGCGAGTCCTTCATGGCGACCCCGACGCAGAACGTGGAGGGGTTGGGCGCGTGCCCGCGGCAGGCTCCTCTGTTCAGATTCCGGGACCCCAACTCAGCCTCCCAGGACGGCCGGTCAGGCCACTTCCGCCCGAGAATCCCGGTTGACCTGGGAACTGAAGTGCCCGCTAATGCGGCCGCGCTGCCCCCTGGGAGTTGTAGTCGCACTCCCGCCCCAGCATAAGACGTCGCGGAACGGCTTCGAACTACCAGTCCCGTGAGGCCGCAGGGAGGCTGTGGTGCGCCGGACTGTGACGCGAGCGGGGACAGGGCGGGGAGCCGGAGGAGGCGGAGGCCGAGGCAGGGGCGGAGGAAACGGAAGTGGGTCGGATCCGGGTTGGTCCGGGAGTAGTGGGTCTCTAGGGCCTGGGTCGCTTGGCCCGGGCAACTGAGGGTCCCGTGACGGGACGAGCGGCGCCACCCTTGAGGCCTGCTGACCGGTGAGGAGCAGCGATCGGCGTGGGGTGGGTCTTTTCTGGGCAGCCCAGAGCGCCGTCCCCAGATCCCCGGGTCTCCGACCCCCGCGGCTCAGCCTGGTCCTCCCCCCTTGGCACCCTCCGGTCCGGTCTCTCCTCCCATCAGTAGCCCATACCCTCGCCCTCCTGCCCAATCCTTTCCGGGTCCTCATTCCGCGCCTCCATTCCAGGCACCCAGTCACCGTCTCCGCCCCAGAACCCTGCAGCCCTCGGGTCTCCGCTCGGCCCCAGGTCCCACTCCTCCGGCCTCGGGTGTCCGCCCTGGCAGCCCTGCGGTTCCTCACCTGCGTTCTCCCTGGTACAGGCAGACCCTGCGCCCCCCGGAAGTCGGCGGCGAGCAGCAGCGACCGCGGAACGACGGCGGGCGGCCCCGGGCATGTATGCCCCGGGAGGCGCAGGGCTGCCCGGCGGGCGCCGGCGGAGGAGCCCGGGAGGCAGTGCGCTGCCCAAGCAGCCGGAGCGTAGCCTGGCCTCGGCCCTGCCGGGCGCCTTGTCCATCACGGCGCTGTGCACTGCCCTCGCTGAGCCTGCCTGGTTGCACATCCATGGTGGCACCTGTTCCCGCCAGGAGCTGGGCGTCTCCGATGTCCTGGGCTATGTGCATCCGGACCTGCTGAAAGGTAAGGCCGCCGCGCCGGGGCCTCTTCTTCCCGGGCGACCCTGGGCTCCTCGGCGGGGAGCAGGATGGGGTGTGGCTGGAGAGCTGACTGCCAGGGCAGGACTTGGTTAAAGGAAACAGTCCCTTTGCTGCCTGGTGATCCGGCCCCTCGTGAATTAGATGTTATTCAGCCAAGCACCTGCTTTCCACTCCATGCTCAAAGTCTGCTGCTCTCTAGGATTCTGCCCTTGAAACGGCAGTATATGAAGAAAAGATAAGGATGTTGGGCATTAAAACTAGCTAAGGAATCTCTGGGATGCGGGGAGGTTTCTTTGGATCAGCTGGTTGATGGAGAAAAAGAACTTTTAATATGCTTAGACTTTAAAATAGGTTTTCAAATTCCACAGTAGTTGGGTTTTTATTATAGAAAAAAGGAGTCTTGGCATTTTAGGTCACCAGGAGCCAGTTCCAGCCTCGGTAAAAGTTGGAACTTGGCTCTGAGAACCACACACCTGACGAGGTGAGGTTTCTTTGCTCAGCCAGGTGTGCAGAGGAAAGGGGAAAGAGACTAGGGACTGGTCTCCTTACTGGACACAAGGAGGCCGCTGCCTGGCGGGGTTGGCTGCTGTCCCAGCCGATAGTTGTTCCTGTCCAGCTCTGTCTCCAGCAGGGAGGGTGTGTAGTGTGAGGCAGGATTGCACTGCCTGGCTTTTACCGGAGAAACAGTCAGTGGACCCCACACTGCCCTTGGTACAGCACGGTTCATCGCCCCCACGGTCTTTTGAACCACTCTCTAAGGTAGGGGTGTCGAACTCAATCAGAGAAGGGGCCAAAATCTAAAATCCAGCCTAAATCGCGGGCCGAATGGTTTACTGAACAGTCATAAACTGACAATGTCATAAACTGACAGCGGAGTGCAGTGATGACAGCGCGGTGCGGGCCACATTGCAAGGCCTGGCGGGCCTTGTGTTTGATACATGTGCTCTAAGGTCTTTCTGTTTTCTCCCTGTGCCACTCTCTGGCTGTGATGTGTTCCAGCTGTCTGCTATGCATGTCTCAGAGGCCCTTCCTGGAGATACCTTCATGTCGTCCCTTTAAGGATTCAGTCACTGGGGTTTGGTGAAAAAGTCAAGTTCTCCTCTATGCCTTGGATCTTACACCACTTTTTGCAGGTCTAGGCTGAAAAGCTGTGCCGTTGTGGCCTAATGTCTTTCTCTGAGAGTTCTGTTTTGTCTCTTTCTCTCTCTCTCTCTCTCTCTCAGAGGTTTGAAGTTTTAGAATGATTTAGAGAACATGATGGGGCTTCTAGTTTCCAGATTCTTTCCTGATGATAGTCTTCGCTGGGTTGGCTCATTAAGACAGAAGTTATACATATGATGGAGGCTTGTGACACGCAGCTTTTTCTCTGGTGTGTAGCTAATGGAAGAAAGGCCATCAAGCTGGAGTTGAATCTGGATGGTTTTTCCCTCAGCACATTTCCCTCACTTGTTTTCTTTGAAGCTCAGCTGCCACCACTTCATCCAGACCTTTGCACCTGACCCATGGGGTTTCAGTGTTTTCAGAGCTTGGTGTCACCTACAAGCTGGGAGACAGTTCCCAATGCTTCTTCCTTTCAGCTCATTCCCAGGGAGGCCCAGGAAGTTTGTGTGATGGGGAGAGGCAGTGTGATCGAGGTTTTTATTTCAGAGATCCAAGAAGCTGTCTCAGAGAAGTGAAGGCACATTTCCCAGGGCCACACAGCTGGGAGTTGCATAGCTGCGTCTGCCTCATCTACTGACTCAGTATAAAGTGATACTGTCTCATTTATCCTTTTTACCCTTTATTTCAGCTGTCAGGAATGATCTCAGGATTATTGTGCTTTGGTGTACATCCTTGTCAAAACCATGTAAAAAGTAAAAATAAGTTGTTGGTGCGGGAATTGGCCTGCAGACTAAAGGGTCTCGGGTTTGATTCCAGTCAAGGGCACATGCCCAGGTTTCGGGCTCGATCCCCAGTGAGGGTTGGGGAGAGGGCATGCAGGAGGCAACTGATCATTGATTCTCTCTTATCATTAATGTTCCTCTCTCTTCTCTGAAATAAATTTTTAAAAAAGCACATTGCCTTCACCTTTACCATTGCTCATGTTTAGGGATCTTAACCCACAGACAGTTTTGATGTGTGGTCATCTCCTTGGCCATTGCAAGCTAGGAACACTTCCTAAGAGTGTTGATGGTTTCTTCTGATGGCTCTGCTTCTTCCCTTTCTCTGTAGTGGTTGGTTTTTGGTACTCAGTGGGCCTTTAAACATGCTGCCCTGTGTGATTACACTGATCCTCAGGACCTAACAGATGTCCTAGCAGGGAAGTCAGGTCTGGTGCCTGTAGATACTTCCAAAGGGAAAACAGACTGCCAAGTCTCTGCAGGTGACAGGGAGCTGGGCCAGCAGGCTTTAGAGCTGTACCTTCCTGTTTCTCAGCCCCCTGAGTGCCAGGCATTGTGCTCAGCACACTTCATGCCTGCCTTTAGTTTATCCTAAACAGCACCTTCAGTCCTAACTGGTTTGGCTCAGTGGATAGAGCGTCGGCCTGCAGACTCAAGGGTCCCAGGTTCAATTCCAGTTCAGGGGCATGTACCTTGTTTGCGGGCACATCCTCAGTGGGAGGCGTGAAGGAGGCAGCTGATGGGTGTTTCCCTCTCATCGATGTTTCTAGCTCTCTATCCCTCTCTCTTCCACTCTGTGGAAAATTAATAAAATATATTTTAAAAAAACACAAAACACCAAAAAACCCCCAGCATCTTCATTTGGGACTGTCATCACCACCACTTCACTGAGGTCTTAGGCTCAGGGAGGTCAAGTGACATGCCCGAGGCCACACAGCTAATCTCCATGGCATGGCCTCCACTCTTACCCTGTACGTTAGTGCCCTCCAGCTGCTTTTCCTTTTGTCAAAGCTGTCCAAGGCTTTTTACTTCCCCATTCTAGTTGAGTTTTTATCACAAGCCCAGCCCAAGCTGTGCTTTTTATTCCTCTTCATCTCCCCGGCTCAAGTTGGTGATCTTGAGACCAGGTCTGTCAGTCGCAGAGCCCTGGAGGCTTTAGCAAATGCAGGCTGCCTCAGACAATTCTGTCCTGAGTTTTCCTGCTTCCCAGGAGTGCCAGCTTCTCACAGTGTCTTCAGCCTGGGCTCAGATCCAGAGATATGCTCAGACCTCTATTGGCCCCAAGCAGGGGGGGCCCAGATAATCATTCCCTCTGCACACCAATTCCTCTGCCTCCCAAGTGTGGCAGCGGAGGGCAGCACTGACTGTAGCCCTGGGAAGCACCTTTGAAGAATGAGGAAGCCTGGGATTTGGAGTCTGGTGAGTCATGATTGCCACTGGAAGTTCAAGGGCCAACCAGAGGGCCTGTATGGCGGAGGGGTAGTGACTGATGCAATTGGCACTTCCAGGTCCTGCTGGGCCTGTCCTCGGGCAGCTTGGCTAGGACCATTGGTATCTCTGGTGATGGGCCAGCCAGGCCCTCCAGGGCCCTGTTGGAATCTTCTGTGGGAAGCCTGCCTGGAAGCTAGTCTCAGTGGGGAGAGGCTGTGCAGATGGGATGGATGAGTGCTGGGAAGGACGGGGCTGGGGCCAGGGTGATGGGGCAGTGTCTAACTCACAGGGACTCCTGTGAGGGGAAGTGAAGGGCAGTGGGACAGAAAAAGGGAACTGGCCAGAGGCCACTTGGGTCTGTTTGGGTTGGGAGGGGCTGGGAGCCGTGGGCAGGTAGACAGGAAGAGCCAGACCTTCAAAACAGATCCTGCCCCATGACTCACCAGTGAGTGACCTTGAGCCAAAGTCAGTGCTTTGGGATCCTATTACACAGCAGCTTCCTCTTCTCTGGTGACTGGAGGGGGCTGTCGAGCCATAGTTACCAAAATAAACAGGCCGCAACGCCACTGGAAGTTAGGATGCCTTCTGTCTGACCAGAGTGTGGTGAGCTGCACCACTGGTTTGAATTTAAAATGAGGACCTTGCCCCAAGAGTCCTTTTTCCTCAGAAATAAAATAATGCCTGCACACATCTGGGAGTTCTGTTTCCCTTAGCAGCCATCTCAAGGGAGCAGATACTTGTGGTCCTCCCCTCCACTCTGACGTCTGGCAGGGAAGGAGAGAGTACTGAGATCCTGACCCAGGGAGCCCGAGTTTGGTCTGAGGGGCCCAGGGTGCTTTGCCTGTCTTCTCTGTGCCCCGAGAGTCCGGCTGGGCCGGGGTAGGTCCTGGGCTATCTGTTAGCATCTCTTCAAGGGACCTTCACATTTGGCTTTCCACTAAGCCGAGGGTTTGCTCACAGCTTTGGAGTGGGGAAAGGCAGTCACATAGAAACTAAACCTGTTTGAATTTGGGCCAAAAGCCGTACTCCTCGTTCTGGCCGGACACACCCTTAGCCTGGCTTTGGCAGGCGCTTTCTCTGGCCCACACGGACTGTGTGCAGGAAGGCACGCCAGGGCTGACATGCTGTGGCCCCGGGAGGCGTGGGCAGCTACCACGCAGGCCGCTGGGCACGCCCTCTCAGTGCGCCCCTGGAGATGGGGCAGGCAGTGCTGCCTTCGTGACAGTGAGAGAGCAGAGACCAGGGCAGTAAGTGCCTTGCTCACAGTAACACATAGTCTATGCAGGTTCGGATTTGGTGCCTAGTCCAGTGCCTTTCTGATTTCCTTACTGCTTCTGATGGCTGCAGAAGCTTACACCATACCAACCAGCTTTTGCCTAATAATTCCTGGTATGAGCACTTCTCTTTGTTCAATGCCCCGCACATGTTTTGCCTGGAAGGGATTTTGTGCTCTCAGCTGTTCTGCGCTCAGCATCAACTGGCTCCGAGGGTGGCTCTGAGAGCATTTATACTAACCACTCACATGCACCATCTAGCATTTGATGCATTGTCTCCATGGGTGCTTCTGGCATCACAAGGTTGGGAGCCAGGCCTGCATTGTGGAACCTGAAGGAAGTCACTTAACATCCTGGAACCTCCAGTCCCTCATCTGAGCTGCATGGTGGATCCCTAGTGGGAGGCCTAACTAAGATAATGTTTGACCTGTCAGTGCGCACAGGCTATTCCTGGAGGGGACAGAAGAAACTGCCAATAATGTTTGTCTCTCGGAGGGGCAGTTTGACATATGGAAAGAAGGGGTGTTCTCTCTGAAGCTTTATATCACATGAGACTCTTTATTATCAAAACTAGAGGCCCAGTGCATGAAATTTGTGCATGGGTACAGCCCTACCACTGACCTGCAATCAGGGCCATCTTCCCCGGCCGCCAGCAGCCGGCCCCACCCCCGCCTCACCACCCACCCCTGGTTCCCAGTTTGCCATCTTGCACCAGAGGTGGGCCTGGCCCAGGATATACTTCGAGCCTGTGTAGGAGGCTGTGGCACCCATCCCTCCCCCTCCCCCCTCTGGAGGCCTGTTCACAGGAGGTGCTTCTTTGTCAATTTCTTTCAGATAAGGAATAGGGTGTGGGCTCAGTGCCGAGAGCGTTCCAGGGGTGGTGGTGCTATCAGGGTCACACCTGAACGTTTACTGCGTTTGTTCGCTGGAGGATTCTACTTGTAGGGTCCTGGGGCACTACAACCCATCCCACAAAAAGGTCCCATTGGATTGCAGGTTGCATCAGCACTGAGGAGGGTAAGATCAGGTGCTTTAAGTAGAGAAAATGGAATTCTGAACAGGGTTAGAATTCAGAAGCATCTGGAGCCAGGTTTCTCAACAACCCACCTAACCACCCCTGCCCTGCTACCTTGCTGATGGCTTCTCCCTCCCCCTCAGGGAGCAGGTGGGGAGGAGTGAGGAGCAACTGTCTGCAGCTGCACAGGCCTGTGTCTCCGCTGTGGGAAAGAATGCCAGCTTTCCGGGGGGAGGGGCCGAGGGGTTGGCTGTTCTCCCTGCTGGCTGGCCCCGCCCCCCACATCCACCACCACCCACCTCTGATTCCGTGTTCCCCATCAGACAATCAGAGCCTGTTGGCCAACTGGGGGAAGGTACCCAGAGGTTGGCCCTGATGGGGTGATCAATCGGGGCCTGGGGCTGGGGGTAGCTCCTGCGTTGAGCGTCTGCCCCCTGGTGGTAAGTGCACATCATAGTGACTAGTCATTCTATGTGAAGACTAGAATGTGAAGGTCCAGCCTACCTGTGCCTGGGCGTATTTGCAGATGGATCATGAGAATTCTTGTGTTTTCTGTTCTAAGGCTTGTGGCCAATCATGACAATTCTTTAAAAAGATATTAGCTTGTAAGAACATGTAATAAATAACTTCAAAATGCAATGGGTATTTAATTTTAAGTCGTGCCTTTAACATTTATGTACAGTGTTTTTTTTACTCGTTCATTAGAAACTTATCTGGCCACTGGGTAAAGCTAGCAGTAAAACTACTGGTCCGCAGTGTGTTAAGTGATCTGAGCACTGCCTGCTGCAGAGTGGAGTGTGCTGCAAGCCCTCGCACCCTGCTGCTCTGGTTATTCTTGGAAGCACTAGAAGAAAGAACACTTTCATCCTGCCCCATCCCTGCTCATGCACGCGGACCAAGAAGAACTGTCTCAGAGAGCTTTAACAATATTCAAAGGAAAGCCAGGATCCAGTCTCTCTTCCTTCAGCGAAACCTCCTGCAGGCCCACAGCAGTCTCAGGCTGGAGGGCTGGTCACTGGCAGAACCATCACACAGACAAGCCTCCTGGTAGTAAGTGAACACCAGGTTGGATGATCGCGCCCAAAACAGATGGTCAGCTGACAGCTGACAAGAGGGTGATAGATAGCTCTGAGGACAGCTTAGTGGATGACCTAAAGCTAGATAGCGGCCTGAGTCTAGAATGGGCTCAGCCACCATCTGCCTGATGAATTCTGAGCCTGAGGCAGGGAGTGCGTGCTGACACACAGTCACAAAGACCCCAGGCCTCCTGGTATCTGCTTGGTTCTATGGTCCCGATGCCGGGCCCTCTGCCAGGCACCCATGATGCCACTGACTTGGTTTGAGTTTGCTTTGTTGGGTTTAGGTCTACATCCCAAGTTTTTGGCCTTTTCCTCTCAGTCCCCTGTCCTCCAGGCCTAGGATATGTGTTTCTTGGAGTGTAAAGCTTGGGCCACCTTGCATGGGAATCACCTGGGCTGCCTATTAAAATCCAGATTCCTAGGCCCTGATCCAGACTGAGAGCTTCGAGCTTCTGGGGCCTGGGCAGGTGCTTTCAGCCAGCACCCCAGGGACTGCCATGACCACCATCTCCGCCTCAGCCTGTGGTCAGGACTCGGGAGAGCAGCCTGTAGCCTAAGCCAGAGCTCCAGATTTTCCTATCACGTGATGACCCATGACCTAAGTGAAAGAAGAGCCCGCCGGTGGCCGGAACAGAGGAGAGAGGGGAAGGCACGTTTCCTACTTTGGAAGTTTAAAACAGCTTCCTTTCAGATCAGCCTTTTTCTGTCTGTTTGTAGGAGCTGTGGCATTTTGCACAGATGTCACAGGGTCTGACTCTATTTCGGTGGAATTTAAAAGGATGAGAATGGTATGATGTCCTGGAGGGCGTCTCGGGCGCTGTGTGTGTGGTGTGCCGTTGTTGGCTTCTCCCTTCACCGCGATCCTGGGCGACTCTGAATGTGGGGTCTCCTTTTCCAGCAGCTTCCTTGGCCTTGGTTCGCTCCCTCGCTTTGGGGGAGTGTGCACCCTGACTGGCTTTGCACTCGTTTTAGGAGGCGTTTAGTACTCAGTGTCTGAGCTCCGTAGGCTTTCGTGGTATAAATCTATTGAATAGTTGCGTCTTAGCTTTCCCACTTCTGGCTGACACTTCAGCTTACTCAATCTGCTAAGGCACTTCTAAGCCCCTTTATGTTCCAGTTTCCAGAATTGTGTTTTGCTCCTCTCCCTGTGGTGTAGGTTTATGTCTTTAAAACATTTTGTTTCTTTTTGTTTTAGAATATGGAGTGAACAAAAATAAATGTGAAGGTCCAGCCTACCACCTTTCCTAACTTATTTAGTACACTCTTGTAAGGATATATTTTTCTAAATGGCTTCAGATTCTTTTTGAACACAAACGGGGATGAATGAGTGGCTGAATGGAGAATGGAATTGATGGGCCTCTAGCCTTGCCTCTGGCCATCTCAGCGCAACAGTCCGTGGGCTGCTGCCCACTAATTGTCAGTGTCTTTAAAAATGCTCAGAAGATCATGGCCAGTACAACAAAGGAGAGGCCTTCACTTAGACTAGGTTTGTTTTTTTTTTTAATAAAAAAAAATTTTTTTTATTGATTTCAAAGAGGAAAGGAGAGTGAGATAGAAATATTAATGATGAATGAGCCAGCAACCCAGGCATGTGCCCTAGCCAGGAATTGAACCGTGACCTGGTTCATAGGTTGATGCACAACCACTAGAGCTAGACTGGTTTTTTGGCAGGGAAGGAGTTGAATGCATGGAAGCAGTGGCCAGGGTTCCTGTCTGCCAGTTCGGTTGTTGGTCCACCTCTGTGGGCCAGCTGGGAGCAAGAGTTCTGAGCAATTTTTCTAGGACTCCCTGGCACTCCAGGACTGTGGCTGAGGGGGACCCAGGTGGGGACTCCAGGGTGCAGCTTGGGGTCCTGAAGGTCTGATTTCCCCACTACAGACTTCTGCATGAATCCCCAGACGGTGCTGCTCCTGCGGGTCATTGCCGCCTTCTGCTTCCTGGGCATCCTGTGCAGCCTCTCCGCATTCCTCCTCGATGTCTTTGGGCCCAAGCATCCGGCCCTGAAGATCACGCGTCGCTATGCCTTCGCCCACATCCTTACAGGTAAGTCCAGGACTGCTCCGGGGGGAGGAACTGCCACAGGAGGGGGCACCGTCTGGGGTTGTGGTGGGGATGACGGGCTTTCTCTGAGCAGGCATCGGTCCAGATGCTCATTTCACCTCTAGCCTTTCCTGGAGCACTGGGCGTGATAGCAGCTTGCTTTAATTCCCCCAGAAATCTCCAAGCTCTCCAGGAACTGGGTGTGAAGCTCAGCTGGACTCCTGGGCCTGGAATGAGCAGTGTCTCACTGTGTCTCCCCTGGAGTTCCCGGTCTCATCGGACTCTTTCCTCCCCCTTTGCTTCCCTACAAACTGGGCTGGGAGTTGATTTGATGTGTGGTGGTGCGAACTCCAGTCCCAAACTGCATGTCCTTGTCTGTGTCTTTCAAGCACTCTGACTTCTAGCAGCCCTCAGGTTCCATCTCCAGATTCTTAAGATGGAGAGACTTGACTGGCCCAGACTGGTCGTGCACCTGTCCCAGCCTCCGCCCAAGAACCCCATGGCCCAGAGAGCTCCCCCTTGCAGGATCCAGGGCCACGCAGGTTCTCTGACACGGGGTTTGGGTGGAGAGGCTGCAGTTGGTTCCTTAATCATCCCAGCTGCAGGATGCCTCTAACCCCTTTCTGTGCTGTCCCTCTGTCCCCCAGTCCTGCAGTGTGCTACCGTCATCGGCTTTTCCTACTGGGCTTCCGAACTCATCCTGGCCCAGCAGCAGCAGCATAAGAAGTACCATGGTTCCCAGGTGTATGTCACCTTTGCTGTTAGTTTCTACCTGGTGGCAGGAGCCGGCGGAGCCTCAATCCTGGCCACGGCAGCCAACCTCCTGCGCCACTACCCGACAGAGGAGGAGGAGCAAGCGCTGGAGCTGCTGTCTGAGATGGAGGAGACCGAGCCCTACCCCTCGGAATATGAGGTCATCAACCAATTCCAGCCGCCCCCGGCCTACACACCCTAATGCCAGCCTAGGCCTTCCTCCCTGCTCCACTCGGCGGCTCCTCCCTCAGAGGAGTGCCTTCCCCCAGCAGGCCTCACTGGTAGGATCCTGAGCATCTTCACCAAACCTGCCCCAGGAGAGAGACTGCCCTTTGGGTTGTTCATGTATCCTTGCTCTTGAAACCTGGGGCTCATGGATTTTATATCATGCACTGTTTCCCCTCTTGCCACCTTCCTGTCCCTGAGGTCACTAGTCATTACCAACCAGGGATGGTCACACACAATTTCTCCCTTCATGGGCCATCTTTCACACCAGAACTTTCTTCCCGTGGGGAGCTACTGACAGAGGACTGTCTCAGAAAGAGGTGTCACCAGGGCCCAAGAGAAAGGGGACTGTGCCCTGCAGGCTTCCCTCATGTGGTCAGCGCCCGTTCCACGGGCTGACCTGCCCCTTCCTTCTCGGAGTGCCCAGTGGCAGGCCCCGCTCTGGAGATCTCTGCACTTTAGTCTTTGGACTTCCTGTCCTCTGTGTTCTGGTTGACGGGAGACGGAATTGCTGTTGGGAAGCAGAGCAAGTCTTGTCCCCGCCCTGGCCTGGCGTCGGTGGCCGGAGCCCAGGAAAGGAGAGCAGTGGGAATGGGCCTGAGGTCTCCCGGTACCCAGAGAGGATCAGACTGAAGGGGCCCCTTCACCTTTCAAAATTGAGTGGTTTTAAAAGGAAAAAACAAAACCAAGCAACAGCAACAATCACCTGTTTTTAAACTAGCGACAAGACTTGTCATTTTATCGATGTTTATCCCATCCTTTTGGGCTCTGCACTGTTTTGAGCCACAGCTCCTTACAGCCCACAGTAGTTTCTCCCTGAACTTCTTCCAGCAGAATGCACCCCTCCTCCCTGCCCCCTCTTCCAGGGCCTTCCTGTGGAACCCAGAGCCCCTCAGCAGAGGCTGAGGTCTAGGCCTGGCTGGCTGGCCAGCGTGGTGCTCCTCAGGGCTGGACTGAGATGTAGCCTGGCCTCCGTGCAGGAACAGAGGTCACGGGGGCACCCTCCACATAGGAATCACAACCAGGGGCCCGTTGCGGGAGGACGGCAGAGCTGGCTGTGTCCCTCAGGCTTAGTGCCTCCCCTAAACTGTGACGTGGGGCAACAGCTTGCTGCATGCCCCTCTCCTCCTTGAATGTTCTCTGGCCTTGCATTGTGCTACTTGCTGGCTCTTTCTTGCCCAGCCATCATTCTGGCTTTCCCGTTGGCCACACATGGCTCTGGGTCTGGCTGAATTTTCTGCCCTGAGGTCAGTGTAAAAGTGGGAGAAACTCGAGAAACCATCAGTATGGATCCAGATGGCCAAGCGTCTTTGGGATCAGTGTTCATTGCGGAGCTGAAAAGCATTCTCCTGCAGATGACCGAGCACGACCAGAGAGTGGACACTGCTATTGAACGGTGGCTAGGAAGGAACATTACGTGCCTCATCCTTGGGCCAGACCACGTGGGGTGTCTGGACACACATCTGTGGGGTGGTGAAGCCCATGTCTGCACATGAATGGTGGCTGCCTGGAGTTCACTGTGATGCCAAAGTGTTACCGTCACCCCAGACTCCACCGTCAGGCAGGAAAGACCGCCGTGTGGGACCTGCGCACAAAGCCAGGGAGCTGCCTTGTCTTTCTATCAAGTCTGAGTTTGTCCGGCAGATAGCTAGGGTGTGGCCAGCTCTCGCTGACCTTGGGTGCTTGGGTGTCTGAGGGGCAGATCAGGACACCGGGCACCAGACACGCATGCCAAAATGTCCGTCATCTCGCAAGGCCTCAGACATGACCCTGTGGACTGTTCCATGTAATCCAGAACCCACCTTTTGTTAACTGTCCACGCCTCCGGCCTTTCTCTTCCCCTGCTCTCCTGACACTGTCATAGAAACCCCCCTGGTTGTGTTTTTTCTTTTTTTCTAGGAAAAACAAATAAAAACAAAACAAATGAACAGAAACCACAAGTAAGAATGTAAACGCCAGTGGCTCCCTGTCGTTTTTCTGTCACAACTTTCCTGAGTTGGTTTGCTCCCATCCTCTGGGAGAAGCAGGGGAAAGTGATGAAGTGTAATTTAAAACGTCAGAGGGCCAGGCCGGTGTGTCTCCGTGACTGCATCGACCTATGAACCAGGAGGTCCTGGTTCGATTCCTGGTCAGGGCATGTGCCTGGGTTGAGGGCTCAATTCCCCATTAAGGGAAATGATGATTCTTATCAGCCGATCAATGATTCTTATGTTTCTCTCTCCCTGGCCCTTCCTCTCTGAAATTAATAAAAATACATCTATACAAAAAACATCAGGGAGTGCATGTGCCTACTCTGGGCAAGGCACTTCCATTTAGAAGCTCATCTAACAGACCCTCCCATCGCCGGGCGCCATGGAGCCCGAGTGGGTGAGCAGAGAATGATTCTTGTCCTGTTTGGGGAGAAATAGACTCGGGGCAAAGGGACTGCACCTTCTTTTGAAACCATAGGGAGTGGTTACTTCCTTACTGGGAGAGGCCTGTGAGTGCCGGTGGTCCGGGAGTGACCTGCAGGAGAGCCTCCAGTGTCGGTCCTTACAGGGCTGCCCACTTCCCATTCCTCCATTTCTGCACTCAGGTGGCATGCTGGCCCCCAAATGTGCATCACAGTAAAAGACCCTTTGAGGAACAGCCTGTTTTGGTGGTTTTAAACAGTTTTATTTTCATTCCTGGGAAGAGCACACATCTTTCTTGGGGGCTAGGAATGTGTCCTCTTCCCATTTAATTTCAGGGATTCATCAATGATTGTTGATTGTTGCTTCAACTTGTGCTTTGTCCAAAGCATGTGAGATGCCCTGAGGGAAACGCCATGACCCTCAGGACCCTGTCTCCAAGGGCTTTATAGTCTCAGTTCTGGAGATGGACTTGTCCGCGGAAAGGCAGTGAGTGGTCCAGTGGACAGCTGGGAAAGGGGATGTGCCACGCGGGCTGTGCCCGAGGCTCCGACCTGAGTACAGAGGTTTCCTGATGACAGCTGGAGCCAGGTTCAATGTGAGTATTCGGAGATGGGGTGAGGCAATTCCTGAGGAGGGGCTAGCAAGAGTGAGGTACAACTGGTGGCCAAGGCGTGGCAAGAGTAGAGGTTAGCAAGGTGTGGGCGCCTGTTGACGACACTAAGAGCAGTGGGGAGCCCTGGAAGGGTTGGTTCTGAGAAAAAAAAAAAGGACCAGGTTTTCCTTTTTTGTTAATCCTCACCCGAGAATATTTTTTTTCATTGATTTTTTAGAGACGGGAGGGAAGCAGAGAGAAAAAAAATATCAACGTGAGAGAGACACATTGATTGTGTCCAACTAGGGCTCAGGATCTAACCTGCAACCCACGTACATGTCCTTGACCAGAAATCAAACCTATGACTGATGCTCCAGCCACTGAACCACACTGGCCAGGTCAAGAAAGGATGAGATTTTTATTTTTAAATCAGGTTTTTCTTAGTGACTGGTGACAGTGTGAGGAGGGAGCCTTGCGTCAGTGAAGAGTCAGGGCCTGGGAAGGGAGGCATGGATGGGAATGGTGTGGAGTCCTGGAACCTGGCCAAAGGGGAGGAGGAGAGCAGTCAGAGTTGGCCCCAGTCTGTTGGCTCAGCAGGTGTTGGGAGTGGGGAACCAGGAGCCCCAGTCCCTGCCGACTTGTCACGAGCTGGAAACTGGAGGCAGTGCCGCAGGATGTGAAGGGCAGCAGGAACATGGAGCCCTGAGCCCAGCTGTGTCTCAGAGTGTAGCCATGGAGGAACTTTCAGAGGGACTTCTGCGCCATCTGGTTGAAGGGCTGCAGGGCTCTATGAGGAGGGGGCCCAGAGGGACAGGGCGCATGCAGCCCTTTCGGAAGCTCCCTGTCCTGGCTGCAGCGGGACCGCGGCCAGCCCTGTGAAGGAGCGCTTCTGAAGCTGGGGCACCCCGGCCAGTCCCTGCCCCCCTCGGTTTGACCTTACTCTTGGGGTTCTCACCTAGATTTCTAGGGCCACTGCTGTTGGAGAGTTTCCTTCTGGAATGACCTGGGTGGGGAGTGTCTTTGTTTTCACAAGGGGAGCATGTTCCATTTCTTTCTTTTCCCCCTTTCCTCCCCTGTGTTCAATAGGAGTGGCGAGGGAAATTTGCACTTGTGTGCACTCGCACTCACACCATTTCTGTCACCTGTCTTCCATGCTTTCTTTTGCAACGCTCACCTTTCAAAAGGAGGAAGCTATTAGCACACATACCTTGCCCTGTAGGGACTTCCAGTCTGGCTGTCAGGGGAGGAACCTGATGAGGCAAAAACTTGACACCTGGCACTTGATGCCCCTTGAGATGATGGTCTAGGGTGGCTTCGTGAAGGAGGGGAGATGGCATGCCGGCCTGGGAGAACGGGGAGCCTTTCACGAGAGAAGGATGTAATCAGTGTGTGGAGGCAGGCAGAGAGGGACAGGCGTGGGGACTGCTGAGCTGGTGTTTGAGCACTGGTGACATGGATGGGCCCAGCCTGTCAGGGCCTGGAACACCAAGGTTATTGTCAGAACGCGTGTAGTTGTAAGATACAGAACTCAGCACAGAAATACCTTAGTTAAGTGGGATTTATTGGTGCCCATAGCGGAAAAGGCTGGGTCCAGGCACTCAATGACCTGAAGACTTGATTTCTCTCTGCTCGGCTCGTGGGCTCAGGAGTCCCCCCAAGGTGAGAAGATGGTCACCAGCAGTCCCAGGCTCACGCGAAGCTCTTGCTTAAGGGCTGGATGAGTGTCTTTCTCCCAACTTAGGTCAGGCCCCTTTCCCTGGCCAGTGGCCAAGGACTTGGAGCTTCACCATGTGGCCTGGATGAGGATGTTACATTGCCGTATTGGATTCAGAGATGGTGCTGCTAATGGCAGTTAGTATGCCTGAGCCCACGGGTGAAGCTGCTCCTGTTAGAGATCCTGGCTGGCAGAGCCTGTCAAACTGGTGAGCCACCTCTAGTCTCGTCCTCCTTACTGTGATGATGGGGCTTGTGGGCACTGGCCAGCTCTGCTTTCTTGTAGAAGTTCTGTGTGTTCCATCTTTGACCAGGCTGGGCCTTGAAGTCAGGTTTTCCCACTGCCAGCAGGCAACCTGGGCCTTGATTACACCTGCCCTGGGCTCCAGGATTATACCTTTTCCTTCCTTTGCCCCTTTCTTCCTGCCCCATTCCAGTCAAAGAGAAAGGAGACTATTACTTATGACATAGCAATGAAGTATCACATTTTTGTGCCAGATCTCTGAGTCCTCCTTCCCACAGGGTGATGTGAAGATGGCCAGGTGACGTTTGCATGCACACCGAGTGGTATCACAGAAAAAGAACAGTGAGCTTAGAAAACACATGTCTTTTAAAAACATTTTTATTGATTTCAGAGAGAGAGAGAAATAGAAACATCAATGATGAGAGCAAATTATTGATTGACTGCCTCCTGCACACCTCCTATTGGAGACTGAGCCTGCAACCTGGGAATATGTCCTGACCTGGAATGGAACCGGTGACCTGGTTCATGGTTCAACACTCAACCACTGAGCCACTTTGGATGGGCAAAAAACCCACATCTTTTAATAATGGGCAGTAGAACATCTTCTCTTGGCTCACAAGGAGACCATCTCCATCTCCTAGGGCTGAAAGCAACCCTGCCCTCTGGTCCAGAGGCTGACCCGCTCTTCCAAAACTGTTCCCTACACACAAAGGAACAGGGGCACACAGTGCCCCGTGCAAGACAAGCAGGACCACGAGGGACCCCAGAGACCTGTCTCCCATCAAGGCAGCATGTAACTCACCTTTGGGAATCGGTTTTATGAATGAGCACTCTCTCCAATAGAGAGTTTCTTCTATACAAGTCAACTAAGGACGCCACCTGACTTCATAAAGGACATGGAGTGGTCATTCCTTGCTGTGGAACAATATCACCACAGCCTAGTGACACTGCGCATTCCTGAGTGACGGCTTCTGTGGTTGGGAGCAGGGCATGGTGTAAGTGGTCCCTCTGATTCGGGTCATGAGACCAGGGATTTGGCTGGGACTGTGGTCTCCCCTGAGTGTCTGGGAGCAAAGGAGATGCTTCCAGTCTCACCCCGGTTGTGGGCAGAATTTGGTTTCCTGCAGGTGTGGGGCTGAGGGGTGGGTTTCTTGTGGCTGTGGCTGCAGGAGTCCTTAGCTTTGAGCGGCCATAGGGAGCTTCAGGGGCAACCCCAGCCCAGCCACTTGCTGCTGCACAGCCCCCAGAACAGAGGGCCAGCAACTCCACAGAATGGGCCCTGCGGTCAATGTGTCGGTGCCACCACAGTGGACATGCGCTCTCCTGCTGTCTTCAGATGTGTTCCTGACAGGGGATGGGGAGTGGGGTGGGAGCTTGATGGGATCAAGATAAGGGACGTGTGTGCCAGGGTGTCCTACCAGGAGCCACCATTTGGGGTTGAGTGAGTGTGTGTGTGTGTGTGTGTGTGTGAGGAGAGTGTGGGCACGACTGTGGACTAAGAAACTTGAGAGAAGTGGCTGCTGAATTGCGCTTTGGATGATCTGTGATTGTGAGTCAGGATAGTTAGATGTTAGGAGAATTTTTTGACAAGTGGGAAAAGGGAAACTGAGACAGATGGATAGACAAATGGGGTCAATTTGAGCAATTTACAGCCTGCTAATAAATTGCAAAGTCTTATCTTCCCTAACCAAGGACACTTGAGAGCAAATGGTTTACAATTCTTCCTAAAGTAAATAGCTTAAATCACTCTGGTCAGGGAGATAACAGAGACCCAGTTAGTGTCATTAATACCAGCCAAACCCCAGCACAAATCAAGTCAGGGGGACAAATAAGAAAGAAACCCTAATTAGAACCAAGCAAATCCAAGATAGAGGTAAAATTCACCAGAAAATAACCCTGGTCCCTCTATGTGCTCAGTTTGACACATCAGCATATTAAAGAACACACCTGGAAAGCTGAGGAATATTTTGCTGAGGCCCTCCCCTAGGATTCCTGCCTTTAGAAAACAAATAAGGACCCTCAAAGCAAAGGACCCCGCTGTGCTCTCCCTGGACAACGCCCACACCCCTTCTTTTCTGGGGCATGTACTTTCGCTCTCTCTCCTAAACTCTGAAGGTCCCCACTAGACTTGCAACCAGGGGAGCAGTGGGTAACTACAGGGAACTGCCTCCAAGCCCCCCACACCCTTCTCTTACTTTTTAGTGAGTTAACAGCAGCCTCACCTTGGCTCACTTCCATCATTGTGACTTTTACTTCTCAGAGAGTCCTCGAAACCCAGTGAGGTTCACTTCTTTTTCTTTCTTTTATTTTTTAAAAAATATATATATTTTATTGAGTTTTTTTACACAGAGGAAGAGAGAGGGATAGAGAGTTAAAACCGATGAGAGAGACTCATCAATCAGCTGCCTCTTGCACCACCCCTACTGGGGATGTGTCCACAACCAAGGTACATGCCCTTGACTGGAATCGAACCCCGGGTCTTTCAGTCCGCAGGCTGACCCTCTATCCACTGAGCCAAACTGGTTTCCACGTGGCTCACTTCTTTACTATAAAATTCCTACAGGGCCAAAGCAGCACCTCCTCTGCTCTCCTGCTGCTTCTGTGCTAAACCCTCCCTTTATTTCACTGTCCCAGCTTTAATGAACGTTCTCTCAAAATCACCTGGACTCCTAAGATCTTTCCAGCATGAAGTCAAGAACCCACACCACACAGGCCATGGGGGGCGATGGCTCGGGCGGGCTTCTTGTGACAGCTGCAGGATGGAGGCTCTAGCTTTGGCTTGCTGCTGGCTGGAGCGGCCACCGTTCCTAGAGGCCACATCAGTGCTTTGCTGTTTGAGCTTCTCCAACATGCTTGCTTAGTTCATCCAGCCCATAGGGGAGTCGCAGTCTGGTAAGGAGGTTTATGACATCCCAGCAAGTCAGATCCGGCCCTGCTCCCGGTGCAGGCGCTGCAGGGCCGCCACCGCGCAGCAGGCGGCGCTGGGCTCGCCTCCGCCGTCCAGAACGCTCGCCGGTGCCGCGTCCCCGCTGTAGGCCCTCTTGTGCTCAGTGGCCGCGATGGCGGACGTGTCCGAGAGGACGCTGCGGCTGTCCGTGCTGTTGGCCTTCGCCTCCGGGGTGCTCGTGGGGTGGCAGGCGAACCGGCTGCGGAGGCGCTACCTGGACTGGAGGAAGCGGAGGCTGCAGGACCAGCTGGCGGCGGCGCAGAAGAGACTGGACCTGGCCTGAGCGCGCCCGCCTCGCCCTGCCCACGCCGGGGGTGAGGGTGGGGGAGGCCGCCTGAATCAGGTGCCCGCACACCCCACCCGCCACCGAGGCTCCTCGGCAGTGTCGGTGAGCAGTGCGGAGAGTGGCTCTAAGTCTAAGTGGAGATGGCAGCTCCCACAGACACCAATAAGAGGGGGAAGCTCTGTTTCCCCCAGTAAGTTACACTGTGTCCCAGTTCATTGCATGTGTTTACTGGGAATTCCTTACCAAGTGCAATGTAGCACCGTGGACCTTGCATTCGTGTTTTGTACTCTCCAGTCTGAGTCCCTGGCAGAATGGGAAGGGAGAGGGCCTGAAGTCAGGAGCCTTGCATCTAGTCCTGGCTTTTTCATCCAAGCTGTAACACTAGATGTTGTAGTTCATGGTTTAGCTCCACAATAGGGTAAGTTGAAGTTAATGATTATGTATTTCTCTCTCTCTCTCTTTCCCCCCCCCCTCTCTTTTCTGTTTCCATAGCTTGGTGAAGATGGATATAGAGCACTGAACAGAAATTAATCCTCCTTGCACTTACGCACCGATTTTATTTTTAAAATAAAATTTCAAACGTCTTTGAACTTTTTTATTAAAAGGAGAAGAAGTATCTTATTGGCCATGCAGTTCACTGCATCAAGAGACCTGGGTTTTCAAACTATGTTAGTGTCTTTGAGCGGCTATCTTGTTTCTTAAGGAATCTATGCTAGTTCCTTGGCACAACTGCAAAGCAGAATTGGCCTGGGCATTGTTGTGAGTCCTTTTGGTCAGTTGTTTACTAGACCTGATCGGGAAAGTAAGAGGCTGAATAAAAATAACTGAGATTAGCCAGCCAGTGTTGACCTATGAACCAGAGGTCATGATTTCTATTCAGGGCACATGCCTGGTTGTGGGCTTGATCCCCAGTGTGGGGTGTGCAGGAGGCAGTGGATCAATGATTCTCTCTCTTATCATGGATGTTTGTATCTCTCTCCCTCTCATTTTCTCTCTGAAATCAATAAAAATGTATTTAAAAAAAATAATTGAGGTTATTATTATTGCCCTTTAGGATCCTAAATTAATCCAAATAATATTAACTGAGTATCTACTACAGCAGTCGACACAAAAGACTAAAATCCCTATTCTCATGCAGTTTACATTCCAGTGGAGGGAGTTTGATAATAAAGATAAGTAAATTATAGTTCAGAAGGTGATCAGTGTTATGGGATGAAATAGAGCAGAATAGGGTAAGGAAGACCAAGAAAGCTGAAGTCAGGGGCAAGTGAGAGGGCATGTTACAAATTCTCTGATAAAGTATCTGATTTTCTAGAAGCTCAAAATACCTTCAAAAATAAATCTTTGGAGGAATAGGGCTACGATGTCTATCAAGTTGACACTCAAGAAGAGGATGAGGTCTATGTTTTACCTTATTTGGGAATGATCTTAATTAGCTTCTCTTAGCTTGACTCAAGCTCATTTCCATAAAGAGAAGATGGATCCTTTCTTTTTAAAAATTTTTAACATTATTATTGCTCTTAGAGAGGAAGGGAAAGGTAGAGAGAGATAGAAACATCAATGATGAGAGAGAATCATTGATTAGCTGCCTCCTGCACACCCCATACTGGGGGTTGAGTTGCAACCTGGGCATGAGCCCTGGCCAGAAACTGAACATGACCTCTTGGTTCATAGATCAGAGGGTGCTCAACCACTGAGCCATGATGGCCAGGCTGGTCTCATTTTCAACACTCACCAAGGGGTTTCGGTGGGCATGTTGACATGAAGATCCCTGAAGCTCAGGAGGGGTGTGGCACTATTGAAAACTTCTTTCTCACAACGAGGGATCCTTGGAAATCCCAGTGCAGTAGTTTATAGGTGACAAGCAGCTAAGAGATCCAAGACCTAAGGCTCTGTAATTACCGGTGGGTTTGTTGCCCAGAGACCTGCCTAATCCGTCTAAATGTCAACAAATAACTTCATATCATTGTGAGAAGTGAACTGAAAATGACTCAATAAATCACCAGCGACTCCCTGGAAACCAGACTCTCAGGAGCCTGAATACTGGAGGGAGTAAGGCAGAAGGGCCAGCTTGAAAGTACATGGTTCCCCCTGTGTCCTCTTCTGTGTGGACACACCCCGATGCAGCTGTTTGACCTCTGGCGGCTCCTGCAGCCAGTATCTTCAGTGCTCCTTGAAGAATTTACCTCAAGTATCTCCTTATTAGCAGGGACAACATTTTAGGTCTGAAAAACAATGAGACATCTGTGCGTCTAGGAGCATATGGAACATGCATGCGAAGGAGAAACCCTCTTGAATAGAGCTTAGTGATGAATCTCCTCTCCATCTAAAAATCAAGAGCGAAAGACCAAGATTGGTTATTGTGGGTTTGTAAGAGGTGCTTTTTAGAACACAGCCCTTGTTTGTTCCTATAAAGATTAATTGTTTTTGTCTTAGTAAATGTAATGACATTTCCATGTCAACAGGAAAATTCAGAAAGTTGTTTCCACAGAAAGCCTTCTCCTCATTTTACTGGGGTCATTATGCTTTACTGCCATCCTTGTGTTCATTCTGTGAATGCAGTATTCGAGGACTAACATGCTCATTCTTAGAGTTCCATTCTACTAGGGTTTTTTAGCTGGTGACTCGGGCTGTGAAAGAATTCACAACTAAATGAAGAGATAGATGCAGAGAGAAAGTTTATTTTTACTTTCCCTGAAGGGAAAAGGCCCGTGTATTCCTAATCAACACAAGGATGGTAATAAACAGCAGCTTGTTCTTTTTAAAAAATATATATATATTATTGATTTTTTTTACAGAGAGGAAGGGAGAGAGATAGAGAGCTAGAAACATCGATGAGAGAGAAACATCAACCAGCTGCCTCCTGCAACATCCCCCAATGGGGATGAGCCTGCAAATGATGTACATGCCCTTGACCAGAATCGAACCTGGGGCCTTTCAGTCTGCAGTCCGACACTCTATCAACTGAGCCAAATGGGTTTTGGTAGCAGCCTGCTCTTTTAAAGGGAAATGGCTGCAGATGTCCGAGGGAAGTGTCTCGGTATTTTTCCCAAGCCTGCACAACATGCTTCAAGTAAAAGTTATGAAGAGTTCAGAGAGGCTTGTATGAAGCGTGGTAAGGGAACTATCCTATTAACTAGAGACTTTCTGGTGCAAATTATCCCTGGGTTGTAAAAACAACAGGGAGAGGGGAATGCAAGAATGTAGCCTTGAAAGTAACTTATCTTGTCCTGTAGTTTGAACAGAGATCCTGTTTGAATCAGAGGAGCTAACAACGTTGAGGTTTAATTACCAGGTGCTTCTCATAAATTGTGGAAGGCTACAGCAAACAAAAGAAAGCCCCCCCCCCCTCCAGTCCTTACACATCTCATCTGGGTGGCAGTTTGTTGAAGTATCCTAGTCCCCATTACTCATTGGGGCTCCAGGAGTTGAGACTCTTCCAGACAAGATAGGTTTCTTAAGGCACACGGTGCTCCCAGACTGTTGATTTGTGCCTAGTTAAGTGTCTGGACTATGACAATGTTGCATGTGTGGGCCTGTTCATGTGGCGTGTTACTTGTGGACCTGATCATCCAATGGTGCTTCCTTTCCCATTACTATGTGTAGCCCCCTGATTCACCCACTCATCTCCCTCTCCTGCCTCACCTCAATGTTCTGTCATCCCTGTCCCTCTGGGGATGTGCTGCTCATCCCCCAAGTCCTATCTAGGCAGGTGCTTCTGTGGTTTTGGCCTCCCATGCCCCTCCTAGTCATTCCTTTGTTTCCTGCTTACTGCCTTTCTACACCGTGGCTGTGTGCCCAGCTCTGTGGTGGGCAATTCCCCTTGACATTGCCTCTGTGGCCATTTCTCTAGCCCTCTACCCTCTGCCCACTTAAAATGTTTCCCCCTAAAAACACGATCTCATGTGGAGATGTTACTTTTCCCATGTTAGCTGAAATTGGCACTAAGGAAGTTGGGAGGTGGTTATGATGCCAGTCATGTACCCTGGAAATGACATTGTTCACTCATCAAAATATACCTCCCTCTCCTGCCCCCAAACCCACCATTTTGGTGGTGGTGCCGTTCCAGGACTCACAGGAATAAATGCTTGTAACTCTGAATATGGCACAAAAATGTATAAAATCAAAGTCACCTGAGGTGAACAAGGGTAATAAACTGTTTTCATTCTTCTCATTGCTCATATGTATACACATATGTTGGGAGTTTATGTTTCCCAACATAGACTATATCCATGACTTTTCCATTTAAAATATGGAATTTTCTTTAAATCAGATATAGGATTTTTCCCTGAAAATTTTAAAAAATATTTTTATTTTTATTCATTTCAGAGAGGAAGGGAGAGGAAGGGATAGAAACATCAATGATGAATCATTGATCACCTGCCTCCTGCATGCCCCCTACTGGGGATCCAGCCCGTGCCTTTGACCGGAATTGAATCCAGGACCCTTCAGTCTGCAGGCCAACGTTTTATCCATTGAGCCAAACCATCTTGGGCACCTAATTTATTTATAGAAATATTTAAAATAAATAAGGATTTCATAAATGAGGGATTGACTTTAGTGCATTTTTCCCCTTTAACACCTACAAGATCACTTAGAAGTACTGACTTATCAATACAACTTTGAGAAAATAGGCCTGGGTCCCAGCATTATGCACCTATGTTCCCACTGTGTATGTAATTAGTTATAATAGTTATAAACTGGAAACTTTTCACATGTCTAGCAACAGCAGAAGGAATGAATTGAGTACATCACACACAAAATATTATATCAGGATGAACAAACTATAATAGCACACAGTCATATAAGTGTATCTCACAAACATGTTGAATAAAAGCCGGACAAAGCTGCCAGGACACACAGTTCAAAAAGGCAAAACTAGGGTAGTGTTTACTTTGACATGGAAGGAGTGGGGCTGGGAGGAAAAGACTACTAGGGTACTGGTACTGTTCTGTATCCTAATCTGGGTGATGTTATGGGGATGTTTCAGTGTGAAAATTCAGTGAGGTGGACACTTGTCACTTTTCTTTATTTTATACCTGAAGATAAACACCATACATAGATAGCATGGCAGTCGGACCTGTGGAATCAAATTGTGTGTGGTCCTGAAGAACGTTTATATTAATGTGATTCATCATTTGAAAAGTAAGCACATCATTTTTCTTATTCAATGTAGTGGAGTTTGGGAACCATTTATAGGATCCAGTCCCATTGGGGAAGTGTTATTACAATCTCAGAGTATAGATATAAAATGGAAACCGAACACAGGTTCAACTGCCTGCCTCAACAAAAGCCAAACTCCTGAGACAGGTATTTGTGAGAAGAAAAGTGGTTTATTCAAGTGTGGGTGACCTGAGAAGATGGTGGTCTCTGGTCCTGAAAACCATCTCCTAATCTTGGTGAAGCCAGCAATTCTTACAGGGTGGAAGGAAGGGAACGTGGACAGACAGAGAAACTGCAGATAGGCAGGCTGCCTTCTTGGTGGTCAGCATTCTGGAACTGGTCAGCATCAGCCAAATTCCTGTAGTTGGGTGAGTTGGCCATGGGACAGAAACAGTTGAGTCCTGCTGGGTACTCATAAAGAAAGTATTAGTATATAACTTTTTTATGAGTTTTATTGTTAGTATATTTAATTCTCGTTTTTATTTTATAGTCAGTTGGTATATTAAGTTTTCATATTTTTATTGTAGAAACCTATATTAGCTCAAGTTAGTGTTCTAGTTTTCCCTAAAGTTAATAATATAGTTTTATGTGGGTTAAAAATTTTTTTTCTATCACTTAATTCATATTAGTATTCTTTTTAACTGTATATTCTGACCAAGTTTAGTATTATTAGTCTTGTATAAGTTAAAGTACATTAAAAAATGAGGTATATGATCATGGGTACAAAATGGGGATGGTAATTATTTGCTTACAGGCTTGCTGTCCAACAGACAGAATCACCATACTCACAAAGCTGAAGCTATTATAGAATGAAACGAAACTTCAGCAATGCACCAGATAGCAAAGAACTAAAAACTGCCTTTTGAAAGGACAGTATGCAACAGAACTGTGTATCTGTATGCCATGAGGGCCGATGAGGAAAGCTGTCCTGGCAGGTTAAGATACTTCAATGGTATCTTAAGAAGTTAAAAATGGCTTAGCAAAACTGGCATCAGAAAACTAGGGGCGTAACTCCGAGGCCCGCAGTCACGTGGCAGCACTGCGGGCGTGGGCCAGGCAGGTCAGGATGCCGTGGGGAACCCCCGCACCCCAGCCTCCACCCGGCCTCAGGGTGCGCGGGGACTGAGGGCTCTGGCTGCGGGGCAGCTGCGGGGCAGCTGCGGGGGGATGCGGTGGCTGCCCATTGCCTTTGAGTGTTCGCCAGCCCCTGCAGCGAGCGGGCAGCGAGGTAGACGCGCGCGGATGGCGTCAGCTGGTGACGTCACCTACCGGCGCCGCTCAGGCGGTTTCCCTGGCGACCGGTGCGCGCCCGGCGCGGAGCTGCAGAGATGCTGCCGCGGCGGCCGCGAGACCCGCTGCAGTCCGTGCGGCGCCGGGGCCGCGAGCTGAAGCTGCAGGTACATGTGGCCCCCTCGACCTCCCACCCGACCCGGGGACCCAAATTCCCCAGTGTTGGC
This sequence comes from Pipistrellus hanaki, assembly GCF_964339955.1. Lineage (NCBI taxonomy): Eukaryota > Metazoa > Chordata > Mammalia > Chiroptera > Vespertilionidae > Pipistrellus > Pipistrellus hanaki. The sequence goes on from NC_140514.1 coordinate 55,374,094, forward strand.
CTTTCACTGCGCGCCCTCACCCTAACAGTTCAGTCCCCGAACCTAACACCTCCTGCAACCCCCTCTCCTCCGATCTAACCTTTCAACAGGGACCATTGTCGACCAACCACACCTGTGCCCACACCGTTCTCCCCGCGGCAGCCGCCACTTTCTCTCCCTACACCCCTCTCCCCCCTTCTCCATGGAGGCCGCTATTGCTTTCCGGGAACTTAGGCGAAATAGGACTAGTCAGTGAGCAAAGACTTAAAGAAGAAATACAAGTAACTAGTAATATACTTGAGGAAAGTTAACTTCAAAGAAGTAGTTGCAAAGGAAAGATATCTCAGACACTTATTTATTTTTAAGTGTTTTTATTAATTTTAGACAGAAAGGGAAAGGGAGTAAGGGGGGAGAGAGAGAAGGAAAAAAGAAAGAAAAAAACATCATTGATTGGTTGTCTTCTGTATGCACCCTGAACGAGGATCACAACCTAAGCATGTGCCCTGACCAGGAATTGAACCTGCGACCTTTTGGTCCACAGGATGCTCAGATAACATAAACACTGGTCAGGGTTCTTGAACATTATTATTTTTTAAATATTTTTTAATTGATTTCAGAGAGGAATGGAGAAGGAGAGAGAAAGATAGAAACATCAATGATGAGGGTCATTGATCGGCTGCCTCATGCACTGGGGATCAAGCTGGTAATCCTGACCTGGAATTCAAGCATGACCTCCTGGTTCATTGCTCCATGCTCAGTCACTGAGCAACACCAGCAGGGCCTCTTGAATGTTAAAAATATATATTTTTTTATTGATTTCAGAGAGGAAGAGATAGAAACATCAATGATGAGAGAGAATCATTGATCAGCTGTCTCCTGCAGGCCCCCTACTGGGGATGGAACCCACAACCTGGGCAAGTGCCCTTGACAGGAATTCAACCTGGGACCCTTCAGGCCTCAGGCCAATGCTCTATCCACTGAGCCAAACTGAACACTTTTTAAATCACAATATTCAGTACTGGAGATGGTGTGATAAAACAGACACCTGCTTACACTGCTCCCTGGCATAGGGGGCAGCCTTTCTGGAGATAGTTTGACAAGATGTAGCAAATATTTATCTCCTGGGGTGGATGATTACATTTCCAGGAATTTACAACACATAAGAATAAAGAATTGGGACAGATATTAATGTATAAAAGTGTTCATCACAGTATTACTCATAGAGAAGACAGGCTACAACTTAAATGATCACTAGTGGGAAATTATATGTAACTTAGGATAGGCTATAATACTGTAGTTAAACTGTGAGAGATTTTAATGTATTGGTAAACTATTTGTGGTACAATGTCAGTTTACAAATATATGAATTTGAATATACAGTATTTTTTTAATATATAGGGTATCACAAAAATGTACATGCACACTTTGAATAATTATAAAGGCAAGGTTTATTAAAATATATTTTATTTTTAAAATGGAGCTATCAGCTGTTAAAGTGTGTATATACATTTTTTGGGATACCCTGTATATGCAGAAAAAAGAAAAATAATGCTAGGATGGTTATGTAGTATGCTGATTATTATGTTTCTCTCCATACATTTTGATATTTTTATTATTTTGAACATAGATTTATAGTACTTAAAAATAAAATGTGGATTATTTCTTTAAATTTCTATTTAACTTTGTTAATTTTACTTTTTATTTTTCATTTGATATATTGCCAAGTGTTATTTCCACTAAATAAAATTATTTTATTATCTATAACAGATAGGAGATTTACTGAATGTTCATGTTTTATCTGCTTTTGGACACTCATTTAAAAGTACCAAGGATTTGATGGATACATATTTCTTTAAAAAAAATGTTTTTTTTCATTTCAGAGAGGAAAGGAGAGGAAAAATAAGAGATAGAAACATCAATGATGAGAGAGTCATTGATAGGTTGCCTTCTGTATGCCCCCTACTGGGGCCCCAGCCCACAACCTGGGCATATGCCCTTGACCAGAATTGAACCCAGGACCCTTCAGTCCATAGGCCAACACTCTATCCACTGAGCCAAACCAGCTAAGGTGGATAACTATTTATTTAGTGATTCTATTGGAATTGTAGTGGTACAACAAACACAAAATACTCTTTGGTAGAAATAAAAACAAAATTTGATGAGGCATGCACTTAAGCTGAACTTTGTCTAGATATTTAATACTAGAGGCCCAGCGCAGGAAATTAGTGCATTGGTAGGGTCCCTAGTGGCTGCTGGCTGCCAGCCAGGGCAGCTCTACCCCTGGTCAAACTCCCGAATGACATCCCGATCGAGGGAACAATTTGCATACTACACTTTTATTATATAGGATGATTCTGTATCTAATTATAATTTATTGCGATATTGGGAAAATAACAAAAATCCTTATTAAAACAAAACAAACTATTAACAAGGATTGTCCAACCTGGAAAAGAATTAGCTCAGGAGCCTTCTATTTTTAAAATATATTTTATTGATTTTTTTTACAGAGAGGAAGGGAGAGAGATAGAGAGCTAGAAACATTGATGAGAGAGAAACATCTATCAGCTGCCTCCTGCACCCCCCCCCCCCCCCCACTGGGGATGTGCCCGCAACCAGAGTACGTGCCCTTGACCGGAATCAAACCCGGGACCCTTCAGTCCGCAGGCTGACGCTCTATCCACTGAGCCACACCAGTTTAGGCTCAGGAGCCTTTGATATCCTGAATGGGAAAGACTCTTGGATAGTGTGAACTCATTCTTCCCTGTCTGTAGAGGACACCTAAAGGAAAAAATGGAACAGATTTCCCACTTAGTGTCCAGGGGACAAGAGCCAAGCTCATTCATGCCTCAGACAAGATGCAAAATAGCGAGTAGAGAAGAAGCTAGTGAACTTCTCTCTTTCTTCACCCGCTTTGTCTTCGCATCATTTATAGAAAAGAATCCAACAGAAGTATGTGGCTCTTTTGTGGGTACTTCGGCAAAGTTACATGTGCTTAGAAAATACTAAGTCAAGGTGTAAGATATAAGAATGAGGATAAACAAACATGTGAAATATCCATATAGTGCGTACTACTCTGCCATAAGAGGAATAAACTAATGATATATACAACAAACAATATGGCAGTATCTCAAAAACATGCTGTGTAAAAGGATTACACAGAAGAGCACATACTTCTTGGGCATGTTCTGGGTAAAGGTGCTTTTCTATATGTTGATGGGGTTTGGGTTACACAGGTGTATACAAATGTATATTTAAGATTTGTGCATTTCATTGTATGTAAATTTTACACCAATTATTAAACTCTAGTTAGTGATACCATAGTGCATTATTTAAGGGGAAATGTATTGATGATTGCAGATTACTTTGAAATGCATAAATAAGACTGTGAGTAGATGGCTCAAATAAGGGTAAGTATAGTAAAACGTCAGCGGTGGGATCTACTGGTGGGAGTTTACGATGTAATGCTTTCCACTCGGTTGTATGTGTTCATCCTAAAATACTGGTGAAAAGATTAAAATTTTATTTCCTAAGGTTACATGGTATTTAAGAATGTGATATTTTAAAATTTCTGTTTATTATAGGTTGATAGTTTGCTTTCTGAGAGTCAATTGAAAGGAGCTCTAGAAACCAGTAAAAGGCGAGATATTTACCAAAGGTAAAGCATACTCAATTTTATAAGCTTTCCAAGAACTGTACTTGCATTGCAATGAGCTGTATTTACAGAATTGAGACTGTTTACGGCATTATTTCTTTCTGTTTTTTTTAAAAAATATATTTCATTGATTTTTCATAGAAAGGAAGGGAGAGAGAGAGAGAGAGAGAGAGAGAGAGTGTTAGAAACATTGATCAGCTGCTTCCTGCACATTCCCAATAGGTACATGGTACATGCCCTTGATCGGAATCGAACCAAGGTATATGCCCTTGATCGGAATCGAACCTGGGACCTTTCAGTCCACAGGCTGACGCTCTATCCACTGAGCCAAATGGGTTTTGGCTCTTTCTGTTTTTATTAGTACAATTAAAAAACTAATAATGAGAAATATTGAGGTAACAATGAATTTTTTCAAAATATTTAAAAAGATTTCTTACAATTATCTAGATCTATCAGGTCTAAATATTCAAATGATAAGATTAAATTGAGAGTTACAAATGTTAAAAAGAGGTAACAATTTATTTTGTACTCTGTATGTACCAAGCAGTGTGGTCCAAACTCTGAAAATGATTCCCGATTGATTTTCACGATACAGCAGGGGAAAATGCAGGTTCACAGTGGCCGTTAACTTCTCTAACATTACCCTGCTCTGAGACTTTAGAGTGAAGGGGCATTAGGAATACTTTACGTTTGCTGAGAAGCGCAGGGCTCAGGGAAGCAAGAGGAAGGACATTGTGACGTTGCCGTGGAGAAGCAGGCTTTGGTCCATTTGAATCCCGTGGAGGAATTACGTCACGGCCTCACTTGGACCGAGGAGAAACCGCCCTCACCTGAAGGTGGTGGACTTGCTGTTGTGACAGCAGCGATAGAAACTGTGAGTGAACGTGGCTGAGGCAGGATTGTGGGAGGTGCTTGGCCCTTGTAGGCCCAGGTCCTGTGACCTGGTCAGAACTCTCTAGTAACAGTTCCAACTTCCTTAAGGTGGGAGAAAGGTTCTCTTGGTGGATAAGTGTTCTTGTGACTTTTTTTTTTTAAAAATCCCTGGAAAAGTTTAAAATAAAATAGAGTTTAAAATTATATAGTCATAATGAACTAAATTGAATTAGATTATTAATACTTTTGTTTAGGACATCATTAAGATAATCTGTGTGTTGGGGTATTTAAAGAGTTTATAACATCCAGAAGAACATTAGAGATTCATTCTACTGGTTTAAATGATTCATTAGAATCATTTGAAAAACTTACTGAAGTCAGGCATTCAAAGTGCTTAAAAGCAAAATTAGGTTTATATGAATTTAAAAATGTGTAAGGGGATTTAATTAACTACATTATTAGTAGGATTGATTATTTAAGGAATTTAAGTCAAGTTGAGTTAAACAATAGTGAAAGAAAAAGTGAAGGTGATTGTACTTGCTTTACTAGGCTTAAAAATAAAATAAGATATATAGGCTGAATTTGAAGTGCCAGGAAAAACTAGGTTTTTAAATTTTATTTTAATTAACTAATTATTTTTAAACCCAAATAACCATAAAATAGTCTTCTCTGTAATAAAAAGACCTCCTCACAGCCATTTTAAAGAATCACATTGAGATTTGCATGTCTGAAAATGTATTTTAGCCTGTATGTTTGATTGATAATTGGCTGGAGGGAGATAAAGTAAAAATAATTTCTACTTAAACCTTTGAAGACATTGTCAGGTTTCTTCGTACCTAGTGATGCTAAGTTTGATGACCACTCCTTTCTTTCTTTTTTATTTCTTTATTGATTAAGGTATTACATATGTGTCCTTATCCCTTCTCTGTTATCTGTTTCCATTGATTAGGATTATATGCAGGCATACAAGTTCTTTGTTTGATCTCTCCCCCTACCCCCATTGTCCTCTACCTTCCCTGAGGTTTGACGTTCTGATTGATGTTTCTCTATCTCTAATTCTGTTTTTGTTCATCAATTTACGTTGTTCCTTATATTCCACAAATGAGTGAGATCATGTGATATTTATTTTTCTTTGCCTGGCTTATTTCACTTAGCATAATGCTCTCCATCTCCATCCATGTTGTTGCAAATGGTAAGAACTTCTTTTTTTACCACAGCATAGTATTCCATTGTGTAGATGTAAAACAGTTTTTTATTTTTATTTATTTATTTATTTATTTATTTATTTATTTATTTATAATATATATTTTATTGATTTTGTACGAGAGGAAGGGAGAGAGATAGAGAGTTAGAAACATCGATGAGCCGAAACCGGTTTAGCTCAGTGGATAGAGCGTTGGTCTGCGGACTGAAGGGTCCCAGGTTCGATTCCGGTCAAGGGCATGTACATTGGTTGCAGGCATATCCCCAGTAGGGGGTGTGCAGTAGGCAGCTGGTCGATGATTCTCTCTCATCGATGTGTCTAGCTCTCTATCCCTCTTCCTTCCTCTCTGTGAAAAATCAATAAAATATATTAAAAAAAAAAAAAAAAGAAACATCGATGAGAGAGAGTCATCAATCAGCTGCCTCTTGCACACCCCCTACTGGGGATATGCCCGCAACCAAGGTACATGCCCTTGACCGGAATCGAACCCGGGACCCTTCAGTCTATTGAGCCAAACCTGTCCCGGCTGTAAAACAGTTTTTTAATCTACTCATCTGCTGATGGGCACTTAGGCTGTTTCCAAATCTTAGCAATGGCGAATTGTGCTGCTATGAACATAGGGGTGCATATATCCTTTCTGATTGGTGTTTCTAGTTTCTTGGGATATATTCCTAGAAGTGGGATTAATGAGTCAAATGGGAGGTCCCAGTTTTAGTTTTTTGAGGAAACTCCATACTGTTCTCCACAGTGGCTGCACCAGTCTGCATTCCCACCAGCAGTGCACGAGAGTTCCTTTTTTTCTGCATCTTCACCAGCACTTGTCATTTGTTGATTTGTTGATAGCCATTCTCACGGGTGTGAGATGGTACTGCATTGTTGTTTTGATTTGCATCTCTCTGATGATTAGTGACTTTGAGCACGTTTTCATATCTCTCTTGGCCTTCCTTCTTTCATTTTTAGAAAAGTATCTAGTTAGGTCAGTTGCCCATTTTTTGATTAGGTTGTTTATTTTCTTTTTGTTGTAGAAGTTCCCTGTAAATGTTGGAGATTAAATCCTTATTGTTGATCTTATTGGCAAATATGTTCTCCCATGCAATGAGCTTTCTTGTTTTGTTGATGGTTTCCTTTGCTGTACAAAAGCTTTTTATTTTGATGTAGTCCCATTTGTTTATTTCTCTTTAATTTCCATTGCCCTATGAGCAGTATCAGTGAAGAAACTGCTTCAGCATATGTCTGAGATTTTGCTGCCTGTGGATGCCTCTAGTATTTTTATGGTTTCCTGTCGTATGTTTAAGTCTTTTATTCATTTTGAGTTTATTTTTGTGTATGGTGTAAGTTGGTGGTCTAGTTTCATTTTTTTGCATGTATCTGTCCAATTTTCCCAACATCATCTATTGAAGAGACTGTCTTGACTCCATTGTATGTTTATGCCTCCTTTGTCAAATATTAATTGAGCATAGTGATTTGGGTTGATTTCTGGGTTCTCTATTCTATTCCGTTGATCTATATGTCTGTTTTTGTGCCAATAACAGGCAGTTTTGAGAACAGTGGCTTGGTCATACAGCTTGATATCTGGTATTGAGATCCCAGCTACTTTGTTCTTCCTTTCAGGATTGGAAAATTCATTCTAGGTCTTTGAAATATGCCATTGGTATTTTAATGGGAAGTGCATTGAATTTATAGATTGCTTTGGGTAGTATGGACATTTTGATGATGTTGATTCTACCAATCCATGAACATGGTATTCTCTTCCATTTTTTTATATCTTCTTCTATCTCTCTTTTTTTTTTTAAAATTTATAATCTAACTCAAAGTATCTAGTTTCTTTCTTATTTATTTATTTATTTATTTATTTATTTAATTCTATCCCTTTTTTTCAGTGTCCTGTAGTTTTCCACGTATAGGTCTTTTACCTCCTTAGTTAAGCTTATTCCTAGGTATCTTAATATTTTTGGTGTGATAATGACTACTCCTTTCTAACTGACCTTTTGGCTTCTCTCTTCAGCTTGGGTGTTTTGATATTTTATCAAGATGTCTGTGGTTTTGCCAAAACCAGTTTGGCCCAGTGGATAGAACGTCAGCCTGTGGACTGAAAGGTCCCGGGTTTGATTCCGGTCAAGGGCATCTACTTTGGTTGTGGGCACATCCCCAGTAGAGGATGTGCAAGAGGCAGCTGATCGATGACTCTCTCTCATCGATGTTTCTAACTCTCTATTTCTCTCCCTTTCTCTGTGTAAAAAACCAATAACATATAAAAAAGACTTCCTTTAAAAAAAAAAAAAGTCTTTTTTTTTTTTATCTTGCTCAACACTCATTTTATCTTATTTTTTTAAAATCCTCACATGATAACCCATGGACACAGACAATAGGGTGGTGAAGGCCTGAGGTGGGGTGCAGGAGTGGGCTGGGAAAGGTAAGTGGGGGAGAGGAGGAAATATGTAATACTTTTAACAATAAAGATTTAAAAAAAAAAAAAAAAAAATAAAATCCTCACATGACAATATGTTTTTACAGAATTGATTTTAGAGAAAGAGAGAGAAACATTAATTGGTTGCCACCCAAACGCACCCTGATTAGGGACTGAACCCCCAACCTAGGTATGTGTCCTGACCAGGAATTGAACCGACAGCCTTTTGGTTCAACCTACTGAGCCACCTGGCCAGGGCGCAGTGCATCTTTTTAGTTGAAACTCATGTCATTCATGAGCTCCAGGGGATTTTCTCTTATTAAAAGGTAAGTTTTTTACTTTTGTGTGTCTTTTTCTTCCTGAAACAGCTTTGAGTCAGGGAGCCCCCTAGACTGTTTTCTTGGTCTCTATCTCCCCATTAATAGTTTTTGTTTCTGTGTCTTTTTGTTTTCACCTGGGAGATTCTCTTGATTTTTCTTTAATTTCCTATGGAATGTTTGATTTTAGCAGACACATTGGCAACTTATAAGTGTTTTTCTTACTCTTTTTTCATAACATTTGCTCCTGTTTTCAGATGATCTCATTACTTTCATGATTAAGAGATTTAAAAAAATTTTTCTTTTGTTCTCTATTGTCTTTATTTAATGTTGGTGAGTCTTAAATTTTATCTTCCATGTTGCTGGTTTTTTTTTTTATTGCATCTTGTGGTCCTTGGGTTATCCATTTTTATTTAAGAACTAGGGGCCTGATGCACGAAATTCGTGCAAAAGTAGGCTTTCTTTCCCCTGGCTGCCAGCACTGGCTTCCCTCAGGCACCGGGGACCTGGGCTTCCCTGCAGTGCTGGCTGCATCTGGAAGGACATCTGGTCTAATTAGCATATTATGCTTTTATTATTATAGATTATTATAGATGAGGGACTAGGTTGATTAGTCTAGAGAGCCTTATAGGGTTTTCTACTATTGTATATCCGTTCTCCTTCCTTCTGGTATTCCCTGATGAGAATGAAGTTCTCAGACTGAGGGACACCCCCCCCATACATGAATTTTGTGCACCGGGCCTCTAGTACTAATATATAAAGCAAGCCCCACCTATAGCCACTTTTGGTTGTGTTTATAGTTCTCACTTGGATGTCTAAGATTGAAGCTAAATGCTATGAGCTGTCTGTGGAATGCCTCAACCCTAGGTGAACGGACAGGCCAGGATCAAAGGGGACGTGCACTGTGATGGGAGAGGCCGCTGTGGGGTCCTCTGCTCTGCCTCCGCGTGGTCACTCTCCCACTGACGGGCTGTGCTCTCCTTTTAGAACCTCACTTTCTCCATCTGGAGGGAGGGTGGTCTGAGGGTGGAATGAGGCGATGCCTATGCACTGCCCAGCATCCCCTCTGGTGCACACGGCCTGTGAGCCCTATCCTCATCCTCAGAGTCCTCTTGGCTGGGGCCTCGGCTTGTGGATTTAGAGGGGGTGGAGAAGCATTTTCAAGTCCGGTGCTGTCCTTATTTTAGAGGCGGGACCCTGAAGCCAGAGTCACTCAGCTTTCTGAGCTTTGGTTTTCATATCTGTGTGCCTCAGAGCTGGGCTGGGAGGATGCCAGGCTAATGGGTGAGAAAGCATTTACGTGTGCATTTTATTTACATGTGTTTATTTATTTAAAATATTTATGACATATTTGTCTATTTATATAAGTTTTCTAAGTTTAAAAAATGTTATTAATGATTTCAGAGAGAGAAAGGGAGAGGGAGAGAGAGAGACAGAAACATCAATGATGAGAGAGAATCATCAATTGGCTGCCTCCTGCTCGTTACCCCCCCCCCCAACCTCCCCCAGTATTGAGCCTGAATCAGGACCTCTTCAACCATTGAGCCACACCAGCCAGGCTACATACGTATTTTTAAACATAAGAAATATAATCACTAACTGCCTTGCCTGCTTAAAGTCTTATGTATGATTTTATAGAATACTTTTTGGTTTTGACAATAAAAAAATCAATATATTTTCTCTCTTTTTTAAAATTTAGGTGTATCCAATTAAAACAGGCAATTGATGAAAATAAAAACGCTCTTCAAAAATTAAACAAAGTAAGTATTACAGACACTGATAGCCCAGCACATCTGTTTCACAGATGTCTCCATGCAGATTGACTCCATTTGGGAACATACGGGCCGTTTCCCAGATGCGGAAACAGCTCCCATCTCACTGCCCGGGCGGGGGTGCTTGGGAGGCCATCCGCTTGGGATTAGCCCTTCCCACTGCAGAGCAAAACAAAAAGCAAGTAATTTAATTTCTCGTTTGGTTTACATTCTAACTAATCATCCACATTTCTTTTCATCTTATTTGCCTAAGGGAGGCCTATTCTCATAGCTATTTACTTAGTCTTCTAGCATGCATGGGAGTTGTCTTGTCTTTTAAAGTAAATACAATGGAAACAAATACATTTTTCAGTGAAATGGACTCCTGTTCTCTCCAGGCCGATGAACCTGCGCCTGTTGGAAACTATCACCAGAAAAAGGAGGAGGAGCTCAGCCTCTTGGACAGCCTGACCCACCAGCTGCAGGAGCTCGCCGTGTCCGTAAGCAGAGAAAGTAGAACCGAGTGAGCTGCTTCCCTTCCTTCTCTCAGACATGAGCTCACCAGTTTTAGTGTTTCACGCGGGAGACAGACACGACTGCACAGATATAAACAAGTGGCTGTAACAGGGTATCCGTGGACACGGTCACAGAGCACAGTAGCAGTGTGAGAGCCCAGGAGCCATGCAGAAGACCGCAGTCCTGCTCAGCTGATGCTCAGTGACGTCCAGCAGCGTGTTGTGTATTTGTCCAGATTTTGGAGCTGTTTCTGGTTAGAAGGTTAAGTCCAACACCAGCTCCTTTGCCCTTCTCAGTCCTGGAAATCAGTGGGATTCTAGAGTCCTTGAACATCCATCCTTAGCATTTTCCCGGATACAGCATAAAAATAAGGATCAGCATTTGAAGACTCTGAATACTTGATAATGTCCCTTTCTGCTTCCTACAAATTTGGTTTGTTTACCCTAGTGGTCAGCAAACTGCGGCTCGTGAGCCACATGCGGCTCTTTGGCCCCTTGAATTTTTAGCAAAAGCCAGCTTAGGAGGACCCTAATTAAGTTAATAACAATGTACCTACCTATATAGTTTAAGTCTAAAAAATTTGGCTTTCAAAAGAAATTTCAATCGTACTGTTGATATTTGGCTCTGTTGACTAATGAGTTTGCTGACCACTGGTTTACACCATCAGGTTCCTTTCTACTTTGCAAAGGCTGTTACCTCCCCCCAGCAGGAAGCAGCACATATTTCTGCCTCCAGCTTCCAAGGAATAGTTATGAAAGGAGAACGTGTGCAAGTAGACGATCTAAATAATTTTTTTTTTTTTACATATGAACATTGACATTAAAGACAGCATCTGTATTTTCATACATTTTCACACATTTGTTTATTTCGCTTTTCAGATCTCGGCTTTGTTCCCCAACTAGATGATAACTTACCTGAGGGCAAAGTTGTGACTTCCCTTCTTTCCCTCCCAAGAGATCTGACCCTTACTGCTGTAGTCTTCTATGAATACTACACAGCACTTCAGCAGTATGTTTGGGGCCACTTTAAATGGCAAAATTGCCAACAAAAGTGCAAAATTCCTGGCACTAAGTAGACTGTAAAAAGGATACTTGTTTTCTGCCCATGAGCTGAAAAAAGAAGGCAGAGTGTCGCCTTGTTCAACCTCAGCTGCGAGCCTGTGCATCGGTAACTTGAATTTTTTGCTGCTTTGCACTCAACCGAGCATGAACACAGAAGCACTGCAAGTGTTGGTTGGGGTAATCAGATACATTTTAGCAAGTAGGTGAATTTACAAATACGGAATCTGCAAATAGTAAGGATCAGCTCTCTGCAGAAGTCATTTTTACAACAGAGGTACAGGAGTAGCTAAAAGGGCTGGCAGGGCACAAGGGATGATATCGTCTTAAAGGTCTTTCATTTTGGGTGAAATGTAGTATTCAGGTTAGACAATGTAAGTTAGGGATGCATATTGTAAAACCTAGAGCAATCACTACTAAATAAGGTAAAGATGTAGCTAAGAAAACCAACACAAACAATAAAATGAGATCCTAAACATGACCGTTCTAAAGGCAAGCTTCTATGACGTAAGCTGTAGGAGAGCAGAGGCTGTTTTGTTGTATGCCAAGCACACAGTGTCTGTCACACAGTAGGTGTCCTGTAAACATTTGATGACTTTGCTAATGTTGAATGAATAAGTCACGCTCAGAGATTTAGCAACTTATCTCAGTCAGTATCAGTATTATTTGCACTCCTCTCCCTTCCCTCACCTTTCATTTACCTCCTTCATCTTCCCAAAAAGTCTTTCTCTTCCTCCCTAATGCTGTTTGCCCTGTACTCTTCACAGCCACCTTCCCTTTAGCCTTCCTCCCTCGTGTAGCCTTCTTTCTGAAGGGCGGAGCAGATGCTGCCCTTCCCTTACTTCATCTTAGGACTGCCTTACAGAGGGCGCTCACCTCTGGCAGGCTCACCTCTCCCATTTCTCCAAGCCTTGTCCTGCCTCTCCTGACCTGCTTGAGGGTCCCTGATCTTGAGCCTCCTTTCTCCCCCCCACCCGCTCCTTGCTACTTCCTTTTACCTGATTAACTCCAACTCGTCTCTCAAGACCTATTTCTGAGTCCCTATCCGCAGCCATGCGGTCTATTTAGGTGCCCCTCTTGTTTCTTTAGCATCCTGTGTGTGCCTCCATGCTAGTATCTATTGAGCTCTAGAGTAATTATCCATTTCCTAGATTCTCCTTGGGGACAGGGCATTGTGTCTGTTTTACCTTTGTAGCCACCGTGTCTGACACAGACCAGCATCGTCAGTGCTGACCTTTATTACAAGTTTGGTGATAAGGGGCAGACGCTCTTCCAAACACTGTGAGTTGGTAACTCATATATTCCTCATGAGGCTATTATTATCTCCACTTTATCAGTGAGAAATGAGGAGCTTAGGATTTACTGCCTGTAAATCACAGTTATTCCTCAGCAAGAAGGAGTAGAGCCAGAATTTAAACTCAGAGCCCGTGCTTTAAGCACTGTGTGCTAGTGCTCAAGCCGTTTGCTGAGCGGATGAATCCAAGACTAGACTACAAGTCTCTTGGCCTCTAGTCCAGCTCGTGCTCCACCCTGTCACTTACCTTCCTGCTAAATGGTTCCTCCACCAAATCCCATATTCTCAGCTCGATGGTAGAAACTATTAGCTGTGCTTTTTCCTTATTTTTTTCACTTGATAGTTTCAAACATGGCCAATGCCTCTATGTAGAGAAGTTACACTCATACTTCATCTCTTCTTAGGTACTATTTCAAGTGATCCTTGTCATAGAATTATTTTTTTGCAGAATTGAGGCACTTACCGAAAGAGAGGAAGATAATGATTTTGCTGAAGAAGATGAAGAAGACAACGATGTTGATAAAGAAGAAAGTGAAGAAAGTAGTGAGGAGGAGGAAGAAACAGAAGAGGAAGAGGAAGAGGAAGAAGAAGAGGAAGAGAAACAGGAAAATGAATCTCAGCGGCAGGCAACAGATGAAGAATACATTGCTGTTGGAGATTTTACTGCTCAGCAGGCTGGGGACCTTACATTTAAGGCAGGTAGAAACAAGTAAGCTCAGGCCCAATTTGCATGTCTAACAGAATAAGGAGATGCTACCTGGGTGCCTGTGTTACATGTTCCTGATCTAAGTTTTTAGATACTCGATTCATTTAAATAAGTAATAGTTGTGATTTAATGAGCAGTAGTCATGTGAAATTGTTACCAAAGTTACATGGTAATAAAATGGCAAGAGTAATAATACTCTTCTACTTTTCATTTTATTTATTTATTATCCTTTTAAGACTTTTTGTTAATTTAATTTTTCAATTGCAGTTTACATTCAGTATTCTTTTGTATTAGTTTCAGATATACAGCATGGTGGTCAGACAATCATATCCTTTACAAAGTGGCAACCTGATATTTCAGTGGCCTACCTGGCACTGTACTTAGTTATTAAAATACTAGAGGCCCGGTGCACGAAATTTGTGCACTCAGAAGGTGGGGGGTCCCTCAGCCAGGATTGCAAGAGGGCTGAGGACACCACTGGTGCACAGTCAGGGCCAGGGAGGGACCCGGGAGGCTGGCCAGCTGGGGAGGGACTGCTCAGTCCTGATCAGCCGCACCCCAGTAGCAAGCTAACCTCAATTAGAGTTCTTCCAGAAGTTCAACAAGGGGGCAGGCTGGTCGGGGGAAGGGAGGAAGGCCCCAGCTGGTGGTTGGCAGCTAGTATATAATAAAAGCCTAAGTGACTGTTACAGCGGAATGACCAGAATGATCAGACACTGTGCTGCACACGGACCACCAGGGAGCAGACTCTAAATGCAGGAGCTACCCCCCGGTTGTCAGTGCACTCCCACAGTGCTGTTTAGCCAGAAGCTCAGCTTATGGCAGGCAAGCGCAGTGGTGGTGGCGGGAGCCTCTCCCGCCTCCATGGCAGCGCTAAGGAGGGAGCAGTGAGCAGGCAGGTGGTGAGGAGTGAGGGGTCCCAGGCTGTGAGAGGGATGTCCAGCTGCTGCAGGGAGTGGGCCTAAGACAGCAGGTAGACATCCCCCAAGGGGTCCCAGACTGCAAGAGGGCACAGGCTGGGCTGAAGACCTCAAGTGCATGATTTTTGTACACTGGGCCTCTAGTTGGAGTATAAAAATACAACTGATTTCTGAATATTTTATGTCCTGCTACTTTACTGAATTTATTTATTAGTTTTAGTAGTTTTATGGTAGAATCTTAGGGTTCTCTGCACACAGTATCATGTCATCTGCAAATAATACCAGTTTTCCTTTTTCCTTTCCAATTTGGATGCCTTTTATTTCTTCTTGTCTGATTGCTGTGGCTAGGACTTCCAGTACTATGTTGAATAAGAGTGGTAAAAGTGTACATCCCTGTCTTGTTCCTGGTCTTAAGGGAAATGCTTTTAGTTTTTCCCATTGAGTATGATGTTGGCTGTGAGTTTGCCATATCTGTTGAGATATGTCCCCTCTATTCCCACTTTGCTGAGAGTTTTTATCATAAGTGGGTGCTGGATTTTGTCACATGCTTTTCTTGCATCTATTGATATGACCATATGATTTTTATCCTTCATTATATTTTTAAAAATAGTTTTAATGTTGGTAATTCTTATTTTAAGAATAAAATTTAATTAAACATTTTTTACTTTGTTTTTCTTTAAGAAAGGGGAAATTCTCCTTATAACAGAAAAACACCCTGATGGTTGGTGGATGGCTAAAAATGCCAAAGGAAACAAAGGTCTTGTTCCCAGAACCTACCTGGAGGTTAGTATTTTTGCTTATTCTTTTCCTCCTTCAACACCTTTTCATTTTTCATAAAAGTTAAGCTGATTTCTTGGATCAACAGACTATTGAATGACTTGAGGTGTAGAATTCGCTTTAATTTTGAGGGACAGGGCATGGGGAAATTCTGTGTGCTAACAGTCCTGGGATCTGTGAGTGTTCCCAGGAGGTGAGCCCTGTAATGTCATCTCACAATCAAGATGCTGTGTGGGTTCGTGCTGGTCATAAAAATTAATAGAGGCTTATTATTTGTTGTAAAGCAAAACCACAGTTAACTTTGTGTTTACTTCCATGCATATATGATCTCAACTAGCTTATGAACGTACTCTATGTTCATGTTTGTGACCTGTTGTTTTTCATATTTCATGAAATAGCATCGTCATTTTCTGTGACAATACACATAGATAATCTGTTGCGATCAGTGCTGTTTAATAGAAACCTAATGCAAATTATAAATATAATTAAGATTTTTCTATTAACCACACTGAGATGTCTTTTTCTCCCTGACACCACTTCTAACCAACTATGTGGTTTTCTCTGATACCAAATATGTGTTGTTTTCCACACCAATTGTCTGAAACCAACCAGGGGTCCAACAGTTCAATTCAGTTCTGACACTAACTCCTGCAGTTAGCAGACCCCACAGGTAAGGACTCAGCCCACAAATTGCCCTATTTCAGATGCCAGTCTCAAGTCCTGGGAGCCTCCTGTATTTGTGAGAGCTATAAGTTCAGTGGTTTCCACAGCCCTCCTCAGGTTTGAGAATTTGCTAGAGGGACTCCCATAGCTCAGGAAAACAGCTTACTGTGTTATTACGAAGGTTGTTACGAAGGACCCGACTCAGGAAGAGGTGCCCAGGGTGTGGGCGGTGGAGGGAGTGGGACCTGGGACTTCCATGCCGCTCTGTGTGCCACTCCCCCAGCACTTGGAAGTGTCAGCAGCCTGGAAGCTGTGAAGAACAGGACCCTTCTGTCAGTCAGGACATTCCAAGGGTTTTAGGAACTCTTGCCAAGAATAAAGACCTGGGAATAAAGACCAAATATATATTTTTCATTATACCACATATTAAAAAAAAGAGAGAAACAGGTGACATGACTTTTAATAATATATTGTATATTATTCAACATATCAAAAATAGTACCATTTCAACATCTGATCAATAGTAAAAAATTATTTTTTTTATACTAAATTCGAATTCCTGTGTGTATTTTACACTTACCGGTAAATATGCATCTCATTTTGGAGGAGTCCCAGCAGCTACAGGCGGCGAGTGGCTGTCTTATCCCACAATGGGTCTGGCTCATCTTTTCAGTGGCAGCAGTGTCTTCCAGCTTCACAGGTGGACATTCAGGTTGTTTCTGCCTATCACAGTTATCAATTTTGTGGTGAAGAAGCTATGGTTAGCTTCCATTATGAGTTACAGGCAATCCTCAAATAGTGGCTTAAGTTAGGTAGAAACAGATTTCTCTCGCGCTTGGCAGAAGGTGGAGGTAGCAGTCAAAGGTGCTGAGGCCCCATCTAATGTTTCCCTCTGGGCAGTGGGGGCTGCTCTCCCGGGGCTGTCTCTGTAGGTTAAATTGGTTGCTAGATCTTTTAACAGTTCCTAACAGCAAAAGAGAAGGAAAGGGAACAAAATGTCAAAATGTCAAAACTTCCATCTTTTTAAGACTATTTCCAGTTCTTTTCAATGTCTAGCGGCAAGAAGGGCTTGAAAACGTAGTCTTTTTGCCAGCTCCTTGCTGAAGGGAGGGATTCTGTCAGAAAGGAGGAAGTGGAGGGTCAGCGGCAGACAGGCCCCCCCCCCCCCCCCCACAAACACACACACACAGCCTCTGTGAAGCTCCTTCTGTCAGGTGAGTTTGTAGACTCCCAGCTTGTTCCCTGCTGGAGCCCAGGTGCTCAGTGCTGGGTCAGAGGGCTTAACCTTTACATTTGACTGCATTTGCTGTTTTGCCTTTCAGAAAGTTAGGCCGACTTGTTCCCCACCCCGGTGTCAAGAGAACATGCTTCCCACAGATTTGTAGTCATGGCCATTGCCAGTCTTCTTGCTGTTGTGATGGTAAAATAGGCTTGTGATTGTTTTTTAAAATATATTTTTATTGGTTTCAGAGAGGAAGGAAGAGGGAGAGAGAGACAGAAACATCAATAATGAGAGAGAACCATTGACTGGCTGCTTCCTGTATGCCCCCTATTGAGTATTGCCTGCAGCCCAGGCTGGTGCCCTGACTGGTAATCAAATTGTGACTTCCTGGTTCATAGGTAGATGCTCAGCCACTGAGCCATACCAGCAGGACTTGTGATTGTTTTGATTTGCATTCATGGACCTGAGCTTCATGTCATATGCTTTATGACCTTTTCTGTTTCTTCTTTGTAAATTGCCTTTTCAGTTCTTTTGACCATTTTTATAAGGGATTTTTAAAACTTTTACTGATCTATTGGTATTTTTGTAATATTTTAATAATAATGATATTAACTCCTGAAAATTTGTGACAGGTGTTTTCTTTGTTGACTTTCAACCACATTTATTTTTTATGCAGCTAAGTCTGTCAGTGTTTCTTTTCATGTATGATTTCTGATTTGGGCATCATAATTGGAAATGGCTTCTCCCTCTCAGGATTATTTTCTCCTAACGCTGTTTGAGTTCTTTTGTTTGTACCTTTACTTCACTTTTTATTTTCATTTGAATGAATTCTATCTGGAATGTATTTTGATTAAATTTTCTCTTTACCTCTATCCTTGTAATTTTCCAAACAATCAACTACATGTTGAAATCTTCCCACTGATTTTTTATATGCCCCTCATGTAAATTCCCATCTACACTCAAGTCTCTCTGAAAGTCATTGTATTGGTTGATTTTTGCATTATGTAAGAAAAGTGCCTTATATTTCAATAATTTTTCAGCCCCATCATAAAGAAGAGGGCCATGAGTCAAGTGAAGAAGGCAGTGAAGGCGATGTGGAGGTGGCGGAAGAGACAGCACAGGGAGCACAAGCTGAGCATAGGTACCAAGGCCTGGGGGATATCCAAGTAAAATAAATTAAAGGTTGGGAAACTTTGTTTATTTTTATCATTGTAAATAATTCAATTTTTTTTGGTAAGAGACAACTTACAGTTTGTGAATAGTACTTTTTATATTATTGTTTGCTTAAATATCATTGCTACTTTAATTTTGTGATTGTTCTTTCTTTGCTACATCTGGATAATGTTAGGTTTTCAGAACTTACTGACAGCTCTGGCTGGGTAGCTCAGTTGGTTACAGCATTATCCGATAGGCCAAGGTTGTGGGTTCAGTCCCTGATAGAGCTCATACAAGCAACAATAAATGAATGCGTAAATAAGGGGAACAACAAATTGATATTTCTCTCTCCCATTCTCCCTCTTTCTTTCTCTCCCTAAAAAACAAACAAACACACCCAAAAACCTTTTCTCTCACAGTTTTGGAAAAGGAAAAAAAGGACTTATTGATAGTTATGTACTTCGTTCTTTGATTAATGAAGTTGCCTAACTAAGTGAATAAGCGTGACCAGTCTGTGCATTCACGTTACTGTTTTGTCTTCCAGAACTGATTCTCACTGGAGTGCTGTCCAAAAAGCTCTCTCAGAGGTTGGTACCTCCTGTCTTGTCAATGATGTCTCACTCTGTTATCTACCAGTTCTGCTAGAGTTCATCAAAGCAGGATGGGGCTTTGTAAGGGAGCGTTGGATGTGAGACAGGGTGCAGGCCTGGACGGACAGGGCATGAAACATGTGCTTCTGGTTAGTGAGCCTGCACTCCAACCAGCATTCCCCATCAGGCCTTTTCTGTAAGAAGAGTAGATTTGAGAGCTTGGTCATCTCTCTCACTGATTCTGCCTGCATCTTCTATCATTTAGGTAAAGACTGCTGCTAAATTTTAGTTAGTAGGAAAAATTCTAGAAACCTCTAAAAGTAAGAAATTATTTATAATCTTATCATTTAAAAATTACATAGAAAAATGAAAATTCACTTCCCCCATAAATAACCACCATTAACAGCTTAATAATTATTCTTTCTGACTTTTTACCCTGGGTCTCACATGGACATGCTTGTGAGTGCGTGTGTGTGCGTTTATGTGTGTGTGGTGTACACCTATATACAAAAAAAGCCATTGTCAGTGCATGTGAGCTTATGATATTAACTCATCTGTTACATGACGGTCCATTGTGGGATGGGACAGGAGGGGGACGTTTTGATGAGGGATGTGCCGGAGCACAGGGCTCAGCCACTGGGCACAGCTTGAGGCGTAGGTCCTTGGGGGATGCCAGGATTCAGTGAAGGCTCCTCTCAGGAACTTGGGGGTAAATTGCTGTGTTTGTTCACTAACATCTGTACACTGTGCTTTCCTTTCTGGGTTGCAGTTGCTGTAAATGATAAAGACAATACTGTAGAGGTGAGGGAAACATGAATGAAAACAGCAAATTTATTTGCTTTTAGCATCTTCAGCAGATAAACACTGTTGATGTGCTGACCACGATGGGAGCCATTCCTGCTGGGTTCAGGCCATCCACACTCTTCCAGCTGCTGGAGGAAGGTAACAGTCCAGGTGCTCTCAGCCGCCACAGACCTTCGTTAAACTTTATGTCTAATTTCCTTGTTTTAGCCCAAATAAGTTGCTTAAAAAGATGGTGAGCCTCACATCTCATTGGTGCTCACTCATTTTTTCCTCATCTTTCCCGTGACAGTGGAGGAAGGACCCTTGATGCGATCAGAGGCCAGCCTGTCTTCCTGTGTTCCTGTACTCTGGGCTCCAGTCTCTTCCTTTTATTCCAGAAACATGACTCTTTATTGTCAGCCCCTCCCTGTATCCTCAGCTGGACCCACCACTTCTTCCCTCCCCAGTGACACTGGCAAGCCTAGAGCCTCCCCCCTCTGAGAACCAGCCTCTCCAGCCTTGTCCCTTCCCAGGCTAAGCCTCCCTTTCTCTGCTTTTCTTCCAAAGAGTTTCCTCCATTCTCCTTTTCTGTTGTCTTACTTGTTCTTGGAGTTCCCTGTACTTGACAACATTTGTCCATAAGAACATTTTATTTTATTTAAAAATATATTTTTATTGGTTTTGTAGAGGAAGGAAGAGGGAGTGAAAGATAGGAACATCAATGATGAGAGAGAGTCATTGATTGGCTTCCTCCTGCATGCCCCCTACTGAGGATTGAGCCCACAACCTGGGCATGCGCCCTGACCAGGAATCAAAGCACGATCTTCGGGTTCATAGGTCAACACTCAACCACTGAGTCACCCTGGATGGGAATCTACCTATTTTTTAAATGGTTTTCCCCACTCAACTGTAAGTGCAGGAGGGCAGGGCCACATTTCTCTGTTCTCATTTGGGTTTCCAGGTCTTAGCATAGCACCTGGCACAGAGTAGGAAGTCAAAGATGATTTCTGCAATGAATACATGATTTTGTAATAAGTGTTCTTCATGACTAAAGTTTGGGAGAACAGTATCAAATGGTTTTGTGTAAAGAAGTAACGTTAATAATTATATATTTTTCTAAATTTCCAAAAAAAATATTTGCAGATTTCTTGAATCTTACAAAAAATATTTGAATGGATCATGGGCCATGTTATTGGCCTAAGAGGCTTTCAGATCTTTCTTAAAGTTGCTTGGTGATCAGCTCTTATGTGTTTCTTCTATCTTTGTGTTTCCTGTTTTTTGTCTGTAAATCCTGATTAGTGCCTCTGTTTTAGGAAGCCAATTCATAAGAAGCAGCTGGCCTTTTGGATGTCTGTTTCTTAAGTTTATAGCATAGCATAATGGATTTTTGGTTTTGAATTTGATTCCTTTGTTTGTAAGAAAATAAATAAAACATTATTTTTGCAGGGAATCAATTTCGAGCAAGTTACTTCTTACAGCCAGAGCTCACTCCTTCACAGCTGGCCTTCAAGGATCTCCTGTGGGATGCTAAGACAGGCACTGTAAGTGTAGCTACTAAATTACAGCTTTTCAAGAGTGTGTCATGGTTGCAAGTATACCAGTAACATGCAAATTGATTAATGCATTATTAAAAACAAAGACATTGTTTCTGTTTTGTGATTTTGAAATACTCAGTGAGTTTCATAGCTAAGACAAAACTTGGGTTTGTGATTTGTTTTGTTTCTATTCTCCATATCTCTCTTCTCCTATTGTTACAAAGGAAATACCTATCTCAGTCATTCTCTGCCTCAATTTCTTCATCTATGAAAAGGGAATAAAAACAATACTTGCCACATGGGGTTATTGAGAGAATTATGTGTGTGAAGGGCAGAGTATAGTGCCTGGTTCATGATGATAACTCAGGAAATGTTAGCCACTATCACTATCATCATCATTATTATTTGTGGGGAAGTACAGGACTTGGTTGGAAAGTCTGTAAGGAGGATTCTCCAAAAGGTTGGGGGCCTCTAAGAGAACTTGCCAAAGGTGGCAGCTCCTGCCTTGACTTTTCCAAACAAGTCTGAGCCCGCAGTGTTTATGGAAATCTTTGTTTAGTCTTTTTTTTTTTTTTTTTTTTTTTTAATATTTTTATTGATTTTTTACAGAGAGGAAGGGAGAGAGATAGAGAGCTAGAAACGTCAATGAGAGAGAAACACCGACCAACTGCCTCTTGCACACCCCCTACCCGGGATGTGCCCGCAACCAACGTCCATGCCCCTGACCGGAATCGAACCTGGGACCTTTCAGTCTGCAGACCGACGTTCTACCTCTGAGCCAAACCGGTTTCGGCTTTATGTTTAGTCTTTAGATCCCTTGCTTAAAGGACACTGCAAATGCATGTGTCTTCTCAAGGCTACTTACCCTGCTGATAGTATCGAGAAGTTAATTTTAGTTCAAGCTGTTGGTACAATAGGTACCATAAAAGCCTAAGGAGGCAGGTGAATGGGGCTGTTTGGTTCCTATAGCTAAGCAGTCCCTTAGCCCTCTCTTTCACAGAAACGTGTGTCAGAGTAATCATTCATCCATCGCTCAGGGTCTGCTGGTCAGCCTCAGCAATTATTATTATCAACATTATGTTAATTAAGTAAGAATAAGTACTTCCTGATTATACTTTTTTTTTTATTCCTTAGAGCACATGTGTCAAACACAAGGCCCGCGGGCCAAATCCAGCCCGCCAGGCCTTGCAATGTGGCCCGCACCGCGCTGTCATCACTGCACTCCGCTGTCAGTTTATGACATTGTCAGTTTATGACTGTTCAGTAAACCATTCGGCCCGCGATTTAGGCTGGATTTTAGATTTTGGCCCCTTCTCTGATTGAGTTTGACACCCCTACCTTAGAGTAAAGGATTTTTGTAGGAAACACTCTTCATTTAGTTGTACTCTCCAACTCTTTAGCAGATCTACACCATATTGGAGTGCATCACTCCACTTTCCCCTTCCTGCCCCAGGGCCTCAAGGAGGGAGCAGACTTACTGTGGTCAGGTGTTGTGGAGAGGAGTAGCATAGAATTTTAGTACCGCTTTTGCTCTCACCCCAAGAATTGTCTGGAACCTTCTTTGTATTAAATATCCCTTATTGCAAGTCAATAAAGATGTCGTATTTGGTCTGTTTAGTGTACTAGTACTGGAAAACTGGAATCAATGGCATTTCATTTTATGAATTTTACACCCAGCTCTCATTTCTTTTTCTTTTTCTTTTTTAATATATTTTATTGATTTTGTACAGAGAGGAAGGGAGAGAGATAGAGAGTTAGAAACATCGATGAGAGAGAGTCATCGATCAGCTGCCTCTTGCACACCCCCTACTGGGGATATGCCCGCAACTAAGGTACATGCCCCTGACGGGAATCGAATTCGGGTCCCTTCAGTCCCCAAGCTGACGCTCTATCCATTGAGCCAAACCAGTCTCGGCCCAGCTCTCATTTCTTTAGGGGTGTCGAACTCAATCAGAGAAGGGGCCAAAATCTAAAATCCAGCCTAAATCGCGGGCCGAATGGTTTACTGAACAGTCATAAACTGACAATGTCATAAACTGACAGCGGAGTGCAGTGATGACAGCGCGGTGCGGGCCACATTGCAAGGCCTGGCGGGCTGGATTTGGCCCGCGGGCCTTGTGTTTGACACGTGTGGTGAGGCTTTTAGATGTTGCCTTATTTTATCAATGATATAAGTATTTTAAATGGAAGGACCATGATCATAAGGCAGAGAGTTAAGAATGGAAGATGTTCTTAAATTGGAAACCAGATGAAATTTGTTTATGGAAATTCTGAACTGTACTTGTGAAGGTGAACCAAGCAGTCATGTCCCATGGTCAGTGACTCTGTTTGTCAAAACATCTGTTTAGGAAGCCAAGGAACAATGTAGCTAAGTGGTTGGAATTAAACCAAAGAGGAGCTGGCTGGAAGCTGTACATGCTGTGACCGTCTGCCCTCACCCCCATTGTGGAGTGACTGTGTGTGAATGAGCTCATACATCTTACCTGATTGTATGGCGGTTCTTCCCATCACAGTTTTATACATTTCCACCAAAGTGCAAATATTTCAAATATAAATTGTCATTAAAAATATATCTAAAATTTTGACTTAAATTAATCATACTATTGACAGTTTTCTTGTGGGTGTATATTTATTTGCAAAATTCTTTTTTTGTTATTTGTACATTATTATGTATATTTCCTTCCGTATTTATAAAAGATGCTTTGAAAATGAATTTTGTCTTGTTAGTTACAAAAGTGAACCTTTTCATAACTAATTTTTCTTAGATTAGGTCAAGAGCAAGTCGTGTTTCCTTGATCCTGACCCTTTGGAGCTGTAAAATGATTCCTGTTCCGGGAGTGAGCATCCAGCTCCTCAGCAGACACGTGCGCCTCTGTCTGTTTGATGGCAATAAGGTGAGCTTACTGAGGAGCACAGGGCTCACGTCAATTTGGAAAACATTTTGTTAGTCAACATGTTAAACATGTCCTGGCGGGGGACTGTGTGTCTCTGTTTCTTTATGTGTGCATGTGCATGTGCATGTGTATGTGTATGTATAGGCATGTGTACATATTGTACATATAAAGTAATATGTGGTCGAGTGCAAACTACATGGGCTTTGATGATATAGGCTTCACTCTGGCTCTTTCAGGGGCCAGAAGTGTGATGTTGGCTAATAGTCCCATTTAAGGCCTCTTAGCCAAAAACTTTTCACCTACAAAAAGGTACTGATGCTTGCCTTCTAGTGTTGTATAGCTCAAGACTTAGGTGCAGAGTTGCATTTCTGTCAAGCACACATCCCTGTATAACCCCCACCCCATCAGGAAGTGGAGCATTATCTCCCTTATGGAGCTTCCTTGTGTCCTTTTCCACTTGACTCTTCACTGATTACTAGGAGAATATTTTTATTCAGTATCAAAAAAGAATTTGAATTACTTCTAAAAAAGTAATTGATTTGGCCCTGGCCAGGTGGCTCAGTTGGTTGGAGCGTTGTCCCATACACCAAAAGGTTGCAGGTTTGATTCCTGGTCAAGGCACAGACTTAGGTTGTGGGTTTGATCCCTGGTTGGGCTGTGTATGGGAGGTAACTGATTGATGATTCTCTCTCACATCGTAGTTTCTCTATCTTTCTCTCCCCTCCTCTCTCTAAAATTAATAAAAACATATTCTTGGATGAGGATTAAAAATATTGATTTGTTTGTGAGACAATATCTTTAAATGATGCTCAGAAGGAAATGTATAGCTTTTAAAAAAATATATATATTTTAATGGTTTTAGAGAGGAAGGGAAGAAGTAGAGAGAAATAGAAACATCAATGATTAGAGAGAATTATTGATCAGCTGCTTCCTGCATTTCCCCTACTGGGGATTGAGCCTGCAACTTGGCATGTACCCGGACCAGGAATCCAACCGTGAATTGGTTCATAGGTTGACGCTCAACCACTGAGCAACACTGGCTGGGCTGGAAATATATAACTTTGATTGCATATACTATTAGACAAGAAAAAGATTTAAAATCGGTGATCTAAACTAACTCAAGAGGCTAGAAAAGGAAGAGTGAGTTAGACTAGAAGGAAGTAGAGTGGAGAAAATAATAAAGGTAAGAATAGAAATTAATGAAACAGAAAACAGATGAACAAAAGAGAAGATCAGAAAAGGCAAAAGTTTATTATTTGAAAATATTAGTAAAATTGAGAAATGCCTAACAAGTAAGACTGATAAAGAAAGTTTAAAAAGGGAGAAAGAAACAAATGATTAATATTTGACATGAAAATAGAACTTCACCACAGATCCCCCAGACATTAAAAGGACAGTGAGGGGATATTATAAACATTTTTATGCCAGTAAATTTAATAATGTATATACATCAAAATAATGTATATACATCAATTCCCTGAAAAACCACAATTTACTGAAAGTGAAATAAGTGAAATAGGAAAAAATAGATGACCTTTGTTAAAAATTTGAAACTAATTAAAAATATTCCAACAAAGAAAACCCTAGGCTCAGATGGCTTCACTGGTGAATTCCTCCAAACATTTGAGGAAGAAATAATTACAAATTCTTCCAAAGATGAAAAGGAAATCTTTTTGTGGGGCCAATGTTATGTCATGCCAAAATACTACATTACAAGAAAAAAAAATTACAAGAGTAGTGTCCCTCATGAATATCAAAACTAAAATCCTAAAAAAAGTTAGCACATTGAATATCATGACTAATTGGTGAATATTGAACTTGAACTTCAGGAATTCAAATGTATGCACCTGTGCAACCAACATTTGACGTTTGAATTCATATAATTGTAATATTCCACATTAATAGAACTAAAGAACTAAGGAACTATAGATGTAGAAAAAGTATTTGATCAATTTCAAAACCCATTCATGATTAAAAAAAAATCCCAACACACTAGGAACAAAAGAGAATGCCTTAAATTGGTAAAGGACAACAGGAGAAAACTGAAGTTAGCATCATGATCCTTAATGGTGGAATGTTGAATACTTGTCTCCTAAGATCACGAACAAGTCAAGGATGTCCAAGAAACAAAAATATAGCTCAGTTTTCTAAATGGACAAAAACCACTTAAAAAAGAAAATATATGAAAAACTAAGAGGCATATAAAGAGATATTCAACATATAATAAGTTATTGGGGAAATGCAAGTTAAAACCACAATGAGAGTGATCTAATCATAGCCTACGTATAAGAAACCTATCTTAAATGTAATAAGTAGGGTGGGAAAACATGTAGCACTTAAAGTATATTAATATCAGACAAAGTGGACTTTAGAACAAGACAG
This sequence comes from Pipistrellus hanaki, assembly GCF_964339955.1. Classification (NCBI taxonomy): domain Eukaryota; kingdom Metazoa; phylum Chordata; class Mammalia; order Chiroptera; family Vespertilionidae; genus Pipistrellus; species Pipistrellus hanaki. The sequence continues at coordinate 55,400,772 of NC_140514.1, forward strand.
TTACCAGGAATAGAGAGGTACACGCATTATAGGGACAGTTCACCAAGATGTAACAATCCCCAGAGTGTTCACCTACCATCAGAGCTTCACAATGCACAGAGTGAAAACTGAGAGAGCTGAAAGGAGAAACAGGCAAAACCACAGTTACAGTTGGAAACTACTACTTCTCTCAGAAATCTATACAACCCTAACTGGTTTGACCCCATGGTCAGCCTGTGGACTGAAGGGTCCCAGGTTCGATTCTGGTCAAGGGCACATGTCCAGGTTGTGGGCTCTATCCCCAGTGTGGGGTGTGCAGGAGGTAGATCGTTGATGTTTCTATCTCTTGCTCTCTTCGTTTCTGAAATCAATCAATCAATCACATATATCCTATATAATAAAGATGTAATATGCAAATTGACCATCACAAGATGGCTACATCCACAGCGGAGGCAGGATTCCCATAAGGAGCCATAATGAGCGATCAGCAGGGACCTAAGGCTGCGTGGAACCGGGCCAGGATGGGGGACCTGAGACTGTGCCCCCCTGCCCAATGGGGCTTGATGGGGGACCTCAAGTCATGCCCCCAGCCTGGTGGGGTTTGGCAGGGGACCTCAGGCTGCACCCCCTACCTGGCAGGGCTTAATGGGGGACCTGAGGCTGTGCCTCCCGCCCAGTTGGGCTTGATGGGGGCCCTGAGGCTGTGTCTCCCACCTGGCGGGGCTTGATTGGGGACCTGAGGCTGTGCCCCCTGCGTGGTGGGGCTTGACGGGGGTGGGGCTTGCTGGGTCTGGGTCTCAAACGATTTTGAGGTACATGCAGGTGGGTGGGGACTTGATTCTGGGTGCTGTGGTATGCCCCAGACTCTGACAGGAGGAAGATTTTCATATACATTTTACTAATTTTATTTCATCTCTGACACTTCTATTATAGAGAAAGAGCAAATAGCAATATTAAAATAATTCCTCTAATTCACTTTTAATGTGCATGAATTTTATGCACTTGCCCACTAGTATATATACAAATTCTATGCAACAGGCAGATAGAAAATTAGTAAGGATAGAAAAGAACCCAGTAATAAAAACTGACAAACCGGATCTGATATTTGCACACTTCATTCCAAAATAGATATTCTCTTAGGTGCATATGGAACATTCAACAAGGTAGATGCTTCTGAACAAATTAAAAGGATTGAAATAATAAAATATTAAAAAAATATGTTTGTCAACACTGATTTGGCTCAGTGGATAGAGCGTCAGCCTGCAGACTAAAAGGTCCTGGGTTTGATTTTGGTCAAGGGCATGTACCTTGGTTGTGGGCACATCCCCAGTGGGGGGTGTGCAGGTGGCAGCTGATTGATGTTTCTCTCTCATTGATGTTTTTAGCTCTCTATCCCTCTCCCTTCCTCTCTGTAAGTAATCAATAAAATATTAAAAAACATGTTCTTATTGATTTCAGAGAGGGAAAGGGATAGAAACATCTATGATGAAAGAGAATCATTAATTGGCTGCCTCCTGCATGCTTCCTACTGGGGATCGAGTCTGAAGCCTGGGAATCAAATCATGACCTCCTGGTATTCATGGGTTGATGTTCAGCCATTGAACCATACCTGATGGGCCAATGGTGTGATTTTTGATCTCATGTAATTGAATTAGAAATCAGTAACAGAAAGATAACTGGAAAATCCTTATATATTTGGAAATGGATTTCTAAATAAAGGGTTAAAAGGAAATTTCTAGGGAAATTAGAAAATATTTTGAACTGAACAAAACATAAAAATGTAGCATATAAAGTGGATGCTGGTTAAAGCTGTGCTTTCAGGGAAGTTGATAGCACTGCATGTTTCCATTATAGATGGGTAGTCTTGACTCTCCTGAGGACGTGGCGTTTGAGTTGAGATCTGAGGGGTGAATTGGCCTTAAGAAGGTGCAGAGAATGAGAACTGTGTACATGGCCAAAGGAGCAGTGCAGGCAAAGTTCATGGTGGGAAAGGACTTGGGAAGTGGGAGGCCAGTGTTGCTGAGTGGGGAGAATTAGAAGTACTGATTGGGTTGAAAAGGGAGATGGCAGGAAGTAGAACCTAGGACATTGTAGGCCATGGTGAAGGAGTTTTGTCTTTATACTAAAAACAAGAGAATTACTGAGAGAAGTGACACAATGTTGGCACATGTTTTGGGAAGATGTCAGGCTCCTCTCTGGAGATGGATTAGAGAGGACAGAGGGACATGAGCAGACCCTTTGGGGGCTATGGCGCCGTGTGGTGGTGAGCGGGCAGCAAGTGTCACCTTCAGGAAACAAACCTGGAGGCAGCCTGCCAGGCTCAACCCTGGCTCCACCAGCTGCTGAGTGTGGAATGCTGACCAAAGTACTTGACCTTGCTCTCCCTCTCATCAGTTCACACCTATTAGGGTCAGTGTGAGGGTTATTTAATGAGTTAGCATAAACACAGAGACATAGTAGGCGTGTGAGAGACGATGGTGATGACTTAGATGAGGAAGGTGGAGGGATGAGAAAGGTAAAACCAACAGGACTGGTGATGGATTGGATGTGGCTGGTGAGGGAGAGTGGGCTCTGTCCATGGTGCTGATGTACAGTTTGGTGGGGTCACTGAAAGCAGATCAGGTCTGAAGGGGTTGTGGTTTGCTTTGCTTATCCTGGTAGACCTCCAACTCATGGCACGAGAAAAGTGTTTTCCATTCATCTGAACTGGGAGTAAATGAATTTGTGATACAGGGACCCTGCCTCACTTCCACACTCTGCACAATACCCACCACTGCCACACATGAGCCAGCAGGTGTCGCCAGTGGCCAAGAAAAGATGAATTGCCTGTTCTATGAGAACATAAAACAAAGATTGAAATTTTATTTTGAATAATAAAAGTAATTTTACATAAAATAATAGAATTTTTGAAACCTATTTATGTCAACTTTCCAACTTGAGAAGTTGTAGAACAAATACTGATTCTATTGACTTGAGTGCTTTAATAAATCTAATCCTCGTTCCAAATAAAAAGCATATTTGTAAAATTGATTAATGAGACATTGCTTGTTTCTAATACTGGCTGAATAAGCTCCTTTCAGAACAGCTTTCCCAGTGGTGACAACTGTACATTCTGGGTGATGTACAAAAAGCAACTGTCTGAAAGCAGACAGATACTGGAGAGGAGTCTGAAATCCTTAGTCTGCTGGGGGGTTTCTCCTAGGAAATATATCTGTAAACATAATTGTTTTGAGAGATGTCTGATATTTTTTAAAAATTTCCTTATTGATTAAGGTATTAAAAATGTGTCCTTAGTCCCCTATTATATATATCTGTAAACATAATTGTTTCGAGAGATGTCTGATATTTTTTAAAAATTTTCTTATTGATTAAGGTATTACAAATGTGTCCTTATTCCCCTATTAACCCCCACCTTCCATTCATGCCCCACCCCCCTATTGTCTGTGTCCATTGATTAGGCTTATATGCATGCATATAAGTCCTTTGGTTGATCTCTCCTCCTTACCCCTATTATCCCCTATCTTCCCTGAGGTTTGACATTCTGATTGATGTTTCTCTGTCTCTGGATCTATTTTTGTTCATCAGTTTATGTTGTTCATTATATTCCACAAATGAGTGAGATCTTGTGATATTTATCTTTTTCTGGCTTATTTCACTTAGCATAATGCTCTCCATCTCTATCCATGTTGTTGCAAATGGTAAGAACTCTTTTTTTTTTTTTAAAAATTATTATTATTATTATTTTTTTACCATAGTGTAGTATTCCATTGTGTAGATGTATCACAGTTTTTTAATCCACTTATCTGCTGATGGGCACTTAGACTGTTTCCAAATCTTAGCTATGGTGAATTGTGCTGCTATGAACATAGGGGTGCATATATTCTTTCTGATTGGTGTTTCTAGTTTCTTGGGATAGATGTCTGAGATTTTGCTGCCTATGGTTTCTTCTAGGATTTTTATGTTTCACGACTTACATTTATGTCTTTTATACATTTTGAGTTTATTCTTGTGTACAGTGTAAGTTAATGGTCTAGTTTCATTTTTTTGCATGTGCTTGTCCAATTTTGCCAGCACCATTTATTGAAGAGACTGTCTTGACTCTATTGTGTGCTCTTGCATCCTTTGTCAAATATTAATTGAGCATAATGGCTTGGATCAATTTCTGAGGTCTCCGTTCTGTTCCATTGACTTATATGCCTGTTCTTTTTCTAGTACCAGATTGTTTTGATTATGGTATCTTTGTAGTATAACTTGAAATCTGGTATTGTGATCGCTCCAACTTTGTTCTTCTTTCAAAAGATTGCTGCAGCTCTTCAGTTTTGTTTTTTTTTGTTCCATATAAACTTTTGGAGTGTTTGCTCTAGATCTGTAAAATATGCTGTTGATATTTTAATAGCATATTATAGATTGCTTTGTTAATGATGTTGATCTACCAATCCATGAACACAGTATATTCTTTCACTTGTGTATATCTTCCTCTATCTCCTTTTTTACGTTACATGCAATAAACATTAATATTTAAGAATAAAAGCATTTTAAGTATAATAATATTACCAAAACTGTACTAACATAGTATGATCTCACAAAAGTTGTAGGAAATATTAAAAATCTGCAAATAACAGGATTACTTCTATTATATTCTGGAGTATTTCACACACACATCCCCCCCCTCTGTTTTTGTTCATCAGTGTATGTTGTTCTTTATATTCCACAAGTGAGGGAGATTGTGTGATATTTATCTTTCTCTGACTTGCTTATTTCCCTTAGCTTGATGCTTTTATTTTTTAATTTTTTAAAATAAATCTTTATTGTTCATATTATTACAAATGTTCCTCATGTTTTCCCCCCTCCATTGCTCCCCTCCACCAGGTTCCCACTCCATCCTCTGCGCTTTTCCCACCCCCCATTGTCCTCATCCACAGGTGCACAGTTTATGTTCAGTCTCTTCCCGCACCCCCACTCCCCTTTTCCCCGAGAATCGTCAGTTCACTCCCCTTCCATACCTCTGATTCTATTATATTCACCAGTTAATATTGTTCATCAGATTTTTTAATTCCCTTGGTTTTTAGTTTCACTTGTTGATAGTTACGTATTTGTTGTTCATAATTTTAAAAAAATATATTTTATTGATTTTTTACAGAGAGGAAGGGAGAGAGATAGAGAGCTAGAAACGTCGATGAGAGAGAATCATCGATCAGCTGCCTCCTGCACACCCCCCCACCGGGGATGTGCCCGCAACCAAGGCACATGCCCCCGACCGGAATCGAACTCGGGACCTTCCAGTCCGCAGACTGACGCTCTACCACTGAGCCAAACCGGTTTCGGCTGTTGTTCATAATTTTTATCTTTTCTTCTTCCTCTTCATAGAGAACCCCCTTTAGCAATTCATATAATTCTGGTTTGGCGGTGATGAATTCCTTTAGCTTTTTTTTTATTTGGGAAGCTCTTTATCTGGCCTTCGATTCTGAGTAATAGCTTTGCTGGGTAGAGTATTTTTGGCTGTAGTTTCTTGCTATTCATCACCTTGAATATTTCTTGCCATTCCCGTCTGGCCTGCATGGATTCTGTTGAGAAATCAGCTGACAATCGTATGGATGCTCCTTTATAGGTAACTACCTGCTTTGCTCTTGCTGCTTTTAATATTCTCTCTTTGTCTTTTGCTCTTGGAATTTTAATTATGATGTGTCTTGGTGTGGTCCTCTTTGGATTCCTTTTGTTTGGGGTTCTGTGCGCTTCCTGGACTTGTAAGTCTAATTCTTTCACCAGGTGGGAGAAGTTTTCTGTCACTATTTCTTCCAGTATGTTTTCAGTATCTTGCGCTCTCTCTTCTTCTGGGTCCCCCATAATTCTGATGTTGGTTTGCTTGAAGATGTCCCAGAGGTTTCTTATATTATCTTCAACTTTCTGGATTCTCTTGTCTTCTTGCTTCTGTGGAGGAGTGTCTTCTGGCTCTTTATGTTCCAAATCTTTGACTTGATTCTTGTGATCTTCCATTCTGTTTTTAGGACTATGTATTATTATTATTTATTTCAGACAGTGTATTCTTTATTTCTAGTTGATCCCTTTTTATTTCTAGTTGAGTCCTTTTCATATTCTCATAGGTCTCATTTATTTTATCAGCCTTTTATAGGAAATTCTTGAAAAACCTTATAACCGTGGTTTTGAACTTTATATCCAGTCGCTTTTTGTCCTCCATTTCCTTTGTTTGTGATCTGTTTCCTTGTGTCGGCATTTTTGCTGCTTCCCTGAGTTGTTAGGGTGGCTTTGTGTGCTAAGGTGTCCTATATGATTCAGTGGGACAGTCTCCCAGTTACCTGAGGTGGACACTCTTGGTGCCCCCTTTTGTGGACTGTGTGTACAGCCTTGTTGTAGTTAAGTCTTGATTGTTGTTGGTATCACTGGGAGGAACTGACCTCCAGGCCAATTGGCTGTGAGGATCAGCTGTGTCTATGCCAGGAGACAGCCTTATTCTACTAGACTTGGAAAACTGCAAAAGCCTCTGCTCAGCTTGGATAAGGTGGAGTTTCAGGGTGAAGCCTACAGCCTTGGCTTCCTGTCAGCCCCTCCCTATGAGGTTCCTGAGTCTCAGTGTTCCTCAGGGTCCTTCGGTACTTGCTGCAAGCACCTCTGAGAGAAAGGTGCCCTCGAGTTTTGCCTGCTACCAAACACTCTAGGCTCTCCCCCAATGAGCCCGGAACTGGGGTTCAGTGCAGTTGGAAGTGGGGTTCAGAGCAGTCTGGAGCTTTTGTCTCCTTCCTGCTAGGGCAATCCCGTGGCACAGTCAACCGCCCGTTCTCTGCACGCAATGTGCGCGCCTCCAGGACTTGCTTTCGCTGCTCCCCTGAGTTTCTGCCTTACAGCCCAGACTCCCTTCGTATCAGCCTGGGTTCCCAGGGTCTGGCCTAGAACTGGGGTACAGTGCAGTTGGAGCTGGGGCTCAGCACAGTCCAGAACTTTTGTCTCCTTCCCGCTAGGACAATCTAGCAGCAGAGTCAACAGTCTGTCCTTTGCGTGCAATGTGCGCTCCTCCTGGGGCTCTGCCTTTCGCTGCTCCCCTGAGTTTCCATCTTACAGCCCAGACTCCCTCTGTATGAGCATGGGTCCCCAGGGTCTTGCCCAGAACTGGGGTTCAGTGCTGTCAAAACTGGGGTTCAGCACAGTCCGGAGCTTTTATCTCCTTCCTGCGAGGGAACATCAGCCAGACACTCAGCCTCCCCTTCTCTCCGGCTCTGTCCTCTGCCCATGCGCGCACCGTGTCTCCGCATCTTAGGCTTTTAAAGCTCCTCTGATTTTCCTTCTGGTTTTCTTTTTCCTTCTAGTAGAATTTCCAGTCAGTCAACTTTACTGTAGTTCTGGATAATGTTCATTTTGTATTTTAGTTGTATTTTTTTGAAATTGTTGTGTGAGTCTGCAGTTAGGCTTTTACGTATGCTGCCATCTTGGTTTCTCCTCTTCCTCTATCTCTTTTTTCAATGTCCTATAGTTTTCATAGTACAGGTCTTTTACTATCTTGGCTAAGTTTATTCCTAAGTATCTTAATTTTTTTTTTGTTGTAATGGTAAGTGGTTTTTCTCCTTCTGAGCATTAATTATTGGTGTCTAAAAATTCCATCTATTTCTGGGTGTTAATTTTGTATCCTGCTACATTGCCAAATTCATTTATTAAATTTAGTAGTTTTTTTTGGTGGAGTCTTTTTTTTTTTTTTTTTTTTTTTTAATGTATCTGTGAATATCATGTCATCTGTGAATAATGACAGTTTCTTTTTTTTTTTTTTTTAATAAATCTTTATTGTTCATATTATTACAAATGTTTCTCATTTTTCCCCCTCCAGTGCTCCACCAGGTTCCGACCCCACCCTCTGCCCTTTCCCCACCCCTTTTTGTCCTCATCCACAGGTGCACAGTTTATGTTCAGTCTCTTCCCGCACCCCCCACTCCCCTTTTCCCCGAGAATCGTCAGTCCACTTCCTTTCCATACCTCTGATTCTATTATATTCAACAGTTAATATTGTTCATCAGGTTTTTTAATTCCCTTGGTTTTTAGATTCACTTGTTGATAGTTACATATTTGTTGTTCATAATTTTTATCTTTATTTTCTTCCTCTTCCTAAAGAACCCCTTTCAGCAATTCATATAATTCTGGTTTGGCGGTGATGAATTCCTTTAGCTTTTTTTATTTGTGAAGCTCTTTATCTGGCCTTCGATTCTGAGTGATAGCTTTGCTGGGTAGAGTATTTTTGGCTGTAGATTCTTGGTATTCATCACCTTGAATATTTCTTGCCATTCCCGTCTGGCCTTCATGGTTTCTGTTGAGAAATCAGCTGTAATTGTATGGGTGCTCCTTTATAGGTAACTACCTGCTTTTCTCTTGCTGCTTTTAATATTGTCTCTTTGTCTTTTGCTCTTGGAATTTTAATTATGATGTGTCTTGGTGTGGTCCTCTTTGGATTCCTTTTGTTTGGGGTTCTGTGCGCTTCCTGGACTTGTAAGTCTAATTCTTTCCCCAGGTGGGGGAAGTTTTCTGTCACTATTTCTTCCAGTTTGTTTTTGGTATCTTGCTCTCTCTCTTCTTCTGGGTCCCCCATAATTCTGATGTTGGTTTGCTTGAAGATGTCCCAGAGGTTTCTTACACTATCTTCAACTTTCTGGATTCTCTTATCTTTTTGCTTCTGTGGAGGAGTGTCCTCTGGCTCTTTGTGTTCCAAATCTTTGACTTGATTCTTGCAATCTTTCATTCTGTTTTTAGGACTCTGTATAATATTTTTTATTTCAGACAGTGTATTCTTTATTTCTAGTTGATCCCTTTTCATATCCTCATAGGTCTCGTTTATTTTATCGGCCTTTTCTAGGAAATTCTTGAAAAACCTTATAAGCGTGGTTTTGAACTCTATATCCAGGCGCTTCTTTTCCTCCATTTCTTTTGTTGTGATCTGTTTCCTTGTCTCAGCATTTTCACAGCTTCCCTGAGTTGGTAGGGTGGCTTTGTGTGCTAAGGTGTCCAATATGGTTCAGTGAGTCAGCCTCCCAGTTACCTGAGGTGGACAGTCTTGGTATAGCCCTTTGTTGTTAAGCCTTGCTTGTTGTTGGTATCACTGGGAAGTGTTGATCTCTAAGCCAATTGGCTATGAGGATCAGTAGTGACTCAGCTAGGAGGGTTTCTGTATTCCGCTTGGATGGGGCGGAGTCTTGGGGTGGCACAGACAAGCTTTGTTGAATCCTGCACAATTGATTGCAGGCGCACACACCTCTTTGGTATAGGTGCAGACAAGCTTTAGATTCCTGTCTGTCACTCCCTAGGAGAGTCCCATTCACTTTGAATGAGAAAGCTCGCCACTGGAAGGGCTTCTGTGCTCTGCTTGGATGGGGCGGAGTCTCGGGTGGTTCAGACAAGCTTATTCAGCCCTCCCTACAAGAATCTGGTTTCTGAGTTTCACAGTAATGGCTGCTGGCTTTACTCACCTCTGAGAAATCTCTGCCCACTGCCTGACAATCTGGCTTCTCCCTGTCTGGGGCTGTCTATCAGCGCAATAGGGTGGTTCTGTTTTCCTCCCAGACAAGAAAGCCAGCCGTGCATTAGCTGTCCACCCTCTCTGTGTAGGGAGTAAGCCAGCAGCAAACTCAGCCTGCCCTCTCCACGCTCCAGAAGCAAGCCAGCAGTGAAGTCGGGCGGCCTCCTTTTTGCGCGCACAGTTCTCTGTACCTTAACAGTTCCTGAGGTTCAGCGTGCCTTCTCTCTCCTTCCCAGATGGTAGAGCCTCCTCTCAGCCAGTCGTCCGGTGCTTCAGGGTGATGTTTCCCCTGTTTTCCAGTTCTAAATTCAAATTTGTTGTGGTAGGCTGCATTCGGGTGTCTACCCTATGCCGCCATCTTGGTTTCTCTTCAATAATGACAGTTTCACTTCCTCCTTTTCTGATCTCTATGGTTAGGACTTCCAGTACTATGTTGAATTAATACTAGTGAAAGTGAACATCCCTGTCTTGTTCCTGTTCTTAGGGGAAATGGTTTTAGTTTTTGCCCATTGAGTATGATGTGGGCTGTAGGTTTGTCATATATGGCCTTTATTATGTTGAGTTATGATAACTCTATTCCCACTTTGCTGAGCATTTTTATCAAAAATGGATATTGGATTTTGTCAAATGCTTTTTCTGTCTATTGATATGATCATGTGATTTTTGTCTTTCCATTTGTTTATGCGATATATTACATTTATTGATTTGCAAATATTATACCAGCCTTTCATCCTTGGAATAAATCCCACTTGGTCATGGAGTATGATCTTTTTAATGTATTGTTGGATCTGATTTGCTAATAATTTTTTAAATAATATATACTTATTGATTTTCAGAAAGGAATGGAGAGCGAGAGAGGGATAGAAACATCAATAATGAGGGATAATCATTGATTGGCTGCCACTTGCACTGCTCCCTATTTGGGATCGAGCCTGCAACCTAGGCACCTGCCCTTGACAGGAATCAAACCTTGGACTCTTTAGTCCGCAGGCCGACTGAGCCAAACCAGCTAGGACTGATTTGCTGATACTTTTTTGAGGATTTTAGCATCTATGTTCAACAGGGATAGTGGCCTGTATTTCTCTTTGTAGTGTCTTTATTTGGTTTGGAATAGGATAATGCTAGCCTCTTAAAAAGATCTTGGAAGCTGTTCCTTCCTCTTGGATTTTTTGAAGAGTAATTTGAGGAGGCTGGGTACCCTGTTTCCCCGAAAATAAGACTGTCTTATATAAATTTTTGCTCCCAAAGATGCGCTAGGTCTTATTTTCAGGGGATGTCTTATTTTTCCACGAAGAAGAATATGGTACACATTTATTGTTAAATGAAAATAAAGGAAATTTATTACCTGTATACGGTATGGTAGTACAGTAGTTGTCAACACAAACCAGACAAACTGTGAATCCTACAGTATCAAGAATTTACTCATTTATCCAATGACAATCATGTCATCATCTTCTGGAACATCATCATAATAATCCAATTCCTGAATTTCCTGGTGAATTTCTTGTGACTCCATTTCTTTCAGAATCAGTGGACCAAATCTCTCATGTTTAGCCTAGGGGGGGCCTTATTTTCGGGGGGAGGCCTTACATTTCATTCAGAAGGAAACCTGTAAGTAGGTCTTATTTTTGGAGGATGTCTTATTTTTGGGGAAACACGGTAGTATTATTTCTTCTTTGAGTGTTTAGTTAAACTTCCTTGTGAAGCCATCCATATAAGGGCTTTTTTTTTGCTGGGAGTGTTTTGATTACTACTTCAATTTTATCAGTTGTTATTGGCCCATTTAGGTTTCCTGATTCAGTTTTGGAAGATTGTATATTTCTAAGAATGTGTCCATTTCATCCACATTGTCCAGCTTGTTGGCATATAGCAGTGGTTCTCAACCTTTCTAATGCCGCGACCCTTTAATACAGTTCCTCATGTTGTGGTGACCCCCAACCATAAAATTATTTTTGTTGTTACTTCATAACTGTAATTTTGCTACTGTTATGAATCTTAATGTAAATATCTGTGTTTTCCAATAGTCTTAGGCGCCCTGCTAGCAGTCACCCACAGGTTGAGAACCGCTACTGTAGAGAACTGCACAAAATAAAAAGTGAAAGATCCCTTCTCCCTCCTTCCACGCAGTTTAGCCACTGTTAACTGTTTAGGGTGAGGAAGTAGTGGTGTTTCAGAGAGCTTTCTACATGATTTCTAGTGGGAAAATCTCATTTCAGGTTCTGAGCAACATTCATACAGTCAGAGCCACATGGCAGCCTAAAAAGCCCAGAACATGGACCTTTTCTCCTCAGGTGAGTCATCTGATGAGTGAATAGAATGAAAGATGAATTTCTTCTACTGTTAAGTGTCATGCAATTAATTTCTAAGGTGAGGCTGTCAAAGTGTATTTCTGAAATGATATACTTATGTTTAGCACAGACTATATGGGGTCATGTTTAAATCTTTAGATTATTTAATGTTCTTTGAGGACTTAAACAAAAATTACTCATGTTTTTGACTCAGCAAAGTTATGATTCCTTGAATCATTCAGCGTATTTCAGGGTTCAATTCAGAAAAATACTTGCTGGAGGAAGATTCCAAGATGGCTGCAGACTAGCAGGAAGCTCTGTCCACTTGCTTCCAGCACTAGACTGGACTTGTGGCTAAATTGCATAGCTTTCAACTTGAAAAACCAGTTGAAATGTAGCTGATCTGAATTATTGTGAGCCGGGAATATGGAGAGGAGACAGGAAGAGATGAGGAGAGGGTGAGCCAGTAGGAGGCAATAACTTGTAGATTGAAGTACCCTCAGCTATCTGGCAGCAAGCAATCATTTATGCATCCTTTTCAGGTTTGGGGAAATGCCTTCAACCATCCCAGATGATTCAGCCCTGCTGACATGCTGGAATTGGCTTCTAGCAATCACATACCAATGTGTGTATGAAGTCTTTAATTTTAGCTCTGTTCACAAGGAACTATGGTTAATTCTTACACAGTATATGCAAATGACATCCATCACACCTCTAGGTGTGTAGGTGTAGTATTTGTTTTACTTAGCCTCTCTAACAAAAGGGTAAGTGAACGTAAAGTTATTTCATTTGAACATGAAGTTAAAATAAATTTAAAGTTTCAAATTTCAAATCATTAGTTCAGATGAATCTAGTCCAACTGCTCTTTGTTTCCTTTAAGAGAACTTTACTGTGAAGCCAGGTCATGCTGGGGTCTTGTCCAGCATCTAGAAGGGTTTTGGTAGGGAACAGCAGTCACATTCACAGTGAGTGGAGCTGAAAACTCCCCCAGTTTTAACTTTTATTGGTGACTTTAGTTTTCTTATTGTTTCAGGTTACTGGCACCTTGCCATGCTTGCTTGATGGTGATTGTTTTATCAGGTCCAATTCTGCATCTCCCGATCTTGGAATATTATTTGAACTTGGAATTTCTTATATTCGTAATGTATGTCAGTTAACAAATAAGGCTTTCTCACGTATCCATTGAGAGGGAAGATTTTTTTAAAAAGCTTGTATTTACAAGTAAAATAATTGAGATTTTTGTTATAGAATTTTAATCCTTGAGGAATGGGAATGGCAGTGATTTTATTTTATTTTTTAAAATGTATTTTATTGATTTTTTTTTACAGAGTAAGGGAGAGGGATAGAGAGTTAGAAACATCGATGGGGGAGAAACATCGATCAGCTGCCACTTACACATCTCCCACTGAGGATGTGCCCGCAACCAAGGTACATGCCCTTGACCGGAATTGAACCTGGGACCCTTCAGTCCGCAGGCCAATGCTCTATCCACTGAGCCAAACCAGTTAGGGCAATGGCAGTGATTTTATGATCTCTGAACGCATAATCTGGCCACTCTGTGTGTGTGTGTGTGTGTGAGAGAGGCCCGGTGCATGAATTTGTGCTTGGGTGGGGTCCGGCCAGCCTGGCCAGGGGGAGGGGACATGGGCTGTTGGCCTGTCTTCCTGCTGGTTGAACTCCTGGTTGAGGGGACAATTTGCATATTAGCCTTTTATTATATAGGATATACACTGAGTGGCCAGATTATTATGCATTCAGAGATTATAATTGGCCACTCTGTGAGTGTGTATTGCTGCTTATTTAGTAGCACTTAAAATTAAAGTGTAAAAGATGCTCACCATCACAAATCACTGGGGAAATGCAAATCAGAACCAAAGTGAGATATCATCTCCCACTGTCAGAATGGCATTATCAAAAAGATAAATGATAATGGTATTATCAAAAAAATGTTGGTGAGGATGTGTAGAAAAGGGAACTCTCATGAGCTGTTGGTGGTCATGTAAATTAGTGTAGCCCCTATGTAAAACATTATGAAGGGTCTTCAAAAAATTAAAAATAGAACTGCCATATAACCCAGCAGTTTCACTTCTGGATATTTAATCTAAAGAAATCCAAAACACTATTTCAAAAAGATATATGTATCCCTATGTTTACTCAAATATTATTTACAATAGCCAAATATGTGTTCATAAATAGACTAAGTGTTCATAAATAGACTATTAGATAAAGAAGATCTGATACATATATACAACAGAATATTACTCAGCCATAAAAAAGAATGAAACCTTGACATTTGCAACAACATAGATGGTTCTTGAGGGCATTATGCTAAGTGAAATAGGCCAGAGGAAGGCAGATACCATATGCTTTCGCTTATATGTGGAATCTAAATATACTCAAACAGAGAGAGAAACAGTCCCAATTTTTGGAAAAAGTCTTTCCAAAAATCGGGACTTTTTTAAAACTCCTCGGGACGTGGGACAAATTGTTAAAAATTGGGACTGTCCTGTCAAAAGCGGGACGTTTGGTCACCTTAATCTTGGTGTATTGGGACGATGCTCAAACCAATGGAACTACTTGGCCAGGGTCTCTCAGGTGTAGAGATTTTCAGAGAGGTTTGCATATTGCCATGAGCTCTGCAGGTACAAAGGGATTCTGCTGTGCTTCACTATTTTCCTGTGAAGAGATTTTTTAGTCTAAAATGAATACTAATTTTGTACTTTAAAAGGACCTGGTATCCTATCTAATAAAAAGAGCAACATGCAAATTAACCTTCACTCTGCTACACCCACCAGCCATGTGCACCAGCCAATCAGGAGCAAGTATGCAAATTAACCTCAACCAAGATGGTTGAGCCCACTGAGCAAGCAGGAGGAAGGCTTGGGTTTCCCTGGTGATGGAGGAAGCCAAGCTTTTCACACACCCTGGTGGGCTGAGGCCTCCATTCGAGGCTACAAAGTTTCAATTATAGAAGATAAATAAATCCCAACAGAAATGGTGGCAGCCATGAAGCTGGAGAAAGCAGGAGGCTAGGGTTGCCTCCGGTGATAGAGGAAGCCAAGCTTTCTGCACTACCTGGCTGGCCCAGGCCTCTGCTTAAGGCTACCAAGTTTCAATTATGGAAGATAAATAAATCCCAACAGAAATGGCTGCTGCCACGGAGCAAGTAGGAGGCTTGGCTTTGCTCCAGGCTACAAAGTTTCAATTGTAGAAGATAAATAAATCCCAGAGAGCAGGGCCTCTACTTGGGTCGCTAGGGGGCATGTCCAGCCTGCAAACCACTATAGGACCCTCACCCAGGCCGCTCCACATCTCAAGGGAAACCCCACCCTGATCTGGGACACCATTCAGGTCAAACCAGCTGTGCACCAGGCCTCTATCCTATCTAACAAAAGAGTAATATGCAAATTGACCATCACTAACACACAAGATGGCTGCCCCCATGTAGTTGAAGATCCTGCCCCCATGTGAACACAAGATGGCCACCACAAGATGGCCAGCAGGGAAGGGCAGTTGGGAGGGACAAGGCCTGCAAGGGAGGGCAGTTGGGAGCAATCAAGCCTGCAGGGGAAGGCATTTAGGGGTGACTAGGATGGCAGAGGAGGGAAGTTGGGGGCGACTGGGTCTGCAGGGAAGGGTAGTTGGGAGGGCGGGGGACCCAGGCCTGCAGGGGAGGGCAGTTAAGGGCAAACAGGCTGGCAGGGGAGCAATTAGACATCAATCAGGCTGGCATGGGAGTGGTTAGGGGGTGATCAGGCTGGCAGGCAGAAGTGGTTAGGGGCAATCAGGAAGGCAGGTAGGTGAGTAGTTGGAAGCCAGTAGTCCTTGATTGTGAGAGGGATAGCCTAAACTTTAGGATCAGGCCTAAACCAGCAGTTGGACATCCCTCGAGGAGTCCCAGATTGAGAGGGTGCAGGCTGGACTCCCACCCCATGCACGAATTTTGTGCACCAGGCCTCTTGTGTGATTATAAATTTGACTGCTTCAGTCCCAGCTGTTTTGGTTCAGTGAATAGATCATTGGCCTGCGGACTGGAGGGTCCAGGGTTTGATTCGTATCAAAGGCACATGCCTGGGTTGCGGGCTCCAGGCTGCCAGTCAATGATTCTGTCTTAACATTGACGTACCTATCTCTCATTCTCCCTCTCCCTTCCTCTCTGAAATCAATAAAAATATGTTAAAATAAATAAATGAATGAAGGAAGGAATGAATAATTAAACAATAAATTTGACTGCTTCAGACATTGTTTCACCTATGTTTTTATTCCTTAGTCAACTGGTGAAAGAGGAGAATTAAGCTGTGGCTGGGTGTTTCTTAAACTTTTTGATGCCAGTGGAATTCCTATTCCAGCAAGGTAAGTTGGTTATATATTCCTTCTAAACGGGTAACTTTGTATCAGTTTTTAGAATCTAGATTTGCCAAATGTATGCTCTGTTAGCATTTCACTAGCTTATGGGGAGAAGGCTTTGAATCTGCTTTTATGTTCCTTCAAGTAGGGAATGAAAACAGCATGTAAGTCTCATGCTAGAGAGGGGAAGTGACAACAGAAAAGGGATTTTAAAAGATGTTTGTACAAACTGTCTGCCGAGAATATTCTTAGTAATTTTGTGTGGGATTAATACTTTTCACAGTGCTGAAACAGCCCAGTCCCCTCCAAAATGAGGGAAAGCTAAGTTCAGGGTCCCCAGGGCCTCTGTGATTCTGCATTTCTTCTGTAGGTGGAACATTGAACTTGTTATGGCAGCCACAGTAAGCACATTTAAAACTTAAGACCAAAAGGTGGATTTTTGGTCAAGATGGTGGTGTAGGCAAACACAGCATGCTCCTTATCCCCCAACTACATCAAATTCTAACTAAACTACAGAACAACCATCACTCAGAACTACTTAACATCTGGCTGAATGTAAGTCCTACAACCAGGGACTTAAAGAAGAAACCATATTGAGACTGGTAGGAGGGATGGAGACACAGAATAGGCTGGTCCCACACCCTATGTGTGCTGGATATAATTTGAGAGGGATATCTTGGTTGCTGAAGTCCCTCCTGAGGAGTGAGGGGTTCCAGCCTCACACTAGGCCCAAAAGCCCAGGTTCCAGTGCCAGAAGAGAAGTCCCCATTACTTATGGCTGTAAAAACTAGTAGGGAGTGTGGCTGAGTGAGACAAAGGCTGTTGGAGTCCCAGGCAGTTCCTTTTTAAAAATTTTATATTTGTATTGATTTCAGAGAGGAAGGGAGAGGGAGAGAGAGATGGAAACATCAATAACTACAGAGAATTATTTATTGGCTGCCTCCTGCATGCCCCCTCCTGGGGATAGAGCCTGCAACCTGGGCATGTGCCCTTGACTGGAATGGAACCCTGGACCCTTTAGTTCACAGGCTGACACTCAGTTCACTGAGCCAAACCAGCGAGGGCCCAGACAGTTCCTCTTAAATAGTCTGTGCATGGACTTAGACTTGCTCCCTGTGAGTTCTAACACTGGGGCAGCAGCTGGAAAGCCATCATAGATGTATCGGAAGGAACTGAATTGTTTATCATCAGGGCAAGAGAGAGAGGGGCAACTTTGGACAAAAGTGCTGTCAGAGGCCATTATTCTTTTTCCAAAACCCCTGACCCCCAAAAGGCTGTCAGGCAGGTGCCATAACTGAGTCTCCATCAACCTGTTAACACTGTTCACATCACCTTGGTGATTCCCTGAGACTACCCCACACTCAACTTGTGGACCCACCCAAGCCATTTTTTTCCCTTTTACACAAACTGCTTGTCTTGGCTTCTGCTGTAGACTTTCCTAAAGTCTCTCAACAGTTCACAAATTGCAGACAGGCAGCATCTGGCCTTGGTGTGTATTGTACCTCTTGCTAAATGGCCCCAAGCCTGGAACTAGTGGTAGCTGATCTTGGTTTGTGGCTTGGCCTCTCCTGGGGACTTAAAAAAATTTTTTTTTAATTGATTTTTTACAGAGAGGAAGGGAGAGGAATAGAGTTAGAAACATCAATGGGAGAGAAACATCTATCAGCTGCTTCCTGCACACCCCCACTGGGAAAGTGCCCACAGCCAAGGTACATGTCCTTGACTAGAATCAAATCTGGGACCCTTCAGTCCACAGGCTGATGCTCTATCCACTAAGACAAACCAGTCAGGGCTCTCCTGGGGACTTTTAAGCCTAACATAAGTAGCAGCCATCTGCAGATCCATAGCTTGTGCTGGGTGGTGCCAGGCAGGGCACAAGTGGTTGCTGATCTTGCACCTCCTGGGAGGACCCAGAGCCAGTGCTTCAACAGACAGCTTCAGACCATGCCAGTTACAACCCCACCGCCTCCATGAGTGACATACTCAAGGGGCGGATTCATTGAGCACCAAAGACCCACTTAAGCAAGTCCTGCTTTATTGGGTTAGCTCCTGCATAGCACCTCTTCTATTATAGTCACTGCCAGTCTTTGCAATCAGTTGGCCTGAGGATCAATCCTTCTTAGTGATGCCAGCAGCAATCAAGGCTTAACTACAGCAGGACAGTGCATACAGTATGCACAGAGGTGCACCTGGAACTTCCAGCTTGGGTGACTGGGGAGGCTGTACAACTGGGCTCTACAGGACACCTACAACACAAAACCACTTTACCAATTCCATGTGACATAGCAGCTCTACCTAATACATAGAAACAAACACAGGAAAGCAGCCAAAATGTGGAGACAAATAGGTCCCATATGAAAGATAGGTGATATCTCCAGAGAAAGAACAAAATGAAATAGCAAAGCTATTACTTAGAATTGAAAGACATATAAAGAGCTTCACAGACAAGAGAAGGCTAAAGGTTGGAGTTATCACCATCAAACCAGTATTGTATGAAATATTAAATGATTTTCTTTAAGAAAAGAAGAATAAAGATAAAAATATGAATAATAAAATGCTAATAAATACATACTTACCAACAATTGAATCTAAAAAACAAAATCAATGAACAAGTGAAACAGAAACAAACTCATAGTTGCAGGGGACTCTTTCATGGTTGTCAGATGGGAGGAGAGATCGAGGGATGGGTGAAAAAGATGAAATGATTAAGAAGTACAAATTGGTTGTTACATAATAGTCATGGGGATGTAAAGTACAGCATAGGAAATATAATCAATAAAATTCTGATAGCTGTGTATGGTGTCAGATGGGTATAAGATTTATTGGGATGATCACTTAGGACAGTGTTTGGCAAACTGCGGCTCGCGAGTCACATGCGGCTCTTTGGCCCCTTGAGATTTAGCAAAGGTCAGATTAGAAGTACCCTATTTAAGTTAATAATAATGTACCTACGTATATAGTTTAAGTTTAAAAAATTTGGCTCTCAAAAGAAATTTCAATCTTTGTACTGTTGATATTTGGCTCTGTTGACTAATGAGTTTGCTGACCACTGACTTAGGAAGTTGTCTAATGTCTAATGTGGGGAGGAGTGTGCACCTGAAACTAATATAATATTGTATGTCAGCTGTAATTGAATAATAAAAGTGATTAAATGATAAAAAAAGACCAAGTGGCAAACTGGTAGCAAATGGGGAAAAGTAGGTGTATAGTGTTGCATATACAAAACAATTTATTCTTGCATTATTTATTCATTATTGTATTATTTTATTTTATTTTTTTCTTAATCCTCACCTTAAGATATTTTTTTCCATTGATTTTTAGAGAAAGTGGAAGGGAGGGAAGGGAGAGAGGAGAGAGAGAAGCATTGATGTGAGAGAGATACATTGGTTGGTTGACTTCTGCATGTGCCCCAGGTGGGGCTGGGGAATGAATCTGCAGCCCAGGTACATGTCCTTGAGTGAGAATGGAACTTGTGATCCTTTGGTGTGTGGGTTGATGCTCTAACCACTGAACATACTGACAGGGCAAAGACAATTACATTTTAAAATGGGCACACACATAGAAATCTAACTTTAAAATGTCCACATACTTAGAAATCTAATTTGAAAAAGGGAACACACATAGAAATCTAACCTTAAAATGGGCACACACACATACCGTAAATCTAAGTCTAGGATATAGACAGGAAATTCAAAGAGAGACACAGGCGGGTAGTCAGGAATATGATGATGAAGATCCCAGATTTGCATAAAATTCAGGGCTTTAGTCCTGCTATGCCATGTAACTGTAAGTCTCCAAGCCATAGTTTCCCCCAATTTTTGAATTGGGGAATTATCATAGTTTCTAACCCCAAATGTTTAATTCAGGTAATGCTCCCCCCTCCACCTCTGCTGACACCTCAGGGTGGATGGAAGCTCCTTACCATAGGACGGAGGTGAAAGTCCTGACTGTGCTAGTCCTCTGATGTCACCGGGCAGGAGACGGGGCACTTTATTACCTTGGCCCTCCTACCCCCTGTAGATGCAGAAGCCCAGGCTTCTTATGATTTGGGGGTTTTGTTTTTATGTATTGTTCAATGCTAACATCTTAGTCATTTTATTTGAGTGCTTCGTTTTCTCTTTAAAAAATCTTTATTGTTGAGATTATTAACATTTAGGGTTTTAGTTGTACTTGGTAGAAAGAAATGGTGTGTCTCTACTCAATCTTTCCTAAAGCCACAGCTATTTTTTTTTTAATTTGGTGGAGGCCAGAGGCCTCTGTATTAATATAGAAACATTTCAAATGTATATTTTTACATGAAAAAGCAAGTGGCAGGATAGGATGTGTACTGCCACTCCACTTCGGTCCACGAAGAGCTGCGTTTGTGCGCCTTCATGGGTGGGTTTATGTGAACTATTCCCAAGGCTGCCCTAGAGCAGGAGTGGGGACTGGCAGCAGGATTAGAGAGGCCTTTGACCCCCTTCCTGCTTCTACACTTTGGCAGTTTGTAACTTTGAAAGAAAAGTCTTCAGTTTGGGATTCACTGTGGAATGTATTTGTTTGCATTTGCATAGAATAAGGTAGGCTAGGGACTACCAAACTTGAGGGGAAGGAGGTGGCTGTCACTTTTTCCTTATTATTTCTAGGCCATTGGAACTTTTTACTACAATCTGCATGTTACTTTTATATTTTATTTATTTATTACTTTTATATTTTAAACATCATATAAAGTCATATTGTCTATTTTAAAAAGTTATCTTCATTGTTGAAAGTATTAAAGATGTTCCTTCCCCCCCAAATGACACCCCCCACCCCTCACTGCACCCATTCCCCCGCATCCCCTCCCCCTGACCATACTGGCTTTATTCCGAATGATGATTCAAAACGTTTTAACAACATTAATAATCTTTTTCATGTTAATGTGGAAAATGTGTTTCTACGGTTCATAGGTAAGAAAGACGTATTTACTGACCTGAGGCCCCACAGAAGGATCAGCTTCCATTCTCACTCAATGACACAAAGATATCTGTGCAGAAAAGTAATGGAGTCAGGAAGTCCCCCACAGGTCTTGGTCACAGCATACCCTTCTTTGTAGGACTTACGAGCTCCTCCTGAACGGTGGCACCCCTTATGAAAAAGGTGTGGAAGTGGACCCTGCGGTATCCAGAAGAGGTACAGCTCTCACGGGGCACCTTCCTTCCCTGCCTTAAAGATCAAGCAAACAGGAGGCATCAGACAAATAGGAAATTCACATTTAAAAACTGTATTGTTCCATGCTAGCATCTTGGTCATTTTGTTTGAGTGCTTTATTTCTTTTTCTTTTTCTTTTTAATATATTTTATTGATTTTTTACAGAGAGGAAGAGAGATGGATAGAGAGTTAGAAACATCGATGAGAGAGAATCATCGATCAGCTGCCTCTTGCACACCCCCTACTGGGGATGTGCCCGCAACCAAGGTACATGCCCTTGACCGGAATCGAACCTGGGACACTTCAGTCCGCAGGCCAACGCTCTATCCACTGAGCCAAACCGGTTTCAGCTATACTTCCTGAATTTGTAAGTCTATTTCTTTCACCAGGTAGGGGAAGTTTTCTGTCATTATTTCTTCAAATAGGTTTTCAGTATCTTGCTCTCTCTTTTCTTCTGGCACCCCCAAAATTCATATGTTGGTACACTTAAAGTTGTCCTAGAGTCTTCTTACACTATCTGCATATTTTTGGATCCTTTTTTCTTTTTGTTTTTCTGGTTGGGTGTTTTTTGTTTCCTCATATTTATCTTTGGTTTGACTCTTGGGGTATGTTGATCTACAGTTGAGTTTCTGTATATTCTTTATTTCAGACTGTGCATGCTTAATTTCTGACTGGTCCTTTTTTTTTTTTTTTTTTTTTTTTTTTGCATTCTCATTAAGGTCCTTAAAGGTCTCATCAAGTTTCTCAGCAGTTTTTAGAAGATTCTTGAGTAACTTTTGCCTTCTGCAGTTCCTCTAAGTCTCAGTGTGCTTTTCTCTCTCCTTCTAATTGTAGAAATTCTACTCAGCCAGCCCTTCCGTGGCTCTGGGTGATAGACATTTTGTCTTTTAGTTGTAGTTTTGAAATTGTTGTGCAAGGCAGCAGGTTAGGTATTAACCTACGCCGCCATCTTGGGTTCCTGATGGATTTTCTTTTGAAGATAACTTTCTTCTTTTCCTTGGCTGCTTTGAGATTTTTTTTTTTGTCATTCACTCTTTACAATTTTAATACAATGTGCCTTGGAGAGGGCCTCTTTGGACTGAGGTAACTAGGTGCTCTGTTTGCTTATTGGATTTGAGGATCTAGTTCTTTCCATAGGTGTGGGAAGTTCTTATCCATTGTTTTTTAAATAGGCTCTCTGTTCCTTATCCCTCTGTTCTTCTTTTGGTATGCCTATTATTCTTATACTAGAGGCCCAGTCCATGAATTCATGCACCAGTGGGGGTCCCTTGGCCTGGCCTGTGGGATCGGGCTGAAACCAGCTTTCTAAAATCCCCTGAGGGGTCCCGGATTCTGAGAGGGTGCAGGCTAGGCCAAGGGACCCCACTGGTACATGATTAGGCCTGGGGCGGGATGTGGGAGGTTGGCCAGCTGGGGAGGGACTACGGGAGGGCTCCAGGGCGTGTCTGGCCCATCTCGCTCAGTCCCGATCAGCCAGACCCTAGCAGTAAACTCACCTACTGGTTGGAGCATCTTCTCCCTGGTGGTCAGTGCATGTCATAGCAATTGGTTGACCAGTCGACTATCTGCTCACTGGTGGTCAGTGCATGTCATAGTGAGTGGTTGAGCAGCCTTAACGTATTATTAGCATATTATGCTTTGATTGGTTGAATGGACGACCGATACTTAGCATATCTGATTTTATTATGTAAGATTGCTTTTTCTTTTTTTCTTCATTTTTTTTAAAAATTAAGGTATTATATGTGTACATATCTTACCATTGGTCTGTTTCTCCTCGCCCCCCTGCCCCTCCCATTCCCGTTCATGCCCTCACCCCCCAGAGTTTTGTGTTCATTGGTTATGCTTATATGCATGCATATAAGTCCTTCTGCTGATCTCTTATCTCCCCCATATCTCCCTAACCTTCCCTCTGTAATTTGACAGTCTGTTTGTTGCTTGATGTCTCTGTATCTATCTTTTTGTTTATCAGTTTATAATGTTCTTTATAAATGAGTGAGATCATGTGGTAGTTTTGTTTCATTGACTGGCTTATTTCACTCAGAATAATGTTCTCCAGTTCCATAGGATTGCTTTTTCTGATGGAGTTAGATAGTTCTTATAGAGCTCTTTTATTTTTCTTAATGCTTGGGCCTCTCTTTTCCCCCCTATGCATCATTTCTAGATTCCTATAGTGATATCACTAATTCTTTTTTCCATCTGGTCAGCTCTGTTTCCTATATTTAGTAGTTTACTCCTGATCTCCTTAATTGCATGCTTCATTTCCAGGATTTCTGATTGGTTCTTTTTAATATTTTAGACTTTTTGGTGCAATACTCATTTTTTTCATTAATTTGTTTTTTGAGTTTATTAGATTGCCTGTCTGTATTTTCTCACATCTTGTTGAGTATTTTCAGAACTGCAATCTTGAATTCTCTGTCATTTATATATTTCCATGTTTCAGCTTGCTTTATGGAGATTTTTTTTTTTTCTGGGCTTCCTTATTTCCATGATTATTTATGGTATTTGCTGGTCCCGTTTGTCTAGGTATCTATGTATTATGTTGGCCCTTCTCTAGCATCTTTCTTTGAACAGGTCCTTCTACTCTTTTCTATCGATAGTAGGTGGTGCTGAGTCACAGATTTTTAGCTCTGTGATGTCCCAGAGCTGCCCTCCATAGCTCCGATCCGACATTACAGCTGTGCTGCTTGGGGGTGGGCTTTGTTTTACCCTCATTATAATGGTGACCCCCAGAACTCTATGGTGTGCTCCCCGCCCCCAAATCCAAATGGGACCAATCTCTGGAGCAAACAGGGACTCTGCTGCAATATCTCTCAGTTTACACATAATGTGCTCCTTGACCTGACACCAAGGGCAATGGGAGGTGAGTTATTGGAGTCCAAGGGGTGATGGGCCTCTGTGTCTCCACCTTTGCCTGGAACACTAGCCATCCAACAGCAGACAGTCACTACAGAACCCTGGCATTGTGTCCTTACCCCAGCCTCTCAGCTGGCTCAGCTGCTGTTCGCACCACTTGCCCTGCTGGAAAGTCCATCGAGACTCTCTGTTCTTCCTGGCCCATGGAAATACCTACTTCTTCCTCTCTCTGGGGCTGAGCAAGCAGCCAGCTCCCAGCTGCAGGGCTGCATCTGTGGCCGTATGAGCTCTCCTCCGTTCTTGCCTTCCCATTTACTCCTGGTTGCCCACCTTTAGATGCTTCAATGTATGGGTCTCTTAGGCATGCTTCTATATTGAGCATGGGATCCTTTGTTGAATTATAGTTGATAAACTTGTTAAAATTTCAGGGGAGATTCCAAGGGGATCTCACTTGTTGCCATTCCTTTAACACCACTCTCCCAGACATGCTTTTTAAACTCCTCCTTTTTTCTTTGTAATTCAACCACAACAATGCAGCTGTCAGGGTAAGGCACTGGTGGTGAAAAGCAAAATACCATGCTTTTAAATTAAAATGAAAATACTATGTTGTATTATACGCACTGTCCCAAGCACTTAAAGTTGTAACATTTATTAATTTTTTTAAGCACAAGGGAGTGTTTTCCATCAGATGATGATGATGAGGAGGCAGCCGCAGCTTCTAGTAAAACTGAGGTCTTTGAACAGAAGATCAAGAGACCTGTTAAGGTTGGTATGCCTTCTGCAGTTTCTGTTAGTCTGGAAGTTCGGGTCACTCAGCATGTGTAGACCATCTCTGCTCTCAGCTTCTCCTTTTCTTGGTCATCTTTTGCTGGTCATTATTTCCTCACTAGGGACCCAGTGCATGAATCTGTGCACCTTGAAAGGATTGTGGGCCACGAGGCTGTGGTGGGCACAGGGGCAAGTCTCGGCCCATTCTCTGTGCCCCTGCCCTGCCCCTACTGCTGTGGCCCCGAGTGCCCTGTCTGCCAGCAGCCCTGCTCCACCGCAGCCCTCCCATGCGCTGACGGCGTAGGTCCCTCTTGCACCAGCAGTGGGTATAAGCAACTGCTGCTGCTCTGATTGCCCCTCAGGAGCAGGGGAAGGTGGAGAAGCCCTCAGGGATGATTGGGGCCAGCACCCGCTGCTCACACCCACTGACAGCGCTGATTGAGCCTGCAACCTGGACATGTATTCCAACTTGGAACTGAATCAGCAACCCTTCCGTGCATGGGATGAAACATAACCAGCTGAGCCCCACCATCCAGGGTCAAATTTTCAATTTGTAAAAAATTCAGTATCACTTTGGCTAGAGTGATTTGGTTGGAGCATTATCCCTTGGGCCAATAGGTACTGAATTTGATTCTGGTTCAGGGCACATATTCAGGTTGTGGATTTGATATCCAGTTAGGATGATTACAGGAAGCCACCAACTGGTGTTTCTCTCTCATATTGATATTTCTCTCCATCTCTCTCTTTCTCTCCCCTCCTCTCTTAAAACAAGTCAGAAAAATTAAAAATACACACAACACAATATCTTCAAAGCACAATAAAGCTAGGTGTGCCAGTATTCCATTGGCTGGATGTATCTTAGTGTGTTTACCCATGAGTTAGTTGATGGACATCTGGGTGGTTTCTAATTTTGGCCTATTATGGATAAAATTTCCTCTAAATATTTGTACATAAATTTTTTGAATGTGTAAATGTGCTGTTATTTCTGATGAGTAGAGACACTTAGGAATGGGTTTGCTGGGACATCTGGTGTTCGTTTATTTTGTAAGAAAATGCCAAGCTAGTTTCCAAATGACTACACTATATTTTACATTCTCACCAGCAATGTATCAGCATTTCAGTTGCCCCATATTCTTGTTTTATAAATACATTTTTGTTAATTTCAGAGAGGAAGGGAGAGACAGAGACAGATAGAAACATCAATAATGTGAGAGAATCATTGATCAGCTGTGTCTTGTCTGTCTCTCACTGGGAATTGAGCCCACAACCTAGGCCCTCCACCAGAAATGAACCCAGGACCCTTCATTCCGCAAGAGGAGACTCTATTTGCTAAGCCAAACCGGCTAGGGCTTAGTTGCCCCATATTCTTGACAACACTTGGTATTCTCAGCCTTTTTGTTTGTTTTAGCTATTTTAATAAGTAAGCAGTGTCATCTCATGATTTTTGCATTTTCTGTAGGGAGCTTTTATACTAGTAGTTTCTAGGTCTATCAGTTTCAAACTAAGGAACATCTTGGGAAAATCATAGAATCATCTTTCTTGGGGTCTCAATGTTTACATCTTTATAAAGAGCATTGTAGAAATATCAATCCCATAAGTTGTAATGAAGTTTAATGAAAACAACATATAAAACATTTAGCAAGTATTTATAGAACATGGCATGGAATTAAGCAGTGTGAGCTCTAATAATTGACTAATATTATTATTATATCTCTCTATATAAAAGCCTAAGTGACTATCCAACTGTCTGATTGATAGTTATGATATACAGTGACCACGAGGGGCTGATGCTCTAACCGGTAACTATGATGTGCACCTACCACCAGGAGGCAGACACTCAACACAGGAGCTGCTGAGCTGCAGTGACTTGGCAGCTGCGGTTCTTGGGTGACACACCCGGGACCAGAGAGGAGAGAACCTGATTCCGATTCCGGGGTGCGTCACCTGAGAACTGCCCTCTTGCAATCTGGGACCCTTCAGGTGATGTCGGAGAGCCAGTTTTGGCCTGATCCCTGCAGACCAGGCCAAGGAGCCCCGCCAGTGCAAGCATCTGTGCACCAGTACTCTTGTGTATAGATAAATGCAAATGTAATGCCAGCTAGCCAGTGCAGCGTGTCATAGCATTCATCTAAGTGAAGATGTGCGAGGTAGTGGGCTTTTGAAATGGGGTTTTGAAGAATTGGAGATGTGCCCCGTGAAGACATCAGGAAAGGGCCTTTCCACAGAGGTGCACGCTATATGGGTGGTGGTGGGGCATGGCACGGGGACACGACTGGGGCACCCCCCTGACTCTCCCAGCAGGACCTTTTTGCTGTTACATTGTCAAGAAGCAGTGTAATGAATGAGAACTTGGCCTACCTCTCTGAGTGGTTGCTTTTGTCATTCTAGATCATGCTCTGAGTTTAATTTTCCTTTGTTCTTATCTCCAATACTGAAATGGGTTTCATAAATATAGTATTAACAGTTAAATCTTGAAATAACCCTTAATAATGTGTCCATAGGTATTACTCATTCTCTTGGCTTTTTTCCCCTAGGGTATTTATAGAGCCTGTAAACTCAATTTTTTGGCCGATCTTCCCTTGGAAAAAGGTTAGAAAGAGAAGCCTAGCCCTAGCTGGTTTGGCTCAGTGGATAAAGCATCAGCCTGTGGACTGAAGGGTCCCAGGTTCAATTCCAATCAAGGGCACATGCTTGGGTTGCAGGCTTGATCCCCAATGTGGGGTATGCAGGAGACAGCCCATCAATGACTCTCTCTCATCATTGATGTTTCTCTCTCTCTTGCCCTCTCCCTTCTTCTCTTTAATCAATAAAAGTGTGTGTGAGTGTGTGTGTTTTAACATATTTTATTGATATTTTACAGAGAGGAAGGGAGAGGGATAAAGAGTTAGAAACATCGATGAGAGAGAATCATCGATCAGCTGCCTCCTGCACACCCCCTACTGGGGATGTGCCGGCAACCAAGGTACATCCCTTGACCGGAATCGAACCCGGGACCTTTCAGTCCGCAGGCTGACACTCTATCCACTGAGCCAAATTGGTTTCAGCTGTGTGTGTTTTTAAAAGCACAGTAGCAGTCTTTGTAACAGAAAAGCAAGATCCTGTTTGGCCTCATTCTTCCTCTTCTCTCTCTCTTTTCTTAGTCCATCTAGCTAAAGTTTTGTCAATTTTGTGGTCTTTTCAAATAACCAACTTTTTGTTTTATTGATTTTCTCTATTGTTTTTCTAGTCTCTTTATCTCTCCCCTAATATTTTTTATTTTCTTCCTTCTGCTTTCTGTAGGTTTACTTTGTTCTTCTTTTTTCTAGTTCTTTAAATTGCAAAGTTAGGCTATTGATTTGATATCTTATTTTTTAATGTGTTTATAGCTATACATGTCCCCTTTAACACTGCTTTCACTGTGTTCCATAAGTTTTTGTATGTTATGTTTTCTTTTTAATTCATTTCTAAGTATTTTCTTATAATTATTAGGTCTAGTAATAATTAATGTCGTTTTCTAATACTTTTTTTAAATCGAATTTATTTAAACAATACAACAAAATTTAATCAACAATATAGTTGCCGTTGTTTTCTACTACTTGTGCCCAACGCTCAGGAAGCATTTTAATCCCTCTGTTGTGAAATTCTTGTGATTTTGATGCAAAAAATTCGGTCAATGCATTTTTGAGGCATTCTTCATTATTAAATTTTTTTCCAAGAAGAAAGTTTTGCAAAGAACGAAACAAATGGTAATCGGAAGGGGCAATATCAGGAGAATATGCAGGTTGAGGGAGAACTTCCCATTCCAACTGGCGCAGTTTTTCAGCAGTGATTCTTGCAGTATGCGGTCGTGCGTTATCGTGGTGAAGAATTACGCTCTTCCGATTAATCAGCGCGGGTTCTTTTTCTCTTAAGGCTTGGGCTAACTTTTCCAATTGGGCACTATACACTGCACTTGTAATGGTTTGGTTAGATGATAAAAGTTCATAATGAAGAATTCCTTTAAAATTCCACCAAACACACAACATCACTTTTTTCGCATGCAAGTCAGGTTTTGGCGTGGGCTGCGGAGCCTCATTTTTGTCCAACCATTGAGGCCGCCTTTTCAAATTAACATACAGCACCCATTTTTCATCTCCGGTAACAATTTGCTCTAAAAACGGCAAACGGTTTTGACGAGAGAGGAGCGAACTGCAAATTGTGACTCTCTGATTACGGTTGTTGTCGGTCAACTCATGAGGAACCCATTTTCCAAACTTTTGGACTTTGCCAAGTGCACGCAATTGATTGGAAATTGTTTTTTGTGAACAATTTAAAGTTGTCGCAAGCTCTTGTTGGGTAATTTGAGGATTTTGCACCAAAAGAGCTTGAAGAGCTTCTTGATCAAAATTGGACACACGGCCTCGACCACTCTTGTCATCTAACGAAAAATTTCCCTCGCGAAATTTCTCAAACCAACGCTGGCATTTTCTGGCGCTAACTGCATCTTGACCAAGAGCACTACAGATGTTTTTTGCAGCCTCACTTGCTTTTCTTCCTAATTAGAACTCGTAAAGCATGCAGTGCCGAATATGGTCTTCTTCTTCCATCTTCTTATCCCTAGTTTTGCAACAAAAACCAAACCAAACACAAACTTTTTCAAGCAAAACTTGTTAATTGCACTTCACACGTTCTGTAGATACCACGTGTTTGAAGGTTATGTCAATACAAGTCAACGCCAAGCAAGATTTTAAACGAATGTTTAAAAACGACATTAATTATTACTAGACCCAATAAAAAAAATCCTCATCTAAGAATATTAATTTTAGAAAAGAGAGAGGGAGGGATGGAGGGAGGAAGGGAGAGAGAGAGAGAGAGAGAGAGAGAGAGAGAGAGAGAGAGAGAGAGAGAGAGAGAGAGAGAGAGAGAGAGAGAGAAGCATTGATTTGTTGCCTCTTGTATGCATCCAAACCAGGGATCAAACCTACAACCTAGATATGTATGTACCTTGACTTGGAATTGAATCCACAACCTTTTGGTGTATGGGATGACACTCTAACCAATTAAGCCATCTGGCTGAGGCCTTGAGATTTTTTAAAAATACATTTATTTATGTATTTATTTATACAGCTCTATTGAGGTTTAATGCACATGCTGTAAAGTGCATTCTGTTAAAGTGTGCAGTTCACTGGTTCTTGTATATTCACAATTACATAAAATCATTACCACAGTAAATTTTTTGTTGTCAGTCCTCACCTACGGATATTTTCCCATTGATTTTTAGAGAGAGTGGAAGGGAGGGGGAGAGACCGAGAGAGAGAAACATCTATGTGAGACAGACACATTGATTGGCTGCTTCCTGTACATTCCCTGACCAGGGCCAGGGATTGAGCTTGCAACTGAGGTATGTGCCCTTGACCAGAATCGAACCCAGGCCCCTCAGTTCACAGGCCAGTGCTCTATCCACTGAACCAAACCGGCGAGGGCATGATTTTTTTTTTTAAATGTACTTATTTAAAAAAAATATACAATATATATATTTTATTGATTTTTTACAGAGAGGAAGGAAGAGGGATAGAGAGCTAGAAACGTCGATGAGAGAGAAACATCGATCAGCTGCCTCTCCCACTCCCCCTACCGGGAGATCTGCCCGCAGCCAGGTACATGCCCTTGTCCAGAATTGAACCTGGGACCCTTCAGTCCGCAGGCCGAAGCTCTATCCATTGAGCCAAACCGGTTTCGGTTGATTTTTTTTTTTTTAACCATGGTTATTTAAGAGTGTATTTGTTTAATCTCCACCTTTGTGACTTTTCCAACTTTCATTCTGCTCTTGATTTTTAGTTCCATGCCATTGTGATAGTAAAGATACTTGTATGATTTCAGTCTTTAGTCTATTAAGACTTGTTTTGTGCCCTACATTTGGTTTAGCCCATAGAATGTTCCATGTACACCTGAGAAAATGTGTATTCTGCTGTTATTGGGCAGAGTGTTCTGAATATGTCTGTTAGTTCAATTTGTCCACAGTGTTGTTTCAAGTCCTCTTGTATGCATCCCAAAGATTAATTTTTATTAATCTTCTGCCTGGTTGTCCTGTTCCTTATTGAAAGTGGGATATGACCATGGCAGATTATAACTTTACTATATCCATGAGCGACACACTTAAGTGGAGCACCAAAGCCCCATTTAAGCAAGTCCTGCTCCATAGGGGTGTCTCCTGCACAGCAGCTCTTCTGTTATAGTTACTCCTGACTGGCAGCCCTGACTAGCAGCCATAGCTGAGTTTCCATCAGCTTGACCCAACTGTTTTCTCCATCCTGGTGATTCTCTAAGAATCCAATTTGCAGCCCCACCCACACTATCTGTAGCTGATTTTCCATGTCAGTGGCCTGTCCTGCCTCAGGCTTCAGACTTTGCTAAAATCTGCAAAGCTAGAGTCAAACCTATCAATTAAAGGCACAAGACCCTGCACTAGCACCGGCTTGCCTTGCTGCACATCTGGGCCTTGCCTGGGCACTTCCTAGCCCAATGCAAGTAGCAGCCATTTGCAGCTCTCTCTGTAACTCTTGCCAGGTGGCCCCAAGCAGTGGCTGACTTTACACCTCCTGGAAGGCCCCAGAGCCAGTGCACCCAGTGGACATCATATAATCAGACCATACCAGATTATAACTACACATCCATAAGCTACACATTCAAGGTATGGAATTGATGGGCAGCAAAGCCCCACTGAAACAAGTCCTGCTCCATTGGAGTGTCTACTGCATGGCAGCTCTCCCACTGTAATTGCAGCTGGTCCTCACATTCAATTGGCCTGGAATTCAGTTCCTCCCAGTGATGCCAAAGCAATAAAGTCTTAACTATAACAAGCCAGTGCAC
Organism: Pipistrellus hanaki; assembly: GCF_964339955.1. NCBI lineage: Eukaryota > Metazoa > Chordata > Mammalia > Chiroptera > Vespertilionidae > Pipistrellus > Pipistrellus hanaki. The sequence continues at coordinate 55,432,512 of NC_140514.1, forward strand.
ACATCCTACAAAGGGTACACCTAGAGTGCCCAGCTCAGGTGACTGGGGAGGATGAGCCACTGGGTTCTATAGGACACCCACTACACAGGGTCACTTGACCAGTTCCAGGAGACATAGCATATCTATCTATACACAGGAAAGCAGCCAAAATGCGAAGACAAATGGCACAAATGAAAGAGCAGAAGAAATCTCCAGAAAAAAACTGAATTAAATGGAAGCAAACAAACTACTAGATATAGAGTTCAAAATAATGGTTATACAGAAACTCAAGGATCTTAATAAGAGCTTCAAGAGAGTTAGAATATCAAAGACATAAAAAGTGAAAAGCAGTTAGTTACCCACAAGGGAGAACCAATATGACTGTTAGCTGATTATTCAACAGAAACTTTGCAGGCCACAAGGAATGGCAAGACATATTCAAAGTGATGCTGCCCTAACCAGTTTGGCTCGGTGGATGGAGTGTTGGCCTACAGACTGAAGGGTCCCAGGTTCGAGTCTAGTCAAGGGCATGTACCTTGGTTGCGGGTACATCCCCAGTAGGAGATGTGCAGGAGGCAGCTGATTGATATTTCTCTCTCATCGATGTTTCTAACTCTCTATCCTTCTCCCCTCCTCTCTGTAAAAAGATAATCATCAATAAGATATATTTAAAAAACAAAACAAAAAACAAAATGATGAAAAGCAAGGACCTACAACCAAGATTACTCTACCCAGCAAAGCTATCATTTAGAATGAAAGGTCAGATAAAGAGCTTCACAGACAAGAAAAAGCTAAAGGAGTTCATACCACCAAACCAGTATTATAAGAGATGTTTAAGGATCTTATTTAAGAAGAAGAAGAAATATGAACAATAAGATGGCAGTAAATATTATTTACCAACAATTGAATTTAAAAAATAAATGAACAAGGAATGTAAAGAAAATAAACCAATGAGCCGAGACTGGTTTGGCTCAATGGATAGAGCGTCGGCTTGGGGACTGAAGGGTCCCAGGTTTGATTCCGGTCAAGGGCATGTACCTTGGTTGCGGGCACATCCCCAGTAGGGGGTGTGCAAGAGGCAGCTGATCGATGACTCTCTCTCATCGATGTTTCTAACTCTCTCTCTCCCTTCCTCTCTGTACAAAATCAATAAAATATATTTAAGAGTCTCATGCTCTACCGACTGAGCTAGCCGGGTACTTCCAATAAAATATATTTAAAAAAAAAAAAAAAGAAAGAAAAAGAAAATAAACCAATGAATAAAATAGAACCAGAGGCATGGAAACATGGAACAGACTAATGAATCTCAGAGGGAAGAGATTAATCAAAGAAGATATATGTGTATATGCATTACCCATGGACACAGACAATAGGGTGGTGAAGGCCTAGGGCAGGGCAAGAACCAGGTGGAAGAGGACAGTGGGGAGAAAAAAGTTGAGTACATCTGTAATAAAGGTAAAAAGAAAGGGGGGTATGGAAGTCTGCTATATTACAAATCTGTCTCCTACTGTCTTCAATTTGTCAATGCTTGCTTCATATACTTAGAAGTTCTAATATTGATGTGTATATATTTATAATTTTTATATATTCTTGGTGAATGGACCCTATTTTCATTATATAATGTCCTTCTTTGACTTTGGTAACAGTTTTTTGGCTTAAGGACTATTTTGTCTGATATTATTATTAGTCATCCTTGCTCAATTTTATTATTTGCATAGAATGTCATTGTCCATTCTTCCATCTTCAACTTATGAGTGTCCTTAGATCTAGAGTGAGTCTCTTTATAGGTAGTACTAGGGGCCCAGTGCACAAATCCATGCACCTTGAAAGAAACCATGGGCTGAGAGGCTGTGGTGGGCAGAGGGGTGGGTCTCGGCCCATCCTGCTGTGGCCCCTGGTCCCCTGTCTGTTGGCAGCTCTGCTTGCACCTGCTGACGGCATGGAGCACTTGGGACCAGTACCAGCAGCAGGTGTGAGTGGGGCAGGTGCCATCAGTGGCTGCAATCAGTGGCTACTGCCTGAATGCCCCTCAAGAGTAGGGAGAGGTGAAGTCCTCAGGGGCAATTGGGGCCTGCACCAGGCACAGGCAGTGGGTGCGAGCAGTGGCTCCAGCACCAGCAGCAGGTGTGAGTGCTGGGTGAGACCCCGGTGCGTGGGAGCAAGGAATTTTCAGTAACCACCAGAGGCTTGCCCTGATGACAGTGACTGGCACCCCACATTGGTCTAGCATCCCTGCTCACCTGCTCCACCATCCAGCCATGGCTGACGCCCACTATGTTCTGCACTCTGCCTCCTGCTGCCGATGCTTGCCATGTTCCACACATGCCCCCTGGTGGTCAGTACATGTTATAGCAATTGGTTGTTAGTTGTCCGCCGTTTGGTCTATTTGCATATTAGCCTTTTATTATATAGGATAGGATATAGTTAAATAGGAGAGGACTTACTATTGCCATTTTGTTATTGATATTCTGTATGTTTTAGATTTGTCCCTTATTTCTTTCCTTCTTACCTTCTGTTGTGTTTGTTTGTTTGTTTGTTTATGTATTTTTATTGATTTCAGAGAGGAAGGGAGAAGGAGAGAGATAGAAATATCAATGATGAGAGAAAATCATTGATCAGCTGCCTTCTACATGCTCCCTACTTGGGATTGAGCCCTCAACCAGGTCATGTGCCCTTGACTGGAATCGAACCTGGGACCCTTCAGTCCACAGGCCAATGCTTTATCCACTGAGTTAAACCTGATAGGGTCCTTCTCTTGTGTTTTATCTTTTTGTAGTGATACACTTACTCGTTTTCATTTCCTTTTGTGTGCATTCTATAGATTTTTTTCTTTGTGGATATTATGGGGATCACATAGTTATAAGAATCTATTTTAAACTAATAATAATTTAACTTCAATGCTGAAATTTATTTTGTTTTTGAACCCTTACAAAATTTATTTTGTTTTGTGCATTGCATTGAACACCCCACATTTACTTCATTTTAATCTTTTTATTAGCCTTCCGAAATTCAGGTATTATTTCTTTATTCTACAAATGAGGAAATCAAAACACAAGGAGAATAATTAATCTGAAGATATATAGCTAGGAAGTAGCAAAGTCAGAATTCAGTCCAGGTCTGCCACACCCTCCCAGGTCCCACCCAGTACCGTGAACAATCAACTCACATTTTCTTCTGCATTCATCACATCAGGGGAGATGGCCACATGGCTTTGTTAAAACATGTAGCTGGCCGAAATCGTTTTGGCTCAGTGGATAGAGCGTCGGCCTGTGGACTGAAAGGTCCCGGGTTCGATTCCAGTCAAGGGCATGTACCTTGGTTGTGGGCACATCCCCACATCCCCAGTAGGGGGTGTTGCAAGAGGCAGCTGATCGATGTTTCTCTCTCATTGATGTTTCTAACTCTATCCCTCTTCCTCCCTGTAAAAAAATCAATAAAATATACTTAAAACACACACACACAAAAAAAAAACCCCCCCAACAACAACCATGTATCAATAGCTGGACTAACACGTAATCATGCCTTTTTTTTATATATATTGATTTCAGAGAGGAAGGGAGAAGGAGAGAGAGATAGAAACAATAATGATGAGAGAGAATAATTGATTGGCTGTCTTCTGCATACCTTACACTGGGGATCAAGCCCAAAACCTGGGCATGTGTCCTTGACCAGAATCAAACCTGGACCCGTCAGTCCACAGGCCTGTACTCTATCCACAGAGCAAAATTGGTAGGGCTCATGGATTTTAAAAATTTTGACATTTAATATGGGTATTTAGCTAAAATGGAAGCATAAGTATGGCAGGCCAGAGTGGAGACTTGAAAGTGTACCCATAAAAATGTAAGTTATCTGAAGTTTAACGTGACCAACTTGGAGTGGGAATTTCCCATATAATTGTTGCATTTTTCCCAATGATGAAACAAAACTTGGAATAGTTCATTAAAGTAATAAACACACATTTAAAAAACATTGTAAGTTGGAGTGTAGGATATTGTTTAGTGAAAACATTTATTTTCTTCTTTAATAGTTTACTGCCGGAAACATTAATTGGAAGCATGTCCTACATTCATTTGTTGATATTTTATCGCCAAATTCTTGGAGATGTACTCCTGAAAGACAGGTTGAGCATGCAAAGTGCTGGTAAGGGGGTCTTTGTAATTTCCTCTTGTACAATAATGCATCATGCTTTGAGTAAATGTAACCTATGTTGGCCTGTATCTTCTGCTTCCAAAGGTGAGACCAGTCTTGAGAAAAGTGAGGCTGGAGAAAACACAGAAATAATAGGATGTTCCCCTCCTAAAAGCTCTGTTTACTTGGTACAAGACTCACATCTGTGGTGTGGATATAGTGGGGGATGAAGATTGAGGGGACAGCTTTGAGCTCCTAGAGGTTAAAGTGTTAGAATGTGTTATCAACAAATCTTGTGACACAGTGATTCCAATTTGAATATATGCTGTGTCTGTTGTAGTAAAACATATTGGATAAAGTTTGTGTAAATCCTTTTTGGTCTTTGTATTTCAGATGTGATCAGTAACCCCGTACTGGCCACCTTCCCCAAGCTCTTGGAGCAGCCTGACGTGATGGATGCACTCAGGGTGGGTAGTATCATGATGGGATCTGGTGGGTTCTAAAAGCAATTACACACACATTAGTGCATTCTGAGACATATTCTTTTTTTTTTTTTTTTCCCCTATTTGGATGACATCTCCTGATCTGCGTCCACTTTTTATGTGACTTGAGCTAATCCTTCCTTTCTTAGCATGAGTGCTACTTTTCCAGGCTGCCCAGCACCCAATATGTAGGTGAAGGGCTTATTACACAGCAATAAGCATGTTGTGTACACTGTTGCAATCTCTTATTTGTTGTTTGTTCCTTAACTTAAGATGGCCACTAATTGTGGCCTAAGAGCAAAAATCCAAAATGGTTTGTTAGATATATGAACTGAGTTCTCAGGGGGAGAATCAGGGCACACATATCATTCTTTATTTAATTCGACATATATTGTCGGCTGCATGAAATAGAAGCTGATTGAACCACACAAATTCTTCAATTTTTCAGCCATTTTTGACCTTCAAAATGTCAATTTTATAAAGTTCAACTTATCAGAACAGGGTCAACAAGTATTAGAAGACCTGTATGCCCACAAGGCAGATGTACAGATAACATGGCAGGTGCCACAGGGGAAGCACCACCCAGGTCCTTGGAGACTTAATCAGGCAGCAAACGAGGACCAGGGACTGTTCCATTACAGGGGTCCTGGGTGAGATGGACCTAGTACACACTGGAGCCAAGTCTGGTTTTGACGTGCTGAGATGGGAGTGGAAGACATTACAGGATAGATCCCAAGATGGCTACAGAGTAGATGGGAATACACCCATCTGCTTTCCACCCTAAACTGGGTTTACAGCTAAATTATAGAGCAGTCAACCTGCATAACTAACTGAAGGCCAGCTAACCTGAAATATATTAACCAAGGATTTATAGAAGAGACCACATAGAGACTGGCAAGAAGAGTGGAGACGTGGAAAGGGCTGGCCCCCACACCCAGGTGCGGCAGTGGCTGAGAAGCTGGAGGGATATTGTGGCTACAAAACTCCTGCCTCCCAGTATCATGGGGTCTCAATCCCATGTAGAGAGAACCCAGAGCAACAGAAATGGGAAGAGGCGCCCACATAGCATCTGGTGGTGAAAATCAGTGGGTCTTCAGTCTGCCTGAAAGACCCTGATGCCACCTCAGATGAACATTCTGAGCAGCAGCCTGGGGAGTGCACCACCTGGTCTCCCACTGCTGGCACAATTATATGGGAAATTCCCACTTCAAGTTGGTCATGTTAAACTTGAGATAACTTACATTTTTATGGGTACACTTTCAAGTCTCCACGCTGGCCTGCCATACTTATGCTTCCATTTTAGCTAAACACCCATATTAAATGTCAAATTTTTAAAAAGCCATGAGCCCTACCAATTTTGCTCTGTGGATAGAGTACTGGCTTGTGGACTGAAGGGTCCCAGGTTTGATTCCGGTCAAGGGCACATGCCCAGGTTTTGGGCTTGATCCCCAGTGGGGGTGTGCAGGAGACAGCCAATCAATTATTCACATTATAGGGATACCAGAAGGAGAAGAGAGAGAGAGCAAGGGATAGACAAGAAACAATGTTTGAAGAAATAATGGCTGAAAATTTCTTAACCTGGTGGAGGAAAAATTTACAAGTTCAGGAAACAGAGTCCCAATGGAGTTTAGAAAACTGAAAGACACCCAAGCCAAGACATATAATTAAAGTGGCAAAGGTTAAAGACAAAGGGTGAATCTTAAAGGCATCAAGAGATAGAAAAACAAACAAACAAACAAACAAAAAAACATCAAGAGAGAGACAGTTACCTATAAGGGAGTTCCCATAAGGCAGTCAGCTGATTTCTCAATAGAAACACATCAGGCCATGAGAGATTGGTGTGAAATATTCAAAGTAATGAAAAGCAGGGACCTGCAATCAAGACTATTCTAACCAGCAAGTCTATTATTTAAAAATTGAAGGTGAAATAAGGAACTTCTCAGGAAAAAAATGCTAAAGGAGTTCATTACCATTAAACCAGTATTGCAAGAAATGTTAAAGGACCTGCTATAAGAAGAAGAAATATATAGAGAGGAACGTAAGTATCAAGTATAAAATGCAAAAAAAAAAATGCTTATCAATAATAACTTTCAATGTAAACATATTTAATGCTCTGAGAGACACGGTAGCTGAAAATGGATAAGAAAACATGACCCATGTAAATGCAGTCTATAGGAGACCCAACTCAGAACAAAGTAGTCACACAACTGAAAGTGAAAGGATGGAAAAAAATTATTCCATGCAAATGGAAAGGGAAAAAAGAAAGCTTGTATAGTAATATTTATATTTGACAAAATATACTTTCAAACGAGGTAATAATAAGAGACAAAGATGGTTACAAAATACTAAAGGGATTGACCCAACAAGAAGATATAATCCTTGTAAACATGTGCACCCAACACAGGATATAAATATATAAAGAAAATCTTGGTGAACATTAAAGGAGAGATTGACAGCAATATAATCATAGTAGGGGATTTATTTATTTATTTATTTATTTATTTATTTATTTTCATAGTAGGGGATTTTAAACACCTCCATTACCATCAATGAATAGATCTTCCAGGCAAAAAAATAACAAGGAAACTGCACACTGCATCAGGTCAGTTTAATGGATATTTACTAAACATTTTATCTCAAAAGAAGCAGAATATACATTCTTCTCAAGTGCCCATATAACATTCTTAAAGACCACATGTTAGGACACAAAATAAGTCTCTACAAGTTCAAGAAGAATGAAATCATATCAAGCATTTTCTCAGATCACAGTGGTATGAAACTAGAAATTAATTACAATAAAAATACCTGAAAAACATTCAAACACATGTAGACTAAATAGCATGTCATTAAACACGAATGGGTTACAGATCAGGGAATCAAATGAAAATGAGCACACAACAACTCAAAATCTATTGGACACAGTGAAAGCAGTCTTGAGAGGGAAGCTCATAGCATTACTATAGGCCTACTGCAAGAAACAAGAAAGATCTTGAACAATTTAACCCTGTATTTAAAAGAGCTAGAAAAAGAACAACAAACAAAGCCCAGAGTAAGTAGAAGGAAGGAAATAATAATGATCAGAGTGGAAATAAATCACACAGAGACTAAAAATCAAAAACAAAACAAAACAATGCAAAAGATTAATGAAACCAAGAGCTGGTTCTTTGAAAAGATAAACAAGGTTGACAAATCTTTAACTAGATTCATCAAGAAAAAATGAAAGAGAAATAACAACTGACATTACATAAACACAAAGGACTAAGAAAATACTACGAACAACTATATACCAACAAATTGGGCGAAATGGATAAATTCCTAGAAACAATCTTCCAAAACTGAGTTAGGAAGAATCAGAAAACCTGAATAGACCAATACCAATAATGAAATTGAAGCAGTAATAATAATAATAAACCAATAACTCTCAGCAAACAAAAGTTCTGGACAGGATGGCTTCATAGGTGAATTTTACCAAACATTCAAAGAACTAATACCTATCCTCAAACTTCCCAAAAATTCAAGGGGAAAAGATAAGCTCATCTCATGAGGCCAGCATTATCCTAATTCCAAAACCAGATAAGGACACTACAAAGAAATAAAATTATAGGCCAAAATGCCTGATGAACATATTGATAGATGTTAAATTCCTCAACAAAATATTAGCAAACCAGCTCCAGCAATACATTGAAAAGGTCATACACCAGCCTGTTTGCGTTAAGTCAGATTCCTTACAGTTTGTGACGTGTGAGCCTCTCACTGTTAACTTAGCAGAGTTCAGCTTGTTGTTGGTGCTTTGATGACGATAATGGCTCCTGGTCTGGTTAGTGAGGAGCTCTGGCCTCTAAGGGTCCTTTTCAAACTCTGGCCCCAGGCGCAGCCGCCATCCGGGGAGGAGCACAGCCCTAAGGTGGTTCTTCCAACTGTGAGCATCTGGGACGAGGCTCCTGCAGGGGGGAAAAAGGCGGAGCGCACCTCTGTGGTCTCGGTGTCTCGGTGGGGAACTTCTTTGTCTCTGGAGACTCTTCGTCTTGTGCCAAATGCCATGGTCACCCAGGGCCTCCCCACTGAGGAAGGTCGATGCATCCACGGAAAGCATGAGCTCAGCTGCCAGAGGAAGGTACCGGCCAACAGGCAACTCGGGAGGCCCAGGAGCGAGCAGCTGGAGCCTGGACACCCCTTGGGTACAGTGTACAGAGCTGGCACTGGCGGCTTCAATTCCGACTTCCATGGGGCTACCTGAACTTGGGGTTCTTATTTCTGTAAAAGAGCATTGGTGAAGCCCCGTGGGCAGGTAGAATATTAACTTGCAAAACTAAACAGCATTCATGTCCCGTGACCATTGTCATCGTCCAGCAGACAGAACTGGAGATGAGTGTGGTACTGGGCAGTTTTCCACCTCTCTACTGGCTCGCCTGAAAAGCTCACTAGTGTTTCATTGTTTAGATGCTGTGTGCAGTTTTTGTTTTTAAAAAAAATATATTTTATTGATTTTTCACAGAGAGGAAGGGAGAGGGACAGAGAGCTAGAAATGTCGATGAGAGAAAAACACTGATCAGCCGCCTCCTGCACACCCCCCACTGGGGATGCGCCTGCAACCAAGGCACACGCCCCCGACCAGAACCGAACCCGGGACCCCCGAGTCCGCAGACCGACGCTCTATCCACTGAGCCAAACCGGTTTTGGCTGTTTGTGCAGTTTGAATGTGTGTGTTCGGTTCACTGATTCTGATCTTACATTGGTTTAACGTGCAAGAAGCACGGGCTTCTGCCTGGCCGGTCTGGCTTCGTGGTTAGAAGCGGCGTCCTCAGACCGCTCTTACGGTGGCGGTTCTGACAGGGTTCTAAACCCCAGCACCAGCTTAATTACAGCAAACCTGCAGGCATGTGGCAAAGACTTGTGAACCCTCAGATTAACATAGCATTTGCTTCCTTTTCAGAGTTCGTGGGCTGAGAAAGAAAGTACATTTAAAAGATCAGAGAAGGTAACCTGCTTTTCCACATGCACTTAACACATTGCGGACCAGGCGTTTCATTGCTAGCTTTACCAGTGGCCAGATGAGTTTCTACTGAATGAGTACAAATCGTTTTACATAAATGTTAAAGGCACGCCTTAAAATTAAATACCATTGCACTTTGAAGTTATTTATTACATGCTCTTGCAAGCTATTATCTTTTTAAAGTATGATACTTTGTAAAACACTGTGTAATAGGAAAACACCAGAATTCTCGTGACTCATCTGCATTGACATCCGCAGTGTCACTGCTCACACTTTCTAACACAGGCTCCTTTTAGGCTGACGGGGCCATGTCACATTCCTCCTAGTCCCTTACACGGTTGTAGAGACACGTCCCAGGAGTGTCTGGGTGCCGATTCCTGAAGTGAACCGACGCTGGATCGGGAGTCGTTCCAGGTCACTGAGTGTCATTTAGTTGAGGGGAGATTCTAAACCAAAGCTCCCAGTTGACTATCAAATTTCTCCTATTAAAAAAAATATTCCTCCTGCTCTCAAAGTGCACACCAGGTAAGGAGAAGGAAAAAGAAAACTGCCTGAGCCGTGTCAGACACTGGAAACACAGGGTGTGCCCCGTTGCCACAGAAACGAGGTCATTACAAACCAGAGCAGCATCCCCGTCAGTGAGCAACACACTGACTGCTCCACCCTGCGGTCCAAGGACAGTCTGGAAAGGGCCACATGGTCGGTATTTTTGGCTTTTGGGGCCCTAGGTTCTCTGTCACAGTGAATCAACTTTGCCATTGTAACATCTGAGCACAGCTGTTTCTATAAAACTTGGTTTATAAAAACAGGGGCTCCATGGACCCATGGGCCATGGTGTTTTGGACTTAGAAAGCCTTAATTATCTACAAACTAAAAACCCTAAAAGTTGGAAAAAAGTATCCATATTGTAACCTTATTTGACCTTTGCCAAGATTGGCAGTTTAAAAAACATATTTTTATTGACTTCAAAGAGGAAGGGAGAGAGAGAGAGAGGGAGGGAGAGAGAGAGAAAAAACAAACAGAGAGTTATCCATTGGCTGCCTCCTGCATGCCCACACTGGGAATTGAGCTCGCAACCCAGGCATGTGCCTGGCTGAGAATCGAACTGTGACCTCCTGGTCATGGGTTGACACTCAACCACTGAGTCACGCCGGCCGGGCTAGAATTGGAGGTTTAATGCTATTGTGGTGTAGCCATGGGCAAGGTGCTGGGCCTGGGACCCGTGGGAATTGCCCTGCGCACAGGGTGTGCCTGGAGGGCGGCATCTCTGTGCAGACTCCACAGTGTGGGGATTGCTCCACCTTCCGAGCGCCCTGCCCTGTGCTTCCCGCTCAGTCTGTCCGTGTGGGGGCTGAGTGACAGTCTACACTGCAGTCCTCGTTACGGGGAGAGTCCGACAGCGGGCCCTTACTGCTGGGGGCCTTTCTCTGGATTTCATGCAGAGCACAGGCGGCCCTTCCCTTGTACACTTATCGTCTGATGTGCTGTATGGAGTAAGGGGCACAGCTGGCTTCACGTTGTGCTTTTGTTGTATTTACTTGGACCCACATCCTTGTCACCGGAATTAGACTTCAGCACCCATTCTCCTTGGGAGGATGTGTGAGACACCCTCAGTGCCTTAGGAGAGCCCTGGTCTCGAGGAGTCGCCCTCAGCCGAGCTCCATGTCCTGCTGCCTCCCCAGTGCCGAGCCACTGACCCGCCGCCAGGCACTGCGGCACCTCCGCCCAGCTGTAATGGCTTTTAGTCAACTGAGTTCGTAGAATTTAACACTTAATGATGTAGATCCATTCACAGCTATTGTGGTGTTTTCCCAGAGAGACACAGAGTTCCTGAAGGCTGCATTTCTCCTCGTCTACCACGACTGTGCGGTGCCCCTTCTCCACTCCACACTCCTGCCCCCGTTCAGGTGGGCAGAAGAAGAGACCGAGGCTGCGCGGTGGAAAGTCATCGCTGACTTCCTGAAGCAAAACCGAGAAAACCAGGGCGCTCTCCAAGCTCTGCTGTCACCAGAGGGTGTCCATGAACCTTTTGACATTTCAGAGCAGACCTACGACTTCCTGGGTGAAATGAGACAGAAAGCAGCCTGAGAGTGGTGCCCACGGCCTCCGCTGTCCACCGTGCTGCCCCCATGAAGTGCAGCCAGCAGTAACGGTCACGTCGAACCTAGCTTTACTCGTCCTTGTGTAGACCACATTCTATAAGAAATAACTATCTGTTCATGTGAATCTTTTTTTAAAAAATTTAATAAATCTTTATTTTCAGATTATTACAGTTGTTCCTCTTTCCCCCCCCCCCCATAGCGCCCCTCCACCCAGTTCCCACCCACCTTCTGCCCTTACCTCCTCCCCCCCCCCCCCATCCATAGGTTACGATTTTTGTTCAGTCTCATCCCGCACCACCCTCTCCCCTTTTCCCCTGAGAATTGTCAGTCCACTCCCTTTTTATGCCCCTGATTCTATTATATTCACCAGTTAATACTGTTCATCAGATTTTTTATTCCCTTGGTTTTTAGATTCACTTGTTGATAGATATGTATGTATTTGTTGTTCATAATTTTTATCTTTACCTTTTTCTTCTTCTTCCTCTTCTTAAAGAACACCTTTCAGCATTTCTTATAATTCTGGTTTGGTGGTGATGAACTCCTTTAGCTTTTTCTTATCTGTGAAGCTCTTTATCTGCCCTTCAATTCTGAATGACAGCTTTGCTGGGTAGAGTAATCTTGGTTGTAGGTTCTTGCTATTCATCACTTTGAATATTTCTTGCCACTCCCGTCTGGCCTGCATGGTTTCTGTTGAGAAATCAGCTGACAATCGTATGGGTGCTCCCTTGTAGATAACTGTTTTTCTCTTGCTGCTTTTAATATTCTCTCTTTGAGTTTTGCTCTTGGAATTTTAATTATGATGTGTCTTGGTATGGTCCTCTTTATATTCTTTTTGTTTGGGGTTCTGTACACTTCCTGGACTTGTAAGTCTATTTCTTTCACCAGGTGGGGGAAATTTTCTGTCACTATTTCTTCAAATAGATTTTCAGTATCTTGCTCTCTCTCTTCTTCTGGGACCCCCATAATTCTGATGTTGGTTCGCTTGAAGTTGTCCCAGAGGTTTCTTACACTATCTTCAATTTTTTGGATTCTTTTGTTTTTGCTTTTCCGGTTGGGTGTTTTTTGCTTCTTTGTATTCAAAATCTTGACAATGTTAAGACTTGCCCAGAGAATAAGGGGTGGAGCTGGGTTCAGAACCAGGGCCTGACAGATTATGGAGCCTGAACTCATAACCACTGTGAGCACTGCCTGCAGTTAAAGTTGCTTTGGGCCGAAGCCGGTTTGGCTCAGTGGTAGAGCATCGGTCTGCGGACTGAAGGGTCCTGGGTTCGATTCTGGTCAAGGGCATGTACATTGGTTGCGGGCACATCCCCAGTGGGGGGTGTGCAGGAGGTCAATGTTTCTCATCGATGTTTCTAGCTCTCTATCTCTCTCCCTTCTTTTCTGTAAAAAAATCAATAAAATATATTTTTAAAAAAAAGTTGCTTTGGTCCTTGAAGATGTTGACCAAGCCTGGAGCACCAGCATTGTATAGTCACATGTGTCAAACACAAGGCCCGCGGGCCAAATTCAGCCCGCCAGGCCTTGCAATGTGGCCCGCACCGCGCTGTCATCACTGCACTCTGCTGTCAGTTTATGACATTGTCAGTTTATGACTGTTCAGGAAACCATTCGGCCCGCGATTTAGGCTGGATTTTAGATTTTGGCCCCTTCTCTGATTGAGTTCGACACCCCTAGCATAGTGGGTTTCTTCTCCTGTGGTGTGAGCTGTGGCCACCAGGTGGTGCTGTGGAAAGAGAAATAACAGGGGTCCTGCTATGGACTTGAATCCTAAATCAGAAATCAGATAAACCACTTATGCTCAGGTACATGTTCAGGTAGTTAGACCAATTGTCTGCTCTGATAAGACTCCATAATTCACAGGTAGGATGTGTAGAGATCTAAATGTGTAGAGATCTAAATGAGAATAATTCTTGATGTGTTCACAGTGTTTTGGTATGAAACAGGTATTTCAAACTCATCCTTCTGTAAGAGGCTGTTTTAGGTGTATGAGGATTATCAGTGAGCAGTTCAGGTAGACTAACCTGCTGCAGCATCCAGAAACATATCAGGAAGTGTCCCAAGGTCTTTGAACAGGAGCAGGAGTTAGTTGTGTGTGAGCCAAGTTGTCAGGGAGCTTGTCATTAGGGTAGAGGAGTAAGGAAAACTGGCTCCTAATCTAATAAAAATTCTTATTTAATCATTTAACACACTGACATTGAAAAATAGTCTAGGGCATCAGCTCCTAGTGCAATATACTAAGTGTACTGGTTAATAATGCAGATTTTATAATAAAAAATACAAAATCATTTCAAGAGAAATATTGAAAATGCTTTATTCAGAGAAATATCCTTCCCTAGCTACACATTTCCCCATCTTTCAGGTAATTTGTGGATACTGTCCCAACAGAAGTTTTCTTGTTTTGAGGCAAACCATTCAGAAACCCAATTTCCACTTCTTGGTATGTTTTGAAGTGCTGCTCAGAAAGTGCGTGTGCCATTGATCAGAACAAGTGCTAATCTGAAGGAGCAAGGTCTGGTGAATACAGTGGGTGCGTTAATACTTCCCAGCAAGATCTTTTAATGTGTCTTGAACTGGTTTTGAAGTGTGTGATGGTGTGTTATCATGAAGCAAAATTGCATTGCCCTGTCTTCTGGCACATTCTGGTTGTTTCACTATCAAGGAGTGGTTCGAATTGATTATTTGTTATCAGTAGAGATCAGTATTAATGATTTCACCAGGTTTAGGAGCTCATAGTACACCACACCAAACTAAGAGCGTTGTCTTCTTTCCGAAGTGATTTGGCCTTTTAGTAATGTTGATGGTTGACCTGGATGAACCCAATATTGTGTGCATTTGGGATTCTCAAAATAAATATACTTTTCATTGCCAGTCAATGCTTGATGCAAAAAAGACTTTCTTTTGTGTCACTGAAGCAACATTTCACTAATGACTTTTTGGTTTTCTATTTGTCTTCCGTTCAGTTGAAATGGCACTCATTTTCCTTCCTTTAAGATCTTTGCCATTGCTTGTAACTTTTAAACAATTGGAAATTGTTTGCTAAGCAATGTTTAATCTTTCTGAAAGTTGTTTTTGAGTTTGACACTCATCTCCATCCAATAATGCTTGTAATTGGTCTTCAAACTTTTTCAATTGAACTGGACATTCTTTTCTTTGACATGGAAATCATCTCTTGTAAAGCCTTTAACAAGTATCTTGACATGGATCATGTTCACCATAAGCTTCCGGAAGTGTTCAGCAGCACTTATCTTCAAAATAAAGTAATGAATTAACACTTCCCACAAATGCTCTTTTTTTTGGCATGAAATTAAACATTTTTAAAGGTGAAATATCTATGTTATGTTAACACCTTCGGCAAATTTGACATATGAAGTTTTGAAGCTTGCTGTCCATACAACAAAATAGCATACATATCAAATCGCATATATATCAACATATGAGTAACTCTATCTATTGGAAAAAAAATCTGCATAATTAACTGGTACCCTTAGTAGAACCCTTCTCACATGCTCAGTAAAGCGTTGGCACAAGGACACCACTAAATGAATTTAGCAGAGTCAGAGCATAATGGTTCACCGATCCTGACTCTGGTTGTGCCGTGGGTATTGTTTCCAACTCTCCTGGGCAGGAAGGACTCTGATCTCCCAAGAACATTTAGCTAATGGAGTCCTTTGTTGTTATTCATTTCATTTATTTGCTGTTTTGTTCTGTTTTTCCCTCCTCTCTTGTGTTATCCGGGGGATAACAATGTAGTAACTCAGCGCAAAAAGAATCGCTTTTGGAGAAGAAGAAAGGAGGACAAGGCCTAGTCTCCATCGGCCCACCGGCTTTCTTCCAAGGCCTGCAGCTCTGGTCTTCCTCTGACATCGCCCCTGCTGCTGACGAGCCCCTCCCTCTCTCAGACACTGGAGATTCCTACTCCTTTCCCTTCACCAGTCTCTTCACAATATACCCTCCTACAGGCCTGAACTTCAATCAAACAAACAGGAAAACAGTAACTAATGGTCAAATGACCCAAAGTGGACCCCTCCTCTTGACCCAAATTCCAAGCCAAGCTTAAAGGACCAGTGTGGATTCTGACTTCAGAAGAGACCAGTTGTCAGAGCCTCCGGACAGTACTGCAGCCCACCCAGTGTTAGCGGAGCCTGGGGCATCCACACCCAGGTCCCTGGGCCAGGGTGTCCGTGCTGAGTGAGTCTGGTACCCAGTGCCGCCCTCTATCTCACACCTGCGAGCTTGGAGACCATTCCCTTGTACAATGCATAACACATCAGCACTTGCTTCGCTTCAGAAACTGTGTGGTCTCTGTCAAGTGAGATGTTTTTAAGACTTGTTTTTGGGCAGCTAACATTAAATGTGCTGCCCTTTTCTCCACTTCCTGTGCAGAGCACAGAATATTGGCTTTTGTGGAGCAGTCCCTTTTTCGATGTGTTCTGTGTTCTGAAGAATTGACTGCTCCACTCAGCACCTCAAGTAACTGGATCCGTTTTGCTGAAGCAGGCTTCAGCCCAGAGTGCCATTGTAGGACCGTGCTGAGGTCCTCTGATGTCTTGGATGCTGCTGGGAGGGCAGCCGTGGCCAGACAGGAATCAGCTCACAGTCACCATCAGCCGGAGCGCTGGTCCACAGAGGCCTTTAGCTCTGCATCGTTTTCTGTCTTCAGCCTTCCTCGTACCATCTCTATGATTTTGCAAAATCTGTATCACGTGTGTACTTATTTGTCCACTTTATTTATTTTTTGTTTTTGTTTTACATTTTTTTATTAATTATCTATGTATATATTTTAACATTGGCCCCCCTCCCATACATCCCCTCCCTCCCCAGAGTTTTGTGTCCATTGGTTGTACTTATATGCATGTATACAAGTCCTTCAGTTGATCTATTATCTCCCCCAGATCCCCCTACACTCCCCGCTGTAATTTGACAGTCTGTTTGTTGCTTTACTGTCTCTATATCTATCCTTTGGTTCATCAGTTTATAATGTTCTTTATCATCCATAAATGAGTGAAGTCATGTGGTGTTTCTCTTTCATTGACTGGCTTATTTCACTCAGCATGATGTTCTCCAATTCCATCCAGGTTGCTGCAAATGATGAGAATTCCTTCTTTTTTATGGCAGCATAGTATTCCATTGTGTAGATGTACCATGGTTTTTTGATCCAATCATCTGCTGATGGGCACCTAGGCTTTTTCCAAATTCTGGGTATTGTAGATTGTGCTGCTATGAACATAGGAGTGCATATATCCTTTCTGATTGGTGTTTCTAGTTTCTTGGGATATATTCCTAGAACTGGGATTACTGGGTCAAATGGGAGTTCCATTTTCAGTTTTTTGAGGAAACTCCACACTGTTCTCCACCAGTCTGCATTCCCACCAGCAGTGCAGGAGGGATCCTTTTTCTCCGCAACCTCGTCAACACTTGTCGTTTGTTGATTTGTTGATGTTAGCCATTCTGACAGGTGTGAGATGGTACTGCATTGTTGTTTTGATTTGCATCTCTTGGATAATTAGTGACTTTGAGCATGTTTTCATGTGCCTTTTGGCCTTCTGTCTTCTTTTGAAAATATTCTATTTAGGTCTATTGCCCATTTTTTAATTGGATCATTCATCTTCCTTTTATTTAGTTGTATAAGCTGTCTGTACAAGTTGGAGATTAAACCTTTATCAGTGGTAATATTTGCAAATATGTTCTTCCACACAGTGGGCTTTCTTGTTGTTTTGTTGATGGTTTCTTTTGCTGTAAAAAAGCTTTTTATTTTGATGTAGTCCCTTTTGTTTATTTTCTCTTTAGCTTTCATTACCCTAGGGGCAGTATCAGTGAAGAAGTTCTTTTGGCATATGTCTGAGATTTTGCTGCCTGTGGATGCCTCTAGTATTTTTATGGTTTTCCGTCTTATGTTTAAGTCCTGTATCCATTTTGAGTTTATTTTTGTGTATGGTGTAAGTTGGTGATCTAGTTTCATTCTTTTGCATGTATCTGTCCAATTCTCCCAAGACCATTTATTGAAGAGACTGTCTTGACTCCATTGTATATTCGTGCCTCCTTTGTCAAATATTAATTGAGCATAGTGATTTGGACTGATATCTGGGTTCTCGATTCTATTCCACTGATCTATATGTCTGTTCCTGTGCCAGTACCAGGCTGTTTTGAGAACAGTGGCTTTGTAATACAGCCTGAAATCTAGTATTGAGATACCTCCTACTTTACTCTTCTTTTTCAGGATTGCTGTGGCTATTCGGGGTCTTTTATTGTTCCAAATGAACTTTTGGAGATTTCTTTCTAGGTCAGTGAAATATGTCGTTGGTATTTTAATGGGGGGTGCATTGAACCTATAGATTGCTTTAGGCAGTATGGACATTTTGATGATGTTGATTCTACCAATCCATGAACATGGTATGTTCTTCCATCTGTTTACATCTTCCTCTATCTCTTTTTTCAGTGTCGTGTAGTTTTCCGCAAATAGGTCCTTTACTTCCTTAGTTAAGTTTATTCCTAGGTATCTTAACATTTTGGTGCGATGGTAAATGGAATTGCTTTTTTAGTCTCTGTTTCTGTAAGTTCACTGTTGGTGTATAGAAATGCCATAGATTTCTTGGCGTTAATTTTGTATCCTGCTACATTGCCAAATTCATTTATTAAGTCAATTAGTTTTTTAATGGAGTCTTTTGGGTTTTTTATGTACAATATCATGTTATCTGCAAATAAGGATAACTTTACTTCTTCTTTTCCAATTTGGATGCCTTTTATTTCCTCTTATTGTCTAATTGCATGGCTAGTACTCCCAGTACTATGTCAAACAGGAGTGGCAATAGTGGGCATCCCTGTCTTGTTCCTGTTCTTAGAGGGAATGGTTTTAGTTTTTGCCCATTGAGTATGATGTTGGCTGTGGGTTTATCATATATAGCTTTTATTATGTTGAGGTATGATCCTTGTACTCCCACCTTGTTGAGAGTTTTTATCAGGAAAGGGTGTTGGATTTTATCAAATGCTTTTTCTGCATCAATTGATATGACTATATGATTTTTATCTTTTCATTTTGTTTATGTGATGTATCACGTTTATTGATTTGCGGATATTGTACCATCCTTGCATTCCTGGAATAAATCCTACTTGGTCGTGGTGTATGATCTTTGTGATATTCTTCTGGAGTCGATTTGCTAGAATTTTGTTGAGGATTTTGGCATCTATGTTCATGAGGGATATTGGCCTGTAATTCTCTTTCATTGAGTTGTCTTTACCTGGTTTTGGTATTAGGGTGATGCTGGCTTCATAGAAGGAGTTTGGAAGTGTTCCTTCCTCTTGAATTTTTTGGAATAGTCTGAGGAGGATAGGTTTTAGTTCTTCCTTGAATGTTTGGTAAAACTCTCCTGTGAAGCCATCTGGCCCTGGGCTTTTGTTTGCTGGAAGCTTTTTGATGATTGTTTCAATTTATTCTCAAGTCATTGGTCTATTGAGATTTTTAGATTCTTCCTGATTGAGTTTTGGAAGGTTGTATTTTTCTAGGAATATGTCCATTTCCTTCAGGTTGTTCAGTTTGTTGGAATAGAGTTGTTCGTAGTATTTTGTAACAATCCTTTGTATTTCGGCGGGGTCTGTTATTTCACCTCTTTTGTTTCTGATTTTGTTTACTTGAGTATTCTCTCTGTTTCTTGGTTAGCCTGGCTAGAGGTTCATCTATCTTGTTTATCCTTTCAAAGAACCAGCTCTTGGTTTTGTTGATCTTACGTATTGTTTCTTTGGTCTCTATGTCGTTTATCTCCGCTCTGATTTTTGGTTATTTTCTTCCTTCTGCTTACACTGGGCTTTTCATGTTCCTCTTTTTCTAACTCTTTGAGTTGTAGAGTTAGATACTTTGTTACCATTTTTTCTTGTTTTTTTCAATAGACTTGTAGGGATATGAACTTCCCTCTCAAACCTGCTTTTGCTGTATCCCATAAATTTTGGATTGTTGTGTTTTCATTATCATTTGTTTCCACAATGTTTTTAATTTCTTCCTTGATTTCTCTGGTAACCCAGTCCTTGTTTAATGCTGTTTAGTCTCCATGTGTTTGATTTCTTTGGATTATTTTTATTGTAGTTAATTTCCAGTTTTATGCCACTGTGATCTGAGAAGATGCTTGATATTATTTCTATCTTCTTGAATTTGAAGAGACTTTGCCTATGTCCCAATATGTGGTCTATCTTTGAAAATGTCCTATATGCACTTGAGAAGAATGGCTTTAGGGTGGAATGTTCTGAAGTTGTCGATTAATTCCATCTGGTCTAGCGAGTCATTAAGGATTGATATTTCTTTGCTGATTTTTTGTTTAGATGATTTGTCCAAGGGTGATAGTGGGGTATTAAAATCTTCTACTATGATTGTATTGCTATTAATCTCTCCCTTAATGTCCTCCAGCAGTTTTTTTTTTTTTTTTAATGTATTTGCTTCCGTATTGGGTGCATATATATTTACCAGGGTTATCTTTTTGTTGGATTGCTCCCTTTAGTATTATGAAGTGGCCTTCATTATCTCTTGTTATGTCCTTCACTCTGAGATCTAATTTGTCAGATATAAGTATTGCTACTCCAGCTTTTTTTTCATTTCCATTCGCCTGGAAAACCTTTTTCCATCCCTCCACCCTCAGTCTGTGTGCGTCTTTTTTTCTGAAGTGGGTTTCTTGTAGACAACAGATGTATGGGTCTTGTTTTCTTATCCAATCTGTTACCCTATGTCTTTTGATTGGAGCATTTAATCGATTTACATTTAAAGATATTATTGATAGGTACTCATTTGACATCATTTTTATTCTATAACCCTGTGTTCCTTCTTCACTTCCTATTTATTTATTTTTATAGTAGACTCTTTAGCATTTCTTGCATTGCTGGTTTGGTGGAGATAAATTCCTTTAGTCTTTTTTTGTCTGTGAAGCTCCTGATTACACCTTCAATTTTGATTGCTAGCCTTGCTGGGTACAGTATTCTTGGATTCAGACCTTTCCTTTGCATGACTTTGTATATTTCATCCCATTCCCTTTTGGCCTGATGAGTTTCTGAGGAGAAATCAGTTGCTAGTCTGATGGGGGTTCCTTTATATGTAACTTTCTGTCTCTCTCTGGCTGCTTTTAAGATTCTTACTTTGTCGTTGGTGTTTGCCAATTTAATTATAATGTGCCTAGGTGTCAGTCTTCTGGGATTCATTTTGCTTGGGACCCTTGAGCATCTTGGATTTGTGTGGGTTTTTTCTTCTCTATCTCAGGAAAGTTTTCTGTCATTATTTCTTGAAATACGTTTTCCAGTCTTCCTCAGTTTCCTTTCCTTCTGGAACCCCTATTATTCGAATATTGTTTTGTTTTGTATTGTCCCAAAGTTCCCTTAGGCTCTCCTCCTGCTTTTTAATTTTCCCCCCAGAAGCTGCTCTAATTGGGCATTTTTTCCATCTTGTCTTCTAGCTCACTGATGCGGTCCTCTGCTTCTTCTAGTCTACTCTTGATGCTTTCTATTGAGTTCTTCATAGTAGCGATGTCATTTTTCATTTCTTCTTGGTTCTTCTTCAATTCCTCTTGGTTCTTCTTCATTTCCTCTTGTTTCTTATCATATCATCAAATTTCTCTTCCATTCTTTTTAGCCATCCTATGATCATTACTCTGAATTCTTACTCTGGTAGGTTGTTTGCCTCTAACTTGTTTACTTCCTTTTCTGGTGATGCCTGCTTTTCTTCCATGTGTGGGCTATTTCTTTGTCTCCCCATGGTCTCTCTTTTCAGGATGTCTGGTTATGTGGTATTCCTTCTCCTGAGTTGATTTAAGGGCACAAAATACAACACTATCAGGTACAACACAAAAGACACTTAACAGGAATGTATTTACGATATTAATAACCTCTAATAAAGGTGACCACTAGAGAAAGACAAATTAGGGGATAGGAGAGAAAGAAGAAAGAAAAAAAAAAAGAAAGAAAAAAAAAGAAGAGGGATAAATAAAGAGAGAGAAAAAGAAGAAAAAAAGTAATGTCAAAATGAAGTTGGAAAACAGGGAAAAAAGAGAGAAAGAGAGAGAGAGAGAGAGAGAGAAGAAGCAGACTAAGAGAGGAAGGGGAAACAAACTATATATATATGTGGAGAAAATTCCCATAGAACAACCACTAATCCCAGCAAATGCCAGCAACTATACTTGGAGATTAATACAAACTACAATATCCACTATTATTAAGCACAGCTACGATAAACAGAAGTAAAAAACAAAAACAAATGATTTAAAAAAATATAAAGCAAGAATAACAACACAAGAATAAGCATAACAATTTCACTAAAAAGCATAAAAATTCACTATAATCAACATTCACATAAACAATGACAAAAGGATAGGAGAAAATTTTTTTTTTTAAATTTAGTTAATATAGTGAAGAGAGTGGTATTTATACACTTGTAGCAGGGGGTTGGAAATTAGGTCTATAAGTATGGTGAGAGTTTTTGCAGGGTGTATACAGAAGGAATATGGAAAAACTAAAGCTGGAAAGGGATAAGATAAACAGGAGACAAAAAGGGTAAAGGTTAGTAAGAGAGTGATGGTGTAAAGGTCAAGTTGAGATAGGGTTGAACGATGCTATAGTAGAGATTAAAATAGAATGAAGACTAATCCCAATGTAAAATAAAGAGAAAATAAAATGTACTGAAGAAAAAAGAAAAGAAAAAGGAAACAAAAAATGCAAAATAGCAGTAGTAATAATGATGATTGAGATTGAAAAAATATAATAATTGAAAAGGTAAAATCAAGTAAGGAAAAAAAGAAAAAAATTAATTTCTTAAGTAAAAGATGTAAAAAATGAAAATAAAATAAAAGATGTAAAAAAATGTGCTGAAACCTGTTTGGCTCAATGGATAGAGCGTCAGCTTGGGGATTGAAGGGTCCCGGGTTCGATTCCGGTCAAGGGCATGTACCTTGGTTGCGGGCACATCCCCAGTAGGGGGTGTGCAAGAGGCAGCTGATCAATGACTCTCTCTCATCGATGTTTCTAACTCTCTATCTCTCTCCCTTCCTCTCTGTACAAAATCAAAAAAAAAAAGATGTAAAAAATTAAAATAAAATAAAGAATAGAAAAAGTAGCATAAAAATGTCCAGTAGTGGTCATTCACTTCCTCTGTTATTTTATTTGGCACGCCTGATTCTCGTTCCAGACAATATTGCAGTTTCCAGCATTCCACTGCACCTCAGTTTTGTAAGGTAGTCCTTAATTTTAAGTAGGCTATATCTTAGTTATTTGTGTCTGTTTATTTTTGATTAATTAAAAGTAATTAAAAAAAAAAAAGAAAAGGAAAAAAGGGGAACAATAAAAAAAAAAGGCAGTTTGTAATTCAGCCCGTAGGTGGCAGTGTTTCTGGTTTGACTTTCCAGTCTTTTTGGCTGCTCTAGCCTTCTTTCTCTATGGCTCTATGTTTTGTCCCGGTAGGCTGCCAGGGTGCCGGCTGGCTCCCAGACTGTCTCTTCTCGCTCTGATCCCCCATTTCCAGGAAGGCAATTTCCCTCTGCAGTCTCCCAGAATATGCCCAACTGGGCAGTCCTTCCCTAATACTCAGAAGCAAGGGGGTGAAGGGGATTAAGCGCAGGATGGGTCTGTGCCAAGGTGTCCGGATGTTCCGCTCTTGGCGGGACAGTACCGATTCTTAACAATTTGCCCTGTGTCCCTTGGCGTTTTAAAAAAGTCCCAATTTTGGGGATGATTACGCCAAGCCCAGCACTGGGTCTTGCAGTGCAGGATTCTCTCTGCAGCCGCAGCCTCTTTCGGCGTAGCTCGGCGCGGGGGTCGCTCGGGCGCGCAGCGGCTACAGTCCCTGCCGGTGCAGCAGTGACCCAGAACCCTCACATTATCCCCGCAAACTCTGACCTTTCCGTGGGGGATTGAAGAACTCCCTTGAATCCATGTGTTTGCGCCGACTGGGGTATCACAGCTGTTCGATGGTCTCCTCTGCAGTGGGTTTTCCAGGCCTCGGAGAAGATCCTCCTTTCTTGGTAAGATGGTGCAGCCTTCCCTCCGGTCCCGTAGCTCCGGGAGAGGTCTCTGCTGCCGCAGTGCTGGCTGCTTGGTCAGGAAATCCTGTCCAGTGGACCCTTGCCTTCTTTTAGAGATCTGCTACCCCTTAGCTTGCCAATCAATACTCCCTGAGCAACTCTCAGATGCTGCCTCTATCTGTTCTGGGACCAGGCTCAGAACAAGTCCATCTGTTCGGCTGTCATCTTGTTCCCTAAGTAAACATCTGTCCACTTTATTTTAAAAGGGAAAATGTTTATCAGTACTGTGAGTGGAAAACCACTGTCACTATAAACACAAGGTCACCGTAAAAGTAAACAGGTGACTCTCACAACCTTCCTGTCAGCTAATGTGGCATTGACTTCATGGCATGCACCGCTCTGACTCCTGGGCTGCCACGGCTGGACCCCGCCTGCCTGCCCAGCATGCTGTCGGAAACACAGTCTCTGCCCTGGCTGCTGTCTGGCACCTCTGCCTCTCCCTGCTCCTCATGCTGACGTCATGCAGTGGACGCCTGCCAGATTCATCCCACCAGACTTCAATCCTGCTCCTCATGAAGCTTATCCTTCAGAATCCAAATCATCCCATGATTTCAATTTGGAAGGCTTGGCTGCTTACAACTTCCCAGTGAGTCCAGGCACTGGGTGCCTGAGGGGCAGGGTTCAGGTCCTGGGAGAGTGTGGAGGGGCCCGAATACCCACAGTGGGCGTGGCTCTGGGTCCTTAGGCCTCCTGCTGCCTGGAGCAGGACACTGCCAACCAGCCTGTCTTGATGCTCCCAGAAACTGCATCCGCATTCTTTTTTCACTTGTATTTGTAGATCCCATGCCCTCTCCTAAAGAGGTAGGTGAAATTCTTTGCTATGGGGACCTCATACCGCAGGGAGTGGCCCCAACCAGAGGCAGCCTTGATGGCACTGATGCCTCCGCTGACCCAGCCACCAAGCCCCGGCCATCAGAGCTGGGCTCCGGGGCCTGTTCATCCGCAGCCATCACTTCAGCTCCTTCCAGCTCCACCTCCACGTCCATATCCAGGCACCCAGGCCACACCCACGGTGAGTCACGGGTCCCTCTAGAACTAAGTGGGTGAGCATCTTGGCCCGAGGTCCTTCCCAAAGACCCCGGTTCACAGGGGCAAGAGGCGCCGCTCAGACTGAGAGGTGGTCAGCAGGTGGGTGAGGCTGTGGACAGGTTTGGTGTCCCGCAGACTCAGGTTCAGAGCTCAGCTCTGCCTACAGCTGTGCGGCTTTGGGAGGGTAACTCTGCCATCTGGAGACCTGGGCCTGAGCCCTGGAACCCACACCACTGGTCAGAGATTGGTGGTACCAAGTGGCTCCTGAACAGAGATGAATGAACAAGAGTTTGGGCTAAAATCAGGCAACACTGGAGGTGTATTCTCCAAGGAGGAGACTTGACAGGGTCCCTGCACTGGAGGCCGGTCCATGGATTGGAGGGCAGGGGTCCTAGATGGAAAAACAAGGGGTTCAGAGGGATGGACAGGCTGGATGTCTCCGGGTGCCAGTAGCCATGCGTGCTCACACCTTAGATGGGACATTACATCCTCTTCAAGGCATCTGATTAGCAGGAGACATTCCCAGCAGAGCAGGCGTGTCACATCTTGCCAGGGGGAGCCATGAGAGGTCAGGGTCCCCGGGCACCAGAGGAGCGCCTGCAACACCAGAGACAAACCGATGTGAGAGCAACAGAGCCAGCGGGCATTGGGCAGACAAAAGCTTTCAAATGCCCCTCATGACCTCAGAGTGAGCCACTCTGCCCAGTGAAATCCGAGCAGGATGCTATGAAAAGGAGCATCTGGGGAAGAGCACTCAGAAATTTAAAAGATGCAACAGAAAGGGAGAAATAAAGCTGAACACTTAATAAGACATTCTGCTTCTATCGTAGAGATGAAATATCTGAGGACAGCAGAAAGAGCTGAAAATGACTGTCCCACGGTGTTAGAATCTGACGAGAAGACAGGGGGTTATGATTTTTCATAATCTTACCTCCCACAGGACCTAGCAGCTATGGCATGGATAACTGTGGTTTGACAAGCCCAGCAAGACAGCCAGGGTTCTGCCCTCAAGGCTGCGTGGGGCAGCCTCAGGACCTGGCCCCTTGTTTTCAAATCAGAAGCTCCCCTGGGAGAAGATGAGGTGAGTGAGCACAGGGCAGGAGGCAGTCCCTCTGTGCTCCTGACCAGACTCTGAAACGGCAGCCACTCACCTTTGGGTGTCAGGGGCACGGTGCCCTGTGTGGCTGGGGCAGGCTGTCCCTTGTGGGCACTTAGCAGTCGGTCAGGTCTCCCAGGCTCGGCAGAGCAGAAGCCCTGCCTGGGCTCCAGTAGGAGCCAGGAGCACCACCTCCCCTGGGCCTGCCAGCAGCCCGTGTGGCTCCAGACCCAGCCCTCCAGGCTAACCCTCGGGCTGTCTCAGCCTGGATCCCGCCCAGGCCTATTCAGATGCCAGTGGAGCCCGCCAGAGGGCCCCTCACACTGCACACCCAGCACCGCCCACGGCCATTCCCTGGCAGCCCAGTGCTCACACTCAGGTGGACCTAGAGCTGTCTGCATAATGGAGACCCTGGTGTCAGTTTGGAGGGTGTCCAGGGCTGCTGTCAGAGAGCAGCTGGCAGGCCTGAGCACAGGCCCTCTTAGTCCTTCTCAGGGAAGAGCAGTGACCGGTGGTTGCTGGAGGCGCTGCTGGTGCAGGCTCAGTCTCTAGGGAGCCCGCATCCTCCCTCAGGAGGTGGTTCTTTCCTTTTCCTTCCTCCAGCCCCGGGAGAGCCCAGCCCCAGGGAGAGAGTTGCTCTCAGGGCCCTGCTTTCGGTGCAGCTGGTGAAAGGGGCTCCTGGGACACTAAGTGTCAGCTGCCTGTGCTACAGGGCCCTCAGGCCAGGACACTGCTGTCCTTTGGAGTGCCAGTCATTGTGCAGGCGGAAGTGTGACTTAAAGTTAAGTCCCAGAGAGTCCTGAGTGTGAGGCTGTCCCAGCAGGAGAAACAGAGGAGGATAGGACAGGCAGGCACCTGCTCCCTAAGGGCACGGTCCACCTGGCCCTCCCTCCTCCAGGAGCTGGACACGACCACGACTCAGGGGCTGGGTCAGAGTCAGAGGTGGCTTCTCGCAAAAGGCCCAGGATTCCCCATGGATGTTTCAGGTCTGCAGGCTCTCCAGCTTTATGTTCTCCGCAGGCTGGAATTCAGATGCCAGCCCCTGAGAGCGGTCCCTGGAGCTGGAGTTCCCACCGCAGGCAGCACGGGGAGGGGGCTGTGTGTGGTGCCCTTCAGCCTGGGCTCTCACCCCTGTTTCCATGAACAGTGCTTTTCCTTCAAGTAAGGCCTGTGTGCAAGCCCCATCCCACAGGAGGTAAAGTGGAGGTGTTAATGCTGAAGCGGGAATGGGGACCCACGGCTCCTCAACACCCCTTCTCTTCCCTCCCCCCCCTCCCACCGAGAGGCCTAAGCTGCAGCTCCTGCTTACATCCCTCCAGTGAAGCGGAGTCTTTCCTCTGAGGCCCCAGCACCCACCCCCTCAGACCACCGAGGCGAAGTGGCCCCCAGAGAGGGCACCGGCTCTATTGTGCACTCATGGGCTCCCACCCTCACCAGGTGCCACTGTCCTGGTCTAGGCAGCGTGTTTCCACATGTTCTAGAAGCTCAATGTGTCCTAAGGGTGGGCTCCCCATCCCTCCAACTCTTCCTTTCCCAGAGCCGCTCTGTTTGGTCTCTACAGGAATTCTGTGTGAAATTTCCTCTGTTAACAACACTGAGCCCCAGCCCCAGACCTCACAGACACAGAAGCACAGGCTGTCATCCCGCACAGCCCATGCCCACTGGGCACGGGGCCTGGCACTCAGGGGAGGCGGGACCCCTCCTGGGGCGTCTCCAGAACACGGGTCTGTCCCTCTGAGGGCGCTGCCCGAGCTGTGGCAGAATCGCTCTGCTCTGTCCTCTGTGCAGACTGGATGGTGTAGTCTGGGCTAGACTGGGTCAGCGGCCCTTTGGTCCAGGGTAGTCCTCTCCTCTCAGGGTCCCGGCCAGGCAGCTTAGAGAGCCGCAGGGATGCTGCCAGTGACTGCTCACCTGGCGGCCTGAAAGGTAAGTCAGCCTCCTTCTGGGCACTGTCCAGTGCCCTGGATCTCCGCTGTGGGCTTGGTGATATTTGTGTGATTTAAAGAAGACAATTAGCAATTCTTCAAAGCTTGATGGGTTGGCCTCCATAGGGCACGTCATTCAGTTACAGGCTCAGGCCTGGGAGTTTTCTTGGATTTGGGGTCAGGTCCCTTCTCCTCACTGACCAGCTCTCGGTGCCTGTGTGAGCTACCCATCCTCCGAGCCTGAGTTTCTGCAGCTTCCAGATGGGGACAGTGCGGGGAGTTCGGTCCATCGTGGTCAGAGGACACGGGGTGAGTGTGATTCCTTTATGGTGTGTAAGGTTGTTAATGGTGCAGAAGATGGTCTGTCTGCGCTGTCCCAAGGGCTGTGGGGCCTCACAGCTGTTGCTAATCTCATCTCTAGCAGAAGCTGTGCATTTTCTCCCACCTTATTTTGTTTTTAAATCCCAGCGTGAACTTGTAGGGAATTCCAGCATGTCCTTGACACCCCCAAAGCCAGCCTGGGAGAAGTGTGCTCTGGTGCCCCAGCAGGGCTCCCTGTGTTCTGTGAGCAGGAGGCAGCACAGCCCACCGGAGGCAGGTGAGCGAGAGTGAGAGACTGACGTGTGTCCCTCTGTGTGCCCTCACCCTCACACCAGGTTTCTCCGAGGCGCCTGCTCCACCGCAGGCCCGAGAGCTTCCGCAGTGAGGACCTGATGCCCAGAGGGACACAGCACTCTGCCCAGCCCCAAGATGCCAGGACACAGTACCCTCAGCCACCAGGAGAACCCGCCACTCAGATGGGCCTCTCCGCCAGGAGGCACCCAGAAGAGGGGTGTGGCCCAGCACCAGGCCTGGGGGTCCCTGTGCCCCAGGAGCAGAGGAGGGTCACCCGGAAGTAGTTCCTGGAGGAGCGTGACCAGGCTCCCCCTACTCTGTGTGGCCCTGGAGCGCTCTCTCCTCACTCCCCCTTCACATGGACCTGGACCAGAGGGGAGACCTGGGCAGCAAAGTCACAGAGAGGGATGGGGTGGGGCTGGCAACCTGGCTGCAGAGCTGGCTGGATGGGACATAACCACTAGCCAGAAAGTGACTGAGCTGGTGGCATGCCCAGACCTGGGAGGCTGTTAAGCCATGTAGTCTCTGTGGCAGTGAGTCTATGCTGCCGCTGGGCAGGAGGTGGTCCTAGGCCCTCTGTCAATAAACAGGCAAGGCTGTGCTCCAATGACACTTTACTCATGGGCATTGCCTTTTTAATTTATAGTGTTGTTTTTAATGCCATTCTTTAAAAAAACAAAACAAAACACGTTTTAATCATTTAACATATAAAGACTTAGCAGCTCCTAGTCTATACAAAAGTGAGGGGTACATCCTAGCTGGCTTGGCTAAGTGGTTAAAGCAATAGTCCTTGGACTGAAGGGTCCCAAGTTGGAATCCAGTGTAGGGCCCGTACCTCAGTTGCAGGCTTGATCCACCAGTCTTGGTCAGGGCATGTGCATGAGGCACCAAATCACAGTGCCTCGCTCACATTGATGTTTCTTTCCCACACACTCCTCCCCATTAACCCTTTCCATTCTCTCTAAAAATCAATGGAAAAAAAAATATATCCTTGGATCAGGATTAGCAAAAAGAAAAAAAAAGGGTGGAGAGCTGGAGTGGGCCCACAGCGAGAGTTTGCTGAGCTCTGCTCTGCAGCTCTGAGCCGTGGACGTCAGCTGCCTTAGGAAACCCTCGTGTCTCCGTGCACTTTACTGAAGCTGCCCGTGCGCCTGTTACTGAGCTGGTGCCTCCGTGCACCGGTGATGGCCCCCACCTGACAGTGAGACCCTTGGCAGGTTTTAGTGCTCTGGAGATTGTCTTGTTCCCCTTAGCATACATGGTTGAGCTTTCCCTGGCCACATAGCAGATTCTCTGTCCTGCAATAGTAGAGCCTGGAGACACAGAATACAAACTATTTGTTCAGTAGAATTGTATTGAGTGTGTCCTATGTGTTAGGCAGCACGCATGATACCGGCTCCCCACCAACAAAAACAAAGGAAACGCGTTCAACAGCAAGTTTTGTCACATACTTGCTAGGTGCCTGGTCTTGTGGTTGGTCCTGAAGCAATGCAGCAGGTCCTCGGGGTACGTTGGAGATCTGCTCCTACAGCACCAGGTAATGAGATTCTCACTGTAAGTGGAACCCACCTACATGAGCACCTATGTACTCACATCAGCACATTCATGGCAGTGATGTAATTACACAGTAAAAAAAATGTAAACGAGAGATAACAATTCCTGAGTTTTACTTGTGGTAAAGAGAGTAAATAATAAAAAACATCAAGCTCATAGGTATGAACATACATTCAAATGACACAACTTATTTTTTATATGTAAACTAGAGGCTCGGTGCACAGAATTTGTGCAGAGGGGTCCTATCAGGCCAGCCTGCATCCTCTTCAATCTGGGACCCCTCGGCGGATGTCCAAATGCCAGTTTAGGGCTGATCCCTTGCCAGACAGTTGGAAATCCCTCTCACAATATGGGACCAGTGGCTCCTAACTGCTCACCTGCCTGCCTGCATGCTATCACATCGCCCCTAACTGCCACCTCTGCTGGCCTAGTCACCTCTTGCCAACCTGATCACCCCTATTTGCCTCTGCCTCCCACCAGCCTGCTTGCCCCTCATGCCCTCCTCTGAAGGCCTGGTTGCCCCTCCCTTGTCCCCCCCACCCGCCCCCCGCGCCAGCCTGCTCACCACCAACTGCCCCTCCTATGAGCCTGGTCAACCTATACAGGCTGCTGCTTAGGAGTTTAGTCAGCCCTCACTAGCCCCTCCTCAGGCCTGGTCATCCAATGCAGCCTGATTCTCAGTTATTTAGTCATCTCTCACTAACCCCTGAGGCTGGTTACCTCACTCAGCCTGTTTTGGTCATCCATTGGGTTGTGATGGTCACTTAGGCTTTTATAAATGGGTGAGGGCGATGTAACCACGAAATGACGTACATCGAGTCCCATGTAACCCGAGGACTGCCTGTATGTGCATGGTCTCTGCCTTCCTTCATTTCTGTTTCTGTCTCAGAGCACTGTGCGCCGGGGGCTGGAGAGAGACCAAAGCCCTGCCCTGAAGTTCATGGTCTGATGCCTGCTTCTCAGACTGCAGCCTGCCCCACGCTCACCTGGGCTGCCTGGACACAGGCTGGACCCGGGGTTCTGTCTCAGGGGCTCTGGGGTGGGGCTCCCTGAGAACCGGCATCACTGTGTGTGGAAAACCACAGGACAAGATTCAGAGGACACCTGGCCCTTTCCAGCCTCAAAGAGACCAAAGCAGCCTTGCTGTAGGAGTTGGTTGGTTGTGGAATCTGATGCCCCTCTTGAGAGCCCCTCCCTCTCTCTGCCCAGCATGCTCCCCCACTAACAGGACACCTCTGAGCAGGCCTGAGGGGGTGGGTTTCACAACCGTGCCCCTGCCCATGCTCCACTTCCTGAGTGTTGGTCCTGGGAGAGGGTGGCCGGGGCAGGTGCACTCATGAAGGTGGGTGTCAGATTTAGAACTGTGCAGAGAGGGGCCGGTGGTGTGACAGACGGCTGCAGAGCCAGACAGCTGTGGGCTCAGCTACCACCTGCCACTCTCTGATGTGGGACCTGCTAAACTGTGGCCTCACTTGCCTTATCTCTTGAAGGTTGTTTTCATACAGCCTTGCCAGGTTGCTTTGAGAATGGAATGAGTTGGGGGATGGTTTTTGTTTTGTTATTTTGCAGTTGCACCTGTGGTTTCTATCAAAGTGCCTGGCTCACGGGAAGCAGGTGATTAATGGTACCTGTTGTGTTAGTGATGCAGGACTTCCTGGACAAACACCCAGGACATGTGACTCCTAAGCAACACATGAAGCAGCAGGCTGTGTCTCTGGCAAGTTGAGTGTCCAGACGTCTTCATGGGCCAGGAATTGGCAGGTGGAGGTGTCCCCTGGGCTGCTGAGCCATCCTGCAGACTGACGCCACCTGAACCAGGTCTGGGGGCCTGGGTCTGAACTCTGACTCATCTTCCCCATGCCCTCCTTCCCTCCCTCTTCTCCGGGTGGCCCTCCTTCTAGGAGACGCCTGCACTAGGCTGCTCCAGGCTGGGAGGTGCTGGCAGGAGGCGGCAGACACCAGAGCAGGGGCAGACCTTGGCCTCCACGGGCTCTGCTGAGTTCCTGCAGCTTCCAGATGGGGACAGGGCTGGGAGTTCCGGTCCATCGTGGTCAGAGGACACGAGGTGAGTGTGATTCCTTTTCGGTGTCTAAGCTTGTTAATGGTGCAGAAGATGGTCTGTCTGCGCTGTCCCAAGGGCTAAGGAGTGTGGGGCCTCACAGCTGTTGCTAATCTCAGCTCTAGCAGAAGCTGTGCATTTCCTCTCACCTTATTTTGTTTATAAACCCCAGCGTGAACTTGTAGGGAATTCCAGCATGTCCTTGACACCCCCAAAGCCAGCCTAGGAGAAGTGTGCTCTGGTGCCCCAGCAGGGCTCCCTGTGTTCTGTGAGCAGGAGGCAGCACAGCCCACCGGAGGCAGGTGAGCGAGAGTGAGAGACTGACGTGTGTTGCTCTGTGTCCCCTCACTCTGACACCAGGTTCCTCCAACGAGGCCCACACAGCTTCCACAGTGAGGACCTGATGCCCAGCAGGAACACAGCACTCTGTCCTGCCCCAAGTGCCAGGACACAGTACCCTCAGCCACCAGGAGGACCCGCCACCCAGATGGGCCTGTCCGCCAGGAGGCACCCAGAAGAGGGGTGTGGCCCAGCACCAGGCCTGGGGGTCCCTGTGCCGCAGGAGCAGAGGGGGGTCACCCTGGAGTAGTTCCTGGAGGAGCATGACCGGGCTCCCCCTACTCTGTGTGGCCCTGGAGCGCTCTCTCCTCACTCCCCCCTCACATGGACCTGGACCAGAGGGGAGACCTGGGCAGCAAAGTCACAGAGAGGGATGGGGTGGGGCTGGCAACCTGGCCACAGAGCTGGCTGGATGGGACATAACCACTAGCCAGAAAGTGACTGAGCTGGCGGCCCGCCCAGACCTGGGAGGCTGTGCTCTCCATCTGTGCAGGGAGCGGCAGAAATGCCAACATGGAAGGTTAAGCCATGTAGTCTCTGTGGCAGTGAGTCTATGCTGCCGCTGGGCAGGAGGTGGTCCTTGGCCCTCTGTCAATAAACAAGCAAGACTGTGCTCCAATGACCCTTTACTCATGGGCATTGTCCTTTGAATTCTATTGAGTTGTTTTTAATGTCATTCATTTAAAAAATTGTGTTAATCATTTAAAAATGTAAAGACTTATTAGCTCCCAGGCCATACAAAAAGTAGTAGCAAGTCCTGTCCGTCTTGCACAGGGTTAGAGCCCATGAAATGAAGGGCCTCGGGTTCAGTTCCACTGTTTCACATCTTTAAGTGGTTTCATTACAAGTAAAAATTACTTAACTCCCTCATTGTGTAGCTTGATTTCCTATTTGAGCAGCAACAACCACCAGAGTAGCTGTTTAAAAAATTTAAAATCACTTGGGATAGAAAGAGCATTGCTTTGGTTGCAACAGGAATGATTCAAAACAACTCCCTCCATTAAACACTTCCTTAATCGTTCTTCTTCCTCCATGAGCCCAGAGTTTAATTTGCATTCAAATTCATCTTAAGAAAAGCAATGGTCCCACTGGCACAGGATGGTACAGAATCATGGTACACACCCCTGGTTCTACCTGAAGGGCCATAGTTTATTGACACAACTGGAACAATCTGTAATTAAAATTAAAACCATCATCAAATCTTTTTTAGAAAAAAGATAGAGTGCCATCTGTAGGTGAGTATTTCAGAAGGAGGTGTGCTGTATCAGAGGGACCCATGCAAAGATGTGGCTGAATCAGCCAGAGGTGCTCATTCCCATGTGAACACTCTTGCTCTGAGAGATGCATTTCCTCTCATTTCTGTTTCCTGTGAGTGATAACCAGCCGGTCTGTACACCAGGTCAGCACTCTCCAGGTATCTAAAAAGAAAAGCCTAAATGTGTAAGTGACCTTTACATTTTACTTCATTTTAATCAATACAAAATTAATTTTATAAAGTTATATGTGGCTTCAGGGCTGGCATGGCTCAGTCGTTGAGCATCCACGCATGATCCAGGAGGTCACACTTTGATTCGCCATCAGGGAACATGCCTGGGTTGCAGGCTTGATACCTCATAGAAGCTGTGCAGGGGGTAGCTAATCAGTGATTCTCTCTCATCGTCTCTCATCTCTCCCTCTCTCTGAAATCAATAAAAACATATTTTTAAAACTGGTGTATGGCTAACATTGACCGTACTGGACAGCGTAGTTTAAGATACTAGAAAATTGATTTGAAACAGTCATCCCTGAATCTCAGGACACCTTTCCTCCACAAATCCAGGAAGAAATGCACGGGGCCATCAGTGTTCACAGCAGAAACAGGAAGCTCACCTTCAGACGTTTCCCAGCTGCCCTTACCCTCACCTCCTTATCTTCCTTCTCCAGGGCTGAGGCACCTCCTTCAGGAGCAGTTTGACACTAACCTGCCCCATGCCCCTTGCAGTTGGGACAGTTCTGGCCAAGGGCTCATGCGAGAGAGTCTCATAGTTGGTTTCTGAGACACTGTTTTCCTCCCTGAGGAAAAGCACAATAGTGCAGAGAGGACCGTTTTCCTCTCTCTGATGCTGGGAGCTGTGGCCCCCTGCTAGTCTGGGCAGCCATCATGTGACCAGGAGGGATCAGTGGGAAGAGAGACCCTTACCCTGACCTCTCTGAGCAGCTGAATTCAATCCTATTCACCTACCTGTGGATTTGTTATTTTGTAATAAAAACAAATTTCTATTGTTCAAGTCACATTTCATCAGTATTCTGTTGCTTACTCTCTTCAGCTTCCACAGTGAAGGAGACCTTTAAAACTTGTGTGAATGGGCAAGGTTGTATCATTTCATGGTATTGCAAAAATGTGTAAGTGTGGGAGCAGAGAGGAGGACAGAGGAAAGATGGGAGATGCTTGAAAGTTCAAAAGTCTTCCAACTATTCCAGGAAATGTTGGGACATGAAGGCATCAGTGTGGGAACCCTTAACACGACCCGAGTGATTAGGGCCCACTCCGGGTCCGGTTTCTGGAGGAGGCCACACACTAAAATGGAGAGACTAGAAAAGAGTTAATTTGGGACAAATGGGGGGCCAGGCGGGAGTCAACCTCTAGTGGGAAGACTCTGCAGTAGGGTTAATTTGTCCCAATAAAGGTAATTCCGGCTGTATCTGTGCTACTTGGGCTGAGGAAATTGCCTGCTTAACCCTTAGCAATTCATTCATAGCTTCATTTGTTAAAGTTCGAGGAGAAGAAAGATTAGAGTCACCTCTAAGTAAAGTAAATATTTTGTCATTTCTCCTGTAGAGATCTTCAGATAAGGTCTTAACCAGTTAATGTCTCCTAATAATTTCTGAAGTCATTTAAAGTTTTAAGACAATCTTTTCTTATCTCCACCTTCTGAGGCCTAATGCATTGATTTTCAATTATGGTTCCCAGATATTGGAAAGGCGTTTCTTTCTGTACCTTTTCTGGAGCAATTCTTAAGCCTCATTTAGGGAGCTCCTCTTTTAATTGGGAGAACATGGCCAAGGTCTGTTCTTCCCGTGGGCTTGCTAAGAGCAAGTCATCCATGTAAAGAATAATGTAACATTGGGAATATTTGTTCCTTAAAGGCTGAACAGCTTGAGCCACATATTTTTGACACAAAGTAGGACTATTGGCCATTCCTTGAGGTAAAACCTTCCATTGATATCTTTTCATAGGCTCTATATTATTAATAGATGGCACTGAAAATGCAAATATCTTTTTATCTTGAGGTGCCAAGGGAATGGTGAAAAAACAATCCTTAAGATCTACTACTATGAGGGACCAATTTAAAGGGATTTGTGAAGGCGCTGGGAGTCCAGTTTGTAAGGCTCCCATGGTATGCATAGTAGCATTAACTGCTCTAAGATCGGGTAACAATCACCATTTTCCTTTGGCCTTTTTAGGGATTGTAAATATAGGCGTATTCCAGGGACTATTGGAAGGTTCTATGTGGCCAGCCTCCATTTGCTCTTGTATTAATTCATGAATATGACTTAATTTCTCTTTGGTTAATGGCCACTGATCCACCCATACAGGTTTATCATCTTTCCATTTTATAGGATCAGCATAAGTGTGTGGAGACTGAGCAGTGGCCACTCCTAAAAAAAGTTGATATCCTATCTGAGTTGTTAACTGCTTTCCTTTGCCAGTAACAATACATGCTGTAAACCTTCTAAAACATCCCGGCCCCATAAGTTGACTGTATTCCAGAGATGACGTAGGGCTGAAACCATCCTGTCTGTCCTTCCTCATCTTGCCATCTTAACACTGCAGCACTACCTTGTGTATTATCAGGAACTCCTACCCCTTTAACTGAGCCCATAGCTTCTACCGTGGACCAACTTGGAGGCCAGAATTCTTTACTTATAACACTAACATCCGTTCCAGTGTCCACCAGACCCCTAAATTGTTTTTCCTCTATTCTTAAATTAATCATGGGATGGGTTTTGCTAATTTCATGTATCCAATAGATGTCTGAGCTTCCAAATCTTTGCATCCTTTTTCTATTTATAGCCTCACCTTGCTGAACATAAGGTAGAAGTAGTATCTGAGCAATTCTTTGTCCTGGAGTAATTTGCATAATATGATTACGTTCTAGTATAACTTTAACTTCTTCACAGTCTGAGTCAATGACTCCAGGCAGGACAGTTAGTCCTTTTAGAGTGCTTCCACTCCTCCCTAAGATTAATCCTAAAGTTCCTCGTGGCACAGCTCCCCAAATTCCTGTAGGAATAGCTTGCCGAGCCATATGGGGGGTCAAGGTGACTGCTAGAGTGCTGTTAAGATCCAGGCCCATGCTTCCTGGAGTTGCTCGGATGAGAGAAACCACTGTGGGCCTTGGGGGCAGATTTCCCCTATTGATGACGGGGCTGGGGTTACCCCTTTGGCCGTTTCCCGGCAACTGACCATGCCATCTATCTGGATCTAGCAGCTGCCCATTTCTATGAAATTTTGATTTACAAGAACTGGCCTGGTGGTTCCCTTTCTGACATCTAGGGCACTGAGAGATGCTTAAATCTTGAGGTGGAGTGTTCACACCTCTTCCTAGAGCATTACCTTGTGTCCTTCTTGGTTGCCCACATTTCTTTTGGAAATGTCCTATTTTTCCACACTTATAACACCTCTTATTTCTACCTGTTACCGCAGCAGCGAGTAAATTTGCTTGAAAAATGCTTGATCCCACATTCTGACATGCTTGAATCTTCTCTGTAATGGTACTATTTCTTCTCAGAGGCGTCAGGCATTTTTTACAATCAGCATTAGCATTTTCATAAGCTAATTGCTGAATTAAAATATCTCCTGCTACCTCATGTTGAATTTGTCAGACGAGCCACAAAATCAGAAAATGACTCTGTAGGTCCCTGCATACATTTACTAAAAGATCCCTGAGGGTCCCCTTTTGTTGGTAAAGCATACCAGGCTTTCCTTCCACAAAGTCTTATTTGCTCATATGCCTGTTGCACATAATGTAATTGATTTTGTACATCCTACTGTCCCAGTCCTGCCAGCATTTCATAAGTTATTTGAGCGTTCGGCCCTCCGTTTGTGAGGGCTTGCTCTTGACATTTCTCCAAGTATTCTCCTTTCCAAAGTAAATAATCTCCTCCATCCAGAGTTGCACGAGCCAGAGTATACCAATCAGAAGGAGTTAAGAATGCATCAGAAAATCATTCATGATTTCTCCTGTAAAAGGAACCATTGGACCATTTTGAACAACGCTTTCTTGTAAAGCTTTTATCATTTTAAAATCAATTGTTTCATGGCTTCTTATTATCTGATTTGGGTTCTGTGGTTCAGCTACTTGCATAATAGGAAAAGCAAGCCTTTCTTCCACCGACATGTCCTTTATTCCTTCTCTGATGTCTTTTTGTAGAGGATTCTCTTGGTGAATTAAATGTTTCAGGACGAGGACATGGAGGTGGAGGGGGCCACAAAGGCCATTCCTTCAATCTTTCTTCCTGCTCCTCTCTGAGGGAGCGGAGGGAACCAGGGGAGGAAGCTCCTCCTCAGCCTCTTTAAAAGGCTCCAGCAAACACACTATTATATTCCCCATGGTGAAACAGTTTTTTTGTTTTTACCAACTTTTTGCCAAATACTCAAGATCTAAAACCAAGGGTTATGTTAAACAAAAATAAAAAAATACTTTCTGAAAATTCTAATAATAAATTTTACTGTATATTTACAACCTAATTCTTCCCCATTAGCCTGGCTGAAAAAGACATTCCCACCCTACTTACAGTTCGCGATTCTGCAGCTGGCCGTGGGCTTTGAGTGCGGTCAATTTCCCTCACCTTTTTCCGGTGGATTTCCTTCACCTTTTTCCGGTGTATTTTTCCACACCTTTTCTCGGTGTAATTTTTTTCTTTCCTTCGCTCTTAGGCGAAAAATACCTTCTCCAGAAGTCCTGCGTTGAAGGTGCCAGATGTTAGAACCCTTAACACGACCCGCATGATTAGGGCCCACTCAGGGTCCAGTTTCTGGAGGAGGCCACACACTAAAATGAAGAGAGAGACTAGAAAAGAGTTAATTTGGGACAAATGGGGGGCCAGGCGGGAGTCAACCTCTAGTGGGAAGACTCTTTGCAGTAGGGTTAATTTGTCCCAATAATGGTAATTCCGGCTGTACCGTGCTACTTGGGCTGAGGAAATTGCCTGATCAACCCTTAGCACATGAGCACCAAGTATCCTATATAATAAAAGGCTAATATACAATTCGACCAAACAGCAGAATGACTGGTTGCTATGATGTGCACTGACCAACAGGGGGCAGACGTTCAACAAAGTTGAGCACTTGCCAGCCATGAGCCCAGTTTCTGGCTGAGTTGCATTCCCACTGTGGGAACACCCTGACCACCAGGGGGCAGCTACTTTGTTGAGCGTCTGCCCCCTGTTGGTCAGTGCACATCATAGCGACCAGTCATTCTTTTGTTTGGTCGAATTGTATATTAGCCTTTTATTATATAGGATACTTGGTGCTCATGCCTTCATGTCCCAACATTTCCTGGAATCGTTGGAAGACTTTTGAACTTTCAAGCATCTTCCATCTTTCCTCTGTCCTCCTCTCTGCTCCCACACTTACTCATTTTTTGCAATACCATGAAATGATACAACCTTGCCCATTCACACAAGTTTTAAAGGTCTCCTTCACTGTGGAAGCTGAAGAGAGTAAGCAACAGACTACTGATGAAATGTGACTTGAACAATAGAAATTTGTTTTTATTACAAAATAACAAATCCACAGGTAGGTGAATAGGATTGAATTCAGCTGCTCAGAGAGGTCAGGGTTAGGGTCTCTCTTCCCACTGATCCCTCCTGGTCACATGATGGCTGCCCAGACTAGCAGGGGGCCACAGCTCCCAGCATCAGAGAGAGGAAAACGGTCCTCTCTGCACTGTTGTGCTTTTCCTCAGGGAGGAAAACAGTGTCTCAGAAACCAACTATGAGACTCTCTCGCATGAGCCCTTGGCCAGAACTGTCCCAACTGCAAGCGACATGGGGCAGGTTAGTGTCAAACTGCTCCTGAAGGAGGTGCCTCAGCCCTGGAGAAGGAAGATAAGGAGGTGAGGGTAAGGGCAGCTGGGAAACGTCTGAGGGTGAGCTTCCTGTTTCTGCTGTGAACACTGATGGCCCCGTGCATTTCTTCCTGGATTTGTGGAGGAAAGGTGTCCTGAGATTCAGGGATGACTGTTTCAAATCAATTTTCTAGTATCTTAAACTACGCTGTCCAGTACGGTCAATGTTAGCCATACACCAGTTTTAAAAATATGTTTTTATTGATTTCAGAGAGAGGGAGAGATGAGAGACGATGAGAGAGAATCACTGATTAGCTACCCCCTGCACAGCTCCTATGAGGTATCAAGCCTGCAACCCAGGCATGTTCCCTGATGGCGAATCAAAGTGTGACCTCCTGGATCATGCGTGGATGCTCAACGACTGAGCCATGCCAGCCCTGAAGCCACATATAACTTTATAAAATTAATTTTGTATTGATTAAAATGAAGTAAAATGTAAAGGTCACTTACACATTTAGGCTTTCCTTTTTAGATACCTGGAGAGTGCTGACCTGGTGTACAGACCGGATGTTCATCACAGGAAACAGAAATGAGAGGAAATGTGTCTCCCTCAGAGCAAGAGTGTTCACATGGGAAGGAAGACTTCTGGCTGATTCATCCAGATCTTTGCATGGGTCGCTGTGGGGCAGGGCACCTCCTTCTGAAATACTCACCTACAGATGGCACTCTATCTTTTTTCTAAAAAAGATTTGATGATGGTTTTAATTTTAATTATAGATTGTTCCAGTTGTGTCAATAAACTATGGCCCTTCAGGTAGAACCAGGGGTGTGTACCATGATTCTGTACCATCCTGTGCCAGTGGGACCATTGCTTTTCTTAAGATGAATTTGAATGCAAATTAAACTCTGGGCTCATGGAGGAAGAAGAACGATTAAGGAAGTGTTTAATGGAGGGAGTTGTTTTGAATCATTCCTGTTGCAACCAAAGCAATGCTCTTTCTATCCCAAGTGATTTTAAATTTTTTAAACAGCTACTCTGGTGGTTGTTGCTGCTCAAATAGGAAATCAAGCTACACAATGAGGGAGTTAAGTAATTTTTACTTGTAATGAAACCACTTAAAGATGTGAAACACTGCTTGGGAACTGAACCTGAGGCCCTTCATTTCATGGGCTCTAAACACTGTGCAAGATGGCCAGGACTTGCTACTGCTTTTTGTATGGCCTGGGAGCTAATAAGTCTTTACATTTTTAAAATTTTTTTATTTTTAAAAAAATCTATTTTATTGATTTTGTACAGAGAGGAAGGAAGAGAGATAGAGAGTTAGAAACATCGATGAGAGAGAGTCATTGATCAGCTGCCTCTTGCACACCCCCTACTGGGGATATGCCCGCAACCAAGGTACATGCCCTTTACCGGAATCGAACCCGGGACCTTTCAGTCCCCAAGCCGACGCTCTATCCATTGAGCCAAACTGGTTTTGGCAAGTCTCTACATTTTTAAATGATTAACACAATTTTTTAAAAGAATGACATTAAAAACAACTCTATAGAATTCAAAGGACAATGTCCAATGTAAAGTGTCAATGGAGCACAGCCTTGCCTGTTTATTGACAGTTGGCCAAGGACCACCTCCTGCCCAGCGGCAGCACAGACTCACTGCCACAGAGACTACATGGCTTAACCTTCCATGTTGGCATTTCTGCCGCTCCCTGCACAGATGGAGAGCACAGCCTCCCAGGTCTGGGCGGGCCGCCAGCTCAGTTACTTTCTGGCTAGTGGTTATGTCCCATCCAGCCAGTTCTGCCGCCAGGTTGCCAGCCCACCCCATCCCTCTCTGTGACTTTGCTGCCCAGGTCTCCCCTCTGGTCCAGGTCCATGTGAGGGGGGAGTGAGGAGAGAGCGCTCCAGGGCCACACAGAGTAGGGGAAGCCCAGTCACGCTCCTCCAGGAACTACTCCAGGGTGACCCCCCTCTGCTCCTGGGGCTCAGGGACCCCCAGGCCTGGTGCTGGGCCACACCCGTCTTCTGGATGCCTCCTGGCGGAGAGGCCCATCTGGGTGGTGGGTTCTCCTGGTGGCTGAGGGTACTGTGTCCTGGCACTTGGGGCGGGATAGAGTGCTGTGTCCCTCTGGGCATCAGGTCCTCACTGCGGAAGCTCTCGGGCCTGCGGTGGAGCAGGCCATGTAGGAGAAACCTGGTGTGAGGGTGAGGGCACACAGAGGGACACACGTCAGTCTCTCACTCTCGCTCACCTGCCTCCGGTGGGCTGTGCTGCCTCCTGCCCCTGCTGGGGCACCAGAGCACACTTCTCCCAGGCTGGCTTTGGGGGTGTCAAGGACATGCTGGAATTCCCTACAAGCTCACGCTGGGGTTTAAAAACAGAATAAGGTGGGAGGAAAGTGCAGAGCTTCTGCTAGAGCTGAGATTAGCAACAGCTGTGAGGCCCCACACTCCTTAGCCCTTGGGACAGCGCAGACAGACCATCTTCTGCACCATTAACAACCTTACACACCATAAAGGAATCACACTCACCTCGTGTCCTCTGACCACGATGGACCGGAACTCCCAGCCCTGTCCCCATCTGGAAGCTGCAGGAACTCAGGTCTGCCCCTGCTCTGGTGTCTGCTGCCTCCTACCAGCATCTCCCAGCCTGGAGCAGCCTAGTGCAGGCGTCTCTTAGAAGGAGGGCCACCCGGAGAAGAGGGAGGGAAGGAGGGTATGGGGAAGATGAGTCAGGGTTCAGACCCAGGCCCCCAGACCTGGTTCAGGCAGCGTCAGTGTGCGGGATGGCTCAGCAGCCGTCTGTCACACCACGGCCCCTCTCTGCACAGTTCTAAATCTGACACCCACCTTCATGAGTGCACCTGCCCCGGCCACCCTCTCCCAGGACCAACACTCAGGAAGTGGAGCATGGGCAGGGGCACGGTTGTGAACCCAACCTCCTCAGGCCTGCTCAGAGGTGTCCTGTTAGTGGGGGAGCATGTTGGGCAGAGGGAGGGAGGGGCTTTCAAGAGGGGCATCAGATTCCACAACCAACCAACTCCTACAGCAAGGCTGCTTTGGTCTCTTTGAGGCTGGAAAGGGCCAGGTGTCCTCTGAATCTTGTCCTGTGGTTTTCCACACACAGTGATGCCGGTTCTCAGGGGGCCCCACCCCAGAGCCCCTGAGCCAGAACCCTGGGTGCAGCCTGTGTCCAGGCAGCCCAGGTGAGCGTGGGGCAGGCTGCAGTCTGAGAAGCAGGCATCAGACCATGAACTTCAGGGCAGGGCTTTGGTCTCTCTCCAGCCCCCGGCGCACAGTGCTCTGAGACAGAAACAGAAATGAAGGAAGGCAGAGACCATGCACATACAGGCAGTCCTCGGGTTACATGGGACTCGATGTACGTCATTTCGTGGTTACATCGCCCTCACCCATTTATAAAAGCCTAAGTGACCATCACAACCCAATGGATGACCAAAACAGGCTGAGTGAGGTAACCAGCCTCAGGGGTTAGTGAGAGATGACTAAATAACTGAGAATCAGGCTGCATTGGATGACCAGGCCTGAGGAGGGGCTAGTGAGGGCTGACTAAACTCCTAAGCAGCAGCCTGTATAGGTTGACCAGGCCCATAGGAGGGGCAGTTGGTGGTGAGCAGGCTGGCGCGGGGGGTGGGTGGGGGGAACCAGGGAGGGGCAACCAGGCCTTCAGAGGAGGGCATGAGGGGCAAGCAGGCTGGTGGGAGGCAGAGGCAAATAGGAGTGATCAGGTTGGCAAGAGGTGACTAGGCCAGCAGAGGTGGCAGTTAGGGGCGATGTGGTAGCGTGCAGGCAGGCAGGTGAGCAGTTAGGAGCCACTGGTCCCAGATCGCGAGAGGGATTTCCAACTGTCTGGCAAGGGATCAGGCCTAAACTGGCATTTGGACATCCGCCGAGGGGTCCTAGATTGAAGAGGATGCAGGCTGGCCTGATGGGACCCCTCTGCACAAATTCTGTGCACCGAGCCTCTAGTTTACATATAAAAATAAGTTGTGTCATTTGAATGTATGTTCATACCTATGAGCTTGATGTTTTTTATTATTTACTCTCTTTACCACAAGTAAAACTCAGGAATTGTTATCTCTCGTTTACATTTTTTTTACTGTGTAATTACATCACTGCCATGAATGTGCTGATGTGAGTACATAGGTGCTCATGTAGGTGGGTTCCACTTACAGTGAGAATCTCATTACCTGGCGCTGTAGGAGCAGATCTCCAACGTACCCCGAGGACCTGCTGCATTGCTTCAGGACCAACCACAAGACCAGGCACCTAGCAAGTATGTGACAAAACTTGCTGTTGAACGCGTTTCCTTTGTTTTTGTTGGTGGGGAGCCGGTATCATGCGTGCTGCCTAACACATAGGACACACTCAATACAATTCTTTTTTTTTTTTTTTTTTTTTTTTTTTAAATTTATTTATTTATTTATTTATTTATTTTTTACATATTTTCTTGATTTTTTTTTTATTGCCCCCCTCCCTCCCTCCCACACATCCCCTCCCTCCCCATAGTTTTATGTCCATTGGTTGTACTTATATGCATTTATACAAGTCCTTCGGTTGATCTATTATCTCCCCCTGATATCCCTCCCCTCCCCACTGTAATTTGACAGTCTGCCTGTTGCTTTACTTTCTCTATATCTGTCTCTTGGTTCATCAGTTTATAAAGATCTTTATCATCCACCGATGTGTGAGGTCATGTGGTGTTTCTCTTTCGTTGATTGGCTTATTTCACTCAGCATGATGCTCTCCAATTCCATCCAGGTTGCTGCAAATGATGAGAATTCCTTCTTCTTTATGGCAGCATAGTATTCCATTGTGTAGATGTACCAAAGTTTTTGGATCCAATCATCTGCTGACGGGCACCTAGGCTGTTTCCAAATTCTGGCTATTGTAGATTGTGCTGCTATGAACATAGGGGTGCATATATCCTTTCTGATTGGTGTTTCTAGTTTCTTAGGATATATTCCTAGAAGTGGGATTACTGGGTCAAATGGGAGTTCCATTTTCAGTTTTTTGAGGAAACTCCACACTGTTCTCCACAGTGGTTGCACCAGTCTGCATTCCCACCAGCAGTGCACGAGAGTTCCTTTTTCTCCGCAACCTCGCCAACACTTGTCGTTTGTTGATTTGTTGATGTTGGCCATTCTGACAGG
This sequence comes from Pipistrellus hanaki, assembly GCF_964339955.1. Lineage (NCBI taxonomy): Eukaryota > Metazoa > Chordata > Mammalia > Chiroptera > Vespertilionidae > Pipistrellus > Pipistrellus hanaki. The sequence continues at coordinate 55,477,080 of NC_140514.1, forward strand.
TGTGAGATGGTACCGCATTGTTGTTTTGATTTGCACCTCTCGGATACTTAGTGACTTTGAGCATGTTTTCATGTGCCTTTTGGCCTTCCTTCTGTCTTCTTTTGAAAATATTCTGTTTAGGTCCATTGCCCATTTTTTAATTGGATCATTCATCTTCCTTTTATTTAGTTGTATAAGCTGTCTGTAAATGTTGGAGATTAAACCTTTATCAGTGGTAATATTTGCAAATATGATCTCCCACACCGTGGGCTTTCTTGTTGTTTTATTGATGGTTTCTTTTGCTGTAAAAAAGCTTTTTATTTTGAAGTAGTCCCATTTGTTTATTTTCTCTTTAGCTTCCATTGCCCTAGGGGCAGTATCAGTGAAGAAGTTATTTTGGCATACGTCTGAGATTTTGCTACCTGTGGATGCTTCTAGTATTTTTATGGTTTCCCGTCTGATGTTTAAGTCCTGTATCCATTTTGAGTTTATCCTTGTGAATGGTGTAAGTTGGTGATCTAGTTTCATTCTTTTGCATGTGTCTTTCCAATTTTCCCAACACCATTTATTGAAGAGACTGTCTTGACTCCATTGTATATTCGTGCCTCCTTTGTCAAATATTAATTGAGCATAGTGATTTGGGTTGATATCTGGGTTCTCAATTCTATTCCATTGATCTATTTGTCTGTTCTTGTGCCAGTACCAGGCTGTTTTGAGAACAGTGGCTTTGTAGTATAGTTTGAAGTCTGGTATTGAGATCCCTCCTACTTTACTCTTCTTTCTCAGAATCGCTGTGGCTATTCGGGGTCTTTTATTGTTCCAAATGAACTTTTGGAGAGTTCTTTCTAGGTCAGTGAAATATGTTGTTGGTATTTTAATGGGGAGTGCATTGAACCTATAGATTGCTTTAGGAAGTATGGACATTTTGATGATGTTGATTCTACCAATCCATGAACATGGTATGTTCTTCCATCTCCTTACATCTTCCTCTATCTCTTTTTTCAGTGTCGTGTAGTTTTCCGCAAATAGGTCCTTTATTTCTTTAGTTAAATTTATTCCTAGGTATCTTAATTTTTTTGGTGCGATGGTGAATGGAATTGCTTTTTTAGCCTCTGTTTCTGTAGTTTCACTGTTGGTGTATAGAAATGCCATGGATTTCTTGGCATTAATTTTATATCCTGCTACGTTGCCAAATTCATTTATTAAGTCAATTAGTTTTTTAATGGAGTCTTTTGGGTTTTTTATGTACAATATCATGTCATCTGCAAATAAGGATAACTTTACTTCTTCTTTTCCAATTTGGATGCCTTTTATTTCCTCCTCTTGTCTAATTGCAATGGCTAGTACTTCCAGAACTATGTCAAACAGGAGTGGCGAGAGTGGGCATCCCTGTCTTGTTCCTGTTCTTAGAGGGAATGGTTTTAGTTTTTGCCCATTGAGTATAATGTTGGCTGTGGGTTTATCATATATAGCTTTTATTATGTTGAGGTATGATCCTTGTACTCCCACTTTTTTAAGAGTTTTTAACAGGAAAGGGTGTTGGATTTTGTCAAATGCTTTTTCTGCGTCAATTGATATGACTATATGATTTTTATCTTTCAATTTGTTTATGTGATGTATCACGTTTATTGATTTGCGGATATTGTACCATCCTTGCATTCCTGGAATAAATCCTACTTGGTCATGGTGTATGATCTTTGTGATGTTCTTCTGGAGTCGATTTGCTAGAATTTTGTTGAGGATTTTGGCATCTATGTTCATGAGGGATATTGGCCTGTAATTTTCTTTCATTGAGTTGTCTTTATCTGGTTTTGGTATTAGGGTGATGTTGGCTTCATAGAAGGAGTTCGGAAGTGTTCCTTCCTCTTGGATTTTTTGGAATAGTCTGAGGAGGATAGGTTTTAGTTCTTCCTTGAATGTTTGGTAAAACTCTCCTGTGAAGCCATCTGGCCCTGGGCTTTTGTTTGCTGGAAGCTTTTTGATGACGGTTTCAATTTCTTCCCACGTCACTGGTCTATTGAGATTTTTAGATTCTTCCTGATTGAGTTTTGGCAGTTTGTATTTTTCTAGGAATATGTCCATTTCCTCCAGGTTGTTTAGTTTGTTGGAATAGAGTTGTTCGTAGTATTTTGTAACAATCTGTTGTATTTCGGTGGGGTCTGTTGTTATTTCACCTCTTTCATTTCTGATTTTGTTTATTTGGGTCCTCTCTCTTTGTTTCTTGGTTAGCCTGGCTAGAGGTCCATCAATCTTGTTTATCCTTTCGAAGAACCAGCTCTTGGTTTTGTTGATCTTATGTATTGTTTCTTTGGTCTCTATGTCATTTATCTGTGCTCTGATTTTTGTTATTTCCTTCCTTCTGCTTACACTGGGCTTTTCTTGTTGCTCTTTTTCTAACTCTTTGAGTTGTAGAGTTAGTTCATCTGTTACCATTTTTTCTAGTTTTTTGCAATAGGCTTGTAAGGATATGAACTTCCCTCTCAAAACTGCTTTTGCTGTGTCCCATAGATTTTGGATTGTTGTGTTTTCATTGTCATTTGTTGCCAGGATGTTTTTAATTTCTTCCTTGATTTCTCTGGTAACCCAGTCCTTGTTTAATAGCATGTTGTTTAGTCTCCATGTATTTGATTTCTTTGGATTATTTTTATTGTAATTAATTTCCAGTTTTATGCCACTATGGTCTGAGAAGATGCTTGATATGATTTCTATCTTCTTGAATTTGAATAGACTCTGCCTATGTCCCAAAATGTGGTCTATCTTTGAGAATGTCCCATGTGCACTTGAGAAGAATGTATATTCTGTGGCTTTGGGGTGGAATGTTCTAAAGATGTCAATTAATTCCATCTGGTCTAGTGAGTCGTTTAGGATTGATATTTCTTTGCTGCTTTTTTGTTTAGATGATTTGTCGAAGGGTGACAGTGGGGTATTAAAATCTCCTACTATGATTGTATTGCTATTAATCTCTCCCTTAATGTCCTCCAGCAGTTTTTTTATGTATTTGGGTGCTCCTGTATTGGGTGCATATATATTTACCAGGGTTATTTCTTCTTGTTGGATTGTACCCTTTAGTATTATGAAGTGACCTTCATTATCTCTTGTTATGTCCTTCACTCTGAGATCTAATTTGTCAGATATAAGTATTGCTACCCCAGCTTTTCTTTCCTTTCCATTTGCCTGGAAAACTTTTTTCCATCCCTTCACCCTCAGTCTGTGTGCATCTTTTTTTCTGAGGTGGGTTTCTTGTAGGCAACAGATGTAAGGGTCTTGTTTTCTTATCCAATCTGACACCCTATGTCTTTTGATTGGAGCATTTAATCCATTTACATTTAAGGTTATTATTGATAGGTACTCATTTGATGGCATTTTTATTCTATACCCATGTTCCTTCTTCAATTCCTATTTCTTTATTTTTACAGTAGACCCTTTAGCATTTCTTGCATTGCTGGTTTGGTGGAGATAAATTCCTTCAGTCTTTTTTTGTCTGTGAAGCTCCTGATTTCCCCTTCAATTTTGATTGATAGTCTTGCTGGGTACAGTATTCTTGGATTCAAACCCTTCCTTTGCATGACTTTGTATATTTCATCCCATTCCCTTCTGGCCTGATATGTTTCTGTTGAGAAATCAGTTGCTAGTCTGATGGGGGTTCCTTTGTAAGTAACTTTCTGTCTCTCTCTGGCTGCTTTTAAGATTCTTACTTTGTCGTTGTTGTTTGCCACTTTAATTATAATGTGCCTTGGCGTCTGTCTTCTGGGATTCATTTTGCTTGGGACTCTGCGAGCATCTTGGATTTGTGTGGGTTTTTTCTTCTCTATCTCAGGAAAGTTTTCTGTCATTATTTCTTGAAATACTTTTTCCACGTCTACCTCAGTTTCCTTTCCTTCTGGAACCCCTATTATTCGAATATTATTTTGTTTTGTAATGTCCCAAAGCTCCCGTAGGCTCTCCTCCTGCTTTTTAATCTTTTTTTCTAGAAGCTGCTCTAATTGGGTATTTTTTTCCATCTTGTCTTCTAGCTCACTGATGCGGTCCTCTGCTTCATCTAGTCTACTCTTGATGCTTTCTATTGAGTTCTTCATGGTAGCGATGTCATTTTTCATTTCTTCTTGGTTCTTCCTCAATTCCTGATGGTTCTTCCTCATTTCTTCTTGGTTATTGTCAAATTTCTCTTCCATTCTTTTTAGCCAACCAATAATCATTATTCTGAACTCTTGCTCTGGTAGGCTGCTTGCCTCTGGCTCGTTTACTTCCTTTTCTGGTGATGCCTGCTTTTCTTTCATTTGTGGGGTGTTTCTTTGTCTTCCCATGGTATCTCTTTTCAGGATGTCTGGTTATGTGGTGTTCTTTCTCTTGCGTTAATTTATAGGTGCAAAATACAACACTACCATGTACAACACGAGAGGCACTTAACAGGAATGTATTTACAATATTAATAACCTCTAATAAAGGTAACCCCTAGCGATAGGCAAATTAGGGTATAGGAGAGAAGGAAGGAAGGAAGGTAAAAATAAAATAAAGAAAAATTAAAAAAAAAAAAGTCAAAGAAGAAATAAAGTAATGACAAAATGAAGTTAGAAAACAGGGAGAAAAAGAAGGGAGAGAGAGAGAGAGAGAGAGAAAGAGATAGAGAGAGAGAGAGAGAGAAGAAGCAAACTAAAAAAATGGGAAACAAACTATATATATGTGGAGAAAATTGCCATAGATCAACCACTGAGCCCAGCCAATGCCGGTAACAATACTTGGAGATTAATACAAACTACAATACAATATCCACTATTATTAAGTAAGGTTATGATATACAGAAGTCAAAGAAACAAACAAAAACAGAGGATTTAAAAAAAAAATACAAAGCAACAATAACAACACTGGAATAAGCATAACAATTTCACTGAAAAGCACCAATATTCACAATAATCAACCTTCACTCAAACAATGAGAAAAGGATAGATAGTAGAACCGTTTTTTTTTTGTGTGTGTTTTTTTTTTTTTTTTTTTAACTAGTTAATATAGTGCAGAGAGTGATATTTATACACTTGTATCAGGGGTTGGAACTTAGATCTATGAGTATAGTGAGAGCTTTAGCAGGGGGTATACAGAAAGAATAGAGGAAAAACTAAAGCCGGAAAGGGATAGGATAAACTGGAGACTAAAAGGTTAAAGTTTAGTAAGAGAGTGATGGGGTAAAGGTCGAATTGAGATAGGGTTGAATGATGCTATAGTAGAGATTAAAATAGAATGAAGGTTACTCCCAATGTAAAATAAAGACGAAGTAAAATGGTACTGGGGAGGAAAAGAAAAAGAAAAAAAAATTGCAAAATAGCAGTAGTAATAGTGAAGATAGAGATTGAAAAATGTAATAATTGAAAAGGTAAAATCAAGTAAGGAAAAAAGAAAAAAAATCGTTTCTGAAGTAAAAGATGTAAAAAATGAAAATTAAATAAAAAATGTAAAAAATGAAAATAAAATAAAGAATAGTATAATTAGCATAAAATTGTCCAGTAGAGTTCAATCACTTCCTCTGTTATTGTATTTGGTATGCCTGGTTCTTGGATCAGAGAGTCTTGCAGTTCCCAGCTTTCCACTGCACCTCAGTTTTGTAAGGTAGTCCTTAATTTTAGGCAGGCTATATCTTAGTTATTTGTGTCCATTTATTTATTTTTGATTAATTAAAAGAAAAAGAAAAAGAAAAAAGAAAAAAAAAAAAAAAAAAAAAAAAAAAAAAAGGCAGTTTGTAGTTCAGCCCTTAGGTGTCAGTGTTACTGGTTTGACCTCCCAGACTTTGGTTGCTCTGGCCCTCTTTCTCTCTGGGGGCGGGCCCTCGCAGCTCTCCCGGGCTACAATATAGGCGGGGCCACGGCCGCACTGGGGGCGGGGCCTCGCGGCGCTCCGGGGCGCAGCGCTCAGGGCCGCGCTGGGGGCGGGGCCTCGCGGCGCTCCGGGCCGCGGTGCTCTGGGCCGCACTGGGGGCAGGGCCTCAGGGCGCTCCGGTGCCTGGAGCTCAGGGCTGCTCTGGGGGCGGGGCCTCGCGGCGCTCCGGGCCGCGGTGCTCTGGGCCGCTCTGGGGCCGGGGCCTCACGGCGCTCCTGGTGGCGCGCTCAGGGCCGCTCTGGGGGCGGGGCCTCGCGGCGCTCCTGGTGGCGCGCTCAGGGCCGCTCTGGGGGCGGGGCCTCGCTGGAGCAATGGCGCTATCGCAGCCTGAACTCTCAGCCTAGCCACGCAAACTCTGACCTTTCTGTGGGTGGTTGAAGAGCTTCCTTGAATCCACCCGCTTGCTCCGATCGGGGCGCCACAGGTGCTCGATGGACTCCTCGGCTGTGGGTTTTCCAGGCCTCAGAGAAGCTGCTCCCTTCCTGGTAGGGTGGCGCCGCCTTTGCGCTGAGCCCGGAGCTCCGGGAGAAGTCGGGAGTGCTGGCCGCTTGGTCAGGAAAAATTGTCCAGCGGACACTTCCTTACCTTCCTAGAGTGATCCGCTGCCCCTTAGCTGCTAATCAACATTCCCTGAGCGACTCAGATGTTGCTTCTATCTGTTTTGGGACCGGGGTCAGAACAAGTCCGTCTGTTCGGTCGCCATCTTCAAGCTCCGCCCACTCAATACAATTCTACTGAACAAATAGTTTGTATTCTGTGTCTCCAGGCTCTACTATTGCAGGACAGAGAATCTGCTATGTGGCCAGGGAAAGCTCAACCATGTATGCTAAGGGGAACAAGACAATCTCCAGAGCACTAAAACCTGCCAAGGGTCTCACTGTCAGGCGGGGGCCATCACCGGTGCACGGAGGCACCAGCTCAGTAACAGGGGCACGGGCAGCTTCAGTAAAGTGCACGGAGACACGAGAGTTTCCTAAGGCAGCTGACGTCCAGGGCTCAGAACTGCAGAGCAGAGCTCAGCAAACTCTCGCTGTGGGCCCACTCCAGCTCTCCACCCTTTTTTTTCTTTTTGCTAATCCTGATCCAAGGATATTTTTTTTTCACTGATTTTTAGAGAGAATAGAAAGGGTTAATGGGGAGGGGTGTGTGGGAAAGAAACATCAATGTGAGCGAGGCACAGTGATTTGGTGCCTCATGTACATACTGGTGGATCAAGCCTGCAACTGAGGTACGGGCCCTAGACTGGATTCCAACTTGGGACCCTTCAGTCCAAGGACTATTGCTTTAACCACTTAGCCAAGCCAGCTAGGATGTACCCCTTACTTTTGTATAGACTGGGAGCTGCTAAGTCTTTATATGTTAAATGATTAAAACGTGTTTTTTTTTTAGTTTTTTTTTTTTTTTTTTAAAGAATGGCATTAAAAACAACACTATAAATTAAAAAGGCAATGCCCATGAGTAAAGTGTCATTGGAGCACAGCCTTGCCTGTTTATTGACAGAGGGCCTAGGACCACCTCCTGCCCAGCGGCAGTACAGACTCACTGCCACAGAGACTACATGGCTTAACAGCCTCCCAGGTCTGGGCATGCCACCAGCTCAGTCACTTTCTGGCTAGTGGTTATGTCCCATCCAGCCAGCTCTGTGGCCAGGTTGCCAGCCCCACCCCATCCCTCTCTGTGACTTTGCTGCCCAGGTCTCCCCTCTGGTCCAGGTCCATGTGAGGGGGGAGTGAGGAGAGAGCGCTCCAGGGCCACACAGGGTAGGGGGAGCCTGGTCACGCTCCTCCAGGAACTACTCCAGGGTGACCCCCTTCTGCTCCTGGGGCACAGGGACCCCCAGGCCTGGTGCTGGGCCACACCCCTCTTCTGGGTGCCTCCTGGCGGACAGGCCCATCTGGGTGGCGGGTCCTCCTGGTGGCTGAGGGTACTGTGTCCTGGCACTTGGGGCGGGACAGAGTGCTGTGTCCCTCTGGGCATCAGGTCCTCACTGCGGAAGCTCTCGGGCCTGCGGTGGAGCAGGCCGTGTAGGAGAAACCTGGTGTGAGGGTGAGGGCACACAGAGGGACACACGTCAGTCTCTCACTCTCGCTCACCTGCCTCCGGTGGGCTGTGCTGCCTCCTGCTCACAGAACACAGGGAGCCCTGCTGGGGCACCAGAGCACACTTCTCCCAGGCTGGCTTTGGGGGTGTCAAGGACATGCTGGAATTCCCTACAAGTTCACTCTGGGGTTTATAAACAAAATAAGGTGGGAGGAAATGCAGAGCTTCTGCTAGAGCTGAGATTAGCAACAGCTGTGAGGCCCCACAGCCCTTGGGACAGCGCAGACAGACCATCTTCTGCACCATTAACAACCTTATACACCATAAAGGAATCACACTCACCCGTGTCCTCTGACCACGATGGACCGAACTCCCCGCACTGTCCCCATCTGGAAGCTGCAGGAACTCAGGCTCGGAGGATGGGTGGCTCACATAGGCGCCCAGAGCTGGTCAGTGAGGAGAAGGGACCTGATCCCAAATCCAAGAAAACTCCCAGGCCTGAGCCTGTAACTGAATGACGTGCCCTGTGAGGCTAACCCATCAAGCTTTGAAGAATTGCTAATTGTCTTCTTTAAATCACACAAATCTCACCAAGCCCACAGCGGAGATCCAGGGCACTGGACAGTGCCCAGAAGGAGGCTGACTTACCTTTCAGGCCGCCAGGTGAGCGGTCACTGGCAGCATCCCTGCGGCTCTCTAAGCTGCCTGGCTGGGACCCTGAGAGGAGAGGACCACCCTGGACCAAAGGGCCGCTGACCCAGTCTAGCCCAGACTACACCATCCAGTCTGCACAGAGGACAGAGCAGAGCGATTCTGCCACAGCTCGGGCAGCGCCCTCAGAGGGACAGACCCGTGTTCTGGAGACGCCCCAGGAGGGGTCCCGCCTCCCCTGAGTGCCAGGCCCCGTGCCCAGTGAGCATGGGCTGTGCGGGATGACAGCCTGTGCTTCTGTGTCTGTGAGGTCTGGGGCTGGGGCTCAGTGTTGTTAACAGAGGAAATTTCACACAGAATTCCTGTAGAGACCAAACAGGGCAGCTCTAGGAAAGGAAGAGTTGGAGGGGTGGGGAGCCCACCCTTAGGACACATGGAGCTTCTAGAACATGTGGAAACACGCAGCCTAGACAAGGACAGTGGCATCTGGTGAGGGCAGGAGCCAGGACAGGGCAGAGTGTGAGCACCCATGAGTGCACAATAGAGCCGGTGCCCTCTCTGGGGGCCAATTCGCCTCGGTGGTCTGAGGGGGTGGGTGCTGGGGCCTCAGAGGAAAGACTCCCCTTCACTGGAGGGATGTAAGCAGGAGCTGCAGCTTAGGCCTCTCGGTGGGCGGCGGGGGGGTAGTGGGGAGGAGGTAAGAGAAGGGGTGTAGAGGAGCTGTGGGTCCCCATTCCTGCTTCAGCATTAACACCTCCACTTTACCTCCTGTGGGATGGGGCTTGCACACAGGCGTTACTTGAAGGAAAAACACTGTTGATGGAAACAGGGGTGAGAGCCCAGGCTGAAGGGCACCACACACAGCCCCCTCCCCGTGCTGCCTGCGGTGGGAACTCCAGCTCCAGGGACCGCTCTCAGGGGCTGGCATCTGAATTCCAGCCTGCGGAGAACATAAAGCTGGAGAGCCTGCAGACCTGAAACATCCACGGGGAATCCTGGGCCTTTTGCGAGAAGCCACCTCTGACTCTGACCCAGCCCCTGAGTCGTGGTCGTGTCCAGCTCCTGGAGGAGGGAGGGCCAGGTGGACCGTGCCCTTAGGGAGCAGGTGCCTGCCTGTCCTATCCTCCTCTGTTTCTCCTGCTGGGACAGCCTCACACTCAGGACTCTCTGGGACTTAACTTTAAGTCACACTTCCGCCTGCACAATGACTGGCACTCCAAAGGACAGCAGTGTCCTGGCCTGAGGGCCCTGCAGCACAGGCAGCTGACACTTAGTGTCCCAGGAGCCCCTCCCACCAGCTGCACCGAAAGCAGGGCCCTGAGAGCAACCCTCTCCCAGGGGCTGGGCTCTCCCGGGGCTGGAGGAAGGAAAAGGAAAGAACCACCTCCTGAGGGAGGATGCGGGCTCCCTAGAGACTGAGCCTGCACCAGCAGCGCCTCCAGCAACCACCGGTCACTGCTCTTCCCTGAGAAGGACTAAGAGGGCCTGTGCTCAGGCCTGCCAGCTGCTCTCTGACAGCAGCCCTGGACCCCTCCAAACTGACACCAGGGTCTCCATTATGCAGACAGCTCTAGGTCCACCTGAGTGTGAGCACTGGGCTGCCAGGGAATGGCCGTGGGCGGTGCTGGGTGTGCAGTGTGAGGGGCCCTCTGGCGGGCTCCACTGGCATCTGAATAGGCCTGGGCGGGATCCAGGCTGAGACAGCCCGAGGGTTCGCCTGGAGGGCTGGGTCTGGAGCCACATGGCTGCTGGCAGGCCCAGGGGAGGTGGTGCTCCTGGCTCCTACTGGAGCCCAGGCAGGGCTTCTGCTCTGCCGAGCCTGGGAGACCTGACCGACTGCTGAGTGCCCACAAGGGACAGCCTGTCCCAGCCACGCAGGCACCGTGCCCCCGACACCCAAAGGTGAGTGGCTGCCGTTTCAGAGTCTGGCCAGGAGCACAGAGGGACTGCCTCCTGCCCTGTGCTCACTCACCTCATCTTCTCCCAGGGGAGCTTCTGATTTGAAAACAAGGGGCCAGGTCCTGAGGCTGCCCCACGCAGCCTTGAGGGCAGAACCCTGGCTGTCTTGCTGGGCTTGTCAAACCACCGTTATGCATGCCATAGCTGCCAGGTTCTGTGGGAGGTAAGATTATGAAAAATCATAACCCCGTCTTCTCGTCAGATTCTAACACCGTGGGACAGTCATTTTCAGCTTTCTGCTGTCCTCAGATAGTTCATCTCTACGGTATAAGCAGAATGTCTTGTTAAGTGTTCAGCTTTATTTCTCCCTTTCTGTTGCATCTTTTAAATTTCTGAGTGCTCTTCCCCAGATGCTCCTTTTCATAGCATCCTGCTCAGATTTCACTGGGCAGAGTGGCTCACTCTGAGGTCATGAGGGGCATTTGAAAGCTTTTGTCTCTGCCCAGTGCCCGCTGGCTCTGTTGCTCTCACATCGGTTTGTCTCTGGTGTTGCAGGCGCTCCTCTGGTGCCCGGGGACCCTGACCTCTCATGGCTCCCCCTGGCAAGATGTGACACGCCTGCTCTGCTGGGAATGTCTCCTGCTAATCAGATGCCTTGAAGAGGATGTAATGTCCCATCTAAGGTGTGAGCACGCATGGCTACTGGCATCCGGAGACAACCAGCCTGTCCATCCCTCTGAACCCCTTGTTGTTCCATCTAGGACCCCTGCCCTCCACTCCATGGACCGGCCTCCAGTGCAGGGACCCTGTCAAGTCTCCTCCTTGGAGAATACACCTCCAGTGTTGCCTGATTTTAGCCCAAACTCTTGTTCATTCATCTCTGATCAGGAGCCACTTGGTGCCACCAATCTCTGACCAGTGGTGTGGGTTCCAGGGTTCAGGCCCAGGTCTCCAGATGGCAGAGTTACCCTCCCGAAGCCGCACAGCTGTAGGCGGAGCTGAGCTCTGAACCTGAGTCTGCGGGACACCAAACCTGTCCACAGCCTCACCCACCTGCTGACCACCTCTCAGTCTGAGCGGCGCCTCTTGCTTTGGGAAGGACCTCAGGCCGAGATGCTCACCACTTAGTTCTAGAGGGACCCCTGACTCACCGTGGGTGCGGCCTGGGTGCCTGGGCATGGACGTGGAGGTGGAGCTGGAAGGAGCTGAAGTGATGGCTGCGGATGAACAGGCCCCAGAGCCCAGCTCTGATGGCCGGGGCTTGGTGGCTGGGTCAGCGGAGGCATCAGTGCCGTCAAGGCTGCCTCTGGGTGGGGCCACTCCCTGCGGTATGAGGTCCCAGGGCCCGGGGCAGAGAAGGGCAGTGAGAAATGGAGCTGCAAAATCCCAGGCCAAGGTGGGCGATCACAGTGAGGCCTAGAAGCAGAGGCAGCAGGGCCCAGGGAGCCCAGGGACAAGAGCGGGCTGTGTGCCTCACAGACTGGGGTCTAAGGGGAGGCCCTGGGGCAGCCTGAGCTGGAGGCCCCGGTCTGCTGGCCCGGCTCTAACATGGCTCACAGTGTGTGCCGCCAGCAGCTGGGAGAAAATAAAGCATGAGCTCAGGAGGCTCAACAAAATGTTGGTAAAAGTCTGACACGTTAAGTACTGGGCCCACCCACCGTGTCACTCAATCCCTGATGTGAGAAGACCAGGCCTGTGGCTGCTCAGGACCACCCCCGACCTGTGGGCCAGGCCCTCAAGCTCAGGAGGGGAACCCTGCCAACAGGCTTCCCTTATGATTTCACAAAGAAGTTCACTGTCACCCTAACAGCCATTTGTTTAAGGAGTATTCATCTCTACATGGTGACTTTGACTCAAGAATGATTTTTACCTTCTATTTGTTGCAATCTGAATTTTTTACTGTGAACATATACTCTTGGCAAAGTTAAATAAAATACTAGTAAAAACAACACCAACAGTGGGGAGAAATACACACCTAAACGACCTTCACCTACTTCCTTAGGAGAGGGCATGGGCTCTGCAAATACAAGTGAAAACAGAATGCGGTTGCAGTTCCTGGGAGAATCAGGACAGGCTGGTTGGCACAGTGTCCTGCTCCAGGCAGCCGGAGGCCTAAGGACCCAGAGCCACGCCCATGTGGGTATTCGGGCCCCTCCACACTCTCCCAGGACCTGACCCCTGACCCTCAGCCACCCAGTGCCTGGACTCACAGGGCAGTTGTAAGCAGCCAAGCCTTGCAAATTGAAATCATGGGATGATTTGGATTCTGAAGGATAAGCTTCATGAGGAGCAGGATTGAAGTCTGGTGGGATGAATCTGGCAGGCGTCCACTGCATGGCGTCAGCATGAGGAGCAGGGAGAGGCAGAGGTGCCAGATAGCAGCCAGGGCAGAGACTGTGTTTCCGACAGCATGCTGGGCAGGCAGGCGGGGTCCAGCACGTGGCAGCCCAGGAGTCAGAGCGGTGCATGCCATGAAGTCAGTGCCACATCAACTGACAGGAACAGTGCAATAGTCACCCGTTTACTTTTTTTTTTTTTTTTAAATATATTTTATTGATTTTTTTTTTGCCCCTTCCCTCCCATACATACCCTCCCTCCCCCAAGTTTTATGTCCATTGGTTGTACTTATATGCATGTATACAAGTCCTTCGGTTGATCTATTATCTTCCCCAAATCTCCCTCCCCTCCCCGCTGTAATTTGACAGTCTGTTGCTTTACTGTCTCTATATCTATCTTTTGGTTCATCAGTTTATAATGTTCTTTATTATCCATAAATAAGTGAGGTCATGTGGTGTCTCTCTTTCATTGACTGGCTTGTTTCACTCAGTATGATGTTCTCCAATTCCATCCAGGTTGCTGCAAATAATGAGAATTCCTTCTTTTTTATGGCAGCATAGTATTCCATTGTGTAGATGTGCCATAGTTTTTGGATCCAATCATTTGCTGACGGGCACCTAGGCTGTTTCCAAATTCTGGCTATTGTAGATTGTGCTTCTATAAATATAGGGGTGCATATATCCTTTCTGATTGGTGTTTCTAGTTTCTTGCGATATATTTCTAGAAGTGGGATTACTGAGTCAAATGGGAGTTCCATTTTCAGTGTTTTGAGGAAACTCCACACTGTTCTCCACAGTGGTTGCACCAGTCTGCATTCCCACCAGCAGTGCACAAGGGTTCCTTTTTCTCCGCAACCTCGCCAACACATGTCGTTTGTTGATTTGTTGATGTTGGCCGTTCTGACAGGTGTGAGATGGTACTGCATTGTTGTTTTGATTTGCATCTCTCAGATAGTGACTTTGAGCATGTTTTCATGTGCCTTTTGGCCTTCCTTCTGTCTTCTTTTGAAAATATCCTATTTAGGTCCATTGCCCATTTTTTAATTGGATCATTCATCTTCCTTTTATTTAGTTGTATAAGCTGTCTGTACAAGTTGGAGATTAAACCTTTATCAGTGGTAATATTTGCAAATATGTTCTCCCACACAGTGGGCTTTCTTGTTGTTTTGTTGATGGTTTCTTTTGCTGTAAAAAAGCTTTTTATTTTGATGTAGTCCCTTTTGTTTATTTTCTCTTTAGCTTCCATTGCCCTAGGGGCAGTATCAGTGAAGAAGTTCTTTTGACATATGTCTGAGATTTTGCTGCCTGTGGGTGCTTCTAGAATTTTTATGGTTTCCCGTCTTATGTTTAAGTCCTGTATCCATTTTGAGTTTATTTTTGTGTATGGTGTAAGTTGGTGATCTAGTTTCATTCTTTTGCATGTATCTGTCCAATTCTCCCAAGACCATTTATTGAAGAGACTGTCTTGACTCCATTGTATATTCGTGCCTCCTTTGTCAAATATTAATTGAGCATAGTGATTTGGGTTGATATCTGGGTTCTCAATTCGATTCCATTGATCTATATGTCTGTTCTTGTGCCAGTACCAGGCTGTTTTGAGAACAGTGGCTTTGTAATACAGTTTGAAGTCTGGTATTGAGATCCCTCCTACTTTACTCTTCTTTCTCAGGATTGCTGTGGCTATTTGTGGTCTTTTATTGTTCCAAATGAACTTTTGGAGAGTTCTTTCTAGGTCAGTGAAATATGCCGTTGGTATTTTAATGGGGAGTGCATTGAACCTATAGATTGCTTTAGGAAGTATGGACATTTTGATGATGTTGATTCTACCAATCCATGAACATGGTATGTTCTTCCATCTGTTTACATCTTCCTCTATCTCTTTTTTCAGGGTTGTGTAGTTTTCCACATATAGGTCCTTTACTTCCTTAGTTAAGTTTATTCCTAGGTATCTTAATTTTTTTGGTGCGATGGTAAATGGAATTGCTTTTTTAGTCTCTGTTTCTGTAAGTTCACTGTTGGTGTATAGAAATGCCATAGATTTCTTGGCGTTAATTTTGTATCCTGCTACGTTGTCAAATTCATTTATTAAGTCAATTAGTTTTTTAATGGAGTCTTTTGGTTTTTTTTATGTACAATATCATGTTATCTGCAAATAAGGATAACTTTACTTCTTCTTTTCCAATTTGGATGCCTTTTATTTCCTCCTCTTGTCTAATTGCAATGGCTAGTACTTCCAATACTATGTCAAACAGGAGTGGTGAGAGTCGGTATCCGTGTCTTGTTCCTGTTCTTAGAGGGAATGGTTTTAGTTTTTGCGCATTGAGTCTAATGTTGGCTGTGGGTTTATCATATATAGCTTTTATTATATTGAGGTATGATCCTTGTACTCTCACCTTGTTGAGAGTTGGTTTTTTTTTTTTTTTTTTTTTTGTTTTTTTTTTTAATCAGGAAAGGGTGTTGGATTTTATCAAGTGCTTTTTCTGCATCAATTGATATGACTATATGATTTTTATCTTTCAATTTGTTTATGTGATGTATCACGTTTATTGATTTGCGGATATTGTACCATCCTTGCATTCCTGGAATAAATCCTACTTGGTCGTGGTGTATGACCTTTGTGATATTCTTCTGGAGTCGATTTGCTAGAATTTTGTTGAGGATTTTGGCATCTATGTTCATGAGGGATATTGGCCTGTAATTCTCTTTCATTGAGTTGTCTTTACCTGGTTTTGGTATTAGGGTGATGCTGGCTTCATAGAAGGTGTTTAGAAGTGTTCCTTCCTCTTGAATTTTTTGGAATAGTCTGAGGAGGATAGGTTTTAATTCTTCCTTGAATGTTTGGTAAAACTTTCCTGTGAAGCCATCTGGCCTTGGGCTTTTGTTTGCTGGAAGCTTTTTGATGACTGTTTCAATTTCTTCCCAAGTCACTGGTCTATTGAGATTTTTAGATTCTTCCTGATTGAGTTTTGGAAGGTTGTATTTTTCTAGGAATATGTCCATTTCCTTCAGGTTGTTCAGTTTGTTGGAATAGAGTTGTTCGTAGTATTTTGTAACAATTCTTTGTATTTCGGCGGGGTCTGTTGTTATTTCACCTCTTTCGTTTCTGATTTTGTTTACTTGAGTTCTCTCTCTTTGTTTCTTGGTTAGCCTGGCTAGAGGTTCATCTATCTTGTTTATCCTTTCAAAGAACCAGCTCTTGGTTTTGTTGATCTTACGTATTGTTTCTTTGGTCTCTATGTCGTTTATCTCAGCTCTGATTTTTGTTATTTTCTTCCTTCTGCTTACACTGGGCTTTTCATGTTGCTCTTTTTCTAACTCGTTGAGTTGTGGAGTTAGATAATTTGTTACCATTTTTTTTCTTGTTTTTTTTTTCAATAGGCTTGTAGGGATATAAACTTCCCTCTCAAAACTGTTTTTGCTGTGTCCCATAGATTTTTGGATTGTTGTGTTTTCATTGTCATTTGTTTCCAGGATGTTTTTAATTTCTTCCTTGATTTCTCTGGTAACCCAGTCCTTGTTTAATAACATGCTGTTTAGTCTCCATGTGGTTGATTTTTTTAGGTTATTTTTATTGTAATTAATTTCCAGTTTTATGCCACTATGATCTGAGAAGATGCTTGATATGATTTCTATCTTCTTGAATTTGAAGAGACTTTGCCTATGTCCCAAAATGTGGTCTCACTATGAGAATGTCCCATGTGCACTTGAGAAGAATGTATATTCTGTGGCTTTGGGTGGAATGTTCTGAAAATGTCGATTAATTTCATCTGGTCTAGTGAGTCATTTAGGATTGATATTTCTTTGCTGATTTTTTGTTTAGATGATTTGTCGAAGGGTGACAGTGGGGTATTAAAATCTCCTACTATGATTGTATTGCTATTAATCTCTCCCTAATGTCATCCAGCAGGTTTTTTTTTGTTTTTTTTTAATGTATTTGGGTGCATATATATTTACCAGGGTTATTTCTTCTTGTTGGATTGCTCCCTTTAGTATTATGAAGTGGCCTTCATTATCTCTTGTTATGTCCTTCACTCTGAGATCTAATTTGTCAGATATAAGTATTGATACCCCAGCTTTTTTTTTCATTTCCATTTGCCTGGAAAACCTTTTCCCATCCCTTCATCCTCAGTCTGTGTGCGTCTTTTTTTCTGAGGTGGGTTTCTTGTAGACAACAGATGTATGGGTCTTGTTTTCTTATCCAATCTGTTACCCTATGTCTTTTGATTGGAGCATTTAATCCATTTACAATTAAGGTTATTATTGATAGGTACTCATTTGACGCCATTTTTATTCTATACCAGTGTTCCTTCTTCACTTCCTATTTCTTTATTTTTACAGTAGACCCTTTATCATTTATGCATTGCTGGTTTGGTGGAGATAAATTCCTTCAGTCTGTTTTTGTCTGTGAAGCTCCTGATTTCCCCTTCAATTTTGATTGATAGCCTTGCTGGGTGCAGTATTCTTGGATTCAGACCCTTCCTTTGCATGACTTTGTATATTTCATCCCATTCCCTTCTGGCCTGATAAGTTTCTGTTGAGGAATCAGTTGCTAGTCTGATGGTGTTCCTTTGTATGTAACTTTCTGCCTCTCTCTGGCTGCTTTTAAGATTCTTACTTTGTCGTTGTTGTTTGCCAATTTAATTATAATGTGCCTAGGCGTCTGTCTTCTGGGATTCATTTTGCTTGGGATTCTGAGAGCATCTTCGATTTGTGTGGGTTTTTTCTTCTCTATCTCAGGAAAGTTTTCTGTCATTATTTCTTAAAATACTTTTTCCATGTCCACCTCAGTTTCCTTTCCTTCTGGAACCCCTATTATTCGAATATTATTTTGTTTTGTATTGTCCCAAAGCTCCCGTAGGCTCTCCTCCTGCTTTTCAATTTTTTTTTTTTTTCTAGAAGCTGCTCTAATTGGGTATTTTTTTTCCATCTTGTCTTCTAGCTCACTGATGCGGTCCTCTGCTTCATCTAGTCTACTCTTGATGCTTTCTATTGAGTTCTTCATAGAAGCGATGTCATTTTTCATTTCTTCTTGGTTCATCTTCAGTTCCTCTTGGTTCTTCTTCAATTCCTCATGGTTCTTCCTCATTTCTTCTTGGCTATTGTCAAATTTCTCTTCCATTCTTTTTAGCCATCCTATGATCATTACTCTAAATTCTTGCTCTTGTAGGCTGCTTGCCTCTAACTCGTTTACTTCTTGTTCTGGTGATGCCTGCTTTTCTTTCATGTGCGGGCTATTTCTTTGTCTCCCCATGATCTCTCTTTTCAGGATGTCTGGTTATGTGGTGTTCCTTCTCCTGCGTTGATTTAAAGGCACAAAATACAACACTACCACGTACAACACAAGAGGCACTTAACAGGAATGTATTTACGATATTAATAACCTCTAATAAAGGTGAGCACTAGAGAAAGGCAAATTAGGGGATAGGAGAGAAGGAAGAAATGTAAAAATAAAATAAAGAAAAATGAAAATAAAATAAAATAAGAGGGTTAAAGAGATTGCAAAAGAAGAAAAAAAGTAATGACAAAATGAAGTTGGAAAACAGGGAAAAAAGAAAAGAGAGAGAGAGAGAGAGAGAGAGAGAGAGAGAGAAGAAGCAGACTAAGAGAGTAATGGGAAACAAACTATATATGTATATATGTGGAGAAAATTCCCATAGAACAGTCACTAATCCCAGCCAATGCCAGCAGCAATACTTGGAGATTAATACTAACTACAATATCCACTATTATTAAGTAAGGCTATGATATTCAGAAGTAAATACAAACAAAAACAAAGGATTTTTTAAAAAATACAAAGCAACAATAACAACACAGGCATACGCATAACAAATTCCCTAAAAAGCATAAAAATTCACAATAATCAACATTCATGCAAACAATGACAAAAGGATAGAGAGGAGAACAGTTTTTTTGTTTGTTTGTTTTTTTTTAACTAGTTAATATCGTGCAGAGAATGGTATTTATACATTTGGATCAGGGGTTGGAACTTAAGTCTATAAGTATAGTGGGAGCTTTAGCAGGGGTTATACTGAAAAAATAGAGGAAAAACTAAAGCCGGAAAGGGATAGGATAAGCAGGAGACTAAAAGGGTTAAGTTTAGTAAAAGAGTGATAGTGTAAAGGTTGAGTTGAGATAGGGTTGAACGATGCTATAGTAGAGATTAAAATAGAATGAAGATTACTCCCAATGTAAAATAAAGAAAAAATAAAATGGTACTGGAGAGAAAAAAAAAAGAAGAAAAAGGATACACAAATTGCAAAATAGCAGTAGTAATAGTGATGATTGAGATTGAAAAATGTAATAATTGAAAAGGTAAAATCAAGTAAGGAAAAAAGAAAAAAATTCGTTTCTTAAGTAAAAGATGTAAAAATGAAAATTAAAGATGTAAAAAATGAAAATAAAATAAAGAATAGTAAAATTAGCATAAAAATGTCCAGTAGTGGTCATTCACTTCCTCTGATATTGTATTTGGCATGCCTGATTCTCGGACCAGACAGTCTTGCAGTTCCCAGCATTCCACTGCACCTCAATTTTGTAAGGTAGTCCTTAATTTTAAGTAGGCTATATCTTAGTTATTTGTGTCCATTTATTTTTGATTAATTAAAAGTAAAGAAAAAAATGGCAGTTTGTAATTCAGCCCCTAGGTGGCAGTGTTTCTGGTTTGACCTCCCAGTCTTTTTGGTTGCTCTGGTCTTCTTTCTCTATGGCTCTAGCTGGCAGAGTGCCAGCTGGCTCCCAGACTCTCTTCTGGCTCCGATTCCCTGTTTCCAGGAAGGCATCTTCCACCTGCAGTCCCCAGGATATGCCCAGCTGGGCAGTCCTTCCCTAGCACTCAGAAGCAAGGGGGTGAAGGGAATCAGGCGCCAAGGTGTCCAGATGTTCCGCCCTTGTCGGGACAGCCCCAATTCTTAACAATCTGTCCCGTGTCCCCTGGCGTTTTAAAAAAGTCCCGCTTCTGGGGAAGATTACGCTAAACCCAGCACTGGGTGTCGCCAGGCAGGATTCTCGCTGCAGCCTTCTTTGGGCACAGTGCGGGCGGCTGCGGGTGCTCCGTGGCTACAGTGGAGGTGGGGCCAGAGCTCTGCGGCTGCAGTTGCTGCCGGCGCAGCGGGGACCCAGAACCCTCACGCTATCCCCACAAACTCTGACCTTTCCGTGGGTGATTGAAAAACTCCCTTGAATCCACGTGTTTGCGCCGATTGGGGCATCACAGCTGCTCGATGGTCTCCTCTGCTGTGGATTTTCCAGGCCTCAGAGAAGATCCTCCTTTCCTGGTAAGATGGCGCAGCCTTCCCTCTGAGCCCGTAGCTCCAGGATAGGTCACCGCCGCCGCTGCAGTGCTGGCTGCTTGGTCAGGAAATCCTTCCTTACCTTCCTTTAGAGTTCCGCTGCCCCTTAGCTGCCAATCAATATTCCCTGAGCGACTCAGATGCTGCTTTTTTCTGTTCTGGGGCCAGGGTCAGAACAAGTCCGTCTGTTTGGTCGCCATCTTGTCCCTCCCCGTTTACTTTTATGGTGACCTTGTGTTTATAGTGACAGTGGTTTTCCACTCACAGTACTGATAAACATCTTCCCTTTTAAAATAAAGAGGACAGAGCAAGTCCATTCAAAGTATGTAATAATATGAATAGAATATGAATAGTCTATAATATGATATAGACTTTGCAAAATCGTGGAGGTGATACGAGGACGGCTGAAGACAGAAAACAATGCAGAGCTAAAGGCCTCTGTGGACCAGCGCTCCGGCTGATGGTGACTGTGAGCTGATTCCTGTCTGTCCACGGCTGCCCTCCCAGCAGTATCCAAGACATCAGAGCCCTCAGCACGGTCCTACAACGGCACTCTGGGATGAGCCCTGGCTCAGCAACATCGACCCAATTTTATTTGAGGTGCTGAGTGGAGCAGCAAATTCTTCAAAACATGGAGCACATCTAAAAAGGGACTGCTCCACAAAAGCCAAGTTCTGTGCTCTGACACCGGAAGTGGAGAAAAGGGCAGCAGATTTAAAGTTAGCTGCCCAAAAACGAGTCTTAAAAAAATCTCACTTGACAGGGACCACAGAGTTCTGAAAGCCTAGCGACAGCTGATGCGTTCTGTGCTGCAGGTGCGACGGAGGGGCTGGCACTGGGCCGGGGACTCACTCAGCATGGACACTCTGGCCCAGGGAGCTGGGCAGGGATGCCCGAGGCTCCCCCCACACTGGCCGCACTAGAATACGGTTCAGAGGCTGTGACAACTGTTCTCTTTTTTAGTCAGAATCCACGTTGGTACTTTAAGCTTGGCTTGGAATTTGGGTCAGGAGAAGAGGTCCACTATGGGTCATCTGGCCTTTAGCTACTGTTTTTCTGCTTGTCTGTGTGAATTTCAGGCATGAAGGAAGACACTGCTGAAGGGAAAGGATTAGAAATCCCAGTGTCTGAGAAAGGGAGGGGCTAGTCAGCAGCAGGTGCGATGTCAGAGGAAGACCAGAGCCTCAGGGCTGTAGAGAAAGCCGGTGGGCAGATGGAGACTAGGCCTTGTCCTTCTTTCCCCTTCTCCAAAAGCGATTCTTTTTGTGCTGAGTTGCTGCTAAATTGTTATCCCCCAGATAACATAAGAGAGGAAGGGAAAACAGAACAAAACAGCAAATAAATGAAATGAATAACAACAAAGGACTCCATTAGCTAAATGTTCTTGGGAGATCAGAGTCCTTCCTGCCCAGGAGGGTTGGAAACAATACCCATGGCACAACCAGAATCAGGACTCTGTGAACCATTATGCTCTGACTCTGCTAAATTCATTTAGTGGCGTCCTTGTGCCAACGCTTTACTGAGCACGTGAGGAGGATTCTATTTGCTCTAGGAGCTGATGCCTTAGACTATTTTCCACTGTTAATGTGTTAAATTATTAAATAAGAATTTTATTAGTTTAGGACCTGGTTTTCTTACTCCTCTGCCCTCCCTGACAACTTGGCTCACACACAACTAACTCCTGCTCCTGTTCAAAGGCCTTGGGACACTTCCTGGGATGCTTCTGGCTGCGGCAACAGGACAGTCTACCTGAACTGCTCACTGATGATCCTTGAACATCTGAAACAGCCTCTTACGGAAGGGTGAGTTTGAAATACCTCTGTTTCATACCAAAACACTGTGAACACATCGAGAATTATTCCCATTTAGATCCCTATGCATCTTCTGCAAAACTACACTTCATGACCTTTGAATTACGGAGTCTTATCAGAGCAGACAATTGGCCTAATTTCCTGAACATGTACCTGAGCATAACTGTTTTATCTGATTTCTGATTTCTGATTCAAGTCCATAGCAGGACCCCTGTTATTTCTCTTTCCACAGCACCACCTGGTGGCCACAGCTCACACCACAGCAGAAGGGACCCAGTGCAATGCTGGTGCTCCAGGCTTGGTCAGCACCTTCAGGGACCAAAGCCGCTTTAACTGCAGGCAGTGCTCACAGTGGTGATGAGCTCAGGCTCCATGATCTGTCAGGCCCTGGTTCTGAACCCAGCTCCACCCCTTATTCTCTGGGCAAGCACTTAATCTTGTCAAGCCTCACTTGCCCAGCCCTGCAAAGGGGACAGGAATCCTGGCTGCCTCACATGGCATGTGGAGCTAAAGGAGAGACATAAAGTGTGAAACTAGCTAAGGGTGCTGAGCCCAGAAAGAGCACCATTACAGGCTGCCGTTACTAATATTTACCACTGACCTGCACATTCATGGATCCAAACAGCTGTTTGTTTGTTAATCCTCACCCGAGGGTATTTTTTTCAGAGAGAGTGGAAGGGAGCGGCAGTCAGAGAGAGAAACAGGTATGTGAGAGAGACACATCGATTGGGTGCCACCCACACACCTTGACTGGACCCGGCATTGAGCTTGCAACTGAGGTACGTGCCCTTGACCAGAACCAAACCCTGGACTCGTTAGTCTGAGGGCCGACCCTCTAACCACTGAGACAGACTGGCCAGGGCAGTCTTTTTTCTGAGTTTCGCTAGCTCAGTTAGGCTGATTATCGTTAATTAAGTCAACTTAGACAATAACACAAGTGGTTATGTAGCCTGAATGAAAACCCGAGACAACAGACGCCTCTAGATCAATGTTAATAAGCTTCGATATAATTTACCTGCATGTGAGCGTTTTACCTAATCACCTCTGGGAATGCAAGCATGATTCCCAAACCCTGGTATGGATGCGTGTGCACACTTTGTTTTTTTGCGTTTGGAGGGACATACCAGGACCTGCAGTGGTGACTGTCACCCAGAAAGGTGAGTGCACAGGTCACACTCAGCAGGCGCTGGTCACAGGCCCTCGGTGCTGTCACAGCCGCCCCTGAGGGCCAAGTCCCAGGCATGGGCTGGTCTCAGGAAGTCCTGGTGTCCTTCATCAATGTAAATGCTCAGGGTGCACGTTTGGCAGGCTTCTAGGTAAGCCACGTAGGACATGATACTTAAAAGTAAATTGAAAACTAAACCATGTTTAAGGCAAGTAAGTTGCGCTTTCCCCATCTCCCAAACCTTAACATCCCTGAAATCAGGATGCAGCTTCGAGCCTGTCTCACAGTCACTGTTGGCCAGGTGGCAATTCTGACAAAATCGCCACTGCCACAACCCATTCATCCTCTTTTTATGTGAGCCCTTGTCCTGACAGCCTCTAGATGCCATGAAATACATACAGCACATGCAACTGGAGATCCAATTCAGAACCTACGGCCACTCCACAGGACAGCCCAGAGTGACGAGTGCAGCGCACCCCGTGGTGGCGGGCTTCTCCAGATCAGGCTGGAGGAGAAAGCGGGCCCGCTTTTCAGGGACAGAACGACCAGAGCCACGGGAGGCCTCGCTGGAGACCTGCCTCTGTCCATGAGGCGCTCAATGCACCGCAGAGCTCCCACAGAAAGGGCCTGCTGTAGGCCTGGAGGACACCGGGAACCCCAAACACAGCCTCTGTGGCAACTGTGTGGACATCAGCTCTGGATATCCGAGTCCCGCCCACAGTGTCCATGATGCGTGAGGCTCCTCTGCTACAGGCCCTGAATTGTTCTGGGACGAAAGTGCAGCAACACTGTGGGTGTTCACATACCTCAGGAGGCAGATGTGTGTGTGTGGAGCACGCCCCCTTCATGCTCCTACACACACACACACACACACACACACGTCTGAACACCCAGCATGCAGTCTCCTTGGTTCTCCCCTGTCCCTGATGGCAACCTGCGATGCTCCCCTTCACTTCCTGCCCGCAGCCAGGTCCGCTCCTACCTTTTCCCTCGTGCCCCCTGCGGGCGTCTTGCTCTTCTGTCCTCTTTGAGCAGCGTGGGGTGGCCTCCAGGGGCTCCGGCTGGGACTGAAGAGGCTGAGAAGTGTTGGGCTCAGATGGCTCTGCTTGTTCTCTGGAACCCCCTTTCTTTCTTCTGATGAATTTCAGAATGGCTTTGGCTCCAATCCAGCGCTTCGTCCTTTAAGAGGAAGGTTTTCAGGACACAGCCAAGCCTCACTGCCCCAGCAGGTCCCCGGGGGCCCTACACGAGCTGGATTTCCTTCACCAGCCTGGGAAGGTGGCGGCTATCTGGTTCAGGATGAGGGTGCTCTTCGCCATCGCCACGCTCATCCCACCCGGGGCTCAGGAGGGGCACACAGATCCAGGGATGGTGAAGCTTTCTTCCTCCTGGCAGGAGCCCACGCTAGCCCCTCGGGAAAACAGAACCCCAAGCCAGCTCTCAGCTCTCCATTCCTGTGCCAAGTGCAGGAAGCGGTGCCGTGCTGACGGAATCATGCTGGTTGGCAAAATTCTACCAAAATGCCATTTTCAGAAAGGGTGGGACCTCCTCATTTTCTGCTAGAGCTAATAGCACGTGGAACGGGCTGGTACACTCTGGCCGTCTCGGCAGTGAGGAGTCGGGGTGAGGGGACGAGGGCAGGAGAGTGGCCGCTTCAAGTAGAAACAGCGAAGCCTGGCCGGGAGCCCGGTGGTTGGAGTGTGGGCCTGAGCACTGAAGGGCGGTGGGTTTGAGCCCCCATCAAGGGCACATGCCTGGGTTGCAGGTTCAATCCCCGGCCTCGAGGTGTGTGCAGATGGAAACCAATTGATGTGCCTCTCTCACATCGATGTCTCTCTCTCTCTTTCTCCCCTTTTCCTACCTCCCTCCCTTCTTCCCTCCCTTCTACTCTCTCTAAAAATCAATGGGAAAAATATCCTCAGGTGAGGATTAAAAAAATAATGAATGGAAACAGTGAATGTAAAGGTAATACACTACAGCTAACAGGAAATGAGCATTCTAATGTCACAAGGACCACAGCTGGGTTCTGATCCTGGCTCTGCCATAAACAGCACTGCGCTTACACAGCCACTCCATTTCCTCATCCGTGTCTCAATCTCCCTGTCAACAGAAGGGTCAGGCAGAATTCTGTGGTTCTGTGATTCCTACAGAGAGGCCCTGCGGATTCATGTGATTTGACCTCAAGGCTGGGCTGGGGCAGGTCAATGGGAAGGCCCAGCGCCTGGGCTCAGGCCGGGCCCAGGGGAAGCCCTGCTGCTGGGGACCCAGGCGGCCCACCGCAGGGCTGCTGCTCTCTGCAGAAGGGAATGTGTGTGAACCGCCCTGGGGGCTCCAGTGACCCCAGAGGAACGGGGGTCTGAACAAAAGGTTCCTGTGCTTGAAGACAGGGATGGGCGTCCAGATTCTGACCCAAGCTTCCTTCCCAAAACAGAACATGGTTTTCTAGGTCCCACAATCTTGAGATCAAACCTGATATGCCTATTTTAGTGGCTCTAAAAGCTCAGACTCTCTGCCCCTTAATCAGGCTCCTGGCCAGCTGTCATTCACCATCAGCATAGGATAACCCTCAGTACAGAGGGCGGGACCCAAAGAAACTCTAAATTCTTTTTTTTTTTTTTTTTTAAATATATTTTATTGATTTTTTACAGAGAGGAAGGGAGAGAGATAGAGAGCCAGAAACGTCGATGAGAGAGAAACACTGACCAGCTGCCTCCTGCACACCCCCCACCGGGGATGTGCCCGCAACCAAGGTACATGCCCTGACCGGAATCGAACCTGGGACCCTTCAGTCCGCAGACCGACGCTCTACCACTGAGCCAAACCGGTTTCGGCAGAAACTCTAAATTCTTTCTGTGCTGGGAGGGACCTGCACACATGGGAAGGCCCAGCGCCTGGCTCAGGCCGGGCCCAGGGGAAGCTGCTAAATTCTTTCTGTGCTGGGAGGGCAGCTGCCATACAGTGGAATGTATGGGCCCAACAAACTGGTCACTGCTCTAGATGCCACAGCGTTCTCTACTCGTGAAAGATCAAGCTTGTCTTCCGTGTGTAAGTTACTGACGCTTAGATCAACTCACTTCTTTGGCGCTGGATCATGGAACTTGTGCTCAGCCATGCTTTGTTCCTCCGGGTTTTCATTCGTTTTCCATGAGGAATGTAATTTGTCTCTAACAGAGGAGAGAGAAAAACAATCTGGTTTTTAAAATAAAACACGTGAATTGACTCATCAGCCCTGCCTGGGACCTGGCCCAGAAGGAGCTGGTGTGTCTCTGGGACTCAGACATCACGGTGCTCATGGCCGCCGAGTTGGGAATCTGGGGGTGGAAGCAGGTGACGTCGGTCCAGGACCACTAACATGTTGAGGAGAATGGCTGGCTGAACACCTAGGATCAGGTTGTACATCACCCCAGGAGAGCAGACCCAGAACCATCTGAAACTCAAGCTGGGGAACCCCGAGGATTCCAGCGAGGTCAGCTCAGGAGCTTGGGTCCTCGGGTCAGACA
The DNA here is from genome assembly GCF_964339955.1 of Pipistrellus hanaki. Taxonomy (NCBI): domain Eukaryota; kingdom Metazoa; phylum Chordata; class Mammalia; order Chiroptera; family Vespertilionidae; genus Pipistrellus; species Pipistrellus hanaki. Next base: position 55,503,615 of record NC_140514.1, read on the forward strand.
CTGGGCTAGGCTCGCTCCCGTGGGTGCAGACCAACGAAGCCTTTAGTGGAGGGAGGGGTCTGCCCTCCGGGAGTTAGACGGGCATCAGGTGACAAAGGTCAGTTTAGCAACATCAGACTCCGACCTGGTCCCACTCCAATGTTGGGCTTCTGCTCACACTTCCAGGGAAGTAAACTCAAAGCCTTTCGGGGGCCAGACAGAGAAGATAAGGAGCAAAGCGGCCTGGGAGGACCGGCGGGGGTGGGACCTGCGGTGAGGCTCGGTGCATGGTGCCAGGTGGGACCTAATGTAGGGCCTGCAATCGGAGCCCCGCTCTGCATGTGGCAGAGCTTCTGATTGCTTTTCTCCAAGGATCCAGAAGCCCAGGCTCTGAAATACAATCTCTTCATTTCTAAATGTGGGAAGTCAGTGCACATTTTCAAAAAGCTGAAAGGATCAGAGAGACACATCTTAAATCTTGGGCTGCCAGAGGGCTCCCCGCTCCTGGGAGAGGGAGCCTGGCCTTCCCGAAGCTGATGGCATGGGGTGCTTTCCTGCTGGGTGTCTCGGAGCCGTGCCTGCAGTGCTCGCCGCACAGCTTCCCCCACGGGGCCGCTGGCTTCATCCTCTTCCTGCTTCTCCTCACCCGTGGCCATGACAGCTCAGACCCCTGCTTTCCCTGCTTGAGAGTGAGAGTTCAGCATCCAGGCAGGTGCTCAGGCTCCTTAGGTCATAGGGTGCTCAGGCTCACCTAATCCGAGGGCTTCCCCAAGAGTTCACCGCAAAGTGAGCCCCGTGAAAAGTGATCTCTTGCTAACTACTGGGCCCTTGGCCCTAACCTTGTCTGCTCCCAGCGCCCTTGGCTCGGCCTCTGTTCTTATAGTCTGGGTTTTTCTCTTCCCAAGGCCGACCCCCAGTCCTATAAACTCATGGCCTAGCTATCCTAGGGCTGGGGAGGTCTCAGCTTAGAGCAGGCTCAGGAAGCCTGCCCACTCCCTGGCCTCCTGCAGACACTTTCAATGCAAAACCATCATCGATCATCCCAAAAGCAGATTAAGAACCGTCAGGCAGGGGAGAGCGCCTCTGAAAAGCCAACAAAGCCAACCACCCCTACTTGCAGAAATCTATTATAGAACCATTCCAGGGGAAGCAAGAGAAAGATGCGCTGGTTAGATGGTCGTCCCCTTGCCCTGGGGTCCCCAATGCACCCAGTGGTCCTCTGCTGCGCAGAAGGGGGCAATTTAGTCTTGGATCTGGAAGCGACGCCCCCTCTGTTGAAGGGCATCCATCAGCCCACACCCCTCCCACATACTGCCTCTTCTCCTCATGGTGCTGGTCCTTGTTCTCCACGTCCTCCTGGAGAAGCCTCTGGTTCTGCTCATTCAACCTGAGGACTTGGCTCTGCAGTTGAGGGTTTTCTTCCTCCATGTTCCTCCTGAGACTGGAGAGATGCTAAAACACAGATGGACAATGTCACAAACACCACACTCTCCCATGATTCCACTGCTGGGAAGCTACTTCCAAAAGAAGAAACAGGCCACGTGCACAAAGATGGCCACTTTGGGATTATCTGCTGGAATGATCAATGTGGCCAATGCCACGAGACAGCCAAGCCTTCTGCCACTGCACCGTCCAATCAGGCAGCCAGTGGCCACGTGTGGCCGCTGAGCACTGAAAACACAGCCAGTCTGAGCTGAGATGTGCCATAAGTGCAAAATATATAATAGGTTCAAAATACATAATGAGATATTTTACATTGTTTTTTAATTGTTAGTAACAATTACTAACAATTAACAACTTAAAAATAATGTAAAAGATCTAATTTAAAAGCTGCCTGACGCTGTGGCTCAGTTGGTTGAGCGTCTCCCATGCACCAAGAAATCAGCAGTTTAATTCCTGATCAAGGTGCATGGCTGGGTTGCAGGCTTCATTCCCCAGTAGAGGGCATGCAGGAGCATCTGATTGATCTTTCTCTCAAAAAATCAATAAAAACATTATTTTAAAAATCCCATTAATAAACTTTTGGGGTTATATGTGACATTTTAGATATAATCCTATCTAATAAAAGAGTAATATGCAAATTGACCATTGTTCCACACACAAGATGGCAGCCCCCATGTGGACACATTCCACACACAAGATGGCCAGCAGGGGAGGGCAGTTGGGAGGGATCAGACCTGCAGGGGAGGGCAGTTGGAAGGAACAAGGCTAGCAGGGGAGGGCAGTTAGGGATGACCAGGCCTGCAGGGTAGGGCAGTTAGGGGGGACCAGTTCAGCAAGGAGTGCAGTTGGGGGCAAGCAGGTCTTCAAGGAAGGGCAGTTAGGGACAACTGGGCTGTCAGGGGAGCAGTTAGGCATAGATCAGGCTGGCACAGGAGTGGTTAGAGGGTGACTAGGCTGGCAGGCAGAAGCAGTTAGGGGCAATCAGGTAGGCAGGCAGGTGAGCCTTTGGGAGCCAACAATCCTGGATTGTGAGAGGGATGTCCATCTGCCCAGTGGGACTGGGCCTAAATGGGCAGTTGGGCATCCCTCAAGCAGTCCCAGAATGGAAAGGGTGCAGGCTGGGCTGAGGGGCACCCCCCTATGCACGAATTTTGTGCACTGGGCCTTTAGTGGTTAAATAAAATAGACCATTACATTAATCCCACTGTCTCCTTTTACTTTTTTAATATGGCTACTATAAAGTTGAGTATCACATGTGGTGGCCTGCATTATATTCTTATTGGACATCTCTGCTCTAGGCAGGGTTGGCACACTTTTCCTGTCAAGAGCGAGGCACTAAATATGTCAGGCTTTCCAGGCCAATAGTGGTCTCTGCTGCAGCTGTTCAACTCTGACACTACAGCAGGAAAGGGCTGGAGATACAATGTACACACATGGGTGTGGCTGTGTTTAAATATCAAACCATAAATCTTTATTCGTGGACACCAACAAAATTTTATATAATTTTCACTTGCCCCCAAATATTACCCTACTTTTGATTTTCCCAACCTTTAAATACTGTGAAAGCTATTCTTCTTCTTCTTTTTTAAAATATATTTTATTGATTTTACACAGAGAGGAATTGAGAGGGACAGAGAGTTAGAAACGTCGATGAGAGAGAGACACCGACCAGCTGCCTCCTGCACACCCCCCACTGGGGATGTGCCCGCAACCAAGGTTCATGCCCTTGACCAGAATCGAACCCGGGACCCTTCAGTCCGCAGGCCGATGCTCTATCCACTGAGCCAAACCAGTCCCGGCTGAAAGCTATTCTTGATTCACAGCCTTACACAAGCAGGCATGGGGCCGGACCTGAATTTGGGGCTGAGGCTGGCCAGCTCCTGCTCTAGAATATCATTTTGCTCGTGAGCAGCAAAGTCCCAAGTTTTGGCTTCAGACAAATGGGATTCCAACCTGCTACTTCAGAGGGACAAGGATGGGAATCCCAGCTCATAGGTCATTGTGAGAATTAAATGAGATGACACAGATGAAGTATGGTAGCAACCATACTTAGGTAAAAACTGCTGTTTGAATTTAACCCTGCTTTTCTGGCTTTGACACTCGCTGACTTGCTTAAACAATAGGGTAGTTGCCTCAGCTTCCAGATGGAGACCTGGAGGCTGAGGCGGTTTTCCTGTGCCTGTGGACCGGCTCCACAGGAGACTGATTCCCACTGACTCAGTAGCTTCAGGAGTAGAAACTGTAGATAACCTTTAGAGATTAACCGCTGAGCTCTGCTTCTGTATTATCTGCTATCACAAGATAGGGCCACATTCTAATGCCCAGAAGGATGTGGCTGGGATCGACCCTGCGGGCTGTTCCCAGCCTTTAGAATTTAGAATTCAGAACAAAGGAAAATTCTTGTGACTTGGACCTTTAAAAGGACTGCCTACACCTGAAACAGTGCAGTCGTGTGGACTCCACCTACGTGTGGTGCTCTCACAACTGTCCTGGCCAGTTCAATAAATCCTTGCCTGCTTTTTTTAATCAATCATCAGCCTCCGGTGGTCTTATTTTGAACCCAGAGTTCGACCCCACAACAACAGAGAGCAGAGTGCCAGCTGAGAGGATGGAAATAAAATGGTACTCGGCTGTTTCCATGCACTGTGCCAACCCTGCAATAGGCCAAGATGGGGTGAACCGTGTTTTGTAGCACATCCATGCCAGTCATGGTGTTCATCCCAGCCACCTGCCTCTGGCTTCCCCTCTGCTTCTGTGTGACATTCACACACACCCTTTGAGCAGAGATGCCAATGAGGACTCATTCAGACCAGGCTGAGCCCAAGGCGTCAGCCCAGGGAAAAGGCCCATCCAGGGTGCCGTGCCCTCCAGCCCCAGGCCTCACCTGGCAGTGGTTGCCCAGTTCTGTCAGGGCGATGCTCATGCTCTGGAGCTCCTCCCTCTGCCAGTTGCACTGTGCCTGCCAGCTGTTAACTTCCAGCTGCCTGTCATGCAGGGAGCTTTGCAGCTTCTTGGTGTGGATCTGCAGCTCCTCCTGCTCCTCCTTCAGCCTCTTGCACTGGGCCTGCCAGCGGTTCACTTCCAGCTGCCTGTCATGCAGGGAGGTTTGCAGCTCCTTGGTGTGGGCATACAGCTCCTTGCTATGCGCTTGCAGCTCCTTGCTGTGGGCATGCAGCTCCTCCTGCTCCTCCTTCAGCCCCTTGCACTGATCCTGCCAGCGGTTCACTTCCAGCTGCCTGGCAATGAGGGAGGTTTGCAGGTCCTTGTTGTAGACCTGCAGGTTCTCCTGCTCCTTCCTCAGCCAGTTGCACTGCTCCTGCCAGCACTTCAGCTCCCGTTGCCTGTCACTGAGGGAGCTTTGCAGCTTCTTGGTCTGGGTCTGCAGCTCCTCCTGCTTCCGCTTCAGTCCTTTGCACTGGGCCTTCAGGCGGTTTACCTGCAGCTGTGAGTTCTCCAGAAAGGTTTGCAGCTCCTTCTGCTCCCCCTTCAGCTGCTGATGCAGGAAACTGGCCCTGGGGGTGGAAAGACACAGGGCCAAGGGCTGAGGAGCACTCCCAGGCTCTGTCCCAGTTGTGCAACCTTAATCAAAATGACAGCCTCTCTGGGCCTCAGCTTTTTCATGCGTTAATGAAGGGTGGAGCAAAATCAGCGGTTTTCAAACTGTGTTCATTGGGGTTCTAGGAGGCTACCCCAGGTGTCCCACTGTGGGCTGTGGGACAGGACAGGCAGGCTCGGACACCATTCCACAGAGCATCCCTGTGGAGTCCTTTCTATGTGCGGCTTTGGCACGGCTGCCTACTTGGAAAAAGGGTTCTTTGATTCAAACACTTAAGCAGGGAATTGGAACAGCTTTGCTCTAAGACGCTTTGTCTCTGCCTAGCTCTTCTCCCCAATTCCAACCCCTTTCTAATTCCCACACCTGAGATCAATAAAATAGGAGATTCTGCAGTGTTACTTAAACTCACTGAAATGATCACCATCATCATCATCATCATTACCCGACTGGGATTCCTGGGGGAAGATTTATACCAAAAAGCTCCTATGACCAGAGGCTCATGGACTCAATTTGAACACAGGTGTGTGAAGTTTGGCCCACACAGCTTTTAAAAAAAAAAAAAAAAATTAAACATTTATTTTATTTCATTTTAAATCGTGTATGGTTTTATTAATTGATGTCTCCACAATAAAGCCAACTACAAAAAAATAAAATACATAAAGGAAGGAAACAGGAAAAGATGAAAAGATTTCTCCGTTGTGGTCCTGTAAATACTACCGGGTTTAGGTTTAAGAGTCCCCAGATTCAAAAATGTTTCCAGGTCCTCCTGGTCCTCTGTCCCGTCCAAACAGCAGCTTTGTTTTTTTAAAAACAGACAAACAGACAAACAAAGTACTTTATCGGCATTCAAAAATTTCAAGTTTCACATCAACATTCAGATATCTTTTTCTCAGGGGGAAAAAAAAAGCCTGAAGAATGATGACCTGCAGCCTGGCCTGCCTCCCAGCTGACAGCCTTTAGCCTGGGAGTGTTCTCCACCAGGGCTGGTCTATGGCTGCCTCTCCTTCCCCGCCCTCGGGACCTGCCCGGCCACTGCAGGCAGCTGAGTTTACAGCCCCACAGCACATGTTAAAGCAGGGCCGTGCAAAGGGAGGCTTCATATGGTCCCGCCTCTGGGGTGAGGCAAGATCTGGATTCAAATCCTGCCTGTGCCACTAACTAGGAGCATTGGCCTTGAACAAGTTGTGTCATCTCCCTGAGCCTGTTTCCCCCTCTGTTGCTGTGGTTTTCTTAAAGGATAGCAATAGCTCTGCCAATTCTCATGATTCCCAGTATAAAGTTCTACCCAGCCACCCGGACACTGACTTAGTGTATACTGACTGTTCCCACCGGTTCCTGGGAGTCTCTGGTGACATTCTGTCTACTGATGAAGACATGAAGACGCCTGCTGTAATACACTCACAGCCAGCAGCACCGTACCTGGGCCTGAATGACCCCGTATATTCCCCCTGAGGCCCAGGGCAGCCTTGCACCGGGGAACACTAGACAGCCCTTCAGCACTCCCTTTGGGGGCCATTTCATACGGGGAAATCGCCGCACAGAGCACAAATAGAACACCATGGCGCTCAATGGACCACGAACAGGCCGCTCCGTCGTGAGAGCTGGAAGAAGGCCGGGGTCAAAGGCCTTGTTCACCCTCAGCTGCAAATGTGCACATCAGGGGACGCCAGCATCTCCCACACTGGGCACATCCATAAAAGGCCACGGGCACCGGTTTGGGGGTCACCAGTACATTTCAGTGAGGAGGTGATTTCACAAATGGGAACGGGAGAATGCTGAGGACCGAGCCTCTCTCCCTCCAGGGAGCGCTGGTGTTAGAGGATGCAGGTGCTCGTGCCCAACAGTCATTGGCTCCATAAATGTGGGAGGGGAGGTAATCCAGACCTAGACAATGCACCATCCCAGCTGCCCGAGTCCTTCCTTCCAGCCGCCAGCTGGAGCCCCTTTCCCGTGTTGCCACCAGCTGTTACCATGGCAGGCTGGTAAAGATGCAGCATCACCAGGGGTCTCCCTTGAGCTCAGCTCGGCAGGTGCTGAGTGAGTGGGTGAGAATGACCTCCTGGCAGAGGCTCTGCAGGGGCCTCATGGTTACCTGTCCAGCTCCAGCTGCAGCCTCTGGTTCTCCTCGGCGGCCCTGGCGCTCGTCCTCTGCTCCTGCTGCAGAGCCTCCCGCTCGGTGTCCAGGAGCCTCCGCAGCTGCTCCAGCGCCGCCTCATGTTGGAGCTGGTCCTCGTAGCTGTTGAAGGGAAACACACCCGCTAGCAATGGACACCAGGGAGACTGCAAAGCCTGGGTGAGAGGCTTCTCTCTGCAGAGCTGAGGGAGAGGGGGATGGGTAGGGGACGGGGCTGGACAGAGAGAAGGGACAGACACTGGGCCAGCTCCGGGGGTCTCCTCCAGCCCAGGAGCCAAAGCCCCTCTTCCACCCGACGTGTCTCCCTAGTCCCTTCCAGTCCCTGTCAGAGCAGCCTTCCGCCTTTATCCCACGGGGAACAAAACCAGTTTCTGAGCTGTAGCCCTTCTCAAAGAAGCCACCACACACAGCAGAATTCCACCGTCCATAACAGCTGATCACGCCCACCAGGCCCTGGGTGAGCTCCCCCCCAGCTCAGGGGCACGACTCTCCCTGCCCTGAGCCAGGCAGCGTGGGGGCCAGAGGCTTGCCTGGTGGGGCCCAAGCAGCCTCTAGGGGCAGTTGCACATGCACATGCACACACCCTGCTCCTCAAGGGACCCCCAGTCCAGCCCTTGCCCCCTCTCTCCCACAGCCTCCCCTCAGCTCGGGCTTTTATTTCCTTCCTGTCTCAGTCTGTGGAGGGTCCCGCACAGCCCCCTCTGGAGGGCAGCAGAGCACAAGAGGAGCCCCTGACCAGCCCCAGGCTGTGCCTCCTCCTGCAGGAACCTTCCCTGTCAGGGTGACTCGGGAGCCTCCCCAGGTCCAAGGTGAGACTGAGTCATCCTCTCAGTCTTCCCCGTCAGGCAATCCCTTTCCAGACCCCCTTCCTGAGTTGTCCACACCCAGAGACAGGCTGACAGAGCCCACCCAGGTTCCAGGTTTCAGCCTCTGTCTGCAGCCTCCATCCCCACCCGCCTGCCCCATGTCAGCTGTGCTTGTCCCATCTGCCTGGAGCCAAGACTTGTGGGGACTCAGACTCAGACACCTGCTGGGTGGCTGTTGGAAGACAAAGGTTCCTTCATGTGGCCTTTAGCCATAGGACGTGGGAAGTGGAAGGTGGGGGTGGGGGTTCTGCCTGGCTTTCAGGACTGCCATCTTTCTCATCCAAGTTTGACAAACAGGGCCAAGGGCCATTAGGGTCCCCACCTCCTGCTTCCCTGTTGTGTCTTGGAAAAGCACACGGAGCAAACATATGGCAACCGTTAGTAATCACGCTGCTGCAGGGCAGAAACTGAGTCCTACTCCGCACTGAAACTCAGATACGAGGCTTGCCACCCAGCACATGGCCAGGGGAACGAAGGAGCGAGTGTCCCAGTCAAGTGTCAAGTGAAATGAATACAGAGCCACCGGCCTGTGTTCCAGGCACCTCCACCTCCAACCTGCAGCCCTTCTGCAGACAAAGGCCTCCAGCTCTCTGTCCAACCAGCAAAATCTACTGAGTCACACAGTAGGTCCATTAAACAAGGAGCTACAGGCAGAACAATGAACTCCTCCTTCAGACCAGTCAAATGCCTCCTGCACAAACCTTCCCATGTGAACAGACAAAAGAGTATATCCACACGGTTACCACAGGGCATTGAGGGTGAGGCCCGCAGCCGGGGGAGGGGGGGCCCCACAGGGGGCTCCCACCATTGGTGGGCTGGGTGCATTCCCACCACGTCAGACAGCACACACGCCCAGTGGGTGCTCACTAAGCGTCTTGTGAACACAGGATGGGTGCGGAGGAGGCAGAGATGGAGATGCCAAGAGGCAGAAGATGCTCATTCTGGCTGGAAGGAACGAGGGCCTGATAGAAGCAGACATCTTGGTCCCCCCGAAGGATGGGGATCTGGGTGGAGAAAGGGGGTGGAGGCTCCGGAGAGAGTCCCCAGGAAGCACTGGGTGAGGGAATAGATGAACATCATCGCCCCCAGGCTCAGGCAGCAGCAGGCGCCTCAGCAGGCTCTGCAGGCTCAAAGCCCTCCCAGGGAGATGCCACCGCCCTGCACCTCAGCTGCTCCCAGGGAAGCTCCAGTGTTTGCCTAGCATCTTGCTGAGGCAGAGGCAACGGAAATACTCAGCAGGGCCCCTCACAGGCACAGGAAGTGGGCAGCTCCCTCCTGTGCTGCTCCAAGTGTGGGAGCCTCTCCTCAGTGCATCTCTCCCTCTCCCCCCGCCTGGGAGTTCTGTGCACATCCGCCTCCGCCAGGCTCTGGTCCCGCTGCACCTGCCGGGCCATTGCAATCACAGATCCAGGCGCTCAGCCCACGTTGGCTGGCTACATGCACACACAGCCCTGATTTGTCAAAAGCACAAAGTTAAGATTTATGTATTTAAGGTACATCACTTGTACCTTAACAAAGGGGTATGAAGAGTCAGAGGTAAAGGGGGCATGAGAATGGCAGAGTATGGATAAGTACTGATGCAGGTGACGGGAACACGGGGCTTTCACTATATTGCATACACTTCCATATATTCAGCAGTTTCCGAAGTTAAAAGCAAAAAAAGAAAATCAGAAGCCCAGACTTTGAGACTTTGGCAGGTAAAAGGTCCGGGGAGCTGGGTAAGGCACGCCCTGAACATCGGCAGCTCTGGTGAACTTCCCCTCCTTGTTCTTGGTCTGGAGACAAAGGAAGAGGCAAGAATCCCAGGGGAGCTGGGCCCCCAAAGCTGACGCCTGGATTCCCTGAGCTGGGATTAGCTGGGCACACCCTTCTCCCCTGGAGGACCCTCCTCCCCCTCAGTCTCCAGCTGCACCGACTCCACATCGCTGAGGGTGACGGTGGATCTCCTTCTCTTCACTGTGAAGCAGCGGGACCAGAGGACACATGAGGGGCCAGAGCGAAGGGGGACAGGAGCCTGGAGAGCCCACCAGCCACCCACCAGCCGCAGACACGCACCTGTCACTGAGCGCCTTGCTCTGCAGCTCCCGGGTCGGACGCAGCAGCGGCTTCTGGCGGCAGTACTGGTCCCTGAGGGCCTCCTGCTCCCCAGACAGGTGCTCGTGGAGCGCCCCCGGGCGGGCATGGTCCGGCTGCAGAGCCTCGTGGGCTGCGGCCAGCTGCTTGCACTGCTCCTGCAGGGTCTCTAGCTCCCTCTCTGTGGCCGCCTGCTGCTGCTGGAGCTGCGTGTTCTGCTCCCTGAGCGCAGTGAGCGAGGCGCTCTGGGCGCTCAGAGTGAAATGTCCCGCCTGCCGGAGGGAGAAGGGATGGCGCGTCACCAGGTACAGGCCCAGGGGAACCACAGGCTCTGGATCCCCACATCCCCACAAGCAGTGCGGGGCCAAGAGGGGGTCAAGTGCAGACACCAAATAGCAGGACCCTCAGGCAGGCAAAACCCAGCCGTGCTGAGGACAGTTGTACCAGCTCTTAAGGAGCTGCTCTGGGAGGGCCCGAGGCATAAACGGACTGTCACATGGACCCACGCTTAGTCCTGGGCCCCTCTCTGCACACGTGACCCCTCTTGGGCAATTTATGCCCTTTCTCTGGATAAGCTCCTCTTTGACTACTTTGAAAAGCACACAGAAAATCAGTAAGGATACAGGGTACCTGCACTGCACTCCCCACCCAGGCAGCCGATATTACAGAACACCCATCCCACAGCATTCAAACTCTCCGAAAGCTGACCGGGAGGAACCGGGCCTCACTCGTTCTGAGGCCAGAATTACCCTGGTGTCCAGCTGCTGGTCCCGCTCCAGGCCCTCGGGCTGCGGGGGGTCCAGAGACGTGTGCAGCCTCTGGTTCTCCAGCAACAGGGCCGGCCTCTCCTGCTCCAGGGCACAGAGCCTGTTGGGGGCTTTTGTCACGGCTCTGACCTCCGTGGCCAGCTTCTCGTTCCCCTCCCGAAACCGGTGCAGCTCCTGCTGCAGCTCCTGTGCCCGCGCCTCCTGCTCCTTCCCCCGCTGCAGGTCCGCGCACAGCTGCCGCCGCTCCCACTGCTTCATGCTCAGTTTGCGTTTGGTCTCCAGGACCGCCCGGTGGAGGACTTTTTTCCCATTTTTGTTGCCCTTCACGCGGGCCTTGCAGCTGGCCTGTGAACTCTCCCGCAGCGAATGCACCACTTGTTCAAGGTCCTTCGTCTGCAGGAAAACACAGTGGAAGACACAGGCGTGATTCCATTCCAAACTGGGGGCCTAATGTGTAGGCCTGGACGACCATCTCCGCATGGACCCAAAGAACGTCCTAACGGTTCCCAGAGGCCTGATGTGGACACAAGGTGAAGGGCACGGAGATCCCCACCCAGACAGTTCAAGTCTAAACACATTCACAGCAGCTGATGGTTTATGAACAGAAACCACAGCTCCTCTTTATTAGGACAATCACAGTGGCTTCCGTGGTGCTTTTTATCCTGGTCCACAGGGCCCAGCAAGCTGGTCGCCCACCCATTGGCCGCCCTTCACGCTTTTCCCCTGCAGACATTGTACGTGATCGTCCCTCTGCTGTGCATGCTCACCTGCCCCCAACCTGGCCTCCAGCACCACTGGCTCCTCCTCGCCCTGCCGGGCTCATTGTGATTGACAGGTCCTCAGGGAAGCCCTGAACCAGGGTTCTAAACATCCTGCACCTAACAAGACTCTCCCTGGACCCACGTATAATTCCTCAATAGCTCGTCTGAAGTCACCTGGCTTGTCACCTGTCATGCAGCCTGCTACAGTGGAAGCCATATCAGGGAGGTGGGTGCAGGTCTCTTAAGTCTAGACAGCATCATCCCAAGCCCTCCTTTTTGCTCTACTAGAGAGGCTGAAGAACTCAAGTACCTGATACCCAGCCTCCCTCGCAGCTAGGGTGAGTCAGGTGTCAGGTGAGGCCAATGAGATGTCCACAGAGGGTACTGGGAGGCCTTCCCTCTGTCTCCTCACCCTCCACATTCTCCCTGCCCACTTCTTGGGGAGGTACAACAGCCACTGCCAAGACTGGCAGAGCAGGAAGAGAGAAGCCTGGCTCCAGGGTGGCGTCCCTGAGCCGCTGCCCCAGCACTGGGCTGCCTAGCTTGGGACTTCCTGTAGTGCGAGGCCGACCAGCCCTGAGGTTTCCACGCCTGGGCTCAGAGCGTGAAGCTGGACATGCGAAGGGGGATCTTTGTCCTGCGGGCTGTCCCATGTGCTGCAGGACATCGAGCAGCATCCTGGCCTCCCCACCACAGCAGGACCACTGCCCTCCCCTCCCCCGTCATGGCAATCAGAAACAAGGTGGACAGTGCTGCCCAGCAGGTGTGGGTCAATGCTGGAGCATCAGCCTATGAACCAGAAGGTAATAGTTCGATTACCGGTCAGGGCACATGCACCGCCTATCAGTCTCAGTAGGCGGTGTGCAGGAGGCAGCCGATTAATCATTGCCGTTTCTCTCTCTCTCTCTCTCTCTCTCTCTCTCTCTTTCTCTCTCTCTCTCTCTCTTTCTCTCTCTCTCTCTCTCCCCTCCCTCCCTCCCTCCCTTTCTCCCTCCCTCCATTCCTCTCTGAAACAAATAAAAAATAGATTGAACAAACAAAAAATTGCCAGTGTCCCTGGAAGGCAATTACTGTCCCCACCGCCTGCTGTGGCTGGAACTGCTGTCCGAACTGCAGCTGAGGGAGGAAATGTAAGGACTGCCGGGTTCCCAGGACATGGCTGTGACCCTGGACTCGGCCTCTTGCAGGCAGGGGCGCCAGGGGAGGCATGGCGCTGGAGGGCCTACCTCCTGGGCTTCCTCAGCCTTCAGGGTCTCTATGTCACGGAGCAGCTGTTCTCTCTCCTTCACCAGCTCCTCTCTGGGGGTCTCCAGATCCTGTCTGGTCTGCTTTCCTCTTTCCATCTGGACTTGCAAGTCTTCAATCTGCAGCCAAAGACCCAGCCCGTGCAAAAGTCAGTTTCAGGAAGTGAACTATGATTTAAAGCAAACCCACAACCTGTCAGCCCCACAGAACACTTTATCCTGTCTTTTCTGAAGGGGAAACCCTTTCTGCCCACTTCTTGGGAAGGTACATCAGCCACTGCCATGACTGCAGAGCAGGAAGGGAGAAGGCTGGCTCCGGGGGGCATCCCTGAGCCGCTGCCCACGTCAGGCCTGTTTGTGCAGTGAGCTCCCCACACCCTGACCATCCCCTCAGCCCACGGCGTGCACTTCCAGCTCATGGTAGGGAAAAGCCATGGACACAATCGGTCAGCTTCCCTCCCAGCTTCCCACTGCTTACTGTCACTGCTTCCATCTTCGGCCTGCCCACTCCTGTCCTGAGGGTCAGGCCACATTTCTGGCCCAGCAGCCGCCACTGGATGTCCTACAGGGACCTCACCCAGTTGGGGACATTCCTCTCACCCAGCGGCTCAGAGGCGTCTTCTGCCATCTCTCTCCCTCCTCCCCCCTCCACGTAAAGGGGCCACCAAGGCCTGTTTCCCACGCAGCTCCTCCTCCACACCCGCTGCCGCCCGGCCGGACCTCCTCCGTCCTGCCTGCACGACTGCCCACTCGGCGGCCAGACACAGCTCTTCTGCGGGACCCACCAGCGCCAGTCCCTGCCCATCACCCGCCTGGGCCCGCACGCTCCCACTCTGTGCCTGACACTGGCCACCGTGACGGACGCAGCTTCGGACTCAGGCTGGGACCTGAGGTGTGACTCCCAGGCGAGGCCTGTGAGCTGTCCCTTCCCACTGACACCAAACTCATGATCACCCGGGACGGGAAAGGGTTGCTCTCTGCTAACAATGTGACCACGCGGTTTCCGTGACTGACAGGGCCAGCAAGCAGCAGGCGGGCACCCGCTTCTGCCGGGCCAAGTGCTCAGCACACGCCTGGCAGGTGGCAGGTCCAAGCAGAGCTGACCCCTCCTGGGAGCGCCGGCCCCTCCCGCCTCAGAGCTCCTGACAGGGTCTGTCTGGGCTGGGGCCCAAGAACCTGCATTTGGACTTGTGACCCTGACGCTGCTGGTTTGCGATGACGGCTCTAAAACTAAAACAGAGGATCCCCACGATCAAAGATCAGTCGGTTCTCAGAGTTTTTAAACACCGCAGACCTCAGGCCACCGACTAGAACCTCTGGGGGCAGGACCTCCAGACGCCCAGCGGCCCAGTGCGCAGCAGGACCCAGAGCTGCTCCTTCACCCGCGGGGCCGGCCCGGCACCGGCAGGGTCACACGCTCCCGGAAGGACCGCTGCCCTAATGCCAGCTCTGCCCCCTTCTCCCGGGCCGAGGGCCGCCCTGCCTTTTCCCATAGGTCTGGGCAGTCTCCAGGCTCCTCCGGAAGCAGCAGGCAGCCGGCCTCTTCCCCAGGAGGGAGGGTCAGGCACAGTGGGGCTCCCATCCTTGTCCTCACATCACCCTGTGGGCACATGGCGCCCCTGCCCCAACATGGGGCCCGAGGACGGGGCAGCCCCGCCCAGCCGGGGCCACCAGCCGCTCAGCACGTGTCTGAGTCTTTCTCACAAGTGAGAGCAGCCTTCTTCTCCTTCCTGATCGCTGCCCCACTTCCCAGCACCAGGTCCGGGCTCGGCAGGGAGGCAGGCATCTGTCCTGCTGGCAGCCCCGGCCCGGAGCCGGCCCTGAGGAGGAGGCCCTGCACGGCGGTCACCGCCCTCACTCAGAGAAGGGCCCGGCCCAGGGGGCCCGTGACTGCCCAGAGCCCACCGCGAGGACGCCACAGAGCCCAGCACGGCAGGGCCGGCCCCGGTCTGCTCTCTCAGCCAGGCCTGGGTGTGGCCCAAACTCCTGCCTGCTCACCCCTCCCTGTCTTGCTGTTAATCCTTCTCCCCTGCGGCCCCTTCTCTCCCAGGGAAAGGAAAGTTACGTCCAACCTTTGCGTATCTGGCGTGGCTGCTTCTGCTCTGAAGATGTGACAGCCCCATGGCCCACCCTCCCCTGCCGGACACCCCCATCTTTCTCAGCTGCTTCTGTTCCCCCTGGAACCGGAGCCTCCATCTCCGTCTCCAACCTCTCCACACCGCTCGCCTTCTCCCTCAGGGAGTCCAGCTCAGAGGGCGCTGGCCGCCAGCTCCATGTTCTGGGAGGTGGGCAGAGGCAGGGGACCCGGCCCAAGTCCCTGCAGCCCCAGGAGAACCCAGGGGCGGCCACGCTGGTCCATGTGCAGACCCCCGAGGGGGGCCCCCATGCTGACACTGAAGCATGTCCCCCACAGCAGCCCCAGGACAACTGGCTCTCAGGCAGCGCTGCTTTGAGTGGGGAGGAGAGGTCCCAGGTCACATTCCTGGACCTGGGGCCATGGGGACTGGGGGGCTACCCCACAGGACAGCTTCCCACTCACATGGCACTGGGCCTCCCGCAGCTCCAGCTGCAGCTGGTACACCGTATGCCGAGCGTCTGCCAGCTTCTCCGTCTTCTCCTCCCTGGGGGCGATGGGACGACGTGGTGAGGGCTTCCTCAGAAGCGCCCCGAAAGCCCACCTCCTGGGATCTCCAGCGGGGAAGGAGAGGGGACCTGGCTTCTGGGCCTGAGGAGGGCGTCTGCACGCCGGGCTGCAAAAACGCTCCCCGCTCCAAGGTGAGCTTTAAGTTTTCAATGCCTGCTCTCAGACACACCACGGCCCTGAGCTTTCCTGTGAGCGTGCGGCACAGGGAGGAGCCCACAGCCAGGCGGCAGCGAGGCCCACTGGCGGGGGGTGAAGGTGGGCAGCTCCCGAGACACTGGGCACGGTGCCATCACCAGCTGCAGGAAAGGGGGAGCAGGCCCACCGGACAGGACAGGAGAGACACATCCTCCCTCCAGCCAAGAGCAGCCACTGGGCCTGAGGGTGGGCAGCAGGCTGCTGCTCTGAGCCTGCCATGTCTGGACTGGCAGGAGCCCTGCAGGCCCAGCAGAACCCTGCTGTGCAGGCCCAGGGAGCTGAGGGAGGGCAGGGTGGGAGCGGGCTCCCCGGGGCCCAACAGGGACCCAGCTCCAAGCAGAGCCCCGTCACTCCCGGGCAAGTGTGAGAGCGCCCCAGTTTGCTGCCCCGCATGGCAGGGAAGCTCAGGTGCTAGCAGGTGTGGGACACGGGGCACAGGGGCGGAAAGAACGGGGTCACTGGGGACTCACAGCTCCTGCCTGACGCCGCGCAGCCTGGCCTTGGTGTCCGCCAGCTCCTTGGCCAGGTGCTGTGTGTCCTCGCCGGGGCGGCTGCCGGTGTCCCGCTCCAGGGTCAGGGTCACAATGAGCTGCAGAGGGCACACAGAGGGGTCTCACCTGCGTGCTCCTGTGCCTGGCACAGTGCCTGCACTACAACTTGCTGAAGAATGAGCAAAAGACGGAAGAACTAAAAGAGGAGGTGGCAGCCGAGACTGCAGTGCCAGGAGTGGCGCAGGAGAAAGCTGGGGGCGTTTTTAAAACGCGAGCATACATTTACTGAGACAGCAGGGCCGAGTGAATGGAGCGGGGGCCCCCAAGCTCAACTTCTGTCCTCACCCAGGGGTCTGGGAGGGGACTGGGCTCTGCAGGGAAAGGGCCCTTGCCCTGCCCCCAAGGAAAATGGACCAGGAGGACAGAGTGTGCTGCTTGAGAGGGAGTCAGGATGAGGAGCCAGGGCCCAAACCCCTCCCCACCTGTCCCCCAGCTGCAGGGCCGCCCGCAAACACACCTCCCTGCAGCTGTCCCGCGCATCCACGAGCCTCCTGAGCTGAGACGCCATGTTCCTGGAGAGGGACCGCAGCTCCTCCAGGGTCAGGCCTGGGACCTCCAGCCTCTGCAGGTCAAACAGGCTCTCCTGGTGGCAGGTCACCTGGGGGGACACGAGGCCGGTGCTGCGGAGGCCGGGCAGGCAGGAGCTGTGGGGTCCCTGAGAGCACACACTTCCCAAGGACAGGACCCCTGGGACCTAGGCCGCCTCTCCCACCGCTGACCCGCCTCACTGACATCAGTAACCCGCAGCCACAGGTGTCTGTGGGGCGGGCAGGCCGCTCAGCCAGCCCAGCCGCACTCGGCAGCGAGCTCTTTACTCACTCAGCACTGCTGCTGGCACTCTGTTCCAGGAGGCCCCTGACTTCCCGCCGGACAGCGCTCCTCACGGAGTGGAGCTCCCTAACTGCCCCCAGGGGTTCAGTCCCGCACCTTCCATGTGTCACACACAGAAGGTGGGCCCTGGGAGTGGAGGGTGAGGGGGGATAGCATCTTATTTCTCAAAATAAAATCTAATGCGAAGGTGGCAAAATATTAGAACGCTTCCGTCAGAATGGTGGGCCCATGGCAATCGTATGTTTACATCTTGGGGAAACATTTCATAACCTGAAACACTTTCCAGGTGAGCCTGCATCCCCTCCCCACAGGCCTCACAGGCCCACCTGGTTTCCCTGTCCGCCAGGTGTGAGCACAGGCCCAGCCTCACCCTCACTGGGCAGCCTCTCCTCCAACTGCCGGCATCACCTTCTCCAGCCCAGGGACAGGCCTTGACGGGCAATCAAACCTGTGACCTTTGGTCGGCTGTCCAACACTAACCACTGAGCCAAACCAGCTAGAGCCGGACCTCACCTTCTCAACCGGAGCCCCAGCCCAGCCCGAGGAGGTAGAAGGCCCGTTTCCAGTCCGCGTCTTCTCGGGGTGGGAAGGTGAGTGTCAGAGCACGCAGGCCTCAAGAGGGGAAACCAATGGCAGCCCCCTGAGTGAGGGGACCAGCGGAGCTCTTCCCTTTCCCAGAGGGGCACCTGCAGGGGGAGCACCTCCCCACCCGCTCCCCTGCTCGGCCGGCTCACTCAGCGGTGGGAGTGTCAGCCTGGGGAACGAAGGGTCTCGTGCTACATTCCCGGCCAAGGGCACAGGCCTCAGCTGGTGGTTTGATCCCGGCCCCATGTGGGAGGCAACGAGTCAATGTCACTCCCTGACCTCAATGTCTGTCTGTCTCTCCCTCTCCCTTTCCCCGCTGTTCACTCTTTCTAAAAAGCAATGAAAAAATATCCTTGTTGCCAAAACCGGTTTAGCTCACTGGATAGAGCGTCGGACTGCGGACTGAAAGGTCCCGGGTTCGATTCCGGTCAAGGGCACATACCTTGGTTGCGGGCACATCCCCGGTAGGGGGTGTGCAAGAGGCAACTGGTCGATGTTTCTCTCTCACAGACATTTCTAACTCTTTAAGCCTCTTAATTCCTCTCTGAGTAAAATCAATAAAATATATTTTTTAAAAAATATATCCTTGTTGAGGATTAAAGAACCCCAGAACACAAAACCCACAACAAAAAAACGGGGCCTTCCAGTCCCTCAATGCCATCCACTTCCTCACCTTTCCCTCCTCACTAAGGAGACCTTGGGACTGAGCGGGTCGCAGAGAATTCGGAGAAATCTCAGCCCGTGGTACGCGGCACCAGAAAGGCAGGGACATGGGCCCAGGCTGGGCTCCAGGCCTGCTCCCCCTCAGTGCTTGGGGAAGCCTCTGATGTCCGGAGGGGACCCTGGGACACAACCCAGCCGCTCAGCAGTCCATGAGCAGCTTTTTAAAAATGTTATATTTTATTTCTTTAAAATACGTTTTTGTTGATTCCAGAGAGGAAGGGAGAAGGTGAAAAATGGAAACCTTGATGAGAAACACTGATTGGCTGCCTCCTACACTCCCTACTGGGGATCAAGCCAACAACCCAGCGTGTTCCCTAATCAGGAATTGAACCATGACCTCTTGATTTATGGGTGGACCCTCAACCATTGAGCCACACTGGCTGGGGCACAAGAGCAGCTTTATTTTTTTTTAAATATATATTTTATTGATTTTGTACAGAGAGGAAGAGAGAGAGATAGAGTTAGAAACATCGATGAGAGAGAGTCATCAATCAGCTGCCTCTTGCACACCCCCACTGGGGATATGCCCGCAACCAAGGTACATGCCCTTGACCGGAATCGAACCCGGGACCCTTCAGTCCGCAAGCTGACGCTCTATCCATTGAGCCAAACCGATTTCGGCACAAGAGCAGCTTTAAAGGCTTGTGTTGCCCCTCTGACTCGGTGAGTCTTTGGTGGGGCCCGGCACCTGACTGTATGAGAAGCACCCAATAATTCTGAAGCCCCATCCCCAGGGCAGCCCTGAGTGATAACCACTCAGGCTGCCTTGATCCTCCCCTTTGCTATTTTAAATATTGTGCTGTCTGAGCAGGGAAGACAGTGAGTAGCAAAGACCTAATCCCCGGATACATACATGTTCACAACACAGGGACACACCAGGAAAATTGAAAGGCAGAACCGACATAGCCAGTTTGGCTCAGTGGATAGAACACCAGCCTGGGAATGAAGGGTCCCAGGCTCCATTCCGGTTAAGGGCATGTACCTAGGTTGCTGGCTCCTCCCTGGCCAGGCTCTGGTCAGAAAGCACACAGGAGACAACCAATCGATTTGTTTCTTTCCATTTGATATTTCTTAGTCTTTCCTCTCTTTCTCTCTCTCTAAATATCAATGGAGAAATACCCCCGGGTGAGGATTTAACAAAAGCAGAATGGTCCTCAGGCTAACAGGTGGCAGCTCACCATCACAATGGCTGAGCTATTTAGGATAATGCTGACATCCCCTCCACTTCCACCAGTCCCTTCCCTCTCAGGATCCAGTGCGGACTCAGCACTCACCACCCTTGGTGCCGGAGGCGGGGTGCCCTTCAGCCCAGCCTGCCCTGGCACCGGCTTGGGGTGCTGTGTTCATTGGCCCCTGCCAGCCCACACCTGCTCCTACGTGCTCCTGCTCATGGCTTGCTCATGCCTTTATCTCATCTGTCCAATCGGACTGAAGGCTGAACCACATCTCCTAAGGTAACTAAATCACACAAGGCTTCTTCTGGAGGGAGGGGCATGTCAGGGAAATACACTTTCAGTTCGGTGGCTGCCCCACAGGCCTGGTTTCCAGGGAAACCACTTCTCTGATGTGACCACCTCTGCCAAGGTCCATGGCAGAGGGGCTGCCCTCAGTGCAGAGCCCTCCTGACCCACCCCAGGGCCCAGTCTACAGCGACTGCCCTTCTGGGACTTGGCAGCCTGTGTCTGCCACCTCACTGACAGACACAGAGACCCTTCCCCTGGGAAGATCAGCCATGGGAAGCAGAGCCACATGGGCCAGAGCACATTTTCAGGGCAAATCAAATTCTGAGTCCAAACCCCTTGACAGTACTTAAAACCAGCCTGGCTCCGTATTAGGCAAGAACAGGAGGCAAATGGACACCTGATTGAGGTGTTTTAAGATTTTTTTTACATTTTTACCCCCATTTTGTTTTAGCTTGCTGAGGACTACCTTTCCAAACAGGTTCAATACATCTGGTGTATGAAACCTAAAATCAGGACACTCACTAATGGGTGATGTAGTCTTTGAACTTTCCCTTGGTGGTGAGAGTCTGCCTCCTGGTTGCCATGGGGAGTGGGGGTCCACGGCTAAGCCCCACAAAGCCAGCCACAACCTACCTCGGGAATATGGGCCAGAATCTTCTTCCGGGTCTCCATGTCCAGCTGTTGAATTTTGTCAATAAACTCCCCTTTCCTGTCGCACTGCGGAGGTAACGCGTGTTAATGGAAGCATTCTGCAAGTGAGGCAACCTGGGCCCACCGCAGCCACGAACGTTTCCAAATGAACTGCCCACCGGCCCCTGGCTTCCTCCTTTATAACCAAGCATCTGTTCTCCCTCCCGTCCCTTAGACTGAGGTTTCTCTAGAAGTTGCTCTGAGCACCACAGAGGAATCACCAGGGGTACTTGTTTTCAAAAAGCCCATCAGGTTGAAAACCTGGGGTGAAGCACAGAAATCTGCACGTTAAACAAGCTCCAGTGACTTAAACCAGATAAGGGCAGGAGCTCCAGGGGGACAGCCTTCCTCTTCAAAGGGCCGGATGGTAGGAACACCTCAGAGTCTGCGGGCCATTTAGTCTCAGCTCTGCCCTTGTGCTGAGCCAGCAGCCAGAGATAATACATGAAGAATCCAGAGGGGCCCTGTGCCCATGAAAGTTTTTTCCAAAATCAGGGAGGGTCAGATGGGGCCCCAGGCTGCATGGAGTTTCTGATCTTTGGTCTACACATCCCTATGCTGGGGACAATGTGCTACGGGCACCCTGGGCTGAGGAATCCCACCAATGAGTGGTCCCTTCGCTCAGGAAGCCGGGATGTGTCATGTGGGACTGAGGGCAGCTTCCCTCCTACGTCACTCACTACGGGGGAGTTTATCCCCACAAACCCACACAAGATGGCAAAGGCAGGCCCCCTCCACCCTTGCCCAATCCCTACCTGGAAAGCACAGCCCAGCACCAGCACCAGCATTTTCTTCATCTGCTTCATACTCTTTGCTAAATCAAAAGAGCAACGTATTTTAGTAGACTCATCTCCTCATAAAATCTCACCAGTGACACACCACTCTGCTGTTGGGGGGGGAATCAGATAAGCTAAAAAAATCATTTCTCTACCGAGAGATTTCAACTTCGGTGTACTCCGCCGCCATCTGTTTTCTACGTATGGGCTTATGTATTATTTAAGCCAGATGAGAATTCTGTACATAGTGTTTGTGATCCTTTCCCACTCAAATATGTCATCAACATCTTCCCACGATAACCCATGACCACGATAACACCTCTTGTTAGTGTGAGCGGGAAGCAAGCCCAAGGGCAGAGAGGCGGCTCCGCAGGAAGTGCGGAGTGGCGCTGGGATGAGGCGCACACACCTTCACCTGTTCATCGTGCAGCATTGCAAATAGCCAAGCCCCAGACATGCAGCCCACATCCTGCACGTCCGGCCCGCCGCTGTGGGGACGCACGGGACTTGGGGGGAAAGTCTGTAAGGAGGATTCTCCCAAAGGTCTGGAGCCTCTGGGGGGACCTTGCCTAAGGCAGCAGCCCTGCCTTGACTTTTCGTAACAAGTCTGATCCCGGGTGTTTTGCTAGAATCTCTCTGTTTAGTCTTTAAAGGCCCGACCTTGTAGAAGCACATGCTTTCTCAAGGATGCTTACCTTGCTGATTGTATCTAGAGGTTCATTTTAGTTCCAGCTGTTATGACAATAAAAGCCAGAGGAGGCAGGCGAACAGGGTATTGGTGGCGATAGCCAAGTAGTGCCTTAGCCTCTCTTTCACAGAAGCTCGTGTTAGAGTCATCATTCCTCCGCTCAGGGTCTGCCTGCAGCCCCGGCACGCCCCTCCTCCTCCTGTCCCTCAGTGTCAGTGTTTGGCTGGAGGCTTCCGAAGAAAACCCCAGACAACATACAGACGGCACTTCTGATGGTCTCATACTTACTTTGCCCAAATTTACTCAACCAACTTCCTTCCAGAGGCTCAAGTTTTCAACGTTTTAATCTAAATGATGCTAAACAACATCTTAGTGGTTAGGTTCTTTTGTTTTTAGAAGAAAAAAGAGCAATTGATTTTTAAAAAATATTTTTAGAGGGAAGGGAGAGAAAGACAAATTAGATCTGAGAGAGAGAGAGAGACTGGCTGCCTCTTGCATGCCTCCTCCTGCTCACACCCTCCTTCCCCAACTTGAGAGAGAGTCTGAAACCCAGGCATGCCCTAACCAGGAATAAAACCAGCAACCTTTTTGGATGATGTCCAACCAACTGAACCATACAGGCCAGGGCTTAGAGCAGGGGTGGGGAATGTCCGGCCCAAGGGCCATATAAGGCCCCAAATCATTTGGCCTGGCCCTCCCAAAGCATTAGGAGTGAGTTAATCAAATGTCTGACCAAATAGAGCAGCAAATTTTTAAGTTGGTAATTTTGTATGGCCCAGGAATGATATCATACATACCCAAATGGCCCTAGGCAGAGAAAAGGTTCCCCACCCCTGGCTGCTGGTTTGTAAAGCAGATTCTTATTTACCTCTTTAGGGAAAACTCATCCTTTAAGCTCTTTGTACTGCCAAATTGCCAGGCAGAAAGGTTTTTACCATTGCACTGTCTCACAACCAACATATGATAAGCCCAACTCCCCAGACACAGACCAACACTATCATACTGCTCTTCTCAGCTCTGCCAATAGGCAGGACCAAAAAAAAAAAAAAAAAAAAAAAATCACACTTCATCACTTCACACTGTCTCCTGGATTAAGCATCTTCATGTGCTTATGAGTGCCGGCCACTTAGATCAACAGCGTCAGAATACTGGGCTGTAGACCTGGCTGGTTACCAGGAACAGTATGACCCGCCAAGCTGTACCCTGCCTCAGTTCCCATCTCTGAAACGGTACAGCTGGCCTGGTTATGTGCAGAGTGGCTTTGGGGGGGGGGGGAAAGTTATATAGTTTTACAGCTTTCTCATCATATCCTGTTCTACTTGGGGAGAAGGAACATGCCAGAAAAAGCATTGTTTTTGAAAGACTTACCCACGCCCCTTGCACTGTGCTAAATGGCCTAAGGTGCTACCAACGACCCTGGGATGAAGAAAACAAACTCGTGTCCCAAGAATGAGTGCTGGGCTTTACTTCAGATCCTGGGCTGTAAGGTGTGTATGGAGTAATAGGTGACCTCGTCCTAATAGCTCTCAAATGAGAAATAGCTAAAAACCACCTTTCCTGCAATGAAGACACTACGGTTGAGTCTCAGATCTGGGAGCTGGACATTCACTGACCTAAACAGCACTCTCCTTGCCGCCTCCCAGCCTGAAGGAGGGCGGGAGGGGTGAGGGCAGGACCACAGGGCCCCCATGGACCATGCAGATCCCACTCTTAACAACATGCTCAGTAAGGGCGGGTGCTGCAGAGCCATCCACCACAGACAAAGACGCCCCTTTGCTAATAAGTGTAGAACTTCTTCAATGTTTAAAAGGGAATAATTTCAAAGTCTTATGATTGTTATTTCACTTGAGGCATTTCATTTGGCCCCAAGGGCTCCAATCCATAGTCATTCATAAAAATAATCACCACCCTGACTCACTTCTCTATTCATGCTGAGCTGATGATCAACAACATTTCAGTTTTGATTAAAAATATAAGGGAATGAGCATGGGAGTGTAAAAGCCTCCAATCAGCTCCACCAAAACCTTTCCATGGCCACAGTGCTCTCGCCCTCCAGCCCATGTGCCCATGTGACCGTCCCCTCCCCCAATGGGTGCCCAGATGACAGGCAAGTGCCTCCTGTAGGCCCTTTGGTGGGTATTAGAGGCACAGACCCTCTCAGCCATCGCCAGCTCCTCTTCCTGCAGCGATTCACCTCCCCCAGGCTTGTATATGGTGCTGTAGCCAGCAGAGAGCTGACACCCAGAGAGAAAGTGTTTGGAGGGCATGGAGCAGCAGACACAGAAGGCAGACTTCATACATAAAATCTTGATGTTCACGGCAGATTGTCTAAGTGTACCATACTTTGAAATAACTCCAGCAGCTCTGAGGGTCCATATTCCCAACCACAGCAGAGGAAAACAGCATTAAAAATGGAGACACATGTGGGATAGGCCCACTGCTCCACTACTAATAGCAAGAGCATAAGCAAGGAGGAGACTAGAAACCCTGTACACACACACACACACACACACACACACACACACACAGATACACATGAGATCAATCTACAGTCTGAGGTGGCTCAATCAAAGAGCGAAGAGCTCCACTCCATCAGCACTGGAAATTACACACATGAAAACCATCATTCATTCATTCATTCCCACCCATCAGACATAAAACAACAACAACAACAAAAAAAAACACAACAAAACACACACACACACACACACACACACACAAACAACAACAACAACACACACACACACACACACACACACAAAAAAAAAACCCCAAAACAACCCACAAACACAAAATCTGATCCAGAGCACTGTTAGAAAAGTATGGAATTCCTGTTAGCTAAGTTTTGTTAACGAGGGGGAGGGGGGTATGTGAGAAAAGTGTACAGGTAGAAAATTTTAGAAAAATCTTCATGGAAAAAATGATTTAAAATAAGCTTGGGGCCGAAACCGGTTTGGCTCAATGGATAGAGCGTCGACTTGGGGACTGAAAGGTCCCGGGTTCGATTCCGGTCAAGGGCATGTACCTTGGTTGCAGGCATATCCCCAGTGGGGGGTGTGCAAGAGGCAGCTGATTGATGATGACTCTCTCTCATCGATGTTTCTAACTCTCTATCTCTCTCCCTTCCTCTCTGTACAAAATCAATAAAATATATTTAAAAAATAAATAAATAAAAAATAAGCTTGGGGGGCAATCAACAGGGCATTAGGAGATTCAGGTGGAGCAGTGCTGTTTGTTCTCACCAGGGTGAGTGAATAAACACATGTGTTGCAAACAAAGGCATCCTGTGACTGTTTTCCTACACAGATTCCAACGAAACTTATAGGGACCGGGAGCGGGAGCGGGAGCGAGAAGCAGCAGTTCTCTCATTTTTGGGGGAGGCTGATACCCAATTTCTCTCAGGATTTCAGAAGTAACAAAAACTGGTATTTTCATAAATCTACCAGACTGTGGGTTTTGAATAGTTTCAAACACACAGAAGATTCTCTAGTGTAGGGGTGTCGAACTCAATCTGAGAAGGGGTCAAATCTAAAATCCAGCCTAAATCGCGGGCCGAATGGTTTACTGAACAGTCATAAACTGACAATGTCATAAACTGACAGCGGAGTGCAGTGATGACAGCGCGGTGCGGGCCACATTGCAAGGCCTGGCGGGCTGGATTTGGCCCGCGGGCCTTGTGTTTGACATATGTGCTCTAGTGGGTCCACACCAGCGAGACTGGCTCAGTGACAGTTAAGCAGGCAAAGAAGAAACAAACCTACAGAGAGCTCCCTTCCAGGCACCCATGTGTTCTGGCTGCTGCGAGCTTTGTCTTAATCAACACAGCCCTCTGGCTCAGACCAAGAACACCAACAATGCACAAACGCTGGAGAGCGCCCCGGGAACCTGGAAGAAGGGCCTCTAGTCTGCAGTGAGGTCAGGCAAGGCTTCTTAAAGGACCTGACCTCTTCTGGGTGAGGGGCGGGGTTAGGACACAGTGAGGGAGAGCCTGCAGGCACAGGAACAGCATGTGCAAAGGCCCAGAGGTGAGAGAACATGTGCTTGTCCCAGAGCCCTGGTGCAGGCAGACACACAGGATGTGGCGGGAGGAGATCCGCAGCCTGTTTGTCCCCCCAGGGAGCCACCTGACAAGCATGAATTCACTCTGACTTTCTGGAAGATGCCCAGGAGCACATTTCATTTGTTCTTTCAAGGTCACAGCGAGTGTCCAATTCTAGGACTTGCCCTCTCGGGCCTCAGGGAGCAGTGGCAGACATGCCAGGACTTCCTGGTGAGACTCACAGCAGACTGACAAGGGCATTTCAGGGTCCCCGGGGAAGAGAGATGCGAGTTCCTCACAGATTCTTCCTTTCTTAGCAAAAGGCCCCCACCCTGTGAAGGTGGCCCTGACTCCACATTTACTGAGGAGGAGAGACCCCCGAGAGGCCACATATGACTCATCCCCTAAGCCCACTGAACCTGGGGCCTTGCTTCATGCCCAGAGGAACAAACCCATCTTTAATATCTCACCGGGATGTTCAGGAGTTTTCAGTGCTGGCTCCAAGCTGGCAGCCAGAGCTCTGTGTCCAGCAGCTGCCTAGAGCCGCTGGCCAAGCCCCTGGGGGGGCGGGGGGTTTCACTCACCAGACAGCGGGTCTTTGCCAATCATCAAAACATCTGGTAAGGTCATTACAATTAGTTGCTTGAGAACTTCCTACAGAAACAAAGAGGAAAGATACTACTGAGAACAGGAAAGGAAATAAAGAATGACTAACAACATGACAGCTTATCAAGTCACTGGGTGAGTGCAGCCACTGCACAGTAACTGGGAACATGCTGTGTAAGAGGAA
This sequence comes from Pipistrellus hanaki, assembly GCF_964339955.1. Classification (NCBI taxonomy): domain Eukaryota; kingdom Metazoa; phylum Chordata; class Mammalia; order Chiroptera; family Vespertilionidae; genus Pipistrellus; species Pipistrellus hanaki. The sequence continues at coordinate 55,530,413 of NC_140514.1, forward strand.
GGAATAGTTAGGATGTAAATAAATGTGAAAAGCCAGAGCTACCTGTACTTCTGCCCTCATCATCTTACCTAATAAAAGAGTAATATGCAAATTAACCATCACTCCACTCCACTAGCCACACCCACCAGCCAATCAGAGCACATATGCAAATCAACCCCAACCAAGATGGCGAGGCCCATAGTGGCCAGTGGTTGGATGGGAGACACAAACCTGCAGGGGGCAGGCAACCAGCAGCCCCCAGATTGGAGACACAAACCCGCATGGGGCAGACACCCAGCAGTCCCAAACCCTGCCATCCTGGACCTGGGCTGGGGAAGGAGTGCATTGGAGACACAAACCCGCAGGCCTGGCACCTAGCAGCCCCAAGGCCTGAGGTGGAGGCGTTGGGGCTGCTGTGGGGGAGAAGGGGGCAGCGGAGACACAAACCTGCAAGAAACCTGTGGAAAGGGAGATAAACTATCATAATTTTATCTCCCTTTCCACAAGATGAGAAAACTGCCCCTGCATTATTTAGTGATGTGGCCCACACCTTTCTACAAACACAGGGCATGTTATGACCAGTTCTAGGAAGGTCTGGTCAGAATACCATCTCCAGGGAGTAATGCTACTGTGGCACATCATCTCAGAGAGGAAACAAGCTTTTGTTGGGTTTATTCTGAAGGTCAGAGAGCATACCACCCCAACATATGCCGTGTTGTTATATTGATGATCTTGAGCTGCAGATGCTTGAAAAACAGCAAATGCATGCAGAGGATTTCACTGAAGTCTCCTGATCTGCCTAAAATCGGACCCCGAAAAAGGAGCTTAAATATCATAGGTCCCCTTGACGGGAGAAGTGTCATCAGGCAGAGAAGACTGACTCCTGTCACAGGACAGGAGAGTAGCAGTTGACATAACACCCAAACTTTGTTACAAACTATTTCCCCTCACTCCCGTTCACCTTTCCTAAAAATCACTTGCTCTCCTCTATGAGGCCTACATCTCCCGTCCCCTTTCCTAGGAAGAAGGTATTTAAATCTGCATTCTAAGCCACCTTGGGGAGTTACTCATTTTCCCTGGGATCTCCCACATATATACAAGGTACAATGTTAACGAACTTTAGTTTTTCTCTTAGTGATCTGTCTTTCACTACAAGGGCCTCCACTAAGAACTCAGAAAGGTAGAGGAAAACTAATTTTCTTCCTCCATAATTCTATCTCAGGAAATCAAGTCCGGAGCTGAACAATGAGGTTGGCTCAAGTACCAAGCAATCCTGGCTGATGGGAGGGAAGCTTCTAGGGAGAAATCAATGATATTGGCATCAAAGTGGCATGTTTGCTGGTGGGAGTTTAAAGTGGTTCAACCTTTTTGGAGGATGATTTGGCAAATTCAGTAGAAATGCTCAAGGTATATCCAAGAGTCTTCTTCTAGGAATCACATCTGCTAAGATAAAGCACAAGCACATAAGCCCTGATCAGAACCCAGGATGCTACTGTGGGCTCCCCTTCCAAGATAGGAAAACCTGGGAACAACCTGCATTTTTAGGACAAGGTAGCATCTATACTAATAAAAGGGTAATATGCTAATTAGACTGAACATCTTCAGGATGACCTTCCGGATGTCATTCCCTACATCCTTCCCGACAAAGCCATGTTGGCAGGGCCAAGGCAGAGGAGGTTAGAGGTGATCAGGCAACAGGGGAGAGCAGTTAGAGGGACCAGGCCAGCAGGGGAGAGCAGTTAGGGCAAACAGGCTATCTGGAGAGAGCAGTTAGGGTATCAGGCTGGCAGACAGGTGAGTGGTTAGGAGCCAGAGGTCCTGAGGGGTCCCAGATTGGAGAGAGTGCAGGCCGAGCTGAGGGGACCCCCTTCCCATACATGAATTTCGTGTACCAGGCTTCTAGTAATCAAATAAACATTATGTCTGCATATGTGCAGACACCTTGGGAAGAATAAGATACATTACATGCCAGGAGAGCAGCATCAGGTGTGAGTGTCTTTTTGAATTTTTTAAAGTATGTTTTTATTGATTTCACAGAGGCAGAGGGAGGGCTGGGGAGAGAAATATCAATGATGAGAGAGAACCATCCATAGGCTGCCTCATCCACTCCCCCTACTGGGGGACTGAGCCCCAACCCCTGCATGAGCCCCGACTGGGAAGCCAACCATGACCTCCTGGTTCAGTGGTTGATGCTCAACCACCGAGACACAGCAGCTGGGCTGTGAGTGTCTTTTGAAAAGATTTCTTTATTTTCATGGTATGATTTGCTGGTGCAACTAAAGAATGAAAATTAGAGATGCTGCGGGGTCTCTATGGGATGATTCAGGATGCTGTGTCAGCAGGTCTTCAGAGACTTTTCTCCTTTACAGCAGCGCCCTCCCTGGGAGAGGGATAGATCACAGCTACACTGCACCCCTTAGAGAGGTGGCTCTGGAATGGAGCTGCCTTCACAGAAGGGTTTTGAAAGCAGGCCCAGGCACCAGCCCCGGGTCTGGGGGTCTCAACCAGCCCTCCTTGGAGTGTGCAGCTCACCCTGACCCTCCACTGCGTTCCCCAGAGCGCCACCAGGGGAACAGTTGGTCTTCCCTGTCCGGAAGGGCCTTGCTGTTTACGAATCAGAAGATAGAAACCCAATTTTTCAGAAGACAAGTAAGGGGGTAGGTTTCACAGGTATTCTTGGCCTTAGACAGTGGTCGCTAGAGACATTTCTCATCAACAAAGCTCTTCTTATTCCTTTTAAAAAATGTTTCCAACTTTTTTCAGGAGTCGCTCTATTGCATAACTCGCTGAATGTCTGCATTCAATGTCCTGCCAGCTAGCAGTGATGAAGAAAAGGGGGACCATAACACCATGAGCCCAATACGTGGGGAGGGGTTTGGGATGGAAATGGGGGGATGAGGACAATTATGTGATACCATAATCAATAAAGAAATTTAAAAATAATAATAATAAAAAGTAAAAACACAAAACAAAACAAAAAAAAAAACCCACTCTCTCTGAATCCTCACATTAGAATGGGCCTAGGCAGGCAGGCCAGGAGTTGCAGCGCCATCAAACATTCAAACATTTATGCACTGACTTTATCCTCCCGTCTTGTCATCTCTCTGTGGCTCCTGTCCACACCAGAACTTGGGGAAAGGGATGCTACGCCATGAGGCATACCCACTCCCAACACATCAGGCCCCTCTCCACTCAGTGTTGAGAGTGCTTCTTGGCCATCTGGGGTCCCATGTCACCCCATCAGAGGTGACTAACATTTTCTTAACCATGTCTATGTTCCTCCAACAATGTCAGACTATTTCCTTCTATTCTTGGAAGTGAACTTTCCACTTTTTAAACTGAGTGTGCACATTTCTAAAGAAAATTCCAATGTTTATTCGTCATCCCCATGCTCATCCAATACAACTGCCACACAGAGCTGACAGGTCTCAAAAAGAAGGCGAAATGGGGAAAAGGTGCAAGCAGTGTATGGAAGTTTTATCTAAAGACATCACACAAAGTAATGCTAGTGTGTGTGCATGTGTATGTATACAGTGACACACACATGCACACATACGGGCACACCTGACAAGAGTATAAAAATTTGAACTGATACCCAGCAAATTGGTGACAGCAGTTATCTCCAGGGAAGGAGGAAAGGATAATTGGACTCAGTAGAGGCATCCTGGGGACTTCTATCAGAAAAAAAAATATATTTCCTTTTATTAAAAAAAACATATTTGAATTGATTTCAGAGAGGAAGGCAGAGGAAGAGATAGATAGAAACATCAATGATGAGAGAGAATCATTGATTGGCTGCCTCCTGCATGCCCCCAACAAGAAAACAAGCCCTCAACCCAGGCATGAGCCTTGACTGAGAATCGAATAGTGACCTTCTGGTTAATAGGTTTTTCTCTCAACTATTGAGCCCCACCTACCAGGCAAAGAATTTATTTCTTTAAAGAAAATCACATCTATAATCTATAATAATAAAAGGGTAATATGCTAATTAGACCATACATCCTTCCGGACGAAGCTGGGGCTGGAAGGAAGCCATCCAGGTCCCAGATGCCAGAGGGAAGGCAGGTGCTGGCAGCAGGAAGGAAGGCCTACCATTCCAAGAATTTCCGTGCATCGGGCCTCCAGGATGTTCACATTCATTGAAAAAAGGATACTCGGGTGTTCATTATAAACACTGGTACTGTTTGATTTTTAACTTTTCAAAGCAATGGCGGTAAGAAGGGATTACAGAATATCACACAACCCCAGACTACTTTTTCTGCTGTTTCCTCGGAGACATAAAACAATATTGGGGTCTGCAGCGCCTTCTAACCAAGGTTAGAGTTCAGAAGGAAGAAGCCAAGTTCAAGAAATCATAAACCACACTTCCTGGAGGTGCTCTTAACTGGAAAACCAGTGTATGTGGTCGCTGGCCATCATGGGATGTGGAATATCGGGCCCAGGCCCATCCTCTGCTTGACAGATGGGAACTCAGAGGCCCAGAGAAGGAAAGCACCTGAGGGGAGGAGCTTGGAGAACCTCAGCAAAGCACCTGAGGGGAGGAGCTTGGAGAACCTCAGCAAACCTCCCATTTCAGAGTCGGTCCTGCAGGTGGGTCCCTACATCCATCTAAGGGTCCAGGTGTCAGGATCGAGGTCCCTACGTGGACTCAAAACAAAAATGTACATGTCCATCAACAGACACGGGATGTATCCAGCCGCTGACTGAGGGCCCCCCCACCATGCAGCCAGAGAAGCCTCAGCAGCTTCTCATGACGAGGCCCTGACTGCCCCGAGGAAGGGCCACATCGCAGGCGTCCAGGGCAGGGAGCGGCGGTGGACACAATGCTCAGCCCAAAGAACAAACAGGCGTCCGCTATTTGTTGCACGCGGAACTCCCCCTGCACTGGCCTTCTTTTCCTACTGGCTCCATCATGGGGTGAACTTGTGCTTCATGTAAGGACTCCAGTCTGATGTAAAAAATGAACCACTGCGCCCCAACATTTAGTTTGAAAAGACTCGGGTGAAAAAGAGCTTGGCTGTTGAGCAAGTACACAAGGGCTGTGTGGCACTGACGCAAAGCTGACCCGCAGGCAGCGGGAGGCAGCATGCGGCTCTGCTCCAGGCTCAGCTTTCCTCCAGGCCTCTCACCCGTGGGGGTGTCTGTGCTGGAGCTGGTGCCCCCTGGCCCCCACCAGCCTTTCTCCTTTAAAAGCAGAGACTGAGTGCGGCCTTCTCCCAAGGCCCTGTCTCTTCCCGGCAACTCCCTCACTGAGCCCTCGGTCACCTGGGCATCACTGCCCGCCTCTCAGGGCTGCCGGGCCCGCCTTCCTGCCCCAGAGCAGCTGAGCCATGTGTCTGCTGTCTGATGCAGAGGAGTCACTGGGGAGAACGGAGCTCTCGGCCCCAGGAGAACTAGGGGAAGGTGCTCCTTCCCTACATCACTCCGCGTGCTCTGTAGCCCGGGGTTCCCGTGGGAGGGCGCGTCAGCATCCCCACAGGCTTGCTCAGAAGGAGGCAGGACCTCCACAGCAGGTCTTGGGGGGTCTGTTTAGAGACGCAGACCCAGATGGTTGCTGACAAGTTCCCGGGTGTTGTTCCTGCTGGGCTTGGAACCCCCTTTGAGAACCATCGCTCCAGCCAACTCATTCCCAGTGAGACAGGAAGTACATAAGACTCAACATCCGGAACTTCTGAAAATACAGAATCCTGGCCCCAACCCCAGAGGCCACCAAGCAGCAGGCCAGGAGGAGGCCGGAGACCCTGGCTGAACACTGGCGCCCAGTCTGAGCCTGGCCATGCTGCTTCTCACCCTCCTGTCCTCTGAAAAAGGTCAAGGAAAAGTCTCCCCAGGTTTTCAGAGGCAAAACTTGAGCTTCTTAAATAGCTGGACCTGTTCAAGAGAGGCCGCTGGTATTCCCAAGTGCCTGCCCTGATGCCTCAGAAGAGGACAGCCAGGGTGGCAGAAGAGTTGCCTGGCAAACAAGACCCGGGCTGGCTTCTGTGACTTTGCATGTCTCGCTGAAAAGCCAGGGGCAGAGGGATCCCACTCTCCATGGGGGTGACCTCTCACCCTCCCTGGTCAGAGTAAGGAATGACTGTCTGGCTTGGTCCAAGCCCTCACAACAAGGGGACACTGGGTGGTACTTCTGTTGGAAAACTTTCTTGACTGTCGCTTCACAACAATGAGAGGTTATGCTCACGCTGTCATGTCAGGAGGGAGGGAAAAAGGCAGAACATGAAAGGCAGGGTGTGAAACACAAGTCCCCACGCAAACACTGGGAGGAAACACTAGAACTGCTCACAGTGACTGTCTTTCAGTGGTGGGATTCTGGGTGGTTCTTATTCTACGTGTTTTCCTAGCTGTTTGTAAAAAGCACATATTACTTATATGACCAGAACTTAACTTTATTTTCCAATGAATGAGAAGGAAATACACAGCACAACCCTGCCCGCACCTACCTGTGTCAGCCCAGAGGCAAGTGCCTGCGGCTTTCTCCACGTGAGCAGGTCTGAGGCAGGGGTGCCCTGCGGCCCTTAGCAAGTGCTGCAGCAAATATTTACTCTGGGCCCCGGGGCTGAGGCTGCCCCGCACCCCTGCCTGCCCTCAAAGGCTGCCAGTGCAGAAGCCGGGCCAGGAGACAGGTCCTTCCTTCTCCCTGCGATCCTCTCTGGGCCCTGAGGGTGGACTGGCCGTCTTTTCCTTCCTGGGATGGTTCAGTGTTCTGGAGCGCTACCCGGTGCCCAAGAGCAGCAAACTGCCTGCAATTCCACATGGCCCAGCCCCTTGGCCAGTCCAGAGCTGCAGACAGGGCAGCGGACCGCCATCAGCTGCACTCTCCTGGGCCAGCGAGACCAGGGAAGGCATGCGCATGGCCACATAGCTTGCCCCAGAGCCTGCCTGCTCCCTGCTGCTCACAGAGAGCCTCAGAAACCTCCCCTCCCCCCCCCCCAAGGCCTTCATCGCTGCCACAGGGAGAGGTGACGCCCTGAGGTGGGAGGCCTGCCTGTCAAGGGTCCCACGTTGGCATCTCTGTGGCTTTGATTCCTGTTGAACCAGGACAACAGGCCTCCATCCCAGCAACTGGGGCAAGTGCTGCCGGTGACAGATGTGGACAGGGCCGCCTCCACCTCAACGGCCGTTCCCCGTCTCCTGCCCATAACCCTCCCGACGGGAAACTCAGCTGCGCATCACTCCACTCAGGTGCTATTTCCTCCAAGAAGACTCCCAGCTGCTCCCACGCAGCCTGAGTTAGGAGACCTGTCCGTTGAACTGTTGGCACCATCTGCCGCCCTGGCACTTAGCACACAGCATCAAAAGCACCGGCTTACCATGAATGGTGCCTGCAGCCAGGAACCAAGGTCCCTCAAAACCAGACCCGAGTTCAATGGCAGCATCACCCCCTGTCCGTTGCTGTCACAAGAGCAGCACTAGCTGAAACCCACCAGCCTACAGCATGCCTGGGCCTGAGTGTGGCTCCCCTCAGACCAAGAAACAAGGTCACTTCAGCCCCATGATCTGAGCTCCCCCAGGCCCAGCCCAGAGGCTGCTCAGAGTCATGGTGCTGTGTTGCCAACAGGCCATGGAATGAGCACAGCTTCGAGCTGGGATCAGGGCCAGGGGCAGAGTCTGCCCAAGATCTCAGTGAAACCACAGAATAAACACATGTTGGACAGTGGGTGTTTCTTCAACATATATATATCTCATTTATTTCAGAGTGGAAGAGATAGAAACATCAAAGATGAGAGAAAATCATTCCTCGACTGCCTTTGTATGCCCCAACTGGAGACTGAGCCTACAACCTGAGCCACACAAGCTGGGCCGGGGAGTGGTTCTTAAACCACATTCCCTGAAGTCCCAGGAACTCACAGAGATGCCCTGGAAGGAAAGGTGGGGACTGAGCAGAGGACACTATGGTCCCCCAGCCCCCAATCAATCAGAGTTATGGGGCTTCACCGGAGATCTTAAGAAAACTCATATGGGGACACAAGTTTCAGTGCTCAGAAGAAGTGTGAAAACCAGGGCCCAGGTAGCAGGTTCAGTCCATGTGGCGTCTGTCCTGGTCCTATAGACCATAAAGATCAGAGACTTCACCCCACCTTCCCAAGGCCTGGGTGGGGATTTTTTTATTTTTTTAATATATTTTATTGATTTTGTACAAAGAAGAAGGAAGAGAGATAGTTAGAAACATCGATGAGAGAGAGTTATCGATCAGCTGCCTCTTGCACCCCCCCCCCCCACTGGGGATATGCCCACAACCAAGGTACATGCCCTTTACCGGAATCGAACCCGGGACCCCAAGCCGACACTCTACCCATTGAGCCAAACGGGGTTCGGCTGGGTGGGGATTTTAACAGCCCTTCGCCATCAGGTCCTCCTGCATGGACTATCTGAATGAGATACTGTGAGCATGACAAGTGGACACTCTGCACGCTGAACTCCAGTGCTGCCGTCCACACCCTGGGGGCTCGTCCATTACAGTCCTGACCCAACATAACCCTCTGTGGTCCCATACCACCTTCAGCCCCTTGAAGTGCTGCTGTACAAAGACTTGCTGAGCTGCGGACAATAACCAGGTCAGCGTGCCCCTCCCAGAACCCATTCCAGCCACTCTCCACCAGACTGGTGCTTGGGGCCACAGTGGCGACTCATCTCTGGGGCCCTCACAGCACCAGACCCAATGCCATGCACACAGCTCAAAGGACATCGGCTGGACAAGTAAAGCAATGCAACCTCTGTCCCTTCTCACAATGCAGGGGGAGGGGGTAAAGGGTGCAAGTGAGAAAGCCCAAGTGTCAGCGAGCAGCTGCCTCACCGTGAACACCATTTCCTCTGGGCTTCCTGCAGGAAACCTTTGGAGTGAGGACATTGCCAGGAGCACGGACGTCCTAGGAACAGAGGCCGCCCTTACCTGGTAGAAGGTCTTGATGTGTCTGACCAGGATGCTCAAGTTCTCAATGCGAAGGTTCACATCGTTGTTCACGTGCTGGTGGAAGCGCTGATTAGGCCTGGGGTCTCTAGGGGAGGAAACAGGAGACTGGAAACAGAATCTCCCAGCATTTGCCTCACCTCCCTTTCCAGCGCTGAGCAGCCCTCTCTGAGCCCAGGTCAGTGTGAGGCTGAAACCAGTGTGCTCCACTCAAACCCAAAATCTTCATCTGCCGAGCCATGGACCTTAGACAGTACACATCCCTCCCAACTATAAGACAAGCCCTCCTCAGGCCCTTAATCAATGTCATTTCCACTCCCACTCCCAGCAGTTCCCACAAACCACCACCAAATGCAGGGCAGACCCAAAAGGTTACACGGTATGAAAATCGACAACCCACCCCACAATATAGTTAAAGATTAAGAGAGTTAGGAACTGAACACGCCAAAATATATGAACCATCAATAAAGAAAAAGTAGAAACATGGCACATTTTCTGACTTAAATCAATAAAAATCATTAATGTTCTACTTCACACGGGTTCCCCTCCTCTGTCACCAGCCTGGGTCTCGGGATGGTCCTGAGATTTTACATTCTAGGGACACAATTCCACCTGGACAAGCCGACATCATGGGTCTGTGACACTATATGGTGTACAACGCCACCTAGGAGCCATGCTAACAGGAGAGACTCAAGCAATTCATGAGGGAACCCCCAAAGCCTATTGACTTCCACTCTCCAGCAAAAGTCAAATCTGGTCATGATAAAACCAGAATTCTCAATCAAGTGGCTTATATAATAACTTCACTCACTGATATGTGTTCAGTGTATTTCTCAGAATTCTCAGGTTCAAAACAGGGTTTCCTATCTGAATAGACTCAACAAGAGGCCTCAGCTGCCACCTCTCCTGCTTTTCATAACCAAGCCCTCCCCCACAGTTACTGACCCAGCACACAGGGAGGGTGAAGATTCAAAGGAGGGCTGTCTTCATGGGTTCATGAGGGCGCTGAGCCTCCTGGGAGCCGGTCTGATGGGAGAGAGGCAGGCCTCTTCCTCTTTCCGCAGTAACCTGCCCCCTCCATAATGAAGGGGCGATTGGAGAGTTATGGAAATCGATCTCAATGCCATTTGGCTCATTTGAAGCCAATAATTAATACAAAATTGACAAATAGGAAAGAAATCTATAAGTCAACATTTCAAATGTCACTGAAAGTACAATTTAAAACCCACCACCACCATCACCACAAGGTGTTTGCAATTCAACCGGGACACCAGCAGCTGAGGTGGAGAGGAGGACACCTTGGCTGGGGCTGGGAAGCCCCGACTGCCCTTTTGGGAGCAGGAGTGAATGTCTGCAGAAAGTCTGTGAATGAGATACCATGTCTGCCAAGACCGAACTGAAATCTTTCCCTGGCAAAGGAAGGCCCGATTACGTCACATGGGACCTCCCCAGGAGAGGCAGCAGCCAACGGGCCTCAGCACACAGGGACGCTCGCTGCACCTGAAAAGCACTCCAAGCACTGGAGTAGGGGCCTGGGTCTGACCCTCTGCTTCTCCCACCAGCTCTGAAGGCAGCACTAGCAGAAACTACGCTCCACAAGAGCCCTGGCATTTAGTACCTGAGCAATCAGACTAATTATCCTGATCATTAACCAATACTCCCTCCTTTAAGGCTCTCAGGGCAGAGAAAGGCTATTAGGAACCAAATCCAAACAAGACAGCTAAGGAAAGTCTATCCCACTCTGCTCAGGATGGGAACCCCTTCTCTCCTGCTGTGGGAAAAACAGAGCAACTGCTGATTCCAACCTGGGCCAAATAAAAATGGTGTCCACTCCCACAAGTACATGCACACCAGCACAGGCATGTGGGCACACAGGCACACATGTGTGCACGCCCCCCACCCCCACACACACCCAGTTCTGGGCCTCACTCTAATGACAATGATGATGGACATTTGTTGGACATTTTCTGTACACGTGATCTTTTTTAATCCTTCCAGGTCTGTGAAATTCCATCCCTTATTACAGATAAGGAAATGGAGGCGTAGAGAGTTTAAGGAATTTGCCCAAAGTAATAAACTAGTAAGTTGTAGAAGGGGATTAGAACTTGCCTGCCTGATGCTAGAGTCAAAGCTCTTAGATGATTTTTCTCACAAGTCAGTGAGAAATGTGTGCAACGTGAATGAGACCCTCCTTTCCCCTGGGGTCCAGTGGGTACCGAGATTCTGCCTTTACAGAGGAGCCATTCCGCAAGTTTCCCTGCATCTCCACCCACGCCCCTCAAGGCCTCACTTTCATTCAGCGATTCTCTAGGCCAGGGCTCCCCGGAAAGCTGAGCTCACAGGGCTTTCCTGCAGCCCTCCTGTCACTGGGAGGCCAGGGCTCAGAGACCGCAGCCTTCCTCGGTTGCCCAGGTGCGGGCACCTGAGCCCCTGCCAGCCTCCTGGTGGCTCTGAGGTGTTAGGTAACACGCCCCTTATCTGGGCCCCAGCAAGCCAGTTAGCATATTGCTGCTCTTTCCTCAGGTCCTATCAGCCTGGGGGGAGTTGATCCAAACAGGTGAACAGCACGCAGTTGGAGCTCCCAGAATGGACAGTAAAGCAGAACAGCCTTCCCTGCTGGTGAGTTACATTTCTCCACTTGGCAGGAGTGAAAACACAGGCTTAGCTTCAGTGTTGTGTCGGATGTGGGGATAGGACTTGGGTCCCAGAGTCCAGTTCTGTCCTAGAACTCACTGGGAGAAGGCTAACGCTGTGAGTTATAATCTAGGAGACTAAGAATGTGGGAGAAAGACTGAAGAAACAAAAACAATTATTACTGGCTGCCTCAAGTCCTTCCTGGATCAGGAGGGTATACACATGAGTGAGTAACTGACACTAACACCTTTCAAGTTGCAGGCGCTGTGCTACATGCTCACACATCATCGCATCTAATCCTCACTACCATCTCTTAAGGGGGGCAGGGCACTTCCCATTTCATAGATGAGCAAACTGAGGTGGTGAGTGCCACACCCCGCATCAGGCAGCCAGGATGAGATACCTGGACTTCAGTCCCCGCTGGCTCCCTACGTGTGGACATGGGCTGGGTTTTTTTTTTTTTTTTTTTTTAAATTATTATTATTTTATTTTTTTTTATTTGAGGGGATTTCATGCATATATCATAAGTTACATCTTGATGTTTTTAAAATTAAACATACTCCAGTCATTAGGTAGGAAACCTCTACCCCTCCCAGTTCTCCTGCACCCTTTTCCAGTCAATCCCCACCCCCACTACTTGCCAGGACCTGTCTATGCCTCGGGACAATCCATGAAAACTCATTTTCATCAGTGTTCTCAGAGAAGTGCTGCCAAAGCTAACAGATTTGTCATTTATATTAAGCAAACACAGGGTTGGTAAGATCGGTAAGATTGATAGGGCTTTTGAAAAAAAACAAACATTAGAAATGAAACTTCTACCTCTCCCACAGCCTGATAGCACATGACGTATTAAAACAAAAGGAGCTATGTTCTTGGGAAATTTCTCAAAACAGATCTTTTTAGGTAAGTCTACTTAAACCACTTTCTTTTTTAAAATTTAAAAAATATATATATTTTATTTATTTTTTACAGAGAGGAAGGGAGAGGGATAGAGAGTTAGAAACATCAGTGGCAGAGAAACATCCATCAGCTGCCTCCTGCACACCCCTTACTGGGGATGTGCCTGCAACTAAGGTACATGCCCTTGACCGGAATCGAACCTGGGACCCCTCAGTCTGCAAGCCGATGCTCTATCCACTGACCCAAACTGGTAGGACTAAATCACTTTCTGAATATGCCAAAGCTAACTCCTCCTGCGTGTGCCACAAATGAAGCTGATTCTCATTAGCCAAAGGGTTTATGCCCAAGTCGGACAGCTTAGTTGCAGGTGAGAAGGTGAGCATAAGGGGCTGGTCCACAGAGAACGCTAGGATGTTCCCTTTCCTTCAAGTGCCCGAGAACCACACCGACACTAAGTTCCAACCTCTCTCCTGCCATCTCTGAGTTAAGAACAGTCAGAGTAGGAGCCTCCGTGGGGCGGGCTGTCAGTCAGACAGGCTCTGCAGAATTCAGCAGCAGGAGAGGATGTGGCCCCCAGGCCCTGTTTCAGAGGCTCCAGGTCAGTCCCTCAGCATTCTGACGCCCTGTGCCTCTCCTCACACAGTGGCTTTCAATCCAGGACCTGAGAAGCCACTCACTATGGAGCAACTGAACGTGGAAGATGAGTGAAAGATCTCAGAAACAGGGCCCTACCCAGGAGTGAACCCTCAGTCACTCTCACTGCTCCCGACCCACCGACACTTCCTGTGGCCAGACACTGTCCGTTACAGTTCCATGACCCCCAAGTTCTAATTTTAAATTTCATTGTTTAAACCACATTAATACTTGAGTTCGAAGTTAACTGAACCATCTACACCAAGTGCTTGATAGTCCTTCAGTTCCAAAAATCCTTCATCAAACAAACTGCCACCCACTGTCCTGCAGTTCTTCATCCCCAACGAATGGCAGCAAAAGGGCCCGGATGCTGAGGTAGCACTGGCCCAGGAGAAACCCTCCCACAGCAACCCCGGTTCCTTCGTTTCTACACCCTCAGTCACACCTTCTGGGCATCAGTGTGTGCTTGGCCTGGGAGGACAACTCACATTTCCATCATGACCTGGTTCAGCATGATGCCATCCACCAAGTGCACGTACATGTCCTCATCCTTGCCGCTTGTGACTGGGCTCAAAGTTTTCACCTGCGAGGAGGGAGTGCGGGCAGAAAATGTCTCCATGGCAACGGCGGGCAGGACCCCTGTGGGCTGAAGGGCCACCCAGCGCCCACCCTCGCTTCAGTTGGCACCAAGCCCACCTTTCCCCAGGGCCCGTCTCCCTGCCCTGATCTCGGCTACAGATGGGAGGCAGCAGGAGGCAAACTTTCTTGCCACTGTTCTCCAGCGTCACAGGACAGGGGAAAATGAAAAATAAAAGGAGCTTTCAGGCATTTCTCATGTTTCTGATCTATTGGAGTCACCGTGCCCATCCAATCCGGTACACGTTCCCACTCAGACACCCCAATCCTCACCGGCCACCACCATCCACCAGTGGTCTCGGGTTCAAACACTAAACCAGGATATTTGGGGGAGTGAGTGCTTTTCCGCATTGGTTCAGCCACATGGGCCAGGTGACCCCTCAGTCCCTGTCCGCTCCGGGACCGGCAACCTGGCGCCCTGGCAGGAGCAGGTGAGCCCACCTCAGTCCTGCACTGGTGCATGGGCTGCAGAGTAGGAAACCCCTTAGGCCCCAGACCAGGACCCCGCCTCCAGCTTGGAGACCTGTGAAGGCCCCGAGTCCCAGGACTGCCAGGGCAGGGGGGGGGGGGGGGGGTTGTGGAGACCCCAGGAGGCGGGAGGGAGCCAGGCCACCAGCCATGGGACAGGGAGGCAGGTGCACTCACCCACGCCACCAGCGGGCTCTGAAGGAAGCGCTCCATGAGCTCCCGGACAGTACTGTCCATCCTCAGGCTGTGTCCACGGTTCATCGCTGCGCACACCGGCTCTGGGCCCACAGTCTCTGTGTCCAACAGCTCAGCACCACACACTGCCAACGGCCACTCGCCCCACATTCCAAACGGCTCCTCACCCTAGATTCTAAACGGCTCCTCACCCCACATTCCAAACGGCTCCTCACCCCACATTCTAAACGGCTATTTGCTCCAATTCAAAAAAGGCTCTTGAGCCTATATTCCTAATGGCTCTAGGTCCCATATTCCAAAGGGCTCTGGCAGGGAACACAGCTGGGTTGGGGGCTATCGCAGCTCCTGAACAAAGCTAAGTGCTTCAGAATACACGAAATTATGACACATTCTCTATGAAATTTAACATCTCTCTGGGCCCATAAAATATAAGGAAATATAAAGGGTCTATATCTACATCCTATGTGATTATAAATGTAAGTTAAGCACTTAAACATAATTTTGCCAATCTCCATTTTAAATTATTTTTTTTCTACCAGCCAAATTGCAGAAATTTGATAAGTTCCTTTGAAGTAACCATTCATTCATTTTCTTTAGTTAAACCCTACCTAGTAGCTCAGCTTGGGAGTTCTCCTCCCCATCCACAGTGAAAGGAGATGCTCCAGTTAGTAGTTCATACATTACAACACCTAAACCCACCAGTACTGCCTACAAAACGATTTGATAGAATATTAACAAGTAATTTAGAAGAAAGAAAAATGAACAAAATTAAGCTGCACACTTGGGAAATATCTTAACATAAAGATCCTGAACATAACTTTCTGTGCAAGGAATATTAAACTAGCACATGCAAGAAAGACATTTAGAGAACAGATATGCAGAACAAAATTTAAATATTTAGGCTGTCAATCAATGAACTAAAAGTGTTTTAATTATTTTCTAAACTAGTAATGATTTTCTTTTGGTTAACTAAAAATTTTATTTTGTTTAAAATAAATTAAAAAATTTTAAGTAAATGAAATCTTTGGACTTATGATAGAGGAGGACAAGGTACCAATGAGCATTTTTATTAACTATCCAGCTCCAATAAATATTACAAATTACTTAAAGTCCAAGAACAAAAATGGAAAAAAAAATACCACCTAAAGGTGTTATTTTTTCATAACCACCTAAACCAATTCCACTTATAGAATCTACCACAAATCTAATAGCCTTCATTTGTGGGAAGCATGATGAGATTTAAAATAATGCAAAACAAAATGTGATCTAAACAGGAAACAAATTTATAAATGTAGTGACCTGAACTGAGAACACAGCAAATTACATATAATTTAAAGATTCTTGATATGTTGAAAATTAGTTCTTTTATAATTATGCAAAACAGGATTTGAATAACGGTTGACTATATGAGCTTATGCCAATGAAATATTAACTGAATGCTAAAATTTTAAACTCTCTGCTTCCAAATTTCAGAGCCAAGTTTTCAGAGAAATGCAGCAAAATTTATGAGTCTTGAACTGTTTTAAAGAAAACACGCATATAAGTACAACCAATGGACACAAAACTGGGGAGGGAGGGTATGTACGGGAGGCGGGGGGCGGGGGGCAATGGTATATGTACAAAAAAAATAATTTAATAAAAATATATTAAAGAAAAAAGAAAACACTTAACAGTGACATAGAAAACAGGAAGAAATCACAGAAGAGTGCATGCAAGCCAGGCACAATGAAGAGCACCTTGCATACTTCAGAGCTCAAATGCCTTAAGGCGATCCATCAACTCCCATTGACTTAGCTGAACTTTGGACCTTGGGTATGAAAAGATTCTAGGAGTAATATAAGGTTTCTTTCCTGAAAACCGGATCCTGGGTTCCAGGCCCTGAAGGTTGTGGGTTTGATTCCCAGTCAGGCCACATACCTAGGTTGTGGTTTAATCCCCAGTCAGGGTACATACAGGAGACAACCAGTTAATGTTTCTCTATTACATAGATGATATTCTCTCTCTCTCTCTCTCTCTCTCTCTCTCTCTCTCTCTCTCTCTCTCTCTCAAATCAATAAGCATATCCTTGGGTTAGGATTAAGAGACAATTGGTTCTGTTATATCCTAGAAAATTTAGAAAGTAATTTTCAAAATTTTTTTTGTTTTTTTGTACGTATTTTTTTTATTGTTTAAAGTACTACATGTAGTTGTACATGTATCTCCTTTTGTCACCCCATTGA
Source organism: Pipistrellus hanaki (assembly GCF_964339955.1). Lineage (NCBI taxonomy): Eukaryota > Metazoa > Chordata > Mammalia > Chiroptera > Vespertilionidae > Pipistrellus > Pipistrellus hanaki. The sequence goes on from NC_140514.1 coordinate 55,546,985, forward strand.
CCTTCCCCCAACCTCTCCTACCCACTGTCACATTCCCTCATCCCATCTCCCCCAGTGTTTGTGTCCATTTGCGCTTGTATGCATGCATACAAGTCCTTTGGTGGATCTCTTCCCCCTCCCCAACACTCCCCAGCCTTCCCGCTGAAATCTGACAGTCTGTTCGGTGCTTTATTGCCTCTGTATCTATCTTTTGGTTCATCAGATGATAATGTTCTTTACTTTCCATAAATGAGTGAGACCATTTGGTATTTTTCTTTCATTGCCTGGCTTATTTCACTTAACATAATGCTTTCCAGGTCCATCCATGCTGCTGCAAATGGTAAGAATTCCTTCTTTTTAATTTTTTTTATTTTTCCATTTTTTTTTATTAAGGTATTACATGTGTACATATCTACCCATTGCCCCCCCCCACCCCATTTCCACACATGCCCTCACCCCCCAGTGTCTTGCGTCCATTGGTTATGCTTATATGCATGCATACAAGTCTTTCGGTTGATCTCTTATATCCCCACCTTTCCCTAACCTTCCCGCTGGAATTTGACAGTCTGTTTGATGCTATACTGCCTCTGTATCTATCTTTTTGTTCATCAGTTTATAATGTTCTTTATTATCTGTAAATGAGTGAGATCATGTGTTATTTTTCTTTCATTGACTGGCTTATTTCACTTAGCAAATTGCTCTCCAGTTCCATCCAGGTTGCTGCAAATGGTAAGAATTCCTTCTTTTTTATAGCAGCATAGTATTCCATTGTGTGGATGTATAATACTATAGTTTTCTGATCCAGTCATCTGCTGATGGGCACCTAGGCTGTTTCCAAATCTTAGCTATTGTAAATTGTGCTGCTATGAACATAGGAGTGCATATATCCTTTCTGATTGGTGTTTACAGTTTCTTAGGATATATTTCTAGGAGTGGGATCACTGGGTCAGATGGGAGTTCCATTTTTAGTTTTTTGAGGAAACTCCATACTGTTCTCCACAGTGGCTGCACCAGTCTGCATTCCCACCAGCGGTGCATGAGGGTTCCTTTTTGTTTGTATACTCGCCAGTACTTGTCATTTGTTGATTTGTTGATAATAGCCATTCTGACAGGTGTGAGATTATACTATATTATCGTTTTGATTTGCATCTCTCAGATAATTAGTGACTTTGAACATGTTTTCATGTGTTTCTTGGCCTTTCTTCTGTCTTCTTTCAAAAAGATTCTATTTAGGTCTGTTGCCCATTTTTTTTATTGTATCATTTATTTTCCTTTTATTAAGTTGTATACATTTCCTGTAGATGTTGGAGATTAAACTTATATCAGTGATAACATTTGCAAATATGCTCTCCCATACAGTGGGCTTTCTTGTTGTTTCGTTGATGATTTTTTTTTTTCTGTATGAAAACTTTTTATTTTGATGTAGTCCCATGTTTATTTTCTCTTTAGTTTCCATTGCCCTAGGAGCAGTATCAGTGAAGGAACTGCTTCAGCATATGTCTGAGATTTCTCTGTCTGTGGATTCTTCTGGTATTTTTATGATTTCCTATCTTACATTTAAGTCTTTTATCCATTTTGAGTTTATTTTTGTGTATGGTGTAAGTTGGTGGTCTAGTTTCATTTTTACTGCATATATCGTCCAATTATCCCAACACCATTTATTAAAGAGACTGTCTTGACTCTATTGTATGTTCATACCTTTGTTAAATATTAATTGAGCATTGTGGTTTGGGCCGATATATGGGTTCTCTATTCTATTCCATTGGCCTATATGTCTGTTCTTGTGCCAGTACCAGGCTGTTTTGATAACAGTGGCTTTGTAATACAGCTTGAAATATGGCATTAAGATCTCTCCTACTTTATTCTTCTTTCTCAGGATTGCTGTGACTATTTGAGGTTTTTTTTTTTTTTTTTTTTTTTTTTTTTTTTATCCCAGATGAATTATTGGAGAGTTCTTTCTAGGTCTGTGAAATGTGCCATTGGTATTGTTTTGGATGGTATGGACATTGTAATGATGTTTATTCTACCAATCCATGAACATGGTATGGGTCTTTTGAACACACAAATGAAATTATTTAATTATATCAAAATTTAAATTTATTTGATGTCTTCAAAATAAAATATAACTTAACATAGCATTTAAAAATAGTTACTTTTACCGACGTTATTTAAGCAATACATTCATTTGATGGGATTTCAACACAAATCTGCAGAGACCTGATTTCATTTTTAAGTGACTCAAGAGCAATTCAGTGACTGACCCCAAGGGCTTCGTGCCGCACTCTCAATTCCGTGAGGACCTTCCTACCCCCACGGAACTGGAGTTTAATGGGCGCAGCATCCGGAGAGCTCACGGCTGGGGCACAGGATTCAGGGGATGCCATCAGCTGAAGCACCACAACGGCTTCCCTGGAACCAGTCAGATCTGGTGTCCTTCATGCCATGAGTGAAGGTTAAGTGAGAAGTGGGCCATTAACTTCTTGTGTTAATGCCCAGTGGATGCCTGGCCTGCTGCAGGTGGTCAGATCTATGGCTTTAACTACTTCTCCCTGAAATTCTGTCCCAGCCAGAACCATCTGGTGTGGAGGATCCCGGGCTCACCACGGAGCGGGAGGAGGTGGGAGACACCAGAAAACTCTGGATCCTCATGGGGCACGAGCAGGCGCCCGGACCCCATCACACTGTGCAGGGAGGAGCCGTGGTGAGGATGAAATAACACCCTGACTGCAGAAGGCCGGCTCCCTAAGCAGCTGGTGCCCGCAGAGTGGGAATCCCCAGGCCTGAAGGACCGGAACCCGGCCTGCCCTCTGCCCTCCCCTGCCCTCTGCCCTGCCCTCTGTCCTGCCCTGCCCTCTGCCCTGCCCTGCCCTGGCCTGCCCTCTGCCCTGCCCTCTGCCCTGCCCTGCCCTGCCCTCTGCCCTGCCCTGCCCTGGCCTGCCCTCTGGCCTGCCCTGTCCTCTGCCCTGCCCTCTGCCCTGCCCTGCCCTGCCCTCTGCCCTGCCCTCTGCCCTGCCCTGCCCTCTGCCCTGCCCTCTGCCCTGGCCTGCCCTCTGGCCTGCCCTCTGCCCTGGCCTGTCCTGCCCTCTGCCCTGCCCTGCCCTGCCCTCTGCTCTGCCCTCTGCCCTGCCCTGTCCTCTGCCCTGCCCTGGCCACCCTCAGGGGACGGGAAGGGACTACCTGCAATGAGCTCTCCTCGCAGAGGTCCCAGCGCGGACTCCTCACCGCGGGCTTAGCATCTCCAGGGCCCTGTCCGCCGCCTGCAGCCCTCCGCGCACAGGCCCCTGCCCGCCTCGTGCTGCCTGAGGCCACGTGCACTGGAAAGCCAGCACCTTCCAGAAGCACAGGCTCTAACTTCCGGCAGGAGCGGGACTTCCTGGTGGAGGCTGGGGCAGGGAGGGGCGGTGGCGCCCCTGCAGGCGAAGGGCGGCCACCCCGGAGGCGCGCAGCCGCAGTGCGTCTCCTCTCAGAGCCGGTCCACCCACGAGGCGGTGAGTGTGGAGACGTGTTCTCACTTCCATTAAGGCGGGCCTGGCTTTTCACACGTTAATTGGCTCTTAGGGAATATCTACTTTATATCTCAATGATAAAGTATGACTTCCAAAACACTGTCTTGGAAATTCTGGTTTAGTAGTCCAAAGCTGAATTCCAAACGTGTTTCTTCTTTTCTGCTGTAAGAGTCCCAGTCACACAATTCCTCTTGTGTGAAAGGAAAGCACCCCTTCCCTGCCATGCAGATGGGTGCCTGGGGTGGTGAGAGGTGGTCGTACACACAGAAATGAAAAGATAAAGGCACCTGAGCATCGACAGTACCACTGCCATTCGGCAATGTCTTCAAGGAAAAAGGTTATAGTTCACTTTCTCCCTGTACTTTCTCAGGGTGCCTAGCACACAGTAGGTGCACATGTGGGGTGACCAACTTGTCCCACCGTCTGGCTCTTTGGTCTTTGGCCAGAACAACTACTGGGTTCCAGAAGGTTAGAGAAATGGTTGACTGGTATAAAAGAAAGAAAGATCTGTTCTTTAATAAAATCTTGTATTCATAGTTTCATACTGTAAGTCATTGCACCATGTGAGAAACACCAGGACAGAGGCCTGAGGGAGGGTTTATCTTCTAGTAATTTTCAATGGAAGGACATCTGTACCATGGTGCTGGCACAAAGCAGTGACGATGGAGATGTCCCTCAGGAGACAAGGGGTTGTGCCCTAGACCTCACCAGAGAGACGTCTCAGATGTCCCCACCACTAGACTGGGGCGCTCAGCGTTGGGGCTGTGTCACTGGCACCTGCCTCATAACATAACTTCCGTCCTGGCAGTCCTCTGGGAGTTACACCCCTTTCCGTGTATTCACAACCAGAGCCACACTCCCCGTGGCACATATAGCTCCCTGGTGTCCAGCCCTCTCTCTGACCTCATCTCACCCCACCTTCCCTTGCTCAGGCGGCTCCAGACACTCCGACCTTCTCTGATTCCTTGGGTACATCAAACAGATCCTTCTCACTGCAAAAAATCAAACTAAACAAGAAGAGACTAGTATACAAACAGTTAATTTTCCCTGCTCTCTCTATAATCCCTCTCCTTCATACTCACCAGTGCTAATAGTTTTTGTGTGGGGATATTATTCCAGATTTTTACATAAATATATATGTGTTTCTTCTTTCATACATGTGTGTGCATATGTAGATTTATATACTTGTGTGAGCAGTTTTTCTTCTGTAAGTGAAAAATAGGAGTCTATTTTTACATGTACTCGGTAACTTGCTTTTTCCACTTACTACTTTTTTTTTTCCTACTTAATAACATATCATGGCCATCCCTCCAATTCAATACACACACATCTCTTTATTTTTAAGAGGTACATATTATTTCATAGCATAGATACCATAGTTCTTCATCTAATTTCCTATTGATGAATATGGAAGTGGTTTCCAGGGTGTTGACATTGCAGATAACTGTACAGTAAATCTCCATATATAATTTGTGCTTATTCACTAGATTCTCAAAACATCTGGGGAAAGCATGCATACTTTTAAACAGATTCTGCCAGACTTTTCTAGGAGGGAATTCACACCCCGTTCAGCAATGTGCGACTGAATCCGTTTTCCTCCTTCTCAACTAAGCATGGATGTGGTGGTTTCTAAAACTGTTCCTTGTGGATGAGGCTTACAGGGAAGTCAGCCTCCTTCTGGAGTCCTGAGGCCTGAGCAAGGAGAGAGGATCCCTCCCTACTGACGGGTTGCACAGGGACCTTGGCTAGAACACGTGGCGAGCAGGTGGTACAGGGGAGTCAGGGACAGGAAGTAAATGCGGCTGAGGACGTGAACGTGGACGTAAAGGCTGTGTTCAGGAGTCTGCCTTTGAGTGGCCGTGAGGATACACAACTAGCCAGACGGAGGTCTGGGTCAAGGGTGAGTGTGTATGCTGAGCTACTTAAAAAAATGCTTAATGACCGAATTCCTCAGTGTGTCTGTAAAAAGTGAGGGCAGTTCCTCACCTAACCGAAACATGAATAACCGCAGCAAATTGTCACACCTGCCACTTTTCAATGTGTCCTTCGTGTCATCTAATAGTCCGTCCAAATAGATCCAGAGACACAGAAGCATGGAACAGATGCGGAATGTCAGAGGGGGTGGGAGTAGATGGGTGGGTGGGAAGAGATCAGCCAAAGAACTTGTATCATATATGCATAACCCATGGACTCAGATAATAGGGTGGTGGAGGCCGGGGCTGCGGGGCAGGGGCAGGCTATAAGGGGTCAATGGGAGAAAAAAGGGATACATATAATACTTCCAACAATAAAGATTTAAAAATAATAGCCAGCCCACCTTTATATTTTGAGACCTTTATCTTAATTGAGAGAGTAGGTTTTAAGGAGCACACCCAAAGCAGGGAAAGCATTGGAGATTCAGGGGAGAGGGACTGAAGAAGGGGAGAGTAGGCTGAGGGACTGAAGAAGGGGAGAGTAGGTGGTGTGTATCACACACAGAGGCAGGGGTGAGCTGTGACACAGCAGGCAAATGCATGCTCTTAGCGGGTGGTTGGAGGGGAGGAGAGAGGGGGTTACAGTGCTGATGGTGCTTCTCTGTGTTGGTCCTCACATAGGAAATAAAACCCCTGTCTGTAAAGACCTTGTTGGTAAGTTGAATATATTGCCTATCCCTGTTACAGGTTCCTAGTCTTCTGCACCACCACTCCAGGAGGAAATTGTTGGGCATTAGTGGCTTGGTTTTAAAATGAGTGAGGAAGTAGAACCTAGTATGAGAGAAAAGAGAGAGGGGGGGTGGAAGAGAGAGAGAGAATGCTATAAGATGCCTGAGCCCCCTGACCCTTGAAGGGTTAAAATCCAAGTCTGTATTACTTTAGCAGTAGGTGACTAGCATAATATGGAAGTAAAAGAAAAAGTCCATCGATGTTAATTCAATTTACTTTGATTCTCCTTCCCCCACTCCCCACCCCACCCCCCAAAAAGCTGTGGAGCTACAGTGTGAAAGCTTTTGAAGTGGGCTTTTTGCAGTCAGCATAATACCCTTGAGATCAGTATGGGTTATTGCATGAGTCAGTACTTTGTGTTTTTGTAATTTAATCTTTAGCTGTGTGAAGATTCAAGTGAGTAATGATAAGATCCAGCTCATCTGTGTCTCCATCACCAGCATACAGGCAAAAGACGCTGCGCCAGTGGAGATAAACACGGGCACTTTTCTTGAGGACTTGAAAATCATTGTGTCATAATTTGCAAAATCTTGCTTGGGGGAGGGAGGGGGTCCCTGAGCCCAGCCTGTACCTTCTCCCATCTGGGACCCCTCAGGGGATTTCTGACTGCCTCTCACAATCCAGGACTGCAGGCTCCTAATCCCTCACCTGCCTGGCTGGGTGATCACCCCTAACCACCTCTGCCTGCCTGATCACCCCTAACTGCTCCCTTGCTGGCCTGATCACTCCTAACCACCTCGCCTTGCCCTGCACATAGGACCCAGGATTCTCTCCTCAGGCCAGTTGCAGGCACCCAGGACCAGGACTTCCCACCCTCTAGTTGGCTGCAGGAACCCAGTACCCGAGCCAGCTTTGCCCAGGTAGCAGGGGACCGTGGATGCGCAGTTTCATCTGGGCCGCAGCCGCAGGTGCCCAGCACCACAGGTTGGGCTGCGGGTCCCTCTCCTGGGCTGCAGCCCCAGCCACTGGCACCCAGGACTGCAGGGCAGGTGGTTTGTCCCTCTCCAGGGCTGCAGCCTGGCTGGTCCCCATTTCTCTCTCCCCAGTGTTGTTTCTTAACAGTTCTGGAGGTGTGAAGGTGTAAGGGCATGAGGGCTTGAGGGCGTGATATTAGCTCTTTATTTATTGCATATTAGCTCTTTATTATATATGATTAATTAGTTATCTTTAAAGAGGATATGTTTATTGATTTTTAGACAGAAAGGAAGGGAGAGAGAAACATAGATGTGAGAGAGAAACATTGATTAGTTGCTTCCCATATACATCCTGACCAGGGATCAAACCTGCAACCTAGGTATGTGCCCTGACTAGGAATCAAACCCACAACCAACTAAGCCCCCTGGCCAAGGCCAATAAACTACACTTAAAAATTCTACTTATGTCCCCTAGCCTGCAGAGTCTAGAGTGTATGCACATCACCTTGGCCCAGTGGTACCAGATAGTTTTCCAAAGTGTAGGTTATACCAGTTTACATCTCCCCTTCCTCTTGGCTTCCCACAGCGTTTGAGAGTTCTGAATGCTTCCTAACTGCACATTATTGCTTTCCCCCAAGCTGGTGCCTCATTTATAGCCAGGTGAGCATGGAGTCTAGGTGCCCCACCGGGCTTTGCTGACAGAGCTGAGAGGTGGGGCCCAGGCTTCTCTATGCCTGGAATTTGGAGTAGGTTGGTTATAGTCTCAAAGGTTTATCTCTTGTTAGGCTGTCCCTTTCCTGGTTCTTTCCTCAGGAACAGCAGTATTTTTGGGGCTTATTTTTTGTCTGTTCCCATCATGAGGTTGCGCCGCAACTTCTGTGCAGCCTGGAGGCCAGTCTGAGACCCGAATGGTGTTCCAGAGCAGCGTTTAGTTCTGAGGTCTTTTGCTGCGTCCCTACTGGTCCGTTTCATATATGGGTTGCTGAGACCTGCCCAGGATTTCATACACACGCTTAGAAACTCCATTTCTCTGTTTCCTCCCTTCCACTTTCCCCCTCACTCCTAGTTGGGACAGAGGAGTAACTGCCTTACTACTGGTGGGTGGGGTGGAATGCGTGCAGGAGGGAAGGGGAGAGGTGCACTGCCTTTATTGCAGACAAGGATGAACGCCAGTGCTCCTGCCTCGCACAGCGGCTGCACTCCAAGGCAGGAGGCTGCCTCCTGGCACTGCAAGCATGGCTCTGTCCATGTCTGTGCAGCTGCGGTGCCTGAGGAAGAGAGGAGAGGTCTCCCCTCCCCCGCCAAGTTTCTGCAGAGCAGGCCTGGCCTGCAGTCTCTGTACCTTCAATGTTATATTTGTCCCCAAATAGAGCCATATTCAGTGTAACACCTGATGAATTTCAGGAGCTAAGATGTCTGGAAGCCTGAAGATCATGGCCAGCCTTTGTGTGGCTGATATTCTTATTCTAGAGACCCAATGCATGAAATTCATACACAGGTAGGGTCCCTAGGCCTGGCTGGCGATCAGGGCTGATTGGGGCCTTCTGGCTGCAGGCAGGGGCCTCCCTTCCCTGGCTGCTGGCTGCTGGCCAGGGACTCCCTTACCCATTTGCCGGTTCCCGGCTGGGGCCTTCTTTCATTCCACACCACCACCTGGTCAGTGCATGTCATAGTGATGGGTCGAACTCCCAGTCTCCTGGTCGAACTCCTGAGTGGACATTTTGCATATTAGCCATATATATAGATATAGATATAGATATAGATATAGAGATATAGAGATATATAGATATAGATACAGATACAGATATAGATACAGAAATAGATAGATAGATAGATAGATAGATAGATAGATAGATCCCCACCATCAGAACCACTTTTGGGTGCTGATGAGTCAGAGACCGACCATGGTCAGCGAGTGAAAATGAGAAGCTGTCTCCCATTCACTGGAAGGTCAGTGCTCTCTTTGCTCCTCCTGTCCTTTGGGCTGGAACAGTGGAGCTGTGGGAGCTGGTAAGAGATGCCTTGAATCATGTTCATCTCCCTGAGCTGACAGAGGAGAAGGCCCAGCCATTCTTTTTCAAGAAATCAGTCAAGAGGAGGCCAGAGACGATTTGAAAAATACAGCAAAGTATAAAATACCACATTACATTTAATTTAATTCAGGAAATGTTTATTGAGCTCTACTATGTGGCTACCACATAGTTACAAATAAATAATGTTACTTCATAAATTAGAGAAAATATACTGAAATGGCTTATTCTCACTCTTATGCAATGGTAGCATCCATTTACAAAACTCACTTTAATATAACAAGAGAGAGAGAGATGCAAATTAGGCTGGGATGCCATAACAGTCATGACCGGACAGGAGAAGGTTGCACCTGCAGGTGAGGCCTGGAGCAAAGATGGAGACAGAGACAGGGGGGCCAGCCTCCACACTGTGGCTTGGGCAGGACTCCTGGAGCCCGAGCAGACACGGACAGGGATTGGAGAGCCAGCCTGCAGCCTCTGCAACCAAGCGCAGGCCTGGAGAGGAAAGGGTGAGCCTGCCCGCAGCTTCCAACAAGTGAAATCTTGAGGAAAATATGTTATATGTAAAGCACCAACAAGCCAGTGCATTAACATTGGGGGAGAAGAAAAGGATGCGGGATATCAGGAGCAACATTCTTTCCATCCCATAGTCAGAAACGTATAAATGTCATTTCTCTGTGTCATTAACTTCTCTTGAAGCAAAAAGGAGCATGTTGATCTCTAACAAGCCCATTTCAACTCATAACATTAGTCTTGCTTCAGCCAATAGGAAAATGTGTAACTCTTCCAGGATTGGCCCCTCATCCATAGTGACTGCCATTCACATTAGCCTGTCTTCTACACGGCCATCCCCTGGGGAGAAGGAGACATGCACTTCCTGTTGCCACCCTTATTGCAACTATCATGGTGGGTTTTCAAAGGCCTTGGTGGAAATCCTTTTCACTCTCAAAAATTATTCAGTATTCCAAAGAGTTTTTGTTTGGGTAGGGTAGTATACCTGTCAATATTTACCACAATTGAGATGAAAACTAAGAATAATTTAAAGCATATACTATTAATTTATTTTTAAAAAGACTAAATTTACAAGTTCACATTAAAGATGCATTTCTGTAAAAATAACTGCATTTTTCAAAATAAAAAATTAGGGAGACAAATAACATTGTTTTACATTTTTTCAAATCTCTTTAATTGCTGTTTTCCTATATCTTTTCCTGCATTTATTTATTTTATTTTTCAATTTTTTTCAATTATACTTTATATTCAATAACCTTATATATTAATTTCAGGTGTACAGAATAATTGTTATACAATCCTATACTTTACAAAGTATTCCTCCTGATATTTCTACTACCAAACTGGTACTATACATAATTATTACAATATTATTGACTACATTTCCTAGGCTGTACTTTACATCCCCATGACTATTTTGTAATTACCAATCTGTACTTCTCAATCCCTTCACCTTTTTCATAGTCTTCCAACACCCTTCCCCTCTGCCAACAATCAGTATGTTCTCTGTATCCATGAGTCTTTGTCTATTTAGTATCCCCATTTATATTGTTCTCTAAATTAAACAAATAAGTTGAATCATATGGTATTTGTCTTTCTCTGGCTGACTTATTTCGCTTAACATAATACACTTTAGGTCCATCTGTGTTGTTGTAAATGGTAAAATTTCATTATTTTTTATGGCTCTTCATTATTCATGTTTTTTATCTTTTACTTATTCTTAAAGAAGACCCTTTAATATTTCTTATAATACTGGTTTGGTGGTGATGAATTCTTTCAGTTTTTTCTTGTCTTAGAAGCTTTTTATCTGTCCTTTGATTCTAAATAATAGCTTTATTGGGTAGAGTAATCTTGGTTGTAGGTCCTTGCTTTTCATCACTTTGAATATTTTTTGTTACTTCCTTCTGGCCTGCAAAGTTTCTGCTGAGAAATCAGCTGACAGTCTTATGGGGGCTTGTAGGTAACCAACTGCTTTTCTCTTGCTGCTTTTAAGATTCTCTCTTTGTCTGTAACCTTTAGCATTTTCATCATGATGTGTCTTGGTGTGGGCCTCTTGGGGTTCATCTTGTTTGGGACTCTCTGCACTTCCTGGACTTGTATATTTATTTCAACAGGTTAGGAAAGTTTTCTGTCATTTTTTAAAATAGGTTTTCTAATTCTTATTCTCTCCCCTGGAACTGCCAGATGCAAATGCTGATATGCTTGAAATTGTCCCAGAGGCTCCTTACACTATTCTCATTTTTATAGATTCTTTTTTATTTATTTTTTATTCTGATTGAGGTGTTTTCTTTTTGTTTCCTTATATTCCAAATTGCTGATTTGATTCTTTGCTTCATCTATTCTACAGTAGATTGCCTGTAGTTTATTCTTCATTTCAATTAGTGTATCCTTCATTTCTGATTGGTTCTTTATTATGGTTCCTTTGTGTGTTTTTATGCTCTTGAAATTTTCACTAAGTTATTTGAGAATTACTATAGCCATTGTCTTTAGCTCTATATCTGGTAGTTTGTTTGTCTCCATTTCACTTAGCCTTTTTTCCTAGTGAAGTGAGACCCTTTCATGTGCGTGGTTTCTGGAGAAGGCCGCACACAAATGAAAGAGATTGGAAAAGTATTAATTTGGGAATATTGGGGGCCAGGTGGGAGTCCACCTCTGTGGTGAGGACTACACCCAGCTCTGGCCCTGTTATCTCTTTTTATTAAGACTATGGGATACACCCATAGCCGTTTGGCAGGAAACTCCAATAATAGAAATTTACATATGACAAACAGGTGGAGGCTGCTTTAGCTAACAGTGTTTCAACTAAACAGTGAGTGATTAGCTCTGACCTTTCAGAGCAATTAAGGTTGATGACCAGCCTTCCAGGTTCCTTGCCCATATATTTCTAATTAATGAGATGATGATGGGTTTCTGGCATGGTGATTTCTCCTGTTCTTTCTTTGTCTCCTCATTTTGGCTGCTTCTCTGGGTTTGTTTCTATGTACTGGGTAGAGCTGGTACATCTCCCAGACTTGATAGAGTGGCCTGGTAGTAGGTGTCATGTAGGACCCAGTGGTACAGCCTCCCTAGTCACCCAAGCTAGGTGCTGCAGTTATGCCCCTTGTGTGGGCTGTGTGTACTGACCTGTTATAATTAAGCCTTGATTGATGTTGACACATCACTGGGAGGGATTGACACCCCCCCCCTCCCCCCCAGGCCCACTGCTGCAAGGATCAGCTGCAAGGAAGAGCTGCTGTGTAGGCCCTACCCTACAGAGCTGGATTTGCTTCAGTGGGGCTTTGGTGCCCACTGAGTCTGCCCCTTGAGTGTGCTGCTTGTAAAGGTGGTAGACTTATAATCCAACATGTTCTGAAGTTGTCCATTGAGTGCACTGGCTCTGGGTCCTCCCTGGATATGCAAGGTCAGCCACCACCTATGTCCTGCCTGAGACCACCTGGCACTAGCTGCAAAGCAATCTGAAAATGGCTGGGCTTGTAGGTGCTCAGGGGAGGCCAAGCTGCAAACCAAGGCTGGGTGCAACTAGTACTGGGTACATTAGCAAAAGGTACAGGGTACACAAAGGCCAGATGATGCTTGTTTGAGAGACTTTAGGACAGTCAGAAATATTGAGCAAGAGAGGTCATTTGTATGGAAAAGCCACTAGAAATGGCTTGGGTGGATTTAAAAATCCACCCAAAAGCAGGGTCTCAAAGAATCATGAGTGCTGGACTAACTGTGAGCCAGGTTGATGGAGACAGGTATGGCACCTGCCCTACTGGCACTGTGGGGAAGGTATCAGAAAAGGAACAATGGCCTCTGCCCCCACTTCTGTCTGAGAAAAGCTGCCACTCCAGCTCTCACTCAGAGCCAGAAAATTTACTTCCTCCATGTATGTCTTTGGTACCTTTCTAGCTGATACCCCAGTGCTAGAGCTTAGAGGAAGTGAGTCCTAGGCCCTTTAAAAGGAACTGCCTGGGCCTCCAGCAGCCTCTTTCTCACTCAGCTGCAATCCCCGCTGATTTTTACAGCCAGAAGTTAGGGGTACTTTTCTCCCTGGCATTGAAAACCTGTGCTGGAAGGCTTGGTGTAGTTGATGTGGTTGTGGCAGGTTCCCTGTACTGCATTTACCTATGCCACCATCTTACCCAGAACTTCTTTTCCTGCTTTTAATTTGTTTTAATATATTATTTTGGTTGAAGTAGATGAATACAATCCAGACTTACAGAAACTTGCAGTTGGAAAAGGAAGGAGCATTTTAATGGCCTTTTAAAGTATTTTTGGATTTTTTTCATTGGTATTACAAGGAAATTCTACAAATGGTACTTTCTAACATGTAAGTTGCAGTATGGAATCTGAACCTATATCAATATATTCTGTGACATTAAAATAATTGGTCTGTCTTGAATTTTGGCCCAGCCATGCCTAATTTTGCAGCATCATGCATTGGTTATTTGGAAAATATTGGTTTACTGAGTTACATAGATCTCCCAAACACTAATTTATTTCATTTTACACTATCAAAACGTCCTATGTGTTAGTACCACCACTGATCTCATCAGAAAAATCTCTAAGGACTGGAAAGCTATTCCAGTTTTCCAAACTTCTAATTTTCACTTTAAAGCTTGAATGTTATGATTGCTGGCAAATGCTTTGACTTTTTTTCTTGAAATGACAGGCTCACTTTGTTTATTTTTTTAGAAAATGTCTGTCAGATGCCCAACTTTGAATAACCATAGCTTGTCTGTCAGTAAAAATGGTGTTCTGTGAGAAAAAGCTGCTACTTGAGTTTATGAGTCAATTGCACAAATGCTTTTCCCAGGGAGCTCTAGTGTAGCTGGATTCAATTGCTGTGACTGGCACTAAGACACCAGCAGTTTTAACCCATTGCTTTTGCAACATAAGGCAAATGTCAACACACTGAAAATGTAAATGCAACTTAGTATTATTATGAAAATAGTTTTGCTTTCTTAGACCTGCTAAAAAGGGTCGTGGATCACACACAGTTGAGAACAACTGATGTGCTATGCCCCGGATGGAACAGAGGTCCAGCACACTGGAATTTGACCCTCCAGTTCTCTCCCTTTCATCCTGAGAGAGCCCTCTCACATGACTATTGTTATGAGAATAGTCTTCAATTTATCAATCTTGAAATGAGAATTTGGTTGGAGGTGAGTAAAACTTCTTTTAGAAATGCTGACATAGGAAGGAAACCAAAGTCACTACACAACAATAAACACACATTTGACTCTTCACTGGGTGGAGAACTGTGTGCTTCAGAAGAGCATAGAGCACAGGCCCTGTTCTTGAGGGATCTGCCATTGACTGGCAACCTGAAGCAGACACTAGGCATGCAGTCATCCACGCTGCACTTCTGTCGAATGAGTGCAGATAAAACATGCAGCAGCTCCTTGGGGGAAGGAGAGCTCACTCATGCCTGGGATATCCAGTTTGCTCAGCAAGTTTATCAAGGGCCTACTGGGTGCTGGTCACTGTTCTGGGTACAAGAGATACAGGGATAACAAGATAATGTCTCTGACTTCATGGAATGTATTTTCCAGGACAGGGGACAGGCAATGAATAAATATAATGACAGGCATTCCTGCAGTGAAGAGAACTAACGCTGGGCAAGGGGACCATAGTGATGGGGGCATAAGAAGATGCCATTTCAGACAGGGTGACTCAGGAGGCAGTGTCTCAATAAAGAGAGGGTGAGAATATCCATAGGAAACGTGCTCCTCAGAGAAAACGGGGTGTGTCAATGCCTGGTATTTTGGAGAAACTGCAAAGAAGTGTGGCTGAGAGCAGGAAGGGCAAGGGTTTGATTGAATTCCAGACGTGCTGGGTTTCACCACCTATCACACAGCAGGAGCTATAAGTTGATGGGGTAAAAGACAATGGGCAAATGTCGTCACAGGTTTTGGAAAAGCATACCCTTCCCTTTGACCATTTCCCAACTGTGTGGTTTTGTAGGATTGACCAGCTCGGTGCCTCCCTCACCCCTGACTGCAGGGGTGGAACAAAGTGATGCACCTCACAGGTCTCCTGGTGTGTAACCATACCCCACAGAGACTGTTTTACGGTAAATTGGATTGACCCACCACACCTAGAATGAACATGTGTAAGATTCTTTGGGAGAAACAGGGCTTGAATATTTTGCATTGGACATTTTATTTTATTAGCATTGTTTACTGTTGTTTCATTTAGTTTCATATTTTACTACTGAATAGAAATGGAGACTCCGGGATAAAATGAACTCCCTTATTTTAACAGAAATTATATTTCCTACATGTTTGAGAAGTACATTTTAACCTCATTATGACAAACTTGGAAATGTGAACCAGAATATGTGAGAAAATGTAAGGGGAAAATGTTCTCATTTTTCACTGGAGAGAGTCTGACAGTGTATAAAGACACTATATAAATTTGGTGTGTGCCCAGAAACAGACATCCTGATATATTTAAAATCACAAAGGTAATTATAGAGCTAAAAGCCATTACAGACCTATAGCTCACATTTCCACAAATAAAACACACACACAGTTCCTATAGTAGAACTTACCTTGCTTAATGGTGACCTTGGCCTTTAGAGACTAACGAAATACTTCATTTTTGCTGCTCTTAGTAAAAGAACTGCCCAACATGCCACGCTGTGGCCAGCGGGAGGTATAAATCCTCCCATACAGGATGGTTGGTTTCTTCTCTTCCTTCTCTGCATTTGATCGCTTCCTTCTCTCCCCCCCTCCCTGTGGTTCCTTCCCTTCTCCCTCTCCATGTGATCGCTTCCTTCCATGGGAATTGTTCCTTCTCTTTTCCCCCTCCATGTAATTGTTTTTTTTCCTCTTTTCCCTTTGTTGTGAAGCGAACACAAGTAAACGACCACTGGAGTTCAGACCGAATTAAAATTTAGGGAGCCCTTTAATAACCGGCCTGCTGACTGCTCTCTCCACACAGCCCAGAGAGCAGCCCCGACCCTTTGTGTCCGACCGTATTTATACCCATTCTGGGCAGCATTGTGCTCAGTGAAATAAGCCAGTCAGAGAAGGGTAAATACCACACGATCTCACTTATTTGTGTAATATAGTGAACAACATAAGCTGATGAACAAAAATAGAACCAGAGTCAGAGAAGCATTGAACAGACTGTCCAACCTATGAGGGGATGTGGGGGGTGAGGAGGTAAGAGATCAACCAAGGGACTTGTATGCATGCATATGAGCATAACCAATAGACACAGATAAGGGGGCAGGGAGTGAGGGCATGTGCTGGGGGTTGAGGGCGGCCAGGGAGAGGTCAATGGGGGAAAAGGAGACTCTTTAAACAATAAATAATTGTAACACTTTAAACAATAAATAATTTAAATTTTAAAAAAGCATTTGTTAGCATGTAATGAACCTCCTTCCATGTAGGTTCAAGCCACCATGACGCATGAGCCCCCTGGTTCCCCGCCCCCAGCCTAATCTTCCCCTCAGCTCTTTGGTGACAGGCTGCTTTGGGGGCTTTCCCTCCCCCAGAGCTTGGGAGCAGCGCCATCGCACCACCTCGGTGATGGAAGCAGCTTGTTTTCTTTTGGCAGCACCTACCTGTGTCTGCTTCCTGACCAAGGCCCGCAGTTTTCCAAGGGAGCATTTGGGGAGAAGCTCAGGTTCCTTAGTAAGTGGTTATGCCTCACACCCTCCCCCCCTACAAGTAACCTGGGCACTATTTTATAAAGCTGGTCCTGTGGATGCCCCTTCAACGCTATCCTGGCCTCCCAGAGCCCTGGCTGGGGCTGGCATGGCTCTGAAGTGTCCAGGTCTTCCTCAGTCTGGAGGGCATGCCAGTGGCCAAGGTGAAAGAACACTTGTTCTTAAAATTTTAGAGTTCGCTCTAGATTCTGATTAACAATGCGTATCTTGTTAATCAGAATCTACCTTCAAATAATACTACCCCACTTTACATGGAATGAAAAGACTTTCAACAATGTATTCCCAACACCTCCCTCTCATCGTTTGGGCTATTGTCATATATTTTGCTTTTACATATTCTATAAACATATAACTGCTACCATTTTTTTTTATTTTTTTATTTTTTGCTCTAGACAGGCAAATGTCTCTCAGAGCAATCAAAAATAAAGAGAAAATTGTTTTACCTTCATGTATTCCATTTCCAGTGTTCTTTATTTCTTTGTGTAGATCCAAGTTTTTTTTAAATATATTTTTATTGATTTCAGAGAAGGGAGAGTGAAATTGAAACATGAATGATGAGAATAATTGATTGACTGCCTCCTGCTCACCCATACTATGGAGCAAGCCCACAACCCAGGCATGTGCCCTGACTGGGAATCAAACCCAGGACCTCAACCACTGAGCCACCACAGCCCAAGTTTTTGTTTTGCATCATATTCCTTCTTACCTCCTTTAATATTTCTTGTAGTGAGGATCTGTTGACAATGCATTCTCAGTTTCTGTCTGCTTGAAAAAGTCTTTATTCTCTTTCATTTTTAAATGATATTTCCTCACATAGAATTCTGGACTGATGGGTGTGTTTTCCCTTTCAGCAGGTAGAGATGTCTTCTGGCTCACTTGCTGTCTGACAAGCCATTTATTCTAATTCTTCTATTGGTCCCCTGTAGGTAATGGGCCGTGTTTTCCTCTGCCTGCCTTTAGAATCTTCTCTTTGTCTTTTTAGTCAGACACTTAAACATGATATCACTTATTTTTTTATTGCTGGTTTTCTGTTTGTTTTGTGTCTATTTTGCTTGGTGTTCTCTGAGCTTTCTGGTTATGTGGTTTTCTGTATACCAGTAACTTCAGAATATTTGCAGCCATTGGATCCTCCAGTGTTTCTTCTGCCCCTTTCTCTCTTTTTTGGTTGGGGAGTGAAGGGGAGCGGGAGGGAGGGGGGCAATTCCAATAACATACATTGTATCTACTTATGTTGATGCACAGCTCTTAGGTTCTCTGTCCTGTGTTTCTACTGTGTGTGTGTGTGTGTGTGTGTGTGTGTGTGTGTGTGTGTGTGTGTTTCAATCTACATAATAACTATTTACCTGTCTTCAACTTCTCTGGTTCTTTGTAGGCATTCAGCTAAGTCAAAGTGACTGCAGCACCACTGCTGTCCCTTGGAGGAGGACTGGCTTGTTGGTAGCTGGCTACACAAGGTACTGGCCTTGGCCTTGCATTGCCCAGGTGAAGAGCAGCCCACTGCATGCATAGCCTCTGGGTATGCCCATGACCTTCCTCATGGGACTTGGGATAAGGGGAATTAACACAAGTACATTGATGCTCCTGCAGCTTGCTGAGCTGTAAGTAGCAAACTGCCTCACTCTGACAAATATGCCTATTGTCTACTTTGGTCATATTGTCTGCCAGAATATAAGCTTAAAAGCACTTTTTGTAAAAGTTATTTGAGCAAAGTATCCTAATAGGTGAGAAAAAGAAATGATGGATTGAATGTCTGCCTCAAAGTAATGTGATCCTGTGAAAAAGGAAAGAGGAAAGCCAATCTCAAACCACAAAGATGAAAGGAAAGAAACATTTACTCTCATTGTTGTTAATTCCTTAAGCTTCATAATAGCTTATTAATATTACCTTAATCCAACTATACCCTATATATAAACAAACAAATCATCACTCCATATATATATATATATATATATATATATATATATATATATATATATATATACCTAAGTGACTGTTATGACTGAGCGACCAGTCTACTGGTCGCTATGATATGCACTGACCACCAGGGGCAGACATTCAACTCAGGGGCTGCCCCATGGTGGTCAGTGCACTCCCACAGCAGGAGTGCTGCTCAGTTGACCAACCCATCCTAGTGGCCCACCAGCACAGTGGCAGCCACTCTCCTCCTCAATAGTCCTGCAGGTCCAATCTCTGGAGAACAGGCCAGGTACCGTTGGACCAGTGCCACCAGCACAATCCCAACAGTGCGGCTGTTCTCCCAGAAGTTGGCCTCAGGCACTGTAGCTGCTTCCCCTCCCTAGATGCTCCACAAGGAAGAAATAATATAAAAGTGGCCGCCAGATGGCTCCTGACAACTGGCAGGAATGTCAGCAGGTCGATCTAGATCCCTGGCCGCTCCCCCCGGCCTCCTCAGGAGGGGTGCCAGATGCAAAGCTAATAGCTGGCAAGCACTGCTGTGGCGTGAACCTCTCCTAATCAGGACTGACTGGGCGAAAGCCCACAGCAGGCGCAGCGGGGCCGGGATGAGCAGGAGCAGCAGCAAGAGTGGCAGGTGGGATTGGATTGCTGGTTTCAGCCCAATCCCCCAGGCCACACCAAGGGACCCCACCCATGCACGATTTTGTGCACTGGGCCTCTAGTCAATAATAATCTGATGTGTGCTGTTTCTTGTCCGAGTATTAGGATGAATTATACAAAATGGCTGATATTGGACCATTATTAATCCTCAAAAATAGTAACTTTATATAGTTTGTGGACAATAAGCTGCCACATACTAAACCTGACAAGCTTATGGGAGCCCTGTGTGGAGGCCTTACAAACTCAGAGACCAAATGTAATCACAAAGGATGGTCTGAAATTAAACCTTTTTAAACGTAAAGCAGTTTATGGTGGATAGTCATGTCCTAGCTGGCATCTTCCCTGACAAAAGTCAATCTTTACCTTAACTGAGTCTATTTTTTCTTTTTCATCTATAATATATCATTGGAATGTCAAAATAATTTTCCTTTTTTGGGCCCCTCAAAGCACAGGTACCAATCTGGAGATCACAAATCCTCTCATTGTTATTGAATTCATGGTTGACTGTTTACTATCCTGCACCCACCTAAGTAAAAGAAGGCTGTGTCTATCACTCTGCTTTTTATTCAGTCCCCGAGGTTTTCCTGCTTTGCCTGCTTTCCTGCCTCCCTGATCTATCACCAATGGATATCATGTAACCCACTTATGTCACCTCCTTTGATTGTAGCGTATAAAACAAGATAAAAAAAAAAAACTGCCTTCTCTGGAGCATTATTCCAATCTGCTGAGATTCTCCTTCCTGGCATTTATCAACAGATTGGCTCAAATAACCTCATAAAAATTCTTCACAGGTTTGAATTTTTAAAAAAAATATATTTTATTGATTTTTTACAGGGAGGAAGAGAGGGATAGAGAATTAGAAACATCGATGAGAGAGAATCATCGATCAGCTGCCTCTTGCACACCCCCTACTGGGGATGTGCCCGCAACCAAGGTACATGCCCTTGACCGGAATCGAACCCGGGACCTTTCAGTCCACTCTACCACTGAGCCAAACCGGTTTCGGCTGAATTTTTATGTTCAATCTAAATCTAAATTTCTAACAATTATTTCTAAACCCCTGATTGAAATGGTTCTAGGCTGAGAGCTAAAAATGTCAAATTAAAAAGGTAGACTTTAGCCCAGCCAGCATGGCTCAGTGGTTGAGTGTCAACCTATGAACCAGAAGATCATGGTTCAATTTCCAGTCAGGGCGCATGCCCAGGTTGTGGGCTCGATCCTGTGTGGGGTTTGCAGGAGCCAGCTGATCAATGATTCTCATCATTGATGTTTCTTTCTCTCTCACTCTCCTTTCCTCTCTGAAATCAACAACAACATCTATATTTAAATAGAAATAATTTTTAGCAGTACATTTTATACTGAAGATTAGGAAACCTGGATTTTCATTCTAGATTTGCTCTTCAGGAATTGTTTGTCACAACCTCTTTGGCCTTTAGTTTTCACATATGTCTTGAAAGTTGTAGAGATAAAGTGATACAAAATATAAATTTGAAAAGCGCATAGTTATAAGAAGCATAAGTGAGCCCTTACCTTGTCTTTTTACACAGAAAATTAGAAATCATGACGTTATGGTTATGGTTCTGGTTCTGCTTCTGTCTTAAATACTTTATACCTACTATGTGTAGAGTGGCTATACTCTGACAGAGCAAGTCTTTTTGAACATTAGCAAACTGCCCCAGCACTCTGTAATATGTATCAAATCGAAGGTTAGATGGGATGCCTTCTGTGGCGGCAGCTGCATCACGTCTGTCCTACAGGACACCTGCCACAAGCACATGGAGTCCTGCACATGACGCACCGCATGCTGCGAACAGTGGCGAAACTCTGGACACAGCCTGCGTGGTCATCTAGATGGGATGTTAACAAAATCGTATTGTATCCATGTAAGAGAATTCAATGGAAGTCTTAAAAGTTTTAATAACGGTAATGTCTAGATAATGAGAACATATCCAAGGTATTTAAAAGGACAAAAGCAATATTACTAAGTGATATTATAGCCAACTAAACATATCTTTTTTAAAAAAAAATATATTTTTAATTGATTTTTTATAGAGAGGAAGGGAAAGGGATAGGATAGAGAGTTAGAAACATCGATGAGAGAGAAACATTGATCAGCTGCCTCCTGCACACCCCCCACTGGGTATGTGCCCACAACCAAGGTACATGCCCTTGACCAGAATCGAACCTGGGACCTTTCAGTCTGCAGGCTGACACTCTATACACTGAGCCAAACCGGTTTCGGCTAAACATATCTTTTGTATTAATGTTTTAAATGCTATATGTGTGAGATACTTGTGTGTTTATAAGTGGAATGATACACACCAAACTTACTAGAGGTTAACTCTAGGGGACAAAGTGAGATTAATAAAATTGTTGATTGTGTGTGTGTGTGTGTGTGTGGATATGTGTGTGTCTATGTATATGTATATACATATGAGGTGTGTGTGTGTGTGTGTGTGTGTGTGTGTGTGTGTGTTGAGGAGTGAATTGGGAAAAATATTCAATAAGACCTGCTCTGTCAGGGTTTGAGGAGGAAAACAGTAGCCATTCTCTACAATGTCTACATAGTAGGTATAAAGCATTTATTATAAAACAGGATCAGGGGCTTTGTGACTCTTGAAGAGCTGTTAGGGCAGAAATATTAATCACGCTCGGTTAACCATGACTGTTCTGTTCTGGTTAAAGAAAGCACATCCTAGCCTGGCTGGGAGTTGTATGCTCACCTGGGAGCTCACCTGGAAATGTGGCCCATCTTCTTCATCAGAAAGCTGCCTATTATCATGGAAAGATTAACAACCGTGTTGTGGAAAGCAGGAGCCCGCCCACCGGTTGCAACCCCAGCCCACATTGCCTGTATTCTGTAACCATTATACCGTTTTTATTCCTTTCACATACTTCCCCATGCCCATAATACCCACGTATCCCTTTTGCCTACTTCCCCATGTAATCTTTGTCCTCCTACCCAATACAAGCAGCTGGCTTTTGGGGCGGGGGTAGAGCAGATTTTCATGGCTGACCTGCTGCTCTCCCATGCTGCTGGCATTATTGGAATAAACACTCATTCGCAATTCAACCCTGCCGTGGCTTCAAGGAGTGCCAGGCAGGCCAGACCCATTTGTTGTCCAGTTTCAGAGCTAGAGGAGTGGTTACCAGGAAAGCTGCCCCCAAAGGCCAGAGAAGCCGGCAGTAAGTCTCCGCCTGGCAGACGGCAGGAATTAAGCTGCCACCAGGAGCAGGTTGCAGGTGGAGACCAGGTGTCCCGCCACACCCACCAAGCCGAAGTTCCTAGGAAGAGCTGCAAAGCTGCTGGGTCTGTGAGCATGGTGAGAGCTTAAAGTGGATGGAGCAAGGCAGGCTAAATAGCCATCTCAGATGCTGATTTAAGGAAATTGAATCTATTTAAGGAAAGGAGATGGAGGATGGGTACCCAGAGGGAAGGGCTGCACAGCACCAGGCCAACAGGACACTGGGGCTGATGTCAGCACAGGAGCTGGCGGTCCATCCTTACACACAGTCACTGGCGGGAGCTCTTGTTGGTGGTGGGCTTGGGGCTGAGGTGGGCTTGGAAGGCAGATGGGTTGCAGGAGTGCGATCAGGTGCCTCAGGACAGTGTCCACTCCTTGGTGGTCTGACTCCTGGGGTTCAGTACGTATTTCCTGATCTTTGTCCTCCTGTGGCGGGAAGCTTACAAATGGCTATTAAGGGTCATATTGCCCTACAGTCCTAACACTTGGGAGTGTAATAAGATCTATGCACCGGCCATGCTTGACCCCAACACTCTCCAAGTGATGGCTCCAACTGAATTTCACCTCCCAGGTGCCAGGAGTCTTTCTCAATGGCCAATTCTAAACCTGGGACAAACAACACAAGAAAATGGTTCCCAGTCTCTGGACATCCAAGGGAGATTGTAGTGATAGTGTCAAAATGACCACAAGCAATTCAGCCATGAACTTGTACTTCGTTACAAATAGATTTAGATATGATTAGAATCAGGTGCTGCTAAGCCATGTTATCACATGCATAACCCCCAGAGTTCATACAATCCCTCACATTGGAACTCCACTTGGGAGAAATTGCTTCTCACACAGTTATTGTAAATATGACCACATTTTTTGCTAATTGACATATCCTTATTTTCATTGGAACAGAAATAGATTCCAGCTAATTGATGGGCACCCATTCAAATGAGTCACGAGCAGCTTGCTGTCAGCTGCATGCAGATGGCTGTCAATGCCTGTTGAGTGATTTGTGAAGACAGGAAAGCAGACTACTTCACTGCTACCTTCATTCAAAGTAAGAAATGCACAAGGGGTTTCTCTCAGGACTGGGTACTGTATATGTCATTTGGCACCATGACATCGAGGCAGACACACTTATTGCTGACAGTGGCCACTCTCCCCTTCCATGTTGGCAGATCCCCAATTTTGCTTTGAGACTCAACCAAAATTGTAATTGATACAAGGCAACCTGGCAATCCCTTATCAAGAATTGGTTTAGGAGTGGCTGAATGAGCCTGGAAGGGGACTTTGCTTAGGAGATTCCTGGCAGGTTTTCCCGTTACCAGCAGGGCCCCAGGGAAGACAGCTCCTCAGCTAGCACCAGATCTGTGCCCTCTGAGTGTGATGCCTGGCAGAGCTGCGGGCATCTGGAAGCCATGCTGGAAAGCAGCGTTGGGACAAAGCCCACCCTGAGGCTGGCACAGTGAACAAAGGCACCTGCATCTGACAAAACGGAGGGGCAGCTGCTGTGCCCCGTGTACCCTTTTTCTGGGCATCCGGGGACTTCTGACACCCAATACCTTTGCCTTAAGCCAGTTGAGTTGGGATGGCAACCACTCATTATAATTCCCTAATTATGCCCATTTTGTTATAAAATGTAATGATGGTGGGAGCATTATGTCAGATTAACTCTGCTTCACCAACACTCCAGCCATCAGCCATGTCACTTCTGCATCGCATCCTTTGCTTCTTAATTAGATAATAAAGATAGACCATATTTTCACTTTGTCATGCTATGATTAGTTACCAACTTCAATCCATTCTCAACAGATTTGAATGAAAACTCGTAACTAAAGCAGATTCAACTCCAAGAGGAGATATTGAAGAAGAACCAAGTTGAGTCATAAGACAGTGCATCTGCCATGGAACATGAATTCATGCTGCCTTAAGGTCACCAGGACCTTACCATAGCCAGCTGAGAAAGTCACTCCTATTTAATCAGTTGAACATGTTTTGTTGGTTTTTACTGTTTTTTTTTATTGACTTTTCCTTTTCTTTTACTTTTAATTTACTATTGCATTAATAGGTTGCTTCAGTAATAAATATGTGAGACCTTTTGTTTAGAAAAAAAAACACTATTAATTTATTTAGGTAGCATCTTATCCCTCAGAATACATTGCATGGTGAGTTGCATATAGTATGTGCTGAATGAATGAATGAATGAATGAATGAAGTGACTAGCTATTTGATCATATAAAGCCTTGGCCCTAAGATATAAGGGTATTACTTTTTCTAGCTCCATCACCTATTAGTTGGAGCTTTAATCTGGGCTTGTAACCTGTTTATGACACTCAATTGTGAGATTTGGGAATGCTACTGAACTTCAATAAGCTTGGATTTCCTCATCTATATAATAAGGATAATAGTAAATACTCTCACAGAGGATTGTTGTGATTATTCAACAAGCTAATATATGCTCCCTGCCCCTGAATACACACACAAACACACACGAGAAATAATATCATCATCTCAGGTTTGAGATGCTCTGTCTGTCCCAGGCGGAGCACAGCCAGAAGAGCAGGTCTGTATAGACTGCAGGGAGGTTCTTGCTAACACCTCTGGCTCATGTGCCATCTCCCCTCCCAACCTGCCTCTGTCGCAAACAAGAGAGGCAGTTACTCCCTGGTAGAGGGGCTAATGTCAGTGACCAAGTCAAGGCCACAGTCCAGGAGGGCTACCGACATCTAAACCAGGAACATGTACGCTTTGGTTACTCTCTCCCGGCCAAGGAGAACAATGTCACAGTATCAAGCTAATGAGATGTGAGAACCTGCAACCCGAGCATTCCCACATCAGCACTGTCTAATGTGATATTGAAATATTTCCACCTGAGATGCTGGCCTGAATAATTTAAAGATTTTAGAGACTGGCAAGGTAATAACCTACAAATTATTAATGTAATTATTCAGTTGAGTTTGGAGATCAAAGGGTCATCTATTCTCTGCTAAACTTCCTTCTAAAGGAAATTACAGACCATGCTTTCCAGAGACCCCTAACTAATAATGACTCCTGTAGGATGGCCAACGGAGTCTGGATGCAGTGGTTCTCAAGCATCACCTGGGAACCTGCTTAATATGCAAATTCTCGTTCCCCGTGCAGACTTACGGAATTGGAATCCGAAACTCTGGGATGAGTCCCAGCTGCCTGTGTTTAACAAGCCCTCCAAGCTATCCTCATGCTCATTCACATTTAAGAACCTCGGTGCTGATGAATAGGCAGAAATCAGCAGGACAAGAAACAGCTGGCTTGAATTCTGAAAATGAAAAATCCTAAGTATGACAGCTTAAAAATCAATCTATAAGCACCCAAATTCTCATCAAGGTAAAAGGAATTAAGATGCCCTTTCTCTTTGTATAAACTCCCTGGGGACAAATTCTTTGGGACTTGGTTTTCAAAGATACTTTAAGCATTTAGATTCATTCATAATAAGAGCTAACATAGAGTATTATTTATGTACTGGGTTCTACACTAATGCCTCTATTATTTCATTTACTCCTAGCAACAACCTAAGACATCAGTACTATGATTACTCTCACCTCACAAATCTAGATAATTTTAAAACTGGGGGTGGGTAGGAGGACTGGCCCAAGGCAGATCTGTACACTCCAACTACAGAACAGAACTGGGTCCAGTCGTCTGCCGCTGGATGTTAGGGCACCATTCTCTTAAGCATTATAGATTCAGCCTCCCAGGTTCAGCAAATATTCATTGAACACATTATTTATAAAGCAACTCTCAGTAAGCAGAGAATAAAAACAAGAAAGAAGTATGTCCTCCCAAAGAAAGCGCAAACAACCTAGTGAGGAAGGCAGCCAGAAGCACAGGCCTGGTGTGAGATGGATGTGCACAAATGCTATGATAGTATCGGGTCTAGTAATAATTAATGTCGTTTTTAAACATTCGTTTAAAATCTTGCTTGGCGTTGACTTGTATTGACATAACCTTCAAACCCGTGGTATCTACAGAACGTGTGAAGTGCAATTAACAAGTTTTGCTTGAAAAAGTTTGTGTTTGGTTTGGTTTTTGTTGCAAAACTAGGGCTAAGAAGATGGCAGATGAAGAGCATATTCGGCACTGCATGCTTTACAAGTTCCAATTAGGAAGAAAAGCAAGTGAGGCTGCAAAAAACATCTGTAGTGCTCTTGGTCAAGATGCAGTTAGCGCCAGAAAATGCCAGCGTTGGTTTGAGAAATTTCGCGAGGGAAATTTTTCGTTAGATGACAAGAGTGGTCGAGGCCGTGTGTCCAATTTTGATCAAGAAGCTCTTCAAGCTCTTTTGGTGCAAAATCCTCAAATTACCCAACAAGAGCTTGCGACAACTTTAAATTGTTCACAAAAAACAATTTCCAATCAATTGCGTGCACTTGGCAAAGTCCAAAAGTTTGGAAAATGGGTTCCTCATGAGTTGACCGACAACAACCGTAATCAAAGAGTCACAATTTGCAGTTCGCTCCTCTCTCGTCAAAACCGTTTGCCGTTTTTAGAGCAAATTGTTACCGCAGATGAAAAATGGGTGCTGTATGTTAATTTGAAAAGGCGGCCTCAATGGTTGGACAAAAATGAGGCTCCGCAGCCCACGCGAAAACCTGACTTGCATGCGAAAAAAGTGATGTTGTGTGTTTGGTGGAATTTTAAAGGAATTCTTCATTATGAACTTTTACCATCTAACCAAACCATTACAAGTGCAGTGTATAGTGCCCAATTGGAAAGGTTAGCCCAAGCTTTAAGAGAAAAAGAACCCGCGCTGATTAATCGGAAGGGCGTAATTCTTCATCACGATAACGCACGACCGCATACTGCAAGAATCACTGCTGAAAAACTGCACCAGTTGGAATGGGAAGTTCTCCCTCAACCTGCATATTCTCCTGATATTGCCCCTTCCGATTACCATTTGTTTCGTTCTTTGCAAAACTTTCTTCTTGGAAAAAAATTTAATAATGAAGAATGCCTCAAAAATGCATTGACCGAATTTTTTGCATCAAAATCACAAGAATTTTACAACAGAGGGATTAAAATGCTTCCTGAGCGTTGGGCACAAGTAGTAGAAAACAACGGCAACTATATTGTTGATTAAATTTTGTTGTATTGTTTAAATAAATTAGATTTAAAAAAGTATTAGAAAACGACATTAATTATTACTAGACCTAATAGCACAAGCACAGTATTGTAGAGGCTGGAGGGGGGTGGTTAAATTCAATTGAGGGGGTAAGAGAGACTTCCGGGAATATTTCAATAGGCAAGGACAAGGGTAAAGTCAAAGCAAGAAGAGAGGGTAGATGAGTGAAAGCTGATTTGTTGCTAGATGGCAGGCTCCAGACAGGCGTAAACCTCAGCGTGGAGAGGGTACAGGCCATAGCTGGGAGGAAGGAAAATCCCATCCTGAAGGGCTGAAAGAACCTTGAATCCCATGGCCAACGGTTGGTATTTCTACTTGTAGGACACAGCAAGTTATGGGAAAATTCTTGCTCATGGGAACAATATATTGATAATTTGCCTGGAAGGTGGGGGAGGAGGAAGAAGAAGGAGGAGGAGGAGGAGGAGGAGGAGGAGGAGGAGGAGGAGGAGGAGGAGGAGGAGGAGGAGAAGGAGAAGAAGAAGAAGGAGAAGAAGGAGGAGAAGAAGGAGGAAAAGAAGGAGGAGAAGAAGGAGGAGAAGAAGGAGAAGAAGAAGAAGGAGAAGAAGAAGAAAGAGAGAGAGAGAGAGAGAAAGGTAGAATTGGAAGAGAGAAATAATAAAGCGTAAGGAAACCTATATTTAAGGAGTTAGCATATTAAAAGCCACTCAGATTTCTTTGATTTATTTGAATGAAAAGTGGACTTTTAAGTGAGAGTAACCCATATAAATGAATGAAAACAATCAGTTGACAGTGTCAACTCAGAAAACTCAAAAACATAGAGACTAAAAGAGGATTTGGTTTTAGAGGTGGAAACAGCAGTGGGATTTATCCCCAACCCCACCCACTTCTTGGGGCAGGATTGCATTGCAGCATTTTATAAGCATTGCATAATTGGTGCTTATGAAATACAGAAGTACTTTTTAAAAAATATATTTTTATTGATATTTTACAGAGAGAAAGGGAGAGGGATAGAGAGTTAAAAACATCCATCAGCTTTTTCCTGCATACCCCCTATTGGGGATGTGCCCACAACCAAGTATCTATCAACTGATGAATGGATAAACAAAATGTAATATAGCCATATAATAAAATATTATTCTACCGTAAAAAAAAAGTGTTGACCCATGCTGCAGTCTGGATGAACCTGGAGAACATTTAGCTAAATACAAAAAGCTAGTCAGAGCAGACCACATATTGTATTACTTCATTCACATGAAGTACCCATAACAAAGAAATCTACAGAAACAGAAAGTAGATTAGTGTTTATCTAGGGAGATGGTAGGTAGAGGATAGGAGATTTCTTTTTGGAGTAATAAAAATGTTCTAGAGGTGGATCCAAGGCAGCAGCATAGGGGGATGCTGACCTCACCCCCTTTCACAAACACACTGAATAGTCCCTACATTTAGAGAAATACTCCTGACAGACAGCTGAAGGCCAATTGAACAGTTTCTGTACAACAAATGAGAGAGAGTCTGCATAGAGAACGTTGGGAACTTCAAGAGCTCTCTAGGATCTGAGGGTGCTCTCTAAGATTGGAGATGCTGGCCAGCACCATTGTTTATGTTCCCTCTCCACCTAAATAGCATGGGCAAGAGCTTTAGCCAGGTGCTGTGGCCAATCTGCAAGGCCACTACAGTGCATTCCTAGCAACCCCACCCAGAGCTCACACTAGTGGGACTAAAAAGGCACTGTGGTGTACACACACTGTGCTGTGCTGCCCTGTCAACACTGCAACCAGACAAATGAGTCAACAGAGCACTGCCAAGCACATGTGCACAAATGGCTGCACCCTCTGTGGCTTGCTCTGGCAGGAAAAACAGGGCACAGCAGTATGCAGAAACTAGGCTATATACCATCTGAGCCCATTCCTCCTGGCCAATTAGCACCCAGAATTTGTATGCACTCACTCCAACTCCAAACAGCCAGTTAAAACCACCCAGCACACAGTTTATGTAGAAGCCACTTCTATACAAGGCTACTTCTTCAAGATCAGAAGAGATAGCTATCTTATCTAATTGTTAGAAACAAACACAGAAAGTCAAGCAAAATGAGATAACAGAGGAATACATTACAAATGAAGGCACAAATAGAACCAGAGAAAAACCCTAATGAAATAAGAGATAAATAATTTGCCTGATAAAGACTATAAAGAAGTTGTCATAGTATGCTCAACAAAGAGTAGAATAGAGAAAATTAGTGATAATTTCAACAAAAAGAGAATATAGTAAAGAATCAATTAGAGAAAGAGGTAGAAGAGGGTGTGGAGGGATAAGTGGTGATGGAAGGAGAACTTGACTTGGGGTGGTGAACACACAACACAATATACAATTGACTTACTATAGAATTGAACACATAAAACATATGTAATTTTATTAGCCAATGTCACCCCAATAAATTCAAATCTTAAAAAAATTAAATCTCCAATATTTATATCCCCAATCTTTTGAACTACTGAGAGAAAAGAACCAATTAGAGATGATGAATATAATTGAAGTGAAAAATACATTAGATGGAATCAACAGTAATTAGCTAATACAGAAGAATGGATTAGTGACTTGAAAGGTCAGATAGTAGAAGTCACTCAATTAGAATAACAATAAATAAATAAAGAATAGTTTAAGGGACCACTGGGACAACAACAATTGCACTAATATCAACATCAGAAGGATCCCCAAATGAAAAGAAAGCGAAACAAGAAAAAATAAAACTTTATTTGAAGAATCGTGGCTGAAAATTTACCTAATCTGGGGAAGACAACAGACATCCAGGTCTAGGATGCATATGGAGCTCCAAATAAGGTAAATCTAAAGAAGCCAACAAGACATAAAAGAAAGGAATGATCTACCCAGAAAGATTATCATTTGGAACTGAAGGAGAAATAAAGAGTTTCCCAGATAAAGAAAAACTAAAGAAGTTTAGCACCACTATACTGGCTTTACAAGAAACATCAAAGGGTCTTCTATCAGCAGAAAAGAAAAGGCCATAACCAGAAATAAGAAAGTTCATAAAAGAAAAATATTATCATCGGTAAAGGCACATATATAAAAAACACAGCAAATCATCCACTTAAAAAGCTACTATTAAGGTTTTAAAAATTAGTAAAGTTAACTATAACAGTAATGAAGAGGATACAATGACAAAAAGATCTAAAATATGACATAAAAAACAAATTCTGGAGTAAAAATGTAATGTGTTTGGATGTAAACATCTATTAGCTTAAAAAAGACTGCTATAAATATAGGTGGATATGTATGAACCTCATGGTAACCACAAACTAAATATCTATAAAAATAAAGAGAAAACCCCCCAAAACATAACACCAAAGAAAACTGGGAAAGAGACCAAGAGAAGAAAGGACCAGGGAAGAACTATAAAAACAAACAAAACAAAATGTCAGTAAGTATACACCTATCCATAATTACATGTAAATGGACTAAGTGCTCCAATCAAAAGATATAGCATGGCTGGATGATAAAAATAAAGAATAAGACCTGTAGGGAGCGGTTATAGAGTTAAGCCTCAGACGGACCTTCTGGCAAAGTCACAAGTCCCAGCTTGGAGAGGACAGCCCTCTAAGCATAATAAAGCTTGATCTTGTAACTGTTCCCTAGATCTTTCCTGGGTAGCTAATGGGCTGTGGGAAGGGGAGCAAGTGCTGCCAAAACAAGTGAAACTGATAAGAACATTGTAAATTACCTTGTTTGCCCGTGACTATAAATAAAGCATCAGCTTTGCAGTCTGGATCTGTTCTGTGGCTTGAGCAAGGCACAGAAGGTCCACCTACACCCAGTTTATTCTCTTGTCTGTCTTTTTTCTTCATCCTTCACCACCAACCCTTAGCTGTGCTGGCGCAGTACAAAGACCCACTAAATGCTGTCTACAATAGACTCACTTCAGAGCAAAACACGTGCACAAATTGAAAGTGAAGGGGTTAAGTAAAAGGTATTCAATGCAAATAGAAACAAAAAGAGAGCTGGCAGGCAACACCCATGTCAAAGAAAATAGATTTTGGCACTTGCTGGTTTGGCTCAGTGCATAGAGTGTTGGCTGTTGACTGAAGGGTCCCAGTTTCGATTCCGGTCAATGGCACGTACCTCAGTTGCAGGCTCCTCCCCAGCCTAGGCCCTGGGAGGGGCATGTGCTGGAGGCAACCAATCGATGTACTTCTCTCACATCAACATTTCTCTGTCTTTCTCTCTCTCTTCCATACTCTCTAAAAACCAATGGAAAAAATGTCCTTGGGTGAGGAATAAAAAAGAAAAAAATGATTTTGAAACAAAGTCTAGAAAAAAGAAATAAAGAAAACCATCCTATATAATAAAACCCTAATATGCAAACTGACCTAACAGCTGAACGACTTGTGGAATGACTGGTCGCTATGATGTGCACCAGTGGGGCAGACACCCAATGTAGGAGCATCTGCCCCCAATAGGGAGGCGATTTGTGGTGGTGGGGATGGGCTGGCCAGTGGGCAGCACGAGGCTGCCAGCCAAGTTGGGTGCCAGCAGGGGGCCCACTGATCACCTCACCTGCTGGTTGCCCCACAATGGCCCTGATCACCAGCCAGGCCTAGGGACCCTACCCTATATGTTGGGAACAGTTTCTTAGATTTAAAAATTAAAACCTGGAAAGGCTATTCTAACACTGAAAAAACAGGATGATGCAGTGGTGACATGCATAGACTCTGGCTTACACATTTTGTAACTGTGTGACAAAGCCAATAACTTAACTTCTCTCTGCTTCAGTTTTTCCACCCATAAGATGGGGAAAATTGTACTATTGCCTCAGAAGGATCATGCTATGTGCTACTTTTTATAATCAGGGCAAAAAAAAAAAAAAAAAATGTAACTGCCTATACAACAGTAAGATGCCTTTCACCTGTATGAAAAGTAAGGTTACTGGTGCATACAGCATTGAGGACTGAGAGAGGGATGTCCGACTGCTGGTTTAGGCCCGACATCCCCTAAGGATCCTGGATTGCAAGAGGATGCAGGCCAGGCTGAGGAATTTGCCCTCCCCTACGCGCCCCCCCCCCCCCCCATACACAAATTTCATGAACCAGACCTCTAGTCACAAAATAATAAAGGGCTCAATACAAGATGAAAATACAATTTTAAATAGCTATGTGCCCAACATAGGAGCACCTAACTATATAAAGCAAATATTAATAAACATAATAAACATAAAGGAAGAAATGGACAGTTTTACAATAATAAGAGGGACTTTAATACACCAGTTGCATCAATGAATAGGTCATCTAAACAGAATCAATAAGAAAAAAATGGTCTGAAACATCACATTATATCAGATCAACTTAATAGATACAGAACATTTCATTTAAAAACTTCAGAATACACATTATTTTCAAGTACATATAGAACACTCTTCCAGACTTATCACACATTAGCCATAAAACAAGTCTCAATAAATTCAAGCAGACTGAAATCTTATCAAGCATATTTTCTAATCACAACTGTATGAAACAAGAAAACCACAAGAAGAAAACTGGAAAAAACAAATACATGGAGACTAAATAACATGCTACTAAACAACTAATGAATCAAAGAGGAAATAAAAAATACCTTGAAGCAATTAAAATGAAAACACAACTTTCCAAAGCCTATGGCTTGTAGCAAAATCAGTTCTAATATTGATGTTCATAGCTATACATGTCTACCTCAAGGAAAAAAAAAAAGAAAAAAAAAAAAAGAATCCAGAATAAACAACATAACTTTATGCATGAAGAAACTAGAAAGAGAAGAACAAACAAAACCCAAAGTAAGTAGGAGGCAGAAAATAATATAGATCAGAGTAAAAATGAACAAAATAGAGACTTAAAAAACAAGTAAGAAATCAGTAAAACTAGGAGTTGCTTCAATGAAAGGATAAACAAAATTCATAATCCTTTAGCCAGACTCATCAAAAAAATAAAGGAAAAGATCCCAAATAAATAAAATCATAAATGAAAGAGAACTTACCACCAACATTACAGTAATCCTATCTAATAAAAGAGTAATATGCAAATTGCCCATACCTCCCCTATACCCACAAGCCATGCCCACAAGCCAATCAGGAGCAAATATGCAAATAAACCCAATCATGATGGCTGAGGCCAGGGAGAGCAGGAGGGAGGCTTGTGTTTCCCCAGCGATGGAGGAAGCCAAGCTTTCTGCCTTCCCTTGCTGGCCCAGGCCTCTGCTTAAGGCTACGAAGTTTCAATTATAGAAGGTAAATAAATACCAACAGAAATGGCTGTGGCCAAGGAGTGAGCAGAAGGCTTGCTCTGCTCCAGGCTACAAAGTTTCAATTATAGAAGATAAATAAATCCCAGATACCAGGGCCTCTGCTTGGGTCACTGGGGGGGAAGTAGAGGGGATGTGGCCGGCCTGCAAACCACCACAGGACCCTGGCCCAGGCCTAATCCGGGCCCCAAGGGAACCCGCACCCTGATCCAGGACACCCTTCAGGGCAAAGCAGCTGGCCCCCACCCATTCACTAGGCCTCTATCCTATCTAATAAAAGAGTAATATGCAGATTGACCATCACTCCAACATACAAGATGGCTAACACAAAGATCCTCCCCCATGTGGACACAAGATGGCCACCACAAGATGGCCAGCAGGGGAAGGCAGTTGGGAGGGACCAGGCCTACAAGGGAGGGCAGTTGGGGGCTATCAGGCCAGCAGGGAAGGGCAGTTAGGGGTGACCAGGCCAGTGGAGGCGGGAAGTTGGGGGCAACTAGGCTGGCAGGGTAGCAGTCTGGCATCAATCAGGCTGGCAGGGGAGTGGTTAGGGAGTGATCAGGCTGGCAGGCAGAAGCAGTTAGGGGCAATCAGGAAGGCAGGCAAGCGAGCAGTTGGGAGCCAGCAGTCCTGGATTGAGAGAGGGGCATCTGACTGCCTGTTTAGATCCGATCCCACTGGGAAGGGCCTAAATGTGCAGTTGGACATCCTTCAAGGGATCCCAGATTAGAGAGGGTGCAGGCTGGGCTGAGGGACACCCTCCCCCCTCACGGTGCATGAATTTCGTGTACTGGGCCTCTAGTATAAAAGGTATTAGGAATACTATGATCAATTATATGCCAACAAATTGGACAACCTAGAAGAAATGGATGAATTTCTAGAAAGATACAACTGAACAAGGAAGAAACAAAAAAAGAAAATGTTTCAAAATTTTCTGTTGTTATGATTGCAATTTCTGTGAATATGCTAAACACCACTAAATTATACACTTCAAATAGGTAAATTTTGTAGTATGTGAATTATATATCAGTAAATTTGTTTTTAAAAATAATTGGAGCACATACACGTGCGTGTGCATGCGTGCATGCGCACGCACGCGCTCGTGCACACACACACACACACAACTTGGAATAGACATGTAATGTTAGCACCATAGCAGCACAGTTTTTAAATCCAAACCTCCTAAATTAAAATACCTAATATATCTAAATGAGAAATTCCTAGAAAACATTTACAACAAAACTAGGGAACAATGTATCCTTATGACCTTCAAAATAGAAACAGATAGGGATAAGCCAGCAATAGCCAGAAAATATACATGGGATTCTCAGTATCTGTGTAGGAGAAAACAGAGGAAGTCCCATGAGCATGCATGCTCAGAGTGGCCTTGAACATCTGGTGTACTCTGAATAGGGCCTTCACACTTTAATTAGCTTTGAGAATCCGGCGTACTATAGTCAGGGCCCCACAGCTGTTTCAAAATTAAATAAGATCCATGTGAAAGCATTCCACATAACAGGTCCTGGCATACAGTAGAAGTTTAATAAATGCTCATTTTCTACTTTTCTTAGGCTTTTTACAATATAGAAAAGGAGTCATATCATGATTCATTTTTTAATGACCTCAACTATCAAGAACAGTGCCTTGTGACTAGAAATTGCTGGGAAGTGTTGGAGAGAATAAAGTAGACAGCAAGGTCAGGGTGGAGTGGATGAGAGTCCAGAACCTGAGGAGGAGGAGGGGTGGGCTGGTTGAAAGAAGAGAAAAGAAAGGAACAGCAAGGGTGAACTGGCCTTAGCCCACAGTTTCCCTGATGAGCCTGGAGGGCCTCCTTGGCCCAGCCTTTCCCTCCTGCGTTCTCACAGCCACAGGTGAACAATTACTATTGCTAACTCCGTAATTCTGGCTTTGGTTGAACTGAAAATCAGGGTCTTGGGCCACCGACAGTTTTGTAGGTGGCAATAATGACAGCAGCAATATTCCCAACTGCAGCAGCTGATGGCATTTCCATATACTTGTTCCAGTGGGGCAGGAGGAGTTGGCAACAGTGTGTGGTGGCAAGAAAACACTTATCTAGGAATGCTGGGTTTGAAGGAGTTTTGTACAGAAATAACATGTATTTCACAATTTCTGGCCTTCTTGAATTACTAGATACCTAATATGCTTGGAATCTGCTTACCGCTTCAATCTGACATTTTAAATAAAGTTCAAGGGCACTAGGTTGTTAAGTTTAGCAAAGGGGTCTGGAGCTCAGAGGCCAGCGACATTGCTGGCTTTGGTTATTCCCTGTGGCTGAAGAGCAGCATATCTAGTGAGCAGCTCCCCAATATTTTCTTGGGGGTTTCTCTTGACAACAGAGATCTGTGGGTACCATCTTTTCTCTCTTATGGGACCAGTGTTTCTGTGGCTCTGATAATGGTATCTATATCCCTTGACACACCTCCGTGCTTGAAGTGGGACTCCAATAAGTGCTTATCAAAAAAATAAATTCAGGTCCCACATATGCAATCACTCCACCACCATAATGCACCCCCTAACTATGTTAAAATATACACATTTAACAAATTGGGATGAAATACACACAGGGTGACATGCCAGCGTTGTTTTTCTTTAGGCAAATTCAGCGTGATTTATCCTTTCCCTGGTTTGTCCTAATTACACCACTAACATTACTTTTTTTAAAATAAGATTTCTATTGATTTCAGAGAGGAAGGGAGATGGAGAGATGGAAACATCAATGAGAGGGAATAATTGATGGACTGCCTCCAGCACGCCCTCCCCCTGGAGATTAAACCCATAACCCTCGCATGTGCCCTAGTCAGGAATCGAACCTGGGACCCTTCAGTTGACACTATCCACTGAGCCAAACCAGCTAGGGCTAGCATTACTTTTTTTTTTTTTTTTTTTTTTTTAAATAATTATAATAAACGTTTTATTTTTTAAAAGACATCCAGTTGATCATAGCACAGAAAAATGCACGGGGTTTTGACTTCAGCAATGTTTTAGAGATTAATAATTTTCTCTGCTGTTACTGTAACTAAAAAAACCAACAAAACAGCCCAGAGAACTGGTCAACTTTTTTAGGGAAAGCCTTCAAAGAACTTCAAAAAGACACGGCCAAATTTAGCACAAATATTTCTTTTCATCGCAACTTTTGACTGCCCACCGCGCCTCCAGGTGGGTTGGGTTCGGAAACCTAGCAACAGCGGCGCCGCCCTCAGACTGGAGACAGACCTCTCCTTCCCCGCGCCAGCCGCGGCTCCGGGAAACACGCCTGCGGGCGCATGCGCGCGCCCGCCCCGCCCAGCTACATTCTTCGAAGGCCCAGGCGGAGCTGCCTCAGTGCGCCTGCGGGGAGAGGCGCGGCGGGGAGGGAGGCGGGGCGGGGGCGGGAGGGGGCGGAGCCACGCACGCGCAGTGGTTCTTCCAGGAGGAAACCCGGTGCGCGGAGGCGGGGCCTCGTGGGCGGCCGGGGGCGGGGCTCCCTGGGCCGCTGCTGCCGCGGCGCATTGTGCAGCAGGCGCCCCCGCGGCAGGGCCCTGGACCGGCGGGCTCCCGGGGATGGTGAGCAAGACGCTCCTGCGCCTCGTGTCTGCGGTCAACCGCCGGAGGATGAAGCTGTTGCTGGGCGTCGCGCTGCTCGCCTACGTCGCCTGTGAGTGAGCGCCGGCGCCGGCGGGAAGCCTCATTCATTCCTGGGCGCCCGGCGGCGGGCGAGGGTCGGCGGGCTGTCTGCAGCCCCGGGGTGGCCCTGCAGCCGGGTCCCCCTCTCTGGGGGCCTGCCTTCCTGCTCCCACCCCTTTCCAGGGGCTTCGGACTCTCGCTCTTTACACTTTTGTGGCAAAGCAGCCGGCCAACTTGGGCGAAGACCCTCGACTGGTTAGGCCCGGCGCGGAGAGCGGGCGGCCCGGCGCGGAGGCCCTTGTCCCGGAGGGCAGTGGCCGGGGCCCCGCGCGGCCGCCCTCCGTGGCCAGCCCCGCGCACCCGGCCCCAGCCACTGCCCCTGATTCCCGCTCCCCGACGGCGGGACTGCTGCACACGCCGCCCCAGGGGCCGCCGCGATACCGGAGCGCGCCGCGCCGGACACCCTGGGGACACGCGCCGCAGTGCCGTGCTGTTAAGTCGGATACAAATACTGTTGACATTGGCATAGACCCGCTGCCACTGTTTGCTCCACAGGAAAATTACTCAGCATTTACCTGTGGGGAGCCAGCGTTGCGGGCCCGCCGGCCAGGGCAGCTC
This sequence comes from Pipistrellus hanaki, assembly GCF_964339955.1. Lineage (NCBI taxonomy): Eukaryota > Metazoa > Chordata > Mammalia > Chiroptera > Vespertilionidae > Pipistrellus > Pipistrellus hanaki. The sequence goes on from NC_140514.1 coordinate 55,585,247, forward strand.
CCCGGCGTGCGGGCGCGCGGTCCCGGGCGCGGCGCTGGGCTCCCGGGCCGCCCTGGCCCAGCGGGCAGGCGCTTCCTTGTGTGCGGTTCTCGTGCTGTCATCACTCAAGGTCGCACCGAGACAGGGCAGGCGTTGATCCCTGTGTCTTCTTAGAGACTGAAACCGTTTTTCGTTTTTGTTTTTTAACTTAAGATCAGTTCAGTGGGAACATATTTTAATCGTTGCTATTAGTTCTTTATCAAATACCGAAAGTGGGCCAGAAATGCCGCCCAGTGTGAGTTCTGTTTGAATCCTGGCCACCAGAGACACTGAAATGAAACCACCTGCTAACTAGTCTCCAAGCTCTGGTTCCGGAGGTGAGAAGGGACTCCAGAAAGTGACGTAGGTGGAGCACTGGGAAGACCCAGCCTGTCTAGTGGAGCCCAGCTCGGCGGGAGGTGGGGCTGAGGACTCGCCCGCAAGGGCTTCTGGTTGCTAGGCAAGGAGGGTGTTAGGTGTAGCAGTTTTCCAGGGAGGAAGTGTGTGGACAGTTTTAAGAAAGCTAAGACCCAAGGGAAAGACCACTTAAAGTTGCATAATTGTTGTTTTGACAACAATAATAACACCAAAATTTGCTTAGGGCTTACCTTGTGTGTACAGGCATGAGTTTCTCTCGTTGTCTCATTTAATTATTTCAACAGCACTGGGAAGTAGGTACCTAATTACATCCATTTTAGAAGTGAGGAAAGTAAGGTCAAGATAAATTAGGAAAATTTATGGATGGTCACACAGACGATAAGCTGTGGAGAGTCAAGTTTTGAACCTAGAAAGGCCAGGGAGCTGGGGCCTAGAGCCGCTCTTCCACAGGCTCCTGTTGATTATGGGGGTTTCCAAAGTTAGACAGTGGGGTTTAGAATTAATAGGGCAGGGGATCCAGGAGAGGCATGGAAAGGTGCCCACCATTCATTCAACCAGGGAATCCTACCAGCTCCTTCCTGTGCTTGGTGCCAAGGGTCACTAGGAGGGCAGAGCACCCAGGCTTTGCAGGCATGGAGGCTAGGGCAGTGGGTCGCAGACCCCAGTGTGCATCTGAGTGGTTGGGAAGGTTTGCAAAACACTAGTTGCTGCCTCCTTCCTCAAGTTCCTGATTCTGTAGGTCTGGGGTGTGGACTGAAAATTTGCATATCTAATAGTTTCACTGGGAAGCCCTGGCTGTGGTTTGGGGACCCACTGAGAACTACTGGCCTAGTAGGTGAGATGGCCATAAATTAGATATAAACTGGTAGAAGAAAAGGAATGCGTAAGAGTTTATGACAGAGACTTTTGAGTTAGAGCAGTGGTCAGCAAACTCATTAGTCAACAGATCCAAATATCAGCAGTACGACGATTGACATTTCTTTGGAGAGCCACATTTTTAAACTTAAACTTCTCCTAATGCCACTTCTTCAAAATAGACTTGCCCAGGCCGTGGTATTTTGTGGAAGAGCCACACTCAAGGGGCCAAAGAGCTGCATGCGCCCCCTCAGTGTGGCAAACTGCAAAGAGCCACAGTTTGCGGACCGCGTTAGAGCAACCAACGGTGTTTGTTTCACTGAGGAATTGAGGCTTGAGCTGAGAGTTGAAGGATATGCAGGGATGAATAGGAAGGTGAAGAAGGAAATGTGTGCAGAAGGAACAGCATGTGCAGAGGTCCTGTGGCAGCCAAGAGCAGGGCGTGTCTGGGAATGTAAAGCAGGGTAGTGGCTTTGGCGTGGGAAAATGAAGTATAGCGATGAGGCTGTCCCTCCAGATGGGCCTGAGCAGGAAGCCTGGGAGAGGCCTGGGCCGGCTTAGGAAGTGGGCGGATTTAGCTGTGAGGGGTTAAGACAAGGGCGGAGCCAGTGGTACTAAAGAGCTGGGATGGTGTGGCTGAGACACTTTGCAGGAAGAGTATCACAGAGCTCCTGATAGTGTTGAAGGACACTGAAAATGTCTTAACAGTGACTTCTGTGATTTTTAGTGTCTACTTTTTCTTATTAATAATTTTACCAGCCCAATATGAGTAAAATCTCACCTGTGTTGACAAAACTGTCCATACTCCCAAATTACTCACATTGTTGTCCCTGTTAGCCAGCTCCCTTCTAGACGTGCTCTCCCTGTTCCTCTCTCAGGTTCTGCTCATCTTTCTCACTCCACCTCTTCTGGCTTTTGCTCCCGTTTCCTCAGTCCTTAGTGCCTCCTGGGGCCCAGGCTCCCTTCTCGCTACCACATCACCCCCTGCCATGCTCAGGGTGGTGAGCATATGCCCACTTGATTGCACTTGGCATTCTTTTCCAGGCCTGTGTTTTCTCACCAGCCCTTGAGGACAGGGATTGTGTGGTACACGTTTCAGCCCTTGTGGCATTTAGATCGGTGCTAGCAGGTCATCGGAAGCCTCTGAGGCGTGACTGTTTGAAAATCCGGTCCACCTATGAGGTAGCTCCCTTGGCAGAGACTCGGCTCTAGTTACTGTTTTTTCTTCCTTTTTTAAAACATGCTCATAGTTTAAAAAGTCAAATAGCCTCTATAGGCGTTAGGCAAAACAGAGTTCCCTGCCACTACTTTCCCCTCCGCAGAGGCGAGCACTTGGCTTCTAGCTGATTATGTTGGTATTTCTCTTTGTGCCATGGAATGCTCTGCCTGTTGAGTTTTCATTTGTAGATATTTATTACCCCGTGACTTTCTTGTTTGAAAGGTGATTGTTTACCTTCTTTTTCTGTGCTCCCATGCTCATTACCCCCTCACCCCCTTCCCCATGTAGGTGTGGTGGGATTTCGGGAGATCAACATTTAACATTCATGTGTGTGACTGGAAGCCATTCATAGTGAGTCATGCTGTACTTTTTGCTTTCCTTGGAGCTAAAGGGTTTTTTTTTTGTTTGTTTTTTTAAATTACTTTGCTTTTGAGGTGCTACTGCTGCTTCAACTCCAAACGCTTTGCTGGTGGCTGGTGTCTTCCTGCAGGATGCTCAGAAGCAGCAGGGCCTCTTCCTGAAGAAGGGCCCAGCCTTCAGACTGCTCTGCCCATCACACACTTCCTGTCTCCTGACTTCCTTTTCCTGATGTCTCACTTTCTTCATAGATATGCTCAGGAGGAGCTTTTGGAGACTTAATTCTAGAAAAGGGTTCCTTCAGGATTTTACAGGCATTGTTCCATTCCTTTTTGGGCTTCTCGTGTGGACGAGGAGGGTCAGGCCAGTCCCTTTCTGGGATTTGCATGCTTTTCTGGAGGATTGCAGGACCTTTTTGCCCGTCACCGCATGTGTCCAGATCTCTGACCCTGGCCTTCCCTCGCTCCTGGAGTTTGGTGGCCTCATGTGATCACCGTGCCCCGGGCTGGGTGGTGCCCGCTTCACTTCTGGGCCAGCAGTTGGGAAGGCAGGTTCTCCAAGTGTTCCAGGTGTCGTGCTCATGTGCAGAGCCCTGGCTCTGAGTGTGAATCTACCCGAAGAACCCCTCTGTTGTTCCGAGCCTCAGGGTCCTGGGCTGGTTGTCCAGCCGCCGGGCAGAGCCAGCCCTGACGGACCGCGGTGGTCTCCTTGCGCACAGGGTGCTGGTACTTGGAGCAGTCTAGAAACCCCAATTCTTCAGTTCTGGAAGTTTTCTCGAATTACTCTGGTTATTTCCTTCCCTCCATTTTATCGTTCTCGGATGTTATTGTGCTGATGCAGAATTGACTAATCTAGTCCTTTCTAAATTTACAATTTTCTCCTTTTTAAATAAGTTTTGTTCTGTTTTTAAAAAATTTCCTTCTTTGTATTCTAACTCTTCTAGTGATTTAAAATTTTTGCTATCATCTCTCACTTATAAGAGTTCTTTTATGTTGTCTGAATATTTTAAAAAATTAAATGTCTTTGTTTTCTCTTAGTTTTTTGTTTTTTTTTTAAACTTATCTTTGTGGTTGTATTCTTTTTGTTCAGTTTTCTTCTCACTGAAGAGTTTCTTTCTCCCAGTCCCTTTAAAAAATATATATATTTTATTGATTTTTTACAGAGAGAAGAGAGAGGGATAGAGTGTTAGAAACACCGATGAGAGAGAATCATTGATCAGCTGCCTCTTGCACACTCCCTTCTGGGGATGAGCCCACAACCAAGGTACATGCCCTTGACCAGAATCGAACCCAGGACCTTGAGTCCGCAGGCTGATGCTCTATCCACTGAGCCAAACCGGTTTCGGCCGCTTCTCCCTTTCTTGTTCCAGGCTCTCCTCAGCTTTCTGGTTCCCCGAGGCGTCTGCTAGCGTCTGAGCCGAGGACTCGGGCGGACGGGGAGCCCTGAGCTGCCCCCGGACTGTAAGCTGTGTCACTGGAACTGGCAGAGCCTCACAGCCTGAGTACCGTGGGCTGTCCTCTGAGCTGTGGTGACCAGGCTCTCCGGCCCTGCGGACAGGGAGGCCGGCTGCCTGCGGTGGGAGCCCTGTCCCCAGCCTTAGACCTCCTGTCCCCCCTTTCCTGAGACGGAAATGCCTACCTTCTGCCGAAGCAGTCATGCTGCAGTTTAGACAGGTTTGAACGTAAATTTTCAGTCTTAGCTGCATTGTCACCCCACGTCCACGTGCACCAGGCATGATCGTTCTCAACTCTTTCAAAGCAGCGATTCTCAACCTTCTCCCTCCCGTGGCACGTGTAAACTGGCTACTGAAATTCTGCGGCACACCAACAAATAACATGTTTTGCAGATCTGATGGGGAAAAGGGTATAATTTTGATTCATTTCATTGGACAGCTCTTTTGACATTTTTTTATTTGACATTGTAAGGGAAAAGAGGTCAATGTCCTCCGACTAAACAGTCAGATATTACATGATTTAAGAAGTCTGTGGCACACGAGTTGACTATCGCTGGTCTAAGTTATAACTTGGCCTTTCCCACTACCGGTCTCTCGTTCTCTTTATTCCTCTGCCTTCAGCGATCCTCTTCCATCCCCCAGCAACATTTTATTCCCCTCTTCCTGTCCACATCGATTTATACCTTAAACAACAAGAATAAAAGCTAAGTTTATTTTCTGACATTAACTGGAGTTTAGGAGTTTTATCTTTTTTTCCCATCTTTACATCTTGGAAACTGGAGTTGTGATACCTAGCAATATTCATCTAATTTATAGTGTATCATGGATTGGGTTGTAATGACACTGTATTTATGATACCTTTCTATTATTCTACACATGTCCCTGTTATTCCACTGAAATTTTCAGAAAAGACACAAAATTAAGCCCTGAAAACCATATAAAAGCATGACTTATGTGTGTTAGCTTTGCATTTATGGTAATGCAAACTCCTCTGAGTTGGGACTTTCATTGGAGTAGTTTTGCCATCTAATCAGTCACTCCTAAATTCACTCAGCAAACAGTTACTGGCTTGCTGCCAGGGAGGAGCCTCGGCGAGTGAGACACCTGCTGCCAGCAGCCTCCAGGAGGAAGGGAAGGACAGGCCGATTGCAGTGTGGCTGGTGTTTCCCCTCAGCCAGCCTCACTGAGCCTGTCCTTCCTCCCCGCCTCCTCGGGATCTGGGAGGGCACCAATCAATTTACACCCCGACTTTTTTTTGTTAATCCTCACCTGAGGATATTTTTCCATGGAGTTTTTTAGGGAGAGTGGAAGGGAGGGGGAGAGACACACAGAGAGAAACATCGATGTGAGAGGGACACATGGATTGGTTGCCTCCTGCACATGTACCAGTTCGAGTCTGCAACTGAGATATGTGCCCTTGACCGGAATCGAAGCTGAGACCCTTCATTCCATGGGCTGTTGCTCTATTCACTGAGCCAAACCACCTAGGACCCTCCCCCCTTTTTAAAAAATTAAAAAAAAAAAAAAAAAATCCTCATCCAAGGATATTTTCATTGATTTTCAGAGAGAGTGGAAAGAAGAGGGGAGGGGGAGAGACAGAAACAGTGATGTGAGAGAGACACCAGGTATGTGCCCTTGACCAGAATTGAACCCACGACCCTTTGGTGCGCATGCCGGCATGCCTCTCCACTCCCCCACCCTTTCATTTAAGTCACTTGGGAATTTTAGCCTTTGAGCACTTACTTAACTAGTATCTTCAGATGCTTCAGGCTCATCTTGTTCTTTCCATGCCCCAAACCTGGGATACATCGTTTGTCCAAGGAGCCCTGATTTCCAGTGCAGAACGTGTTTAAAAATCAGGGTCTGAGTACTGGTGTGCCCTTTGCTACTGAGGGGTCATGGCTTCCAGCTCTTCAGAGGACAGAGCCAAGAAATGGAAATATTTTTCCAATCATGAGCTTATGCTGATACCCCCAATTTAAATCCTTAACACAACAAGTTTTTCCCTCCCCCCCCTCATTCTGTATTGCTATTTCCTCTCCCCCGCAATGAAAAGCTTCTGACAGCAATGAAAATTCAGCCTCATTTGCTCTTACTACCTACCATGCAGACAAAACCAGTTCAGAATTCCTAGTCAGTACCACTACCAACAGCAAACGTCAGGAAATTCAGGGTTTCTTTTTGTGTATAATGTACATACTATTTACACTGTCTTACCTATTTTTTTCTTTCCTGAGTCAGTATTTCCAGGAAAGCACCCATGTCTATGGGTAGCTGCAGATCACCTTTGTTCTGTTCTCCAGCTTATAATACTCCTGTGTGTGTGTGCACATGTGCGTATTTGCGTGTGCGTGCTGTGCATGTTTGTGTGTGTTTGTATGTGTTGCGCGAGCGTGCCCTGCAGGTGTGTGAGCAGCCTCCCTGGAAGGCATTGAAGTTCTTTGAAATGTCTTGCTATTACAAATAGTGCTGCAGTGCATTCACTCGTGCAGGTGCTGCCACCCACGGTGCAGTATGGCTGTTTCCTCCCAGCTGTCCACCAGTCTGTATGGGCCAAGGCCAGCATTTTCACCAGTCTGAGAAGTGGCATCTCCTTGCTTTACCATGCGTTTCTCTTACTGGTGATCCTTAAGCTCTTTTTCAGATGTTAAGTTTTTCTGAGAACTGTTCGTGTTTCTGCCCACTTTCTGATTGTGTTTTCCATCTTTCCCCCTTGTTTTCAAGAGTGCTGTATATATTGGGGATGTTAACTGCCCTTTGTGAAATAAATTGCAACTATTTGCTCTTGTCTGGTATGGTATACAGGGAAAATGTATTTGGTCTTTGTCCCCTATTCCTGGCCCAGAGTTTTTAAAACCTTGGGATTTCCTGAGTGATAGGAGTGGCTTTGCTACTCATATGAACCCTCTGTCAGTCCTACATGAGTTTTTGCCAGTGAAGTGACGTAGAGTGGGGCCCCTGGATGGCCCCAGGATGGGCTGATCACAAGGAAGACCAACCTGAGCTTGAGACAGTGGCCGCTTCCAGCCCCACCCCCTACCCCTGGAGCGGATTGGATGGAGTCGGAGCGCTGTGAAAACTCCCCAACAGAGGTCTGTTGAGCTTCCCAGTTGGTGAACATGCAGCGGGGCTGTGAGGCTGGCGCACCTGGGAGGGTGTTACCGGTGTTAGGGTTCTTGGATTCCCCAAGTCGAAATGGAGAGGAAACCCCAGAGAACCTTCGCGGCAGCGTTGTTAGGCTTGTGCGTGAACACGGAGGCAGCACGGAGGAAAGGTCCTCTGAACTGGCTTGGGGCTGGCTCTGCTCGGCTGCTTTTCTAAGCCGGGGACAAACTGGGCTTGCACAAAAAGGCAGGCTTTTTGAAAAAGAGGCTTGTGGAATTTTCCTTCTCAGGCTTGTGACATTCTTTTCCAGCTGCCTGGTAACTACCTTCAAATCTGTTCTGTTGGGAAGGTAGAATAGTGGTCAAACCCTGATAGACTGAGCATGTGGGTCAGTGGTTTAAGCCAGTGGTCGGCAAACTGTAGCTCGCGAATCACATGTGACTAATGAGTTTGCCGACCACTGGTTTAAGCAGTTAGGAGGCGAGAAAATCAGCTACCTCTGTGTTTTCCAGTGGGGATTGGAGGAGTGGTGGCGTTTTTGCTGTCAGCTTCTCCCAAGTTCCTTCTGATCTCCTGGTTTTAACTTGGCCTCCTGGCCACCTGGTATTTTCCATTTTTGGGCCCAAGTTCCTGTGCTGTCTTCAGGGCATGGGAGCCCCAGTCCCTTCCCCATACGGTGCCCTGTGCATCCCTTCCTTTTGGCTGTTCCCGACCTGTATCCTTTACAATATGCCAGTGTCTTAATAAACGTTTCCTGAGTTATGTGAGGAGGGAGTCTGGAAACCCCTGATGGATAGCTGATCTGTCAGAAGTGTAGGTAGCCCCTGGGACTTAGGATTGGGGTCAGAAGTGGGAGCAGTCTTATAGGGCTGGGCTCTTAACCTGTGGGGGCTGATGCTAACTCTAGGCTGTAGGTGTCTAACTGGATTGAATTATTGGACACCCAGTTGGTGTCTAGAAAGTTGGGAAAGTGGTTGTTAGTGTGAAAAAGCTCACATATTTGGTGTCGGAAGTATTGTGAGAATAGAAACAGATTTTAGGACTGGGGAATTTTTATTTTCAACAGCTTTACTATTCCTGTGTAGTTTTTAAGAAACGGATCAAGGTATTTAATGAGAGAAATGAGACCAGGGACTGTGAAGGAGTGCAGAGGCCCTCAGATCTGGGAGTTGGTATTCAGGGGGTGGATAGGGGTTGGACAGTGGAGGTGAAGGCCAGGGTGTTAGCATGAGCATAGGCACAGAGGTGACAGGGAGCAAGGAGCAGGATCATTTGGGTCCTTAAAGGTAGAACTTGAAGACTGACTGACATAAACATGATTCACTGAGGAGTAATAAACTCTGATGAGAAGGACTTTGGATAAGTCGTCTAACTTTATGTTTTTGCTTATAAAATGGAAATCCCATGTTCTCTTACCTTGTATGTAGCAATAGTTAAAAGAAAATACTATCAGACATTAAAATAATTTATTTAAATAGGCCATAGCTTCAGTTGATGAGCCACCTGGGAAGAAAGGTGACTCCAGGTGTGGGTGTCACAGAGTGACCTGCGAGCAGGCACTGTTCTCAGGCCGGGAGGGCAGTAGGAGTGGGTGCTTTTCAACTGCAAACTGCAACATTAACCCCAAAGTCGTATTTATTTTTAAAACGTTTTTGCTTTGCCTTTTGCACGAATTTTTATATGTACATATTTTTCCCCATATTGTTTTTAATCATAATGTCCTACTTTCCCCCCCAAAAGCTAATGTAACTTTGCATGTTATGTCCTACCTTCACATTCTGGGTGTGGCTCGTGGTAGCTTCTCCCTGTACTGAGAAGCTGTGGTGAGGAGCCTGGATTCACTTACTCTTCTTAGCTAGGCGGGTGTTGTTGTTTTTGTTGTTTTACCCCCCCCCCCCCTCCCGCTTGCCTTAGGCATTCTAAAGACAGACTCATCCACCAGTATCAGCCTGGGTGGACCGGGCCATGGAAGGAGCCGGAAAGGAAGTGTTTGCAGTGGAGCTGCTGCTGTCAGTGGTTTCCAGCAGGTTCGTGGACGGCAGCAGCAGATGCTTGTTAGGCCTGCTCTGAGCTGGGGCCTGCGGCCTCTGCTCACCAGGGTGGCGGTGTGCCTGTGTCTGCACCGAGGTCTGAGATGGGGTGGGAAGCCGCTGCTTCCACCACGGGCAGCAGCCCTCCTTGATGCTGGAAAGCTTGCGAACGGGTTTCCTCTTTGTTGCTCTTTTTCTTTCACAAATTTGTTCTTTTCATCAGAAAACTAGGAGATGCGTTCATTTCTATGACAGAAAATATTGCCACATTTCCTTATGTTGAGTCTTTACATGTTGAAGTGGAAAAATGCAAAAGAACTAATTAATAATGTAGCAACTGTTTCTACTCTATCAGGCCAGGCATCTGTTGCTATTTGTGAAATTGCATGGGGAGGAGGGAAAGGGAGAAAGGAGAGTCTTCCTCCTGTCATTTGTATTTGTCTCTAGGAATTTGAAGACTCAGAGTGCGTTTTATGTTCTGAATCTCAAGAGGTCTCTGGCATTTTTTAAAAATGCATTTTTTTTTAATTGATTTGAGAGAGGAAGAGAGAGAGAGAGATAGAAACTTCAATGATGAGAGAGAATCATCAGTTGGCTGCCTTCTGCATGCCCTGTACTGGGGATTGAGCCCACAACCTGGTCAATGTGCCCTTGACCAGAACTGAACCTGGGACCTTCAGTCTGCAGGCTGACGCTGAGCTAAACCGGCTAGGGCTGGCATTTTTCTTTCTATCTCTTTTGACTCATGTCTCCAAATCTGATGATGTTCAGTATTTCAGGTTAAGAGCCTTTGGAATGCTTACTTAAATTGTAATGCTGTGCAGTAGAATCTTGAGAATGTCTTTGAGTGGAACCTGTTCACAGATTCACTGTTGTCCTGCTGGGAGGAGGCAGCTGTACTGAGAAGCTGTGGTGAGGAGCCTGGATTCACTTTTTCTTCTTAGCTAGGGGGGTGTTGTTGTTTTTGTTGTTTTACTCCCCCCCCCCCCCCCCCCCCCGCTTGCCTTGCCTTAGGCATTCTAAAGACAGACTCATCCACCAGTATCAGCCCGAGTTGACGGACAGAGGTATTTTTAAAAAATATATTTTATTGATTTTTCACAGAGAGGAAGGGAGAGGGATAGAGAGCTAGAAACATCGATGAGAGAGAAGTATTGATCAGCTGCCTCCTGCACACTCCCCACTGGGGATGCGCCCACAACCAAGGTACATGCCCTTGACCAGAATCGAACCTGGGACCTTTCAGTCCGCAGGTTGATGTTCTATCCACTGAGCCAAACCTGTTTCGGCTAGTTAAATATTATTATTATTTTTATTATATTTATTGATTGTTTATAGAGAGGAAGAGAGAGGGATAGAGAGTTAGAAACATTGATGAGAGAGAATCATCGACCGGCTGCCTCTTGCACACCCCCTACCCTGGATGTGTCCGCAATCAATGTACATGCCCTTGACCGTAATCAAACCTGGGCCCTTCAGTCCGCAGGCCAATGCTCTATCCACTAGCCAAACCAAGTAAGGCGAGGAAAGAGGTATCTTAATTATAGCTGTAAGATGTAGTCTCATAATTGTCATGAGCAGAAGGTAGATTGCATAGGTAGCTTTCTTCCACACCATTGCTGCCTCTGAATACTGAGTTGAGTTGAAGAACCTGGAAACCAAGGTATTTGGTGGTTAAGGGTAGTTTACAGTTTGGATAAAAGGTACCATGGGTATTGATATTTCATGTCTTTTGGAGGCCTATTTTAATTCATAATTTCAACATCCAAACAATATAGAAACATTTGGAAGATCCCTCTCCCTCGTCTTCCTCCTTCCAGCTAACCCCCTTCTCTTCCCATTAGTCGCTGGAGGGCACTAGTCTGCATGTATGAATGACTGGATAGTTTCCTTTGCATTAGGTGTTTATAAAGTAGGTTTAGGTTCTTTTAAAATGTAAATGGTTTAATATCATTGATTGTTCTGTGATTTGCTTTTTCACTTCGCATGTGGAGATAGTCTTTGAATGCAGAGATCTGCCCCGTTCACCTAACTGGTTGCATGGACTCGGCAGTAGATGGTATCACTCTATGTCCAGTTGAGAGGCAGGCTCTGCCTACGGGAGGGCTCCCAGTGGAGAGTTCTCGTCCTTCAAACTGTTTTTACAGCTTTCTTGAGTAAGAGTGAAACACATTTCCTTATGTTGAGTCTTTACATGTTGAAGTGGAAAAATACAAAAAACTAATTAATAATGTAGCAACTGTTTCTACTCTATCACGCCAGGATATAGCTCAATATTTAGAATTTTAAAGCTTTATCTTAAAGACTGTTTTGGGTTCTCAAGGTGGGTTGTGTGGGCGTTTTGTTGTATTTTTATCCTGTGGCAGTGCTCATCGTCTTGCAGAGTAGGGACCCGGGAATGGGACAGGGACCCTGACCTCAGTCTGGAGGCAGAGACAGAAGCAGGTAGAGGCTTCATATAGTACTGAGGAAGGGTCAGAGAGGGCACCTGAGGGTGGCAAGGCCCACACAGGCAGGAGAACAGAGCCAACCGACTGGGAGAGATGGGGGAAGGGCTTTATGAAAAGGGGAGGAGCAAGACTAGGGTTTGAAGTTGGAGCGTGGGAGGCACACTCAGACATCAGGCGGGGTTTAGTGCTGGGAAGACCGTGGCGGGCAGTGAGTCAGGGAGATGAGGCTTAGGGCAGCGGGAAGCATCACTAGGCTGTCCTGTGCAGGAGCCTGGGTCCAGGAGCCTGGGACAGTCCTGCCGGGCCTGGTGCCTGCGGGTGCTGAGGAGCAGAGAACGTCGGATAGCGGGGTGATGCCAGGGCTTTGGAACACAGAGTCCCTGCTCCTAAGCATGCCCAGCCCATCTCCCAGGCATCAGCCTGAGCAGACTTTATGTCGCCATGCTTCCCATTAGAGATGGGCCGTCAGTTGTCATTGCTGGTTATTTCACAGTCAGGAAGCACAAATAGGATATAAGAAGCCCCAAGCCATTCAGTGAGTTGGGAAGGCTGGGTGGGGATGGTTGTGCTCAGAGCTGTGGTCTCAGCTTACTGCAGGTGATGGAGGCATGGAAACGGGTGCGGGGGGTTGGGGTGGGGAGAGTGTGTCCCATGGGACCCCCCCATATATATTCCAGAACTTACATGTATGTACATACACACACACACACACATTTTTTTAACCTCATCCTTTTAAATTTTCTACCTTTGTTTTATAATGAACATAATACAGTGATACATACATATGCACTGAGTGGCCAGATTATTATGACCACCTGACGCTTGTAGGCAAATTAGCCGTACACTGCATCGTATGGGATATGAAAGCCGAAGGCCTGTTCGAACACTTTGCTGTCTGCAGTTACCGATAAAACGTCTCCAATTCACACAGGAGCACAAGGATTGGACAGTCAAGCATTGGAAAAGTCATGTGGTCTGATGAATCCTGTTTCCAGTTGCATTATGCAGATGGCAGAGTGAGAATTTCGCGGAAACAGCATGAAAGCATGCACCTCACATGCATGAGTATAGCCTTTCAAGCTGGTGGGGCAGTATTATGGTTTGGGGCATGTTTTCCTGGCAGATTTGGGCCCTTTAATTCGTGTGGAACAATGTCTGAATAGCACAACACACCTAAGTATCATTGCTGATCAAGTTCATCCTGTCATGTTGATGGCATATCCCAATGGAGATGGCTTCTTCCAACAAGACAATGCTCCATGCCACGGTGCTTGTATTGTGCAGGAGCGGCTTCAAGAACATGAGGGAGACTTTACCTTGCTTAGGTGGCCCCACAATCACCAGATCTCAATCCAATGGAGCATTTGTGGGATGAAGTTAAAAGAGCCATCGGGCAGCTGGTTCCACAACCATCAAATCTCACAGGCTGGACAGTGCTATCCATCAGGCATGTGTCAGATTCCTCGCATCACCTTTCAGCATCTCGTGGCGTCAATGCCAAGAAGAATCGCTGCAGTGTTGAAGGCAAAAGGTGGCCCAACAAAGTACTGATGGGTTGGTCATAATACTCTGGCCACTCAGTGTTTATGTAAAGTGAGTGTGCAAGATTTTTTAATAATTGGAGTGAGGAGTCAAAGTAGTTTGGATAACTTGGAAATCTTGATCAAGAAAATGACAAGGACAGCAGCTTTCAGGGCACATGGTCTGGTGAGAGAGAGAACAGCCCACATGGAGATGGGCAGGAATGGGAGGGCAGTGGTGGAGGTGGTTGGGTCCTGTAGTGCCCAGAGCCTGGACGTGGGGCTGGCCCAGGGATGGGAGGACAGGAGCTGACGGGACATGTAGAAGGAAGAAGAATAAGGGGCTGCCAGCTGTCTGGACAGGTGGGGAGGGCAGTGCCCCGGGAAGGGGGCATCTAGAAGTGTGTGACTGGAGTGTCTGGAGGGGGCTTATTCTGCATTGTTGAAACTGTTGTCTTAACAAAACATGGCGTGTCTTAGGATTGGAGCGCGGGAAAAGAACAAACGTGGGCTGTTCTGCAGAGGATCTCAGGTGGTAGGTGAATCCTGGAGTGCTTGTGGAAACCCAGATGGCTGGGCCACCCTGAGTTTGGTTCAGGAGCCCTGGCCGGGCCTGAGAACCGGTATCTCCAACAAGTTCCCAGCTGCTGTCGCCACCACTGCTGCAGGGACACCCTCTGGGGCTCTGGTTGGAACAGCCATCTGGCCTGCCCGCCTGCAGGGTCCCTGAGGAAGGGAGTTCTCTTCTCGGGTTTTTAAAACAGGGTGCTGGTTGTCTTGAGATGGTAGTTGAGTAAACAGTTTAGGATTCCTCAGGCTTTGCTCACTACCAGTTTGGGGGATTTTAGTAGGTTTCATATACTGACCTCCCTGGCTGGACAGCCAAATCCACGCCCTCCCAGGCCTTAAAACTGTACTTCAAACTTTCTTCTTACGAATTGCAAACATGAAAGTAATACAAAAGTATGGAAAGCGTATGCGTCATGTCTCCTCTACTTTCTGTGCGTGTGGCTTAAAATTTTAAGCACGAACATAGATAGTTTTAAAAAGCAAGAAAATTGATTATACTGTGAGTATTCTTTTAAATTTCCCTTGTCACTCAACGTTGACATTTTTATGTGTAAAGATTTATAAAAAGGACCAGATGTCACCCTCAGAGTCCACAGCTCCTTGCATTTTTAAGGACGTTGTAGCACGAGGAGCATTTTGGTGCAGGCTTTTCCCGTGGGAATGTCGGTGTGATTGTATCAGGTAAGTCCGTTACCGGAGGCTGCTCGGCTACCCCTAATGGCCTTTATATCTGGGACACTTTTCCTCCTGTGTCACCACTTAGGACAAACACAGGGTTGGTCGGTCAGGGAGCTCAGGCTGGGGAGTGGGCCAGGATCCCCGTCAGTGACAGCTCCTCCAGTGGATCATGATGCCTGCCCTTCCAGCACCTCATTCTTGTATGGGAACTGGAGAAAGAGGTCCTTTCTCTTGCACTTCTCCCTTTCTTATTTGAAGAATTAAAAGCAGAGTCCCTGCCCGGCTGGTGTGCTCAGTGGTTGAGTGTTGATACACGAACCAGGAGGTCACTGGTTCTGGGTACTTGCCCCCGGGCTCGATTCCCAGTAGGGGATGTGCAGGAGGCAGCCGATCAGTATTTCTCATCATCAATCCCTCTCTCCCTCTCTCCCTCTCTCCCTCTCTCCCTCTCCCTTTCTTTCTGGGGGAAAAATTACTTTCAGAACAGAACATACTTCCCTGGCAGGGGAGATACATGATCAGAAGGTGGTTTTCCCAGGCGAGGCTTGTCCTTTGCACTCCGCATGTGCTGACCCCTGCGATTTCCCCAAAGGTGGGAAACTTGACTGTAATTGTGGCAGTGAGGGACTGCGTTTGTCTCCCCCGATAAAAGTCAAAACAAAACAGAAACAGAGCCATGGCCTGTGTGGCTTAGTTGTTTAAGCATCATCCCTTGCACCAAGAGGAGGCTGGTTCAATTCCTGGCCAGGCACATGCCTGGGTTGCAGGCTCGATCTCCAGTAGGGGGCGTGCAGGAGACAGCTGATTGATTTCTCACTGATTTTTTCTTGCCTTATTCCCTCCCTCTCTTGCTCTCTCAAAAACAATCAAAACATATCTTCAAAAGAAAAGAATTAAATACAGAATAATATCTTCTAATTTGACCTTTATGATTCATTTAAACAACTTATACTGCTTTTCTTATTATAAGGATAATTCATATTATCTGATTTGAAAAACATTTCAGTTATACCTCCTGGAAGTTTATCCAGATGACTCAAGTATTTGCTCTGTTAAGATACTGGAGTTGGCCGTGTTCGTCAGAGGCGAGCAGGTGCAGCTTGAACGTGGTGTCCAAGGCGGGAGGCAGGCAGCCTGGTTATTGGGGAGGTAGGATTTCCAAACCAGGACCTGACCCCGCTTTTGACCCAGGCGGTGAGTCCGTGCACAGCTGCACCTTTGCGGAGGAGGGTTCACCTGCCCTTGGCAGGTGGGGAGGACTGGAACCCCATGTCCTGGGCTGATTTGAGGGCTGCCGGGGAACATCAGTATCAGATTAAAGGTGAGGGCATACCTGACTATTTGGGTTTTGCTTAAGTCTTGCTGCTTAAATGCTTCAAAACAGTCGATAGACCAGCAGGCATTTTTAAGCGCATGGACCTCTGGGTAGGAAGCTGAAATGGAGAGGACTGCTTGTTTCTTGATGTCTGGGACTTTGGTTGGGAAGTCTCAAAACAGGTGGGCCTGGAGGATCCTCTTCTGGTGGCTTCTTCATGGCAAGTGTGGCCCTGAATTTGGACTCGGCTAGGACTGGCTGTGAATGCCTGGGGTGACCTGTCCAGCCTCGAGGTGGTCAGACTTCCACAGCAGCTCAGGGATCCGAGAGCCAGTGTTCCCCCAAGCGAGGTGGCTGTGCCACTGTTTGGACGGGTTTGAAAAGTGCCACCATGGAGGGTCTGCCTTTGTGTAAGCGTGGTGACGGCACAGGATGCAGTGAGCACTGGCAGACAGCGAGGCCCAGCCGTGGGGAGGCCTGTTCCCTGAGGGCTCGGCGCGTCTGGAGGAGCAGCCACGGCCACAGCCACAGCAGGGGTGCAGGCCACGGAGCGCCGCTGGAGCCCCCGATGCCCTGTGTTTGTCCAGGGCTTCTGTTTTGAACACCTTTCTAAATGAAAGTAGAAGCAAGTAGGTTGGGATTGTTATTCACTCTTATGACATGGGCACATCCTCAGCATTCGAATAAACTTTGTGCTCCTCACCCGGGGATTTCATGAGGTTAATGTTACTCAGTTTGAGTCTGATTTAGAGGACAAGTTTGAAAAAACCAAGATGCCTTTTTCCTTTGGAGATGGATGACGGAACCCTGGGCCGGTCAACACATTTGAAGTGTTGGCGTGGGCATGGGTGGCCACTAGTGTGACCCTGAGCAAGTCATGCTGTTCCTCTTGGCTCCGGTCTCTGGCTGCGAAATGGAGGCATAATGACATGACCTTGTGATTAGAAACGGAGTGTGGCACGCTCACGTGGTGAGACTGGCATTGCTACACTTTCCAGGCATATGCCTGGCCTTGCCATGAGATTCCCCGGGGCTGTGGCCTCTGCCCAGCTGGATGCAGCGGTCAGTGCCATGTTTAAATGAACCTTCCCATGCCAGCCTCAGGGCCTGGCTTCCCCAGGTCTGTGTGTACTAGCCCTTCAGGAACCTTTGGCCTGCATCACTGTGGGTGCCTCCAACCCAGCATGTGCTCCTCCCAGTCCATTATTTCTCCCCAGTCATCCTCCACCTCTGGTGTTGTGTGTGTGTTTTTTTAAATTATCACCCAAGGATATGTTTTTATTGATTTGTAAGCAGGGGGGGTGGGGGGTGGCGGGCGGGGGGGAGGGGGGGAAGGGAAGAAGAGATGGAGAGAGAGAGAGGAAAAAAACCCCAAAAAACCCAAACATTAATGTGAAAGATAAACATCAATTAGTTGCCTCCAGTGATTGAACCCACAGCCCTGTTGGTTTATGGATGACACCCTGACATCCATGTCACTACCCCACCCTGACCTCTCAGGTGAAAGTGGTGATCGAACACTCAATAAGAACATGCTAAGCGTATTGTGGCTGTGCCAGCTGCACAGGTGGGAGATGGAAATGGCGGTGGATCTGCTCCAGTGATAACAGTGCTTAGATAGGCTGGCAGGGTCAGGGGGAAGAATCGGCACTCTATCTGTTGCCTAGCTTTCAAGTCCAAGCTTTATGGATTCTGAATTGATGGGTCTTCATTTGTTTGGGGTCTTAAAACTCTGGATTGTTGAAAACGGTGGATCAGGGCTTTGTGTAGTCTCTCAAGGATGCTCCTCCTCACCCCACTTCCCGGGGCTCATCCCTGAATCCATGGAGGCACTCAGGTGTTAGACTGACAGGAATTGTGTTCTCATGAGAATTATTTCAAGTAGAAGCTGGTTATATTTAAGAAAACTAAGTCAGACTAATTCAGACAAAAGTGTTGGGATAGCATTTAAATTTTTTTTTTTTTTTGTCCTCAAAACAGCCTGGTACTGGCACAAGAGCAAAATGGAGTCAAGACAGTCTCTTCCATAAATGGTGTAGGGAATCCAACAGATACATGCAAAAGAATGAAACTACACCACCAACTTACACCACACACAAAAATACACTCAAAATGGATAAAAGACTTAAATGTAAGGTGGGAAACCACAAAAATCTTAGAAGAATCCATACGCAGCAAAATGTCAGACATATCTTATAGCAATGTTTATCAATACATCTCCTAGGGCAATGGAAACTAAGGAGAAAATGAACAAATGGGACTATATCAGAATAAAAAGCTTCTGTACAGCCAAAGAAACCATCAACAAAACAACAAGAAAGCCCACTGCAGCAGGGAACATATTTGCCAATGTACATGTGATAAAGGTTTAAACTCCAAAATTTATAGGGAACTCATAACTTACCAAAAGGAAGATAAACAATTCAATCAAAAAATGGGCAAAGGACCTAAATAGACACTTCTCCTAAGTGGATGTACAGAAGGCCAAGAGGCATATGAAAAATGCTCAGAGTCACTAATTATCCAAGAGATGCAAATCAAAACGACAATGAGGTACAGCTCACACCTACCAGAATGGCTATTATCAACAAATCAACAAATGACAAGTGCTGGAGGGGGTGCAGAGAAAAAGGAACCCTTGTGCACTGCTGGTGGGCAAAGTGGTGAAGTCTCTGTGGAAAGCAGTATGAAGTTTCCTCAAAAAATTAAAAACAAAACTCCGTTTTGACCCAGTAATCCCACTTCTAGGGATATATCCCAAGAAAACAGAAACACCAATCAGAAAGGATATATGCACCCCTATGTTCATAGCAGCACAATTTACAATAGCTAAGATATGGAAACAGCCTAAGTGCCCATCAGCACATGAATGGATTAAAAAAACCATGGCAGCCGAAACTGGTTTGGCTCAGTGGATAGAGCTTTGGTCTGTGGACTGAAAGGTCCCAGGTTTGATTCCGGTCAAGACCACACCCACTGCCTGGTGGGCTTGACAAGGGACCTCAAGGTGCACCCCCAGTGCCAGGTCAGGGGAACTCCTCCTGCTTTTTACATTTTTTTCCCAATTGCTGTTCAAACTGGATACTGTCTGCTGCAGTGGGGGGTCAGTGGGGGTGCATGCACAGTTCTTCTGGTATGTGACTCCCTGTGAGTTTCCAGAGCCCTCTGGCATGCCTGGGCTGAGGCGCCTGAGGCAGCGTTCTGCCCTAGGGAACCTCTGACTCTCAGTTTCAGTTCGGCCCTGGCACCTGGGCAGGAAGGGGTGTGGGGCCCCTCTGGCTTACACTCACAGTGTGGGTCCTCAAGCACTGGGTCCTGGGGCCCAGGTGGAGAGGCAGGGCCTGGGAGGTCTCTTTTCACCTCACCATTTAAACTCAAGTGTTTGGGCATTTTCACACTTATTTTTCCACGTGTTTTTTTATTTTAATTTTTTTTATTTTATTGATTTTTTACAGAGGAAGGGAGAGAGATAGAGAGTTAGAAACATCAATGAGAGAGAGTCATCGATCAGCTGCCTCTTGCATACCCCCTACTGGGGATGTGCCTGCAACCAAGGTACATGCCCTTGACTGGAATCAAACCCGGGATCCTTCAGTCCGCAGGCCGATGCTCTATTCATTGAGCCAAACCGGTTTTGGCCCATGTGTTTTTTAATAGCAGAAGTCATACTACATATATTTTTTCCCTCTGACACTATCATAAATTGTATCCTCATGTTACAACATAGTTTTCTGGTTCTATTTAATGACTTTCTGTTTTCATTGGATGGTGGTATAATTTAGAAAGCAGCTTGCCAATTGTCAGGTATTTTGGTTTATCCCTCTGCCTTTTTATTCTTTAATTATAAATAAGGCCATGATTTGTGAAGGGAGCTATCCTGTATGTATACTTGTGGCTTGAGGATAATTCCCAAAAGAAATCACATGGTCCAAAGATATAAACAACCTCTGCTTTTTGAGGAATAGTGAATATAGTACCGATTCATTTTAGTTTCTCCCATTTATTGCACACTAGCACTTTTTATTTAGTTATTTTGCTAATCCCTTTTCTGTCATAGTTTCCTCCTCTACTTGAAGAAGCATATGATTTGATTGGATCAACATGTCCCTTCTTAACACATTGCAAAGGGATCATGAGAATTCTCGCTTCATGTTACACAGTGTTTTACAAAGTATCATACTTTAAAAAGATATTAGCTTGTAAGAACATGAAATAAATGATTTTAAGTTGCAATGAGTATTTAATTTTAAAGCATGCCTTTAACATTTATGTAAAACTAAATTTGTGCACATTAAAGGGATTAATTAGAGCAGGGGTCCTCAAACTTTTTAAAGTGGGGGCCAGATCACGGTCCCTCAGAGAGCTGGAGGGCCAGACTATATGAACTACTAATTCCTACTGTAACACCTTGGCTGCGCTCACTGCCCAAAAAACCTGGCGGGCAGGATCAGACTCCCCTGGGGGCTGCATGTGGCCCGCGGGCCGTAGTTTGAAGACCCCTGAAGAGGAAATAATTTAAAATTGCTATTTACCCTTTCTCTATAATAGAAGTGTCAGAGATGAAAGAAAATAAGTAAAATGTATATGAAAATCTTCCCCCTGTCAGAGTCTGGGGTGCACCATGGGACCTAGAGTCAAATCCCGCCCACCCACATGCACCTCAAAATAATGTGAGACCCAGACCCGGTCACCCCTTCGCCCCTAATTGGGCTAGATCCAGACCCGAACAGTCCCACCCTTGTCAAGCCCTGCCGGGCAGGAGGCATAGCTTCAGGTCCCCTGGCCAGGCACCAGGATGGGGGTCATGGCCTGAGGTCCGCCAGCCCAGACCTGGGTAAGGGGCGTGCCTTGAGGTCCTCCATCAAGCCCTGCTGGGTGGGGGGGCATGGCCTGAGTTCCCCCGACCTAGCACTGGGGGTGCACCTTGAGGTCCCCTGTCAAGCCCTGCCAGGCAGTGGGTGCGGTCTGAGGTCCCCTGGCCTGGTGCCCAGGTCAGGGGCATGGCCTGAAGTCTCCTGTCAAGCCCCACTTAGTGGGGGAGTGGCCTGAGGTTCCCTAGTCCAGCACCAAGACGGGAAGCACACCTTGAGGTCTATTGTCAAGCCCCACTGGGCGGGGGGCATGGCCTCAGGTCCCCTGGCCTGGCACTGGGGTGGGGGGCACGGCCTGAGATTCCCTGTCAAGCCCCACAAGGGTGGGGAGGGCGTAGCCTCAGGTCCCTGCTGATTGCTCGTTAAGGCTCCTTATGGGAACTTGGCCTCAGCTGTGAGCACAGCTATCTTTATGATGGAGTTTTGGTCAATTAGCATATTCCCTCTTTATTAGATAGGATTTTTTTATACTCCTTCAATAGAAACTTACCTGGCCATAAAATTACTGGTCCCCAATGTGTTAGCAATGTGTGTTTCTTAATTGGGGCATGGTTTTGGACACAGTTCTATTCAGTAAACATTGATTAAGGCCCTACTAGGTACTAGAGAGTAGCAACGAGATGATGCCTAGGATTAGCTCTAACCTCAAGGCTTTCTCAGGTTGGGGAAGGTGGAATGGGGGGTGTTTGTTATTTGCTCTCCTTTTTCAGGCATCTGGAAGCATGTGGCCCCTGGGAGATGTTCAGCATTAGGGAGTGACCAAATAAGGGCTGAGTGTGTATACAACTGAGGACCACTCATTCACGGTGAAGGTTTCTGTCTGATGTAACCCTCTGTTCAGTAACTTGAAGTGCTTGCTCGTGGCCCAGTATTATTTCTCAAAGTTATCTATGGTGAAATTTAGCTGTTGTACCCCACTGATTAATGCACATTTGCTGACCACAGGTTGTAGACATGGTAACCCTCTCTGCAAGTGTCTTTAATCAAGGAGGCAGCCCAGTAGCCCAGAGACTGCCGTCTGAATGAGATGGGATAGGTGCTGAGAAAGGATGGATGATTCTAGTTGAAATTAAGGCACAGTCTCAGGCCATTGCTTAACTTCTCTGGATTTTGTTCTCATCAATGCTTAAAGGAAGTGTTTGGGCTGAGCTCTTTGTGTCTTTCAGGCATGTGGTATTTGATTCTTGTGACTGGCTCTGCACTATTGAGTGCCGAACCCCAAATAAGATATTCTGAAATTAGAGGGATATGTAGGATCATGTTTTCACTTATTTTTAAAAGTCTATTTTTGATTTCAGAGAGGAAGGGAGAGGGAGAGAGATAGAAACATCAATGATGAGAGAGAATCATTGATTGGCTGCCTCCTGTAAGTCCCCCACTGGGGATCGAGCCAGCAACCCAGGCATGTGCCCTTGTCCGGAATCGAACGGTGGACCCTTCAGTTCACAGGCCAATGCTCTATCCACTGAGCCAAATCAATTAGGGTTGCACTTACTTTTTAGTTGGACTTAATATTTTAAAAGTGTGCATTATAATGTCATCATGAGCTATAACTTAGTTACTTAGTGAACTTTAAAACATTGGTTAAAAATTAAAATTGTATTTATTGATATTCATGAATGTCATGAACTTAAATATTGACCTTTTCTTCTTCTTTCCCTTACAGCTGTTTGGAGCAACTACGTTAATATGAGGTAATTGATTTTAATAATTTGGGTTTTGTGGACACATTTCAGTTGTTACATATACACCATTGATATCATGGCTTAATTGGATTTATTTTAAAAATGAAGTCGAATATTTTGCTGTTCACACATCCATGCTGTGTCTTGTCCTCTGTGGGTTTTCTCAAGTAATGCAGCTGGTCCCTGGCCTCAGGGATCAGGCCACGTGGATGCTGAGACTCTCTGTCCTTCCCAGGACTCTTCTGGCCTCACTGGGCATTATTTGTGTTGCTAATTTGGACAGGAAGGACACTTATAAAAGTGAAATCCTTGTGTTAATTTTAAAAAAGTCGTCAAAATATAATAAGTGTTCATTATAAAAACAAATTTGGTGCAGTTAGTACAGAGTTAGTACAGTTTTATTTTTTTTTAAAAAATCACTCCATGTTGTTTTTCTTGGTAGTACAACTAAATAAAGAAAGCTATCATGATGTGGTGATTGAACTGGGTTTGGAAGTTTAATGCTGCTGTTGCCCCCACCAGGCTTTTCATATTGGGTTGCTTTTGCAAGGCGGGTCCTTGTTGAGCTAATTCCTGCCACCAGGACTTGTGTGTTTCCGGACAAAGCCTTCTGTGTGTGGGGTGTTCCGCTCCCATTTAAAGGAGTTCTGTTTATTTCCTTGGAAAAACTCCATTTGGTATTAAATCCCCAGGAAAGCCCAGCAGGCAGGCTTGTACTCCTGTAGAGACACACCTCCTGCTTTAAAATCCCTTGTTGGGTATAATGTAAAAGTGAGATTATTTTATTTAATAGAAACAATGCTAAGGCAGTAGTGAGTGTGTGAGATGGATTTAGATTTACTCTCCTGGTTGATTTATTTTTCTCTACTGCACCACCTCAGGAGGGAATTAGCACATCCTATCTAATAGAAGAGTAATATGCAAATTGACTATTAATCCAACACACAAGATAGCCTCCACAAGATGGGCCAGCAGGGGAGGGCATTTGTGGGCGATCAGGCCAGCAGGGGAGGGCTGTTAGAAGGACCAGGCCTGTAAGGGAGGGTAGTTAGAGGGAATCAGGCCAGCAGGGGAGGGCAGTTGAGGGCGACCAGGCCTGCAGGGGATGCCAGTTAGGGATGACCAGGCCAGCAGGGGAGGGAGGTTGGGGGTGACCAGGCCAGCAGGGGAGGGCAGTTAGGGGTGACTGGACTTGTAGAGGAGAGCATTTGAGGGGGACCAGGCCTATAGGGAAGGGCATTTTTTTTTTGGGGGGGGGGGGGGCGGCAGGCCTGCAGGGAAGTGTAGTTGGTGACAATTAAGTTGGCAGGGGAGGGCAATTAGGGACAACTAGGCTGGCAAGGGAGGGCAGTAAGGAGTGACCGGACCATCAGGGGAGGGTAGTTGGGGGCAACCAGGCTTGCAGAGGAGGACAGTTGGGGGTGACCAGGCCAGCAGGGGAGGGCAGTTAGGGACAATTGGGGTGGCAGGGGAGCAGTTAGGCATCAATCAGGCTGGCAGGGGAGTGTTTTAGGGGGTGATCAGGCTGGCATGCAGAAGCGGTTAGGGGCAGGCAGGAAAGCAAGCAGTTGGGAGCCAGCAGTCCTAGATTGTGAGAGGGATGTCCAGCTGCCTAAACAGGCTGTCAGACATCCCTTGAGGGGTCCTATATTGGAGAGGGTGCAGGCTGGGCTAATAGACACCCCCTCTCTCCACATGCATGAACTTCATGTACCGGTCCTGTGTGTGTGTGTGTGTGTGTGTGTGTGTGTGTATGCCTAAGAGCCCAATCGATAAGTTGACCGGTTGCTATGATGCACACTGATTACCGGGGGCAGATGTTCAATGCAGGAGATGCTCCCTGGTGGTCAGTGTGCTCCCATAGCCAACCTCCCTCAGTCCCTCCCCCTGCTGGCCAATCTCCCGTGGTCCCTCCCCATGGCCAGCCATGCACCCCCCCACCCTGATTGCTGGCCAGGCTGAGGGACTCCACTGGGCCTCTAGTGTACTGATATTTGGGAAGGAGAGAGAGATGGTCTCAGACTTCGGTTTATTTTGTGTACATTTGTTCAGAAATAACTCTTGAAGACATAAAGCCTTTCAATTGATCTCAGTTTTGTAGTTTTCTACTCAACAGGTCTATCCAGGAAAATGGTGAAATGAAACTTGAAAGGAAGATTGAAGAGGTTAGTAGTCTCTTTCATATTTTGCTTCTACTTTTTTCTATATATGTATCTACTTCAGTTCCTTTGCTTGTGCTGGTTTATGGTTGCAACTTGATGCTGATCTATGATTTTGAGACTATTTATCAAAAAAATGATCCCTGCCCAGCTGGAGTGATTCATTTGGTTGAGTGTCATACTGTACACTGAAAGGTTGGTTGCTGGTTCGATTCCTAGTCTCAGGGCATGTACCTAGGTTGTGGGTTCAATCCTCATTTGGGGCATGTACAGAAAGCAACTGAAAGTTTCTCTCTCACGTGGTTGTTTCTCTCTCCTCCTGCCCTCCACCCTCTCTAAGCAGGTCCTTGAGTGAAGATTTAAAAAAAAAAAAAAAAATCCCTTATTTAATAGGAGACTTAATAATACTCGTTATATTGAAGATATATCTTTGTGTCAGTTTTTGTCCATTTTACAAAGGCATGCTCCATTAAAACACATCCTATCTTAAAGGCAAAATGAGTTTAAATCTTTATGTGACTTTTTGGTGAGCCTTTCCAGAAATCCCTAGAGAAGGGGAAGTGATTACATGCATCGGCTCACCTGAGCAGATGCTGAAAGGAAAAAGGTCCGCCTGAGATGCTAGGACTCTGGGAACACGAGTGTCTGTAGGAGCAGACTGGGAAATCAGAGACTCCCTCACTGAAAGCTAGTTCCTGTAGTTGATAATATACCTTATATTGTAAAGTAATTGCTTATGTTTTAGTCAAATAAATGTAGGTATGAATAACTTATTACAACATGGGCCTGGGAGGGGATGAGAAGTTCCACGTTTTCATTTGAAGCCAGATGCTGAATTCCTGGGGAAGCCCTTGGATTGCCCTTGTTGCTCTGTCCACGCTCAAGGTGTTAGCACAGATAGGGATTGACTTATGGCCTGTGATTTCTGAGATAGAGCTGATGCCCTGGGGATAACATGCAGAAACAAGATGATACGCTTTTGTGGGCAGCAACTAGGGGATTTTTTGTTCCCGGAAAGACACCAGTGGTATTGAGCTGCCACTTTTTATGAGCTGGAACCGCCTTTAATATTGTTCACAGTAAGATAGGAAAGTAAAAAGGTTAATTTTCTCAGAGACTTATGCATCTATGGAGTAAGGGTTCCAGTGTGCAATTTATCATCTCTATTCTAGAATTGTGATTGAAGTGGTATAACTTAATTTCCAACTGGAAGTGAATTGTAGGAGGAATTAAATCTGTTTTGCATTATGTTATATTATCTGGAACATCAGAACCAGGTGAAAGTGGTGAAGCACTGTTTTTGCTGATATTGCTTATTTTTATTTTAGATTGTTGAACCACTTAGAGAGAAAATAAGAGATTTGGAAAAAAGGTATGTATACTTTTTGTTCTGCATTTAGGAAAATGCATATATCTTTATGAATTGATTTTTAGAAGGTCAATATCATATATATTTATCTCAACTGAGTAATTAATTTTTTAGTATAAAAAATGTGAGGCACTGTCAAAACAAGAACCTTTTCACGACATGGTAAATTTTTACTCTAAAATTTGGATGCAGTGTTTTCTAAACTTTTTTTATTTTGTCATTAAGAACTATTCCTTTTATTTTAAATAATTTTAATGTTTTAATTGCATGTACATTATTATATTAGTTTCATATGTACACCCCAGTGATTAGGCATTATAACTTACTAAGTAATCACCCCAATAAATGTTACATCCCAATAAATAACACAAAGTTAGAATATTATTGACTATATTCCTTATGCTGTAGTTTATATCCCGATGACTAGTCTGTAACAACCAATTTGTACTTCTTAATCTCTTCACTTTTTTCACCCAGTTCCCCTAACTTCCCTCCCATCTGGCAACCATCATAGAATTCTCTGTAGCATTGGCTGGTTTTTCTCAGTGGTTAGAGTGTCAGTTTGCAGACAGAAGAGTCACTGGTTCGATTCCGGGTCAAGGGTACATCATTTAATTGCAAGTTCCCCAACCCCTGAAGGTGTGTGTGGTATAGGCAAGCAATTGATGTATCTCTTTCACATTAGTGTTTCTCTTACTCTCTCTCCTCCTCTGCCCTTTCTCCCACTCTCTCTGGGAATCAGTGGAAAAAATACATTTGGGTGAAGATTAAAAAATACATCTATATATATCCTATATAATAAAAGAGTAATATGCAAATTGACCACACCTTCACTAATTCACAAGCCACACCCACCAGCCAATCAGGAGCAAATATGCAAATAAAACCAACCAAGATGGCTGCGGCCACAGAGAGCAGGAGGGAGGCTTGGGTTTCCCCAGCAATGGAGGAAGCCAAGCTTTCCGCCTGCCCTTGCTGGACTAGGCCTCTATTCAAGGCTACAAAGTTTCAACAATATACATAAATCCAAACAGAAATGGAAGCAGCCATGGAGCTGAAAAGAGCAGGAGTCTAGGGTTGCCCCCCCATGATGGAAGAAGCCAAGCTTTCTGTACACCCTCGCTGGTCCAGGCCTCCACTTAAGGCCACAAAGTTTCAATTATAGAAGATACATAAATCCCAACAGAAATGGCTGCAGCCACGGAGCAAGCAGAAGGCTTGCCTCTGCTCAAGTCTACAAAGTTTCAATTTAGAAGATAAATAAACCCCAGATACCAGGGCCTCTGCTTGGGTTACCAGGGTGTTTGGCGGCCTGCAAACCACCACAGGCCCCCTCACTCAGGCTGCCCCACACCCCAAGGGAACCCCCAACCTGATCCAGGACATCTTTCAGGGTAAACCAGCTGGCCCCCACCCATGCACCAGGCCTCTATCCTATCTAATAAAAGAGTAATATGCAGATTGACCATCACTCCAACACACAATATGGCTTCCTCCATGTAGTCAAATATCCTACCCCTATGTGGACACAAGATGGCCAGCAGGGGAGGGCAGTTGGGAGGCACCAGGCCTGCAAGGGAGGGCAGTTGGGGGCGATCAAGCCTGCAGGGGAAGGCAGTTAGGTGTGACCAAGCCTGCAGGGGAGGACAGTTGGGGCAAACAGGCTGTCAGGGGAGCAGTTAGGCATCAATCAGGCTAGTAGGGGAGTGGTTAGGAGTGATCAGGCTGGTGGGCAGAAGTGGTTAGGGGCACTTAGAAAGGTAGGCAGGCGAGCCGTTGGGAGCCAGCAGTCCTGTATTGTGAGAGGGATGTCCCATCGGGATCGGGCCTAAACAGGCAGTCGGACATCCCTTGAGGGGTCCCAGATTGGAGAGGATGCAGGCTGGGCTGAGGGATCCCCCTCCCCTGTGCATGAATTTTATGCACTGGGCCTCTAGTATATATTTCTCTGTATCAGTGAATCTGTTTCCATTTTGTTTGTTTGCTTATTTTAGATTCAATTGTTGATAGATATGTATTTATTGCCATTTTATTCACATATTTTTGTCTTAATTTTTTCTCCCTCTTCCTCTTTTTTCTCCTTTATCTCTTCATCCCTTTCTCTCTTCCTCCTTTCCTTTCTCCCATCCCTTCCTCCCTATCTCCTTCCTTCCTTCCTTCCCTCCTTCCTTCCTTCCTTCCTTCCTTCCTTCCTTCCTTCCTTCCTTCCTTCTTTCAATATTTCATATAATCTGGTTGTATGGTGATGAACTCTTACCTTTTCCTTGTCCGGGAAGCTCTTTATATGTCCATTGATTCTAAATGATAGCTTTATAAGCTAGAGTGATCTTGGTTGTAGGTCCTTGCTTTTCATCACTTGGAGTGTTTCTAGCCACTCCCTTCTGGCCTGTAAGGTTTCTCTTGAGAAATCAGCTGACAGTCTTTTGGGAACTCCCTATAGGTAACTAACTGCTTTTCTCTTCCTGCTCTTAATATTCTTTGTCTTTATTGTTTGGCATTTTCATTATGATGTGTCTTGGTGTGGGCCTCTTTGGGTTCATTTTGTTTGGAACTCTCTGTGCTTCCTGGTCTTGTATGCCTGTTTCTTTCACCAAGTTAAGGAAGTTTTCTTTCAGTATTTTTACAGATAGGCTTTGAATTTCTTGCTCTCTTCTCCTTCTGGCACACCATGATGCAAATGTTGGTATACTTGAAGTTGACTCAGAAGCTCTTAAAATATCTTCATTTTTGTTCTTTTTTCTTTTTACTGTTCTGATTTTTTTTCCTTTTATTTATTTATTTATTTATTTTTTTTGCTTTCTTATATTCCAAATCATTGATTTGTTTCAAGGTTTTATTTATTGTCCTGTTGATTTCCCTGTAAATTATTCATTTTAGTTAGTGTGTGTTGCATTTTTGTCTGTTTTTTTTTGTTTGTTTGTTTTTTTGTGTACTGTTGAAGTTTCCACTATGTTATTGAACATACTTATAAATAGTGTTTTGAACTCTGCATGTAGTAAATTGCCTGTCTCCATGTTTGTTTATTTATTTTTTCTGGTGCTTGTTCTGTTCTTCCATTGGGACATGTTTTTGTGTTCTCTTTTTGGAAGCCTCCCTGTGTTTGTTTCTGTGTATTAGGTAGAGCTGCAATATTTCCCGGACTTGGTAGAGTGGCTTAATATCAATGTTCTGTAGGGCCCAGTGACACAGGCTAGCTGATCACCTTCCCCTCAGGGCTCTCAAGGTATGTTCCCCGTGGGCCTAGATTGCTGTTGGCATGCCAATGGGAGGCATTTACCCCTGAGCTGATCAGCTGCAAGGATTGGCTGCATCCACCCACCTCCAATGTTGGACCACAGTGGAGTATAACCGTGGAGAATCAGCTCACCCCATAGAATAGGACTTATTGTAGTGTGGCTTTGGTGCCCACTGAGAATACCTCTTGAGTGTGTTGTATGTGGAGGTGTTTGGGGTTGGGTGATGCTTCACTGTGGTCTGAAGCTGTCCATTGGGTGCACTGGCTTTGAGGCCGCCCAGGAGGTGCAGGACAAGATCATCCACTACCTGTGTTTGCCCAGGGCCACTGGCATGAGCTTTAAAGCAATCAGTAAATGGCTGCTACTTGTGCTAGATTTGGAGGTGTGGGCTGTGAGCTAAGACTGGTTGCTGCTACTGCTTGGCCTGGGCATCTTAGCAAGAGATGCACACTCTAAGGCCAGATGATGCTTGTTTGAGAGATTTTAGGAAAGTCTGATGCATGAGCCAAGACAGGCCATTCATATGGGAAAAGCCACTGGAAACAACTTTGGTGGACCCACAAATTGGGTGGGGCAGGGTCTCAGGGACTCTCCAGGGTGGGGTAAGTAGTGTGATCCAGGTTGATATAGGCTGTATTATTAAGCCAGCCTGCCAGATTTTGGGGCTTCTCAAAAAGGAACAATGGCTCCTGGTAGCACTTCCATCCAGGAGAAAGCTGCCCCTCTAGCTCTTGCTCTGATGGCAGACAATTCAGTTCCTCCCCATATGTTTCTGGTGCCTTTCAAGCTGCTGCCCCAGTGCTGAAGCTCAGAAGGTGGGAGTTGTGCACAGGCCCTTTAAGAGGAACTTCCTGGGACTCCAGTAACCTCTGTCTCTCTCAGCTGCAATCCATGCTGGTTTCATAGCCAGAAGATATGGGGACTTCTTTTCCTGGCATTGGAACCCTGGGCTGGGGGCTTGGTTTGGGGCTGGGACCCCTTGCAATTTAGGGACAAACTTTGGAAATGAGATATTCCTCTCAATTTAAAAAAATATATATATTTTATTGATTTTTTAAAATTTATTTATTTTTTTACAGAGAGGAAGGGAGAGAGATAGAGAGCTAGAAACTTCGATGAGAGAGAAATATCGACCAGCTGCCTCTTGCACACCCCCTACCGGGGATGTGCCCACAACCGATGTACATGCCCTTGACCGGAATCGAACCTGGGACCTTTCAGTCCCCAGACTGAGCCAAACTGGTTTCAGCAATTCCTCTCAATTTTTAATCACTATATGTGAGTGTGGGAACAATCTGTTCCACATCTTTGACCTTCCTACCAGTCTAATGTGACTTCTTCTTTAAATCCATAATTATAAGACTTCTATTCAGCCAAATTTCAGGCAGTTGTAAAAGATTGTTTTTCTATAGTTTAGTTGTCAAGAATTATTTCTTTAAAGAAAAATTTTAATTGATTATTTTAGAGAGAAGAAGGAAGAGAGAGAAGGTGAGAGAGACATTGATTTGTTTCACTTTTGTATACATTCACTGGTTGATTCCTCTTATCGGGGATATAACCCGCAACCCTGGTGCATTGGGATGACTCTCCAAACAACCGAGCCACATGGCAGGGCTGTCAAGAACTATTTCTGATGAAAGCTATGGATTTTTCTCCAGGGCTGGAAATTATTTGTGTGTGGATATACTTAAATTTATATTTTCAGAGGTCTTCCTGAGGCCAACCAATGATCCTATGTTAGAAGTTCTTTTTCTAATAGTCTCTATGAGTTGGATTTTTATTTATTTTTATTTTTATTGACTTCAGAGAGGAAGGAAGAGGAAGAGAGAGAGATGAAAACATCCTTGATGAGAGAAAAATCATTGATCAGCTGCCTCCTGCATGCCCCACACTGGGGATTGAGCCTGCAACTCAGATATGAGCCCTGACCAGGAATCGAACTGTGACCTCCTGGTTCATAGGTCGAGTCTCAACTTCTGAGCCACATTGGTTGGGCTATGAATTTGATTTTTAGAAACTCTGATGATCTAAGTAAATGTCTACATAATGTTTTCTTTTTCTTCATTTGAGTGTAATACCCATGTAGTCAGAACATTAGGAGAAGAGAGGATCTTCTTTTTCTAAATCTTGTGCATTTCTAAATAAATTCCTGCAATTTAATGCCATACAAGTTGGTCAGATAGTTTCTAGCCTATATTGATTAGTCTAAGAGAATTATTTCCAAAGCGAGCAAAGACTTCAGAGGGTATAAAACCTAGTATCATATGAAAGTACTGTAAAAAATTATGGTTTATAATCTGTCATGTTGCGCCATATAATTGTTTTTTTCACCAAAATATATCAGGAAGTTTTCAGAATTGAGCAGGTAATGTGGCTGGCAGTGAAGAGTTGGGTAATATGGTGGAGACTATTTAAATCAGAGTGCAAAGAAAATTTTCTTCACCCTTTGAGGGTGATTCTGTTGCAGTTTTTCCTCTCTTAAAAGTTGAGCTTCAGACACTAGGACATTTTCCTCTATTGTATTAGGAAATCTTCATGTTTATGGAGTAACAGTTGGGTTCTAGAAGTTTACAAAAGAAAAATGATAACATTCATTAAGTCTAGTAATCTTTTTTTTTGGAATGAGTTCAGATGATGTGCATCTGCATTGTACAAGCCTTTTATCAAGTCCGGATTAGAGGAAAGAAATGGAGAGCAATTTTTTGTCTTTGATTTATGTGTTTTCATTATATGATTAAAGAGGATTAAGGATGGATAAAATTCAATCAAAATGTGCTTATTCATTTTCTTTAATTGGTTGTTTATATGTAATCAGGAAGTCTATTAATTTCAGCTCTTACTAGAGTAAAAGTTGTTAGTACTGATATTTTTAACAGATTCAGATAGTAATAAAAGATTATTTGTGTTTTAAAATAATTCTTGCAATGAGTCAGTGCTGAAATCATGCTGCTTGTAAAATTCCAATGGATGAGAGCTAGAATTTGATATGAGTGGCATAATTTGAGATTTTAATTGGAGCTTAAAAAAATAGAAATAACCCACTACAGGTTTTATGTTTGTAAAAAAAAAAAAAAAAAAAAAAGAAAGAAAGAAAGAATGAAAGAAAAAGAAAAAAAGAAAGAAAATCTGTCCACCAGCAATAATTTTCTTTAGAGAATAATAATATTTATATGTGAAAAGTGAAATCAATAACTTACCAATATGGCAAGGCTTACATACAAGATATCCTTAAATGTGAGAATTATAGAATTTCCTTTGATATTTTCTTGGTGTTCTTTGTACTTGTAAAAAATTGAGGTAAACATGGCATATAACATATTAGTTTTAGGTGTACAACTTAATTAAATACTTATGCCCACTACAAAGTGTTGCCACAGTGAGTTAGTGAACATCCATTACCATACACAATTGACTCCCTGCACCCATTGCACTCATCACCCAAGCCCCTTCCCATCTGACAAACACCTGTCCGTTCTCTGTATGTATGATTATTGTTTTGTGTTGCTTATTCATTTGTTTTGTTTTCATGTTCCACATATGTGAAATCACACAGTATTTACCTTTCTCTGCCTGACTTATCTCACTTGGCATAGTAGCCTCAAGATCCATTCATGTTGTCACAAATGACAAGGTTTCATTGTTCTTATGGCTGATTAGTATTACATTGTATATATGTACCACAACTTCTTCCATTTTTATTCATCCATTTTTTTCCATATCTTGGTTATTGTATTGAATAAATAAGACTGCAGTGAACATAGGGGTGCATATATCTTCTTCATTTAATGTTTTTCATCTTTATAGGATAAATACCCACAAGTCAAATTGCTAAATCACATGGTAGTTCTACTTTTAATTTTGGAGGAGCTTGCATAGTGTTCTCCACAGTGGGCACTCCAATTTACTTTCCCACCAAAAGTGCACAGCAGACCTCTGCATCCTCCCCAAAATTTATTTTTTGTCTTTTTGAGGATAGCCATTCTGACAGGTGTGAGGTGATCTCTCTTTGTGGTTTTGATTTTCATTTCTCTGTTGATTAGTGATGTTGAGCATCTTTTCATGTATCTGCTGGCCATTTATATGTCTTCTTTCAAAAAATGTCTATTCATATCCATGGACATTTTTTAATCAGTTTGTTATTTTGTTAATGAGATGTATGAATTCTTTCTATATTTTGGATTTAATTCCTTATTAAAGACTAGAGGCCCAATGCACAAAATTCATGCAAGAGTAGGCCTTCCTTCCCCCAACTGCCAGCACCAGCTTCCCTCTGTCTGCCAGCAGGCACCTGGGACCTGGGCTTCCCTCACAGAGGGAGGTCTCACCCATCTGCTGCAGCCCATGGGTCGGTGGCCTGGGCCTCCCTCTTTGGGGTTACTGTGGAGCCCCCTGATTGATTGCCCTGCCAGTCAGTGGCCAGGGCCTCCCTCTGCGGGGCGATCATGAGGCGATGGCCGGACCCTTAACCAATCACATTGTACCCACCTTAGCTGGCTTGGCGCCAGTGGGTGTCATAGCATGGTCGTCTGAAAAGTTGTCCGGTCTAATTAACATATTACGCTTTTATTATTATAGATATGCTTTGCAAATATCTCCCATTTGGTTTGTAATCTTTTCGTTTTGTTGATGGTTTCCTTCACTGAGCAGAAGATTTTACTTAGATGAAATCCTATTTATTTTATTTTTGCTTTTGATACCATTGCTTTTAGAGTCAGATCCAAGAAATCATTGCCAAGAACAATGTCAGGGAGCTCACTGCCTGTGTTTTCTTCCAGGAGTTTTAAGGTGTCAAGTCTTCAGTCCATTTTGAGTTGATTTTTTGTCTGTGGTGTTAGATAGTGGGCCCGTTTTATTTTTTTGCATGTTGCTATTTAGTTTTCCCAACACCACTTATTAAAGAGACTGTCTCTTTTTCATTGTATATTCTTGCCTCCTTTGTCTTAAATTGATTGACCATATATTAATGTGTTTATTTATTGCCTCTCTATTCTGTTACATTTATTTGTGTGTCTGTTTTTTATGCCAATACTATACTGTTTTGACTACAATAACCTTGAAGTATGTAGTGCAGGGGTCCTCAAACTTTTTAAAGTGGGGGCCAGATCACGGTCCCTCAGAGAGCTGGAGGGCCGGACTATATGAACTACTAATTCCTACTGTAACACCTCGGCTGCGCTCACTGCCCAAAAAACCTGGCGGGCCGGATCAGACTCCTCTGCGGGCCACATGTGGCCCGCGGGCTGTAGTTTGAAGACCCCTGAGTAGTGTCTTGGTCCAACTTCATTTTGTTGCAAAATCGAAGAATGAGTTCATGAGCAGAGTTAAGCGAAAGTGAAAGCCAAGTTTATTGAGCGATAGACTCCCTTTAGCAGGGAGAGGACCCAAGTGGGATACTGCCAAAGCACTCTATCTAGGACACACACACACACACACACACACACACACACACACACACAGTTGGGTTGCATTAGCAACTAGTCAGCAAGCTGTATCTTGTTATTTGTGGACTTCCCATTATTTTCCTTCCCTCCCGTGGTCCTGTCCCTAAGTACCTATACCTCTTCTATCTCCGAATTCCCCCCTCCAATTTGGAAACCTCAAGTGCTTTGGTTGCAGGCTATTCCCCGGGATGGATGCTGATTGAGGCTCATGCAGGAGGCAACCAAACAATCAATATTCTTCTCTCATATCAATATTTCTCTCTCTCTATCCCTCTCTCCACCCTCTCTAAAAATCATATCCTACAGGGAGGATTAAGAATAATTATACTAATCAAAAGGTAATATGCTAATTAGATTGGACATCTTCTGGGCAACCTTCCAAAGCCACAGTGGCGGGGCAGAGGCAATTAGGGGCAATCAGGCCAGCAGGGGAGAGCAGTTAGGTTTGGGCTAGGGCCTAAGTTTTGAGGTGTGCATCTCATAAGCACCGTGGACCAGAGAAGGTGAGTCTCCTGGTGAGCTTCTGTGATGTCTCTTTAAGATCATTAGTTTTCTCCGCCTTCCTGAGGACTGTGGTCTCCAAGCACACTAACTGCTATTGACGCCCCAAAGCCTTTGAAACCCCCGGGTGGCACTTCTAAATGATGGACCATGGTCATGTTGCAGGGTCCTAGGCAACACAAATCGAGACAAGGGCTTTTTAACTGCTTCTTGTGCCTTCTTAGTCTGGCAAGGGAATGCTTCCACCAATCAGTGAGAGTGTCTGCCACCCGAGGAGTTCCTGATCCCCTCTTGATTTAGGCATTTGGGTCACATCAGTCTGCCAGGCTTGCCCAGGGTGTTTTCCTGTCCTTCGAGTTTAGGGTAGGGCAGCTCTTTATTGTGGGGTAATTCTTTTGGCATATCTCACAGGCCCTAATGCCCTGTTGGGTAGTTCTCCGGAGATTCCTGCCTACGAACAACTGCTGAACCATCTGAGGGACCTCCTCACTCCCCAGGTGGAAGTCTGGTGTAGGGTTCGAATAACTTTTCATCTACTGCCTTGGGGAGGAGAAGTGTACCTTACCTTCCTCTGGGGTATGCAGAGTGTCCCCGAGCAAGGCCCATCCTTTCCAGCGAAGAGAGTCCTCCCAGATTACAGGTCTCCCACGTTCTCAGTTACTGGCCCCTGGCAGCACCTTGGCAGCTAGGTCAGCTTCCTGCTTCCTTCTGAAACCCTGCCCATATGTCCTCGGCAGTGTACGACTGCCCCCGCTGGGGAAGGGAGACTGCTGATAGGGGCCTACCCATCTCCTTATGAAATTGAATGGGAGCCGAGACCGGTTTGGCTCAATGGATAGAGCGTCGGCTTGGGGACTGAAGGGTCCCGGGTTCGATTCTGGTCAAGGGCATGTACCTTGGTTGTGGGCATATTCCCAGTAGGGGGTGTGCAAGAGGCAGCTGATCTATGATTCTCTCTCATCGATGTTTCTAACTCTCTATCTCTCTCCTTTCCTCTCTGTACAAAATTAAAAAAAAAAAAAAATTAAAAAAAAAAAGAAAAAAGAAATTGAATGGGAGAGCCGTCAGCCGTCAGGAAGGGCTTTCCTCCCAAATAGCCGCCTGGGCATGGAGACCAAATCTGCACACTTGAGTCTGTGTAAATGTTTGTTTGCTCTCTGACCTTGGCTTACCCCTAAGGTTCTTGTGAGGGCAGTCAGTTCTGCCAGCGGGGCACCAGTCTCAGGAAAGAGGGGTGCTCTTTCCATAATGATGCCAGAGGTTACAGCCACATAGCCTGCTTTCCGGACCCCTTGCTCCACAAAGGAGCGTCTGTCTGTAAAGAGCATTAACTTGGGGTTCTCTAAAGGGGTTTCTTTTAGGTCCTCCCTTGCTGCATGAGTCTGAAGTATAATCTGCTCACAGTCAGGCCTATGTCTTCACCCTCCTGGGGAAGGAAGGTAGCTGGATTCATTGTGGGGCGTTTTTAACTGGACAGCTAGCCCCTCTAATAAAAGTCCGCCCTTAGAGGCTAAGAGGTAAGACACATTATGGGAGTGGGGAGGGTGGTGCAGACTGTTAAGTCTCTTCCAATGTTAATTTGGTAGCTTCTGGTTGCAGCAGGGCTACCACTGCTACTGTTCGGAGACAACTAGCCAGCCCTTGGCTATGATGTCTAATTCCTCACTCAGGTGTCCCACGGGTTGCTGTACAGGGCCTCAGAGCTGAGATAAGACCCCGAGGGCCAACCCTCCCCTTTCATTTACATACAGATTGAAATCCTGGCCGGTGGGAAGGCCCAGGGCTGGAGTGTGAAGGAGGGCCTGCTTGAGTCTAAAAGCCAATTCAGCTGCTGGCTCCCACTCCAGAAAAGTTAAGTTCTCTTGCTGTGCTTCTTTGATCATCTCATTTAGAGGACAGGCAGGTTCTCATATCTGGAATCCATTACAAAATCCAGTAATGCCCCAAGCTTCTGAGTTGCTTTAAGACACGGGGCAGAGGGCAGGAAGAAATAGGCTTGGCCCTCCCCTCCCCTCCCCAGAGCCTTACTTCTCTTTGTTAAAACCAAGCCCACATAGGGCACAGATGCCTGGCAAAGTTGTGCCTTGGACTTTGGAACCTTATATGCTCTTTCTGCCAGGAAGTTAAGCAAAGCTCTTGTATCTTCTTATGAGATCTCCTCCGAGGGGCCACGTAACAGAATGTCACCAGCAGACTGTATAACTGGAGTCTGTGAATGCTCAAATTGTCATAAGCCCTGAGCTAAGGCCTGACCAAACCAGGGGGCGATCTGTAAACATTGGGGCAAAACAGTCCGAGTTAATTGGGTAGACTGGTCTGAGGGATCTTCAGATGCAGAAAGAAACTGGGAGTCGGGATGCAAGGGTAGACAAAAGAAGGCATCCTTAAGGTCTAGGACTGTAATCTTTCGTATCCTCTGGCATTGGGGCCACAAGGTATATGGATTAGGATCCGCAGGATGTAAAGGGGTGACTGCTTCATTAATGAGTCGGAGGTCTTGGACAAGCCTCCGTTCTCCATTGGGCTTTGGATGCCCAGAATAGGAGTGTTGCACGGACTGTTACAAGGTCTTACCAGGCCTTGGGCTTAAAATTGCTTATTAGAGCTTGTAATCCTTTCCTTGCCTCTGGCTTGAAGAGGGTATTATTTCTGATGTGGAAAGGAAGCTGAATCCCTATGGTGCTCTGAGCCGGGTTTGCCCTAACCACTGCCAACTTTCCCTTGTGTTGCACACACTTTGGGGTCAATTTCAGTCTCTACTAACGCTAGGCAGAGTACTTATTTTGGTGCCATTCAAATATTGGTCCCAAAACGGGCCAAGATGTCTAGCCCCAATAGGGGAGTCGGAATTTCTGGTAAAATAAGGAAGGCATGTGAGAAAAACTGTCCCAGTTACAGCTCAAAGGCTGAGAGAAATGCCTAGTTACCAGCCCTCAGACAGGCCTTTAACAGTCACAGTATGGGATGAGGGTAGGCCAGGGTTGGAGAGGAAAGCACAGAAGGTGGCTCCAGTGTTGAGGAGGAAACTAATTTCCTTGCCCTCAGCAGTCAGGGTTCCCCAGGGCACCTGGGTGGAGATGAGCGTCCATGTCAGAGCCAGGTGGGAAGGCCCCTGGGCCCATCAGTCCTGCTGCTGGGCCATCTGAGATGCTGGATCAGCCTGGGACGGCCTGCACCCCTTTGGACAGCCCACCTTCCGGTGGTTCCCTCTGCAGATAGCGCGGGGCTTAGGGGTGGCTTGCTGCTTCCCCTGCGGGCAGTCTCTCCGGACATGCCCTAGCTAGCCACAGTACAAGTAACTGTGGGAGACTTGCGTCCCCCCCGAGTCCCTGATTTTTGACAGTCTCTTGGAGCGCTACAGCCAGGTCTGCAGTCTTCTTTTTGCCTTTGGCCTTCCTCTCCTCGGCCTCCTCTTGATTCCGGTTGTAAAAGACTGAGGTGGCGATATTTTGGAGGTTCTCTAAGGTACTAGCAGGGCCTGTTGCCAATGTCCGTAAATCTGTTAATGTCTGGGGCCAACAAATTTGTCTTTCAAAATAAGTTGGCCCTCCAAAGAGTCTGGGGACATGGAAATGTACTTCCATGAGTCTGTCCATAAAGGCCAAGGGATTCTCATCCTTCCCTTGATCTATAGTTGACAATTTAGAGAAGCTCAAGGGTTTGGAGCGGTACCTTCCTAACGCTTGAATCACACAGACATGAACATGTTTCCTATTCCAGTCTTCTAGCTCATCATCAAGCTATTTAGTCTTCCCAGGGGACAGCCTGTTGGCCAGCGGGGTAATGGTCAACCTGATCAGGGAGGCCCCACCTGCATTTGCTAAGTATTCATCTCCAAACTGCTGAGCTGCCTCTGTGACTGACGGTTTCTCTGACCCTGACAGAGTCTGACTTAGGAGAAACATTGCGTCCTTCCATGACAAATGAAAGGCTTGTGTTAACTCCTGGAAAACGTCTATGTACTTGTCAGGGTCATCTAAAAATTTCTCCCAGTCCATCTTCATTTGTCTTACGTCTTGTAAGGAAAGTGGTACCTGAACCCAAGTGAGTTCGAGCTCTCCCTGGGCCACCACCAGAAGCTGAGGGCCAGGGTGGCCGAGTCTCCTTTGTCTAGCTGGGCCTGGTCCTCCCGGGGGTCCTGGATAAGAAGGACAAGATGATTCCGAATCACTTGATGGAGCACAGACTCTGCTGTCTCCCTAGGGGTTCTCATTCTCTGGTACCACTTTGGATTAGTGCTGCCAGAAGCAAGGGAGCAATTCTGCACTGCCCCCACAATTTCTGATTGTCCCTCAAAGCAAAGAAGGCTGAACATACAGAACCTCAGACCACTTCCCTTCCCTTCTACAGGCAAGATCTAGTCGCAAGATGTTTTATACTTCCCTCTGAGGGCCATGTCTCTCCATCTGCAAGCTTATATCGAGGCCACGCATGAGTACAAAAGATCAGGAGCTTTTCCTTAAGGGTTTGTGGGTCAAACGAATCCCAGTATACAACCTGGAGGAATGCTGACCTTGATGGTAGATGAGGTGCTCATCTGAAAAGACAAAAAGCACAAAGAGGTGACCAGTGCCATCTTGTTTGGGCTCTCACAAGACACCTCCTGTTTAGGGCAAGAGGAAGATTGGATATTTTTCTGTTGATTTTTAGAGTGGAAGGTGAGGGTAGAGGGGGAGAATCGTCAATGTGAGAGACACATTGATTGGTTGCCTGCCACATGTGCACCAACTGAGTCCAGGGATCAAACCTCCAACCCAGGTACATGCTCTTGACCAGGAATTGAACCTGTAGCTCTCCAGTGCATGGCCCGGCGCTCTAACCACTGAGCAACAACAGCCAGGTCTGTTTCTGGACTGTTAGAAAAAATTATTATTATTATTTTTTAATATATTTTATTGATTTTTTACAGAGAGGAAGAGAGAGGGATAGAGAGTTAGAAACATTGATGAGAGGGAATCATCGATCAGCTGCCTCTTGCACACCCCCTACTGGGGATGTGCCCGCCACCAAGGTACATGCCCTTGACCCGAATTGAACTTGGGACCTTTCAGTCTGCAGGCTGACGCTCTATCCATTGAGCCAAACCGGTTATGGCTAGAAAAATTATTATTAAATGTTTTTGGAATTTACCGTGGTAACATTGGATAATAAAATATATATAGATTTCAAGTGTATGATTATATAATACATTATCTGTATATTATATTATATGATCACAACCCAGGTAAAATCTCCTTCCAACACCATTTATCCTCCTCTGTACCCTCTCCTATCTCCTCGCATAGCAATCCTTTATCTCTGGTAATCAAAATACTGTTGTCTGTGAGTATGAGTTTTGTTTTGTTTTGAAAAAAATTATTATTATTTTTAGAGGTAGAAGATGGGAGAGAGAGAAAGAAACGTTTATCAGTTGTCTTCCATGTGCACTTGACTGAGAACAAACTCCAACTTGAACATGTGCCCTGAATGGGAATCGAACTGGTGACCTTTTTGTATATAGGAAGATGCTCCACCAACTGAGCCACACTAGCCAGGGCTATAAGTTTGTATGTTGTTTTTTCCCTGCTTAATCTCTGTACATATTTCACCTAGCTCCACAACCCTCTTC
Organism: Pipistrellus hanaki; assembly: GCF_964339955.1. Lineage (NCBI taxonomy): Eukaryota > Metazoa > Chordata > Mammalia > Chiroptera > Vespertilionidae > Pipistrellus > Pipistrellus hanaki. The sequence goes on from NC_140514.1 coordinate 55,626,065, forward strand.
ATGTGTGACAGCTTACAGTCTATTTCTATAAATCTGTTTCTCTTTTGTTTGTTAGTTTATTTTGTTCATTAGATTCCACATATGAGTGAAATCATATGGTACCGGTAGTTGTTTTTCTCTGGCTTATTTTGCTTAGTATAATAATCTCCAGGTCTGTCCATGCTGTCTTAAAGGGTGAGAGCTCCTCCTTTTTTACAGCTCTTGATTTCATTGATATTTTGTATTGCTATTTTAGACTCTCTTGTTTATTTCTGCTCTCATCTTTTTTATTTTCTTTCTTCTACTCACTTTGTGCGTTGTTTGTTGTTTTTCTCATTCCTTGAAGTGTAAAGTTAGATTGTTCATTTGAGATTTTTCTTCCTTCTTAAGGTCGGCCTGGAAAGCTATGAATTTTCCTCTCAGGATTGCTCTCACTTTATCCCATTGATTTTGGGTTGTTTTTTATTTTAATTTGTTTCAACCTATCTTTAGATTTCTTTTTTGATCTCATTGTTAACCCATTTTTTGTTTAGTATCATGTTATTTAGCCTCCATGCTTTTGTGAGTTTTTCAGTTTTTTATTGTGATTGATTTCTAGTTTCAATACTCTTATGGTTAGAGAGGATGGTTGATATAATTTCAATATTCTTGAATTTATTGACACTTGTTTTGTGTCCTAACATGTGTTGTATGCTAGAAAGGACATGTGTACTTTGAAAAGAATATATATTATTCTGCTTTGGGGTGAAATGTTCTGAAGATATCAATAAATCCATCCGATCTATTGTGTCATTGAAAGCTGCCATTTCCTTATTGATTTTCTATCCAGAGGATCTCTCCATTGATGTCAGTGGGGGTGATAAAATCTCCTACTATAACTGTAATATTGTCAGTATCTTCTTTTATTTCCATAATGGTTGACTTTACATATTTCTATGTTACTACTTTGGGTATATAAATGTTTATAAAGATTATAGTCTCTTATTGGATTGCTCTCTTTATCATTATATAATGTCCTCCTTTGTTTCTTACTATAGCCTTTGTTTAAAGTCTATTTTGTCAGCCCGGCCAGTGTGGCTCAGTTGGTTGAGCATTGTCTCATGCACCGAGAGGTTGCTGGTTTGATTCATGATCAGGGCACAATCCTAGATTGCAGGCTCAATCCCCAATAGGGGGCATGCAGGAGGCAGCCAATTAGTTTTTCTTTTTTATTGGTGTTGCTATTTCTCTGAAATCAATAAAAACATATTTAAACATTTAAAAAATATAGTCTAATTATCACTATCCCAGATATTTTTTCCCCTTTCCATTTGCATGAAATATCTTTTTCCATCCCTGTGCTTTTAGTCTGTGCATATCTTTCGTTCTCAGGTGGGTCTCTTTTAGACAGCATGTATATGGCTCTTTTTTTTCTTATCCTTTCAGCTACCCTTTGCCTTTTGATTGAAGAACTTACACTATTTAAAGTGATTATTAATAGGTATGTATTTATTGCTATTTTATTTATTTAACTATATTCCTTTTTCTTTTTTTTCTTTTTTTTTATCATTCTCTTTATTGGCCCTTTAACCTTTCTTGTAATACTGGGTTGGTCTTAACAAACTCATTTAGATTTCATTTGTCTGGAAAAGATCTTTAAATCGTCTTCACTTTTAAATTTTACTTTTGTTGGGTAAAGTAGTCTTTGTTGAAAGTCGTTCCTTTTTAGCACTGAATATTTCATTCTACTCCCTTCTGGCCTGAAATGTTTTCTATTTAGAAATGAGCTAAAAGTATTATGGGAGCTTCTTTTTAAGTACCTACTTTTCATTATGTTGTTATTTTTCAGATCCTTTTTTTGTCTTTAACCTTGCTATTTTAATTAAGATATATTTGGTGTGGGCCTCTTTGGGTTCATCTTGTTTGGGATTGTGTGTGCTTCCTGAACTTGTGTGCCTTTTTCCTTTACCAAGTTAGAGAAATTTTAGTTATTATTTCTTCTAATAGGTTCTCAATTTTTTTGCTGTCTCTCTTCTCATTTCTCTACTACCATATGTTAATATTGATACACTTTATTTTGCCCTAAGGTCCTTTAAACTATTTTCATTAAAAAAATGTTGTTATTGTTGCTCTGATTGGGTAGCTTTTCTGCCTTGTTTTTCAAATCACTGATTAATTTGTCCACTTCATCCAATTTTATTTATTCCTTTCAGTGTATTCCTATATATTATATTCTTCATTTCTGACTGGTATGTTTTATGATTACTGTGTCCTCTTTGCATGTTGTGGTCATTCCTACTAAGTTCCTTGAAGATCTCACGAAGTTCCTAGAACATCCTTATAACCATTTTTTTTTTTTTACTCTATCCTGATAAATTGCTTACCTGAACTTCATTTAGTCTTTTTTTTGGGATTTCTACTGTTCTTTCATTTTGGCATGCTTCTTTGTCTCTCCATTTTGGCTGCATCTTTATATTTGTTCCTATATTTTAGTCTTTGGAGAGTGGCCTTAGTAGGTGTCCTGTGGTACTAATGGTGCAGTTTCCTTGATCACCTGATCTGGGTGCTACAGGAATGTCCCATGTTTGGGTTATGTGAGCTCTTCTGTTGCAATAGAGTCTTGATTGATATTGGCTTATCCATGTGTGGTGTCAACCCTGTGTCTGGCTGACTGTGAAGATCAACTTCAACCACAGTGTATGGCCTGCTGTGCCATACACTGCTTACACGAAGCAGAATTCACCTCAGAAGGGTCTGGCATCTGCAGAGATCTCCCTTTGGAGGGGTCACTAGTGAAGATAATTGGATCCTGGGCTGATGTCTGAAGCTGGCCACTGATGTGTTTAAGTTCTGGGGCCTCTTTGGATGGATTGTGGTGCAGGCCAGTGTCAGATGCTGCCTGTGACTGGTTGTCAGTATCAGATGCTGCCTATGATTGGCTGTCAGCAATGTTTTTGGAGCTACAAACGATTTAGCTTGTGGCTGCCTTTGCTTAGCCTGAATGTGAATGGAAAGGACTAAGTTTCACAACAAGGCTAGCTTTTATCAGCATTGGGCCAGGGAGTACGTCAGTAAAAGATCTGAGGTATTCTGAAGTCCACCTCCATTTGCCTCTGCCTGCCGGCTGCCTGCTAGGCTAATTACTGAAAGAGCCTCTTGCACTACTCGAGTTGCCTGAGCTAGGTTCTCAGTGAGTAACTAGGTAGGGGTATTCACCAGATTGATTCAGTTTCAATGCTGGATCTGAGGTCACTCAGCAAATGCCCTAGCATATACCATACACCACACACACCTTTGTGGTGGGCCAGGTCTAAGGGAGTCATCAGGATGAGGCCAGCAGTTTTTCAGACTCAAACAGAGCAAGATTTGGCTGTGTGAATGTAAGGCTCTGCTCTAGTTGGGTGTGCAAAGGAAAAATGGCCCATGTCCTAGAGCCACACAACTCAGCCTGCCCCCGTTTGTGCTGGTAGGAGACAGCTCAGCAGGACACAGCCTTTATGAGCCAGAAAGATGAGGCCGGTGGACGTCTTATGTGGGAGAGGCTCTAACCAGGCTTGTGGAAGGGGTGGGGAGTGGCCTTCTTCAAGTCAGTCTTTCTAGATTCAGCCCAGACCTTGGCAGAGTGGATGGAGTCACCAGGATTCTGAAGGGTGAGGCCGTGTGGAGCCCAGAGAGTGGAGCTAGAGGATCTCCAGTGAGGGCTAAGCACCAGTCAGGCTCACGGGAAAGTGGAGTGAATGGCCCCTTCCTCACACCCACACAGCTCAATCACTAACTCTGAGTCTGCCCAGGCCTCCACATCCAGACCCAGAAGACTCCTCAGCAGGCACAAGCTCCACAGGGTGGGGTATTGTAATACCCCAGACTATTGGCATGTGGAGGGAAGTGCTCCAGCTCACAAAGATGGAGTCTGCAGTGTAGGAGAGGAGCTTTCCAGGGATCCATGCGGCTGGCTCTTCAGCTCTCTCCCCAGAGCTATAAATCCACTCTCTCCTCACATAAACCTGGTCTGCCCTGCCCTCCCTCTGCCAGACCCTACGGTGAGTGCCTGTGAAGGAGATTTTTGTGCTTTGGCCCTTTTAGAGGACTCCCGTCTCTTTATATGGGACAGAAACCCCTGCTTTTCTCAGCCACAGGCTATGCTGGCGCCTCTTCCCGACTCTGGTTCTTTGGACTCGGGAACCCAGCTTGGGTTTGTGTCTCCATGCCTCTCAGGGTAAACTCCTATAGCTGAGATATCCATGCAGAATCTAAGTCACTACCCGTGTGGACAGAGCCAGCCCTTTTGTGTCTCTACCCTTCCTACCAGTCTCAATGTGGCTTCTGTAAACCTTGGTTATAAGAGTTCTCTTTACCTAATCTTCAATTTGTTATTCAGGATGAGTATAGCTTCCACCTACTTTGCTGCCATCTTGGATCTCTGTGAATGCCTTATCCATTTGCAGCTAAGGTTCAAGTTCTGGAGAAGGGGCTGACGCACAAATGAATACACTAGACAAGAAATATAAATTTAGAAGGCTTGGGGCAGCCAGGCAGAGACCTTTCTCCTTCACAGGCACTCACCGTAGGGTCTGGCAGAGGGAGGGCAGAGCAGACCAGGTTTATGTGAGGAGAGAGGCTTTCTGAAACCCTGACCTATCAGCTTTTATTTACTTGAGTACACATTTGCCCTTTAAGAATAGAAACAGGTATATCAATGGTAAAGTTTGGTAAACAATAAAAGTATTATCACATTAGGGAATTGCCTTAAGCCATTCCACCAACAGCAAGGCATTATGCGGACTTTCAGTCCTGCTGAATATCAAAGTCCTTTAGCCTTCCACAAGACTTCTTGTATAATTATGCTAACTATTGTTGGTCTTTGCTTCCAGCAATTCCCCCTTTTGGTTTTCTTAATAAATCTTGAAAGGTGTATGCCGCTTGCAGGTCTTGGGTCCTTTTAAGAATGTAAAGTTTACATTCTGCATCTGCAGACTAGAATTACACATATAAGAACAGGAATTACACATATAAGAACCACAATAGTGGTTATGCTAATAGGCAAATGTAGGGAGATACAATGAAAAGGATTGTGTTCTTTTATATCTTTTAAAAAATTGTCAGGTATTTAAAGAATTAGTCTGTAGTAGACTTCTTTCTGGGCCATCAGTTCTATACAGGTCCCCTTCCAAATCACTGTCCCCTGTGACATGATGGCAATGATATTCAAGTTCTGGATGGTGGACGAATGGTGGGCAGTGGCAGTGCAGGTCTGAACTTCTTTCGCTCTGTCCAGGGCAACCTGCACTGACGCACAGCTGATGACTGCTAGCATGGAAAGGCGTCTTTACCACACCCCATCTCTGGATTGTTTCTCCTCTGTCTTGTCAGCGTGTTGCTTGTGGCTACTGCTATCTGTGGTTGGAGTAGTCAGTCGTCTGCAGTCACAGGTACAGGGTGAGGCTCAGGGTGCAAGGTCCTCTTTCTCGGATTCATGTTGCGGGAATCCACATGGGCTTGGGGGAGCTTTCTGGAAATACACAAGCATATCTTCTACCAAAGGTTAATAAAGGGACCTTTCCATAAACCAGACTTGGGATCTTCCTATTTAGCCAGACCATTTTCCTTTGGCTTATTCTGATACCAGTATAATTCCATGGGTGTCTGGCCATCAGCATTACAAGTGAAAAAATTTAAAGTAATTAAGGTTTGATGTAGTTTATTTATAGGAGATTTCTCCACTATCCCCTCCTTTTTTGTTTTACAAGTTGGGATTTTTTATTTTTAATTACAGTTTTCTAGATATTTGAAGGGACTCTCCTTTTGTTTTTTTCTCCCGTAGTAATTTCTAGGCCACATTTAGGGAGATTCTTTTTTAAAAAAAAACCTTTTTCTTTTTTTAAACAGAGTAACATACTTGGTTGCTTTTTAGAAATACCAATAGGAGAGAGGTATGCTGGCCAATACTGCAATGCATACATATCAAGTAAAAATAACTCCTTTTACTTATATTAATGGTGAGATTTAATGTTTGAATAATAACTATCATTTTACTTTGTAAATATTAGCGGAAGAGATTTTAAAATTTCTCCTTTTTAATAAGCTTAAAATTTACTTTTAAACAGTATTCTTTTTGGCTCATTTGCATATGTATGCAAATTTTACTTTGGACTTTGTTAGAACCAATTGTTTATAAAATTAGTTTATATGAGACCTTGATTTTATTGTAAAAAGCTAACTTATTAAGTAACTAAAGTAGGCATCTTTATTGAAAAAGCAAAGTAAGTAAACTCATACATTTAACCTGTCAAGTACAGATGTTACCCCATCCCCCTAGCCCAGGGGTCTGCAACCTTTAAGACATAAAGAGCCACTTGGACCCGTTTTCGAAGGAAAAAAAAAAACCTGGGAGCCGCAAAACCATTGCAACATTTAAAACAAATATAACACTGCATATATTGTTTCTTACCTTAATGCTATATACCGGATCGTGCAGTTAGCTGTCAATCTGAAGAAAAAAAGGATTTTTTCACTTAACAATGTAAAATATATTTTTGCAAATTAATAGCTAATTAAAATATTTAATTTACCTGGTTAATGGGATTTTTGCTCCTGAACCTCAGTGCACAGTGTCTGCACATCAGGGCTGTAAGACGTTACCTTCATTTTCACACAGGCTTGCAAGTTGTCATCTGTGAGGCGTAATCGATGTTTGTTTTTAATATAGTTCATGTTGGAGAAGACCTGCTCACATACATATGTGGAGATCGACAGGACTCCAAATGCATACTTTTTCATGTTTATATAAGTGTTGGGGATGGCATTCCATGTTTCGAACACAAGTTTGTCCTGTTTGGGAAGGTTTTCAATATCACTCCATTTATGATTCTGAGCCAGAATGGCCTTCTGACGGGCAACATCCTCAAGAGTAGCGGCCAAGCATTTGAACTTGGACACCCATATATCTTTGTTGGCTATATCGGCCAGTTCCATCTCAAGATCAGGTTGACTTACACCTGCAAATGCAATCATATTCAATAGGGATGGATCGATTGCCAGGGGAGTGACAGGGAAGGATAATGTGTTTTTTTCCTCTCTGAACTCACAGAATCGTTTCCCAAACGAACTTTGCATTGTGGTGATTGCAGACTTCAAATATTCCAAATTTATCATATCATGACTTTGTTTGAACTCTCTCAAAGAGGGAAAGTGAGACAGTGTACCTCTCTGTAAATCTTTGACAAACACTGTCAACTTGCGCTCGAATGCCAAAACCTCCTCCAGCATGTGCAGGACTGTGCCTCATTTCCCCTGAAGGGTTGTATTTAGTGTGTTTAGATGTGCTGTCATGTCTACCATAAAATGTAATTTTTCCAGCCACTCTGGTTGTTCCAGCTCAGGAAAGGTGAGCTCTTTGCTGGCCAGAAAAGTTTTTACTTCTTCCAAACATGTGACAAAGCGTTTTAGCACCTCGCCTCTGGACAGCCACCGGACCTTGTTGTGGAGCAGGAGGTCAGAATATATGCTTTCCACCTCATCCAATAGCAGACGGAACTGGCAGTGGTTTAAACCCTCTGCCATTATCTTATTAACAATCTGAATGACCACATCCATCACTTTTGTGTATTCCGGGGGAGATGTTTTGAGCACACAATGCCTCTTGGTGCAGGATGCAATGAAATGAGAGCGGCGTTCTACCCAGAGCCTTCTGCAGTAGAGCCACAAAGCCCTTCTGTGCTCCTCTCATGCTCGGCGCCCCATCAGTAGCCACTGAGACCAGGGGGTTGGTGTTTATTTTTTCGGCACTTAAATAGTCCAGGACAGCCTTACAGATATCCTCACCCCTTGTTTGGCCGTAGTCCGGGGAGGAAGCGACGCTGCCACCAGCACTGTAGAGCAAGTCCCCGTGCAGTGTGCAGCGCCAGACGACAGGGGTGGTGGGTCGGGAGCCACCGGCAGCACTGCATCCTTGCAGCGCGGCTGCGCAGCCTCGATGCTGAACATGCTGGCGGGAATCCCGGAACCCGGAGGGGGCTGGGACAGGGGGCGCTCGGAGGAGGAGAAGCGCCTCAGCGTGTGGGGGGTCCGGAGCCGGAGAAAACCGAAAGAGAGCGCCGGTGAGTGTGGCTGCTCCCTCCCCACCCCGCCCCTGTGCCCGCCTCAACAAGTCACCTTTTTTAAAAAAAAAACAACAATTCATCAGGCCCCCAATATTTTGTAAATTAAGTAGTGAGCCATGCATGCCATAAAAGTAATTCATCAGGCCCCCCAATATTCCGTAAATTAAATTAAGTAAATTAAATTTAAAAATGTAAATAATAATTTAATTAATTTATTTATTTAAAAAAATTTTTATATAATAGCCACAAATTTCCTACAGTGTACATCTTACAAAAGGACCTGTCTCCCATGCTTAACCAAAAACAAAAATTAGTATTAGTGGTAAGTGATACAGCTCCCCGCCCGCCCCCTCCTGTCGGCCCTGCTGGGAGCCGCAGCAAAGGTTCAAAAGAGCCGCATGCGGCTCCGGAGCCGCAGGTTGCCCCTGCCCTAGCCTATTTGAAGAGCAAGCTGTCTGAGGCTTCTTGTTTTAAGATTCCGTTGCTGAATAATCTGCTTAAGAAGTATTCAGTAACTTTGTCCTGCCTTCCCTTAGAGGTTGAAACTTTGATAACATTTAAAATATATGTATATAATGGAATTGGAGAACATCATGCTGAGTGAAATAAGCCAGTCAATGAAAGAGAAACACCACATGATCTCACTCATTTATGGATGATAAAGAACATTATAAACTGAAGAACCAAAAGATAGATAAAGAGACAGTAAAGCAACAAGCAGACTGTCAAATTACAGCGGGGAGGGTAGGGAGATCTGGGGTAGATAAGAGATCAACCGAAGGACTTGTATACTACATGCATGTAAGTATTATACTACCAATGGACATAAAACTCTGGGGAGGGAGGGTATGTATGGGGGGGGCAACGGTATATGTACAAAGATAATAATTTAATAATAAATAAATAAATAAATAAAAATAAAATATATGTATGTAAATAGAACACAGTTATCAATTTTTATTTGACAAAGCTTCCCATATGATTTCAAGTATATTATATTGGCCTAATTTAGTTAAAAAATATTTCTTTTAAGAAGAGAGTAAATCCCTGAAAAATTTCTGGGCCCTTGAAATGTTCCAAAGCTATCTCTCAGTTAAAGTCCTAATATTTAACCTGGAAAGACTATGAAATATACATAACCCAAAGATTATATTATACACTTTTTGTAATTATTCTAAAAGGTATTAATTAAATTTAAACTGGTTTTTATATTAAAAATTTGGTTCAGACCATGGCATTAATCCTTTTTTAATCAGGCCAATAAAATATTATATCCTAGGTTGAAATTTTATCACACATAGTATACATAAGGACTACAGTATGTTTTGAACTTCTAATTTTTCTAGAGAAAAATCCAGAATTATTTTTCTCAAAAATGAATTTCTATGCTTTATGCATTTGATTATTATAACTATATAATCTTTCCCAATTTAATTTGAACTTTTAACTTTTAGAAGCCTTAAATTTTAGGTTGGTTCGTTAAATGCTTAGCATTTCTCAGGTTAGTAAAACCTTCACATTTTAAAGGATATATTTCAAATAAAATACAAGACATATTTAATTAATAGATTCAAATATATACTTTAGATTTTTCATATGAGGCAAACTCAGATTAATATTTTACTACTTTTGGCTCAGTGAATAGAGCGTCAGCCTGCAGATTGAAGGGTCCCAGGTTTGATTCTGGCCAAGGGCACATGCCTGGATTGCAGGCTCAATCTTAAGTGGGGGGCATGCAGAAGGCAGCCGATCAATAATTCTCTCTCATTATTGATGTTCTATCTTCCTCTCTGAAATAAAAATATATATATTTTAAAAAATATTTCAGTATTTGTCGTTTTAAAATATCTAAATATTTAATAATTTTTGCCATTTAACTCAGCAGTGTTCTAACGTTTTAAGTTACCAAAGACTTTGGAAAAGTATGTTTAGACATATGAGGCTGGCAAAAGGGTACGAGGAGGAGGCCTGACGCACAAATGAATACACTAGACAAGAAATATAAATTAGAAGGCACGGGGAGCAGGCAGTAACCTTTCTCTAGTGGAGAGGCTCTCTGAAACCCCAGCCTTTGTTTACTTGAATACTCTTTGCCCGTTAGGCCTTTTTAGAATTGCTTTTCTGTATTGTACTTCATAGATTTTGGTGTGCTGTATTTGGATTTCCTTTTGCTCAGGTATTTTCTTATTTCAGTTTTGTTTTTTGTTGACCCGTTGGTTCAGCAGCATGTTGTTTAATCTTGTCACGTTTTGTATTATTTCAGTTTTCTTGAAATTACTTTCTAGTTTTGTGGTTGGAAAAGATGCTTAATATGATTTATAGGATCTATCCTGTAGAATGCTCCATTCTTCTGAGAAGAATATGTATCTGGTGTTCTTGGTTGGAATGTTCTGAAAATATCTATTAATGTCATATGATTTAGTATGTTGTGTGCTGACTTTCTCTCTTGACAGTCTATCCATTCACTTCAGTGTGGTGGTATTGTGTTGTTCTTTCTTTCTTTAGACCTGTACTTAGGTGCTTCCACATTGGTTGAAGAAATATTTGTAAATGTTATATTTCCTTGATGGATTGACCCTTTATCATTATATGATGAGCATCTTTATCTCTTTCTACATTCTTTGTTTTAAAGTCTATTTTGCCTGATATAAATATAGCTACTGCAGCTTGCTTTTGGTTTCCATTTGCATGAAACATCTTTTTCCATAACATCACTTTCATTCTGTATGTGTCTACATCTAAAGTGAATCTCTTATAGGGAGCATTTATCTAATTGTTACAGTGTTAGTTATTTTTATGAATCTTCTCATTTGACCTTCATATTAGCTTTATAATATACTATCTTCTAAATATACTTTTATCAGAGATTTTTACTCTGTTTTCATGTTAGTGATTAGTGCCCTTTCTTTTCAGCTTAAAATTTGCATTTCTTGTAAGACCCGGTTAGTTTTGATGGCTTTTAGCTTTTGTTTGTCTGGAACCCTGTCTCTCCAGTTCTGACTGGTAACATTGCCAGGTAGTTTTCTTGGTTGGAAAGGTATTTTTCCTCTCAGTCCTTTTGAATTTATCACGTCATTCCCTTCTGGCTTACAAAGTTTTTGTGAGAAATCTGCTGATAGTCTTATAGGGACTCCCTTATACTGAATACGTGTTTTTTTTGTTTTGTTTTTTTGTTTTTGTTTTGTTTTGTTTTGTTTTTTTCTCTTCCTGCTTTTAAGATTTTCCTAACATTATCAACTTTGGGCATTTTGTATGTTCTTTTAGTCTCTTTAGGTTCATTTTGTTTCAAATTCTCTGACTTTCTGGATAGGGTTATCTGTTTGCTTCCCAAGTTTGGGGAAGTTTTCAGCCATTATTTCTTCAAATAACTTTTCGGACCCTTTCTCTTCTCCTCCTGGGACCCCCTATAATATGAATGTAATTTCACTTGATGTTTTCTTTTTTTTTTAAAATATATTTTATTGATTTTGTACAGAGAGGAAGGGAGAGAGATAGAGAGTTAGAAACATCGATGAGAGAGAGAGTCATCAATCAGCTGCCTCTTGCACACCCCCTACTGGGGATATGCCCACAACCAAGGCACATGCCCCTGACCGGAATTGAACCTAGGACCCTTCAGTCCCCAAGCCGATGCTCTATCCATTGAGCCAAACCGGTTTTGGCTCACTTGATGTTTTCTTATATGTCCCTTAAGTCATCTTACATTTTTAATTTGTTTTTCCTTTTTGCGGCTCTTTTGTGATGAGGTCTACTGCCCTGTCTTTCTAGATCACTGATTCTTTTCCCCCCCTGCTCCTTCTAATCTGCCATTGAACCCCCCCTACTGTATTTTTCAGTTTAGTTTTTTATTCTTCAGCTCTATGACATCTGTTTGGTTCTTATATTTTATCTTTGTTGATGTTTGTGCTGTGTTTATAAATTTTTCTCCTGAGTTTGGTTAGCATCTTTATGATCATCGCTTTGAAATCTAATTAGGTAAACTATTTACCTTTGTTTTATTATGTTTTTTTTTCCTGGTGTTTTATTGTTTCATTTGGAACGCATTCGTTGTTTCCTCATTTGCTTGACTCTGTTTGTTTTGTGTGTTAGTGAAGCAGCTGTCTCTGTCTGCCAGTCCTGAAGGGTGGCCGCAGGCAGGAGATGAACCTTACTGTTTAGCCTTTCCCTGGCACTCGGTTGTCTCTTGAACCTGGTGGTTGTCTAAACATTCTGGTTTATTCTTTGTCGGGGCTCGTGGAACGGGTGCCAAGACCTGTGGTGCTGCAGAGAGTGGATCTCAGTCAGCACCTGCTTCCAGGCTGACTGGAGTCTAGACCCTCAGGTAACAGCAAACCTACATATCCTGTGGGACTGCAGGGGCACCTGCCGACTTCCACACCCACCTGAGTTATGGGCTTTCTCCTTGGCAATAGTTGTAAAAATGCAGGGCTCAGCAAGTGTTTGAGCTCTTTTCTGGGAGGTCCTGGTGCTGTAGCAAGTCCCGGGGAGAGCGCACAGTTGGCTTCCTGGCCCATGTTCTGTGAGGAACCCTTCTTTAGCCCGGGACAGTCTTCCGCCGAAAGCCTGCCGCTCAGGCTGAAGCTGAGGACGAGTAAGTGGCCCTTTTCCAAAGGAAGACCTGGCTGTTTCAGTCTGCTGTCTGTGCGTGGGGTGTGTGTGTGTGTGTGTGTGTGTGTGTGTGTGTGTGTGTGTCATAGTTTCCCAAGAACTGTTGCTAATTGTTTCAGATCCATGGGGCCCAGAAGCACAGTTCATCCTGGCCACAAGAGCCGGTGCCTGGGGGTGTCCCTTGTATGGGCTGTGTGGGGCCACTTAAACTTCGTTGGGGCTATAGGAGTGGTGTGGTACCAGGCGTGCCCACTGGCGTAAGCAGGTTAGAGACAGAGTGCAAAAATGGTGCCCACCAACACTATATAAAGGTGGAGGGAGAATGCAAATACGTCTCTTGCCAGTGCCTTTTCTTCCCTAATTGTCTCCTGAACAAGCCTCAACCTGGGCCTGGAATTGAGCCTGCAACCCAGGTGCCCTTGACTGGAATTGAACCTGGGACCCTTTGTTCTGCGGCTGATGCTCTAACCACTGAGCCAAACCAACTTGGGTCGCACAAGTTGAGGAGTGAACCTCTGTTACATTCCTCTGGCTCTCGTGGACGCAAATCCTGTTCTGTTTCAGAGCCAAATGTTCTGGGGGCTCATGTCTCCCAGGCAGAGTCCAAGGGTCGGGGTGCTTGATGTGGGGCACAAACCCACACCTTGGGGGGAAGCTCGGTATTTGTGAGCTCCCTCCTGGCCTGGGTGGGTGTTTTATCCAGACCTAGTATTCTGTTTCTGCTACCCGACTCGAGGCGGCCCTTTTATCCTTGTCCTGAATGACCTGCTCAGCTAGTTTTCAGAGCAAATTGTTCCATGTGTAGCTACAGTTTGTCATGTTCCGTGTGTAGCTGGGCGGGGGAGGTAAGTTCAGATCTTCCTACACAGACTTCTTGAACACTTTTCAAACTGGAAGGAGAAGCACAGTGTGAATATAATCATAAGGAATTTACTGATAACTATGCTTCTGGGCAGTCAGGATTACCTTTAAAATAGGTGCAAAGGTTAAGAAGTTGCCTGTTGGCTCTGCCGTACTGGTTATGCTAAAAAGGTTCTGTTCTTCAGGTTGGTAAGTCCGGTGACAGATGAGCGTGAGTTAATGCTTTGGTTAGAAAGTCAGGCCCAAACCTGACTTAGTGGTGGAAACCAGCGGAGCTCGGTCTGGTTGTATTTTTCCTGGCTCTGCTCTAGGGATGGTCAGGCCAGTCTCAGCACCTGCGGGTAGGACTGTATCTGGAAATAATGTTGTCTTGGTGTGCTTGCTACTTTGAGTAAAGTAGCCCCCAAGAAATACTTTTGAAAGGTCATGATTGTATTTTTTCAGGGAAAGAAAAGGGACAGCGCTTTTCCGGAAGTACAAGTACACGCTAATGTGGGCTTTTCTCTTCCTTACTTTGACTACACGCTGCCTTAAAAATTCCACCTTCATACTGATATGTGGGCTTCGGGGCGCAAAATCTCCCCCTTGTGGGTTCTTGCCCTACGAAGTTTGAAGAATAAATTCGCAAACTAAAACGCTTCTTTAGTAAAATATGTGGCAGTTTATTGGGAGCATATATGTACAAACTTTGCTTGGGCAGGGTTCCGGGGAGGGGTCCCCAAAAACTTGCTCACTCTCTCTTATGGGGGAAAGAGCATCCATCCTTTTTGAGCCTCTTTGTCTCCGGGTTGATAAAGGCTGCAGCTCTTTGTCTCTTCAGGACCCTTTCTCGTTGGACCCTTCTTTAATCTATGACCTGTGTGCTTTCTTAAACGGTCATTCTCATGCAGAGTATCAGCTTCAAAGTCCAGAGCCCCTGTGGTGCCCCCTCTCCTCTCCCTCTCACCTTGCAACATTCCTCTATCCTCTGAATGTTTGCTTCCTCTGTAACATTTCTGGTCCTCTGCAAAAGTGAGCAAAAGTGAGATAAGCATTCTGGCGTCTTCGAGCTATCTCCTCCCATCACTCATGCATTCCTCTCCCCGGGACCCCCTTTTCCCTAAAACTGCCTTTCTGTCTCTCAAATTCCTTTCAATATCGTTAAATATTCTTTGAATAGATAGCAAATAATGATACTTTGAACTCTAAGAAAAACGTCTTTACTGGCTATCTCATTAAATAATAAGGTTGGAGTCTGAAATGGCATAAAGTAGTTACTAAAGAATTAATTTGGGGATGTGAGAAAGTGTTTATTATTTAATTCATGCTTCATTCTGTTGGTGGGATTTGTAACTCGGGATTGGGTCTGGAGTGGAGGACGTGAGAAGACAAGGGGAGTTGTGGCAGGTGTGAGGGCTGCACACAGCATTGCTGAGGTTTACTTTGCTGCCTACACCTGTGTGGCCGAGGAAGTATCTGCAGTGACAAAGGGTCACTTCCCAGCGAAGGCGCTGTTGGTCCCCCGCCTTCCAGCATGAGTGCTCTGGCTGCGTGGAGCTTGCCCCGGTCCCACAGCAGCGCACTCCCTGTGGCCGGTGTGCTAAAGACAGCCGCTCTCCTCTTTGGGGATCACGTCATGGCGTATATAAGTATCCAGCTATGTGTTGTACACCTGAAACTGATATAGTATTGTATGTCCACTGTAACTGGAAAATAAGAAAGGAAAAAGATGGCCCCTGCCTGTTGGAGCAGGAAGTGCTAAGATGCACAGAACTAATCGGGGGAGACTGAGTTCCTCACCATCCCCTCACATCCCCCCACTGGCCTGCCTCTGTTTTTGTAGTCTCAGGGGCACTTGACCTTTTGAGAATCTGGAAGCTCCTAACAGGAGAATTGTCTGGATTGAAAGGAAAGCCCTCTGCTCACCCCCCAACTTAATGGTTCTGCCAGTGAGGAACACTTGCTTCAAGGCCTCTGTCCAGCCACCTGTCATATTCTGTTCTCTTCGCAACCACTGATGCATTCGGTATCCCAGCTGAGATGTGGAGGGCATGAAGACAGTGCCCCTGGCCCAGCAACTCCAATTAAGATAGTAACAACAAAGCCTATTTCTTGGAATTTTAAAAAATAATTTTGTTAGGGTTTGGCTGGTGGTGAGGACTATGAAAGAATTCACAACTAAAAGAAGAGATGCAGAGAGGAAGTTTATTTTACTTTCCCTGAAGGGGAAGGCCCAAGTATTGCTAATCAACACAGGGCAAGAAACAAGAGAGTGGCTTCCCCTTTTAATCCTTGGTTGTTGTTAAGTGACAAGGAAGGGAGGAGGATTTTGGGTGAAGTTGAGTTTCTTTGTCTTTCAGGAGACAGTCCAGACAGATGCCTTATCCCCCCCACCCCCCCTCCCCGCCTGTAAAACATGCTTAGAGCAAAAGTTATGACAAGTTCAAAAAGAGCTTGTTCAAAGGGGAGGGAGGGGAGGAGGGAACTTCTGTTAACTAGAGACTGCTTGGTAAGAATTATCCTTTAGTTGTAAAAAGAGGGGGTATGCAAGAATGTAACCTTGAGAGTAGCTTATCTTGTCTTGCAGTTTGAACAGAGGAGCTAACAACCTTGGGGTTTAATTACAGGTGCTTCTCATAAATTGTGGAAGGCCATAGCAAACAAAAAGAAAGGCCTTTTTTAAGAAAGCTATTTCAAATCTGTACTTAGCAGCTCCCATTTGACATCTTATATATGATTTATGCTATCCTGCTCCTGAAATATCAGTGTGGGTCAGGACCCATGCCCTGGGGCAAGAGGCATTCTATCTAATAAAGGAGTAATATGCAAATTGCATCACACCAAGACACAAGATGGCCTCCCCCATGTGGTTAAAGATGGCTTCCCCCATGTGGACACAAGATGGCTGCCACAAGATGGCTGCCACAAGATGGCCACCACAAGATGGCTTGCAGGGGAAGGCAGTGGTGCGAAGTTAGGGGGGACCAGGCATGCAGGGGAGGGCAGTTGGGAGGGACCCAGGCCTGCAGAGGAGGGGAGTTGTGGGGGACCAAGCCAGCAGGGGAGGGCAGTTGGTGGGGGGCCAGGCCTGCAGGGAAGGCAGTTAGGAGCTAGCAGTTCTGGATTGTGAGAGGGATGTCACAGTGGGATTGGGCCTAAACAGGTGGTTGGACATCCCTCAAGAGGTCCCATATTGGAGAGGGTGCAGGCTGGGCTGAGGGACACCCCTCCTCGCACGAATTTTGTACACCAGGCCTCTAGTGGAAAGATAAGAGGAGACCGAGTAGGTTCCAAAGAGACTGTGAGACAGAAAGTGCTGATGCCTAGTAGTTTTTCCCAGAGGCACGATTTGGGAAGGGGGTGCTGGAATTGTGAACCTGCCTAGATCAGGAAAATCAGCTTTGAGGTCTTTTTTCACTCCCCTGAGGCTCCTCTCCCACACTGGGCCTACTTTATGCAGCTGCTTTCTTGCTTCCAGGCCTGATACAGCATTGTGACACTGCTGCCACCTTCCTCCTTTGGTGTTTAGCTTTGGCTGCTGGTAGTCTACACATTCTTCAATTTTCCCTTCTAAGAATAGAATCTCAAGGCATACCCTTCACTTGATTTGAAACCAGGAGCAGATTAGCTATTTCTTGAATTCGAATTAGCCGCTGATTGTTTGGTTCCTGCCCCACTAGTTGGAGTAGCAAGAGAAGAACAAAAGTAGTAACAGTACTAAAATCTGACCTTTGCTTTGATGATAGGCAGAGAAAATACTCATGTGAGATGTTTGATTTTTTCTTCTTTAATCTCTTTGTATTATACAGCTTCACCCAGAAATACCCACCAGTAAAATTTTTATCTGAAAAGGATCGTAAAAGAATTTTGGTAAGTTTGCATATCTGATTAATATTTGTAATATTAAATAATTTGCTTTCTAAATCAAGTTTTAATTCGCACACCATAAAATTCACCCTTATAGAATATACAGTTCAGTGGTTTACCATACACAGAGTATATTCACAAAGCTGCATACAACACCATGTTCTAATTCTAGAATATTTTTATCATGCCAAAAAGAAATTTCTCCATGCTCATTAGCAGTCATTTTCCATACTTCTTCTTTCCCCCTTCCCCACCAACTTCTGGCAATTACTAAAATCACTTCCTGTCTTTATGGCTGTTCCTGATTTGGACATTTCATATTAACAGAATGATGGAATATGTGGTCTTTAATGTCTAATTTCTTAAACTTAGAATAATTTTCCAAGGTTTATCCATGCTGTAGCATGATTCAGTACTTTATTCCTGAACAATATCCCACTGTATGAATGTACCATATTTTGTTTATCTATTTATCAGTTGATGGCATTTGGGGTTTCTGCTTTGAATAATGCTTCTTTGTACATAATGTCTACAAAGAAGCATTAAACCTATGTCTACAAGTATTGGTGAGGACATAGATTTTCAGTTCTTTTCAGTATGTACCAATGAATGGAATTGTTGGGTGTATTATATTTTGAGGAAATGCCAAACTTTTCTAGAGCAATGGTTTTTAAAATCCTTTATGGTTCACAGACCACATTAAGGAGAGAGAGAGAGAGAAAAAAACATTGTTTTGAAAAAGATACATTGATTGGTTGCTGCCTGCATGTGCCCTGACTAGGGACCTGGGAGCGAACTCAAACCCAGGTACATGTTCTTGACTGGGAATTGAACCTTCAGTGTGAGTGCTGGTGCTATGACTACTGAACAGCACTAGCCAGGGCTCTTCAAGCAGCCACACTAATAAAAGAAATATGCAAATTGATCATAACTCCACGGTGCCAATCAGGAGCGAGTATGCAAATTAACCCAACAAAGATGGCTGGTCAATTTGCATATGCAGGCGCAAAGTGGCTTGGCAGAGCTAGACACCTACTATGAGGGGGAGGGCGGGAGGTGAAGGGAGCTACAGGAGTGGCGCCCTGTTGGGAGTGAGGACTTGCAGGCTTCCGGGCGGCTGGGAGTGAAACCAGGGGAAGGAAGGCCTATTCTTGCACGAATCTTTGTGCAACGTGCCTCTCGTCTATCTAATAATAGGGTAATATGCAAGTTGGTTGGGACACTCTCATAGTTATGATCTATCATCAGGCTGCGTGCGCAGCAGGCGAGAGTGGGTGGGGAATTGCAGGGCCAGGGGTGGGGACTTGCAACATTCGGGATGCGATGGTGGCTGCCACTTGCCCAGGGCCGGCCTGGGACTCAGGCAAGCCGCTGATGGCAGCTGCTGCTGCTGCAAGGGCCCAAGGCTCAAGCAGTGAGTGCTGGGTGAGGCTCAAACAAGCCGCAGTGGCTGCGAAGGCCAAGGCTCAGGCAGTCTTGCGGCTGGCAGTGGCAGCAGCAGAGGTGTGATGGGGGCGTCGCCTTCCCCTGATTGCCTGGAGCCAGAGGCAGCAGCAGCAAGGGGGTGATGGGGACGATGCCTTTCCCTGATCAGCCAGTCGCCGCTGGCAGAGGGAGCCAGAAAGCCGTCAGTAGGACATCCCCTGAGGCTCCCGGGCTGTGAGAAGGGGCAGGCTGAGCTGAGGGACCCCCTCCTCCCCAGTGCACGAATTTCGTGCACCGGACCTCTAGTATTTGTGATGGCTGTTTTGAGGAACTTTGTTAAATTCATCGTCCGGTCCTTACAGAGGCAGTGTTTGTTGGCTGAGTGTTTTTCTGTACAGGTCACGTATTCCTATTTCTTTGCAGATTGCATACTTTGTATAAAATTGGACATTTTATGTAGTATACTGTGGCAAGTCTGGATACTGTTCTCCTCTCCCTGGGAGATGAGTTTTATTTTTGTTTGGTTCTGTTTGTTCAGTGACTTGGCTGGTCTGTGTTAGTGACATCTGTGTCCCCTGAATTGTGAAGCTCCGTGGATGCTCCTTAGTGAGCACAGACTTGGGCGTGGACACACTCACCCTGGATGACAGTGGTTCTAGCAGAGTTCTTACTAGTACTGACCATCTCATTCCCCGATGTCGCTGTTAAGCCATCTGCCTTGTGTGGTGTCACACCAATTGTTAGGCCCCAGTGACTGCCAGCTGAGTTAACTGTCTTTCCACAGTGCTTTGGGTTATAATTTCTCCTCATCTGGTCCATCAAGTTCTGGCCCCTTTGCAGAGGTGGATTTTTGAGGCCAGTTTTGAGGTGTGCTCTGGCCCCAGGAGTGCTCTTAGATGTCTCTTCCTCTGGATGTTCCTATTGAACTTTCTGGCTTGTGGTTTAGCTTGTCCTCATAGCACTACCTGCCTCCTTTGTATTGCTTACCACCCCATCTCCACTGTTTTGAACTTCCTATACTCTCTTTCACGTTGAGTTGATTTGGGGGGGCAACTTTGGAGCTCTCTTTGTGTATTGATTGCCCCTGCCCTTGGGGAGACCTCAGCCACTGCTCTGGAGCTGGGAGGGAATAACACTTCTCTGTACAGGCTGGGAGCTGGGCAGGAGCAGAGGCCCCATCTTCTCAACTGGCCTCTCTCAGCTTGGCATCTCCACCTATGAGCAAACAGACAAGGTGATCAGTCTCCTTGGTCACAGCCTGCCGAGCCTGGGGTGGAGCTGTGTCCCGTGAGTGGGATCTGGCTGGAGGAAGGGAGCTCTTTGCCACCTGGCTCGCTTGCCAGGAATTCAGCTTCTGGCTCACAGCTGGTGGGGATGAGAGGTGCTGGTGGCTGCCTTCCTAGTGAGAGTCCATCTTTTGACTGGGAGCTCCATTTATTTTGGCCACGCCCGCCACTCTCCCATTGTGAACTGTGGGTGTGGGAGATTGAAGGGGAAAGCGAGCCATGGCATAAGTGTCACAGACTCTTACTGAATTTTAATACATTTTCTTGCATAAATGTTTCTTCATTTGTTGTATACTCTTGTGACAATTTCTAGAGACTTTAAATGGTGGTGGTTGTTGTTTTCAAATCCTTATCCGAGGATATGTTTATTGACTTTTTTAGAGAAAGAAAATGCGGGAGAAAGAAAAATCAATGTGAGAGAGAAACATTGATTGGTTGGTTGCCTCTCCTATGTGCCCCAACCAGAGAATAAACCCACAGCTAGTGAAGTACCTTGACAGGGACTCAAACCCATGACCTTTTGGTGCGTGGGATAGTGCTCCAATCAAATGAGCTAGCTGACCAGGTGGTTTGTTTATTTGTGTGTCATATTTATTGATTTCAGAGAAGAAGGGAGAGGGAGAGAGAGATAGAAACATCATTGTTGTGAGAGAATCATTGATTGGCTGCCTTCTGCACACTCCACAATGGAGATGGAGTCAGCAACTCAGGCATGTGCCCTTGACCGGAATGGAACCTGGGACCCTTCAGTCTGCAGGCCGATGCTCTATCCAATAGCCAAACCAGCTAGGGCTGGTTTGTTTGTTTTTAATTAATTTTCACCAGTTATGGTTGTTTTGCTGGGGAACAGGTCTACAGAGCACCTCACACTACCATTCTGGAAAAATGTCTTATTTGTGACCTTGATATATAAAGGGTTAGTACACAAGGTTGTTTCTTGTTTTTCTACCCATCGTCTAGATTGTAGGAGTATGTACTCCAAACACCAAAGTCATACTTCTGAGTCAATATTAAATCTGTTTTCCCCACATAAATAGTTACAGAAGGTCTCTTGCCTTTAGATAGCTTCATAAATCTCACCCTGAGCAGATCTAAAGTCTATTCTACTTGTACACCCATTATCACATCAAAAATGTTTATGTGTTTAAGTTTGGATTAAGGACTGTCTTCAGCTGCAGAGGAAAGATAATTCTATTCTTTCTGTGACACTGTGATCAGAAAGTATGGTGCTCTGCACTAATTTATGACCCTGCACAGTCTTCAAGGGTTATTACTACTATTTCCATGTGGGATGCTCTGCCTGGCAATGCTGAGAATTACTGATTTATTTCACTCTACACATAACCACAATAAGTGGACTCGGGGTTTTTCATTCATCTGCCACCTCATAGGTTGTCACTTTGGTGCCGAGCCTGGCTTACTGTGGGAAATTTTAAAAGCCTTGTCAGTAATTGTTGAAGCCTCAGAACAAAGATAGGGTTTTGTTTTGGAAAGTTTTTGCTGGTTTACCAAGCAGCATGGCTTTGAATGCTGACCTTGAACTAGATCACTTTAGTTGCCAGTTAATTCCCGCAAGAGCAAGAGCTACAAGCACATATAGATGAGCTCATAGACTGCAGAGCGATGCCAAGCTGTGTAAGAGGTCTCCATCTCTTCTTCCACTGTCTCCTGGCGATTAGATTAGCTCCTTGTTATTCAGGCGTACGCCTGGGCTTGGTGATCAGTCTTCCTGAGCGAGCTTCCTAAGTGCTACGCTTCCGCCAGCTTTGGTTCTATTTTAAATGCTTGCTTAATGGGCTGGAGTTCATTAGGAAAGCCATTATAACCATCCAGCTATGTTACATAAATCTTTTAGTATTTTAGATAGAAAGGCTGTTCAAGAAAAACAGCCCAAGTCCATCTTAAATGACACTAAGGTGCTTCTAGCAGCTTTATGTTCTTCCTAAAACTAGGAAGTGTTGGAGGTTATCGTGTATAATTTAACACACGGTCTGCATTCTGAGATAGAGTCAGCATGGCACAGAACATCTTATTTAACAACAGTTGCACATAGACATAGTTACAGTAGAAGAGATTACTAATCCTTTAAAAAGGTATAATTTTTCTCACTAAAAACTATGGAAAACATGATAAATGCAATCAAATAAAAGTAAAGTAAAATGAATTCTCACCAATTTGAATTTTATTTTTTCAGAAAATTCTCTGTTCAAATCCATACAGCAGACTATAGGAGTGCTAAAGCTAAAATACAAATTGTACAGATGGACAGATAGTGGGAGAACATGGAATTAAGACTGTGGACTTATATATCACTAGAGGCCCGGTGCACAAAATTAGTGCATGGGTGTGTGTGGGGTGTCCCTTAACCCGGGCTGCACCCTCTTGCAATCTGGGATTGCTAGCTCCTAACTGCTTGCCTGCCTGATCGCCCCTAACTACTCTGCCTACCTGCCTGATAACCCTAACCCTTCGGCCTGCCTTCCTGATCAACATTAACCACTTGCCTGCCTGCCTGATCACCTCTAACCCTTCTGCCTGCCTGATCACTCTTAACCACCCACTTGCCTGCCTGATCACCCCTAGCTGCTCGCCTGCCTGCCTGCCTGATTGCCCCTAACTGCCCCTGCCTTGCCCCACTGTGGCAGCTTTGTCCAGAAGGACATCCAGAAGATTGTTTAGCTGTCTGGTCAAATTAGCATATCACGATTTTATTATAGATTAGTAGTGATCGTGGATCTTGGTGAAAATCTTAGTTCCTCTGGATCCACCTCTAAACAGAGGGATTTAGAAAATGGTGCTCTAAGAAAAACATGAGTGTAGCTGATAAAAAGCTGTTGGAGTATCAGGATTTTCTAACCCTTCATACTCTAGTGTGTTTCCATCAGAGCACATGTCAATACCTAACCAGTGGTTGACACACGGTTCTTAAGGCAGGCAGTACCCCAGCTGCTGCCCTAAATCTACCTTTTCCACCCAGAACAGCCAATTCTTATCTGTGACAAACCTGGACATGTGTCATATTTTATTTAAATAGGACTTAATGGCAAATTAACTGTTCTAAAAGTATAGACCTAGGTCTTTTAGTACTTTTTATTTTAAGTAAAAATAATGCTTTTTTTTCCCTACTGTAAATTTTTTCGCTTTGGAAAAAGGACATGAGATGGATGCAAGTTTTACTGGAGAGAAGGAAGAGTGGGGAAGTAGGGAAGAGAAGCGTCTATCATACGTCTGTTTTCGAGTATATTTTTTCACTGCCATCTCCCAGAAATGAAATATGCTTTGTCTAGCCCTTCAGTTACACCACTTCATTTGAATAAAGTCTTTTTATTAGTTAAAATTTTTTAAATTAACTTTTCCATTGTTATGGCGTAAGTTTTAGAACAGTTGTTGCTGCTCTCCCGTTCCCTCAGGCCCTCACAGCTGCGCCATTTCTCTGTTTGCCTTCCTGCTCAGACAGTGCCCAGCCAGGGGAGCTTGTGCGTTTAGCAGGGGTCCTCAAACTTTTTAAAGTGGGGGCCAGATCACGGTCCCTCAGAGAGCTGGAGGGCCAGACTATATGAACTACTAATTCCTACTGTAACACCTCGGCTGCGCTCACTGCCCAAAAAACCTGGCGGGCAGGATCAGACTCCCCTGGGGGCTGCATGTGGCCCGCGGGCCGTAGTTTGAAGACCCCTGGTTTAGAGCTTTGGTCTGCAAGCAGCATCTATTGTTCATTAACTGGTTTTTAAGAACGATTTGAAAGATACAAATTTCTCATGGGGTTCTTGAGTGCATTTTAAATATCATTTTTTCCCCCTAGTTCCCCAGATCTCTGCATTTTGCTAATCACTTAAAAAAAAAAAAAAAAGTAATTCTAAAACTTGGCAGGAGTCATATTTGAACTATATAAGTGATGGTTTCAGCATCCCATTCATTATAAAACATGAACTTTTTTTGTGTTTTTTAAATCGAGATATATTTGACATACAACAGTGTAAATTTAAGGTGTACAACATATTGACTTCACACGTTTATATTGCGTTATGGCTGTCATTGTAGCATTAATGTACACCTCTATCTTGTCACAGAGTTGTCATTTCTTCTAGTGCTGGGAACAAATTAAGATCTGGTCTCTTGCTAGCTTAGTGTTTATATGACGGTTCTGTTGTTTATAATCCCAGGGCTTATTACCTAGTAGTTGCCAGTTTGTACCCTAAACCACATCTCCGTCCTCCCCTCCCTGGTAGCCACAATTGTGCTTTGGCCGTGGCGTTGCCAGCAGAGTGAAGGCAGTGCTGGTCTTCCTCTCCTGGCTCACTCAGACCAGGACTTCCCTTCCCTTGGGGCTGGATATTCTGTACATCACCTCGCCAGGGCATCTTTTTGTGTTCCTCCGCCCACTGAAACTTAGGTCTATGTCTTAGCTGTCTGCAATAATGCTTCAACAAGAACCTTTTAAGAATGTAAAATTTTCTGTCAAAGATGACATTTTGAAACTTGTAATTACTACTTTTCTGACTTCCTTACTGAGTGGCATTGCAGTTTTCACTGTTGGCGAGCTGCCCCGTGGTGTGCCCTCTTGCCCTGGAGTGAGCAGTAAGGACGCTGCTCTAAATACAGCCTTTGCCACCTTCCTTCCTCCCTTCAGCCTGAGGACGTCCTCAGTTGTGGCTGCCCCAGAAATGTGTCTTCTTGAAGTTGATTGTCCCCATTCTCCTGTGCTTTCTCTGGGATGTCCCGCCCGCTGCAGGTAACTGGAGGAGCGGGCTTCGTGGGCTCCCATCTCACCGACAAGCTCATGATGGACGGCCATGAAGTGACCGTGGTGGACAACTTCTTCACTGGCAGGAAGAGAAACGTGGAGCACTGGATCGGCCACGAGAACTTTGAGCTGATCAACCACGATGTGGTGGAGCCCCTCTACATTGAAGGTGAGTGCCACGTGCCCTGTATCATCAGAGCCTGGCGGGTGAGCTGTCCAACTCCACCCCACCCAGTTTGTGTTGTGTTTTGTGCTTGATTGGTTGTCTCATGCACAAGACACCAGTCTAGTTCCTGTGATAAAGAATGGTTATGATGGAGTGAGTGTCTGACTTCACTTTTACATAGTCCTCCTGGTTTTGAATTTCATGGCCTGTAGCAGTGGGGCTTGTGTCATACACATCTGTCTAACAGATCTGATGCCTACCCACCCATGAGAACTTACTTCTAGCTTTCTATGGGAAGGTAGCTGAATTCATAATGAAATTTCACATATAAAAGTCTAAAGCTGACTGATAATTTGGACAATTCTAGGAATTATGGTGTGGGAGCTATAGTGGGTTGGATGGTGATTCCTCCTCCTTCCCAAAAGATATATTCACATCTCTTATTATTTTTTTTAATCCTCACCCAAGGATATGTTCTTATTGATTCTTAGAGAGGGAGGGAGGGATGGAGGGAGGGAGGAAGAGAGAGAGAGAGAGAGAGAGAGAGAGAGAGAGAGAGAGAGAGAGAGAGAAACATAGATATGAGAGAGAAACATTGATTTGTTGCTTCCAGCACTCCCCCTGACCAGGAGTCAAATCTGCAACCTTTTTGGTGAAAGTAGGTTAATAATAATAATAATAGTAAATAAGACAATAAATAATAATACAAGAATTATTTTTGTGAGCTCACAACTGTAAACCACATTTTGTTCAGCCCTAAATTTGGAAAAAGAATTGTGCTATGGCCTGCCCGAAGTTCCAGGGTTGTTTAGCAACTGAGCCAGAATACAGCCTTAGGTTGACTCCAAAGCTTGTAAGCATATGCTCCTTCTCCTGCATGCATAGTGTAGCCTTCTGCTTTTTCCATATCAAATCCCGAGCATTTTCCCATGTTGGTAGAATGTATCTTGAGCCATTTTAATTGCTTAACAGTGTTATTATATGACTATGCCATGGTTTATTTGTAATTGTATTATTATTTAAATTTCTCGAGTGTTTTATTGTAAATATGTGTTTAAATTTTATTTCTTCAGTAAAGAATCTATATACGAACTGTGCCAAACACTAATGTCTTTTTTGTCATTTGGTAGTGTTCATTTCACTAATATATTAATAACAGTGAGCATTATTTTAAAAAAATATGAACAAAAATAATTTGATAGAAAAATCCATGGCTTGATGTATATTATTTTGGTTACTAAAAAGATTAGACTTTCTTACATGCTAATTCATATAAAAAATTTAAATCTCTTGCATTTTAAAAAAATTTTGCTTTTAGTTTGACACTGTCTTGTACTAGAGATTGATTGACATAGCAGATCTACCTAAAACATAGTCACAAACCCAAGCAGGCACCCAAAAATGAAAGAACAAGAGAATTTTCCTAAAGAAAGTATAAATGAAATGGAGATAAGAAATTTATATTTTATAGTCAGAGTAATAATGGTAAAGATGCTCAACAGCATGAGAGAAGATATAGTAACTATGAAAACAGAAATATAGAATGACTTAGCACAAATAAAGTACATATTGGAAGGAATACACAGATTAGGAGAAGCTGAGGACTGGATCAGTGAATTGGAAGACAGGGTAGAAAAATCACACAAATCCAAGAACAAAAAACAAAACACACACACACACACACACACACACACACACACACACACACAGAGGAGGACCACTTAAGGGAGCCTTGGGACAACATGGAACATAACAATAGGCGAATAGCAGGTGTTCCAGAAGAGGCAGGAGGGGAGGAAAGGATAGAGAATGTGCTTGAAGAAATAATGGCAGAAAACTTCCCTAACCTGGTGAAGAAAAGAGTCACACAAGTTCAGGAGGCCAAACAAGAAGATCCCAAAACAGACCTGTACCTAGATATATCACAATTAAACAAGAAGATCCCAAAACAGACCTGTACCTAGACATATCACAATTAAAATGCCAAATATTAAAGATAAAGAGAGAACCTTAAAGGCAACAAGAGGAAAGCAAACTATTACCTGCAAACAAGCTCTCATAAACCTGTCATCTGATTTGTCATCAGAAATTCTACAGGCCAGAAGGAAATGGCCTGAAGTACTAATCCAGCAAAGCATTCAATCAAAATAGACTTTGAAATAAAGAGCTTCCCAGACAAAAAGAAAAAGGCTAAAGGAGTTCATCACTACCAAGCCAGCATTATAAGAAATGCTGAAGAGACTGCTGTAATCAGAAGGAGAGAGAGAAGCCTAGCCATACAGAATTAAAATGGCAATAAATAAGTACCTATCAATAATAACCTTAAATGTATATGGATTGAATGCTCCAATAAAAAGGATAGGGTAGCTGAATGGTTATGAAAACATGATCCAACTATATGCTGTCTACAAGAGACTCACCTCAGAACAAAAGACATACACAGGATGAGAGTGAGGGATGGAGGAAAAATTTTCCATGCAAATGGAAAACAAAAAAGCTGGAGTAGCAGGACTCATATTCAACAAAATAGATTTCAAAATGAAGGCCATCACAAGAGATAGCATAGGTCACTACATAATACTAAAGGGATCGATACTCTGGTAAACACATATGCACCCAATATTGGAGCCGCTAAGTATATTTTAAAACTTCTAGAGGACTTTGAGGGAGAGTTTGACAACAATACAATCATAGTAGGGGACTTTAACACCCTGCTGACTTCACTGGATAGATCTTCCAGACAAAGAATTAACAAGGAAACAGTGACTCTAAAAGACATACTGGACCAGATGGATTTAATTGACATTCATAAGATATTTCACTCCAAAGCTGCAGAATATACATTCTTCAGTGCACATGGGTCATTCACGAAAATAGACTTTGTGTTAGGACACAAAACAAGTATCTACAGGTTCAAGAAGATGGAAATCATGTCAAGCATTTTCTTAGATCACAGAGGAATGAAATTAGAAATCAACTAGAGTGAAAACACCCAAAAACATTCAAACACATGGAGGCTAAATACCCTGTTTCCCCGAAAATAAAACAGTGTCTTATATTAATTTTTTCTCCCAAAGTTGCGCTAGGTCTTATTTTCAGGGGATGTCTTATCTTTCCATGCGCTAGGTCTTATTTTTTGAGGATGTCTTATTTTCGGGGAAATACAGTAGCATGTTTTTAAACAATGAATTAAAAAAATACTTCCTGGAAACAAATGAAAATGAACACACAACAACCCCAAATCTCTGGGACACAGCAAAAGCAGTCCTGAGAGGGAAGTTCATAGACCTACCTCAAAAAACAAGAAAAATTAATAATAAATAATTTAACCCTACAACTTAAAAAACTAGAAAGAGAACAACAGGAAAAGCCCATAGTAAGTGGAAGGCAATAATAAAGATTAGAACAGAAGTTAATGGCATAGACACTAAAAAAAAAAAATAATACAAAAAAAAAAAATCAATGAAACCAAGAGCTGGTTCTTTGAAAGGATAAACAAAATTGATAAGCCATTAGCCAAACTCATCAAGAAACAAAAAGAGAGGACCCAAATAAATAAAATGAGAAATGAAAGTGGAAAAGTACCCACTGACACCACAGAAATACAAAGGATTATAAGAAAATACAATGAACAACTATATGCCAATAAGCTGGACAATGTAGATGAAATGGAAAAATTCATAGAAAAATACAATATGTTACAAGATCTGTATATTGCACCATATGCCCACCACCCCAAGTCAAAATTTGTTACCATATATTAGGTCCCCCATTTTCCTCCTCCCACTTCCCTCTGGTAACCACCACAGTGCTGTTTGTGTTCATAAATTTCAGTTTTATATTCTACATATGAGGGAAATCATATGGTTCTTAGGTTTTTCTGATGGACTTATTTCACTTAGCATAGTGTTCTCAAGGTCCATTCATGTTGCAAATGGCACTATTTTGTCCTTTCTTATGGCTGAGTAGTATTCCATTGTGTATAGGTACCACATCTTTTTTATCTAGTCATCTATTGCAGGACATATTGTTTGTTCCCATGTCTTGGCACCGTGAATAATGTTGCAGTGAACATATATGTGTATATATCTTTGCAAGTACATGATTTCGAGGTTTTCGGGTATGTACTCAGGAGTGGGATTGCTGGGTCATATGGTGGCTCTATTCTTCATTTTTTTTGAGGAATTGCCAGACTGCTTTCCATAGTGCTTTACCAGGCTACATTCCCACCAGCAGTGAGTGAGGGTTCCCTTTTCCCCACAACTTGTCTAACACTTGTTATTGCTTGTCTTGTTGATAATGGCTGCTCTAACAGGTGTGAGGTGGTATCTCATTGTAGTTTTGATTTGCATTTCCCTGATTGCCAGTGAGGTTAAACATCTTTTCATATATCTACTGGCTGTTCGTATGTCTTCTTGGGAGAGGTGTATTTTCAGGTCCTCTGTTCACCTTTGGATTGGGTTATTTGTTTGGTGTTGAGTTTTACCAGTTCTTTGTATATTTTGAAAATTAAACCTTTGTTGGAGCTACTGTTTGCAAATATCATCCCCCAGTTGATTGGCTGCTTATTTGTTTTGTTGTCTGTTTACTTTGCTGTGCAAAAGCTTTTTAGTTCGATATAGTCCCATTCATTTGTTTTTAAAAAGCCTTTACTTCACTTGCCTTTGGGGTTAAGTTTATAAAATGTTCTCTATGATCCATAGCTGTAAGTTTGGTACTTGTATTTTTTCTATGCAACAATTTTTTGGGTCTTATATTTAAGACGCTGATCCATTTTGAGTTAATTTTTGTAACTGGGGATAAAATGTAATTCAGTTTTATTCATTTGCATGTGGCTTTTCAATTTTCCCAGCTCCATTTATTGAAGAGATTATCTTTACTCCAATGTGTATTTCTGACTCCTTTGTCAAAATGTATCTGCCCATATACATATGGTTTTGTAGGTGGGCTCTCTATGCTGTTTCATTGATCTGTGTGTCTGTTTCTCTGCCAAAACCATGCTGTTTTGATGATTGCAGCTCTGTAGCATAATTTGAAGTCAGGTAGTGTGATATCTCCAGCTTTGTTCTTTTTTCTCAGTATGCTTTGGCCTGGAGGGAGGGCTTTCCTCCTATGGACTTGTTCATCTCTCTGCTTTTACAGGAGTCCTGTTCCCAAGGGCCTCTCTGCTGGGTCACTGTTTGTTACTGACCCAGAGAGCACGGCTTTGGGGGATGTTGAAGTGACGCCTGTGCATGAGGAGGTGGGGGGTCGGACTTGCTGAGCCATTTGTAGCTTTGAAACTCCTCCAGTGGACTGGATGCTTAGGAGCAACCTGAAGGTTGTTTTCTTACAAATGTTTGAGCCTTTGCAAGCCAGGTTTGTTTTACCAATTAAAAATGTTTACTGAGAATCAGCAGTTTTCCACTGTGTGCCACAAAGGTGTTTAGAACATGTGATACCTGACCATTTAGTCTGAGCACTGACCTCTTCTCCCTGAGATTGTCGAATAAATGGCAACAGCCAGCCAATGGTAGGCATTCCATGTGAATGAGTCTAAATTTCTTTTGTCAGGTTGGCAGAATAATACACTTTTTGGTGTGTTGCAGACTTTTAGTAATTTCTGTGTACCCATGGGATGGAAAAAGGTTGAAAATCGCTGCTTCAGATATTTGTGCTTAATTCTGGGTCTGAAAACTCAGGCTTCTAATTTGACTGCTTTACTGGGGCAGGTCTTCCCAGCAAACAGTCAGCTCGGCACTCGGACTGACCCTGATTAGAGGAGAAACGTCCAAATAATTGGCCCACCACATGTTTTCGTTCCAGATAATTAGGTTTCAGTTTTTGTTTAAAGTTCGTCTAATGGCAAATTAGTTTCTATGGAGAATAAAATAACTAAAATTTTAGTAAAGGTACACAAACACCTTTATTAATCAGTGTCTACTCAGACATTCAGATTTTTTTTAGTGTTTTCCTTGGAAATGACAGACTTTGGTTTTGTCTCCTGTAGTTGACCAGATATACCATCTGGCCTCTCCAGCCTCTCCCCCGAACTACATGTACAACCCCATCAAGACGCTGAAGACCAACACGATCGGGACGTTAAACATGCTGGGTGAGTCGCCCGTTCCTGTTTGGCAGCTGCTGGTGGGGGTACGTAGCCAGCCCGCGGGCAGGTCTTGGTGCTGTGGAGTGAGACACCCTCTCTCAGCGCCGTGAGGGCTCTTTCACTGAGACTTCATTTGGCATCAGAATTGGTCATGGGGAGATGGTCATTGTAGTAACTAACCAGTCTGTGTTGTCCCAGTTCAGTCCCCGGGGAGTACCGCCTGTGCCTCTGTGAGGACCCAGCCTCCCTCCACTGTCCCCTCTGACTCGTGGTGTGGTGTCTCCCCGCTGGAAAGGACACTGGCGGCTCTGCTCCGATTGGGTTGGAGAGGATGACACACACACACACACACACACACACCCTCCATAGACACACACACACACACACAGCACACACATCCCCCTCCATAGACACACACACACAGCAAACACATAACACACACCCCCCTCCATAGACACACAGACACCACACCACACACCACACACACACACACACAGCACACACATACCACCACCCCTCCATAGACACACACACACACATACACACACACACAGCACACACATACCACCACCCCTCCATAGACACACACACACACACACACACACCCTCCATAGACACACACACACACATAGCACACACATCCCCCTCCATAAACACACACACACAGCAAACACATAACACACACATCCCCCTCCATAGACACACATAGACACCACACCACACACACACACACACACACACACACACAGCACACAGCACACACACACCACCACCCCTCCATAGACACACACACCCTCCATAGATACACACACAGCACACACACAGCACACACATCCCCCTCCATAGACACACACAGACACCACACACACGCACAGTACACACACAGCACACAGCGCACACACACAACTGTCCTTACAAGGCTGTGGAAACCTAGTCCTGGCTCCAGACAGAACCGCAGGGCTCACTGAGAAGAGCGAGATGAGAGGGAGCCCGTTAAAGGGCCGCATGAGTGTGTGAGAACACGACGTGGGTGATGTGCACACATCCACACTTGAGATGGGGGGCATGGGCTAGCTTGGCACTGATGCCCAGTACACTAGGGGTTTTGATTAGTTACAAGCGGGAAGAAAGGAACCACTTTTTAAAATGCCAAGTAAAAAGATTTAGTGATAGGACGTGAAGCAGGTTTATAAATGGATTTGGGAAGCTAGCACTCAGTTTGAATTTGACTGAAGCCTCAGACCAGGGTCTGAAGAGGCAGCTGGAGCTTGGTTTTCATGATGAGTTCTGTGGGAGGTGAAAGGGCATTTGCCCTCTATGTTGTGCCCTGATTCTGCTTAGAGATACGATGTGTGGCAGGCTGCCCCTCCTTCATGCCAGAGCTAGACCCACAGAGAAAAAGCCACCGAGCGCAGGCTGCCTGGGAGACCCCATTTAGCTGTGCCGTCAGGTGCCATGGGCACTGTCCTGGCCACTGTGGAGGGCATTCAGAGAAGGACTGCTCTGGCTCTTTGCCAGGGAACTATGGGCACAGGCATCAGTGATTCCCAGGAGGGAGGGAAAGGTCTCAAAAAAGAGGCATCTGTGCGAGTTCAAGGTACAGGTGACTCCTGGGCTGGGGCCCGAACCTGCGTGAGGTTGGGCCTGGAGGTCTTGAAGGAATGGCAGAGGGTTTCCAGGAGTGACATGGACAGAAGCTGGAGAGGGACAGAGGCCGGAAAGAGACCCAAATGGGACTTGGTATTCCGAACTGAGAGGAGCTGTTGCTAGCCATTCTGCATTTGAGACAGGATGCCCCGAACGCCGCCTGGCCTTTCCGGGTAGTGACCTTCTCCGTGCTTCGCCGCCTCCCTGCTCCTGTGCGTGGTGCCTTCCTGATGCAGCCTCTTTGCCCAGCCTCTGCAGAGGCCCCGGGCCTGGCTGTGGCCCGAGGCCCAGAGGCCCTGCGCAGAGGAGGCCGGCACGGAGGAGGCAGCCTGTCTCGGTGCGCCCTGTCGGTGCCCTGGTGGTGGTACTGAACTGTAGTTTTGCAAGTTTTTACCAGTGAGGGAAACTAGATTAGGAAAGGGTACATGGGATCTCTGTATTCTTTCAACTTAAAAGTTTAAAGAAGAGACCTCGGATCCTTCACAGTGAAGCAACTACCGTTGCCTCTGTGCCATGTCGTGTGGCCCGCCTCTCGGCTCTGCAGGGTGAACTGGAGTGAAGGAGATGGGGCCCAGTGTTGGGAGCCTAGGACTTCCAGATCACACTACATCCCGACCATTCCTTCCTCAACCACGGGCGTTTGCACAGGTTGTCTCAGATCCTTACCTCCCAGCAGCTCTGTCCGCTTGTTCTCCGGGCACTACTCATGGCCCCCAGCGGCTGCACACTCCCACCCGGCCTCCTCACCCAGGGCCCTTCCTTTCCTCTGTCTGCTCGGCCTCTCCAGAGTGGCTGCAGGCTCTGTGCTCTCCCGCCCTCTCCTCACAGCCCTTCCTGTGCCCGGGTGCGGGGTGCGGGGTGCGGGGTGCTGAGCCCGTCTGCACAGGGCTCTGTGTGGAGGACAGTTGGGAAGCGCTGGGTTAAGTGAGGGGCCGTGGAGTTCTCTGTGCCTCCTGCACATCGGGACGTCGATGCTGCACCTTGCGTGACCACCACAGATAGAGCAGTTCTCGTCCATCTGCATGTCGGGGTGAAGGCAGGGAAAGTTCAGAGCAGGGGCGGGATGTGGGGAGTTGCTTTGGGGAAGTTGGTGCTGTTTAAGCCAAACCCAGAAGGAGGCGGGAGGACGGGGTGGAGGTGTCCCCAGACGGGGGTGGTTCAGTGCAGGGGAAGGTGCTGGGAGCCTGCGGAGGAGTGCCAGGCGGACCATTGGGGGGCAGCAGTGGAAGGAAGTGGAAGTGCGAAGGGCCTTATGCCAAACAGGGTGGAGCTGCCTCACTGAATAGTGGGTGATATGTTGGGGCAAAGAATCTTTGTGAAACTCTTCAAATCGCATGTTATCACACCAACAGGTCCCGAGTTTGGCCTGCTTACTTTATAGGTATCTCACTACGTACTGGGCTCCTCAGGGTTCACTTGTGCTTTTCGTCCTGTTTTTATTGGTTTGAAAGTATATAAGAATGGATAAGTGAGGATGCGTGGATGTCAGATGCCGTTAATACTGAAAGATTGCTGAAATTGGCGACCAAAATGTGCGTGCGTGTCTTTTCCTCTTTCTCTGAAGTGACAGTTGCTCTGTGTCCCCGCTCCCGTAGGGCTGGCAAAGCGAGTCGGTGCGCGCCTGCTCCTGGCCTCCACCTCCGAGGTGTATGGAGGTAAGCGGGGGTGTGTGTGTGTGGGGGGTGTGTGGCGTGAGGGGGTGGAGCGGGGGGCTTCTCTGGGACAGTTCGCACCCTGTCTTAGGTGAGGAAGGAATCAGAGGTGGGCCCAGAACTCCATTTCTAAGGAGGCAGCATTGTTTGACTCCAGTGCACAGCAGCCAAGAGGCTCCTGGTCTGCGATGTCGCTGCCATTGTGGTCTCAGCTCCGCCTCCCTCCCGCTGAGCACGCCCTCCGGGCCAGGTCACGGCTCCCTGACGAAGAGGACTGCCCGTCACGGTTCCACAGAAGCGGTTTTGATTCTGCTCCCAGAGCACCCCAGGAATAGATCCGTGGGGATTCTTTGCCAGTCTAGCCGGTGCACGTTATTCTTCGGTGTAAGCAGTGGGCGTCATGAGCGACCATGAGGCTGCGGGTTGGCCTTGAAGAGTGCTTGTGCTGGTGCCTCGCTGTTGCGTAACCATTTCTGGAAGAATCTACCAGAACACTCAAAGACCTTTCCTGCCAACCTGCAGCAATTCCCCGCCCTCCGGGAGGGGTGGGGCGAGGGCTGACACGCCAGGTTCGGTTTACCTGGATGAACACACAGTTCACGTGGCAGAGGAGCCGGCCGTGGCTGTGGTGGAGCCTATCCACCTCACGTACCGTTTCGGACAGAGACATGCGAGTGGGAGGGCAGCGTGGAAGAGCCGAGTTTTTACTACCGGAAATCAGTGGGAGAGTCTGAGAAACGGACTCCCACTCCATGTAGTCATGTTCTTTGTAATCCCATGGAAGGCAGAGCACCGTCCACTTCTCTGAAGTCCTCTTGGGTTAAAAGGGCGGGACTGCCCCCATTCCCTCCCCTGTTGGCCCAGTTGCTTAGCAACGGCTGGGTGAGTGGACCTGGAATTCTCCCTCCCTGTTCTGTCCATATCAAGACTCTGCAGGGATCAGCAAGTTCCCCACGCGCATCGATGGTCCCCTCTCTCCTCGCAGGGGCTTCACGTGTCCCCTAAGGAGTGGCGTTCACAAGTCCTCAGCCTGTGCCTTTAAGTGCCTCAGATACAACGGGGCCTGAGTTCTCTATCCAGAGGGCCCGTGACATCTCTCCACACCCACCGTCGTTCTCCTCCCGCCTCATTTGTTATCTGAGCATCGGCAGCAGCTCCTGGTCTTCAGGGTCGCAAATAACGTCAGGCTGCACTCTCGCCCGCCTGCTCTGATGTCTTGTGACCGCACAAACGCACTGGTAGCCGGCACACTGCGGGCGGGAGCCTGGCTAGGAAGCATGTGACTGGCCATTACCTTTTGTAACTTTAATGTAATCGCGTGAGGGACTTTTGTAAAGCTGTGCCATGGACGGCGGGCATTTCAGGGGTGATAGATGTGCCCAGCCTTCTCCTCACCGTTGGCCAAATTTCAGACCGTCTCCTTTGGAGTCTAGCCGGCCAGTCCTTGTGAAGAATCCCCAGGAGAGGTCTGATGGGGACCATCCGCCACATCTGTGTGAATGACGTCACTGGGTTTTTCTCTGGGCATGTTTGCTTTCGACCTTTTCTCTCGGCGGGCAGTAAAAGCGTGCCTCTTCTCAGGGGAGGGTAGAGCTAAGAAGCAGATAGAAGGTGTCACCTGCACTGAGCCTCTGCCACCCTCTGAACGAGGCAACAGTGCCAGTGGGTGACGGCGGGCAGTGTGTGCCCCGTCCCCTCCCTGTACCCACACGCCCAAGTCAGATTCTGTACAAGTTACACAGAGAGTGGATTTACAGCATAGGTTCTGGACTGGTTCACATTGCTTGGCAAAGATTTACACATTGTATACCATGGGTGTACATGGTTGTGTAAAATTTCTGGTGTACTAAATTAGATACTCATTCACATTCCAAAAATATACTTGTGTTAAAGAATGTTACTGGGTTTTCTTAAGTAGTCATTTCTCTGGTACATCCTAACGTGTGATTAAATTACACACCAGACACACGGGAACTGGGGACTACAAAACGTCTGCCAAAGGAACACGCAGCCGTTTGCTGTTGACCTCCCACAGCCCGGGACCAGCCCCCTGGTGTCTCTGAGGTTTCAGTCTGTGCTGGCGGTGGCACACGTGACCCTCATCTTCCACAGAGATGCTCTTACATTTTTTTCAATAAATACATGCTTTGCTTTCGTCACATATTTTATAAACAAAATTGAACCATGTATCTCTGCACATAGATTATATTTAATTACAGTTTGACAGAGATTTAAAAGTTATGAACAGCCGGGACCGGTTTGGCTCAATGGCTAGAGCGTCGGCTTGGGGACTGAAAGGTCCCGGGTTCGATTCCGGTCAAGGGCATGTACCTTGGTTGCGGGCATATCCCCAGTAGGGGGTGTGCAAGAGGCAGCTGATCGATGACTCTCTCTCATCCTCATCGATGTTTCTGACTCTCTATCTCTCTCCTTTCCTTTCTGTACAAAATCAATAAAATATATTTTTTAAAAAATAAAAAAATAAAATAAAAGTTATGAACAATTTATGGAAGAGAGGGGAAGACTAAAATAGAGAGCCTTTGATCTTTTCGTTTTTTCTCTGTAAAATACGGATTAACATGAGAGGTAAGAACAGCATATCCCACTGGAACTTAGTGGAATGTGGAACACTGACTTCTCGAGATACGGGTCAGATTTACATTTACCACGTGTAAAGTTATTTTGGTCTTTCCACAGCTCCCTTTTGCATCATAAATCATCAGTGTTCATCATGGGTATGAACTTGAAACAAGGAGGGGTGAAAACATGGTTTCGTTTCTCCTTCTCATAGACCCTGAAGTTCACCCTCAAAATGAGGAATACTGGGGCCACGTGAACCCGATAGGCCCCCGGGCCTGCTACGATGAAGGCAAACGGGTTGCGGAGACCATGTGCTACGCCTACATGAAGCAGGTACTGGCCACACGTGTGAGCTGGGGGCGGACATGCAGAGCGCCTGCTGCGCTGAATGTGCAGCCCTGAAGGAATAAATGCCATGATACCTGCAGGGAGGCGCTGGGAAGGGAGCCCAGGCTCCACTTTTAAATTAATGGTATTAGCAACAGCCTTCTTCATTTTAAGTGGCGATTTCCAGGGGATGAATTCCTCGCTCTGGAGTACGACCGCAAGGCTCGAACACCATGCTGCTTTTGCCTCCGCGCCATGCCCGCCTGCGGCCGGAAGTCCCTGTGTTTCCTGCCGCCCCCGAATCAGTGGCTTGTGCTTTCCACCTCCGTTCGCTTTAGGTGTGAAAGTGAGTGCATGGCTGCTGTCGTCCGGACCTCTTTAGGCGCTGTTCTTCACTGTCTCCTGCTTTCCGTTACTCATTGCTTTCCTGGGGCTGTCCCTGGTGGTTTCATGCCCCAGATTTGCTCCCACACACGGGAGCAGACAGAGCCAACAGACCGAGGCAGAGGACCTGGTTCCGCCTGGCTCTGCTGCTGCCTTGACCTCAGAGGTGTGGCCTGAGCTCCTTGGTCACTCGGTGCTCAGCTCTGACATGGGCTCCGTGCGCGGCCTGCCTGCCTCAGGCTGTGTGGGAGCCAGTGAGACCTCCAGACAGGCCCAAGGGCCCGGGCCAAAGCCTGACTAGTCTACCCACCGCGCTGACCGTCCTGTTGTGCTTGGACCAGCGCCCTGAGCTCATGGACTTGCCCTTCATTAGAGGGAGGGAATGTGGACGGGACAGGCTTGTGTTCTCTGGGCCTAAAGAGGAGTGGGCTTGTGTCCCTGGACCCAGGGTCCCTTTTGCCTGCAGGGAGCTGGGAGTTCAGAGGTCATGGACTTCGTGGGGCGGAGAGGCACCCTGGATGCCTGGTGCTGAGTGTGTTGCCCGGGTGTCCCTGTGTGTCTCTGTTGTTGCTGTTTTCAGTGAAATGCCAACATTGAAGCCCACAAGATTGCCTTGTGCCGGTGTAGGTATTTAGGCCTTTCTTCCCTATTTCTCAGCCAGAAGCAGAACTGGCTGCTTTCTAAGCTCCTTCGGAAAGTTGGCTCAGAGTACCCTGTATTTTTAAGAAGCACTAATCAGTTTTAGAAAGGATGTACCGTTATCATTTTGGAGCCTAGAATATCTTGATCCCAAAATATAAGATGGTCTCCCAGGTAGATAGCACAACCCGTATGCATGGTGGTACTTTAGAAAGCGACCCTGAATGCCAGGGACACGCAATTGCATCTTACCCCTCAGTAAGTGTGAAGAGGATGTGTCTATCGCCATTTTCTTTTACTTTCAGTCTTGTGTTTATCAGTGACTTTTATATAGGTATAGCTGGTGGGCAAGTAGGACAGTTTTATTGAAATTTCAATTTTTATTAAAAGATTAGTAGTGAAACTTAATTGATAATTTTGTAAGCATACATATTACTTTATGGAATGAACTGATGATTATAGTATCCTATATAATAAGAGGAATCTGCTAATTTTCCATTACGCCCTGAGGCTGTAATGACCAACCGTGTAATGACCAGATCACTGATCAGCAGGAGGGTGGGGCAGCGAGCTACAAGTGGGCAGCGGAGAGCTACAGGAGTGGGCAGAGCAGCAAGCTATGAGTGGGTGTCTGGGGTAGAGGGAGCTACAGGAAGGTGGGGCAGTGGGCCGAGAGCTACTGGAGGGTGGCAGCGAACTACTGGCGCATGGATTCATGTGCAGGGCTACTAGTTTAGCAATGATACTAAAGGCCCAATGCACGAATTTGTGCATGGGTGGGGCCCAGCTGGCCTGCCCCGATGGGGGCCCATTGGGCCTGGCTGGCTGGGGAGAGGTGCCACGGGAGGTCAGCTGGCCCCAACCCCGATTGGGGTAGTGGGCCGATTGGAGGCAGGGCCAGCTAGGAGAGGGGCCATGGGAGATTGGCCAGCCAGCCCCACCCCGATTGGGGTAGGGAAGCCAATCATGGCGGAGCTGGCCAGGGAGAGGACCTGTGGGCATAGGCCGGACAGCCCTGCCCCCAGTCATGGTTGGGGGGCCAGTCAGGGTTGGGTCAGCCAGGGGGAGGGGCTGCAAGAGGTTGGGGCGGTCTAATCCGGGACCCGATTGGGCAGGTTGGCTTCCACAGTGCGCGTCATAGCGACCAGTCATCTGGTCATTCTGGCCGCTTGGCTTTTATATAGAGAGATAGCCATTATTTGCTGACTGTATGCCAGGAACTGGAATACACCTCTGGGTGCTGGCAGGGCATGCATTTCACGCACGTTAACACCGCCAGCCACGTCATTGGTTGGTGAGCTCCAGCGCGTAGCACCTGCATCACTCTGGACTGTCAGCATTTACACTTCCGCTCACATGGGTCCCGGGAGATGAATGGCACGGGTGGCACTGCCCTGGAAACTGAAGGAAGGTGCCCATCGGAAGCCCCGTGTGGACAGCTGTCTGAGGCTGAGTGCCCTGCTCAGCGGGGTCCTTGTGAAGGACGCACTCACGGGAAGATGACCTCTGTGGAAGGTGTGGCATGTCTCCTCACACAAGAGGCCCCCACAGCTGATGGCTGAAAGGACGGAAAAGACACACCGGTGGCCAGGGTCACAGGGTGCCAGCCAAGTGGGCTGATCTCTAATAGGCTCAGCCTGTGTCAAGGCTCAGTCAGTTTATTCTCCCCTCATTCCCACGGCCCCTTTACAGATGGAAGAGTGGGCCCTAAAACTTGTTTCCAGCTTCAGGCCTATAAGCAGAGCTTCACCTGGCCTGGCAGCCCTCAGGGTGTGTTCCTCCCCTTTCCCTGCCATGCTGGCGGGCCGTCGGGGGTGAGGAAGCTGGGCCAGCAGGAGGAGATGCAGCTCTGGGTCTAAGGGCACCGGGTTCCTTTGGTGCACAGCGGGGGAGTGACACCCGGGACGTGTGGGCCACGCACTGCTCGGAATCACCTCTCTCCGCAGGGCGTGGAGGCCGTGTGGGAGCTGCAGCAGCTAGCATCGCCTCCCAGCTCATGCTCCGCCTTCCAGGACAGCAGCTTTTAGGAGGAATTCAAAACTATCCGTGGACGAATGTAACAAAATAGCCTGAAAGAAGGATGAATCGGGTGGGGTTCTATGTCTTTGGCATATTTTAATTATTTAATAAGATATTTTTATACATAATGACATACCCACTTTTTAGGTATAAATCATTGTTTTCTCTCCCAGATGGTATGTGGATTTATTTTACTCTGAATCAGTATAAGGATTGAGAATATAAACAAGACAAATACAAGTAGGAATAATCTTTTTATAGTTTCTCTTTTACAAAGAATTCTCTTCTGAGTCTCTCTTCATGAAATATGCTAATGTATTCAAAATAGGATTTGACTTGCCAGAACAAAAGCCCGTGGCACGTATCCATCTTAGAGCACAGAGAGATGCTTCCTTGCGTTTCTTCCAGGGGATGGGGAGATGGAAGTGAGGTCAAGGGCACAGCATCTTTTGCGAATACTTTTAACTTGTCAGAGAGGCACTAAAGGGTGGCTCTGTGCACTGGGTGTGGTGGGTCTGTAGATGTGGGGACTTCTCCCTCCGGTGGGTATGGCCAGCTCACTGCCCCGCGGAGCCCGATGCTGCAGATGTGTGGCCCACCCACTGGGCAGGGTCAGCAAACAGGCCGCCATTCATAGCACCAGACCAGCAGAGCAGAGGCAGAGCACTGATGGTCACCTAGTCTTGTTTTACTCTCAGAATACCTAAAAAGTAACATAGTTGGTATGTTCCTTATATTTTAGTTTTTAAAAAGCACTCAGGAAGCAGCTGAAACAAGTCAAGTGTTCTCTTGGTAGCATTCACATCTGCCCAGCCCTACTGTCTGCTGGCTGGGCACCTGCCCTCCGTGCCCGCTGCCCTCCTAGGTGTCCCCTCCTGGCCTGGACGTGAGCTTAGCCTGCTGTGTACAACACTCGGGCCCCATGGTTACCACACAATGAAGCAGGGCTGTTGGAGATTGCTAGGCAGACAGGTGCTGCTGTCCCTGACAGGTGTGGCCTCCCCCTGCAGGACACCGAGCAGGAATTGCATGCTCTAACCCAGTGTTTCCCAACCTTCTCTCATGATGAGAATCACCTGGTGGAGTTGTTAAAACACAGATTCCTGAATCCCAACTAAGAAGTGCTAAACTAGAATTTTTGAGAACATATAGGTAAAATTGCATACCTAACTTAGTGCTCTGTATATAAAATCTGTCTTAGAGCACTAGTTAAGTATACAATTTTACCTATATGTTCCCAAAAATTCTAGTTTAGCACTTGTTAGTTGGGATTCAGGAATCTGTGTTTTAACAACTCCACCAGGTGATTCTCATCATGAGGGAAGTTTGGGAAACACTGCCCTAGAGCACATGTGTCAAACACAAGGCCCGCGGGCCAAATCCAGCCCGCCAGGCCTTGCAATGTGGCCCGCACCGCGCTGTCATCACTGCACTCCGCTGTCA
Source organism: Pipistrellus hanaki (assembly GCF_964339955.1). Lineage (NCBI taxonomy): Eukaryota > Metazoa > Chordata > Mammalia > Chiroptera > Vespertilionidae > Pipistrellus > Pipistrellus hanaki. The sequence continues at coordinate 55,667,837 of NC_140514.1, forward strand.
GTTTATGACATTGTCAGTTTATGACTGTTCAGTAAACCATTCGGCCCGCGATTTAGGCTGGATTTTAGATTTTGGCCCCTTCTCTGATTGATTTCGACACCCCTACCCTAGAGCCTTGCTCGGCAAAGGGAGCTCCGCACTCTGGAAGGGCCTCTTCCTGCCCGCGGGGGGAGCAGAGCCCATCCAGGTGCGGGTGCTTCTCCTCAGGGCTGCGTGGCTCTGTCCTCTCGGGCTGAGGAAGACTCAGGCAGTGTCAGAGCAGGCCCTCTGGCCCTGGGAGAACTTCCCATTAGTTCTGTCCCGTCCCCACAGGTAGATACGCCCGGGGCCTCTCTTGGGACAGGCAGTCCACACAGTGGAGGGCGGTCCTCTCCTGTGAGCGCCGCTCTCCCTGCACCCTGCTTCTCTGCCCCACTGCACCTTCCGTCAGTGAGGACAGTGACCAAGCACACTGCCGAGTTCGGGCCGGAAGCCAGCTTGCCAAGCAATGGCCACAGGGGAACTGTAGAAGGAGAGCCATTTAATCTTTGCTGGTAACATCTCTGTCCCTGGAGAGGTTGGGGAGGGAGGCAGCCCTGTCCCTCCATTGCACCGCCTGCCTCCCCAGCCCTTGCCCCTCCTGCGGAGGCAGATGCGGAAGAGGCATTCGGATGCCCCTTCCCGGTCCGGGGTTGTATGGTACCCAGTCCCTCCCCTGTGTCCACCCAGGCGTTAAAGGCTCCTGGTGGAATGTTCCTGAGGTACTTCACCTGGGGTTCCCATTGCACCACGGTTTAGTGGAATCAAAGAAGGAGGTCAAATTCCAGGGCAGATACCAGGTTTAGGACTGTCACGTGGAAATAGACAGGAATGATGGCATTTCAAAGCAGATTCCTGTGTTTTCTTTAAACTCGGGAGATGGATATTACTGTCCCATTCCAGAGATCATGATCTGAAATCTGGCATCTCGTGCCTTCCGAGGAATGTGCAGCTGGTGAGGGCCTCCCGGGCTCCCTGTGTGGGCCCCAGTGGCCCGCTGTGTTACAGGTGTGACTTGCTCCTGCGGAGTTGTGCTGGCCCTCGATAAGCGCCTTGAGGCTTGGAGACCAGTGAGTGAGTGAGTCACCCCCAGCTGGGACAAGGCCATGGGCACGGAGAAACAGCCCCCTGCTCGGCCGTGTGGCACAGGCCCTCCGCCTCGCCGGGGTGAAACATGCACCCCACGGGGGTCAGCGGACTCCCTGCCAAGTGCAAGTCAGCAGCTTGTGTTGCTCTCACTGGTCCTTCAGAGGAGGGTCTCCTAAAGAGGCATGTGCCTGGTTTTTTACCCGCTGAAGCAGGCTGTGGGTCGCTGGCCCTCTCCTCAGGTGGGGAGAATTATACTTTCCTCCAGGATGTGGGTGCCACCAGACCTCCTCCCTCAGCCGCACGTGGGTGGCTGCTGACTCTCCGCCGTCCCGCGCAGGGCGCCTCGGGAGGAAGCCCAGGGGCTGCGTGTCAGGTGGCCGGTGGGTGCACACGGCGGCACCGGTGCCTTGGTCCTGACGCTGCATGGGAAGAGCCGGTGCACGAGGGGGCAGCAGGTCTCAAGAGGGGAAGCTGGGTTTGTGCTGATTTGATTTGGGAGGTGAGGCTTAATATGGAGCTAGTCTTGGTGCAAACTGGGCTTGAGAGCCAGAGTTGTTGAAAAATCATTGTGACCTTCTCTGCAGCTGCACCTGTCCCAGGTGTGGTCCTGTGTCACCTAGGTGACGTCCGAATGGGAGCCGCTCCCTATGGAGTGGCCAGAACTCTGCTTTTCAGGAGGCTGTGTGCTGGGACGAGCCTTGAGGACGGGAGTTTGCTGCAGCCCTTATGAGCCCAGTGACCCTCCTGCCAAGCATGTGGCTCTGCCTGTTTTTCTGGCCTCTTCCTAGAATGAAGCCCATTTCTCCCCTTCTGATGCTTTCCTCGTCTTAGCAATGAAATACAAGTCAAAACTTCTGAGTTATTTTCTGTTGAATTCAACACCTCTGTCCCTGCCTCCTCCCTCCCTCCATATTTTTTGAAATATTCTCTGATCAGTAGAGAAAGGGGCTGATTTCAAGTTCCTGGACCAAGTATAACAGCTCAGTCCTAAGAATCTGAAAGGTCATGTGAAAGGGTTTTAATTATTATGTATTTCTGGGAGGAGTTTGCAGAAATATAGCGCATCGGTTCCTAAAAGTTAACCATGTGCTGGGGCCATCATCCCAACCATGTCCTGTCTCAGCACATGTAGAAGCAGCACACCAGGGACGAGGTGAGGGCTGTGGGCAGAGGGGCCAGTGGGTGGGACAGAGGGGAGGGCTGTGGGCAGAGAGGACAGTGGGTGGGACAGAGGGGAGGGCTGTGGGGAGGTGGCCAGTGGGTAGGACAGAGGGGAGGGCTGTGGGCAGAGGGACAGTGGGTGGGACAGAGGGGAGGGCTGTGGGCAGAGGGGACAGTGGGTGGGACAGAGGGGAGGGCTGTGGGCAGGTGGCCAGTGGGTGGGACAGAGGGGAGGGCTATGGGCAGGTGGCCGGTGGGTGGGACAGAGGTGAGGGCTGTGGGCAGAGGGGCCAGTGGGTGGGACAGAGGGGAGGGATGTGGGCAGGTGGCCAGTGGGTGGGACAGAGGAGAGGGCTGTGGGCAGAGGGGCCAGTGGGTGGGACAGAGGTGAGGGCTGTGGGCAGAGGGGCCAGTGCGTGGGACAGAGGGGAGGGCTGTGGGCAGGTAGCCAGTCGGGGTAGGGTTGGGGGCCCAGCCTCTTTGAGGCCTGATGTGGGCCTCTGGGTTTCTGCAGCCGATTGCTTTTAGCTCATTGTCCTGGGGGGGGAATTCTGCTGCACAACCTCATTAGCTAAGGGTCTGTTGGCTCCCAGCTTGTGCCAGATTTGAGGTGGTAAAACGAGAGAAGGAAAAAACTATTTTATCCAGGAGTGACAATAGCAACATAGAAGTGTCACTGGGCTTGTGCTCAGCGTAGAACCAGCTTCATTTTGTCCTAGCCTGTAGGCAGGTGCTCTCTTCTCCAGCCTTCCCCTGACAGAGGGTGGGTGGGGGCTGTGGAAGCCGAGGAGCATGGAGCCCAGTCTTCACACCATGTTGCCTGCCTCAGGCCCCAGAAATGTATGCCTGAAGTCTGGTGGATCCAACCGGTTAGAACACATACGCTGGGAAAGTCCACTAATGCATTTATAATAAAACATCTAATTTTTGTATCTATGAAAATGTCTGTGAAATTCATAATTAAACAAGGTAGTTTAAAGAAGACATTTAGAGTTTAAAAAATACGCTTTTTTTTTATTACATACTTAAAAACACGCTTTTCCTGCTCTGGCCTGTGTGGATTCGATCCCCGGTCGGGCGTGTACAGAGACAGGCAATCAGTCTTCTCTCTCACATCGATGTTTCTCTCTCTCTCTCTCTCTCTCTCTCTCTCTCTGTCTCTCTCTCTCTCTCTCTCTCTCTCTCTCTCTCCTTCTCTCTCTCTCCTGTCCCCTTTTTTATTGTAATAAAGATAGAAGCAAGTTTAAAAGTACACAGAAGAAGAGGAATGTCTGACTCCCACCATGGAAAGAGAGCGTGTTCAACTGTGTTGCTCATCTTCCCGGCCCTTTAGCCAGTCGTCAGCATGGGGTGGCCTGTTGTCTTTAGTTTTGGGCGGAACAGGTGGGGTGGAGACAGAAGGTAGCTCTTTAAGAATGTTTCTGTGTCTCTTCCTTCCCAAGGGGAAGATTCGTTTCTCCTCAGTCAGCTATTAAACATTCACTGACCTTTACATCGCTATTGAGGGCTCTGGCCAGGTAGCTCGGTAGGGGTGTCGAACTCAATCAGAGAAGGGGCCAAAATCTAAAATCCAGCCTAAATTGTGGGCCGAATGGTTTACTGAACAGTCATAAACTGACAATGTCATAAACTGACAGCGGAGTGCAGTGATGACAGCGCGGTGCGGGCCACATTGCAAGGCCTGGCGGGCTGGATTTGGCCCGCGGGCCTTGTGTTTGACACATGTAGGTTAGAGTATCATGCTGACATGCCAAGGCTGCCGTTCCATCCCCATTCGGGGCCCATACAAGAATCAATCAATAATGTGTAAGTAAGGGAACAACAAGTCGGTATTTCTCTCCCCTTCTGCTCTCTAAAATAAATGAATAATTTTAAAAATAAATCTTCGATTGATAAATTAGCAAAAAGTATGTGAAGAGCATAACACGATTCTATTTGAATAAACATTTACTGGGAGAAACTGTGGAGACACAGGGGTGCAGGAGCCCTACCAGAGAGCTCACACCATGGCCCCAGGTGAGACGCGGTGCTGATGCCCTACCAGAGAGCTCAAACCGCGGCCCCGGGTGAGACACGGTGCTGATGCCCTACCAGAGAGTTCACACCGTGGCCCCGGGTGAGATGCAGTGCAGGAGCCCTACCAGAGAGCTCACACTGCGGGCCTGGTGAGACGCGGTGCAGGAGCCCTGCCAGAGAGGTCACACCGCGGCCCTGGGTGAGAAGTGGTGCTGAGGCCCTGCCAGAGAGCTCACACCGCAGCCCTGGGTGAGACGTGGGATATGTTTGACTTCCTTCGGTGTGACTGTGTAGCCTTCAGGTGTGTTTACTGCAAGCACATTGCACTTGATAAAAATAAAACAGCCTTTTTCACGTGGAAGGAAAAGCAGAGCGTCTCTGCCATGGTTATGTGCAGGGCACTGGGGATGCACTGCCTCCCAGCAGCACGGCGCTAAGCCATCTCTCTCTCTCTGCTCCCTGTCCAGGAGGGCGTCGAAGTGCGGGTGGCCAGGATCTTCAACACCTTTGGGCCGCGCATGCACATGAACGACGGGCGGGTCGTCAGCAACTTCATCCTGCAGGCGCTCCAGGGGGAGCCGCTCACGGTAGGTGCAGCCTCAGGTGCTGCGTGTGTGCTGGTTCAGGGTCACGTTCCTGAAGCGGCTGCCTGGGGTTTCTGTATGTCCCTGCACCTGGTGACTGGGAGGGGAGGCGGGGGCACAGGATCCGGGAGAGGGATGACCAGTGTCACTTGGGTGGCCTTGCTTTCCAAGCCTGCCGAGAACATAGAGCATGGGCCACGGGCGTGGTCCACACTGCCCAGGCCTCGGTCTGTCTGCTGTGCCGGCCTGCCTGCAAACACCTTCCCGATGTTTGCTTATCCCACTGGCCACAGCCAGGGTGTGTCTGTGCTCAGGGGCCGCTCAGGTGGCCCAGAAATAGGCATTTGTCTGGTTGGTTTGGGCACCCGGGAAGCTTCGAGCCTGGGGCCACCTGGTGGGTTGGGGTCAGTGGTCCGAGTGTGTGGCCAGGAAGAGGCCCCGCTGCTCAGGGCCCTCAGGCACCCCCTCAGCCTGCTAGGCCAGGAGTGTGCTGGTTAAGATCAGACCGTTTTCTCCGGGTTTGCCTAATCCTCAGTTCCCTCCTCTCTCCTTCCTGCTTCTCTTTCCTCCTGCCTTTCCCTGCCTCCCACCTCCATTTCTTTGCTCTTCACCTGGGGCTCTGAGAGCGCAGTGCCTGGTGGGACTCAGATAGTTCTGCAGGGCAGTCTGCTGGTCAGCTAAGGGTGTTCCTGGGGGAATATGGCTCCATGGACATACGAACCCATCTGTCCACACATCCATCTTCCTCTCTCTGGCTGTCTACTAATGGAGTCAGTACCTTTAACACAGCAGTGCTCACAGCAGATCCCTGGGCTGCCCGCGGCTTACGTGCCTGGTCTCCAGATGGGAAACGGCAGCATGGAGCTTAGGTAGGTGCCCAAGCTGAGGTGGCCAAATGCTGGCGGCTGTGTTTGAACCCGGAGCCTCCGCTCTTGATCACCATTCTTAGATGTGTTTGCTGTACCGCCACCAATTTAGAACCAGAAGCTTTGCCAAATTAGAATTAAAAAACGATGTGGTTTTTTCAGGTGAGTTTTGTTTGACACATTGTAGGGAAGAGGTGAATTCAGACCCCACCCAAGGTTTGGCTGCCCCATCCGCTGTCTCCCCTCCACGCTCAGTACACACAGCTCTGCCTGTGCCTTGGTGTCTGAGGACAGGCACACTGACACACACACTCAGTCTTCTCTCCCTCACACCATGTTGGATCCACCACACATCCTAGTGGCCTTGCCCTAAGTGGATCCCGGTGCCTTCTCACCTCTTCTCCCATGCCCTGGTCCATGCCTCCGCCCTCTCCCATTTTATCGCTGTGGCCCCTAATCACTCTCCACCCAGCAGCCAGAGGGAGCCTCAGAAGAGAAGTCGGGAGCTCCAGCCTGTGTACAGGCCGGCGAGAGCTGGACGCGGTGCCACACCCCAGGACTGCAGGTGGTCTCCTGACACCTCCTGTCAGGTGGCAGGTCCCCAGGTCTTTCAGGACGTGCTGGTTTCCTGTCACGACATTAACATAAAGCTCACTGCCAGTGGCTCAGCTGCTTGGAGCCTCGTCCTGTGCACCAAAGGGCTGCAGGTCCAGTTCTCCGCCAGGGCACACACCTGGGTTGTGGGTTAGATCCTCGACAGGGACACATGTGGGAGGCAACTGGTCACTGTTTCTCTTTCCCCCCTTCCTTCCTTCCTTCCTTCCTCCCTCTCTCCCTCCCTCCCTCCCTCCCTCCCTCCCTCCCTCCCTCCCTCCCTTCCTTCCTTCCTTCTTTCCTTCCTTCCCTCCCTTCTTCTATTTCTAAAAATCATTAAAAACATATCCTTGGGTAAAGATTACAAAAAAAAGAAAAAGAAAAACCACTGATTACAGATCACTGGAACATCTAATATATAAAAACCCTGGATCCGTCGCATTCCAAGGACCAGAGGCTCGACCAACCTGAAGTCAGTCCTGCAGTGAGAGGGATATCTGCTGTGGATCGGGCCTAAACCTGCCGAGGGGGTCCAGATTGGAGAGGGTGCAGGCTGGGCTGGGGGACACCCACTGCCTCCCCCCACCCCCTTGCACGAATTTCATGCACTGAGCCTCTAGTATAATAATAAAGAAAAAGTCTGTAACAGACACAGTGAGCCAATGCTGCTGGGATGTGCAGGGTGCCACACACCTACGGTATGTAAAGGCGCAGGGCAGTAGAGTGCAATCTGAGCAGGCACGCCTGTCTGCAGTACCTGTGGGCACAGTGACATGCCCATGTCTGTCTGCTTGTTGCCAAGTTGTGTGAGTCACACACGGGAGCTGTTTATTGAGTTCATTAAGCTTGTCTTGAAGAGACCTTAGTTCGCAGTAAAGTTAAAACATGGGATCCCGCAAATGCCATCAGAGCGCGGTTGCTTCTGCTGTGCCGCTGGCTGTGTTTGTTCAGGTTGCAGGTGAGGAAAGAGCTTCCCTGAGGTGCTTTCCCAGGTCAGCTCATGTGAGGCAGACGTAGGGTTTGAACCTGGGTCTCTGTCATTTTAACATCCTTGCTTTTCCAAAGGAAATTATGGGGAAGCCATACTTCTAAGACCAGTCCAAAGTTAGCATTTTATTTACTCCTCGTATGAGTCGCGTGGGATTGTAGTGACTCTTAATTTGGGCCGTTTGTCCAAGGGCAGATGAAAGGCCCTGAGGCACTGGAGGCCCCACGTGGGTGGTCGTGCTCCCCGCTCTCCCGAGGGTGCTCCCCCCGGCCTGTGCGCAGCGGCCTGCCTCTCCGTCTGGGAGCCCTGAGTGACCAGGCTGTGACTTGCACACGGTGCTTAGTGCCCGGGCCCTGTAGTATTGCACACATTCGCTGAGCACTTCGCTGTGTTGGGCTGCAGGAGGGCAAAGGTGAGTCTGCCCCGATTCCTGGCCCAGGGAGCTCTCAGCTGGGGAAATTGGTATGAATCCATTAGCGGAGGACTGTCCCTAAAAGGGCAGAGAATTCTCTCCTGGGAATGAGCCAGAGGAGGTGTCCCAAGGAAGTGGCGTCCGAGCTGGTCCCTGAGGTGAGGAGCACTGCCAGGTGGAAAGCATGTACGAGGCGGAGACGTGGAAGCATCCAGTGGACAGGAACGGAGCATGAGACCCCCTCCCTCCCGCCTCCTGGCTCTACCCAGAGTCGCCTGGCTAGTTCTCAGCCTTGGCCACGCATTGGGATGACCTAGGGAACTAGTTGTAAACACACCTATGCTGGGTCCCGGCAGAGGCCCTGTGGCCTGGCCTGACCGAGCCCAGCTTCCCGACATGGAGGACCAGGAGGGCGGCCCGCGTGCTGTGTGTGTGCAGGTTTCTCATCTGCTGGCTCCTGTCCCAGAACCTGACATACTGCCTGGCTCGTCACGGTGATGTCTTCTGAGGAAGAACAACTACGTGTGAATACACACAGGCATGCGTAGTTCTGCCCCTGCTCTCCGTTGGGCACAGTGTTGAAGCACCCACACGAGGCCTAACGGTCTGTTTCCTCCTAGGTGTACGGATCTGGGTCACAGACCAGGGCCTTCCAGTACGTCAGGTAAGACAGCGGGCCCGCTGGGGAAGCTGGGCCTGGCAGTGGCGCAGCTGGGCCGTGTGGGCCCTGCGGGCAGTGTCTGTTATAAGCACCCTTCCTCAGGCTCCAGTGGCAGCTCCGCTCTGTGAATGGCTCCCAGTCCTGTGGGAAGCGGAAAGTGTGCATCTTGCTTCTGACTTAGGACTCCTGTGCTAGCCCTTTACTGCCACCTAGTGTCTTGTAGGTAAACTTGCCCAGCTTGAGGGCAGTTGAGTTTAGTTCAAGATTCGGTTTTGATCATCCAACAAACCCACAGGCCCGAGAAGCGGACCCACTTTAACCGTGGCGTCTGGGTGGACGGATGTCCTCCCCGAGGCGAGGGGAGCGTGTCTCGCTGCGGTGTTGCTGCCTGGAATACATTTGAGCACTTGGTCCGCAGTCTCACGCGGTGATTTCCGTTGCCCTCTTGGTGTGGGGATTTTTTCGGTCCGTTCCATCGGTGACTGATTTAAAATGCAGTTTTGGTTCTGAGAGAAGAGTCACCTTATAAACACTTCCATAGCCCCAGACCCGCTCCCAGCTGGCAGTTACTGGGAACCCCCTGTAAATCGTGGTACCCTAAATTGTTAGATGCCCTGGAATGCCTCTCAGCCGGCAAGTGCTATTCCTGGCGTCTTGAGGCCGTCCGGTTTGCTGTAGCGGTGAGTGGGTGGCAATGGGGTGCAGGTCTGGCGGCCCCCCGCCCTGCCCTCAGCCAGCGTGGTCACACAGACTTGTCTGATAATGAGGGTCCAGGGTAGAGTGATATTTCTGCACTGCGACCATATTAACACATTGTGGACAGATAACGAGATTCTTGCTTTATATTACACAGTGTTTTACAAAGCGTCAAACTTTAAAAAGATATTAGCTTGTAAGAACATGTAATAAGTAACTTCAAAATCCAGTGGGTATTTAATTTTAAGGCGTGCCTTAAACATTTATGTAAAATGTTTTGACTCGTTCAGTAGAAACTTATCTGGCCACTGGGAAAGCTAGCAGGGAAACGACTGGTCCGCAGTGTGCTCGTTGGACTTCGTGTACGGGCGCCGTCCTTTTGTGACAGTGCGCTCCCCCCTCCTGAGGGGTCTAGCGGTCTGCATTCACTGACTTTCCCGGAGCCCCCTCGCCAGCGTCCCCACGCTGCTCCCCTGTGACCCCGTGTGAACGCAGTGAGAGATACAGGGTGGAGGGGAAGTCTTGGGAACCTAACCTCACTATTCTCATTATTTCAAGGCAGGAGCTAGGAGATCATTGAGCATAGCCTCAGATACTTGCTAGGGATAAAATGTTTTACGAATTTAGTGATGCGCGTGTCGCATGCCATCCAGCTTGGGACATTGGGACATGCTGCCTGCCTGCTCTGATGGGCGCGGCTCACGCACGTGGTCGCCAACTCAGATGCCAGCGGACAATTTGAGGACGGGCCTTGGAAGTTTCCCTGAAAATGTGACTGACAGCCCTTTCCCAGAGCCCTTCCTTCATAACGTCCTCTGCTGGACATGTCCGCACCTCATGCCATAGAGGCGAGGTGAGGAGGCTCGTGACTTCCTCTGTCCGTTATTCAGGCCTCACTGAGAGAGCTCCCTTACCAGAGTTGTGCGGTTTTGAAAAAGCTGTTTCTGACTGAGCAGCAGAATCTTCTTGCTGCACTCAGAGTGCACAGTGTCTGAGCCTGCAGTTACTGTACTGCCGCGGGCAGCACTCCTGTCCGGAGGTCGGCACAGGCACCAACACCCGCGGTCAGGCCGCGTCCTCATCCGCACGCACAGCAGAGGCTTCTCTAGAGCAGCGGTTCTCAACCTTCCTGATGCCGACCCACAGGTGGAGAGCCGCTGCTGTGGAGCCGAAGACCTCGGAAAGCACAGATATTTACATTACGATTCATTAACAGTAGCAAGATTCCAGTTATGAAGTAGCAACGAAAATAATTTTGGTTGGAGTCATCACAACTTGATGAACTGTATTAAAGGATTACGGCATTAGGAAGGTTGAGAACCACTGCTCTAGATTTTTTTAGAGGCGCTTTGTCAAAATGACACTTTTACAGAGCTGAGCTTCAGGTTAAATGAGAGTGATCTACGCAATTTTGTATTTAAAATTTGTCAGTTATTAACATACAAGATGCACGACCCGCCTCCACTCCCCCAGTGAGCTGGACTGCAGAACAGTCATCTTCCAGCTTAATAAGGCCCCTCGCTCTGCAGGTGCAGTAAACAGCTGGGACTGCTGAATGGCAGCTTGAGCATCGTATGCCCTGCGGGGTGTGTGCCGAAGAGAATGTGCTGTGACTCAGCACTGACAGAGTGACGCAGGGACTGTGTCTGTTTCTGGAAAAGTCGGCATCAGTGCTTGAAGCTGTGAGAACAGAACGGACTTCAGGCGTCTTCATACAAAATACCCTTTTGTTGTAAACAAAAACCCAGAAAATTGTTTACTAAATAACCCACCAAAAATAAAGTTTCAATGAAAGGAAAGCAAAAGCAGATTTTCTTTTAGAAGTTGGCCATAGTAACCTCTCCTTTCTGGTGATGATGAAGGGAGTCGGGGAGGAGGAGGAGGGAGTTTCAATTAGGCCGCATTTGGATCATCAGAACTTCAGCGTCCTCTGAGACAGCGGTCGCCAACCTTTTGGACCTCACGGACCACCGTGGGCCACCGCTGGTGTAGGAAGAGCGCTGAAGAAGCAGGCAGTGCAGAGCAGCGAGGTGTCATTTTTACAAAGTAACTTTGTTTTTAGCAGAGCCACACTTTAAAACTTGTGGAAATAAGAAACAATCCTTGGTAAGCGAAAATCGCTTACTTATCGTCCCCTTCATGGCCGGTGGATCACGAGTTATCTGACACATCCAGGCACCTGTCTCTAGAGGCGCGTGGGGTGGGTGGGTGGGTGAGCTGGCGATTCGGGGAGTCGGAGCAGGTTCCGTATTTCCACGCACAGCGTCGGCTCTCCCTGCGCGTTGCCAGGTGGGAATTCCACGCGGAGGGCTTCCCTTCCAGTGGGTCTTACTGTTTTCAGTCACCTCCTTCCCACGGGCCAGCTACCTGGGCTCACTGTCCCGGGCACTTTCAGCAGAAATTGTATCAACCCCATTGTTCCTGGGCCTGTGCCTACTGCAGTTTATGTTGTGATAGTGTAAGGGTTTCAGAAATCGATAGAAGTAGAGCCCTCAGCCCCGTCACTCAGCTTCCTCCTGGTCGGCGTCTGCACCCTCCCAGGCGAGCAGCCCCGGGTCCTGTCCTGTCACCCCGTGCTCGCTGCAGCCCAAGTGCAGGATGCAGGCTGACATACGCTCTCCCATCCGGCTTGGCGTCCTTCCGGGCGGTGGCCGTGCTGATGCTCCGCTCCGCGCGCTCAGCACCGGCGCCTGAGCGGCTCCCTTCTCTCCTAGCGACCTGGTGAACGGCCTGGTGGTGCTCATGAACAGCAACGTCAGCAGCCCCGTCAACCTGGTGAGTGCCCCCCCAGGCCCCCATCCATCCCCCACCCGCCCCCAGTCTCAGCGCCGCCATGCTCGCTCCTTTGTGCACACGAGGAGCCCCGGGCTCTGCCTGGCTGGCTGGAGCATTCGGGGAGCGCTTATTGTTTGCTGGGTCCTAGAGGTAACAGCTCACACAGTGAGACGGTGAGAGGACGCAGAAGCTGCATGTCTGCAGGACACGAAGCGTGGTGGGGTGGGCTGAGCCAGCTGTGGCCCAGGCACTGGCGGAGCACTTTGGCACTGGCAGGCGGGCATGTCCTAGTGTGTCCTCTGCCTCTTTCTTCTTTTTGGGGACGTTTGTACAGCATATTTGGAGGCTCCCGTCTCTTGTAGAAACCCGTTTTCCTGAGTCTGAAGCACATCTGCCAACGGTCCTGATGGAGACGGGCCGCTTTCTGCCAGACCCGGCCCTGCCCGCACTGCCCCCTTAGGCCCAGGCCGCCCGCCGTGTACCTCCTCCCTCGGGCAGGGAGCTGTCCCCTTCTCGGCTGACTCCTGGGAGTTCGGGAGAGAAGAGGGGCTGTTTCCTCAGTGTGTGATGGGAGGAAGAAAGGGAGACAAGTTTCCCTTAAAGTCCCCAGTCAGCTCACTTATAAACTGCACCGTGTCCCCCCACGGCTGGCCCAGCCCTCCCCTGTGGGTGTATCTTCCGCCTGTGTGTGCGAGTCCTTTATTACTGACACTGCAGTTAGATGGGGACATTGTCACGGTGAATCGGCCAGAAGGCGCTTTCACATTAGACACTCCTGACCTTGCCAGAGGGTGTCCCCATCCAGACATTCTGGAGGACAGGATGAAGCCCCTCTGCCATGCGGAGTCGCGTCATCAGGGCGGTTGGGTGCCGGTGCAGAGGGGCGGGAGCCTGCGCCCCTCCGGAGGCTCGGCTGGCCCCCGGCACCTGGGAAGCCGTGCACGTGTGTGGGTGGTGGTGCCGGCTCAGCCGATGCGGTTATGCCTATAACCAGACCCCGTTTCTTCCTCAGGGGAACCCAGAGGAACACACCATCCTGGAGTTTGCTCAGCTAATTAAAGACCTCGTGGGTGAGTGGGGCACACACTTTCCTGGGGGAAGTGCCCGCACCTTCCTGTCAGTCAGGACGCCTGGTCTGGAGATGTGTGGCGGATAGAAGCTAATTGAGGTGGATAAAAAGCAGACCTTCATCAGGAGCACGTAATTGCTCTCTGCTTCTTTAAGAAATGGGAAGACGGAGACCACGGGGTGGGGAAGGAGGTGGGTTTTGCACCCCTTGGTAATCACAGGTGTACGTGAGTGGGAGTACAGTCAGTGCCCAGTGGAGACCTGGTGCCGTTAGCTCCCTCTGCACAGGTGACGGGTTTGGTTTCAGGCTCTGAGAGGTGCTGGCCCAAAACCCAAGCGGGCCACAGAGAAACCCCCTGCTTCTGTGGTAGCTGTGTGACACACCCCTGAAGCAGCAACCGTATAATTTGCCCAAGGTTCTGCCCCTAAGCAGGTTTCTGGTGCAGGCCTGGCCGGGGCTCCCTGCTGTGGTTCGTTCCGGTGGCCAGCAGGGTCTGGGTCCAGCAAGGATGTTGAACAAGCCAGGCTCTGTCCTGCTCACGGCCTCCAGCGGGGTTGCTGGACATCTTGGTGTTGCTCAGGTCTCGCTCCTGCAGGCACGTAGTGCCCAGGTTTCGGTAGGCATCAGCCGTAGCTGGCCCAGGGTCATTCCCCCTGCACTCTGCGGTTAGTGAGTTAAAGACCCCCTGGTTCTGGGTGAGGCCTCGTCCAGGGCATGGCCGGTGCTCCGTGGGGGCAGCAGGGTCATTGGCGCCTGCATGCTGCATGTGGGCACACCTGCCATGTTAGCTGATGGTGGGTGGTCTGCCTGAGAGCTGGCAGTGTCGGGCTGGCCCTCAAGTGTCACTCAGGCCTGTTGGCAGCAGAGTAGCCTGCCCGTCACCACGCTCTTGGGGGACAGAAGCGCAGTCCCGCAGGCGGCTGAAGGACTCCGGTCACCCAGCCTGTACCAGTCACTTGACATGCAGGGAAACATCACATCCCTGGGGGTTTGTGATGCTCTGGCCTTCTCTTTTTAAAACAACTCAGGTAGTGGAAGTGAAATCCAGTTTCTCTCCGAAGCCCAAGACGACCCGCAGAAGAGAAAACCAGACATCAAAAAGGCGAAGCTGATGCTCGGGTGGGAGCCTGTGGTGAGTGGGGACCCGGGCATCTCGCATAGATACATGGGAGAAACGAGGGGAAGGGAAATGAGTAACTCAGAGACGTGATGTAGAACTCAGGCTTACGTACCGTCTTCACAGGGAAAGAAGGGGGGGAATGGAGGCCTTTCAGGGGAGAGGAAATGACCTAAGAAGATGAATGAGCCCTGAGAAGAATAGATGGCGATGGATGATAGTTTGTGACAAAGTTTATCTGCTGACAGCTCTAGTGTCCACTCCTATAATACATCAGACTCCCTGATTATGAAACGCTTTGGGAAGGACTTTTGACAACTGAGTTCTTTCTGTGGAGCGTTTCTCTTTAGGCGGATAAGGGAAGCTCAGAGGATGCCTCCCCCTGCATTTCTGTTTTTCAAGTGCCTACAGCTCAGACCCATCAGAGTGGCAGGTCTGGGGGGCACGTCCTGAACTCCCGCAGTTATGTTTTGGGGTGGCATGTTTTGCTACCCGACAGCGGTCTAGGGAACTCAGTGAGTAGAAGGCAAAATGTTGAACCTTAAAGAGGCGGGAGAATATCCGCCCTGTCCTTATTCTGTCCTGTGATCTACAGTCTTAGTATCTGCTGCAGGCCCAGAACCTGCTGTCGAATGAAACCATGACTATGCCCAGACTTAACAAAGCCTACCATGTAACAGGACCTCTGTACGGAACAGGAACAGCGAGCACAGGCCTCATATTTAGGAGGGATTTGTTGTTGGTCCCTGTCTAAGCAGAGCCTGTTTTAAGCAAAAGGCCTTGAATAAAGTTAGATGCACATTTGCTATATAGTAACTGTGGCCTATAACTTATGTGAAGTGAGGGGTATTTTTATTTGTCTGGAGCTAAGTATAATAATATAGCATCTTGGAATATAAGTCACCTACTGCTAGTTTCTCTTCCTGCTAGTAGTTTAATTCATAAAACTTTTCAGAGATCTTATTCAAAAAAGCTTTAGTCCAATCCAACTTAATATTCCCATGTTTGTCTGTTTCTAACTGATGAGATTGGCATACAGCAAACTGCCATATTTAAACTGTGCGATTATACGTTTTGACATGAAACCATTGCCACCGAGTTAACAGACATCTCCTCCTCCCTGTTTCTGACCTCTGGCCTGTTCTCCCACTTCTCCCTTTATTCTTTTAATGGGCAGCTGATTGGATTTCCATTTCCTGTTTGCTGTAGGCTGCTGCAAGTGAAGATTGCTTTTTATTAGGCCCCTCTGAGATTCAGCCTCTAGGTCAGTGGGTGGAGGTGCAGAGAGTCGGTGTCTGAGAGAATGAGGGATGCGATCAGATGCAGGTGCTTCCAGAGCACCTTCCCTCCGTGGTGGGTGTGTGTGCACTCCTGTAAAAGCGACCTTTGTGACGGATGCCAACTGGAGCAGATGCTGAATGCAAGAAGCCGTTCATATCTGTGGGGGGTTGGAGTTCATTCTTTTTATGTCAGCCCGGAGTATAGTTTGTCAGAATTCCCAGGGCATTTAAAGGGCCCTTTGCAAAGATGGCTTCTCGCTTGTGACCCACACCCGTGCTGTGACCTCAAGTCGTCACTTCCTTCCTGTGACACCTGAGACTGTCTTGTTCATGTCTCTCATTCTCCCTTTCTTTTTAAACAGGTCCCGCTGGAAGAAGGTTTAAACAAAGCAATTCACTACTTCCGGAAAGAACTCGAGTACCAGGCGAATAACCAATACATCCCCAAACCAAAGCCCGCAAGAATAAAAAAAGGACGGACGCGCCATAACTGAGCACCTCACTCTGGGGACGGAGACTCCCTGTTTCACACTGATGAGATGTACTTTTCTTTTTTCTGAAAGAGACTTAAACAGGTGTCATGAAGAACAAACTGGAATTTTATCTGAAGCTTGCTTTAAAGAAATGGATGTGCCTAAAAACTCCCCTCAAAAACCTGCAAATTTTGCCTTGCACTTTTTAAAATCTGTCTTTTTATGTAAAATAGCATCTCTGCGTATTTTCAAGTTTTTTATCTTGCTGTGAGAGCAAACGTCACGACTGTCGTTGACAGTTTTTTTTTACTGGTTTCTTTGTGAAGCTGAAAAGGAACATTAAATGGGTTGAAAATGCCGATTTTATTTATAAAAGTGGGACCTATAAATGAGACGTGATACTCTGCATAAAGAAAAGAACAGCCGAACAGTGCTGTCAGGGTGGCCCTGGCACTCATTCTTTGGTGGATCAAAGAATTCTGTCTGAGAGCGTTGTGCTTTTTTCAGTTCAGAATTTTTCCAAGGTCCGGATTTGAGTTACAAACTTGACTTGGAGATATTTCTGTCGGATATTTGAAATCACTACTGTGTTGTGCTGCGTATTTGGGGTGAGGTGGGGTGGGGGACAGAGTTTAAGGTATTGGTTAACAGTGGTTAAATATGCTATTTTAATAAAATATTGAAACTCACTTTTAAAGGTTGGCTGGCTTTCATTGTTGGATTGCTCAGAAAAATGTTGAGAAATTTAATTTTAAAAATTCTGTAAACATTTATGCTGGTATATATATAATTAGATGAGTGGATAGTGAAATCTTTTATAGGCCCCCGGGGTTGAGTTTGAATATGTTAACTGCTGCGTGGAGACATCTTTAGCTTTTACCAGGGTTAGAATCATTGTGTGTCCTTTTCTGGCAACAAGACCAGGCGGAGGAGAAGAAGTGCCTGTGAGCTCATGAGTGAAAACTTCCAGAGCTTTTCCTGTCCTTAAGAATTCTTTCAAGATTTAGTTTTTATTTTTGTATTCCTTTTAAAACAAACGGAAGAACAACGCCATTAAGTCCAAGCAACACATTAAGTAGGCTCTGCATGGGATGGACAAACTGAAACAGCACTGAGGAGGCCAGAGGACCAAGCATTTGGCCAGAATGCCCTTTTCCAAACCTAACCAGGATTTTGTCTGTCCTTCAAAATCACCTTGGAATGATTTTTTTAGTTGGAGATATTTTTCAATCAGGATCTGGTGCCAGGCCAAGAAAGGAAGTTTTGGCTTTATTTGTCATGCTCAATTTTCCACAAGATTCTATAGCAAAAGTTGGTGCTAGATTGGATGTGGTGTGAGGGGGAAGAGAGAGGACACAGGATGGTTTCTTATTTTTGTCATTCTTTTGGCCAGAACTAAGTGATGCTCTATTTATTGAATAGGGATGAACAGAAATGAGAAGCTACTTTGGAAGCTACTAACGGTGACCCACTCAAGGAAGAAGGGGAGGAGGAGTGGTTATGTGTAATAAGTCACATCAGGGAAGGCGTAATAAATTCAGGGAAATAATGACAACTTCGAATTAAGCATGTGAACATCCCAGGGAGACAGGAAGTGGTATTGAGGGAGCCTAGATTTCAACTGCACTCTGTGGACACTGAGTCCAGCCTATGGAACCCACGTAGATTCCTGTACCATCGCTACTGCATGAGTCCTGGCAGAATCTTAGTTATATGTGAGCTTGACTTAGTTCTTAACCTAGAAGTTATGTTGAGTCAAACACTGGTCTGGCCAAGAGAGTGAGTAGCAATTTTGTCTCATAAGAGAGCCAGGGAAACCTGGGTGGCCCTCAGTGATTTCCTGGGGTAAAGGAGCATGAGTTTCAGGGTTTCAATTTGCCTATTACCTGGTAAAGCGATCTGTGTGCTTCCCTTGAACTTTCTCGGTGGTTGATTGCTACCTTAGATAGAAAATTGAAAAATGGCCTTGCCCCGAGACTGCTACTACAGCTTCTAGGGCAGGGGCCTCCAACCAAGGCCCGCGGGCCACATGCAGCCCCCAGGGGAGTCTGATCCTGCCCGCCAGGTTTTTTGGGCAGTGAGCGCAGCCGAGGTGTTACAGTAGGGATTAGTAGTTCATATAGTCCGGCCCTCCAGCTCTCTGAGGGACCGTGATCTGGCCCCCACTTTAAAAAGTTTGAGGACCCCTGTTCTAGGGGGTAGGATGCACATTGTTTCAAAGACCCCAGTAGGGCTTGTTCCAATTATTGAGATTAACCCATCTGTTTTATCTGCTTTAAAAATCCTGTTTGTAGCTTAGTCACATTGGGGAACCAGGGTCATTTATATCTACAGCTATGTGTGGGAAGGAAGAGTAGCGATTTGTTTTATCAAAAATTAATTTTTTTCACCCTTTAGGTAGGACAGTGTTTAGGGGGCTGGCTCATTTCCCTTTCCCCGGGGGAGGGGGAAGGCTATTTATAACCCCCGCAGGTTAGATTGGTTAACTAGTTTCTCCTGGGGCAGGCCTTGTTATAAAGAACAAACCGTTCCCTTTTCCTTCCTGATGCCAGGAGCAAGGAGATTTTTCTCCGCTCTTCACCATGAGAACCCAGTTGAACTCCTGGAGGTGAAACTTTGGCTGGCTCCCCCGGATTTTTAAACTTGGACTTGTCCACTCTAAGCCTCCAACAATTCGTCAATTAAACTTCAGGTTTTCTGACCCTGGCACTGATCACGTGGAGGTGGCTAACCAGGGGGCTGTGATTCTCTGTATTTGCCTGTCAGTCTTCTCAATTTGAGGGAAAGAGGTTTGCCTTTTGACCTCATTTCTCGGGTATATCTAAGAAGAGTTACTAATTTTGTTTGTTCTGCTTTTTAGCAGATACGATGGAGTGATGACGTCCCAAGACCCTTACCTGTTGGTTAATGGATTTGTTCAAGAACCTTAATGATAAATGATTCCATTCACTGGGAAGACATATTGATTCTAAATTTATATGTATCTACTGAATTTGCCTGTAGCCTCATATAAAGCCAGGCTGACAAGATTAAAGGAAAAACTTGTGAAATCCATCAGCTTTTAATACCAACAGATCGCACACTAGTCAGATCAAATGGATCCCTCAAAAGAAAGAAAATAGAAAATGAGAGAAGTGTAACTATGGAACTTGAGCTGATGGACTTGACTTCATGATGTCTGGAAATGACATATTTCTTTCAAGTGCACATGGAACACCGACCAAGGCAACACCCACATGGACATGAGGCTGGCTGGCCCCAGTGTATACTCAAAGGATTTGGATCTGACTGACAACATTGTCTTTAACTACAATGCAATTAAGCTAGAAAACAAAGCCAATAAGATATTAAAAATTCATTCGCTTGAAATCATCATAATAAAAGGCTAGTATGTGTAAGGTTTGAGGCGCAGGAAACTGACCACCAAGGAGTTTTAAAGTAAAGTTTATTCCCCAGTAATGAGCGGGACTCATTACAGAGGTAGAGAAATCAGAATTGAAGGAGTTGGGAGGGGGGATGGACCCAGCCCGGCTGCCACCTGGACATGGAGGATCAGCAGCACGTGGCTGGTCTGGGGGTCTTTTTAAGGGGAGGAACAGGAGAGGGTTGGACCCAGGGCAGAACAGGAAGGGGTGGGCTCCAGGACACTTTGGCAGGCGCTGATTGATGGCTCAATGTCTTGGAGATGTCTCTGTGACAGATGCCAGTAATGTCATAACTCCACCCACCAGTTGGGAGGAGGGAGAACCTTATAGTATGTAAATGGTCATCATGCTGTGATGCCATAATGACTGATCAGCAGTGACCTGAAGTTGTGTGGCACCTTGCCAGGCCTAGAGACCTCAGGCTGCACCCCTGTCCTAGTGCTGGACTGGGGGACCTGAGGCTGCGCCCCTGCCCCAGCGGGGCTTGACAAGGGTAGGGCCAGCCATGTCTGGGTTTCACCTAATGGGAGTGAGGCTGGCTGGGTCTGGGTCTGGTGTGATTTCAAGGCACGTGCAGATGAGTGGGGACTTGACTCTGGGTCCTGTGGTGTGCCCTAGACTGACAGGAGGATCTGACTGACCACATTGTCTTTAACTACAATGCAATTAAGCTAGAAAACAAAGCCAATAAGATAATATTAAAAATTCATTCGCTTGAAATCATCATAATAAAAGGCTAGTATGTGTAAGGTTTGAGGCGCAGGAAACTGACCACTAAGGAGTTTTAAAGTAAAGTTTATTTTACTTTAAAAGTAAGACAGGAGAGAGATTTTCATATACATTTTACTAATTTTCTTTCATCTCTGACACTTCTATTATAGAGAAAGGGCAAATAGCAATATTAAATATTTCCTCTAATTCCCTTTTAATGTGCATGAATTTTGTGCAGTGGGCCATTAGTTTAATAATACTTATAATCAACTCATGAGTCAAAGGAGAAATTATAATTGAAATTAGAATCTTTCATCACATCCAACTTTTGGGATATGGTACTTGGAAGGTGACAAGGAAGGGAGGGGGGTTTGGGAGCTGAAGTTGAGCAGCCATCAGGGGGATTGTAGTTTGTTACTTCTTCAGGAGACAGTCTGGGCAGATGTCCTAGTAAGGTGTCTTATAAGTATTTTTCCCAAGCTTGTAAAACATGCTTAGAGCAAAAACAATGAAGAGTTCAAAAAAGGCCTATTTGAAGGGATGTGGGAGGAAGGGAGCATTGTATTAACTATTCCTGAGTTGTAAGACCAGCAGGGAGGGGAGTATGCAAGAATGTAGCTTTGAGAGTAGCTTAGCTTGTCTTTTGAAATTTGAACAGAGAACCTGTTTGAACCAGAGGAGCTGACAATCTTGGGGTTTAATTACCAGTTACTTCTTATAAATTGCAAAAGACCATAGTAAAGAAAAAGAAAGGCCTTTTTTTACATCTCTATAGAGTCCACTTATATGAGGCACCTGGAATAGTCAAGTTTATGAAGATGGAAAGTAGAATGTCAGGTTCCAGGGGCAAGGGGCGCGAGAGGGAAGTGGTATTTAATGGGACAGTTTCAGTTTTGGAAGATGGAAATTTTTGAAAATGGATGATGGTGATGGTGCACAAACTGCTGAACTGTACCCCCAAAATGATTAAAATGGCAGATATTTTATTATGTGTATCTTGCCATTAATTTAAAAAAGTTGCAAGGATTCCAAAGGAGGAAATGAAATTACTGATGTGCAGTTGTTTTCATTGTCCATACACTGCTCTCCTGAGCTGGTGCTTCCTGCTAAGCCCAGGGGTTTTGTTACCTGTGATTCCAAATGGGGATGCATTTCAGAGACTATTTGCAAAATTATGTATCATTTTTCTGAGAAAGAACAAACAAGCTTCCATTAGGACAGCTTTTTTCAGATCTTCAACAAGTATGCCACAAGACTTTTCAAAACATGCAATACCTGACTATTTAGTTAGGGGCCTTGACCTCTTTTCCCTTAGATTGCAAAAAAAAAAAAAAGTGACAACAGCCATCAGCCAACACAATAGCCTTTTGGTGTGAATGAATAAAAATCATACTTTTTGTTTTAGAGCAACAAAAAATATTTGTTGGTGTGCAGCAGAATTTTAGAAATTGGTTTACGGGTGCCAAGGGATGAAAAGGGCTGAAAATCACTGCATTAGATGGTCAGAGGGGTCTGCAACCCACAGAAGTATAAGAGCCATTCTGAGTGGACCCTTCTCATCCTGCCCACCCCCACGCCCCAGCTCTGCAAACCCGCAGGCTGTGACCAGGTGCTTCCTCCCAGTAATGCCCAGCCCTTCACTGGCCTTCCCCTCCTTCCCACCTTCCTGGTCCCCTCTCCCCGCCCCAACACCACTTTTCACTTCATTCACTCAGTGACTTAAATGCGGTGTGAAGAATAAGCTTAAATCTTATTGAAGCCCTGGGGCAGGGTTTGATTTTTTAAAGATTGGGAGGCTCTGAGATCCACTGGACTTCAGGGCTTTCCCTCTTACTCTTCATGGCATGGAGACACTGAACAGGTGCAGCCCTAGCTCAGGGACTGGACCAGAAGGCTCAGTCCTGTAACCTGAAATAATGTTCAACTCGGCTTCCTTGCTGGAGTTACATCCTGCACTCAGTGTGGCCCGAATTTAACCACAGGAAGACCCCTACTGACTCCGCGGTGCCTGGGGAGGCCAGTTCCTGGGAGGCTCCACCAGGATAACAGACGGGCCTCTCAGATGACGCTCAACTTTGCAAACATCCGGTGACAAAGCTGCGGCCAGCTTAACTGTCATCCAAATGCACCCTGAGACTTCTTAACAAACAAAATGCTTTTATTGCTATTTTTAATGAAATGCACTTTCAGGCACTTGCATAAGCCGTATAAAAAGGCATTTATATTCGTTGTTTGCACGCTTCCTTTCTGGTCACAGAAAGTGGGCAGAAAAGAGCAGCCGAAACAAAGCACAGCAGAGGCCACCTGTGCCAGGTTAGGAGGAGGAGAGGGACCCTCCCGGCACCGGACAGGCGGGACCCGGTTAGTAGTCATCGTAGTTGACGCTGGCTCCGTGCCGGAAGCTGTCGGGGCTCCGGGGGCCGATGGCGGCGTCCTCGTCGTAGTGACGGTGGTGGTCGTCGTAGTAGTCGTGTCCGTTCCGGCCTCTGCTCTGCCAGTAGGCGACATCGTCTTCAAATTTCTGGGAAGAAGGAGGAGCACCGTGGAGAGCGGGTTTAAGGACTCACGTCTGGCCATGTCTCTCCCCCGGCTTTCTCTGTGTGGTTTCCCTTCAATGGTTAACACCCTGGCTAACAATGAGTCCTTGTTAGAGCATTGCTGTGCTTCTGGTCTTGCTATTAGAATCTTATAGGATCCTCCTTTATTATGGTTTTGTCATCAGACATTATTTTAGCCATTTCCCCATGTTGAACTCGTAATACCCATTCTTATGAACTGCAAATACTGGTCATCAAAGAAATGCCAAGTGCTGGAAGATGATACAGCATTTTCATCCATCAAATAAGTAAAAAAATTAAAATTTTCAGTGAGAATAACAGATGCTGCTGCAGATGTGAGAAAATTGGGACCCTCACCCATGACTTACAGGAATATGGGTTTGGCATTACTTAACGACCCTTGAACGTAATTCTGTTATTGCCCAGTAACTGCCCTGCACAGAACGCAATACCAAGTGAGAAACAAGCTACACACCAAGACGCCAATAATAGCACCGGCCTTTTAGGTTGTGAATGTTAAGTAGTTAATTCACACAAGGACTAGAATAATTCCTGGCACAGAGTTTGGCTATAAGTGTTTAGCTATTTGCACAACAAAAAAATTATATTTGAGTAGCAAAAAGATAAAAGGGGAACAGCTGACATGTCCAACGGCTGGGAATGAGAAAGAAATTATGATATGGCTACAGGCTTGCATTGTATGCAGCTATTAAAAATGGTCTCTTTAGGTCCTGGTTGATTTTATCATAGGATTCTTTGTTTT
Source organism: Pipistrellus hanaki (assembly GCF_964339955.1). Classification (NCBI taxonomy): domain Eukaryota; kingdom Metazoa; phylum Chordata; class Mammalia; order Chiroptera; family Vespertilionidae; genus Pipistrellus; species Pipistrellus hanaki. The sequence goes on from NC_140514.1 coordinate 55,691,093, forward strand.
ATTGTTCTTGGATTATATGAGTTCTCTCTACATTTTGGATATTAGCTCCATATCAGAGGTATTGTTTGCAAATATATTCTACCATTCAGTTGGTTGCCTTTTATTTTGTTGATGGTTTCTTTTGCTGTGCAGAAGCATTGTAGTTTGATGTAGTCCCATTTGTTTATTTTAGTTTTGTTTCCTAATAAACTTAATTTAAATCTGATGCTACTAAAGAGTTTAATTTGTTTTCACCTATTGCATTATTTTATATACACCCTTGGTTCACAATATGAATCCTGAGTCCGTTAGGAAAAACACTTCCATCTGCCCTGCTGGAGATGCCGCCCTCCCTTCCCTCCCTGGCTGTGGTGGAGGGCTGAGTGCTCCCTGACCAGGGTGGAGGGCTGAGTGCTCCCTGGCTGAGATGATGGGCTGAGTGCTCCCTGGCCGTGGTGGAGGGCTGAGTGCTCCCTGCACTAGCCCCGCGCAGCCCTGGCCACCATGCAGAGCTCTGTGCAGCACTACCCCACTTCCACCGCGCTGGCTTACCTGGCCCTGGCCCCAGCTGGGAGTGCTTGGTTAAAAACGCGGTTCTTTCTGTAATGTGGTGAATTGCCCACTCTCCCTACCTGGGCTCGTGAACCGAACCATCTTTTCCTGCAAATGCACTGACAGATTCTCCCCAAGACATTTTCAGACCCCTTTCTCTTTAAACGAAAGTTTCATCTCCTTCCATTGGCCTCGTGGGTCTTCCCATTGGCCTGGGTGTTTCTGACATTTTTTGAGGGAAAGCTGAAATGTTTTTGGGAGGTTGTGAGTTACTTTAAGGACACCCAGGCAAAGCAGTGGGAACTGTCCCCTGGAAGATCTGACTCTGCTGAATCTAAGTTCCAGCCAGTCTGGGCGCTGCCTTCTCTGGAATTTGGCTTCCCACTTGGACCCAGTGTGATGGAAAATTCCCGCTGCTGCCCTCATATCGATGCTCACGTAACCTGTAACCGATGCCTGGATGGCCTTGGCAGTGGGGGATGTGGTAGTGGGGGAAGGATACTTCTGGAGTGAATAATGGAGCCTAAATTTCTGTGCCATTCCCCCCCACCCCCTGCTATTACCCCCGCCCGGCACTGCAGAAAGCCAGGCCGCGGGAGCGGGTACCCACCGCCTCGTCGAAGCCCATGTAGAGGAACTGCTGGTACCACTGCTGCACCTCCGGCCGGGTCCGGTCCCACAGCTGCCGGCGCTGGCGCCTCAGGCTGCCGAGGAAGCTTTTAGCCTTGCTCTCAATCACAGCCACATCGGTTTTCTTTGGAGCGGACGCTGAAACGGGTGAGTCCCACCCCAAGGCACAGAGATGACCTCTCTTCTCATTAGGGGATCACTTTTATACCCCCCATCAGTGCTCCCCGGGAAGACGGTGCTGGCCCAGCCTCACATGTACGTGAGGTTAGTGAGCGCTCCTGTTTGGGAACAGTCATGTAACAGGGCGTGGGCTGGCCTTCACCTCTCAGGCCCGGGGTGGAATGAAGGCAGCTCACTCTCCGCAGCCTCTCACCACGCAGGGACCAGGCCTCGTGCGGAGGTGGGCTACTGCTGGGCTCTGCACTGGGAGGTACAGTTGTCTGGTGCATACACACCGTGCGTGCAGGCAGGCGAGCACTGGGCTTGTTAGGACACTGGGGAGTGGAAAGAACCAGAGCGATGAGCCTGAGGGGCCAGACCAGGCCCAACCTCCAGTGCTCATGGCAGATCGCTACAGTGCACCGTGCCCCCTTGGGCGCCACCTCGGGCCTCGTGCCAGCCAGCCGAGTTGGGAGGGTCTGGTGCTGGCTGGGCCGTGCTTCTTTCTGTCTTCTTGTGGGGCTGCAGCTGTGTAGAAGGCAGCTCCTCGGCAGGTGTGCCAGGGGGCGCTCTGCACCGGGTCTGCCCTGCTGGCTGGCTGGGCCTGGCCCTCCTACACGGTGGGCCTGAGTGTCCCTGTCCCGGGCTGATGTGAAGGCTGCCAGGGAACGGGAGTGGGTGCCCTCTGTGTTCCTTGTCACGTGGACAAACACCAGGGGGTTGTTTTCACTCTTGTTCACGTCTTTTCCCTTGAGGCCTGCCACACTGTTGTGTACACGGCAGGGCTGCATATGAATTTCTTGGCTTGCAATGAATAAAAGTTGAGGATCTACACCCCGGACTTGTGGCCATTCTGGCGGTTTCTTCTCCAGCCCCACCTCTGTCTGTTGGCCCTGTGAGTTGTCTGTGGGGTTGTCCGTGGGGACAGGCTGGCTGCCCAGCCAGGGGAGGAAGCCCTCTGAGGCAGCTCCGATACTGAGGAGAGACCCAGGCCACAGGAGCGGCTGGGTATCCTGGGAAAGATGCCCAGGAGCCCTGATTCTGAGAGGGGTTCCCGAAGGGTGAGTGCTGGAGGCAATTTAAGCCTGCTAGATTCCCCACTAACTCAGAGAGACAAGAGTAAGTTATTTCCGAAAGCCAAGGTCCGGAAACAGCCCAAGTGCTCATCAGTAGATAAGTGGATAAAAAAGCCGTGGTACATTTACTCCATGGAATACTATGCAGCAGGGAAAAGAAGAAGCTCTTACCCTTTGAAACAGCATGGAGTGACCTGGGGAGTATTGTGCTAAGTGAAATAAGCCAGTCAGAGAAAGATAAGTATCACATGATCGCACTCATATGTGGGATCAAATAAAATAAACTGATGATTAAAATAGACTTAGAGACAATGAAGCATGGAACGGACTGACATATTTCAGAGGGAAGAGTGGGGGAAGAGATTAACCAAAGAACTTGTTTGCATATATGTGTAACCCATGGACACAGATAATAATGTGATGAAGCCTGGGTAGGAGAAAGGAGCAGGATGGAGGGGGTTAATGAGAGAGAGGAAGGGGGACATCTGTAATACTTTCATAGTATTGTATTTGATATAAAGATAAATTTTTAAAAAGAACAAGTGGTCCTAGTCAGTTTGGCTCAGTGGATAGAGCGTTGGCCTGTGGACTCAAGGGTCCTGGTTCGATTCCAGGCAAGGGCACATGTCTGGGTTGCGGGTTTGATCCCCAGTATGCAGGAGGCAGCCAATCAATGATTATCTCTCATCATTAATATTTCTATCTCTCTCTCCCTTCTCTGAAATCAATATATATATATATATATATATATATATATATATATATATATATATATATTTTTTTTTTTTTTTTTTAAAGGAATAAGTGATTAAATGTTCACATCAGAAATGTGGCAGTTAATTTTACAGGTGAGATGAAAAATCCGAGAGAGAAATGCCCTTCACAAGAGCACAGCACTGGCCCAATGGCCGCCGGATGGCGATGGCGGATGGCGATGGTAGATGGCCCAGGCTGCTGTGGCTCCCAGGCTGCTCTGCAGCACTCTGCTGCTGTCCACATTCGCTCAGCGTGTGAGTAAGAAGAAGCTTTTGGGTTGACCCTCCCCACAATAGCTGACTGGAGATGGACCACCAGGACCGTACAATAGGTGCACATCCACCGGCTGAGCTTTGCTGGACTTTACAATGCGCTCTGACGGGTCCACGGCCCCAACACAAACAGCAGCAATTCACACTGCAGCACGGCCTCTTTTAGCTCTGAGTCCACACTGACAGCTTTCAGAAAAACAGCCTCCAAACACTCCTGGCAAAAATACTTAACTAATAAAATATCACACCGCCCGCCCACAGGACAAGCTCTTCAGGCCTGCTAACCTTTTAAGGACCAAACACTTCTGAGTGGCCCGACATGACACTCAGGTGAGCACGTTCAGCGTGGCCATTGCATTTTAACCCCTTACCCACTGGGGTGTATTTACCTTCCCGCTTCTGAAGCATCAGCTTGAGTGTATTTCCACGCGTGGTGCCTGAGGAATGGAAATAGAGACCAGGGTCAGCGTGGCTGTACTCTTTAACACCTCAAATGCAAAAGTCAGTTGGAAAAACCCACTACGTGTGCCCATCTTGATTTGGCAACTTGATTGTAGCACACACACTGCTTTGGGCTCGTTGTGTTCCCTGTTGTGCAGAAAAAGCAGTTCAGGCTGCCCATGGCCCAGACTAAGGCAATGACTTTAAGGCAATGACATTATGACATGAGCTAGTCCCTGGAGAGTGGCCTTGCTCTGTCAGCCATTACGTCCTATTCTGAGGGCCACCTGCCCTCGGTCCCTCCCGGCAGACTTCCTCTCTGCGTGGTACAGTGGGTGGGAGTGTCCCCCACTCTAAATTCTCCGGCACCGGAAACCTCCGTGTTGAACTCATCTGGAAACACGGTGTTTGCAGACATAATGAGTAGAGCTCTCGAGGTGCTATCACACTGAGCCTAGGGTGGGCTCTGCACCCCGAGACCTGTCCTCACAGGAAGGGGAGACGATGCAGAGAAGGCCGTCAGAGGACAGCAGCAGAAAGGGAGCTAAGCTGCCACACGCCCTGCCTTCACCCTCTCCCAGCCCAGCCCAGCCCAGCCCAGCTGAGTAGCTTGTCCTGCTACCTCAGAGTCAGGCCTTCCTTACACCATTCGCTCTGACTTTTATTCACCTCTAAGCATGTTTCTAATCAGCCCGAGCATTTCAATGGAAAACAACATGTCTGGCCTGACGGAACGCCCTCCACATGCGGGCAGTCAGCGCCTCCGGTCCCTCAGCGCACCTGTAAGTAGAAGGCCTGGCCTCTGCAGGGAAACAAAACCCTGGGGAAGCCAGCCTCAGAGTAGGGAGCTGAGTAGTTTGGTCCCAGCATGGAGACAGCCTGGAGGTGGGGTGCCCTTTCTGGGCAGGTACTTGCCTCCTCCTCATGGACAGGCCCCGATGCCAGGCTTCTTTCGGAAAGGGTGCAGTTTTCTGGGGAAAGGAGCCATAGCTTTTTCCAGACTCTCAGAAGTGTCTGGGACCCCAGTGAGATTAAGAACCCCTGCATAGAGAAGTTACCAGGTAGGTGAGGGGGAAAACTCATTTGTAGGGAAAGGTCACAAACTGGCCGCCCACAGCTGGCTTTTCCTGCAGGTGTGCTCTATTGGCATGCCCAATGCTACGGAAGTTCAATCCGAACACCTCTGGGCCCAAGTCCCTCGACACCCCTGGTCCCCAAACAGCCACTCCTACTCCCCCCTCCAAGCATTTGAACGTAGTGGTACCCAGCTGTCAGTAGGTGTGCCAGTGGGGGAGCCGGTTCGGAAGAGTCTCTAGAGACCACACTGAAGGACTGGGGTGCAGGCGGGGTGCCCCCGCATCTTCCATAGGAGGCGGGGCCTGCGGGACAGCAGCCTCTGGAAGAACCCGGGGCTTTCCCGGTCTGTGCGCGTCAGTCTACAGTGACGGACTGTTTAAGACGCAATTGCCCCTGAAGGCTGCGTGAACTGCTGGGCGGCATCTGCAGAGGGAAGCCATCATCCGGTCCTGTTTCGGCCCCACTCGGACCGGACCGCCCTCTGCTCAGCACAGGGCCCTTCCACAGAGCACAGGGACCGGAGGGGAGAGGGTGAAGGCAGGGCGCAAACACGTGTTACCTGAGAAACAGTAAAGGAATTTAGATGTTTCACCTAGAGCCGTGGTCGGCAAACTGGGGCTCACGAGCCACATGCGGCTCTTTGGCCCTTGAGTGTGGCTCTTCCACAAAATACCACGGCCTGAGTGAGTCTATTTTGAAGAAGTGGTGTTAGAAGAAGTTTAAGTTTAAAAAATTTGGCTCTGAAGAGAAATTTCAATTGTTGTCCTGTTGGTATTTGGCTCTGTTGACGAATGAGTTTGCCGACCACCCTAGGTCCTAGAGAAATGGAACTCCTGGGGCCACGGGTCATGCATTCGGACGGGAAGTAAGGTTTCCAACAGCTGCACCGCCAAGCAGCCTGGTCCAGGTCACAGCACGAGCCGCTGAGCAGACGTGAGCAGAGAGGAGCGCTTGAGGGGATGACTTTTAGACGCAGTCACCCGTCCTCATTGGCTCGTACTCCCTTTAAACAAGGAAATCAGTGGAAACACTTCCTAAAGCCGGAAGGTATGCTCCTTGGCGGAACATCAGCATCCATTACTGTCCTAACATTTGTTATTTCCAACAGCTCACACGGAATTAAGTCCCTCCACGGCTTGCCTTCTGTAAAAGCGCTGAGCAGTTAATGGATGGGATGTGGTCTCATATTGGAATAGACACGAGGCGTAAGCATTTGCCAGGAGGCTGCAGTGTCTCGCAGCAAATGTGTCACCACTGCTCCAGACTGCTGCTGTCCTCTGACAGCCTCCTCGGCCATGCAACTGAGAGGCATGGCTGTCCCTGAGTTATGAATTGTCAGTGTCGCTGCCATGCCAATTACTATACACCATGAGACCGGACGCCACACTAAATTTGTTTGAAGAAAAAAAACAAAGAACAAGTGAATAACCATGATTATTTTCTGAGTATAGATTTTTATTTTTACCCCCATGCTATCAGTTCCTATTTCTAAGCTCTGATAATTGGCACTTGTGAATTTTTGAAATTTAGTGACATGGCATAGATCTCCCAGCAGGTTCAGGATTGCAAGATGTCTCTTTGTTCAATTCACAAAGTGATCAAGAGGGGCGATGATCTTTTTTTTTTTTTTCTAGTAAATGTTTCTGAGTGTCACAAAGAGCCAGCGAGGGGACTCTACCTAGATAAAAAGGTTTCCATTTTATGTCCTCGGAAAGTTCCCATCGAGCTCACTGATGTTACTGTAACGGTCAGCACTCCTCTCACTGTGTGGGTATGATGAAGTAGAACGCAGCCTGAGGAGCAATGACGGGCTTACAGCCAGTGCTCGCCCTCTTTGCTGGGATGCGCTTCTTACAAAGGGAGGAGCAAAGGGCTGCACGAGGCAGACCAATGATGTAACGGGAATTGTTGGTCCGTGCCCCGCCCCCCGTGGCTGTGATGGGAACGGCAGTCACCCTCCCCACTTGAACAGGCCCCGCTCTTCTAAGGACCCAGCGCCAACCCTCCCACTGGGCTGGACAGCACGCCTCCCGCCCTCCCCGGGGCCTCGGTTTCCCCACCTGCTCTGAGTGAGTAAAATGCAGAAGCGAGCCACCCAGGGGTCTTCCCCTCCCAGCACAAGTGCCGGCTGGTCTGGGGCGGGAAAAGCACCAGCCTCGGTCTTAGGCAAGCGGCCCACACCCTCCAGCCCCTCAGAAGAGCTGTGAGCCTCACAGCGCCTGCCTCGCTCAGCACTCCCGCAGGCAGGAGCCTCCAGGGAGACGGAGGGGCACAGGGCAGCTGGGGTGTCCAGACAATGTGTGCTATTTCAGACTGCCTCTTAGGGTGGGCTCTGCCGCCCCCCGGGTCCGGATGTCTGCACCCCCCAGATGGCTTCATTTTGGGAGTATGTGGGAAGGTGCACATTTTATAGGGAGCATCTCATTGGGAATTCTCACGCCACTCGCTGAGGGCTCCATGAAGCAGAAAGCAGGAGCATTTCTCCTTTGGAAGCCGGTCCCGTATGAATGTGAGGCCAGCTCAGCCTGGAGGAGAGGGCGCACCACCCATTGACTCAAGCTTCTGGGGACCCTTCCCCGCCTTAGTCCTGGAACACTTCCTGCCCCTCCAGGACCTCTCGCCCTCCTTGTCCCCGAGGTCATCACGGGTCTGAGGCCCTGCCCTTGACCCTGGTACTCTGCTGGCCTGGCCAAGCCACCACTTGCCATTGTGGGAGTGCAAAGCCCAACACGCCCATCACCCTTTACCCTCGCTCAGACTGACAATGGGTCCTGTGCCCCCACTCCGTGCCATCTCCCTCCCTGGCATCGCCCCACTTACATGGGCCCACACACAGCAGCAGGAACAGCACCAGCGCAGTGGCAGCCAGGACGGCGGGCCGCACCGAGGAGGCCATGCTGCACCCGGGCAGGAGGGACGCGCTGGGCTGGCCGAGGGAGGACTGGCGGGAGAGCTGAGGGCGGGAGAGCTGAGGCCAGGAGGGCGGGCGTGGCCTGTGTCCTTTTGGGGAGGGACCGAAGGCAGTGGCGCCGTGCCAGGGGGGCAGCGGGCCAAGCAGAGGCTCTGAGCTCTCTGGCCTCTGGCCTCTGGCCGGGATGCTCAAGATGCAGGCGCCACCGAGGACCTGGCAGGACGCGGCGGGCAGGCCAGGACCCCCGGGAAGGATGGGAGGTGGATTGCCAACTCCCACCCAGGCCTCCCCTCTCCCCTCGTCCCTCTGGCCACAGCCTGGTTGCTGGCTGCTGTGCTGTCCGTTCCCTCCGCACTGTTGGCTCGGAAAGAGGCCTCTGGAATTTCCTTAATTCCCAAGCTGCACTTAAAGATGCCTCTGGCAGCGTGTGCTTGGGATGCTTTGAAAGACTCCACAGTCCGGGTCCAGAGCCGCATCCAGGAAAACATCGTCCCCCACCCCCCACCCCGGCCGCTGGAACAGAGGGCCTTTCAGAACCCAGGGCTGGTGAGCTGTAGGTGTCCGCAGACCAGAGTGCCCACTGCGTGCCCTGTGGCCCACGCACAAGGGACACTGAAGGAGGCCCAGCCAGGCCTGCGCAGATGCCAGGTACGAGGAACCTCAGGGGTGAGGGGAAACAAGACCAACTTGCCCCCCCGCTGACCTCTGGTGTCACCTCATTAGCCCCCTAGGCCTGTGGGGACCCTTCCCTCGAGGACAGCGGTCGCCAACCGGTGGCCCATGAGGTCCGAAAGGCTGGCGACCACTGCGCTAGGACCTGCTCCGAACCCAGGGGATTGTCTCTTTCGTTTGCCTCTTGCTGGCTTTTCGCACCTTCGGGCTGCGGGCCCACTGTCCACCAGGTCGCTGCCTCCTCGCAGGCAGGGGGCGCTCTCCAGCAGGCCGCCGGGAGGAGAGTGTTACAAGGACGAATGGTGGCGGGTGCAGGACAGGTGTGCAGTGGTCTGACAGAACCATAAGAACTTGGGCTGCACTGGATTCCAGAGAGAAACAGAAAGATGAGGCTACCCATCAAATGATTGTAGGGAAATCTTATAAGTCTTTGGAGAAACTCGAGTAGGGGTCAGATTAAGAAAGAGAAAAAAAAAGAAAAAAAAAAAACCCAACCAGAAAATGCAATGGACATACTTTTGCCCAAGGACAAGAAATCCATTATTAGGAAGAAAATCAAAGCAAATAGAAAGTTGAAATTCTGTTTGAATTGGTTTAGAACATACATTGAAGACATGAATTATAATCTTTTATTTGACTTGTGGAGACCTTTGCGTCAAATCTCCACCACAATTTGCTTCTCATATAACATTTAAAAACTTGCCTCTTAGCTAGGATCTGATCGGAATTGAGGTCGTGGAGCAGAGGACAGCAGCCCCCTCCCTGCCTGGTTTCTTCTCCCATCATTGGGAGCAGCCCAGAGCCTGCCCTCTGCCCAGCTCCCGGATACACTTGAAAATGCAGCGGCAATTTCAGTTTTTGTTAATTCAGAGCCCAATGGGGGATAGGGGTGAGGGAATGTCTGCTTTAATCGACTCATATAGGATTTGATGATAAAGTAAACATTGAATCCTAGTTTTTAATGGCCCATATAAAAATGCTTTGATTACTGTTTCATTGGTGAATTGGTAACACAAATCAAAGGTCCTACAGAAAATTATTTTAAAACTAGAGGCCTGGTGCACGAAATTTGTGCACGGAGCGGGGGTGGAGGGGTAGTGGTGTCCCTCAGCCTGGCCTGCACATTCTCCAATCTGGGACCCCTCTCACAATCCAGGACTGCTGGCTCCCAACTGCTCCCCTGCCTGCCTTCCTGATTGTCCCTAACCGCTTCTGCCTGCCAGCCTGATAACCCCCTAACCACTCCCATGCCAGCCTGATTGATGTCTAACTGCTCCCCTGCCAGCCTGTTTGCCCCCAACTTCCCTCCTAACTACCCTCCCCTGCAGGGTTGATCTCCCCCAACTGCCCTTCTTTGCAGGGTTGATCACCCCCAACTACCCTTCCTTGCAGGCCTGGTCCCTCTCAACTGTCTTCCCTTGCAGGCCTAGTCCCTCCCAACTGCCCTCCCCTGCTGGCCATCTTGTGTCCCCATGGGGGCAGCCATCTTTGACTACTATTGTGTGTTGGAGTGATGGTCAATTTGCATATTACTCTTTTATTAGATAAAATTATTAGATAGGATAGAGGTCTGGTACATGGGTGGGCAGCTGGTTTTCTCTGAAGAGTGTCCCAGATCAGGGTGGGGGTTCCCTTAGGCAGCCTGGGCGAAGGGTCTGTGATGGTTTGCAGGCCAGCCCCAGCCCCAGCTGACCCAAGTGAAGGCCCTGGTATCTGGAATTTATTTACCTTCTACAATTGAAACTTTGTAGCCTGGAGTGGAGCCAAGTCTTCTGCTTGCTCCATGGCTACTGCTATTTCTGTTTGGATTTGCTTACCTTTTATCATTGAAACTTTGTAGCCTTGAGTGGAGGCTGAGGCCAGCAAGGGCAGGCAGAAATCTTGGCTTCTTTCATTGTCAGAGAAACCCAAGCCTCCCCCCTGCTCTCTGTGCTGCAGCCATCTTGGTTGGGTTAATTTGCATACTTGCTCTCATTGGCTGTTGGGCATGGCTGTTGGGTGTGTCTTCTGTGTATAGCAGAGGTATGGTCAATTTGCATATTACTCTTGTGTTAGATAAGATAATACAGAAAAATGTGGAGATCAAACACATGGTATAATGATCAAGAAACAGCATTATCAACATTCCAAGAGTCCCTGTCCCCTCCCAGACCCTCCCACCCCATATGCACTCTTTTAAAAACATTTTATTGGTATTTTATTTTCATTTACTTAAAAAACACCTTCATGAAATAAAGATTATGGTTACCAACAGGAAGACACTAATTAATAAAAAAGAAGGGTTAATCAGAGGATCCAAGATGGCTGCTCGGGTAGACACCTAACCGCAGCAGCACACAACAATTTCAATGGAATACAACTAAAATGTAGAGTGGACATCGCCCAGAGCTACAGATAGTCGACTGACTGAAAATTCTACAACAAGACGAAAGAGAAAACCAGAAGGAAAATCAGAGGAGCTGAACAAAAGCCTAAGGTACGGAGACATGCTGCGCGCTCGCACACATGCATGCGTGGAGAAGTCGCAGCCGGAGAGGAGGAGAGGGCTGGGTGCTGCCTGGCATTCCCTAGCAGGAAGGAAATAAAACCCCCAGCCTGGGCTGAACCCCTGAACCAGCAGCGCTGAACCCCCTCCGGCAGGGGGAGACGGGGCTGCGAGGCGGAATCCCAGGTGAGCAGCAAAAAGCAGGGCCCCCAGAGTCGCGCGCACATTGCGCGCAGAGGACTGAATGTTGACTCTGATGCTGGATTACCGGAAGGAACAGGGCCTCCGGCGGCGCTGAGCCTCAGTCCGGACTGCTTTGAGCCCCAGTTCTGGGCCAATCCCTGGGGACCCAGGCTCAAGCAGAGGGAGACGGGGCTGTGAGGTGGAGTCCTGGGAGAGCGGCGAAAGGCCGAGCCCCCGGAGTCGCGCACATTGCTTGCAAGAGAAGGAATGTTGACTCTGATGCGGGATTGCCCTGGAGGGAAGGAAACAGGAGCCCCGACTGTGTTGGGCCCCAGTTTCGACTGCTCTGAACCCCAGTCCTGGACCAGACCCTGGGGACCCAGGCTCGGGCAGGGGGAGACGGGGCTGTGAGGCGGAATCCCAGGGGAGTGGCGAAAAGCGGAGCCCCCAGAGTCGCGCGCACTGTGCGCAGAGGACAGTCTGTTGACTCTGATCCTAGACTCCCCTGGTGGGAAGGAGAAAAAAAAGCTCCAGACTGGAGGAATGTGATGGGGAGCAGGAGCCCTTGTCGGACACCGGCCAGCCGGGCGCCGGCAGGGAGTCGGGCGACGGGGCCCCCAGGGGGGGGTGCCCCTGAGCCTTCGACCTCTGAAGGCTCGGGGCAACGGAGCCAAGGCCGGGGGCTGCTTCCTGGGCGGCGCCAACCCCGGCAACAGGCTGGAGCAGCGCGGGAGCCCGCGGAGAACAAATGGGTGCCACAGGCCAACCTGCTGAGCTCCCAGGACAAGGAGGAAGAAACCAAAGAAGTTCTCAATGTGAAGAAATCAAGTAAGAGCAAAAGAAAGTAAAATTACTTAAGAAAGAATACAAAGAAGACTAAGTCAGAACTCAACTCACCAGCCAACATTGCAACATATATACGTTGAAAAAGAAAAAAAAGAAGAAAAAAAGGGCAGAATGTTGGAACAGCGGCGGCCAGGCCTAGAGTCCCCAGGCACAAGGCAGTGGCAACCAGGCCCGGAGCAGCAACGGCCAGGCCCCAGAGCAGCAGCAGCCAGAACCAGAGCAACAACAGCCAGCACTGGAGCAGCCAGACCTGGGACAGTGGCAGCCAGGCCTGAGGCGGAGGTGGCCAGGCCCAGGGTGGCCAGTCCAGGAACGCCCAGACCAGGAGTGGCCGGGCCCAGAGCAGCCGGGCCCAGAGCAGCCGGGTTGGGAGCAGCCAGGCCCAGAACAGCAGTAGCCAAGCCCGGAGCATCCAGGCTGGGAGCGGCCAGACTCGGAGCGGCCGGGCCTGGGACAGCCGGGCCCAGAGCAGCTGGGTCGGGTGTGGCCAGGCCCGGAGCAGCAGCTGCCAGGCTGGGAGCGGCCAGGCCCGGAGCAGCAGCTGCCAGGCTGGGAGCGGCCAGGCCTGGAGCAGCCGGATCGGGTGCGGCCAGGCCCGGAGCAGCGGCTGCCAGGCTGGGAGCGGCCAGGTCCGGAGCAGCTGGGTCTGGTGCGGCCAGGCCCGGAGCAGCAGCTGCCAGGCTGGGAGTGGCCAGACCCGGAGCAGCCGGATCTGGTGCAGCCAGGCCCAAAGCAGCGGTTCCCAGGCTGGGAGCGGCCAGGCCCGGAGCAGCCGGGTCGGGTGCGGCCAGGCCCGGAGCAGTGGCTGCCAGGCTGGGAGCGGCCAGGTCCGGAGCAGCTGGGTCTGGTGCGGCCAGGCCCGGAGCAGCAGCTGCCAGGCTGGGAGCGGCCAGACCCGGAGCAGCCGGATCTGGTGCAGCCAGGCCCAAAGCAGCAGTTCCCAGGCTGGGAGCGGCCAGGCCCGGAGCAGCCGGGTCGGGTGCGGCCAGGCCCGGAGCAGCGGCTGCCAGGCTGGGAGCGGCCAGACCCGGAGCAGCCGGATCTGGTGCAGCCAGGCCCAAAGCAGCAGTTCCCAGGCTGGGAGCGGCCAGGCCCGGAGCAGCCGGGTCGGGTGCGGCCAGGCCCGGAGCAGCAGCAGCCAAGTCCAGAGCAACTAGGTCGGGAGCGGCAGTGACCAGACCCAGAGCAGCTGGCTGTGGAACGGACCAGAGCAACAGAGGCCAGGCCCGGAGCAGCCAGGCCAGAAACAGCTCGCTCCTCGCCTGCCCCTGCCCCACGGCTGCCTCTCAGACATGGCTGGAAACTTTTGCGGGAACTTGAGGGTCTGCTGAATCAAGTGATGAAGGCTTAGATCTGGATGTGTTGAGTCAGTATAGCGCTGGGGTGTTGATCTGTGAGTGCCTTGGGTGGGGCCTGGATGAGGCTGGTTGACCTATTTGGAAATGTCTTTTGTGTGAAATGTATCATTGGGCATGTGGAGGTATTATTGATATGAGAAAATGCTAAGTAACTGATTTACTATCTGAAAAGGGATTTATTATCGGGGAAAGGGAGGGAGGAAGAGACTGAACATAAACTGCACCTATGGATGAGTTCAATGGGGGATGGGGAGGGGGCAAAGGGTAGGGTGGGAACCTGGTGGAGGGGGAAGAAATGAGGAACCTTTGTAATAATATGAACAATAAAGATTGATTTAAAAATAAATAAATAAATAAATAAATAAATAAATAAATAAATAAATAATGTAAAAAAAAAGAAGGGTTAAAAAGTGTAAGATTGCCTGGCTGGCATGGTCAGTGGTTGAGTGTCAACCTATGAACCAGGAGGTCACAGTTCAATTCCCTGTCAGGGCACATGTCTGGCTTTCAGGCTTGATCCCCAGTGTGGAGTGTGCAAGAGGCAGCCATTTGATGATTCTCATCATTGATGTTTCTATCTCTCTCTCCCTCTCCCTTTCTTTCTGAAATCAATATATATATAAATATATATATATATTTAAAAAGCGTAAGATTTGACTGGGTCAACTTACCAATTCAGCTTGTTCAATCCATATCTAGTTCTCAAAATGCTCACTGGACATCCTTTGCCTGGACAATATTCCAGAGTGGAATGTTTTCAGCTCCAGTATTCTTGTCTGCCTTACGCACTGTGGGTAACGTTTGTTACCACCAATAACATGGCACAGAGCACACGCATCTACCTGTCATTTGTCTTCCAGCCATTTTCATTCATGACGGGTCTCTGGTTTGACTTGGATCCTGCTCAGAGGGACTTTCCTGCCTCTCTCCCATGCAAACATAGAGGAGCCCCAAGAGGAAGGTGACTCCGACCAGGCCCCAGCACCACTGATGTCCCTCTTTCAGTATGAGGGTGTGATGTGAGTCTCCAGGTTTTAATACACAGGGAGTGTGATGTGGCAGGAGCCACTCGCTGGGCCTTCACAGTCTGCTGAAGTTCCTTCCATTGGTCTATTTGTTCACCAGCATTTACTTATAAAACCCTACCTATGCATGGGCACTGTGACAAGCCCTTTGTTCCCCGCTACATTTGTGAAGTGCATGGCTCTCCTTTCTCCCTCTGCTAAAGTTGGTCCCCTGCTTTATGCCAGTGCTTCTCAAACTTCATCTAACAACCCCAAAACATTGGGTAAAGCCCGTTCCTGGGCCACACTCGCTGGGATTCTGACATGGCCAGCCTTGGGGAGGGCCAGGAGTCTGCCTGTTTTGGAAGGAGGATTCTAGGGGATGTCCATGTAAGCAGGGCTCAGAGTGCTGTCTGAGACACTGAGCTCACGCAGCTGACCATCCAAACTCCCCCGCTGCCCTCAGGCTTCGCCTGTCCTTCTCACCCCAGTATTTCCCCCCGAGCTACCACAGCAGCTGCAGGGGCTTCCTCTCTGCCATTGGGCGTAGTAGCTAAGAACACAGTTCCAGGAATGTGTCATATGCTAACCATGCATGTAAGTCCGTGTCCTCTCTGGGCCTTGTCCTGTACAATGGGGAAATATTTAGCATGCTGAGACCAGAGGTCACATGTACAGAGCCTCATATGCAGTAAGCACTCGATAAATATCAGGAGTGGTTTTCATCACCAGCACCCCCTCTGACCTCTTTATTCCTAGTGCTCTGACACCTGGGTGCTCCCCCACCACCCCAGCCAGGTGAGCAGGAACCCTCATTTTGGATGAGGTTTCAATCCACCACCTCATTATTATACATTATCAGATTCACCTTTTCAAACATTGCCCTGACCTGGTGTCCCCACTTCTTTCTCTTCATAAGAAACATGGCACTAGAAGAGCAAGCTAAGTGTCCTCTGTGTATCTTTACAGATTTCCACAATAAAAAATACTAGTATACAGAATCCTAGTGGCACCCATTGACTATAAAATCTATAACATAAACATGACCTTCAAACTCTTTATTTAGTCTTAAAATATGTACAACAGGTATTTTTCCTTAATACTTTCTGCAGGTCACCCAATTTCACCTAAACTCAATTTCTAAGTGCATTCTCAGCACCTTCTCGGCTTCATGGCTTTGCACACAACATTCCCCAGGGATCCACTGGGCCTCACCTCTGCTAGCAAACCCTACGCCCCACTTACCTATCCGGGCAGGGCTCAGCCGGGTGGTTCTGCTGCCTTGCACAGTGTTGATGGTGCTCACTCAGCCAACTCAGCTGGGATGGGCTCACTGGACAGTCCCAGAGAGCTCTGCTCAGGTGTCTGGAACCTTAGTGGGGATCATTGGATAGTCTGGGTCCAGCTGAGATTGTCAACTGAAGAGCTGACATGTGGCCTCTCCAGCATGAGTCTCAGGGTAGTTCCTACGGGAGGTCTCAGTGCTCCCAGAAGGAGTGTTCGAAGATCACTGCTCAAAAGCCAAGGGGAGCACCAGTGTCTTAAGGTCTTCACCCGGAAGGCACACAGCCAATGTCTTATTGATTGAGGCAGGCACAGGCCCTTGGCATTTGCAAGGAAGTACAAAAATCCCATTTCTCAGTGGGAGAACATCAAAGAAAGGGTGGCTACCTTTAATCCTCCCCACCTTCCAAGGCCAAGCTCAGATGCTGCCTTTACCAAGAGACCTTTTCTGCTTCCCCCTTTTGGGCTAGAAATATTTTTTCTTATTAATTCCTACACCGTATGTTTCCTCCATTCTACCTTGGACTTCTCTGTGCACCTTATTTCTCTTTTCTCCATTAGATTTTAAAAAACATATTTCTATTGATCTCAGAGAGGAAAGGAGAGGTAGAGAGAGATAGAAACATCAATGATAAGAAAATATAATTGATTCGCTACCTCCTGCACACCCCCCACTAGGGATTGAGCCCGCAATCTGAGCATGTGCCCTTGGCCTGAATCGAACCCGGGACCTTCCAGTCTGCAGTCCAATGTTCTATCGCCTGAGCCAAACCAGTGAGGGCTTCATTAGATTTTAAGCTTTGAGTTTCTTGATGTGTTTACAGTACTCTATTTTTAAAATTTCCCATAGAAGGGAACACGCAAATATTTGAGGAATGAGTCAATGTGAATCACCTAAAAGTGAGTCTGTGGCTACACAGATCTTGTATAAACGAAATCATTCTGAATGTCTCTGTGTTATTTTTTTTTAATTTTAGGTTTGATATTAGCAAAGTATATGTTACACATAGCAACAGCTCATAGCAGCAGTCCACTAACAAGGTCTTCACCAAATACCAGCCATAGCTACTGTCTACGCCTAAGGATTGGCACCCACAGGGTTAATTTTTATGATCAGTGGTGGTTCCTCAAGATTCTGTTTCTGTTTATTAAGCAAAATTCCATGTTGAATTGCAATAACGTTTGCCATTTCAAATAACAAACTGAAGCCAAAGGCAGGAAAAGCACGGAAGTTTCCTTTGGTCTAAAAAAAATACTGAGGAGCACAGAGTCCTCATTATGCACAGCGGCCTCTCCGCGGGCTCTGGGCGAGGAAGCCCGGGGCAGGCGCCCGGACTCCGTGGGCATCGCGGCCTGAGCGGAGTGTCCAGACTCCGCACGCTACCCGGCCCTGCGTGAGGATGAGTGTAAACCCCAGCCAGGGCCCTGGACACAGCCAAGATGTCTCTGGTAAACGTCTTCACATCCCTCAGGACCTCTGGTGGGGAGAGGTGATCTCACCAGAACAGGTTAGCAGGTGGAATGAGGCGTTTCCCGTCTCTCCACACCTTGCCTTTGCAGCGTTTTAGCGGAAAAGAAGCCGACAGCTGAGGAGATCCAGAGACAGAGCCGCAGCCTCAGGTGCAGGGAGCACAGCTGTGCACATCAGGCTCCCCCCACGCCCACCCTCCCCCCACACGTCTGCCAAATCCCCTCCCTATGGGCAGAAGAGCATGGTGGCTTCTCAATGTAAAACTCAACCACCTGGACACAAAATAAGGATTCTAAGGCGGAGTTTGTGCGGTGGACGGCAGCAGTGCGGTGCCTAGACTGGAGCAGGAGGCCCGCTGGGGGCCTGCCGTGCGCCAGGCCTCACCCTCCTGACCCAGGACGGCCAAGCGGGCCCTGCACCGTTGGTCCAAGTGGAGGCTGCAGGCCGCAGGCCCTGGCAGCACGGATGTGTTTCTTGCTCCAATGCCTCAGGCGTCCCTGCAGCTTTGCCAGGGTCTCGAACCCCAGCACAGTGCAGAGTGGCCGTGTGGGGCCACTGCTCCGCAGCTCAGGGGAGGTGACAGCCCCTCGGTCCCCTCCCCCGCTGAGTGGTGGAGTCACTGCTGAGGACACACCACACCACCGTCCCCGAGCTCCCCAGTGCCGTCACTGCCATCGTCATTTCCTTTATTATTTTTATTTTTGGTGTTGTTTCAGTGTACTATCTATGTGTGTTGTTACTTACTGAGCAGAGAACTTTAGGGTTCCTTGTAAACGCAGAGAGAAGTGCGGTGCAAACTCCCCAGCCCGCGGAGCTCCCAGCCCCACGTCAGCCTCGGTCACACCTTGTGTTAAGTGCTGTATTCCCAAGACACTCTGTTAGTGCATTTTTGAAAATGCACTAACAATAAATTAGGCACCATTCATTGAGGGGAAGAGCAGCCATGGCCATCTCACCTGTAAGCATGGCACCCATTCCCTGTTCATCACCACACATGACTGGTGACCAGCCAAGTGTGCAGGCTCTGGGCACAGAACCCGTGAGGCCCTGCTCCGGGAGCTCACAGGTGAGCAGGGAGGCCGTCTCCGCAGAGCGCCACTCCTGGGAGGAAAGTGAATGAACTTGACATCAGTAACCCACCTGCGGCTGAACACTTCTGACCTGCGGGATCCAGCACTCCATGGAGAAGCCGTTCCCCTTCGAAACCTTTCCCATCGTTAGAAAGTCCTTCCCTCGTCGGGCCCATTCTCTCTTCTCTAACAGTCCTTTCTGGGCGAGCCTAACTCTCTCCACCCAATCAGAGAGCCCAGCAGATGCCTCTTAGCTCTGTAATTTCTTAGCTGCCCTCTTCCTCTGCCATGCTTGTCTTAATGGTGCCAGGAGGCCGCACCTATGCTGCCCTCTCAGGGTGAATTCCTTTCTTCCCCGTTCTCTGCATTCCCAGCTCACCTTCTGGGCTCCCAGCTCACCTGTGGTACTCTCCTCTGAGGATGCTGGGCATCACCTGCAAGAGGGCCTGGTTTCATCTCAGACAGAACTGCAAGCCCTGATAACAGAGTTCATGAGCTGCCTGCTAAGCAAGCACCGCCCACCCTCCAGGGATGTCCCATCACCAACCTCTGTTCCCTGCGAAGCCAAGCCTCATTTCCTTCCTGCTGTCCATACCACACCCACCGGACAGACACACAAGCATAACATTATTTCATGGACTCACCGTCTCCCATGCCACCCCCCAAGTTCACACCCCACCTCCTGCCCGGAGTGGCTGGGGGAGATCACCTTTTGCCTTCCCTATTTTTCTACTCCCTTTCTTCCTCCTTCCCCTTCAATAGATCAGTCCCAATAATATTGGCGTATTAATGCAAATCCACAAAGGGAATACATGAGGAAAAGAACTGTGTTTTGCTCTTCTGGTTTTTATCGCTTTAGGAAGAAAAAGTATGTCCTCCTCACTGGCAGAGCATGAGGGGGGGGGGGGGTGGCGGACGCTCGCTATAGGTTTCAGCCTCGCTGGCTTTGTGGCAGTGCCCTCTCCTTACTCAGAGCTCAGCTGCCAAGGAGGCCAGAAGCCAGCCATCTTCCTCCCCAACTCTGTTTCCCTTCAAACCCTGTCTCCTCCCCAACCCTGTCTCCCTCCCCAGCCCTGTCTTATTCCAACCCTGTCTCCTCCCCAACCCTGTCTCCTCTCCAACCCTGTCTTATTACAACCCTGTCTACCTCCCCAACCCTGTCGTCTTCCTCCCCAACCCTGTCTGCAGGAGAGCAGCAAGCTGGCAAGCATGTACTGACCCCCCATCATCACACTGGGCTCCGCTGACCTCCCAGCCCATCAGCAGTCAGCCCACAGGACCCGGGCCTAGCCATGCTGGTGGCCTCCCAGCCTCCCAGTGATCACCGTCAGGTTCTCTCCTTCCTGATGCATGTGCTGTTCCCTCTCTTACTTCTGGGCTGGCCTTGAGACTGTTGAGACCAATAGCAAAGGTCGGCAAACTGTGGCCTGTAGGTTCACACTGCAGGCTCCTTTAAATAAAATTTCAATGGAATACAGCCAGCTCCTTCCTGAGTGTAGTGTCTACGCTACTTCCCTGCTACAAGGCCGAGCTGAGCAGTTGTGACAGAGGTGGCCCTCAAAGCTAAAATACTAGCAGTCCATTTTAGAAAAAGTTTGCCACATGCTATTAATAGAACCAGGTGTGGCTCAGTTGGTTGGATCTTCATCCCGTGAACCAAAAAGTTGCTGGTTCGACTTCCGGTCAGGACACGTACCCAGGTTGAGGGTTTGATACCTGGTGGGGACATGTTTCTCTCATACATCTCTCTCTCTCTCTCTCTCTCTCTCTCTCTCTCTCTCTCTCTCTCTCTCTCTCTCTCTCATCTCTGTCTCTCTCTATCTCCCCACTCCCCCTCTCTCTAAAATCAGTAAAACATGTCCTCAGGTGAGGATTAGAGAAGAACACAATGGAAGTGACATTTGGGGGCCTCCAGGCCAAAGACAGAAAGTCAGCTTCTGTGGAGCAGGTCGGCTGCCTTGCCAGAGGGGCCCAGCAGAGGGCGGCCTCGTGGGCGCTTCTGCCCCAGCCAAGTGTAGCGATGAGTTGAGCTCTGAGACCGACCCAGGAGGCCAGCAGTAGAAGCGCCCAGCTGAGCCGCCCGCTCATGAAAGTGTGAAATACCATGGAGAGCTGGCCCTGCGGTCACCTCTGGGTTTGGGTGGTTTGTGTGCAGTGGCAGGAAGCCCGAGCAGCACCCTTCCCCAATCTCAGCGCCTCCGCAGAGCTCAACCAGGCCGCAGCTCAGGCCCCTGAGTGACGCTGTGAGGTGCTGGGAAGCAGACACCCTGAGGCAGTCAGGGAGCAGAGGCAGCAGAAGAGCTGAGGAGACCATGGAGAAAAGGAGGGAGGAAAAGCAGAGGAGGAATGTTTTAGGGGAATGAGCGAGGGGCCCTGGGGGTGAGTGGAGCAAGGGAAGGCCATGGAGCAGGGAAGGCGTGGGCAGGCAGGGGAAATCCCTAGCGTGGCTTTTAGAAAAGCGCAGAGGCCCATGCTTCAGTACCGGTGAGGTATTTTAAATGCGTAAAACTATACAGCCCACGTGACAGGCACTTGGCAAACTTTAGTACAAGAGGAACACCGTGCCTTTGTAGCAACCTTCCTTTGTTTTTCAATTATTTTTTGTGTGATATTGGGCAGTTTAATGTAATGTTGTGAGAACTTCAAACCAAAGGAACTCAATAACATTCCAAGAATCACACAGCAAGTCACTCACCAAGCCTTCCCGGCCTCCTGCTGGTGCCCCGTCCCGGCACGCTCGCAGCCCCTCACGTGGGAGATCTTCCGTGAGGGAGCAGCCAGCCCCACAAGAGGGCTGCAGCCCCTGCCCGTCTCAGGCGTTCTGGCCCCTCCGCACAGTGACCTCCAGGCCATCACTTCCTAGCGGGACTTTAAGTCCATCTTTATTCCAGCTTGTAACCACTTTTTTGTGTGGTTACAAGACATCCAGTCCACAGCAGTTGTTTATTGATTTCCTGCTCGCAATATGGTAGAATAATTTCCCAAAAATTTAAGTCAGTAAGCATAACAGAATGCCTACGTGTGCAAGGCACTGCTCTACCACAAGCAGAAAACCCATGATGGGCAGGACACACTCCCTGTCCTCCGTAAGCACACTTTAGTTTAATTATCCATTTTCCTACGTCTTTCTTTGAAGCGTGTGGGAAACCACATATCCAAGACCACAAAATGCTATTTCTCTTTCCATGATGGGAGAAAGCTGTTAGGACATGGTTTGCTTTCTTTTGTTTTGAGCCATTAAAAGATGACCACATCAGAATGATATTGGGTAAAGGACCATAGAAAACCTATGACCAACCATGATTGGATCCATGGTCTCATCTAGGACAAATACCCAACATGCCAAGTGTTATGAGGCACCATCTTGTTGGCCCAGCACTCACCCACCAGTATTTTTCTTTTGATTTTTTTTCTATCAAGAATGGCCTTCCCCTATTCCAAACATGTGTCCCCCTCTTAGGTGATCTGCTCTCCAGGTCTCACTTGGTTGACCCAGAAATGGACAGCTAATCTAAGTCTCTTTCCTGGGACACTGGACCTGTGTCAGGGGCAGCATCACTAACTGTGGCCGAAAGAACTGTTGGTCCCAGTGTCACGTGGAGAAAGCAGTCCACAGGAGGAAGGAGAATGTTGTAGAGGAAAAGCGGAGATGAGAGAAGAGCACCCTCAAGATGTGTCAGGTGGACTCTCCTGAGTCCAAGACCTTCCTGAGCCTGTGAGGGGGCCACACATTTCCAATAAATCCATGTACTTGCTTTAACTCATCCAATAGGACTGTCATTTAAGACCAAAAGTAGCTGAATACACCACCACTTCCACAGAGACAAGCTACTCTTGATTTAATACTCAGCCTGAAAAGCATGAAAAAAAAAAAAATAGAGGCCCCCCACAGAGCATTCTCTGTTTAGGGCATATTTTTGCACTTGGCCCCAAACCGATTTGCACTTCCTGTCTTATACCCACAGAAGCTGGCATCTGAGAGGCTTCAGATACTCTGTGTAGCCTACAGCAAGCAATGCTGGAATCTGACAGGAAAAATAAGAGAATCCATTTCCATTAATAAGAAGCAACAAGAATCTTCATTGGAAGGCTGGGGCCTTCATATAATTTTACCATTAATGCACTTTGTACCCATCAGGGGGTGTCTTTCCAGCAACTTCCTTCCACTCCTCACACACACCCAGACCTGGTTGTCAAGTTCAAGATTGAATGTGAATGTAATAAGCAGTTCCATCTACTCTGAGTTCTCACGTGTAAGCACCTCATGTTGATTATACAGAGCACTTGGTTTCTTTTATTAGTTGCTTTTTATATGAATCAGGTCATATTTTGCACAGCATGAAAAAGGGCCTTAAGAATTCAGATACTCTGCAAGAATCTTTTTCTTCTTCTTCTTCTTTTTTTAATCCAGAGGATAAATGCTTTCTCACAACCCCAACCAGCTCAATGAGTATTCCTTACCTTGGTATTGAATAAGACTTAAAATAAATATCTTTGATGAATTTTAGAGTAAGTACATTGGCCAAATTTTGCTGTTTAAAAATAATCTGTTTTAGTGCCATGGAAGTCTAATATCTAAATCAACAAAATATTTAGTTTTTAAAATTAATTGAAACATTTTGATGGAAATGATTACAATTACCGGTAAATACCACTGGCTATAGATCTGAGTGAAACTAATCAATTTTACAATGCTTAGATACAGATATTTTTTTCATGGATCAGCTTTTATTTTTTTCATTAAAATTCCTGAAAATGGGGAAAATGGGAAAAGCCCACTAAAGAAGTAATCATTTAGACTCTGCTGCTTCACATCCGATTATTACTGCCAACAGAAGAGGCCTTCCCATTTCCCCAAATGCACAGGCATTCAAGTAGTTGGGCATTATTTAAACACCAATTACTAAAGTTATCCAGGCTCTGCTTTATAGATAAAGCTCACACCCATAGGTCCTGCCCATGGAAGTGGGAATTTGAAGCTTGTTAAATGATATAGTCAAACCCATATCAAACAAATGGCCAAACCTACAGAATGATAAAATAGCTACTTCCAGGACTACTATTTTGAGCTTTCAAATGTACTGTTAAGATTACCACACTCATTTGTAGAAGCTGCTTGTCTTTTGTTAAATAGAGGTTTTCACTGTTCTTTGAATTTGGTGTCAGGACGAGAGAGGCACAGATGAAGCAGAGAACAGAGAGCTCTGGTGAAGAGCAGTCTCCAAGATGGATCTTAACACCTCTCCTCCTGGCGCCTGAAACTCCCACTGGGTGTCCTTTCTCCTGTTTCTTGTTCATTGGCCCTCCCTGTCCTAAGTAACTATTGTAGGATGCTGGAGGCCAAGTACTAAGCCACTCTGGGTCATTACCCTTTATGATCAGTCTGGTTTTATAGGGTGAAATTACAGCTTGGAATAGCTGGCACGGAGAACAGTTCACTCTGCTGGAGAGGAGGCGGGAAAGGTTGGGTGGAAAGGACATTGGCCAAGCCTCGGTGGAAGTTGTGTTGGGAGGGCTGACCTCCAGGATGGAATGGGGAGCTGATTCTGGTATTCGGGGGTCAGCAAACAGTAACGTATTGGGAGAGGAGAGCTTTAATGGGTGGATGGAAGGACACCACATAGTCTCCCCCTCTCCGTGACAGCTCTGGTGAGATGGAGCTGGGACAACAGGACCTGTGATGAAGATCAGTGGATAAGTAAATACAGCCAACCCCAGACCTTGCCAACCTTAAACCAGAGAATGCACAATAAGGCAAGGAAGTATTGGGAGCCAAATGACAAAACCAAAAACAGCCACCAAACAAGCAAAAGCCAACCAAAGCAGAAACTCAAGAAGAGGAAACTGTGAGAGCAGAGCAAGTGGTAAATAAGCACTGGGTGGAGGGTGTATGTCATCGCGGCCGCAGTAATGAGCAAACCAAAACAGTGTCGCAGACACTTTCCCTGTCACCGTTGTAGGCAAAAGCCCAAATGTGGTGAGGATGGAGTGGCAGGCTTTAGACAAATATTTATTATTATAGGGATTTACTTTAGAAACTGGACTACTCTGCCACACAGTTAAAATCCCATTATCGATAAGTGTGTATACACATACACACACCCCACAACAACAATAACAGACACCTTAATGAAATCACTCTGTATGGGATGGAAATTAAATTTATAGCATAGTGGTAGGAAGTGGATTCTGTTACATAGACAAGCTTGTCCCATAAATGTTTAAAGTAGTTTAAAGCACTTAAAATGCTCAAAGCAATTATCTTGCACATTTATGTGTTTACACATCACAATTAATCGCAAGTGTTTAATGTCCATGGGCCAGTCACAGTGCTTTGCACAGGGTTCCCCTTCAAATGTTTCTCTGTCCATGAAGACTGCTCCAGAGATCCCTCAAGACATGCCCTTTACATTAGAAAATGCTATAGGCTCCTCCATTTCCAAGCATGATGAAGTAGCTTGTGCTAGACTTACTCTTTGGCTGTAAATACTGGAAAACTAGCCACAGTGCGGGAGACAGTTGTTTCCGGACATTTGACTGTAGCCAGCATTTCACTGTGATCCCCAACAGAAAGGAAGTTTATGAGGGAACCTACAATCACCCTGGTCTTCCACTTGAGGGCGTTTTTCAAACTGTAGAACAAGAAGGAAGGGACTAAGCTTTGTTACGATGACATGATTAGAATTTCCAGAGAAGAGTCCTGGATAGGAGGGAGCTACAGAATGAAAAAGCTCAAAAACTCTGTTTAAGGCTCCCCTAGAATCTTTTGCTGAATACCAAGTATGCACATGGAAGGTGAACCCCCAGGGGTCTATGTGGGGAGCTGGTAGCAGGGAGCTATAAGCCGAAAACACTAAAATTTTCACAGGGCTTAATGACATTTGTGCTCTGATCAACCAAAATGGAGAGAAATCAATAAGTGCTCGAGGCCACCACACAGTAGGACTAAACTAAGCCCTAGTTTAAAGCTCACTCTGGACTCATAGTAACAATGCTAAAAACAGCCAACCCCAGACCTTGTCAACCTTAAACTAAAGAGTGTATTTTGATGATTCTTGTATTAAAATTATTTGCAGAATGTGGGCCTGGACTTGGTGTCTGCAGGTCTGAGTGAGCCCTGGGTTTCCTGTGGCCGGTGTGGCCGTAAGGACGGCGCAGAGTCTTTCCCAGCTGGGAAGTGGGAATGCCGTGATGCTCTCCTTTCTCACTCTCTGGGCTGTGGAGAGGAAGTGAGTTACTGAAAACTTAATTTTCACTCATTTCAGGGCTTCCTACTCCTTGTGTGTGTGCCTGAGAGAGGCGGGAGGAGGAGGAGAGAGAGCAGCAGAGAGAGGAGGGGAAGGGGAAGAAGAAGGACAGAGAAAGAGGGAGAGGGAGAGGTGGGAAAGGGGGAGAAAGGAGGGGGAGAGAGCGAGTTTCCCATGGCTTCTGTAACAAGTTTCCACAAACTCAGAGGCTTAATTCAACACACATTTCTTCTCCACAGCTCAGCTCGGCAGCCAGGAGTGGGGAATCAGTTTCATGATCAAAATGGAAGTGTCCGCAGGCCATGCTCTGGAGGCCTAGAGAGAAGCCACCCCTCCCGCTCACGGCTTCCAGGGCTCATGGCTTCCAGGGCCGCATTTCTTGAATCCCTTGGCCTGTGGCCGTTCTCCTTCTAATCCGGCAGCATCTTATTTCTGTTGCCTATGGTATCTCCTCCTCCTCTGAATGTAACCTCTCTCTGCCTCCCTCCAGTGAGGACCTGGCATTGGGCCCTTGCACTGGGCCCACGCCCATAACCAGGATAACTTCCTGGTTCAAATCCCTACTTCATCACATCTACAGTCTCTTGTACAAATAAGAGACCATTCACAGGAGCCAGGGATCAGGACACGGACACCTTGGGGACCATTATTCTCAGACCGTGCGTGAGCGTGTGTGTGTGTGTGTGTGTGTGTGTGTGTGTGTGTGAGTGTGTGTGTGTGTGTGTGTGTGTGTGTGTGTGTGTGAGGGTGTGTGTACTCACCAGGAGGCTGGAAGCCGGAGGAGCTGTGCCTCCATGGGGAGGGGCAGCCTGTGTTTCCAAGCACATCCAGCCTGACGCTGCTCACACGCCCCCCTGTGGAAGACGGGATGGAGGGTGGCTAGCCATTCAAGTCTGAGCCTTAGGCCAGTGTTCTCAAAGTGTGGTCCCTGCCAGCAGCAGCAACAGCCTGTGGGAATTTGTCAGAAATGCAGAAAAGTTCACGGCATCCCAGACCTGCCGAGTCAGAGGTCCGAGGTGGTTATGAGCCCTCCCAGGGGTTCTGGCGCTCGCTCTTGTCAGCTCCAGTTTGAGCCCGATCCTCAGGGGGACAGTAAGAAGGCCTGGGCTGGACCAGGGCCGGGTTCTCAGCGTCACTGCACATTACAATCACTCGGGAGCTTTTAAAAAAGTAACGTGGGAATCAGCACACCTGGGGAATGCGGTGCAGGCAGGGCTGTCCTTTTAAGTTCCCAGGCGATGTGCAGTCACATTTTGGAGCTTTTCAGAGTGCATGACCCCAGCCCACAGCTTGGCCTTAGGAGGATCGGAGTCCCTAGATCAGTGGTTCTCAAACCTGAGTGAGTGCGGGAGCCTCCTGGAGGCTTGTTGGGCCAGATCCCTGGGCCCCAGCTGCCCCACAGCAGGCGGGGGGCGAGGCCCGAGAACGTGTGTCTCCAACCCCTTCCCAGGTGATGCCCACGCTGCTGCGCAGGGACCCACGGGAATCACTGCACTGAGAGGGGTTTGATGCCAATACCCCCCCCCCCCCAATACCTTCCAACACAAGTTAGATCACACAGCCTGAAAGCACCAGAAACACCCTCCCCCATTTTATTACGTTAGGTAAATGCCAACGGATTACCGTGACTATGGTATCTGTCACTTATAGAAGATGTAAAAAATGAAGTCCTAGGGAAAGTGAGGGAGAAGGATGTGACAGCCCAAGAGATAAGGACTCTGGAGACAGACCAGGCCAGGGGGGAAAAGTTAAAAAAAAATAGTCATAACTCAGTGCCGGGAATTCCTTTGTAGTAAGATATGCAGACCTCCCTCCAGATCTGGCTAGGAGATTGGCATCATCAAAACAGCAGCATCCTGCACTCCTGTTTGGAGTCAGAACAGACATTCTGCTTGAGGCAAAACAGGCCAGGTTGTGTAAACTACCTGAGAAATAGCTCAGGCGGCCAGGTCTTTGTCCTGAGGGCCCAATCTGGGAGTGACAGACCAACGGTGGGAGGGGTGCGGAAAAGAGGTATAAGAGGAGGGACTGCCCCTCCATCGGGGCTCTCACCTGGGTGTTTGCCGGCTGCTGCGTCAGCCAAGGTTTGAGCCCGGATTCGAATCTGTAATAAATTCTAGCATGCTTAATCAAATTGGCTCCGGTGGTTCATCTCTTGGGGACTCGCTTCGTAACAAAGGACACCGAAAACAGACAAGATAGGGCAAGAAGACAAAAATGACATTAGTTTGCTTTATGAATTGGCCGACGCATGACCATGGTGTGTGTGTGCATGTGCCCATGGGTGTGAACATGTATATATGTGTGTATGTGTGTGTGTATGTGTATATGTGTGTGCGTGCATATGTGTGTGTGTGATAAGGAATATCACTGACTCAGAGTGATGCTCTTAACTTAGTGAAAATCCTCAATGGTCAGGGACAGCTCCCAACCTCTGATCATGAAGAGACGATTTTCAGTTTGGGTCAGCAGTTGGAAACAATATGTGCCCAGACATTACCTGGGGGTCCAGTTTGCCCTTGACCTCCCATCCATGTCTGTCAGGCTGGACCCTCAGTTCCAGGCCTGGGGACCCAGTGCCTCGGAAGGCTCCTGCTAATCTCCAGGGGACTGAAGTCATTCTCCACCCTCAAAAATGTCTTCAAAGCCTCGACTTCCTTCATTCCTTTGTCTTTACCCAACTCCACCAGTTTCCTCCTGAAGTTTAAAAACACTCCCACCAGCGTTTCCCAGCTCAGGAGGCCTGCGGAACCGGAGGTGAAGGGCGCCGCCTCCTGCTCCATCGCATCCTCCTCCCAGCCCCTCCCCGCTGCTGTGAGCCTCTCCCAGGGCAGCACACCGGTGACCGGTGACCGGTGACCGGCCTCCCGCTGGCACTGGCTGCTTTGGGGAAGGAGGCTCAGGCTCCATTCCTGAAGCACTGCTCAGACACGTGGGTACCCTTCTGATAGAGTTCAGAGGGATTCTGGTGAATAAGTTTTCTTTACCCAAGTATAAAGTTAGCTCCATTCGTCCTTTCCGTTTTAAGTAAAGTTTTTACTTTAGAATTAGATTTAGATTAAGGTGCAAAGCTAATGCAGAATCGCTGTGTCCCTCACACCTGTCCCCTGTTGCTAACCCCTTATGGTGCTGTGGAGCACCAACAGTGATAGGTCAGTACTGTTACCTAAGTCCGCACTTTAATCAGATTGCCTTCGTTTCCCCCAATGTTCTTTCTCTGTCCCAAGATCCCATCCAGGACTCCATGTCACTCCGCTATGAGGTTTCTGTAGGCACCTCTAGAATGTTATAGTTTCTCAGACGATCTTTGTTATTAATGAGCTGTCTCATTGTGGTACAGTGAAGATATCTGAAGACTGAAAAAAGATGCAGGCAACCCCATAGGTTACCACAGTTTATTGTGGGGTAACTTACTTACAGAGAACGGAAGAGGATCCCATAGCTAATCTCCCCTGGTTGACAGCTATTATAGTTTATTTTTATACTCCAGCTAAAGTACTGATTGACAAGGCAAAGGGACAAAATACAGCATGAGCCAGGGGCCATACCTCTTGATCGTCTTATGATGGAGAATTGCTTACAATTGATGCCATCACCTAGTTTGGTATTTACCTTGGTTGCTGTGCTATTCTGGCCACTTCTGAAGGCATATATGTTTACATTGTGTAAGTTTATAGGGCAAAGCGATCATTAATTATGAGGCTTTGGTGTTGGCAGAGACTAGTTAGGTCAGAGTCCATAGCATGAAATCTTGAATAGAAAAACAAAAAAATGGTGGTGGAGGTACAAAGATGGAGTCAGTCTTATTTACATTAACATCTTGTCAATAGATGGTCATTGGTGCCAATGCAATAACAACTTCGGGTACAGTGCGGCTTGGCTGTGAAAATAGCATGTGAAACAGCCCTGGGGGTCAGGTGTCTTGGGCCAGGTCCCTCTCCTGACCTGCTCTGAAAGGCAGTCTTCAGTCTCTGCTGGAAAGGGAAAATATGCTTCCAGAGCCAGAGAGGAGGTGATTTATACAGGCAGAGGTCCCTGTCTCTGGTCCCCGATTGGTCTGTCTTCATGCAAATGAGGACTCCAATTCCTCATAGTTTGATTGGTCCAAAAGGCACTGTCCTCATTGGACAGAATAGAGCCGCTTTGGGTGGTTGAAGCTGCACAGCTCTGATTGGATGGGGAAAGCCTCAGTTCTATTGGTTGGAATAAGATTCCAGGAAATGTTTGTAAGCACTGGCTCAGATGGCAGAACACAGTGCAGGCAGGCGATTCAGTGCAGAGAAAGGTTCAGTGCCGGTGGTTCTCCCTGAAGTACAGTTTGTGGAGAAATAGCTACTACTCTCTGGTTTTCTTTGCCGTGTGTGTGGTGTGTGTGTATGTGGTGTGTGTGTGTGTGTGTGTGTGTGTGTGTGTGTGTGTATGTGGTGTGTGTGTGTGTGTGTGTGTGTGTATGTGGTGTGTGTGTGTGTGGTGTGTGTGTGTGTGTGTGTGTATGTGGTGTGTGTGTGTGTGTGTGTGTGTATGTGGTGTGTGTGTGTGGTGTGTGTGTGTGTGTGTGTGTGTGTGGTGTGTGTATGTGGTGTGTGTGTGTGTGTGTGTGTGGTGTGTGTGTGTGTGTGTGTGTGTGTGTGTGTGTGTGTGTGGTGTGTGTGTGTGTGTGTGTGTGGTGTGTGTGTGGTGTGTGTGTGTGTGTGTGTGTGTGTGTGTGTGTGGTGTGTGTGTGTGTGTGTGTGTGTGTGTGTGGTGTGAGTGTCTGTGTGTGTGTGTGTGTGTGTTTTATCCTCACCTGAGAATATGTGTTTTATTCATTTTTTTTTTTTTTTGAGAGAAAGGAAGATAGAGAAACATTGCTGTGGAAGAGAAACATCAATTAGCCGCCTCCTCCTGTATGTGCCCTCACTGGGGATGAACCTGAAACCTAGGTGTGTGCTCTGACCAGAAATCAAACCCACAATCTTTTGGTGTGTGGGAGGGTGCTGCAACAACTGAGCTACCCAGTCAGGGCTGCTGGATTCTGTGTTTTTGTCTGTTTTGTTTTAATTTGAGCCCCGGTAGCCACCAGGAGTCCTTCTTAGTGTCTTCTTCCTTGGGATTCACAATCTGTACATGAGCTTTTCAGTTTTTTTGAGAACTGAGCAGGCACTTTATAGAAGGTCTCTTGATTTTGGTTTGGCTGGTGCTTTTCTCATGAGAGTGGGATTTGGGATTGGGGAAGAAAGATCACCGGTGAAGTGTCCCTCTTGTCACATCAGGTCGAGGGAACCTGATCATCATGATTTATCACTGATGGTGCTGACCATGATCCTCTGGCTGAGGCGGTCTGTCAGACCTCTGCACTGTGAAGTTCCTCTCCCCACCCCCACATGCCTTTTCCATCTGTGCTCTTCGAAATGAAGTCACTAAACATCTGCCCCGCCCCCATGCCTCAAGGTGGGAGCTATGTGCCACCTCCTTGAGAGGAGTAGAATCTACATAATTATTTGGAATTCTGCATGGATTTGTCTAACCCTCTCCCATTTATTTCTTCAATCATTGTTAAGTTCAGGCACGTGGGTATCACTTTACAGCTTGGGTTATAATCCAACAGTACATAACTTTGTTGCCCAGATTGTTCTAGCTTTGACCATTGGCAGTTCTTTCCAATGTTCCTGTGTCTTTTTGCCATAACCCCATCATGTTTTGTAAACTCTTCTCTATTTTCTGTCCCAACTCATTTCCAGGCACATTCCCTTTCTCATCTTAGACTCAGCCATTTCTCCAAGGAGCCTTTGTTCCTTTTATTGAAGAATAGCATTAGAAACCAAGATCTGAGCAATACTTGTGCTCACTGCAACTGGAGTATCATTGGTTTTAGACTCTCTCAGACAGAGCTTGGGAACATGAGTGTGCACATATCCATACCTATTTCTATACTAGAGCCCAATGCATGAAGATTTGTGCAAGAATGGGTCTTCCTTCCACTGGCTGCTAGCACTGCCTTCATTCAGGTTGGAGCTGCCTTTCCACCTTCCCATGATGCCCAGAGGCCCGAAGCAGCTGAGGTGGTGCAGAACGTCTGCGTTGTTGCCATGGCGACAATGCAGGTGTCCTGCTCCTGGCAACTCAGCACCTGTGGATGCAAATTAACCCAACAAAGATGGTGGGTTAATTTGCATACTCACCCCTGATTGCCTGGTGGGTGTTGCAAAGGTACAGTCAATTTGCATTTTTCTCTTTTATTAGGGCAGATTTATCATCTGTGTCTATATGAAGTGAAACACGAGCATATACTGATATCTCATACCGACTCACCTCCTAATTCATTGTAGGCTTCCCCTTGCTTCTTTGTAAAATCCCAGCCAGCACTGAGGAGCTGGCACCCACCACCCACCATCTTTTACTAATCCTGTTAATCCAAGTATACCCACACTTGTTCATCCCTCCACCTGTAAGAAACAACTTTACAGCTAAAGTTCAAGCACATGTGTGCAGTGTCTTGTCTTCAGTCTTACAGAAACCACTCATCCCAGTTCCTCAGGGAGCACCTTTCCTCCCACCTCCCTCAGTGGCATGCATCGGTACACAGCTACACTCTTTTGCCAGTCTACATCCCATCCTGTAACCCCCTGACCTCCTAATTGATTTTTAATGGGCCCACATTAAGGTTTATTCTTTGTGCTATAAGAGTCCATGGGCTTTTGCAAACACAATGTGATGTCCCCACCACTATAGTGTCCTACAAAACTGTCTCAGTCCTAAAAATCTTCTATGTGCTCCTTCTAATTCAAACCCCCTCCTCTCCAAGTCCCTGGCAACAACTGATCTGTTTCCCATCTTAATAGTTTTCCTTTATCAGAACTTCATATCAATGCAATCCTAGAGTGTACACAGCCTTTCTGAGTGGCATTGCTCACTCAGCACAACACACTCATATGTAGGACAATGCAACGTCCATTCATGTTAGTGAGTGGATTGGTAGTTTATTTCTTGGTAATCTCTGAATTGCATTCCATTGTCTGGAGGGACTACAGTTTCTTTATCCACCCACCTACCGAAGGACATCTTTCTTGGGGTTCACAATCTGTACGTGAGCTTGCACCCAGGTTTTGATGATTATGAGTAGAGCTGCTCTAAACATGTATGTGCAGGTTTCTGAGTGCATTTTCAAATCAGGAGGTAAATGCCCAAGACAGTAATTTCTGGATCGTATGGCAAGAGCACGTTTAGCCTCATAGAAGGTGTCAGATTATCTCCTGAAGTGGCTGCGCCATCTGTGTTCCCACCTGCTGCTCCACCTCCTTGCCAGAAATCGCTATTGTCACTTTTTTGGATCGTAGCTATCTGAGAGTGGGTCCGGGTATCTTGCTGCACATTCCATTTGTTTCAGACCAGAGTGCAGTGTGGCCCCTTTGGAGCAATAGCGATTGTTCACTGGCTCTGGGTTTTACATGGCTGTTTAACGACCCCAGCCAGGCACGGTTCCTCAGCTGTCCCTGAGCCTGTGGGGTCATTAGATGTGGACAGAAGCTTGGGGTCTGAAGAGAGATTAGGGGAAATAAAGTGAAGCAAGAAGACAAGAGAATCCAGAAAGTTGAAGATAATGTAAGAAACCTCTGGGACAACTTCAAGTGAACCAACATCAGAATTATGGGGGTCCCAGAAGAAGAGAGAGAGAGCAAGATACCGAAAACATATTGGAGGAAATAGTGACAGAAAACTTCCCCCACTTGGTGAAAGAATTAGACTTACAAGTACAGGAAGCACAAAGAACCACAAACAAAAGGAATCCAAAGAGGACCACACCAAGACACATCATAATTAAAATTCCAAGAGCAAAAGACAAAGAGAGAATATTAAAAGCAGCAAGAGAGAAGCAGGTAGTTACCTATAAAGGAGCACCCATAAGATTGTCAGCTGATTTCTCAACAGAAACCATGCAGGCTAGACGGGAATGGCAAGAAATATTCAAGGTGATGAATAGCAAGAACCTACAGCCAAAGATAATCTATCCAGCAAAGCTATCACTCAGAATCGAAGGCCAGGTAAAGAGATTCACAAATAAAAAAAAGATAAAGGAGTTCATCACCACCAAACCACAATTATATGAATTGCTGAAAGGGGTTCTTTGGGAAGAGAAAGAAGATAACGATAAAAATTATGAACAACAAATGCGTAACTATCAAGAAGTGAATCTAAAAACCAAGGGAATTAAAAAATCTGATGAACAATATTAACTGGTGAATATAATAGAATCAGAGGTATGGAAGGGGAATGGATTGACAATTCTTGGGGAAAAGGGGAGTGGGGGGTGTGGGAAGAGACTGAACATAAACTTTGCACCTATGGATGAAGACAATGGGGGGTGGGGAAAGGGCAGAGGGTGGGGTGGGAAACTGGTGGAGGGAAGCAATGGAGGGGAAAAATGAGGAACATTTGTAATAATTTGAACAATAAAGATTTATTTTTTTAAAAAGGTTTAAAGGCAGAAATTACAAAGGCAATGCAAAATAAGCAACATATCTTTGGTCTTTGTAAAGCTCTAATATGATGATACATGTGATTAGTAAATTCATAGTTTTATAAAATTAATGAGATATCTAAATGCTGAAATCTAAGCTTTAAATTTTTCATCTCGTTTACATGCATTTGTGTATGTTTAAACATACATATAAAGTTATAGTAGAATTATGAGACTGAGGACCTTATAAGTAATAAACAGAAAAAACTAACAATTCAAAAAATCAGGAAATAAACATTATTTTAATATACATTTAATTACATTTTAGAGAGAAAGACAGAGGGAGAAAGACATAGAATTATCAATGATAAGAGAGAAACATTGATAAGCTGACCTTTGAATTCCCCACATTGGGGATGGAGTATGCAACCCTGGAAGGTGCCAGCACTGTGAGTCAAATCATGACAACTTGCTTCTTACGTGGATGTTCAACTCAGAGCAATGGGGATCAGACAGGAAATACACGTGATGACAAATAAAACTACAGATGTACTCTAGCTTATTGAACTATTACTTTACTGTTAGACATGTGGGTAGGAGACATGTATGATCACACAGTATTTCCCAATCCATAGTCACGTCCTTCAAATCCTGGGCGGCGGTGAGCGCTGGGTCTGGGCGTCTTGTCCAACCTTCGAGATGACCAGCTGCATGCAGGCGATGGCGTCCTCGATGGAGTTGTGGCCGTGAACCCCGTCCTGGATGACACGTCCGAGGTGCTGAGCCGCGAGGCTGCGCAGGGAGCGCCTGTAGGGGAGGCCCAGGTGGTGCGGGAAGAGCACAGAGGTGTCCAGCACGGTGCGGTGGGTGAGCTT
Source organism: Pipistrellus hanaki (assembly GCF_964339955.1). Classification (NCBI taxonomy): domain Eukaryota; kingdom Metazoa; phylum Chordata; class Mammalia; order Chiroptera; family Vespertilionidae; genus Pipistrellus; species Pipistrellus hanaki. The sequence goes on from NC_140514.1 coordinate 55,725,878, forward strand.
CAAGGCCAGCAGGTCGCTGTGCAGGCTGTGTCCGATGAGGATGGTGTCGGCGTTGAAGAGGGCGAGCAAGACGGCCTGGACGTCCTGCAGGGAGACGCTGGTGCGGGCCAGGTGAGCCGCGGTCACTCCGGAGAACCTGGTGTTGTGGTCGACGATGGGGCGCTGGGGCCGGACGAAGGAGTCGAACACCACCCTGCCGGCGCTGTCCACCACGGAGACGCGGGTCAGCTCCAGGCCGGCGGTGGTGTAGGACATCTCGCAGTCCAGGGCGAAGATGCCGGGGTGAGCTCCTGGGGGCAGGTCTTTGGCAAAGGTGTGCATGAAGCCCTGCAGGTCCTCGTGGCGGCCGTCCCGCACATGCTGCTGGGCCAGCTGGCAGCCAGGGGAGCCGATGGCGGCCGAGCAGCAGGTGTACTGGATCTGCCAGCCCTCGGGCGCTGGAGTGGGGCGCAGCCGCCCCCAGTGGTAGTGACATGCCTCCTGCTGCACACAGCAGCCCGAGGGCGCCACGAGGTACTGGGTGCCACAGCGGCAGCAGAGCCTGCAGGAGGGGTCTGGGGGCGGCTTGTCCTGGTTGGTGAACAGGACAGCGCCCCCGGGCCTCTCGGGGTGAGGGAAGGGGAAGCCCAGCTCCTTGAGCTGGGCCTGGGTGAGCAGGAGCTCCTTGAGGCGAAGGTACAGGGCTGCTCCTTTCACAGGATCCTCCCCAAGGGGGCTGTCCGGGTGCTGGAGGGAGAAACAGATCTGGGTGGCCAACATGCCCCCCAGATCCACGTCCTGGGGCACCGCGCTGAGGGTTTTGCAGGGACCGGGCCCGGGGCGGGGGGCCAGGCGGCACAGCCTGTGCAAGGTGCTGTGGGCCAGCTTGTGGTACTTGGTCTTGCTGGGGCTCTGGTGGTAGGCAGCCTTCTCCTCCTGGAGCGCCTTCTCGATGGCTTCCTGGGTGGAGGAGCAGAACTTGAGACACTGGTCCAGGAACAGGCTGAGGGTGCGCTGACGGGTGACAGCGGGGACTTTGTCTCCTGCTTCTTCTGGTGGCACCGGCTGCTGAGAACTCTGCACGGGTGGGCGGCGGGCTATGCGCTTGGGGGGCATGGTGCCGGGGGCCATGTCTGAGGGGGCACGTGTCTCAGGGAGCTGGCTGCCCATCCCCTGGGCCTTGGCAGGAGGGCTGCTGCTGCTGGCTGGGAGGGGCTTCTTGGCGCCTGCAGCCAGGCAGGGCTTTGGGACCAGGGCCACCCTCCTCTTGTCCCTGCCAGCAGCTGAGATGTGGATGCAGGGGTGCTTTGGGGTGGGATGCTGGGCAGCCTGGGCCAGGCTGGTTGAGCATCTGGCAACCTGCTCTGCCTGACGCCCCAGGTCACACAGCTCCTGGATAGTGGGCAGTTGGGTGCGGGGGGCGAGGCCTCTCCTCACCGACTCTGGCTGGATAATGAGAAATTTGGGGGCCCAGCAGTGTTTGGGGGGATCCAGGAGCAGGCCACCAGGGCCAGTAGGATGATGCAGGGGCAGCAGGATTGGGGCTGGGCAGGAAGCACGCGTATGGGTCCGCAGAGCTTGCAGATGTCCGGGAGGAAACCAGCTGGGTGCGGTGGCCTTCAGCAGGGCTGGAGCTGGTGCTGCTCTTCGACTTCTTCTGGGCGAAGGCATGGTCCTGCTCTCCTGGGCTCTGCAGTCTAATGGCTTAGGCTGGGTGTCCTCTGCCCTTATATAGGCAGAAAGCCCCGCCTCCCAGCAGATTAACTCAGTAAGCCAATCACTTCTACTGGACTTCTCCTTCTCCAATCTGCTATTCAGATCTGTACCCTGAACCCACCGTACTTAATCTGATCTTCTCTGGTCTGGCTTCTAGAATGCTTGAGCTCCCTGGGGACTGCATCTACAGAAGGGAGCTCGCAGTCCAGAGGGTGGGCCTTATCCTGTGTGCCCCACACTGGCCCCACAACCAGTCGTGTTTCTGGGCCAAGGGGAGGAAGCCAAGGTTCACAGAGGACAAGACCACACAGCGCACGTTGGGAGCAAGACAGGGACCAGGCACTGTGACCTTGTGGGAGGGCTCACCCACATCTCACTCTCCCTGCACTCCAAGGACCCGCCAACCTCGCCAGCATGGAGCAGAACTCTGATTGAATGTGGGTCTGGGCACTGGTCTGCCAGGACCTGAGGCCTGCTGGACTGGTCTCCTTGCCTTGCTTGGACCATGGGACAGAGTGGTCAGACGCAATGTCTCCTTGTCCTCTGCCTTCTCCTCTCTGGGGGCTGGAACACGTGTTCATCCCTCCATAAGGCTCCGCCCCCCCCTTTTTTCAGCTGGCTTAAGGTAGCCTCTGTACCCATGAAACACCCTAACTCTCCCTCCCTATCCCTGCATTCCCTGGCTGCTACATTCCACTTTCTGTCCCTGTGAATTTGACCACCTCATGAAAGTAGAATTCCACAGAACATACCCTGATGGGCTGACTGATATCAGGAGGCATCATATCCTCATGGGTCACCATCCATGTGGGAGCATGTGTCAGCATGTCCTTCCGTTTGGAAAGCTGAATGCTGTCCCTTGGTCCCAGTCTATAATCCCTTTTGCTTCATATCCTTCCATCTCTCAATGCACCTTCCTCGGTGGCTGCTTCTATTCTGAGATGGTGTGCCCACACATCCCTTCAGGACCCTGCCTGTCATTTTTGTGTGTATCTCCCCAGAAGTGCCATTGCTGCCCCACTTGGTAATTTTTTATTTTTCATTTGCTAATAATCTTCACTAGAGGATATTTTTTCCATTGATTTTTTTAGAGTGTTTGAAGGAAGGGAAGGGGATTCTCTATCATTGATCTGGGTAATTGGGAGAGAAAGAGAGAGAGAGAGAGAGAGAGAGAGAGAGAGAGAGAGAGAGAGAGAGAGAAAGAGAGAGAGAGAGAGTGTCATTGATTGGTTGACTCCCCCACACGCTTGCGTAGGGGCTGGATATCAAACCTTTGACTGAAGTATGTGCCCTTGAGCAGAAATGGAACCCTCGACCCTTTGATCCATGGGCTGATGCTCAGACCACTGAGAAAACTGGACAGGGCTGTTCATTTTATTTATTTTTTATTGTTATGATTTCAATATATATATATTTTAAAATTATATCTCAGAGAGAAAGTATGGATGGAGGGAGTAGCAAGAGGGAGACACACACACACACACACACACACACACACACACACACAGAGAGAGAGAGAGAGAGAGAGAGAGAGAGAGAGAGAGAGAGAGAGAGAGAGAGAGAGGAACATCAATGATGAGGTAGTCATTGATTGGCTGCCTCATGCATGTCCCATATCCCAGATAGAACCTGCAACCCAGGCAGGTTCCGTAAGGAGGTCTCTAAGGTGAAGCCTTGGCCGGACCTGTGCTTTCCTGGTATGTTTAAGCCCCACCTGTAGCCTCCCTAATCCATTCCTAAGGAGCTAATGGGCTGTGGGAGTTGCAGCTAGTGTTGTCAAAACAAGGACATTTGTATAAATGTTAATCTACCCTCGTTGTTTTGTGTGTTTTTTTTTTTTTTAAAATATATATTTTATTGATTTTGTACAGATAGGAAGAGAGAGAGATAGCGAGTTAGAAACATCGATGAGAGAGAGTCATTGATCAGCTGCCTCCTGCACACCCCCTACTTGGGATATGCCCGCAACTAAGGTACATGCCCTTGACCGGAATCGAACCCGGGACCCTTCAGTCCCCAAGCCGACTCTCTATCCATTGAGCCAAACCGATTCTGGCTAATCTACCCTTGTTTTAATCAGATTATAAAATAAAGCATCTGCTTGCAGCCTGTGCCTTTTGTGTCCTCATCCAGGCCCGGAGTTCCACCGGTGCCTAGCTGTATCTCTTGTCAGTCTTTTCTTCAATCCTTCCCCCCCACCTCTCCGCCCCTCCTGGCAGTGCTGGCAGTGCTGGTGTGGCACCTGTGGCATCCAACGTGGGGCCTGAGTTCAGGAGAACTACAATTGCAAGGTGAAAGGGCGCTCCAGTGAAGCACATGCAGAAAGCAAAAGGTAAGGTAAGGAGCGCAGTTTACGTGGTTTAGTAATAGCTAGGTGTAAAAATGGGAAATTCAGGATGGCAGGAAAAGAACTTATCTGTATCTATGCTTAAAGCTGTGCTCCACGCACGGGGCTGTTCTGTTAGACATCATCAGTGGCTTGATTTGTTGGATTTGGTAAATCAAACTTGCTCCTGGTTTCCAGAGGAAGGAAAGGTAAATGCAGAGACATGGGAGAAGGTAGGAAAGCAACTTAGAAATCATTAAGTAGGTGAAGGTCCAGAGGGAATTCCTGCCTCTACTTTCAGTCTGTGGTCCCTGACTACCTGGGACCCACTCCGGAAAGGAATGGGTGACTGTGGTAGGGGAAGTAAGAATGGGAAGCAACCATGGATGCCTCTGCTGCCTCTTCCAGTCCCCAGGGCTACAGCTGCTGTGGGCAGAGCCCTGAGCACAATGTTCTTCCTCCCAAAAGTGAATGAGAATCTGAGGAGGAGGCAGCAAGGGAACAGTGCCTGTGGGAATGGGAAGGTGGGGGTCAGGTGCAAGCACTTGGGGAGTTTACTGTTGCTCCTAAGCCTCTCCTTTCCCCCGAAAACAAGCAGAAACCAATATAGTGCCTCTGTCTTTACTCCAGCGGAGTCTGCATGCAGCCAGGCAGGCTGTGGAAGATGCTTCAGGATTCAGTCTATACCCTGTATTTGAGCAGCCTGATCCTCAGAATGCAGGTCAGATGCTCCATGGTCCTCAGTCTATATCTTTTAAAACGTGGAAGGAGTTGAAGACCTCTTGTTCTGTGTGTGGACCAAGTTCCCCTTGTGGGCTAGGCTTACTAGATACAATATCAGGGGAAGCTATGGCTCCTACCTTGTTTCCCCGAAAATAAGACATCCTCCGAAAATAAGACCTACTCACAGGTTTCCTTCTGAGTGAAAAATAAGGCACCCCCCTGAAAATAAGGCCCCCCTAGGCTAAACATGAGATATTTGGTCCACTGATTCTGAAAGCAATGGAGTCACAAGAAATTCACCAGGAAATTCAGGAATTGGATTGTTATGATGATGTTCCAGAAGACGATGACATGATTGTTATTGAATAAATGAGTAAATTCTTGATATTGTAGGATTCACTTTGTCTGATTTGTGTTGACAACTACCGTTTTACCGTACCATATACAGGTAATAAATTTCCTTTATTTTTATTTAACAATAAATGTGTACCATATTTTTCTTCATGAAAAATAAGACATCCCCTGAAAATAAGACCTAGCGCATCTTGGGGAGCAAAAATTAATATAAGACACTATCTCATTTTTGGGGAAACAGGGTAGTGATTGGAATACTGTCCCAAAGTCTTGTCCCTCACCTGGAGATTACTCATTATGGAAATCTCATTAGGCAGAGCTTAGTGAGGAGCAGGGTAGCAGACACCCAGCTCATGGGGTACCCATTACAATTAATATGCTCATGGGCAACAGAACTCCTGGGGCTTTGCAGGCTCAGTTAGTAAACCCCATACAAGCTTATCAGCAGTAAATATCTGTGCCACCAAAGCCTGGGGGCAGCTGCCAACAAAAGGGGAAACATCTCTAGACTGAAGAAAAATTAGGCAAGGATGTGTGGCTGCTTGTTCCAAGCAGTAGGCACGGTTGTAGCTGACTTTGAGGCTGGAATGATACTTAGGAAACTATTGGCTGTTGAAAATACAAATGGAGTATTTCAGGAGGCCTTACCTACAGGAAGAATGGTACTGTGCCTGATTTCATCCGTGTTTGTGCTGAGATTGGACCAGCCAATGTTCAAGGAGCAGTATTAGCTGCCACATTAAAAGAAATGATCGCTTGTCAGCAGAAAAAGGGAGATGCTTTAACTGTGGTAAGCTAGGGCATTTTGCTAGAGACTGCAATGGTAGAAATGGAAGTCAAAAGGCTACAGGGAGTGGGAACAAGCAGCCTGGGCTGTGTCCAAGATGCAGGAAAGGAAAGCATTGGGTTAATGAGTGCTGCTCCAAGACTGATATTGAAGACAATTTAATGCCCCTAGGCAGGGAAACTTCAAGCGGGGCCAGCCTGTGCCCCACTAAACAGTAGGGACCTTATTTTTGACCCCACTGCAGCCTTTCCAGCGGCTCAGTCCCAAAGCCAACCATTGGAAACCTGAACTGTGCCATTCCTGGAAGTAAAGGATTGGTCCTCAGTCCCACTTTCCTGTATGTACTAACCCAGGAGATGGAGCCTCGGGCCATTGTATGCTCCCCTTCCTGAGGGCATGATAGGATTAATTTAATCAGGAGCAATTTGAAAGTAAAATGATTTCAAATTCTTTCTGGGATGATAGATCAGGACTATAATGGATAAATTAAAGTATTAGCACAAACATTCCTATATAATAAAAGAGAAACAGGCAAATTGATCTTACCTCCTCTATACTCACAAGCCATGCCCACCAGCCAATCAGAAGCAAGTCTGTAAATTATCCCAACAGATATGGCAGAGACTATGGAGCAAGAGTAAGCAGGACTCTTGGGTTGACCCCAGTGATGGAGGAAGACATGCTTCCAGCCTGCCCTGGCCTACCCTGGTCTCTGCTCAAAGCTACAAAGTTTCAATTATGAATCCAAACAAAGATGGCAGCAGCCATGGAGCTGGAACCAGCCAGAGGCTTGGGTTCACCCTGGCGATGGAGGAAGCCAAGCTTCCTGCCTGCCCTGGCCTCCCTTCAAGGCTACAAAGTTTCAATTATAGAATATAAATAAATCCCACATATTAGGGTCTCCATTTGGGTCACCAGGGTGTGTGGCCAGCCTGAAAACCACCACAGGCCACTCACCCAGGCTGTCCCATACCCCAAGAGAACCCCACCCTGATCTGGGTCACCCTTCAAGGCAAACCAGCTTCCCACCACCAGTGCACCAGGTCTCTATCATATCTAATAAAAGAATATTATGCAAATTGACCATCATTCCAACACACAAGATGGCTGCCCCCATGTGGACACAAGATATCTGCCACAAGATGGCAAGCAGGGGAGGGCAGTTAGGGATGACAAAGCCTGCAGAGGAGTGAAGTTGGGGGCAACCCTGCCTATAGGGAAGGACAGTCGAGGGGGGGGGATTCCAGGACAGAGGGCAGGGTAGTTAGAGGTGACCTGGCCTGCAGGGGAGGACTGTTATGAGCAATCAGGATGGCAGGGGAGCAGTTAGGCATCAATCAGGCTAGCAGGGGAGTGGTTAGTGGTTGATCAGGCTGGCAGGCAGAATATGTTAGGGTCAATCAGGAAGGCAGGCAGGCGTGCAATTGGGAACCAGCAGTCCTGGATTGAGCAAGGGATGTCCGACTGCCTGTTTAGGCTCTATCCCAATACTGGGATCAGGCCTAAACGGGCAATTGGACATCCCTTAATCGGTCCCAGATTGGAGATGGTGCAGGCTGGGCTGAGGGACACCCCTACCCCCATGCACATATTTCGTGCACCAGGCCTCTAGTTAATACTGTAATTCAGGTCTTTCCAGAACCAAAAATATCACAAATTCTCCTTCTGTCTTACTATCCAGAAGGGCAGCCCCATGGTGCAGTGGGCTTTGGGTCCAGCAACGCTGTATACTGGGCAAGAACAGTTAAGCAGGGCTGGCCTGAGTTAGCTCTAAGTATTAATGGGAAGCCTTTTAAAGGGATTATGGATACTGCATCTGATGTGTCAATCATCGCTTTCAGACATTGCCCCAGGCCTGGCCTTTAACACCATGGCTTCTGAATTGCCAGGAGTGGGGTCTGTTACTCAACCCTTGCAGATGCTCAGCTCCTTCAGTGGGAAGATCCAGGTTGTTTTCAACCTTATGTATTGCAACACTTACCAGTTAACCTATGGGGACTGGAGATGCTAGAGCAGATGGGGGTTTTCATAACAAGTCCGAGTTCCATTGTGACTTCTCTAAGGCTTACTGAAGGATTTTACCCCCTAAAGCAGAGGTTCCCAAACTTGTTTGTGCCATAGACCCCTTGCCATGTTTTCCGTTTTTGGGTAGACCCCCTACTTACCTGATATTGGTTTTTTTGTAAATTTCTAACTGTAGTGAAGTTTAGTGTTAAAAACTTGAAATAAAAACACATGTTAAGTTTTATACATTTATTTATTGAATTTAAATTAAAACTACTCAAAATAAAATTTTGTATCTGTTATATAAAATATACGTAACATAAAATTTAATAAAAAATAATGTACCTACTTTTCTCCGGCATTCTCAAACAAAATAACACTGATTCACTATAATTTGTATGATAAACTACCAGTTTATATTTTTTTAAATGTTTTCTCAGCACTTTCCTATTCAAGATTCAGGAAACGAATGAACATATTTTTCTCACATTCATATTTATAGAGTGACGAATTGAACAAGTCGGTGCAAGTTCGCGAAGCATTGAGACAAAAATTGGCAAGAATGTTTACTGCGCGTATGCTTGTAACAAGATGATACTGGTATATCATTATGTGCAGGTTTTTATCCTACAACTTACACAATTTTATAAACATATATAATAAATTTTTTACTTCATAGGACTTTTATAAATAATTTATATGTTTTTATATTATAAGATAATATGATGTAAGTAAATAGGTACTATCAGTGTATGTTGAGATCCACTATCGTGGACCCCCATTTTCATTTCATGGACCCCCAAATTTTTTTTTCGCTGACGTAGACCCCTTGCAGGTTGTCATAGACCCCTGGGGGTCGATATTGACCACTTTGGGAATCACTGCCCTAAGGGACTAGGAGAGAATCAGCAAGAGAGTCAATCATCAATTTCAATGTCCACTCAAAAGGGGAGGCACAAATTAGGTTACCATAATTTTCAACATTGATCATATTTTAGACTCAACGTACAGCAGCCACAATTACCTGGCTTGCAGATACCAGTCTGGATTGATCAATGGCCCCTATTAGGAAAGAAGTTAAAAGTTGACAAGAGTTGGTTTGAGAATAGCTTGAGGCAAGGCATATTGAACCCACTCACGGCCCATGGAACACACCCATATTTCTAATAAAGAAAAGATCTGATAAATGGAGCCTATTGCAAGCCCTAAGAGGAATTAATGAAACCATGGAGATTATGGGGCCCCTTCAGTTGGGGTTACTAAACCCTACATGTATCCAATTGCAATATCAATATTGCTATTAGATCTTAAGGACTGCTTTTTTACTGTTCTTCTTCATCCCAAGGATTGGGAAAGATTTACATTTAGTGTCCCTGTAATAAATATTAACGAGCTTATAAAGAGATATAATGGAAAGTATTGCCTCAAGGATTGGCCAATAATCCTACATTATGTCAGGATTTTGTGGTCCTACCCATACATCCTGTAAGGAAAAAATATTCTGAGGCTTATATTATTCATTATATGCATGGCATTCTCTTAGCTCATAACAATGAGACGCTTCCAAATTATATATATATTTAAGGATTCCCTGTAAAGTGCTGGATTATGCGTAGCACCTGAAAAGGTTCAAAGGACACAGCCTTTTTCTTATATGGACAGCATTATTGAGGGAAAACCATAAAATCTCAGAAAATTCAAAATTTGACAGACACGTTATTTACATTAGATAACTTCCAGAAATTATTACAGGATATTAACTGGAACCGAACTGCTTTAAAATTAACTACTGCTGACTGAAGCCCTCTATTTCATATACTTACAGGAGATTCATCTCCATCATCCTCACTGCTTGACAGAGGAAGCCAAGACAGCCTTACATACAGTTGAGGATGCCTTAAGTTCAGCACAACTTACTAGAATTGATTACTCCCTTCCTTCACACGGTTTACTTTTCTCTACGAACACGTACACCCACTGGGGTCTTTTGGCAAGCTCCTGGAGTTGGTGAATGGCTATATTTGGCCGATTCTCCAACTAAGGGATTAACTCCTTTTCATGATTCGGTTACACAGCTAATAGATGGAGCCTGCCTTCGAACAGGCCAGTTACTGGGCTGAGACCCTGAGCTCATTGTAGTTCCATTCACAGACACATAGCAAGACTGGCTCTGGCAAGGATCAACAAGTTGACATGCTGCACTTGCTAATTCCTCCGAACAGGTTGATAACCATTATCCTGCAAATAAAGTCTTATATTTTCTCTCAGTTACTACCTTTACCTTCCCAAAGATGGTGAAGTCACACCTAAACCTCAGGCATTAACCATTTTTACAGATGGATCCGGTTCTGGAAAGGCTGGTTACCACTGCAGCAGGGGAGCAAAGGTCCATCAAATCCCTTGTATTTCAGCAAAATGGGTAGAAATACAAGATCCTATTTATGCTTGACAGACTTTGCTATGAGCCGATGAAGGAATACAGTGATAGTGCCTATGTGGTAAGGATGGCCACAATTGTTGAAAAAGCTACTATAGGGCACACTAATTCAGAGGACCTTGTTCATTTATTATTCAGCCTTCAAAAGGTTATTAGAGAGCAACAATTTCTCTGCTTTATTGGTCATATCTGATCTCATTCATGTCTCCCTGGTCCGTTAGCTATAGGCAGGGACGCTATGGATCGCCTCCTTGCTGTAATACAAGAGGCTACCCCACTTTCTCCTGCCCAGACCTCCTATGCATGGCATCATCACAACGCTGCTGCCTTGCCCAAACCATTCCGTATTTCTCCAGGTGCAAGCTCCTCAAATTGATAAGCAGTGCTCTCCCTTTGTAACTCATTGCTCTGTACAATCTTAGGGGTTAATCCTAGGTTTTCTTAAACCTAATCAAATCTGGCAAATGGATGTCACCCACGTCCTGGAGTTTGGTCAGCTTAGATGGATACATGTTCATGGAGATGCCCGCTCCAGCTTTATCTTTGAGTCTCCCCCAAAGGGAGAGTGCCAGGCACGTAATTAGTCATTGTTTACCGGACTTTACAGCACTAAGAACTCCCTTAGGGCTAAAAACAGACAATGGACCCACATATGCTAGTTCTGATTTCAGCACTTTTGTGAGCAATATCAAATTTGTCATAAAACTGGTATCCCTAACTACCCTCAAGGTCAAGCTGAAGTAGAGCCAATTACTAAAACAAAGAGGGGAGAGGGATGTTATGTGTCACCTCAGAACACACTCAGTCATGCCTTTTATACTCAAAGTTTTTGAATTGTGATGCAGAGGGTCCCACAGCAGCCGAAAGGCACCAGGCCTCAATACAGTAGCCTCTGCTGGGGTAGGCTAGTGCAGTGGTCAGTGAACTGTGGTTTGGGAGCCACATGCAGCTCTTTGGCCCCTTGAGTGTGGCTCTTCCACAAAATATCACGGCCTGGGCCAGTCTATTTTGAGGAAGTGACTTTAGAAGTTTAAGTTTAAAAAATTGTCTCTCAAAAGAAATTTCAATCATTGTACTGCAGATATTTGGCTCTGTGGACTAATGAGTTTGCGGACTGCCACTAGGAAAGATGCACAAATTGGACAATTGTTTGGGCAAGATCCAATAATGATGTGGAGCAGTAGTTGTGCTAGGATCTTTCCAGAAGGAGAGGTGCAGCCATTTTGGGTGCCAGAGTGTTTCCTGTGTCACCACAATGGACCCGTAGAAGCTCTGTGTCCCTTTGTTCAAAAGACAGAGTTGCCCTGATGACAGCAATGAGGAAGAAGAAAACGCAAGGGGCCAACACGAGGACAGCTGAAGAAGCTCACAACTGAGTCTGAGCAGATGGAAGCTACTCCCTCAACCATGGTTCTGGCTATGCTACCAGTCTTCTGCAAAGTCTTACACAGCCAAATCCAAGGACTCTGGGTAAATATATGCCAGCAGCCCAAGAAATTTCTTTTAGTAGCTAAAAATGTTAACATGTCTGTAGTTTGATGTCTCTTTTATTGCTGTGCTTTAGCATTTCTTTGTTATTGTTTCAATAGTGAGGGTTATATACAAGCTTACTTTAATTGTAGTAGCTTAAAAGTAAAAGGTGGAGAAGTAAGGAACGAGTATAAGGTGAAACTCCGGGCTGTCGTGTAGCAAGTCCACCAAGTAGGCAGGGCCTGGAGGGCAGAGCTCTCCTGGCATGGTTAAGCCTGACCTTGTGGCCCTCCCTAATTCCTTCCTAAGCAGCTAATGGGCTGAGGGAGGTGCAGCAAGTGATGCCAAAACTAAAATGTTTGCATAAACCTACCCTTGCTTTAGTCAGACTATACAATAAAACATCCACTCGCACACTGTGTCCTCGGTGTCTGTATCCAGGCACGGAAAATGCATCCTCCCAGTATATTCTGTCTTTTCCTCAGTCCTTCCCTGCCCTCCTCAGGTTCACCCTTGACCTTGCTGGCATGGCAAAGTAGCCAAGAAGGAAATAAACATAATGAAAAGGAAAACTACTGATGTATTCTACTTTATTGAACCATTTCTTTATTGTTAGACATGTGGGCAGGAGACATGTATGATCACACAGCAGTTTCCCAATCCATACTCATGTCCTTCAAATGCTGGGTTGTGGTCAGCGCTGGGTCTGGGTGTCTTGCCCCACCTTCGAGATGACCAGCTGCATGCAGGCGATGGCGTCCTCGATGGAGCTGCGGCCCCGCACCTCGTCCTGGATGACACGTCCGAGGTGCTGGGCCGCGAGGCTGCGCAGGGAGCGCCTGTAGGGGAGGCCCAGGTGGTGCGGGAAGAGCACAGAGGTGTCCAGCACGGTGCAGTGGGTGAGCTTCAAGGCCAGCAGGTCGCTGTGCAGGCTGTGTCCGATGAGGATGGTGTCGGCGTTGAAGAGGGCGAGCAAGACGGCCTGGACGTCCTGCAGGGAGACGCTGGTGCGGGCCAGGTGAGCCGCGGTCACTCCGGAGAACCTGGTGTTGTGGTCGACGATGGGGCGCTGGGGCCTGACGAAGGAGTCGAACACCACCCTGCCGGCGCTGTCCACCACGGAGACGCGGGTCAGCTCCAGGCCGGCGGTGGTGTAGGACATCTCGCAGTCCAGGGCGAAGATGCCGGGGTGAGCTCCTGGGGGCAGGTCTTTGGCAAAGGTGTGCATGAAGCCCTGCAGGTCCTCGTGGCGGCCGTCCCGCACGTGCTGCTGGGCCACCTGGCAGCCAGGGGAGCCGATGGCGGCCGAGCAGCAGGTGTACTGGATCTGCCAGCCCCCGGGTGCTGGAGTGGGGCGCAGCCGCCCCCAGTGGTAGTGACATGCCTCCTGCTGCACACAGCAGCCCGAGGGTGCCACGAGGTACTGGGTGCCACAGCGGCAGCAAAGCCTGCAGGAGGGGTCTGGGGGTGGCTTGTCCTGGTTGGTGAACAGGACTGCGCCCCCGGGCCTCTCGGGGTGGGGGAAGGGGAAGCCCAGCTCCTTGAGCTGGGCCTGGGTGAGCAGGAGCTCCTTGAGGCGAAGGTACAGGGTTGCTCCATTCTCAGTATCCTCCCCGAGGGGGCTGTCCGGGTGCTGGAGGGAGAAACAGATCTGGGTGGCCAACGTGCCCCCCAGACCCATGTCCTGGGGCACAGCGCTGAGGGTTTGGCAGGGACCGGGCCCAGGGTGGGGGGCCAGGTGGCACAGCCTGTGCAAGGTGCTGTGGGCCAGCTTGTGGTACTTGGTCTTGCTGGGGCTCTGGTGGTAGGCAGCCTTCTCCTCCTGGAGTGCCATCTCGATGGCTTCCTGGGTGGAGGGGCAGAACTTGAGACACTGGTCCAGGAACAGGCTGAGGGTGCGCTGACGGGTGACAGCAGGGACTTTGTCTCCTGCCTCTTCTGGTGGCACCGGCTGCTGAGAACTCTGCACGGGTGGGCGGCGGGCCATCCGCTTGGGGGGCACCAAGCTGGGCGCCATGGATGCCTGGTCAGAGGGGGCGTCTGTCTCTGGGAGCTGGCTGCTGCTGCTGGCTGGGAGGGGCCTCTTGTCACCTGCAGCCAGGCAGGGCTTTGGGACCAGGGCCACCCTCCTCTTGTCGCTGTTTGCAGCTGAGATGTGGATGAAGGAGTGCTTTGGGGTGGGATGCTGGGCAGCCTGGGGCAGGCCGGCTGAGCATCTGGGAGCCTGCTGTGCCTGCCGCCCCAGGTCACACAGCTCCTGGGTGGTGGGCAGTCGGGTGCGGGGGGCCAGGCCTCTCCTCACCGACTCTGGCTGGATGAGAAGAAATTTGGGGGCCCACCTGTCCATTGGGGGCTCCGAGGGCAGGCCGCCAGGGTCTGTAGGCTGATGGCAGGAAGCACCCAGCTGGGCCTTCAGAGCTTGCAGATGTCCGAAAGTAAACCAGTTGGTTGCCGTGTCCCTCAGCAGGCCTGGGTCTTGCGCTGCTCCACTTCTTCTGGGCGAAGACATGGTCCTGCTCTCCTGGGCTCTGCAGTCTAATGGCTCAGACTGGCTGCCCTCAGCCCTTATATAGGCAGAAAGTCCCGCCTCCCAGCAGATTAACTCGCTAAGCCAATCACTTCTACTTAACTTCTTGTTCTCCAATCTGCTGTTCAGATCTGAACCCTGAACCCACCCGACTTAATCTGATCTTCTCTGGACTGGCTTCTAGAATGCCTGAGCTCCCTGGGGACTGCATCCACAGGAGGGAGCTCCCAGTCCAGAGGGTGGGCCCCATCCTCTGTTTAGCCTTCCCTGTGCCAGGCCACTGAGTGCCGCACACTGGCCCCACAACCACTCTTGTCTCTGGGACAAGGGGAGGAAGCCAAGGATCACAGATTACAAGACCACGCAGCGGAAGTCAGAGGCAAGACAGGGACCAGGCACCGTGACCTTGTGGGAGGGCTCACACACATCTTACTCTCCCTACACTCCAAGGACCCGCCAACCCCGCCAGCGTGGAGCAGAACTCTGATTGAATGTGGGTCTGGGCACTGGTCTGCCAGGACCTGAGGCCTGCTGGACTGGTCTCCTTGCCTTGAGGTCCTCTCTGTTGCCTGCTCAGGGACAGAGTGGTCAGACGCAATGTCTCCTTGTCCTCTGCCTTCTCCTCTCTGGAGGCTGGAACACGTGTTCATCCCTCCATAAGGCTCCCCCCCCTTTTCTCATCTGGCTAAAGGGAGCCTCTTTACTTATGAAACACCCTAACTCTTCCTCCCTCTCCCGCAGTCCCTGGCTGCTACCTTCCACTTTCTGTCCCTGTTAGTTTGACCACCTCATGAAAGTGCAATTCCGCCGGGACCGGTTTGGCTCAATGGATAGAGCATTGGCTTGGGGACCGAAGGGTCCCGGGTTCGATTCAGGTCAAGGGCATGTACCTTGGTTGCGGGCATATGCCCAGTGGGGGGTGTGCAAGAGGCAGCTGATTGATGACTCTCTCTCATCGATGTTTCTAACTCTCTATCTCTCTCCCGTCCTCTCTGTACAAAGTCAATGAAATATATTTAAAAAAAGAAAAAAGAAAAAAAAGAAAGTGCATTTCCATAGAACATGCCTTTAAGGGTCTGGCTGCTTTCAGCAGGCATTATATTCTCAATGGTCATCGTCCATGTGGAGCAAGTGTCAAAGTTTAATTTTAAAAATATGGCGGGGGGTATATTTTTTAAATTAATTTTTATAGAGAGTATAGGTATGATAGGAGAGAGACAGAGCAATCAATTGAATTTTACATACACACACTCTGATTGGGACCTAGGATCAATCCCACAACTGAGTAATATGCTCTTGACTGGGTAGCAATCCTAGACCTTTTGATCCAAAGGTGGAGCCTCCAATCATGGAGTCAATCTGGCCTGTGCACTATTCGTATTTTAATTTGATAGTGGCCTACCTAATGGTTGTGAAGTGCTATCTCACTAAGGTGTCTATCTGCATTTCCCTAATGACTAGGCTGTCACTTAAGGCCTCTGTGTTTTAAAACTCACTGAAACACATCTGCTGTGCATATCTATACTCTACAGAAAAAGTTAATATAAATGGGGTGGGGACTGGATTAAAAATGGTGGCAGAGTAGGAGAATGCTGCAGGGAAAGGCTTTCTGAATAATCAACCGAAAACTCACAGGAGAGAACCCTGATACCCAAGGCCCAAAGGTGGAGAGGGCATAGTGCAGTGCTTGGCAAACCTCAGCCGAGAGCCACATGTGGCTCTTTGGCTCTTGAGTGTGGCTCTTCCACAAAATTCCACGTGTGGGCACACACATACAGTGCAATTGAAACTTCGTGGCCCATGCACAGAAGTTGGTTTTCGGCTCTCAAAAAAAATTTCAATCATTGAACTGTTGATATTTGGCTCTGTTGACTAATGAGTTTTCTGACCACTGGCATAGAGTGTGGTATGAGGGGCAGAGGCGCAAAAGGGCTGGTGGTGCATCCACAGAGGGCAACTGAAGTCCAGAGAGATATCTAAATTGTGGGAGAGGGGCAGGGGTGGTACCACTGAGAACTCTGGGATTAATCCTGAAGCTCGGCTCTCCAAAAGAGAGCACCAACCTGAGGAGGGTACCCATATAACCTCTAGCTGTGAAAAGCAGTGGGGTGCTGTCTGCCAGGGATTAGCTGAAAGTTTGGGTACCCTCTTAAAGGGCCAATGAACAAAAATTCCCTGCGGAGCCACCCACCTTGTGCTCTGACAGTGGGAGGGTGAAGTGGACTGGAGCTGTGAGAGCAGAAGCCAGGACTGGGACTTGGGGGATCTCAGAAGGCATACACCCCAAGTTTCCTGGGCTGAGCCAATCCCTCACACAGTGGAGGACATCTTTCCCAGGTAGACATCTGCCTGGCCTGCGGAAGGAGTTAGTTGACACACCCTATTGGAAAACACTTTGCCCTGAGGGCACTTAAGAGATTAAAAGTAACAGCCTCAGGCAGAAGCAACTGCTCTACCCCATTGGAAAAAAAACTCTGGTCACACCTGAGGGCAATTTAAGTTGGAATCCTATTCGTCTGTAAGCAGAGCTGATCTCTGGAGGTATTGAGTCTTAGCCTGATTCAATTAATCAGGAATAGCCTTTAACACTGGTCTGCACTAGAGATTGAGAGTTGTAGAGTATCTACCCAAACCCAAATATAGTCACAAACCTGAACCGGTAGCCAAAATGAGGATACAAAAAGACAACCCCCAAATGAAAGAACTAGCAAATTATCCAGAAGAAGACATCAAGAAGCAGAGATAAGAAATTTATCTGAAACAGAGTTCAGAGTAATGATATTAAAAATGCTCCACTGCCGAATCCCGTTTGGCTCAGCCGTAGAGCTTTGGTCTGTGGACTGAAAGGTCCCAGGTTAGATTCCAGTCAAGGGTATGTACATTGGTTGCAGGCACATACCTGGTAGGGAGTGTGCAAGAGGCAGCTGGTCGATGTTTCTCACTCTCTATCTCTTTCCCTTCTCTCTGTAAAAAAAAATCAATAAAATATATTTAAAAAAATAAAACATAAAAATGCTCTACAGTATGAAAAAAGATATAGTGACTATGAGAAAAAAACAGTCTGAGATAAAGAATGACATAACACAGATGAAGAACACATTGGAAGGAATACACAGCACAGTAGGGGAAGCTGAGGGTTGAATCAGTGAATTAGAAGACAGAGTTGAACATATCACTAAATTAGAGAACCAAAAAGAAAAAAACAATTCAAAACAGGAGGACAGCTATGGGACAATGTGAAACATAGCAATATCGGAATAGCAGGTGTGCCAGAAGAGGCAGCAAGGGAGAAAGGAATAAAGAAGGTGTTTGAAGAAATAATGTTAGAAAACCTCTCTATCCTAGTAAAGGAAAAAGTCACACAAGTTCAGGAGATAGAGAGAACCCCAAACAAGAAGAACCCAAACAGACCCACGCCCAGACACATCATAATTAAAATGCCAAAAATTAAGACGAAGAGAGAATCTTAAAGGCCGAAAGAGAAAATAAAGTTGTTACCTACAAAGGAGTTCCCATAAGGCTGACACCTGATTTCTCATCAGAAACTTTAAAGGCCAGAGGGGAATGGCATGAAGTGTTCAAGGTAATGGGAAGCAAGGATTTGAAACCAAGATTACTATAACCAATGAGGCTATCATTCAAAATAGACAGTCAGTGTTAAAGGCTGTTTCTGACTAATCAGATCAGGCTAAGACTCAACCCCTCCAGAGATTAACTCTGCCTACAGACTAATAGGATTCTGACTTGATTTGTCCTCAGGTGTGGCCAGAGTTTTTTCCAACAGGAAATTTTCTATAATAAATCAGAATTATGTTAAATATCAGGAAATAAACTTTATTCTAATAAATATTTCATTACATTTCTGAGAGAAAGGGAGAGGGAGAAAGACATAGAATTATCAATGATAAGAGAGAAACATTGGGCAGTTGCCCTTTGAATTCCCCACATTGGGGATGGAGTATGCAACCCTGGAAGGTGCCAGGACCTTGAGTGAAATCGTGACAACTTTGCTTCTTACGTGGATATTCAACCCAGAGCCATGGAGATCAGACAGGAAATACACCTGATGACAAATAAAACTACAGATGTACTCTAGCTTATTGAACCATTTCTTTACTGTTAGACATGTGGGCAGGAGACAGGTATGATCACACAGTATTTCCCAATCCATAGTCACCTCCTTTAAATCCTGGGCGGCATTGAGCGCTGGGTCTGGGCGTCTTGTCCAACCTTCGAGATGACCAGCTGCATGCAGGCGATGGCGTCCTCAATGGAGTTGTGGCCGTGAACCCCGTCCTGGATGACACGTCCGAGGTGCTGGGCCGCGAGGCTGCGCAGGGAGCGCCTGTAGGGGAGGCCCAGGTGGTGCGGGAAGAGCACAGAGGTGTCCAGCACGGTGCGGTGGGTGAGCTTCAAGGCGAGCAGGTCGCTGTGCAGGCTGTGTCCGATGAGGATGGTGTCGGCGTTGAAGAGGGCGAGCAAGACGGCCTGGACGTCCTGCAGGGAGACGCTGGTGCGGGCCAGGTGAGCCGCGGTCACTCCGGAGAACCTGGTGTTGTGGTCGACGATGGGGCGCTGGGGCCTGACGAAGGAGTCGAACACCACCCTGCCGGCGCTGTCCACCACGGAGATGCGGGTCAGCTCCAGGCCGGCGGTGGTGTAGGACATCTCGCAGTCCAGGGCGAAGATGCCGGGGTGAGCTCCTGGGGGCAGGTCTTTAGCAAAGGTGTGCATGAAGCCCTGCAGGTCCTCGTGGCGGCCGTCCTGCACGTGCTGCTGGGCCACCTGGCAGCCAGGGGAGCCGATGGCGGCCGAGCAGCAGGTGTACTGGATCTGCCAGCCCTCGGGCGCTGGAGTGGGGCGCAGCCGCCCCCAGTGGTAGTGACATGCCTCCTGCTGCACACAGCAGCCCGAGGGCGCCACGAGGTACTGGGTGCCACAGCGGCAGCAGAGCCTGCAGGAGGGGTCTGGGGGTGGCTTGTCCTGGTTGGTGAACAGGACAGCGCCCCCGGGCCTCTCGGGGTGGGGGAAGGGGAAGCCCAGCTCCTTGAGCTGGGCCTGGGTGAGCAGGAGCTCCTTGAGGCGAAGGTACAGGGCTGCTCCTTTCACAGGATCCTCCCCAAGGGGGCTGTCCGGGTGCTGGAGGGAGAAACAGATCTGGGTGGCCAACATGCCCCCCAGATCCACGTCCTGGGGCACCGCGCTGAGGGTTTTGCAGGGACCGGGCCCGGGGCGGGGGGCCAGGCGGCACAGCCTGTGCAAGGTGCTGTGGGCCAGCTTGTGGTACTTGGTCTTGCTGGGGCTCTGGTGGTAGGCAGCCTTCTCCTCCTGGAGCGCCTTCTCGATGGCTTCCTGGGTGGAGGGGCAGAACTTGAGACACTGGTCCAGGAACAGGCTGAGGGTGCGCTGACGGGTGACAGCGGGGACTTTGTCTCCTGCCTCTTCTGGTGGCACCGGCTGCTGAGAACTCTGCACGGGTGGGCGGCGGGCTATGCGCTTGGGGGGCATGGTGCCGGGGGCCATGTCTGAGGGGGCACGTGTCTCAGGGAGCTGGCTGCCCATCCCCTGGGCCTTGGCAGGAGGGCTGCTGCTGCTGGCTGGGAGGGGCTTCTTGGCACCTGCAGCCAGGCAGGGCTTTGGGACCAGGGCCACCCTCCTCTTGTCCCTGCCAGCAGCTGAGATGTGGATGCAGGGGTGCTTTGGGGTGGGATGCTGGGCAGCCTGGGCCAGGCCGGCTGAGCATCTGGGAGCCTGCTGTGCCTGCTGCCCCAGGTCACACAGCTCCTGGGTGGTGGGCAGTTGGGTGCGGGGGGCGAGGCCTCTCCTCACCGACTCTGGCTGGATAATGAGAAATTTGGGGGCCCAGCAGTGTTTGGGGGGATCCAGGAGCAGGCCACCAGGGCCAGTAGGATGATGCAGGGGCAGCAGGATTGGGGCTGGGCAGGAAGCACGAGTATGGGTCCGCAGAGCTTGCAGATGTCCGGGAGGAAACCAGCTGGGTGCGGTGGCCTTCAGCAGGGCTGGAGCTGGTGCTGCTCTTCGACTTCTTCTGGGCGAAGGCATGGTCCTGCTCTCCTGGGCTCTGCAGTCTAATGGCTCAGGCTGGCTGCCCTTCGCCCTTATATAGGCAGAAAGCCCCGCCTCCCAGCAGATTAACTTGCTAAGCCAATCACTTCTATTTGACTTCTTGTTCTCCAATCTGCTAACCAGACTTGTACCCTGAACCCACCCTACTTAATCTGATCTTCTCTGGACTGGCTTCTAGAATGCCTGAGCTCCCTGGGGACCGCATCCAGAGGAGGGAGCTCGCAGTCCAGAGGGTGAGCCCCATCCTCTGCTCAGCCTTTCCTGTGCCAGGCCACTGAGTGCCCCACACAAACTCCACAACCAGTGCTGTCTCTGGGCCAAGGGGAGGAAGCCAAGGCTCACAGAGGTCAAGACCACACAGCGCAAGTTGGGAGCAAGGTAGAGACCAGGCACTGTGACCTTGTGGGAGGGCTCACCCACATCTCACTCTCCTGTTTCCATGCACCCCTACCTCCCCTCCGGGGTGGAGCAGAACTCTGATTGTACGTGGGTCTGGGCACTCGTCTGCCAGGACCCGAGTCCTCTTGGACTGCGTCTCCTTGCCTTCAGGATTCAGTCTATACCCTGTGTTTGAGCAGCCGGATCCTCAGATTGCAGGTCAGATGCTCCATGGCCCTGTCTATATCTTTTAAAACTTGGAAGGAGTTGAAGACCTTCCAAGTTTTAAAAGATATAGTTCTATGTGTGGACTAACTTCCCTTTGTGTGCTAGGCTTACTAGATACATTATCAGAGGAAGCTAGGGCTCTTAGTGATTGGAATACTGTCCCAAAGGCTTGTCTCTCACCTGGAGATTACTCATATGGAAATCTAACTGGGCAGAGCTTAGTGCAGAGCAGGCTAGCAGACACCCAGCTCATGGGGTTTCCATTACAATTAATTTGGTCACCAGAACTCCTGGGGCTTGGCAGGCTCAGTTAGTAAACCCCATGCAAACTTATCAGCAGTAAATATCTGTGCCACCAAAGCTTGGGGGCAGCTGGCAAAAAAAGGGGAAACATCTCTAGATTGAAGAAAAATTAGGCAAGGCTCAGAGGAGCCGTATCAGGATGTTCCAAGTAGTAGGCAGGGTGTGGCTGACTCTGAGGCTGGAATGATACTCACGAAACAATTGGCTGTTGAAAATACAAATGGAGTATGTCAGGAGGCCTTACCTACAGGAAGAATGGTACTGTGACTGATTTCATCGTGTTTGTGCTGACATTGGACCAGCCAATGTTCAAGGAGCAGTATTAGCTGCCACATTAAAAGAAATAACCGCTTGTCAGCAGAAAAAGGGAGATGCTTTAACTGTGGTAAGCTAGGGCATTTTGCTAGAGACTGCAATGGTAGAAATGGAAGTCAAAAGGCTACAGGGAGTGGGAACAAGCAGCCTGGGCCGTGTCCAAGATGCAGGAGAGAAAAGTTTTGAGTAAATGAATGCTGCTCTGAGACGGATGTTAAAGATAATTTAATGCCCCATAGGCAGGGGGACTTCAAGCGGTTCCAGCCCCAGCCCCCCAAACAGTAGGGACCTTATTTCTGACCCCACTGCAGCCTTTGCTGCAGCTCAGTCCCAAAGCCAACTGTTGGAAACCTGTTCCGGGCCCTGATAGGACTTGCAGGATTGGACCTCAGCCCTACCTCCCTTTATGTCCTAACCCTGAAGACTGGGCCTCAGGCCATTGCTTCCGGCATACACGCTCCTCTTTTGGAGAGCATGATGGGATTAGTTTTAGGGAGGAGCAATTTGAAATTGAAAGGATTTCAAATTCTCCCTTGTATGATACCATGTTTCCCTGAAAATAAGACCTACTTACAAGGGTTCCTTCTGAGTGAAATATAAGGGATCCCCCAGAAAATAAGGGCCCCTCTAGGCTAAACATTTGGTCCACTGATTCTGAAAGAAATGGAGTCACAAGAAATTCACCAGGAAATTCAGGAATTGGATTGTTATGATGATGTTCCAGAAGATGATGACATGATTGTCATTGAATAAATGAGTAAATTCTGGATACTGTAGGATTCACAGTTTGTCTGGTTTGTGTTGACAACTACCGTACTACCGTACCGTATACAGGTAATAAATTTCCTTTATTTTCATTTAACAATAAATGTGTACCATATTCTTCTTCATGGAAAAATAAGACATCCCCTGAAAATAAGACCTAGCACATCTTTGGGAGCAAAAATTAATATAAGACACTGTCTTATTTTGGGGGAAACAGGGTAGATCAGGACTATACTGTTGAAATTAAAGTATTAGCACAAACATTTCTATCTAATAAAAGAGAAACATGCAAATTGATTGTACCTCTGCTACACTTATAAACCACACCCGCCAGCCAATCAGGAGTGAGTATGCAAATTAATCCAACAAATATGGCAGCTGCCATGAAACTGGAGCAAGAAGGAAGCTTGGGTTGCCCCAAGCTTCTGGCCTTCCCTGGCCTCTGCTCAAGGCTACAAAGTTTCAATTATAAAAGGGAAATAAATCCCAACAAATATGGTGGCAGCTGTGGAGCTAGAGCCTGCCGGAGGCTTGGGTTGCCCCTGGCAATGGAGGAAGTCAAGCTTCTGGTGCATCCAGGCCTGCTCTGGCCTCCACTCAAGTTTGAAAAGTTTCAATTATAGAAGATAAATGAATCCCAGATACCAGGGCCTCTGTTTGGGTTGCCAAGGGGTGTGGCCGGCCAGCAAACCATTACAGGCCCCTCACCTAGGCCATCCCACCACCCAAGCGAACCCTCACCCTGATCTAGAACACCCTTCAGGGAAAACTAGGTAACCACCAGGCCTCTATCCTATCTAACAAAAGAGTAATTGATCATCACTCCAACACACAAGATGGCTGCTCCCTCTCTAATTTGTGACCCCTCTAGGGATGTCCAACTGCCTTGTTTAGGCCCAATCCCAGTAGTCAAAGATTTGTGCCCTCATGTGGATATAAGATGGCTGCCACAAGATGGCCAGCAAGGAGGGCAGTTGGGAGAGACCAGGTCTGCAGGGGAGGGTAGTTAGAAGTGACCAGGCTGGCAGAGAAGAGAAGTTGGGGGAACAGGTCTGCAGGGAAGGGAAACTGGGGGAGAACCAGGCCTGCAGAGTGGGGGACTTGCGGGAGACCAGGACTGCAGGGGAGGGCAGTTAGGGGTTACCAGGCCTGCAGGGGAGGGCAGTTAAGGGCAATCAGGCTGGCAGGGGAGGACAGTTACAGGCAACTTGGATGGCAGGGGAGAAGTTAGGAATCAATCAGGCTATCAGGGGAGTGGTTAAGGGAGTGATCAGGCTGGCAGGCAGAAACGGTTAGGGAAAATGAGGAAGGCAGGCAGGCATGCAATTGGGAACCAGCAGTTCTGGATTGTGCAAGGGATGTCCAACTGCCTGTTTAGGCTCAATCCCCCTACTTGGATCAGGCCTAAACAGGTAGTCGGACATCCCTTGAGGGGTCTCAGATTGGAAAGGGTGCAGGCTGGGCTGAGGGACACCCCTAACCCCATGCACATATTTCGTGCACCAGGCCTCCAGTTTATACTATAATTCAGGTCTTTCCAGAACCAAAAATAGCACAAATTCTCCTTCTGTCTTACTATCCAGAAGGGCAGCCCCATGGTGCAGTGGGCTTTGGGTCCAGCAACGCTGTATACTGGGCAAGAACAGTTAAGCAGGGCTGGCCTGAGTTAGAACTAAGTATTAATGGGAAGCCTTTTAAAGGGATTATGGATACTGCATCTGATGTGTCAATCATCGCTTTCAGACATTGCCCCAGGCCTGGCCTTTAACGCCATGGCTTCTGAATTGCCAGGAGTGGGGTCTGTTACTCAACCCTTGCAGATGCTCAGCTCCTTCAGTGGGAAGATCCAGATTGTTTTCAACCTTATGTATTGCAATAGTTATCTGTTAACCTATAGGGACGGGATATGCTAGAGCAGATGGGGGTTTTCATAACAAGTCCGAGTTCCATTGTGACTTCTCTAAGGATTACTCAAGGATTTTACCCCCTCAAGGGACTAGGAAAGCGTCAGCAAGGGAGTCAGTCATCAATCCCAATGTCCACTCAAAAGGGGAGGCACGAATTAGGTTACCAGAATTTTCAACAGGGGCCTTGATCATTTCTCTGACCCAACGTACAGCAGCCACAATTACCTGGCTTGCAGGTACCGGTCTGGATTGATCAATGGCCCCTAATAGGACAAAAGTTAAAAGTTGAGTAAGATTTGTTCGGAAAACAGCTTGAGACAGGACATATTGAACCCACTCACAGCCCATGGAACACACCCATCATTGTAATAAAGAAAAAATCTGGTAAATGGAGCCTATTGCAAGCCCTAAGAGGAATTAATGAAACCATGGAGATTTTGGGGCCCCTTCAGTTGGGGTTACTAAACCCTACATGTATCCCATTGCAATATCAATATTGCTATTAGATCTTAAGGACTGCTTTTTTACTGTTCCTCTTCATCCTGAGGATTGCAAAAGATTTGCATTTAGTGTCCCTATAATAAATATTAACGAGCTTATAAAGAGGTATAAATGGAAAGTATTGCCTCAAGGCATGGCCAATAGTCCTACATTATGTCAGGATTTTGTGGTCATAGCCAAACATCCTATAAGGAAAAAATATCCCGAGGCTTATATTATTCATTATATGGATGACATTCTCTTAGCTCATAATAATAAAACACACACACACACACACACACACACACACACACACACACACATATTTATATATTTCCAGGATTCCCTGTAATATGCTGAATTATGCATAGTACCTGAAATGGTTCAAAGGACATTTCCTTTTTCTTATCTTGGCAGCATTATTGAGAGAAAACAATGAAATCTCAGAAAAATTCAAATTCAGACAGACACATTATTTACATTAGATAACTTCCAGAAATTATTAGTAGATATTAACTAGGTTTGACCTGCTTTAAAATTAACTACTGCTACTGGTGCAGCCACTGTGGAGAACAGTATGGAGTTTTCTCAGAAAACTAAAAATGGATCTCCCATTTGACCCAGTGATCCCACTTCTTGGAATATATCCCAAGAAACTAGAAACACTATTCAGAAAGGATATATGCACCCCTCTGTTCATAGCAGCACAATTCACCATAGCTAAGATTTGGAAACAGCTTAAATGCCCATCAGCAGATGAGTGGATTAAAAAACTGTGGTACACGATGGAATACTGCCCTATGGTAAAAAAAAAAAAAAAAAAAAAAAAAAAAAAGGAGTTCCTACCATTTGCAACAACATGAATGGAGATGGAGAACATTATGCTAAATGAAATAAGCCAGGCAGAGAAATATAAATATCACATGATCTCATTCATTTGTGGAATATAATGAACGGCATAGACTGATGAACAAGAATAGATCCAGAGACTGAAAAACATCGATCAGAACCTCAAACCTCAGAAAAGAGGGGGTTGGTGGGAGTAAAGGGGAGATACCAACCAAGGGACTTGTGTGCATGCATATGAGCCTAATCAATGAACACAGACAACAGGGGCTGGGGCATGAATGCAGGGTGGGGGTAATGTGGGAGTAAGGGCACATATGTAAAAAAATAAAAAATAAAAAATAATAGAAAAGAAATTGTGAGGTAACCAGAACCCCAAGAACGCCTGAGAACGTCTTCCTTGCCATGCTAGTAGTCATCAGCTATAAGGTAAAATTACCTGGGGCAAATGGGAAAGTATTTTGAACTTATGTTCCTGACCCTTCATGGGTAAAAGCCCTTATTTGGGCTGATACCCTGCCTAATGTAGTCACCAATAATACCAAACACCTTGGTCATCCAGGAGGACCATGGGTGAGGCAAGGAAGTACAATTACAAAGGGGTCGCCACCCAGTTTCTCTTTTGTATGACACAAAATCAAACCACTGTCCCTTTGTGTGTAAAATTAAAGAGAGGTTTCTGGATTACATGGACACCAAAGGAAGGGACTATTGCAGGGGCATGAAGCTGCAGGGATCTCCCTTTTCCATGTCCCGCATGGAAAGAGAGATGAACGAACTGGTTCTAAGTGGAGGTGCCCAGGGATTGAGAAATATTAGAAATAAAGAGAGAAGACATAGAAATAGATTTCAGGCTGGGAGCTGGGAGGGCCACTGACCTCCTCTGCTGGAGAGACAGACTGACAACCTCCTAAGCCACGCAGTACATCTATTTATACTCCAATCCAACCAGGGGTTTCACAGGAAAACAAGGAGCCTGGAAGAGCCCAGGTTCCATCCACTCCTTCCTCCTGTACAAACACAAGCCAGGAACTAAGAACATCTTTGCACTCCCAGGGCGGGAGTGCAACTGACATGATTCTGCCAATATCCCGGGCCCAGTCAGCAACAATCTAAAGAACATCCAGGTGTCTTCCCATTTGGCCCTCTACAGATTATCACTACTTGTTCCTGGGAGAAGTGCAGAAAATGTAACTTAGACCTTGTCTATACAAAAAGAAATTGGCAGACAGCTTGAAATGGAATTGCCATGGCCTAGAGCACATGTGTCAAACACAAGGCCCGCGGGCCAAATCCAGCCCGCCAGGCCTTGCAATGTGGCCCGCACCGCGCTGTCATCACTGCACTCCGCTGTCAGTTTATGACATTGTCAGTTTATGACTGTTCAGTAAACCATTCGGCCCTCGATTTAGACTGGATTTTAGATTTTGGCCCCTTCTCTGATTGAGTTCGACACCCCTAGCCTAGAGCAAAGAATATCCTTAGATGATATGATTCTACAATCTCATTATAATTTTTCCCAGATTTGTATTATCTCCATTACCTATAATAGTACCTTGCACCCTTGGGAATCAATAAAACATCATCTTTTTGGTGGTTGGAGACAAAGGTAACACATCCCTTAATATTTTAGACTTACAACAGTATAATGTACAATTATCCCAAACAAACTTACAAACTAATTTTTTGAATGTCTGGCAGCAATTGATAAAGGACATGAAAGGATTTAATCCCTTCCACTGTGTAGAGGCCCCCATGGGAAGGCACCTGAGCATTTTATATTGTCCCCACTTGCTCTTTTGGCCAAGAGGGACCATCTTCTCACAATCCAATTGCCCACAGCTGTTGCCTGAGCTTTCAGTTCATGCCATGGTTGAAGCCTCGAGGTGGCTGGTACCATGGGTCTGTCTTTCGCCCATTGTGGGGAGCTGGGCCTTCCTTGGAGAAGAAACCTGAGTTCCCCAAGATATGTGATCGGTGCCAGGGCCTCACCACCAGGCAAGAGGATCTCAAGGCAGGTGCTGGGTGTGGAGTCCTTGGGGGCATAGGCTACTAAGGAGACAGAACTGAACCTCATATCACCCTGCTTGGACCAGGAGGATGGCTGGTTAGCCAGAGGCGGGTAAGATTCCTCAGGGGAGGAACAACCTAAGACAGGCACAGTCGCAGAGGAGCCATGAGGAGAGAACTTGGGGGTCAGCAGAGGTGGGGCACAGACCCTCACCCCCCTCCAACTTTGCAGGGGTCTGAACCCTCACCCCTTCTGAGGGAAGTCTCCTGCTCCCATGGCTGCTTTGCTTCCCATGCCCAGCTCAAATTGGGACCCATGTAACAGACAGAGACTTGGCCGACAGCAGCTGCCTTCTCACTGCAATAAGACTTGTTTGAGTTGTCTTGCACCCATGGTGTGGGGAAGTGGGTTTTGATATCTAAATACAGCCTAGCACCAGGAATACTCAGGGCCTAGGCACTCAAGAAGGCAAATAGTCCTTTCCACTAATATTTACAGGGTAAAATAAGATTATTGTTAGAGTATTAAATTTGACAGTAAAATAGTAGTCAAGTTCTCAGACTAATTTAAATTGGCTAATTTAAATAAGTGAATATTCTAGAAAAATTAATTATACTGGTCAAAAAGCTGTTCCTAAAGTGTTAACTAAATTTTTTCTTGGTAATTCATCTCATGATAAAATTGTGTAACATGTAATGAACCTAAAGCAATCATATTTTAGTGCAAAAAAATTAAAATTTAAAAGCTATCAAGATTACATTATAAAATTTCCAAAAGCCTCCTAATATTTAAATCAAAAGAAAGGGGGAGGGTAGTAGAAGAATATCATGTATGGAAAAATATCTTGTAAGTAAATTACATCTAGAAAATTTTTACTTTAGAAAATTAACTTTCATTTGTAATGCTAACAGCAAGACCCCCATGAAAAACACACATGGTGTCAAAGCAAGCCAAAGGAAAATTGTTAGGGCAAAAAAAATGAGAAAGGATTCCAAGTCAAATTTATAGAAAATATTCCTTTATTAACTTTTGGTCGAGAATATGTTTGTCTATTTTCAGAAAACAACTCCAAGACCATGTGGATTCCTGCAACAGAGAGGAATTGACAGGAGTGCTCCAGCCTGAAGACAGAAGAGAAGCAGTCCAGAGATGGAAGATGCTGAGAAAGCCTTGCCATACTAGCAATCAGCAGCTGTGTGTCCCTGCAGGTTGCCCAGGACAAAACCAGAGAGGGTTGGACCTGCATTACCACCATTTGTTCACCATCCAGAAATGAAATATCATTGCTGACATGTACACATAAGGAACTGTTTGACATTGAGATTGGGACTCAAAAGAACTGTTGGCCCAGAAAGAAACTCACTAAAGACTGATTCATTTACCTCTCAGCATAACCATTATTGCTTGTCTCATTTTCGGTTCTTATAAATGTATTTCTAGTAGGACATGATCTCACTCATCTAGGGGAAATAATGAACAACTTAAACTGATGAACAAAAACAGAACCAGAAACAGGAAAGCATTGATCAGACTGTCAAACCTCAGAGGGAAGGCAGGGAAGGTTGGGGGTAAGGGGAAGAGATCAACCAAAGGACTTGTGAGCATGCATATAAGCCTAACCAGTGGTCACGGACAACAGGGGGTGGGGCCACGTGTGGGGAAGGGTTTGGGATGGGAATGGGGGCGGGGGGATGAGTACAAATTTGTGATACCTTAATCAATAAAGAAAATTTTTTTAAAAAAGATAAAAATATTAATTACTGTTTACTTAAGCCCTTTATTTAATATACTTATAGGAGATATCATCTCTGTGCTGCTTGACAGAGGAAGCCAAGACAGCCTTACGAAATGTTGAGGATGCCTTAAGTTCAGCACAACTTACTAGAATTGATTACTCCCTTCCTTTACAGGGTTTACTTTTCGCTACGAACACGTACACCCACTGGGTCATTTGGCAAGCTCCTGGAGTTGGTGAATGGCTATGCTTGGCCCATTCTCCAACTAAGGAGATTTGGTTTCCCAGCTAATAGATGGAGCCTGCCTTCGAACAGGCCAGTTACTGGGCTGAGACCCTGAGCTCATTGTAGTTCCATTTAAAGATACATAGCAAGACTGGTTCTGGCAAGGATCAACAAGTTGACATGCTGCACTTGCTAATTCCTCCGAACAGGTTGATAACCATTATCCTGCAAATAAAGTCTTACATTTTCTCTCAGTTACTACCTTTACCTTCCCAAAGATGGTGAAGTCACACCTAAACCTCGGGCATTAACCATTTTTACAGATGGATCCAGTTCTGGAAAGGCTGGGTACCACTGCAGCAGGGGAGCAAAGGTCCGTCAAACCCCTTGTATTTCAGCAAAATGGGTAGAAATACCATATTTTTCGGACCATAAGATGCACCGGACCATAAGAAGCACCAGTTTTTAGAGAAGGGAAATGAAGAAAAAAAGATTCTGAAACAAATAGTGTCCTAAAATATTTTATGTGCATTAAAACCCAACATCACAGTCATAAACACATGTAATCAACCCTGTAAAGTAAACAGCAGCATTTAGAACCATTTTAGAGCCGGGCAAGCACACAGAGACCACACAGAGCCGGGCAAGTAAAGAAACTTTTTTTTAAAAGTATATGTGTAGGCTATATTTGGACCATAAGACGCAGGGACTTTTTCCCCCCACTTCTGGGGGGGAAAAAAGTGCGTCTTATGGTCTGAAAAATACGGTACAAGCTCCTATTTATGCCTGACAGATTTTGCTACGGAGCCCATCAATGTATGTTGTGATCAGGCATACATGGTAAATATGGCCAAAATTATTGAAAAAGCTACTATAGGGCACACTAATTCAGAGGACCTTGTTCATTTATTTTTCAGCCTTCAAAAGGTTATTATATTATATAACAAAAATTTCCCTGCTTTATTGGTCATATCCAATCTGATTCAGGCCTCCCTGGTCCGTTAGCTATAGGCAGGGACGCTATGGATCGCCTCCTTGCTGTAATACAAGAGGCTACCCCACTTTCTCCTGCCCAGACCTCCCATGCATGGCATCATCACAATGCTGCTGCCTTTTACAAACCACTCTGTCTTTCTCGGGGTCAGGCTCCTCAAATCGGTAAGTAGTGCTCTCCGTGTGTAATTCATTGCTCTGTACAATCATTAGGAGTTAATCCTAGGGGGTCTTAAACCTAATCATATCTGTCAAATGGATGGATGTCACCCATGTCTTGGTAAGCATAGATGGGTACATGTTAATGTAGATGACTGCTCCTGCTTTATATTTGACACTCCCCAAAAGGGAGAGAGTTCCAAGCAAGTAATTAGTCATTATTTAGCCTCCTTTTAGGTACTATGAACTCCCTTAGGGCTACAGACAATGGACCCGAATATGCTAGTTCAGCTTTTCAGCACTTTTGTCAGCAATATCAAATTTGTCATTTAACTGGTATCCCTAACTACCCTCAAGGTCAAGCTGAAGTGGAAAGAGCCAATCATACTCTTCAAATGCAATTACTAAAACAGAAAAGGGGGAGAGGGATGTTATGTTTCACCTCACAACAAACTCAGTCATGTTCTTTAGACTTTACATTTTTTGAATTGCGATGCAGAGGGTCCCACAGTAGCTGAAAGGCACCAGGCCTCCAATATAATAGCCTCTGCTGGGGTAGGCTAGTGCAGTGGTCGGCAAACTGAGGCTCTCGAGCCACATGCAGCTCTTTGGCCCCTTGAGTGTGGCTCTTCCACAAAATACCACGACCTGGGTGAGTCTATTTTGAAGAAGTGGCATTAGAAGAAGTTTAAGTTTAAAAAATTTGGTTCTCAAAAGAAATTTTAATCATTGCACTATTGATATTTGGCTCTGTAGACTAATGAGTTTGCTGACTGCCCTAGTGGAAGGATATAGAAATTGGACAGTGGTTTGGGCCAGATCCAGTAATGTTGTGAGGCGGCAGTTGTGCTGGTATCTTTCCAGAAGGAGAGGTGCAGCCATTTTGGGTACCAGATCATTCCATGCATCACCACAAATGACCCAGAGAAGCTCTGTGTCCCTTTGTTCAAAAGACAGAGTTGCACCGATGACAGCAATGCAGAAGAAGAAGGAAATGCAAGGGGCCAAGGTGCCAACATGGGGACAGGTGAAGAAGCTGACAATTGAGTCCCAGCAAATGGAAGAAAAAGAAGACATGGAGCCGAAACCGGTTTGGCTCAGTGGATAGTGTGTCGGCCTGCTGACTGAAAGGTCCCAGGTTCGATTCCAGTCAAGGGCATGTACCTTGGCTGTGGGCACATCTCCAGTAGGGGGTGTGCAAGAGGCAGCTGAATTATGTTTCTCTCTCATCAATGTTTCTAACTCTATCTCTCTCTCTTCCTTTATGTAAAAACTCAATTATATATATGAAAACCTGGAAGCTACTCCCTCAACCATGGTTCTGGCTATGCTAGCATTGGTTAGCTACCAGTCTTCTGCAAAGTCTTGCACAGCCAAGTCTGAGGACTCTGAATAAATATACACCAGCAGCAAAAGAAACTTTCATTTAGTAGCTAAAAATGTTAACATGTCTGTAGTTTGATGTCTCTTTTATTGCTGTGTTGCTTTAGCATTGTTTTGTTATTGTTTAATAGTGAGGCTTATGTTCAAGCTTATACTAATTGCAGTAACTTAAAAACAAAATAAAAAGGGGAGAGGAAGGGAACAAGTCTAGGAAGAAACCTCCAGGGCCACCAGCAAGGCAGGGCCTGGAGGACAGAGCTCTCCTGGCATAGTTAAGCCTGACCTTGTGGCCCTCCCTAATTCCTTCCTAAGCAGCTAACAAGCTGGGGGAGGTGCAGCAGTGTTGCCCAAAGAGGAACATTTGCATAATGTTTTAATCAGACTATAAAATAAATCGTGGGCTTTCAGGTTGCACCTTTTGTATGCTCATCCAGGCACAGAAGATCCACCAAGCCCCAATAGTACTCGTTTTGTCTGTCTTTTCTTTAATCCTTCACCACCCCTCCTCATGTTAACACTTGGCCATGCTGACTTGGCACAGAAGCCAAGAAGGAAATAAACATGATGAGGGAAAAAACTAAAGATGTATTCTAGTTTATTGAA
This sequence comes from Pipistrellus hanaki, assembly GCF_964339955.1. Classification (NCBI taxonomy): domain Eukaryota; kingdom Metazoa; phylum Chordata; class Mammalia; order Chiroptera; family Vespertilionidae; genus Pipistrellus; species Pipistrellus hanaki. The sequence continues at coordinate 55,758,620 of NC_140514.1, forward strand.
ATGTTCCTTTATTGTTAGACTTTTGGGGCAAGAGACATGTGTGATCACACAGCAGTTTCCAAATCCATACTCATGTCCTTCAAATGCTGTGTTGTGGTCAGCACTGGGTCTCGGCATCTTGTCCAATCTTCCAGATGAGCAGGTGCATGCAGGCACTGCATGTTGTACACCACCTGCACTGTGCTGTCCACTACCATGACCCGGGTCAGCTCCAGGCCGATGGTGGTGTAGGACATTTCACAGTCCAGGGTATAGAATTCAGGGTGAGTGCCTTGGGGAAGGTCTTTGGCAAAGGTCTGCATGGAGCCCTGAAGATCCTCCTGGCGGCCATCCTGCACCTGCTGCCTGACCTGAAGAGGTGTGCGCCTACCGGAGCCAGCTGGCCAGCCCCTGAGCCTTGGCAGGCGGGCTGCTGCTGCAGGCCAGGAGGGGCCTGTTGGCATCTGCAGCCAGGCAGGGCTCAGGGACCAGGGCACATTCCTGTTGTCACCTTCAGCAGCTGAGATGTGAATGGAGCTGTGCTTCGGGGCCGGCAGCTGGGCAGCCTGGGGCAGGCCGGCTGAAGTCCCTGGGAGCCTGCTGTGCCTGCCGCCCCAGGTCACACAGCTCCTGGGTGGTGGGCAGTCGGGTGTGGGGTTAAATAGGTCAATGGAATTAAAGCTTATGGAGCAGATTGTAAAAAGTTCATGCATTAATTCTCTGTAACATCAGTCCTTTAATGCCTTATTATTTATTCCTTTGGATTCTGAGCTCATAGAAGGCAGACACTTGGAGCCCTTCTGAAAAATAGCATTAAACCAGTCTCGATGTGGGTGTAGTCTGGGGCAGGGCGGGATTGGGGGCATTGGGGGCATTGGGAGGGTGTTGAAGCTAAGGGAACCCTGCTTCCAGAACAAGGAGACATTTACTGAGATGAGATAAGTGTGGCAGGAGCCCTGAGCTCAGCGTCGGGGCTGGAAACTGGGAGGGATGATGACTGGATGAAGTCTGAAGCTGTGACTAGACAGGCCCCCACCCTGACCCAGCCCACCCCTTCTCAGTCTGTTTGTTGGGAAGAAGCTGGCCCTGTGGGGATGGTGGACAGATTCATCCCTGGAAGTTGTGGGACACCCCCACCCCCCAATAATCCAAAAAGAGGTGGGGGAATCTTCTGACAGGCTGGTGAGAGGTGGCAGTGGAGGAGACAGTAAGGGTTTTTATGGACCAGCAGCTAAGAGGGCACAGGCTCAAAGAAGCTGGCCGTGTCAGTGACACCACATGGGGTGAGGGGATAATTAGAGCATAGGTTCCCACTGACACCTCGGGGGAGGCCCGTAGCACCACTGGTCCGGTGGACTGCTATGGGCTGCCCGGGGACACCATCCACATGCCACAGGACAGTTATTTGACCTTCAAAAAATCCTATGTGAGCACTCCACACCCCTACGTCCCCACAAAATCCCCTGGCATGCATCCCAGCAGCCTGCACATTTCTTTGGCCTGGCTACACTCAGAGTGTGTGTGTGTGTGTGTGTGTGTGTGTGTGTGTGTGAGAGAGAGAGAGAGAGAGAGAGAGAGAGAGAGAGAGAGAGAGTGTGTGTGTGTGTGTGTGTGTGTGTGTGTGTGTTTTGTTAATCCTCACCCAAGGATATTTTTCCATTGATTTTTTAGAGTGAGTAGGAGGGAGGGGAAGAGACAGAGAGAGGGAAACATCAGTGTTCCTCCCTTCTTCTCTTTGTTATTGTCACTAAAATCGTTGGAAGTCTGCAGGCAGTGCCAGCATCATATACTGCAGAATGACACCACGCCCACAGAACTCTGAGAGACACCACTGTGCCCTCTGCTGGTCTTAAACTCTCCTGCTCCTGTGGGTGCGCCATGGATTTGCTTTCAAAACCAAAAATGCTTTTCTGTGCTAAAATGAGCAGTTTTTAAAGTTTACCTAAATTGATACGAATGAACATCCAAATACCATGTATAAAAGAAGACGAATATCAAAAAGTATGCATGATTCTACTTTATATGAAATTCAAGAACAGGCAAAACAAACTTACATGTGTAAGTCTTAAAAGTAGCTGTTTGGGGAATGTTGACTAGACAGGGTATAGGGGAGCATTCTGGATGCAGGAAATATTCCATATCTCCTGATGAGGGTGTGTGTGTGTGTGTGGTATGTCCTTGAATGGACTGAATGCTTATAACCCTCCAAAATTCCTAAGTTGAAACCTTAACCCCCACACGAGGCTGTGTGGAGAGGGGCCGCTGGGAGTGGTTAGGTGATGAGAAGGAGCCTCTGGCTCAGAAGTGGTGCTCCAGAAACAAGAGCCCGAGGGCTTGCTTCCTGGCGTCTGCTCTCTGTCACAGGAGGCCTTCTCCAGAGCTGCTTCTCAGCAGATGCCACATCCCCTGGCACTTTGATCTTGGACTCCCCGGTCTCCAGACTGTGAGAAGCAAAGGTTTGTTTCTTTTCTTTCCTTTCCTTTTCTTTCCTTTTCTTTTCTTTTCTTTTCTTTTCTTTTCTTTCTAAATATATTTTATTGATTTTTTACAGAGAGGAAGAGAGAGGGATAGAGAGTTAGAAACATCGATGAGAGAGAATCATCGATCAGCTGCCTCTTGCATACCCTCTACTGGGGAATGTGCCCGCAACCAAGGTACATGCCCTTGACCGGAATTGAACCTGGGACCTTTCAGTCCTCAGGCCAACGCTCTATCCATTGAGCCAAACCGGTTTCGGCAAGGTTTGTTTTTTAAGCCAGTCAATTTATGACATTTTTGTTTGAGCAGAGCAGACAAAGACAGTCATTAAGCTTTATAATTTTGCACTTTATATCCATCACAATTCACTGAAGTATAAGGAAAAGGTTTCCCTGGAACAAATGGACTAAACTGTGAACACTGAGCACAAACTATTGATCAAACTCCCAGAACCATCCGTTTGGCCGAAACCCACACAGGCTGTTAGGAGTTTCCATGGAGAGTCACAGCATGAGGCTCACAGCTATTTGACTACAGGCAGGAAAATTTACCCTACACAGGCAGTTTTCTTTATTTTCAAAAAGATATTTTGTCACTGTAAGAGGCCAATCATAACACAACATGTGGGGCCCATTGACTCTATGAAGTGAAGGTAAGGTCTAGTGCAGTGTTTTTCAACCTTTTTTTGGCAAAGGCACACTTGTTTCATGAAAAAAATCACGAGGCACACCACCATTAGAAAATGTTAAAAAATTTAACTCTGTGCCTATATTGACTATATATAAAGTAATTCTCTTGAATAGGAATCAAATAAACACAAAGAAAGTATTTTATAATTACTTTATTATGAAATATTAAGTAAACAAAATAGTGAAAAATTATAAAATTCTTGTCTTGTCTGCACCTACGGCACACCAGGCAACATCTGTGCCGCGGAACAGCGGTTGAAAAACGCTGGTCTAGTGAATCCTAATTCTAGAATCTGTGGGTAGTCACCCACTTCCAGATCTCTGCTGCAAAACACCTCTGCTCTCCAAAGACCCAGTCACACAGGACGGCTGCTTTCTTTCTCCTGCAGTCAGAGTGCACATCTCCCCCTCAGACCCGCCTCCCCGGGGGTGAGTGCTCCCAGCCCTTCCGCGTTCCTGTGAAGCTCATATACTATGCCATCCTCTGCGCTATTCACTGTGCCATCCTCCCTGTTATTCACTGTGCCATCCTCCCTGTGTGAGTCACTGTGCCATCCTCTCTGTGGCTGGGCTCGGGCATGTGTCTCAACTGAGCAATCAGATGGAACCACAGGAGAGCCCGAGTGTATCTGAGGCTGGCGATGTTGATAAAGGTGTTGGCAGCCTCCTCTGGATTTCAGGGAGCGGTGGCAGGGACTCAGGAGACTCATGGTCACAGCTCATTTTCTGGCCACACAGGATGTTTCCTTTATTATTTTAGAGCAGTTTCCTAAAGATTTACCACCTTTCCAAACCTAAAAGATCTCATGTTTTTCCTGAATATTATTTTAAGTTTCAAATAGGCATTTTTCCATTCTCTCAAATATATACACAATGTTATAATTTTATATTTGAAAAATGTAAAATTATAACATTGAATCACTAAAGTAATATCTTTGTTTTTAACCAAACATGGCCTGACCGTGCTTGACCCCCTTTCCTAGCAGGGCTCTCCTTAGGGGTGCTTCAGGGTGCAGCTGTGCGAGCAGTGGACATTGCCTCCCTCCCAAGTGCAAGGCAGTGGCTGGAGCCCACTTTCTGGAGGACCCTGCAGCGCTTGGCCTCTTGGTGTGACCGGGCAGGAGGCAGATCCATGGTTAAAAGGAGTCTGTCACACTTACTGCCCAGTGTCCCCCCCCCCCCCCCCCCCCCCCCCGGCCCAGCTGAGCTCTGCTCCAGGTGACTTCGCAGGAAAAAGAGGTGACTTCTCTGAAACAAAGAAGTGTTTTCCCTGCTGCTGGGGCACAGGCTCAGTGAGTGTGTGCAATGGCACAAGATGCAAGGTGGTTTATCCCAGAGTTAAAGGCAGGCTTTAAAATTACTTAGTTCTAGGATGGGGGCGAGAGAGAAACTGAACAATAACAAAGACCTCTCTGTCCGCAGTCTTCTCTCCCCAACCCCAGCCCACATCCCAAAGGCAAGAGACCAAGGAAAGGCAGCTATCCGTCCTGAAATAGGCACTCAGCTTCGAGGAGGAAGAGCCAATGAAGTACATGATGAGCTTCACCAGGGCCCTGAGCTCGCTGGGAGCCTTCTGCTCCTTGGGATGAGCCTCCACGAGGTGCTCCTGGGCATTCCGGCTGTGCTCACAGCCAGAGCGGGAGTGACCCGAGCGGGGGTGAAGGAGCACTGACTCTCCGGTGAGAGGACACTTGCTCTGTGCTTTGTCATCATTCCCCACCGGGGTGAGCAGAGCAAGGGCAGATGCTGCTGCTTACACACGGTTCCGGCTGAGGGGTCTGGGAACCCCATTCCCAGTACCATCCTTCTCCCAAGGCTGGCTGCTAAGGGGCGAGGGGCCTCTGGGATAATCAGGGTTAACCTTCCCAAGACAAGCTCTGGTCTCTGGGGAGAACCTCCAACTTTAATGTGGACAAGTCTGCTGGCTCTCTGAGGTGGTGTCAAGAAAGGAGGCCAGGGAAGCTAGCCAGAACAAGGGCGGGCGACAACGTGGGCATGAGAGACATCACGCCCTAATCCCAGAACCTGTGAATGGCTTCAATTATGTGGTCGGAGTTGCAGATGGAGTTAATTTTATATTCAGCTGACCTTGAGCTGCAAGGATCATCCTGGCTATGTGGGTGGGCCCAGCATAATCACGAGGGACCTTATAAATGGGAGGGGGAGACAGAGGAGAGACCCCACAAGACCACAGTGGCCAGCCCTGGGGCTCTGAGGGTGAGGGAGGCGCCCCACCAGGGAACACAGGTGGCACAAGGCCTGCCAACACCTTGCTTTTCGTTCACTGAGACCCATGCAGACACCTGACTTCCGGAATGGCAGGGTCATAAACTCTTGTTGCTTTAAGCTAGGGGTGTCGAACTCAATCAGAGAAGGGGCCAAAATCTAAAATCCAGCCTAAATCGTGGGCCGAATGGTTTACTGAACAGTCATAAACTGACAATGTCATAAACTGACAGCGGAGTGCAGTGATGACAGTGTGGTGCGGGCCACATTGCAAGGCCTGGCGGGCTGGATTTGGCCTGCTGGCCTTGTGTTTGACACATGTGCTTTAAGCTATCATATTTGTGGTAATTTATTCCAGCAACAGTAGGAGACTCACACAGGAACTTTGCCTGTACTCTTAACAGAGAGTGAAAATATCTTGAACTCAGGGGAAAGGACAATCTATGTGGTGTTTCTCCTTTTTCTGCATCCAGCATGAAAAAACGACAGGTTCCTAAGGGGAGGAGCTGGGGATTAAGAAATTAGAGGAAGAAAGAGACAAGAGGCAGAAATAGATTTATAAGGCTGGGAGCTAGGTGGGTGCCATCTCTCTGATGGAGAGACAGTCACACTCACCACAGACAACACAGCATATTTATTGGCTTTTAAAGGGGAGTTTAAGGTCAAAAGGAGTTTCAGGTGTGCCCGGATCCTATTCATCAAGATCTGGGTTAGCTCCTTATTTTTTGGTACAAGATTTAGCATATCAAGACCTGGGTGAGTCATTCCAAGCACACGGATTAAGAAATCAGTACTGATAACATGATTCTGCCAGTGCCCTCGGGCTCAGCTGATAAGAATTAAAAGAATGTCCATGTGCCTTCTCAGGCGGCTCTCTACAAATCTACACTAATAAAAGAGAAACATGCAACTTGACTGTCACCCCACAATGCCCACCAGCCAAATAGGAACAAGTTAGCAAATTAATCCAACAAAGATGGCGGCAGTCACAGAGCTGGAGCGAGCAGGAGGCTTGGGTTGACCCCGGTGACAGATGAAGCAAAGCTTCCCGCCAACCCTGGCTGCCACTCAAGGAGTGGCTGGGGGCCTGGGTCAACCCAGGCTTCCAACTGGCCCTGGCCTCTGCTCAAGGAGGGGTTGGAGGGGGACAGAAAAAGGAGTGGCTGGAGGCCTGGGTCACCAGGGGCTGTGGCAAGCCTGAAAATGGCCTTCAGCCCCTTACCTATGCTGACCAGGCACCCCAGCAGGGACCTCCACCCTGAAGGGGGCATGGCCAGCCTGAAACAGCCATCAGCCCCTCACCCAGGCTGGCCAGGCACCCCAGCGGAAACTGCCGCCCTGAGGGGGTGTGGCCAGTTTGAAAACAGGTCTCAGTACCCTTACCCAGGCTGTCCACACACCCCCAGCTGGGACCCTAACCCCATGGGGACCCTAACCCCATGGGGGCAAACAACCACAGGCCCCTTGCCCAGGCCACCCCATGCCCCAAGAGACCCCCCTCCCTGATCCAGGAATACCCTTCAGGGCAAATCAGTCATCCCCCACTCATGCACCAGACCTTTATCTATATAAATATTTGCACATTAACTACACTAAAAGGCATAATGAGGTAGTAAAAAAAGGCATGAAAGAGTAATATGCTAATTAGACTGGGAGACCTTCTGGACAAAGTCATGGGGCAGAGGTAGAGGCAGTTAGAGGCCAAGAGGGAAGGGCAGTTGTGAGTGATCAGGCTTGTGGGGAGGCCATTGGGGTGATCAAGCTGGTGGGGAGGGCATTTGGAGGTGAGCAGGCTGGTGGCAGAGGGCAGTTGAGAGCAAGCAGGCTGGCAGGCAGAGTGGTTAGGGGCAATCAGGCAGACAGGTCGGTGAGAGGTTAGGAGCCAGTAATCCTGGATTGCAAGAGGGATGTCTGACTGCCAGTTTAGCCCCATTTCCTGTAAACTGGTAGTAGGACATCCTTCGAGGGGTCCCAGGTTAGAGAGGGTGCAGGCTGGGCTGAGGGATACCCACCCACCCAAATTTCATGCACCAGATCACTAGTTTCTTGAATCAAACATAGGAGGTATAAAGGAACAAATTGATATGCTTAATTATATTACATTAAGAACTTTTGTTTATTAAAAAAAACAGAGGCCCAATGCATGAAATTTGTGCGCTGAGCAGGGAAGGGGTGTCCCTCAGTCTGGCCTGTACCTTCTCACAATCTGGGACCCCTCGCTCCTAACTACCCACCTGCTTGCTCCTTACCATTACACTCACTGCTCCTTAGTGCTGCTGCAGAGGCAAGAGAGGCTTTCACCACCACCATTGCACTCACCAGACATGAGCTGCTTCTGGCTGAGGGGTGCTTCCGCTGTGGGAGCATACTGACCACCAGGGGACAGCCCCTGTTTGAGCATCTGCCCCCTGGTGGTCAGTGCACATCATAGCAACTAGTTGTTCCAGTCTTTCTATTGTAATAGTTGCTTAGGCTTTTATATATATAGATATAGATAACTCTATTTGTTTTCTAGGGCTTAAAATATTTATTTTCTCATAGTTTTAGCAGCTAAAAGTCCAACATCAAGGTGTCAGCAGGGCTGATGTTTTGTCTCTTATGAGGTACTTGAAGGCAGGAACTATGTTTCTGGTATCTAGTATCTGATATCTAGTTTCTAGACACTAGGTGCTCAGTGACAACAATGAAACCATATTCTACTTAGCATTCTTCACTCTCACGCGCGCGCGCACACACACACACACACACACACACCACATACATATACTTGCAATGTGGAAATGTTTCCTGGGGCTGGGACCTCCTGCCTGTCTGAGCCCAGTGGGCAGCCCAGGCTTCCCTACGGTTCCCTGGAAAAGGAGATGCAGTTGCAGTCTCCTCGCCGCCGGCAAAGCTTCACCCTGAGCCCAGCCGCTGGCCCCGGGCCCTGGCGGGACCATGCAGGAGTCACTGCTCTGTGCTCGGGCAGCGCTTGCACCCAGGACTTCACGTCCAGAACTGGGCCTGCAGGCAGTGGTGCCACCGTCACTTGGTTCCTCCCGAGAATAAACCAGCAGCAGGCAGGTAAACTGGGAAGCATAGGTGACCTGCAGCTTGGAGTGTGCTTCTGTTCTGGCAGGAACTTCGGTGCTGAGAGAAGCTCTCCTCCTCTGTGAATTTCTCAGAGCCTGGGCTGTCTCCCCCGAGGCAGAGAAACCAGCTATGGCTCTATTTGAAAGGTGACTCGTCACATTACGGTCACATGCACAGTGCTTGCAGGAGGGAGCAGCCCGGCCTTTGATGTTAGATGTGGGTCTGCAGCGAGCTCTGAGCAGGCTGGAGAAGCTGCTGGGGATCGTGGCCGTGGAGTGCTGGCGAGGGCAGGTGACAGCCGAGATCAGCCTTGTCACCGGCTGCCCATGATCTCTGCCTCTCACAGTACCCCGTGTGGCCACCTCCCACACGGTCCCGGGTGGCCTGTGTGACCACTAGAACACGGCAGAGTGATGGCAGGTCCCTTCAGAGATAAAATTATAGAAAACAGTGCAGCTTTTGTCTTGGTCACTCTGTCCCTCTCTCAGGAAATACTTTCTCCAGACAAAGCCAACTGGCCCATCATGAAAAGGCCAGGGAGTGAGGAACAGAAGCATCCTGCCCAGAGCCACATTGCCCTCCAGCCCCACTCAAGCACCCAGATGGTGTAGCCCTGCTCATGGCTTGACTGCAACCTCCCGAGAGAGCTTGAGCCAGACCCACCTACCATCGAGCTGAGCAGCCAGGTCCTGGCTCCTAGACATTTTGTAACATGTAAGCATTTATCTCCAGCTACTATGTGTTGAGGCTGCCCACCAATAGACAGCTAATACAGATTTTGGTAACTGAAAGTAAAATGCTGCTCTGTTCCTAAAATATGAGAATGTCGCATTTTAGTGGCAGTGGGAAATATGGGAGGACTATATAGAACACATGAATGAACTCTTAAATTGCCTTGAACACAATGTTAGCAGAATTTAAATTGAGGCTGCTGGTGAGGCTTACAGGAGAAGTCTTATTGGATGCTGGAGGAAGGAGGTCCGTGTTACGTGGTGGCAGGAAGTGTAACGACTGGAGTGATGTGAACAGGAGGTGCTCGGACAGAGCTGAAGGCGCTGCTGCTTCCTCCTTACTGCTTGCAGGGGTCTTCAAACTACGGCCCGCGGGCCACATGCGGCCCGCAGAGGAGTCTGATCCTGCCCGCCAGGTTTTTTGGGCAGTGAGCGCAGCCGAGGTGTTACAGTAGGAATTAGTAGTTCATAGAGTCCGGCCCTCCAGCTCTCTGAGGGACCGTGATCTGGCCCCCACTTTAAAAAGTTTGAGGACCCCTGACAGTGACAAGGAGAGAAGACACACACATTGAGGAAAAAGGAGCCACTAGTGGCTGCTTTTGAAGATTCCCAACCTTTCCAGGTAGGCATTGACGCTGAAGTTAAGAAGTAGTTTCTGCCTGAGCTGGTTTGGCTCAGTGGATAGAGCATTGGCCTGAGGACTAACGAGTCCCAGGTTTGATTCCGGCCAAGGGCATATGCCCAGGTTTCAGGCTGTATCCTCCCCAGTAGGGGTTGTGCAAGAGGCAGCCAGATTCTCTTTCATCATTGATGTTTCTATCTCTCTATCACTCTCCCTTCCTCTCAGACATCAATAAAAATATTTTTTTTAAAAGAGCTTCTAAGCAAAGATCAAATACAGGACACTCTTAGAATAGCATAGCCCAGAGATGAAAATAAAAATGTGACTGTAAAAACCTTTGCTAAGAGTTCAGGAATAACAAAGATGGTGCTTCAGAGCACCATTCCATCAAAAAGAAAAAGACCCCTAAATATTAATGGTATGCTTCACAGATCCTCTCAGCCACACCACAGAACTTCTCAGAAGCTTAGAATGACGATTCCTCAGCAGAAGTCTCAGACGGAGAGGGCTTATTTTGAAGAGGTTTATGTGCGTGCTTTTATCTAATAGAGTAAACCCCGATTAGATCCATGTGAGACCAGATGTTTTAAAGATAATTGTATCTCCAGAAACATTGCCCGCTTACACTGACACAGACCGTTCAAATGGAAAGGCCTTTGGTAACTTCTAGAAGCAGAGGAGGCTGAGAAAGCCCCACGTTAAGTATCGTGTGTTAATTAACATGGAGAGGAAAGGTGACTCAGGAAAGAACCAAGAGCTCCGGTGCCTTGCTGGGTCCTCATCCACGGACTGCCAGCATTGCTCAGTGGAGTTTCAGAACTGCTACGGGCCAGTGGCTCCTCTGTGCTCTCATGTCCCCTCTTTTGACACAGGAATGTCTATACAGCTGTCCTCTACCTGTTTCTGCCAAGGGTGGGTGTGTGAGGGACAAGCTGCTTCTGCACCTGGACCTGATTTTGATAATGAGACCTGGACTTTGAGCTGATACTGTAATGAGATAATTGTCAGCAGAGGCAGTGGGGCATGGACCTTAGGAGAGAGTGAGTGTATTTACATGTGGGGGGACACGAGTCATTGGTGATGGGAGCTGGGAACTTCAATGCTCAATATCTAAGGTGTCCCCCCATGATTAATGCTTTCTGGCAGTCCCTTCCCACATTACATCAGGGTTAGTCTGTGTGAACAGAAAATAAAACAGAAATTCTGGTATATTACTTCTAAAACTTGGCTATGAAAGATATTGAAGCTTCTGACATGATTGTAACCTCCCCTGCCACCCCCTCCACCCCATCACTCACTCACCCTGCGGGGAGCTAGCTGCCATGGCTGCTGTGGGCATCCTGAGTGAGTGTGTGAGGCCCTGTCAAGCCTTCAGGTGACTGCAGCCCCAGCCATCTCCTTTCCTGAAACTTCATGAGAGGTCCAAAGCACACTTCCCAATCAGGGCACTTGTGGATGACGGACTCTCTCAAACTCTGTGAGATGATAAATGTTTGTTGTCTTAAGCTGCTTAGCATGGGAGGCGATCTGACATGTAGCAATGATAACTAATACTGTGGCTGGCTATTAAAGTTCTAATGTGGGAAAGTAGAAGCAGAGAAAGAAGATGCTTGTGTCTTTTTTTCCAAATGGAAAAGGAAGAAAACAGGCAAAGAAATACTCCCAGTTCGTTTGAGAAAAGACAGTTTTTAGGAGAAAGTGGTTGTCACGTTCCTTTAATGTGACTCAACTGTTGCCCAAGATGCAACAGAAATCTCTTCCCTTAAAAGAGATGGTGTCCTTTAAGTCTCAGAACATTCTGAAGCCCTAACTCAGGAGAGTGGCCATGCTGAGGGGCAATCCTCAGGGAGAGTGATGTTAGGTATGATGTAATGGAAGGAGAGGTGGCGGGATTTGGGGTCAGGAAGCCTGGGGTTCAATGCCGGCTCTTCTCTCACCGGTTCTGCCACATTCATAGTCACATGGAGCTCCATCTCTTTATTTGTCTCGTTTAGGACACTATCCTGTGGGTTTATGTGAGGAGTCAAGAAATTACTTGAAGATAGACCCTCTTCTCTTTCCCCCTTCCGCACACCACACTGCTCCCCTGGCTCACGCACAGATTGAGGGTATTGATAATGTCAGCCACCCTCCCCACCCTACCTTTCTCTCTGCTCCTAACTAATTCCCAGAACTTCAGGAATGATGATTTTTTTCCTCCAAGATTCAGAGGTAGTCACTCCCGGGGAATGTCTACCCACTAGCATTATGGAAATAAATTGCAGGTCACACTTGGCAGTTTAAGCCATGCTTGACACTTAGTAGCTTTTTAAGTATTTGCTTAATAAGTAAATGAATAAGTGATTGATTTAAACAAAAGACTGACAAATTGCTTCAGAGATTTGGCTGGTTATTCACTAACCCATCTAATTTATATCTACAAGGAAAATCCCAGCATTTATCCAGTTCTCTCTACTGGCGAACATGAAGCAGGGCCTGAAAGTCAGGTCTCTCTTAGTGTCTAAGGCAGCTCTCTTGGCTGTTTGATAAAGGATATACCGGATATGTGGTCTTTGTTCCAGGTCCTAGGAGGGAGTTTCTAAGCCACTGGAATTCCCAAGTGATAGCCGTGTCTTCACTATCATGGAGCCCTGGGACTGCACCTGAGTTTATGGTAACAAGATGACCCAGCACGGATGTGCGTGAAGACCAGCCGTGTGATTAGACAGTTGAGGCTTTGAACCAGGTGATATCTGCCCGACCTCAAGGAGGGAAGAGGAGCTGGAGAGGGGATTCATCATGTGATCAGTGACTTCATCGTCCATGCCTACCTAACGAAACCACAATAAAACCCTGGACATCAGGGCTGTGTTAGGCTTCTGGGTTGGTAACCAAACATCAACACGCCAGGGGTGCACCTTACTTTCACTAGAGGACATAAAAGCTTTGAGTTTGGGGCCCTCCCATACTTTGCCTTATGGGCCTATTCTTTTGCCTGGTCTTTATTTGTATCCTTTATATTAAACTACGAGAAACCTGGGTGAAATTTGTGCATGGGTAGGGTCCCTAGGCCTGGCAGGCAGTCAGGGCCAATCGGGGCCTTCCAATTGCTGGCTGGGGCCTTCCTTCCATGGCTGCTGGCTGCTGGCCATGGCCTTCTTTCATTCCCTGCCGCCCCCTGGTGGTCAGGGCACATAATAGCGAGTGATTGAACTCCTGGTCTACTGGTTGACCTCCCGAGGGGACACTTTGCATATTAGCCATATATATATTGATAATTGGGGGTATAATGTGTTCCTAAATTCTGTGAGTTAGTCTAGTGAATCTTGAACCTGAGGAGGTTGTGGGAATCCTCTGGATTTGTCACCAGTTGGCCAGAAGTATGGGTACCCTGGGAACCCTGGAACTTTTGGTAGGTGTTTGAGTGAAGGAGTCTTTTGGGGATGGCGTCCGTAAGCTTATGGCATGTGTGCTCACTTTAGTTGGTTGGTGTCAGAATTGCATTGCAGTATTACCTTGTAAACTTCATGGAGAAGTGTATATATACGTTATTTTTTAATGCAATTACACATTGTACCTCTCTTGGGGAAGTGTATATATACGTTATTTTTTACTACAATCCACACTCGATGAGACCAGTGGAAACCAGAAACAGCTACATATCATTTCAGCTCAGGTTTGCTCACTGAACATAAGCTGTGAAAAGATTTCTATTTTCAAGTCTGGTTCTTCTCTCCGGCACCAGACCTGACACTGGAGAGCAGACAATTATTAGAATGTGGGGGTGCTAGTGTGAGTCTCATCTCAGAGCTCAAGGAGGGGTGCTATGTCAAGCAAGAACACAAATGGAGTTTTAACCTCCAGTCTTTTAACACTCCTCAGGTGTTTTTTTTTCCTTCTGAAGAAAACACCTGCTCTCAGAACGCACTCAGACCCCTCCCCTTGCCTGCCGGGGGGCTCCTCCTGGCCTCGGCAGGGGCAGGAGTGAGGGTTGGTTGTCTCAGATATCTACCTATAAACAACCACTGTATGTGACGGTCTGTCCTGGAAGGGAGGGGACAGAGGATCCGATTTGCTGCCTCCGTGTATCACAGTGACCTGGCCAGGCTCCCCTCTGAGCCAGGGCATGGCAAAGTGAATGCCTTAGTCTTTTTGGGCTGTGATAGCAAACATACATGGAATGGGTCACTAGTAACAGCTGGAGGCTGGGAAGTTCAAGATCGAGGTACTGACAAAGTCAGTGTCTAGTGAGACCCCTCTTCTTGGTTCACAGTGGTGCTCTGGTCTGAATGTTTGTGCCCCTCAGAATTCACAGTGGAATCCCAATGCTCAATGTGATGGTATTAGGAGGGGGACCTTTGGGTGATGGTTAGATGAGGAGGAGCCCCCACGAATGGAAACACTGCTGTTATAAGAGATCCACAGAGCTCCCTCACCCCTCCTGCCACACGAGGACACAGAAGTCTGCAGCTGGACCTTGTGGTGGCCTGACCTCAGACTTCCAGCCTCTGGATCTGTGAGCAATACGTTTCTGTTGTTTACAAGCCACCCATCTCATGGTTTTAGTTATAGCAGCCCAGAGGGACCACACCAAGACAGATGGCCATTTTTTCAAGGGCCTCTTTTATGGGGGCACTAATCCTCTTCACCAGGGCTCCACCCTCATCATCTACTCACCTCCCCAAGGGCCTCACCTCCAAATACCATCATATTATGGATTAGGTTTCGACAGCTGGATTTGGGAGTGAGGAGAACACAAACATTTGGTCCAAGCAATGTGCAAGGAGGACTATCATTTCCCTTGTGCTCTGAGGGTTTGTTCTGGCTCAGAATGCTAACGCTTAGTCTGCCATGACACTACTGACATGTTTTTCTCTGTGAAAAGAGCTGCAGCTGAATTGCTTCTTGGGCGATCACAGTGCCTTCCTCTGGGTTTAAATCCTGCTTTATCACCTGCTGGGTCACTGTCCTTTCCTAGTTGTATCACGGGGATAATAAAGGCAACTACTCAGCATTGTCCACTTGGTTAGGACACATGAAGTGAATGGCACAATTCTTGGCTCATGGTGGTCATCCAACCAATGAACGCCAACTTTCTCTCTTCTTTAATTCTGGGTCTAAATAAAAGGGGAGCACCTCCAGCTGATTCACTCCCACTGTTTGTGTAGAAGTTACCCACTTCCTTTCATGTGCGGTTTAAAAAATCATGGCCAGATAGGGTGATGTAAACTTCAGAGAGATACTTGCAACTGTTTTGGAACTAACATTACATCCTTCCAATGGTTAGTCAGGAAGCCTCACTCCTGGTAAGTTCTCCTGGCAACACACTGCACCAATTCTTGTTTGTCTGAGGAAGTGTTCATTTCTGCCTCGCTTTTGAAAGGCAGTCTCACAGAGTATAGGATTCTAGGTTAGTGGTGTGGTTTTTTTTCCTCAACACTAAATTTTTTACTTCTCTCCCTCTTGCTTCCCTGGGTGCCTGGTTTATGAGAAATTGAAAATAACTCTCCTCATCCTCTAGAGGTAAGTGGTTTTGTCTATGGCTTTCCCCACAATTTTCTTCTTTGCCTTTGATTTTCTAGAGTTTGAATATGACATTCGTAGATGTAGTTTTGGGGGCACCTATCCTGCTTAGTGTTTTTCTGAGCTTTGGTGGTTTGTTCGCTGAAGAAATTCTCAGTCTTATTGTTTCAAATATTTCTTCTGTTCTTTCTATCTCTCTTTCCTTCTTGTATTCCCACTACATGTATGTTACACTTTTGTAGTTGTCCCCCAATTATGGGTTATTCTATTCTCCCTTTCCCAGGCTTTTCTCTTTGCTCTTTAGAGTCAGAAGGTTCTATTGTGAGAACTTTAAGCATAGAGATTCTTTTTCCTCAGCCTTGTCTGCTCTACTATGGAGCCTATTGAAAGAATCATTTCTGTTTCAATGTTTTTAACCTCTAGCATTTTTAAAATATATTTTTTTATTGATTTCAGAAAGAAGGAAAGAGAGATAGAAACATCAATGATGCAAGAGAATCATTGATTGGCTGCCTCCTTCATGACCCACAGTGGGGATCAAGCCTGCAACCCTGGGCATATGCTCTGGCTAGGAATTGAACCGTGACCTCCTGATTCATTGGTCAACAATCAACAACTGAGCCATGCTGGCTGGGCTCTAGCACTTCTTTTTTTTATTCTTTCTTGGAGATCTCTTCTTATTATCCATCTGTACTTCTGCACTGTCTATGCTTTCCTATTAAAGTCCTTAATACATTCATCATCATTTAAAAAAATTTCCAATGTGATAATTAGAACATTCCTACCATGTCTGATTCTGGTTCTGATTGTTCAGTCCCTTCAAACTGTGTTTTGGCCTTTAGGTATGCATTGTAATTTTTTATTGACAGGCAGACATGGTGCCCTGGGTATAAGGAACTGCTGTAAACAGGCCTTCAGTGAGGTGATGGTGAGGTTTGGGGTGAGGGGTGCAGTCCTGTGGTGAATCCTCAGCTGGGAACTTCACAAGTGGTCCTCAGTCCCTTGCTCTCTCTCAGGGGCACAGTGCGGCACAAGGGGGCTGGAGGTGGGTGTTTCCCTTCCCCAGCAGGTGAGGCTCTGGTTTCCCCCTGAGAGCAGACCTTGTGGGAAGAACAGAGTGCTCTCACTTGACGCCTTTTCCTCTCTCCTTGCTCATCTTCACTGTGAGAATTTGGTAGAGCTCCAGGAGGTAAAACTCACAAAAGTTACACTTCCTTAACTGGTTACACTTTTTTAACCAATTGAAAATATCATGAAAGGCCCCCTTGACTTTTTATCTCTTGGGCTTGTCCACACTGGGCCTCCAGCAAGTTATCAATTACAGTTCAGGTTTTGCAGCCCTGCCCTGGTTTCCAGTGAGATTTCTGCTTGTAGGTTTCTGTTCAGGTGATTTGTGACTGTGGACCTGCTTGTTGCTCTCTTCCCTTTGGGGCCAGCCATTTGCCCAGTGATTTCACTTAGATAAACCTAAGAAAAGTTGTGGATTTTTCGGTTTACTCGCTTTTTACTTGTTGTTAGGATAGAGTGATGATTTCTAAGCTCCTGACATGCTGGACTAGGAACCAGAGGAGCTTTTTCAAGCAACATCTTGTTAAATGTGCATCTGTGATTCCCATATTACTAGCATAGATGTGTGAGAGCCTGCTGCACCCCTTCCTCAGCAGATCTTCCCAACTCACTCAGTGTTTGCATGTTAGGGCTGAGGTTTCTGAGTCCGGGGTACACCTGGGTAAAGTGGAAGACTCTTCCCTGGGGCCTGGGGAAAAACATCAGAACATCAAGGTTCATGCATTTCAATGGCAGTTTTTTATTTCAGTGTTGGTAGATTTTACAGTGTGTATAAGACATAGATGCAGAAGTAATGTATATAATTTCTATGTAAATATACATACAACTAGATGCCTGGTGCACAAAGATTCGTGCAGAATGGGCCTTCCTTACCCTGGCAGCCAGCACAGCCTTTGCTCTGGCCCAGAGCCGCCTTTCTGCCTTTGCTCTGCCCAGAACAGCCTTTTCCCCTTCTCACGCTGCCCAGAGGCCTAGAGTGGCTGGGGTGGTGCAAAAGGCCTGCATCATCACCATGTCAAGGATGCAAACATCCCACTCCCAGACTCTGGGCACCAGTGTATGCAAATTAACCCACAATTTTTGTCGTGTTAATTTGCATATTCACTCCTGATTGGCTGGTGGGTGTCGCAGAAGTATGGTCAATTTGCATCTTTCTCTTTTATTTTTGTAGATAGGGCTAAGTGCTCAGAAGCCCTTAATGATAAAAATGTGCTCAAATTAAAATGGAGACCACTATTCTAGAGATTGAGGAAGTATCATCATTACTGGCTAAAACACTACATTTGTTTCCTTCTAAAATACTGTGATGTATTTCCCTCTCTCGACAGAGATTTACCCAAATATACATTTGTGGAGTTTTGTTTTTTGTTTTTGTTTGTTTTATTTTGTTTTATTGAGGTTCTCTGATCTTTGGAATATCATTACACTGTGCACTGATTTCTTAGTGTTTATTGCTTATTCCTTCGGCAAAACAGAAGACAAGTATTCATTTTTCTCTCCATTCCACTGTGAAAGTTTCCACGCCAACAAATGCAAACTAGTTAGCTGTCCCAGATTGAGGACCACGACTGCTCATCTTCACTCTGGAGAGCTGCTTTCCCTTTTCTTACCTTTCTCTTGTATTGGGGGCAGTGGGAGAGAAGGGGCAGTGGCCCTGCACTCTTGGAGCTGGAGAGAACAACAAAGTTGTCCTCAGGAAGCCAACAGGTGGCGCTGTGGTCTACCTGATGCTTAGAAGTTGATCTGCTCTCACCATCTAATTCTAAAAATAGAGGCAGTGTTCACTGGAGGGCTTGAAAGCTGGCACAGACTGCAAAAACACTCCCATGCTCCTCCCAGGCACCACTGGGAACTAGCTTTCCCTTTAGCTAGAATTCAGAGCCTGAAGTCAGCGAAATTACCAAGGCTACCAGACAGCCTGCCATGGTGGGAGGTCCGGCCCTGGTGGCAGTTTCCTGGAACGGCCCTTGTTGTGATGGACGGCCTGCCTGGGCTGCTGTGAAGTCAAATGAGCTCATGCGCAGATGAGCCTGTACAGGTGGGAGGCCATTGGCTCTCCAGGTGGCCTCTTTAGCCCAACTCCATCAGCAGCCCCTTCCCACCCCGTCCAGACACCCCGGTGCCGGAGACACCCCCTCCCTGTGACCCCTCCAATAGCATTACCCCTCCTCTATTGGCGCACAAAAATGTGCTTTTGCAGGGCCTGTTCACCTCTGGTACTGGGGACATTTGAAAAGTAGTTCCGGGAGGTTTAGGGGAGGCCAGGGGGTCCCCTTCAGCCACTGGTGTTTAGTTCTGGCTGCGCAGTACGACAACCAGGGGAGCTTGAAAAACTGATGCCACACAGGCACCCTGCCCAGGGCAGAGTATGGCTCTCCTGGCCCCCTCCTCCATACACAGACACTGAAAGTGACATGGTATGACTGAGTTGTATAAAAACAGATTAATATTACATATTAAAACCTTTCCTTGCCCTCAAAGTTCTTTTTCTTTTTCTGATTTTAAATGAAGTTAAAACACTCTGTGGCCCGTAGGAGTATGTGGGCCCTGCACACTGTGCCAGCGGGGCTGGTAAGAGGGGCGGCTCTGCTGAGAAGGGCTTGGTGGGACTTTCTCAGGTGGAACCGACCTCAGCATTCCCTTACGTTCCCCAGGCCACGTATCAAGCCACTGCCAGCGCTCACTCCCAGCCACTCAGGAAGGAGTGCCTGTGGGCTGACCTGGTGGAAAACAGGCCAGAATGATCACCTTCCCCTGGTCCCAATGTGCCATGGCCAGCCCAGGCCTGCTGGCGGAACTGCAGCTCTGCCTGCCTCCAGCCCTGCCATCCCAGCAGGACAAAGCACCCTCACTCCGCCTCAGCACACGCCTGGGACTCTGACCCCTCCCTGCCTGACGAGACGCCCTGACCCAGAGGTGAAGGACAGGAAGACCTGCACCTGTCTCACTTCCACATGCAGGAATGGCCGTCCCTGCCGGGCTTGGTCCAAGGCCACGGAGACGGCCTCAAGTGCCAAAGCACCCCCTACTCCCCCCCCCCCCCCGCCTCCCCTCCCCCCCATATACAAAAAGTCTAATAAAAGCCTCTCTTTGCAGATTCTGCTTGGATTTTCCAAGAAACAGGCAATGGGGACTTGGCCTTGTCAAGCCCTGGGTGCGGGGGGAGGGAGGCTGTTCTTTTGCTCTGTGTTGTCTTATTGACCAAAAGCGAGGCCGTGGCTTCCCCCTGTTGTCAGGTGCACTTGCCTGCAATCCAAGCTTGAGTCCCATTGACTCCTCGCTCTCCACAGGAGGCCTCACTTCCCCTTCTCATCAGGATGAGACCTTACAGCAGGGGGAGGGAGAAGGGGGGGCGCTCCTCAGACACTCAGCCCTTGTGCCCGGCACCCAGCGGCCTGTTTAAGGAAAGCGGCCTGAGGAGCGTGGGCTCCCGGCACCTCTTGGCAGCCTGAACCGTGAGGCATTTTCTTTGGCTTTTAATCTCTCCGCGGGCTTTTTCTGTTCCCGCGTTGCACAGAGCTTTCTATTTTTAAAACGGCCTATCTCTGGAGCGATGGATAATGCCTCCCTGTGGTCATTTCTCGAGTTCAGTGCTCTTCTACCAACAGCACTTGACCTGCACAGCACACTCCTTATTAGAACTCATGCATGTGCCGCAGAGACCACGCGGACTGCTTTAGCTGTGAAAATAGATTTCCCCCAGGCTCACTCCTCTAAGGTGGTCTTTGTTGCTGCATTTTGATTTGTTTTTGCCGTGATGTCACGCACAGATCTCCTCTTTATGAAGTGACCATACCGTGTTGCAGTGTCGCAACATCTTCCTTATCTTACTTGATGCTCAGAGTAGCTTTGGAGGGAGGCAGGGCTCACCACGACGCTCCCTGGTGGGCTTCCCAGTGGCAGACGTGCCTTCTCTGGGCGCCTGGCCCAGCGCCTCGGCAGAGGTGCTCCGAGGTGAAGGCCGTCACAGCCACATTGTCTGCGGACACGTCTGGGGGAAATAACGGAGGAGGGACAAATTGTTCCTAAATGGTGGTGGGAGGAAATGGAATTGATGAGAACTCCTATCTGTAAAGAGGTGGCCGCAGGAACTAAATTGTGCTTCTATCTGCCTAGAAAATGACACAAGTGAGAAGCACATTAAAACGGAATCGCGAACGCACAGATGTGGCCGCACCACAGGGCTGCTCCGCCTCGAGAGCCAGTGCAGTGCTCTGCGCTGTCCCAACTAATGAGTGACGCTCTCAGGAGCGGCGGGAGGGAAGAAGCGAGGGTGCACACGGCAGGGTTACGCTCACATACAGGGCCACATGGGCACACGGAGCCTGTGGTGTCAGAGGTCAGGGAGGAGCTGCCAGGGAGATGGGGGGAGGACTGGCAGGACTGGGAGCGGGGTCTGGGAGCACTCTGTGCTGGAAACCTCAGCGCTGAGCCGGCCACAGCGCAGGCTCTGTGTGGTCTATGGCGGCCGGTGTGTGAAAGCCCACTGGGAATGCAAAGGGGGCAGTGGGCACGCCACAGGGACTCCTGTTGGGATCTCCAGGTGACAGACCCGCTCTTTCATCCGGGAGACAGGCGGCTTGGCCCCGGCACCCTGAGCACTGGGAGCTGCACTCAGCTCACCTGGATCCGGGCGAGGAAGATGCTCTGGGCCCGCCAGCCTCGGAGGGGCAGCGCCGGTCCTCCAGCAAGGGCACCTGCTGCCCCCGCGCCCCCCCAGCCTCTCTGCACCTGGGACAGAGAATCTGTCCCCCCAGTTCAGCTTATGGGGACAGGGACTCATGCTTGCTCCGTTTTTATTCTTTCAGGCCTCAAGCATGTAGGCCTCGCTGGGCGGAAGGGCCCAGAGGGACCGCTCTTGTCCGGGGCATCCAACTGCTCCCGCCTGAGGAGGGGCCCGGGATGGGAGTAGCATCTCGTCTCTCCATCTCTCGCAGAAAGACAACTGGTGCTGGCCCGAGGGGTCACCCAGATCCGCCCTCTGCTGCCCCGGGGTTGGGCTCCTGGGAGCTAGGATCAGGATTGGCTCTTGTGCGCTTTGTGAGCTGCCCCAGGGTTGGAACCAGTTGGAATAATCGGAAACTAAGTCTCTGGGGAAGGCAGTTACAGAGTTCCTCTAAGTGAGGGCCTTGCCCCAGCCCTTCAGCTGCCTGTGCACCGTGAGGAGGACTGACGCGGTTGCAGTGTGTCTGTCAGAGTTCTCACCGCAGCAGAGGCTGGAGCAGGACCAGCAGACCTGGGCTGAACACTGCCTCTGCCCTTGAACAGCTGGGTGACTGGAGGCAAGTCCCTGGCCTCCCAGCCTCAGTTTCCACAACTCTAAAATGGGGGTAGAAGCCCCTACTTCGGGGTGATTCGAAGGGCTAATGTATACAAAAGGGGCCGGCATGGAGGCCGGCATGGAGTGAGCATCGTGCAGTGTCCTTAGGAGTAACATTCCCCTGGGCTCTCAGTCCTGAGGGACCAGGCACCCTTGGGGGCGGGGCTGCACAAGAATGAGATGCACCCCCTCCTGCTGCCTAGTGTCTCCATCCTAGAGGGGGAGAGGTGGGTACACACACAGCACACCTCTAGAATGTGGTGAGTGACCGTGAAGCAGCTAAATGAGGTGACGAGACAGAGAAAATAGGGGTGCTGAGTCCATTTCAAATGGGAGCGGGTCAGGGAAGCTGATATTACCAAGATCCTGAGGATAGAGACAACTGGTCACTGGAATAACGGGAGCTGGAAGAGGGGAGTAAAGGGGGGTACAAGGGCAGCACCCAGAACTAAAAAAGGGCTTGGCATGTGGGTGGGGGCAAGAAGGGGAGTCGAAAGAGGCAGCTGACAGAGGAGCGGAGTCATAGGTTAGGCAGGAGTCAAGTAACGAGGCAAGAGGCGCAGGATCTTCAAAGGCCAAGGTAAGCCGAAACCGGTTTGGCTCAGTGGTAGAGCGTCGGCCTGCTGACTGATAGGTCCCAGGTTCAATTCCGGTCAAGGGCATGTACCTTGGTTGTGGGCACATCCCCAGTAGGGGGTGTGCAAGAGGCTGCTGATCGATGATTCTCTCTCATCAATGTTTCTAACTCTCTATCCCTCTCTCTTCCTCTCTGTGAAAAATCAATAAAATATATTTTTAAAAAAGGTGAAGGCACGGAGTTCCTGCTGAGAGCAGAGGGGGCTCCTGTGGCTCCAGCTGGGCATGTTGACATCCGCTGTAGAAAGAGCACATGATGCCGACTGCATGGAGAACAGATGGAAAGGCCAATGAGGAAATGAATGAGGTCATTGTAAAAGCCCAGGTAGAAACGAGGTCCCACCCAAGATGGTGGCAAAGGAGAGGAAGAGATGTGAGCAGAGAGAAGACTGGTTTTGAAGGTTGAATTAACAGGAGGTGAGAACAGCAGAAGGGAATAGGGCGCCTACATTATGAAAGAGCCAAGAATATGGGAGCTATGGTCTGAAACAACAGGCCGATGGCTATGGGAAGATGGGGGAGGGACAAGTGCCCATGTCAAGCTGGAAGCTGGAGTCCAAGCCTGGAGCTCAGGAGAGGTCCCGATGGAGACACGGACTTGGCAATGATGACGTGCATGGCATAGAACACCCAGGGTAATGGGCTGATCTCTTCCAGGGAGAGCTGACAGAGCAGAATGATGGGCTGGGCTTCAGCCTGGAGGCTCGCCAACATTTAGAGTTAAGCCAAGAAGCCAGCCAAGGAGACTAGGGAGGGGTGATGGATGCGGGAGGAGAACTAGGATGTATGCTGTCTTGGGAGCCCAAGGGTGTGGGAGTGTGCAATAGAGGGAGTGGTCAGTGCACTAGATGCAGCGAGAAGTCAGGGGCATGGGCTGTGTGGTGGACTTAACCTGAGTTTTTATGAGACTGACGCGCTACCTACTGCGCTAACGAGGCATCTTTGACCTGAGTTTTTAGTGGGCGGTGGGCATGATGCCAACTGAGGTCAACAGTGAACTGGGGATGAGGCAGGAGGCTCAAGTTATTCTACTCAATTGAAGTTATTTGAATCCTCAACTAAAGAGACTAAAGCTATAGAATGGCCTGTTTGAATCGAGTTTGCAGTTGCTAAAAGGTCTTGGCACTTTCCCTTTGTCTGAGTGAAGATGCTGCTGCCCTGGGGATGGAGTGGGTGCCTAACCTCCAGAAGCCTGGAGGCCCTCCCTGTGGTTCCCTTCACCTCCTCAGCCCTCTCCATCCCCCACCATACTGCAGCTCAAGGGCACAGTTACACACCTGGGGCTCTGGCAGGCCATGCTCTCAACTACTGAGGCCTTTCTGCCAACTTCATAAAGTGCCCCTTGCAAGGTCTGAACTGGCAAAAGAAGATGAAGATCTCAAAAGGAAAAACAAAACAAAAAAAAACAAAAACTACAGTATATGTGCAACCTCATTCTTCATAAACCTAATGGCACCACACACACAAATCCCCTAACAGGGCATACAGCTTAAAACAAGAGGAAAGTTGTTTGGAATTCCACTGAACAAAAGGAACAGACAGAAGTATAAAGGAAAAGAGCTACCAGAAAACAAAAGATAAAATGGCCATAGGAGATCCTCAGACACCAATAATTACCCTAAATGTAAATGGTCTGAATCCATCAATAAAGAGGCACAGAGTAGCAGAATGGATCAAAAACCAAAACCCAACCGTATGCTGCCTACAACAGACACATCTCAGCAGCAAAGACAATGGTAGATTCAAAGTTAAGGGTGGAAAATGATTCTCCAAGCAAATAACATCCACAGCATAGCAGGTGTAACCACACTTATATCTGACAAATAGATCTCAAGATACAAAGATAACAAGAGACAAAGATGGGCAATTTATAATGATAAAGGGAACACTACATCAATAAAACATAACACTTCTCAATATATATGCACTCATAAAGACAACATAATGAAAGAGAATTATAGGCCCATATCCCTCATGAACATATGCCAAAATCCTCAACTGAATTCTAGCAAATCAGATCCAGCATTACATCAGAAAGATCATACACCATGACCAAGTGGGATTTGTCCCAGGGGGTGCAAGGATGGTACAAAATCTGTAAATCAATAAACGTGAAACATCACATAAACAAATTGAGAGATAAAAAAATCACATAGTCAATAAAAATAAAAAATATATCATAGGTTTAATTTAAAAACATCTTTTAACATTGTCACAAAAATATTCATTTTCCACACAAAAATAAAAAAATAAATAAAATGTTCTTTATTAAAAAAAAAATCACAGTCATATCAATTGATGCAGAAAAGGCATTTGACAAAATCCAACATCCTTTTATGATAAAAACCCTCAGCAATATAGGAATAGAAGTATCATAACTCAACATAATAAAAACCTTATATGAAAAAACTATAGCCAACATTATACTCAATGGGCAAAAACTAAAACCATTTCCCCTAAGAACAGGAACAAGACAGGGATCCCACTTTCACCACCAGTATTGGAAGTACTAGCCATTGCGATTAAACAAGAAGAGGAAATAAAAGGCATCCAAATTGGAAAAGAAGTAAAATTGTCGTTATTCGAAGATGATATAATACTGTACATAGATAACCCTAAAGACTCCACAAAAAATTATTAGACTTAATAAATGAATTTGGCAATGCAGCAGGATACAAAAGTAATGTCAAAAAATCTATAGCATTTCTATACACCAATAGTGAACTTACAGAAAAAGAGACCAAAAAAGCAATTCCACTTACTATCGCACCAAAAAAAATTAAGATACTTAGGAATAAACTTAAATAAGGAGATAAAATGCCAGGAATAAACTTAACAAAGAATGTGAAAGACCTATATACAAAAATTACAAAGCATTATTAAAAGACTGAAAAGATACAGTAAAATGGGAAAATATCCTGTGTTCATGAGTTGGAAGAATCAACATTGTTAAAATGACCACATTACCCAAAGCAATATATAGATTTAATGCAATCCCTATCAAAATTCCAATGTCATTTTTTAAAGAAATAGAACAAAAAAATAATCAGATTTGTATGGAACCACAAAAGATCTAGATCGGCCAAAGCAATACTGAGAAGAAAGAACAAAGCTGGAGGTATCATACTACCTGACTTCAAATTATGCTACAGAGCTGCAATCATCAAAACAGCATGGTATTGGCAGAGAAATAGACACACAGATCAATGGAACAGAATAGAGAGCTCAGCTACAAACCATATATATATGGGCAGATAATTTTCTACAAATGAGCCAGATACGCACATTGGAGTAAAGATAATCTCTTTAATGAAAGGTTCTGGGAAAACTGGAAAGCCATATGAAAATTAATGAAACTGGATTACATTTTATTTCCAGTTACAAAAATTAACTCAAAATGGATCAAAGACCTACACATAAGACCGGAAACTATAGTTACATAGAAGAAAACATAGGTACCAAACTTAAGAATCTGCATCATAGAGAACATTTTATGAACTTGACCCAAAAGGCAAGGGAAGTAAAGGCAAAAACAAATGAATGGGACTATATCAAAGTTAAAGGCTTCTGCACAACAAAAGAAACTGACAACAAAACAGAGGCTGCCAACTAGATGGGAGATGATATTTGGAAGCAGTAGTTCAGACAAAGGCTTAATTTCCAAAATATATAAAGAACTCATAAAACTCAACACCAGACAAACACACAATCTAATCAAAAAGTGGGCAGAGCACCTAAAAATACACCTCTCCCAAGAAGACATATGAACTGCCAATAGATATATGAAAAGATGTTCAACCTCACTGGCAATTAGAGAAATGCAAACCAAAACTACAATAAGATACCATCTCACACCTGTTAGAGTGGCCAATATCAACAAGACAAGCAATAACAAGTGTTGGAGGGGTTGTGGGGAAAAAGGGAACCTTCACTCACTGCTGGTGGGAATGTAGATGTACAACCACTATGGAAAGCAGTCTGGTGTTTCCTCAAAAAATTAACAACAGAGCTGCCATATGACCCAACATCCCCACTCCTGGGTATATACCCGAAAAACTCAAAATAATTTATATGCAAAGATATATGGACCCTATGTTCATGGCAGCCTTATTCACAGTGGCTAAGACATGAAAACAACCAAAATGTCCTGCAATAGAGGACTGAGTAAAGAAGACATGGTACATACACAATGGAATACTTCTCAGCCATAAGAAAGGGTGAAATGCACCATTTTCAACAGCATGGATGGACCTTGAGAACATAATGCTAAGTGAAATAAGTCAGACAGAAAAAGCTAAGAACCATGTGATTTCACTCAGTTTTTATATGTGAGATGTAAAACAGAAACTTAGGAACACAAACAGCAGTGTGATGATTGCCAGAGGGAATGGAGTGGGGCAGGAGGAGGAGATCCTAATATGAGGTGACAGGAGAAGGTTTGACTTTGGATGGTAGGCACACAGTGCAATATATAGATCTTGTAACATAGAAACCCACAACTGAAAGGTTGACCAGTGTCACCCCAATTAGTTTAATAAATAAAAATATTAAAAAGAAAGTGCCCTCTAGCTGGGAAGTGATGGTAGTAGAGCCACTGAACTGATTGACACAAAACTGTAAGCACCGGATGTGGGGTGTGTCCTTCTCTGTTTTAGAGCCAAAAGAAACTATCAACTCTTTGGGTGGATCTGAAAGAAGGGAGGATACTGCGTAAGTGGTTTGGAGCACATTTTTCCAGGTGGTGTGACAGAAGCACTTCTTGGGACTGGGAGGAAAACAGAGAAGAAAGGGCAGGGCTGTACTGGCAGGAAATGTTTGTCCACAGAGGTGGAGAGTGAAGTCAATGGCCTCTCAGGTGTGGAGTCAATGACCTCTAAGATGTGGGGTCAATGACCTCTAAGGAGTGGGGTCAATGACCTCTAAGATGTGGGGTCAATGACCTCTAAGGTGTGGAGTCAATGACCTCTAAGATGCCTTCCAACTCTAATATCCATGTTTGTTGACTCTATGTTTCTAAATAAGGGGAAATACAATAAAAAGTTCCAAAGGACAATTGTTTCTTCATTCATTCAATTAGTTTTTACTGTGAAAAACTTCAACATAGAGGAAAAATTAAGTGAACAAAGGAAATAAAAAATGTTTAAAGATATAGTTGAGAAATGTAAAACCTAATGAATTGCTCCAGAAGAC
Organism: Pipistrellus hanaki; assembly: GCF_964339955.1. Taxonomy (NCBI): domain Eukaryota; kingdom Metazoa; phylum Chordata; class Mammalia; order Chiroptera; family Vespertilionidae; genus Pipistrellus; species Pipistrellus hanaki. Next base: position 55,786,133 of record NC_140514.1, read on the forward strand.
AAATTTAAGCTAAATAAGGAGATGAGAGGCAGAGAAGCTATGGCTATAGGATTCCTTGAGCTGTGTGGAGAGAAGACCCCTGAGTAGATGTGGCCTCTGTATGCTAGATCTCCCTCACACTTAAGAGAAGTCAGGGCTGAGAGAGCAGCCTGACAGGGCTGCTGGGTGGCTCTGTGAATTCGTCAGGGATCTGTTCTGTCATGCCCAGGCCTGTCCCCATCCTCCTGGTCCAGAATGAAGTTTAAGCTGGAGCCACTTCAGCCAAGCTCCAGGAAGGGAAAACGCCATGCTGGCTACCCTGATGGCACTTCTGATGGCATCGTATTGGCTAGAACATCCACATATGGTCTCATAGGGCTGCAAGGGAGGCTGGGAAGTAGTGGATTTGTTATTTTGGGAGGTAACTATTTCAGTTGGCTGCTGAGGTTTAGATGACAAGGTGGACAAAGAGCATCTTCCAGGAGGAAGCTTGTGTCCACACACGCAAATGCATGCGGCCACCCATACATGTAACTGACTGCACAGGCTGGAGGTGGGTCGAAGCGTCTGTGGGCTGCAAACACAACGCATTCGCTGTGCAATGGCCCCGGAGCAAGGACAGTTCTCCAGGGCTTGGGCCTTCCTGGGGAAGAAGTGGCCCTCAGACAGCCTCACACACCGCACGGTGACTGGTCCCTCCATTACCCCTAAAGAACACTTCTTACTAAGTACCCAGAATCCTTCAAAGACTCCCTTCCTGGGCCACAAAAGGTCTGTCTGTTTGCAAACACTCAGAAGGAGCAACTATTCCTCTTAGTGGGGGCTCTTCCTGGGTTCCTAGTGTCCCTGGGAATCAGGGTTCTGGGGTTTCTTTATGCCAACAGGGCAGCTGGAAACATGTGTGCCTGCACTTAAGGAGGGAATCTAGACTTAACTTCTTACAAATTTTTAAGAGGTCTATTTCCCCAAAATATTAAGAAATATTGATTGTTTACCGGTGCTCTCTGAACCCTCCCACTCGGAAGCACTTCTAGGACATCAGAGATCCAAGCCTGGGACAAGAGAACCAAGAAGAAGACCAGGCGGCAGCAGGTCCCGCAGTCTTGCTCGGTGTCCCCGTGGATTCCGGAAGCGGTGCCATCAGCCTGCGGCGGAGCCATGCCGCCATCACCAGCACACGGCATGAACAAGGACACGGACGCACAGAATTCTGCGTGGATGAAAGAGGGCGGTTTGGGGGCTTTCACTCTGCCGTAGCTGAGCTGAGCTCTGGAATCTTTGCACAGATTGGGGGTTGGGGGGTTGGAGGAGTAAATAGGACTTTGCAAAATATATTAAACAATGGTCATTTTTAAATAACTCCCCTCATTTGTTTCCACTAAACTGGACCTTACCATGTGTGTGAGACCTGGATTTAGTATACTCTTCGCAAGCGCTGAATGGTGTAAAATGATTTGGAGTTAGAACTAATATTCCAACCACCATTAAGATTTTGGTTACATGAAAAATCTTTAATAAAACAGGAATCCTGGTGGGGAGAAGAGCTTGACACTGCAAGCAATTACATGAGGTACAGCTTGAGTTCACTAACAGTGTCCATGTAACATGGGCAGTTTCGTTGCACGCTGTGCGTTTCAGACTGCACATGCGACCAGGACTTCATGAGAATATGTTGTGTTTAATTATACAAGATAAGAGAAGGTTCTGTGTCAGTGGGCCTTCTCCCTTCAAATTTCCATAGTCTAATCAAGGGTCCAAGAGCTACGCTGAACATATCCTGGGAATTAGAAATAGGAAAGATTTGCTTACTTATAGGACATGATTTTAGATTTGTTCATTCATGTGGTCATTCATGGATACTTAGTGAGCACCCGTCGTAAGCAAAATCATCTAAACTTGGAGGTAAGGAGGGAGCACAGCATGTCTTCCCAATGTCACACTGTGCGCTAGCAGGCCAACGGGAAAATGTTAAGCCTCCAGGAAAATGCGTTTGACATTGCTGCGCAGTCACGAGAGCCCGCCCGTAGAAAGCTGCTTGGAGATTACTGCTAACTCGGGAAGCTGCGGTCCCATCGCCCTGCAGAGCATGAACCGATATTCTAGCTAAACTGACAGTCTTGGCATTCTGTTTTTCAAAATTCCTATAAAATCCCAGTTCTTTAAATTGTTTTCTAAACCAGCATTATTATTATTATTATACTAGAGGCCCAGGGTACAAAATTCGTGCACAGAGGGGGCGGTTCCCTCAGCCCAGCCTGAAGTCCAATCCAGGACCCCTCGAACATCTCTTTCACAATCCGGGACCACTGGCTCCTAAGTGCTCACCTACCTGCCTGCCCGATTGCCCCTAACTGCTGGCCTAGTCATCCCCAACTTCCCCCACTTTGGCCTGATTTTCCCCAACTGCCCCTTGCCAGCCTAGTTACCCCTCTACTAGCCCTCTACTAGCCCACCTCTACCAGCCTAGTTGCCCCTCACTGCCCCTCCCTGCAGGCCTGATCGCCCCACACAGCCTACTGCTCAGTCATTTGGTCGCCCCTCACTAACCTCCCTGCTGGTCTGGTTGTCCCATGCAGCCTATTTGGTTGTCTGTTCAGTTGCAATGGTTGCCTAGGCTTTTATATATATAGATATCTTTCCCTACTAACGATCTGATAGATCTTTGACAGATACTTACTCAGGATTGGATAACATCATGTTTTGGACTCTCTGAGAGCTATACTCCATGCTGGGAAAGATATGCAGGAATGTAAATGACAACTTCTGGCCCCCCCCCCCCCATGCCAATCCACAGGGAAGGGTAGAAGAAGTACAGTAGGGAAGGCGAATAAGAAACATGATTTATAGCCAGAAATCTAGGGAAATCTTTTAGAAAGCAAGGGGATGCTTTTGAAGAGCCTGGGCAGTGAGGAGAGGCCATGCGCTATGACATCCTGTCCTTGTTTGGGAAATTTTTATTTCTCCCTTTTTCTTTCATCTCTTCACTAGAGGCCCGATGCACAAAATTTGTGTGTGTGTGTGTGTGTGTGTGTGTGTGTGTGTGTGTGGCGGGGGGGGGGGGTGTCCCTCAGCCCAGCCTGTGCCCTCTTGCAATCCAGGACCCTTTACTCCTACCTGCTCGCCTGCTTGCTCCTCACTGCTTGGCACTTCTTAGCACTGCTGCGGAGGCAGGAGAGCCTCCCACCACCACTGCTGTGCTCACCAGCCCTGAGCCCAGCTTCTGGTTGAGCAGAGCTCCTGCCGTAGTAGCACATTGACCACCAGGGTGCAGCTCTTGAGCTGAGCATCTTCCCCCTGGTGGTCATGTGTGGCATGGCAACTGGTCATTCTGGTTGTTCTGGATTGGTCTCTGGATTTTTATATAATGGGTGTTTCCCTCCCACCCCCTTCTTAAAAAATCCCAGTTCCTTTCTTTCTCCTTTCTCAACCTCACTCTCCCTCTTCTGCTCCCATTTGTCTCCCCGGCCATTATCTCCTCATTGCCCCCAGTAAAGAAGTAGTTGGAGGCTCTGGGTGGAAGGGCCTCTGCCTTCCCATAGACAGAGCTGGACAGGGACCCATGCCACTGCTCAGGCGAAGTGCCTGCTGAGCTGTCAGTTGATCTCTTTTTTGTTTTGAATGTTTCTATTGATTTTAGAGGAAGAGAGAGGGAGAGGGAGGGAGAGAAAAATATCAATGAGAGAGAAACATTGATTGGCTGCCTCCCTCATGCCCTCTCTGGGGATTGAGCCTATACGTTTAGCATGAGCCCTGGCCTGGAATTGTACTGGTGACCACTTGGTGCACAGGATGACACTCAACCACTGAGCCACACCTGCCAGGCTCATTAAAAAACAACAACAACAACAACAACAAAAAAAAAACTCTGAGGTATCAGAGGATGAGGATAAAGGCCAGGGAGTCGGCTGTCTACATTTAATAAAATGGCTCATGGAGTTGGCCGTTCCCTCTAATAGGCAATTTAAAATCATGTCAAGTCAATATTTATGTGGCCTCTGTACAGGTGGTACTAACGCAGCCAACAGCTCTGTGCGGAGGCAGACAAAGATGATAAGACACGGGCCTGAGCCTTCTGTTGAGGAGCACAAACTGCTTCCAGGCCACGGGGCCATGTGGAGCTGAGCGAGGCGCTGTGCTCAGCGGTCCCGCCTGGTTAGTGGCGCTCACCGCTCAGAGCAAGCTCTCCCTTCCATCCACCAGCCACGCGGCTGGTTCTTCCTAACCAGCCAGACCGCTGAGAGGCACGGAGGCCAGGCTCACTCCCCGTGGCCCAGACAACAGGCGGAAGCACAGGTGACGATCCATCCAAACTCAACTCAACACTCAGTAGGAGGACGGACACGCCAAGCCTGCACCACCCCAAGACACAGGGATGCACCCCTCATTCCCAGGCCTCGACGTTGTGCTTAAGAGCGAGCTCTGCTCAGGGGGTTAAGTGCTGTCTGGTCAGCAGCCCTCCAAAATGTCTCTTTAATTCACGTCCCTGGCGGTGAGCAGTAGAGATTCATGGGAAGCGGTGGATCCTTTCCTGACCACAGGCTCTCACTGCTGGCCCTCCTCCCTCCCTCTGGGCCTCCCAGGCTGTGTCAGACACACAGAGCAGCTCTTCCTGAGGACTCCCCTGCATGGCGGCTGGCTCCCCATGTGGAGGCTGGTGCAGGAGGGAGCACGGCAGGGCACGGGACCACACATTTCCAGTTTGTAGGGCACGAGGGGGTGAAAAGCAGTCACCCACGTGGCCCAGGCTGCAAGCACACCCCACTGAAGGACACACTGTGGCCACCAAAGAGCAATTTCAAGGAATCGATGTTCCTTACTTGGGCATCTCACACCCACCCCGTGAGGAGAACATGGATCTCACAGCTTTCTTTCTTCACAATTGCCTGTGGCAGAAGCGTCTCCACCTCCCAGGCCAGGCACCTGCCACGCCAGCGCCGTGGCACCAGCACCGCACTGCTCTCCTGGGAGAGTGGAGGCAGGCCGGGGGAACAGTCCTCAGTCCGCAAACGGTGGCCGCTCAGTAAATACCCAGCATCCTCACCCCACGGCAGCACATTCTTCCAGATTCCCACGGGCTTAAGCTCCGATCCCCACAGCAGCATCACAAGCCTCTCCTGACAGCCTTGCTTCTCTTCTCTCTTCCGCACTCTCATCGTATCTAAATACAGTCATACTCCAATGCTTGTCTCAGACGCTCTCAGTCCCAGGCCCTGAGGAAACTCCTCCCCCAGGTCCAGGCCCCTCCCGACTCCCTTCCACAAGCAGGCAGGAGGAAAAGAGGACGGAAGGATTCACGTTTCATTATTTGGGTCCTGTGACAAGCTGTGGCATTCATCAAGGAGATTACATAAAGCACCTACTGAGGGAGGTGAATTGTGAGCTGAATTTTGACAAATGGTAATATGATCATGTATGGCATAATAACACTTCAGTCAACAAGGGACCACCTATGATGGTGATGTCAGAAGATTATAACAGAGATGAGAGAGCCCTGTCACCTAGTAACACTTAGCACTATGCATTGTGCACGTGCTCATGGTGAGGTTGCTGCCAGTCGTATAAAAGCACAGCATGTGCAATTATGTACAGCCCGTCCGTAATACTTAGTAATAAAACTACATGACTGGTTTATTAATTACTATTGTTATTTCAGAGTGGACTCTTTCTACTTTTTTATTGTTATTTCAGAGTGGACTCTTTCTACTTTTTTTTTTTTTTTTTACAAAGGTTGCTGTACGACAATGTGTCATGATACACCAACAGCAGCTTCATGCACTTGTTCCCTGTGTCTCTTGATGGCATCATTTTCTCTTATGCTTGATTTATTCTCATTTTTTCTTATAAATTTCATGTAGCCTAAGTGTACGGTGCTTATAAAGTCTACAGGAGCATACAGTAATGTCCTAGCTTTCACACTCACCTCTCACTCACTTCCCCAGAGCAACTTCCAGTCCTGCAAGCTCCACTCATGGTAAGTGAATGGTACACAGGTGCACCATTTTTATACCCAATTTTACTGTACTTTCTCTATGTTTAAATCTGTTTAGATATACAAATCCTTACCATGGTGTTACCATTGCCTATAGCATTCAGTACAATAACAGGCTGTTTAGGCTGGTAAATCAGAAGCCCAGATAGCCTCGGTGTGCAGTAGGCTGTCCCAGCTAGGTTTGTGCAAATGCATGCCATGGTCACATACCCATGAAATCACCTGAGGACTCATTCCTCAGATGTCTCTCTGTCGGAAGTGGTGCATGACTGCCATAGTTAATATCTAGTAGGGACCCACTAACATGCCTGGTCAGGGCTCCCCCTGGCAGCAACAGCGCCCTGAATCTGAAGCTCCCATCTTTCACTCTGTGCACTGTCTCTCTGGAAAGACGTGAGGAGGAGAAAGTGACTGCTCAGTGAGGGAGAGAGGTGACTGGGGCAGGTGGAGGGAGCGTGGGCCTGCAGGGCTGGCCAACACAGGGGCTGCCATGTGTGTGAAAGTGCAAGAACCCCAGCTTTTGCCCAAGAAGGAGAGTCCTGGGACATCCCTCAGGAGAGCATGCCCTGGTACAGAAGCACCACCTCCAACCTCCTCTTTGTCATTGAAAACAAAGTACCAGACTTCTGACTGCATTTTTAATTTGTAGATCCTCTCCCTGGTCCAAATGAAACTGGAACCAAGGTCTGGCTGCCTGTCACCACGAAAGTCACGCTCAGGAGACGGGAGCTGGTTAACAAGGAAAGAGGTTTATTTGAGTGCTGGCATCAGAGAAGATGGGGGCTCTTGTCCAAAACCGTCTCAACGTCTCAGTGCTGGCAGAGGTTTTTATGAGGAGGGAGAGAGAAAGGGAACAAAGAAATCACGGGGAAGGGGTTGAAAGCTCTCTGTGTGCAGGCCAGCACAGTCCATCCCAATAAAGATCTTGAAACTGGTCACGTGATGGACTGGTGGGCATCATCCTGGTCTCCGCCATCCTGGGTCTGTGTCCTCTGGTTCTATGGCCGAAGGTCAGCAAATCCCCCAGAACTGGGTGGCTCCAGATCGGAGTCTGCATCCTCTGAGGTTAGTTCCTAGGATTCTTACACTAACACGCTGTTCATCTACATTAGGGGTGTCGAACTCAATCAGAGAAGGGGCCAAAATCTAAAATCCAGCCTAAATCGCGGGCCAAATGGTTTACCGAACAGTCATAAACTGACAATGTCATAAACTGACAGCGGAGTGCAGTGATGACAGCGCGGTGCGGGCCACATTGCAAGGCCTGGCGGGCTGGATTTGGCCCGCGGGCCTTGTGTTTGACACATGTGATCTACATCTTAGTCAGAGTCAGCATCACAGAGAGTCACATGAATGGTGGGTGGGTTACTCCACTGGGCTGATATTCAGAAACAAGGATTCTCTCCTGCTTCCTCAGGTTCTGAGTTTGTCTGTCTCTGTCTGTCTGTGTCTCCACCCTCGTTCGTCTCTTTCTTTCCCTCCCTCCTTCCTTTTGTCTTTCTGGTTCTGTCATTTTCTCCTTTTTCCTCCTATTTCTTTCATCTCTTACTTTTCACAAACATGTCTGAGCTGCCTACTCTTTGTCAGGTGCTGTGCTGGACAGGGCATCCGACAGTGGCTACTGGGCCATCTTAGGGGGTAACTCACAGAGCCCCAGGGCTAACTGAGGCCCTTTCCTGAGTCTGTCACATCCGGTTCTCTCTCGGGTGCTGAGCCTCTAGGAAGCCTCCCCCCCCCCCCACTCCACCCCCCATGCCCTGCCCCGCAGCAGAAGCTTGCATGAGCCCAATGGGTAAATCAGAATTCCACTTAATTTCCATGGATGATGTACCTGTCAGGACACTGAGCATCAATCATTGCATCCAAGGTCCCTCTGGATGGCAGGGGACCAATTCAAAAAGCAAAGGCTGCTGGCACACCACTGACCAGGGCAAAGGAATTCCCATTATGAAATGATAGAAACTGTCTTGAAGAATCCAGGTGTTCCTAAAAAGAGGGTTCTCTTGGACAGTGTGCTGCATCCCACGGCTGGCTTTGTTTAGCAAACCAGTAACAATCGTTAGAATTTGCCGTCCCCCGGCAGAGTGCTGAGCTCCCTGCACTTCCCCACAGGGTGGATGGGTGCGAGAGCCCTTCCTCCCCCCCTTACGAGTAGAAACGCACTCCCTTACACTCCCTTTTATGGGAACACTGAACGCCCTGCTGCAGCAGCAGCCAAAAGCGGCTGCACAGAGGGCTTGTGATGTGAGCCGGTCTTCCTCCCAGTCCACAGAGGCTTGTTATCTCTGAATTGCTTCCATTGCCCCCAGACTAGCATTCTGTTGACTCAGAAAGAGGGCTCCTCTAACGTTACCAGACACCCCATGGCCATGGGGCCTGGGGGGCAGGGCCAGGAGCCTCCAATCAGCTGCACATCAGCCGCCTGACCTACTTGTACTGGGAGGGAAAGTGTGTCTGGCTCTGAGAAATGGGCCTGGGTTACAGGGTTGGCATGTGCGGTGGGAGGGGATTCACAGTAACTGACACCGGCCAGCGTCATGCTTTCATCTAAGAACAATGCGGCCAAGGAACCTGTGGGTCAAAGAGGCATTTTGACCGTGAAAGAGGCTAATTGTAATGAAAAGGCAAGGAATAAAGAAGGGAGCGGGAGACTTGAGAAGAGGAGGTCAGAGAGGGGAAGGTTGAAGTGAAAGCAAGATCGGACATCAGAGGAGGCACCGGCAGAGGCAAAGGCTGGGTTTCTCTGATGACATCACTCGGCAGTTGGCAGCCAATTTTGTGTGTGGCCTGAGACGGTGCCTGGGCTGGTACAGCTGAGACTGTCAGGGGATCGGGATCCCCTCAGACCGGAGGTAGCCTGGCTCAACCTCCTCCTCCAGCAGCTGCCGCTGAGGCTGTGCCTCCTGTGGGGCCACAGCGCCCGCTCCTCCTGCTCCGTGCAGCCTGCCTTTTGGTGCTACCGGGACCGTATGAGATGTGCACTGGGCGGGCTTCGGGAGAGCCAGGCCCAACAGGAGGTATACAGGCAGATGCACTAACTAAGTCTCCATCCAGAATGCATCCTCAGGCTCCGCACACACCCTCTGGAGACAGCCCGAAGCCTGAGTGACCGCCTGGGCCTGCAGACAGACAGGCTGGCGGCATGGTGGGCCAGGGCCCCGGATCACTGTGTGAGTGTCACGCACTTGCATGATTCCGTGAAGTGCAGCAAGGCCTCTGGGTTCGTCTGATGCTCACGATGCTCTGTAAAACAGTTAGGTTGACCTTTGCCAAGGATGAAGTTGAATTTCTGTAAGATTAAAGTGACCTGGTTATGCCTCTGGTTGTAATGCATCCTAATGCAGCCACCACCACCTTCCTTCTAGTCTTCCTCCCTTCCTTCCCCCCTCCCTCCCTCCTTTCCTCCCTCCCTCACCTTTCTTCCCTCTTTCCTTCCATCCTTTCCTCTTTCCTTTCCTCCCTCCCTCACCTTCCTTCCCTCCCTCCCTCCCTCTCTCCTTCTTTCCTTCCTTCCTTCCTTCCTTCCTTCCTTCCTTCCTTCCTTCCTTCCTTCCTCCTTCCTTCTTTTCTTCCTCCTTCCACTCCCTGTCTCTGCCTCTCACTCCCGCCCTTCCTTCCTGGCCTCGTTCTCCGGGGGAGACGAGTGGCATGAGGCTCTCTCTGCCAGCTGCCAGGACTGCCAGCCTCTCAGGGCTGCCTGGTGAGGACAGCTCGGCGCCCAAACCGTGCCTTCCCAAAGGCGCCGTGTCCAGTGACCGATCCAGTGAGTGTCACCGCGTGGCCCCGCCTGTCCTCCCAACGAGGGGCTGCCTGCTCAGAGCTCCGGGGGTGACTGGGTTTCTGTCCCCTTCCTCCACAGGTGCCCACCACCCTGCACCCTCTATAAGTGTCCTGCACGCTCATCACCGCATCAGAGTGGCCTCGTGTTGAGCCCAGGCTGGGACACGTGTTGCATGCTTGGCCTCTGAGGTGACGCTGCTATTGCAGGCACTGGTGTTGTTACTGTCAGTGGGACCCTGCCCCCCACAACCACACACACACTGAGTAAACCTGCTCCAAAACAAAAGTGGATGATGCAAAATCTGAAAAGATATGTACATACCTATATATACACATATATCACACATACACACACACATTTCATATGCATACATACATATCACACACATATACGCATATCACACGCATATAATATACATATACAGCATACATGTATAACATGTATTACATACACATCACCACATGCAATACATGCACATATATCACATGCATACAGCTGTTTCCAGGCTGTCCCTTACGCACCCTTTAACCACACAAAGCTTTGCTTTTCCCCTGAAGATCTTCCTTTGAGCCTCTGACCTGTCCAGTTTCTGAGGCACCAGGACCGGGCACAGCTCAGCTCTCCCTCACAGGCCTGGAGCCTTCCCGGGGCCTGTCCCAGCAGTCCCTCTGGACGCCCCCTCGGCGCCCCCCGTGGGGCACTGAGTGGCTCACAGCCACGGGGCTGCTGCCTTCTGCACAGAGAGGTCAAGTGTGCTCCCTTTCAGATTCAGACACCCTGCCTTTCTCCCGTGGCGGGGAGGAAGCCTGGCATGCTGTAGTCATGGCCCCGCACCAGCCGCTGCCTCCGTGAAGCAGGTGCTCATTGGCACGGGCCAGTGTGGGCCTTCCTCTTCCCACATGCCCCGTGAGCCAGAGGGGAGAGCGTCTGAGTCAAGGGAAGCTGGCAGCAGCTCAGTGTGAAGCCCCAGGTGATGGCCCCAGAGCCAAGGAGCTGAGTCCCGAGGCCCCACCATAGATACCTGGCCTGCAGGGAGGCCCGCTGCTGGGGAGGCAGGCCTGGAAAGGACTGCACACAGAGCGGGCTTTGTGGTTTCAGCAAAGGAGGGCCTGCGTTGCCTCCCTGGTGGGCCAGGGAGGAGCAGAGTCCTGCTCTGGGCCGCCCTCTGTCTGCAGGTGAGGCCCCAGCGCAGGGAGGGCATGTCCCCGTCACACTGAGCCGCTGTGACCACGACTCCGTCTTCACTTCTCTCTCTTCACAATGACCTTCAGCAAGTGTGCCTATACTGTTAGGCAGTGTTTTCATGAATCTAACATTTTTGGTTTCAGAGATAACTGAATTGTTTGAAGAAAATTGGTTGAACATCAGTTTCCACCCACTATACCGGTACTTTTAAATTTTATCAATGGGTAATTTTTAAATGTTTAAAGTTCATTTTAAAGCATATTTATTCATTATTTGCCTTTACATTTTTAAATATGTATATTTAAATTGTGGTAAGACATGCATAAAATTACTTGATGTGTACAGTACCAAGGTGTTAAGTACATACACATTATTGTGCAAATATCACCGCCATCCACCTCCAGAACTTTCCATTCTTCCCAAACTAAAACTCTGCACCACCGAATGGTTCCCATCCCTTCCCTCCCAGCCCCTGGCAACCTCCACTCTCCTTTCTGTCTCTATAAACGTGACTAGTCTAGTTTTCTCACCTAAATGTAGCCACATGCGACCTTCCTTCTGTGTCAGCTTATTTCATTTAGCACAATGCCCTCCAGTTCATCTATGTGGTATCTTGTGTCAGAATCTCCTCCTTTTTTGGGTGGAACAATATTCCTCTGTGTTTACCCATTCATCCCCGATGGACGTTGGTTGTGTTCTCCTTTTGGCTGTTGAGAATAATGCTGTTGTGAATATGGATGTACAAACAGATAGACAAGTTTAAATATAATTTGTTATTGTTGTGAATCTTTACCCAAGGATATTTTTTTCATTGCTTTTTTTTTTTTTTTTTTTTTTTTTTTTTAGAGAGAGTGGAAGGAAGAGGGGAGAGAGAGAACCATTGATGTGAGAGAGACATGTCAATTAGTTGCCTCCCACATGTGCTCTTGACCTGGAATCAAACCCATGACCCTTTGGTGTGAAGGCCAATTCTCTGACCACTGGGCAGCATCGGACTTAAATATAATTTTCAACGTTTAAATTACTTTTAGAAAAAGTAAAGGTGCAGTTTCTACTGGTGAAGCTAACTTCATATTTGAACCAGGCTTTCACCGTTTTATGAGCTGTTCCTGTTACATTTAGGTGCCTGGCGTTTCTCTAAACGTAGACTGATTAGCCAATGTGCATGAAGATAAAGTGGGCACCACTGTCAGAAAAACGGAGGGGCTGCCCTGGAAGGCCCTGCCCTGGATCAGCTGCTCTTCCTTCTGCCGTGTGGCCAGGGCCGGGCAGTGCCTGGCACAGGAGGCTCTCAGTTCACGCTTGTCAGATAGGTAATTGAAGGAGCGAACTGCTCTTCAGCAATTTACTGTATTAATCTATTTACTGTATTGATCTATTTATTTTATTGATCTATTTACTTTCTACCGCGTTTTAACCAAACTTTCCTCCCATGCCTATCCGGTTTAGCACTACTTTCCGTCAGAGCCACCACTGGGTGCGCCAAGAGGACCTCCTCCCAGAGCCCTGGGCTGTTACTCACAGACAGAGGCCTCCGGGCGGCGGAGGAGGCAGTCCTCCTCTGCGACGGCCTCTGGTCTCAATAACTTAGATCCTTGTTACTGGACCGGAGCTGTTCAAACATGTAATCTCTGATCTCTTATCAACACAAAGTCTGCAACCCTCTGGCCTGTCAAACACGAGCCTGTGCCTCAGATTGCTGTGACCATGGTAACGCAGCAGGAACAAATGACCACGCGCCAGCAGCAGAGACAGAAGGCCCAGCTCAGCTCATGGATCTCGCGGTTGGCTAGGGCTTGGCTGATCGAGCTGGGCTTGGCTGGGCTTGCCTGCTCCTAGGCTTCTCACTGAGGTTTGGGCACAAATCTGCTCTGTGTTGGCTCTTAGACTGCTGGTGGGACAGCAGCTGTCTGAGGGACTCTCTCCCCACACCCAGGCAGAGGCTCAGCCAGCAAGCGGAAGCAGCAAGGCTTGCTGGAACCTGGGTCCAAATGCACAAGAAAAGGTCCAAGGTCGTCACCCCGAAACCTTCCCGTGGAGAACAGAGTTTTCCCTGGCAGGCGCCCCTTCTCTCAATTACCGACTAAAGCGAGTCACGTGGCCAATGAAGGGGACTACGTGCCACCTCTTAAGGAACGTAAATTCACATGGAAGGGATCAGGTGCAGAGAGGGCTGAAGAACCGTAATGTAACCTCCCACTCCAGCTGAGAAAACTGGCCAAGCACTATTCAGTGTCCCCAGAGGAGGCAAGGCCGCTGGCCAGAGGTGCTGCAGAGCACTGGGGCGAAGACTCCACAGGGACTGCCAGGACCGGCGGCGGAGCGTGCGTGAGAACAAGCTGGGCACCGCGGGACAGGCTCAAGCAGTGTGGGGAATGGCCCCCAACTCCCTGCTGGGTGCCTCAGGCTCCTTCATAGCACCCAGTCCTCAGAGCAGTCATGGGCTCACAAGCCAGTTCCCTGATGTTGCTAAGTAAGCCTCGCTTTGTCCCGAGGGAGAGATGAAAATGACCCTCCGTGCCAGGGTCACTAGTGTAAGATGCCGTTTTGGTTCCATTGCTCGCCCGGCCACTGGAGGTGAGCACCTGTGACCCCGTCAAAAGCCAACGGCAAGGCCCCCAGCTGCTGGCCTGGAAGCCCGGCGCGGTGCTGGGCTGCGGTGGGGTCTCCCTCAAACCCCGGGCCGCTGGGACAGACACGTCTCCCTGCATCGGCAGCGGCACTGGTTACCCCTTTCCCACCACCCCGCGGGCTGTGCTAGGCGTCCTGCCCCTGCCGGGAGGAGGCTGCGGGAGGGCCTGGCTATAGCAGGACGTGAGGGACAGAGGCAGGAGGAGAAGCCAGGGCCTTCCCGTGTGGCTGATCTTTCTGATGACTCAGACTTGGTGCGTTTCCCTCTGAGAAAGCCCTTCCCAGGCTCGTTCTCGCTCAGGAAGACTCGGTGGAAGCGAGAGTCTGTGCAAGTGATGGTCAGGGTTCTTGGTGACCAGATGCACGCAGGCTCGGGAAGCAGGCGCCGGGCTGCCTGTGGGGAAGCGGGAGAGGAGAACTAAGCGGAAGGGTTAGCACTGCGGCTCCAGTGTAGCAGAGGCCGCAGGCTTCCCCCGTCTGCAGACGTGCAGGACTCAAAGCCGGTCCACGTGGAAGATCTCTCACAGAAGCTCTTAAAACAAAACATAACCCCGCCCAGAGCGTTGCCGTGCCCCTGTTCTCAGACCGGCCCTCTTCCCTCTCCCCACACAGCCTTTCTCCTGAGCCAGCCCCACGTCTGCCTTCCCCACCAGCCGGCCTCCGGCCTCCGGCTCTCGGAGGGCAGCCCCTTCTGGCACCTCCCTCCCAGGAGCGCCGCGGGCTCCCCACGTGAGTCCGGCCATGGAGGGGGTTCACACAGGGCCTTGGAATGAGCGTGGCGTGGCGACACAACCCCGGGGCAGTGCCCTGTGTGGGCACGGTGTCCCTAATGAGGGGAGACTGAGGCAGCTCCCCAGCCTCTCCCGAGAGGAATGGGGCTGGTGGCAAGAGCAGGTCCCCGGCAGGTGTTTGTGGTGACTTGTCCTGGTAGTGCAAATGGCCTGCGTTCAGGATCCTGCTAACGGCCGCCTCCTGGCTTCTGTTCACACGCCCTCCCTCCTGGTGTTCCCGCACTGGCAGGCCACACGTTAGGCTGGAGGAGGTTCAGAGTCAGCTCTCCCCAGGACACTTCCTCCTGGTGGTGCTGTTTCCCAGCGCACCCCACGGGGTGATCGTCCAGCTGCTCCACCCGATCTGAAGCGCCAGCGGTCCTTCCCCAAAGTGCTTTAGCATCTCGTGGGGATCGCGGCCTGGATCCACATTCCCGGAGGACAATGTCTCTCTTCTAACCGGCCTCCGCTGGTCCTCATCCCCGATTCCTTCCAACTCTCCCAGGACCACGGCTGCTAGAGGGCCGGTGGGGTGGGACACAGCAGCGGCGACACCAGCCTGCAGAGGCTCTGTACTGACGCTCTCCCCAGGCGGGCGTCTGTGACACACGCAGGCGCTCCCACAGCCCGGGTGCTTTGTGCCCGTGGCCGCTGCCAGTGCAGGAAGACACGTCAGTCCCGAGAGCCTACTGCACCTGGTGCAGGTGTTGCTGCCAATGTAGCCGTCTCATGTTGGTGGCATTGGCCTCTGGCTTATTCAACCACAGAAGTCAGGGCAACAGAAAACAATAGCAGGGTGGCTGGCTTAGCCTTCATTGTCCTTGACCTGGACTCAGACGTCCACGGTGGACCCTCACCTCCAGGCTGGACCCTCCTTAGGCTGGTTCGCTGGGTGACTCTGCTTTTGGACTTTATCTGACTCCCTGTCCATGCGCCAAGCTGATCTTCTCAGGAGAAAGGCGGTCCTCAGGCCACCCTCTGCCACCAGAGCTCACCGGCGTCTGCTGCTGCGGGCGGTCCGCAGGGAGCACTGTGAGCCTGGCTGCCTCTCGCTCCGTCCGCCTGTCTCGTCAGCACCGCGTGCGTACCGGTCAGGATGGATGAGGCGATAATCTGGCAAAAACCGAGCCCTGAATCTCAGTGGCTTCACATAAGACAAGTTTGCTTTTCCCTTGAAGTGCACACCTGGGCTGAGGGGAGCCTTCCCTGCCCCTGCTGAGGGGCCCCCAGGGGGTCCCCGTCTCACTCCTGCGGCCGGAGCGTGGTCTCCACAGCAGAGCGTGGTCTCCAGCTCTTTGCCCAGAAACAATGTGAGTCACGGGGCTCTCAGCCTCCTGTCCTGAAGTAAGGACCTGTGGGCCCCCCAACCTTCCGTTCTCCCAGGTGCTGCCGTGGAGACAGGTACGGACAGGAGCAAAGCCTCCAGGCTGAAGGGTAGGGCCGTGAAGGAGCCATTTGAAGGTTGTACACTGACGTTTGTCACGGGCAGCAGGTTCTGGGGCTGAGCACATCCGTTTATTTATTTGTTTGGAGACATTTTGCTGAGCTTCCCCACTTGTCAGACACGCTCCGGGCCCCATAGGCGAGCTGCAGGGACGTCAGACAAGCCCTGCCCCAGTGCTCCTTCTAAGTGAGAGAAGCACTGAGTGACGGGACAAATGGACATGCTGTGCAGCGTCAGGCCTGCAGGGGGCGCGCTGCTTCACACAGGCTGCCACGCAGGCTTCTCTGGGGCAAGGTCTTTAGAAAGGGAACTGTATGCAGCCACGTGTGGTGGGACAGTGACTGGGGTGAAGGAAAGCAAGCCAGCCCACAGCGGTGTGGGTGTGGAGGGAAGAGGTGTGGGTGTGGAGGGAAGAGCAGCCAGACACGGAGTGGGAGGGCGAGGATGGAGGGAGGAGCCGTGGGCATGTGGTCAGAGGAAGTGGTGAGGGACAGGGCCACAGGGTGGAGGCGGCTGTTCAGCCCAGAAAGCGTTTTGGCTTTTATTTATGTGGAGGATTTTGAGCAGGGGAGACACCTTATTTAATTTGAACTTGTAAGGGATCACTCTGACTTCCTGAGAGATAGTGCCCAGTGGGGGTGCGGGTGGGGGTTGGGGGCTCACCCTTCACCCTCCCTCCACCCCCCAGGCACTGTCTCTCAGGAAGTCAGAGCAATCCTTAGGTGGGAGGCTTCTGCATGGTTCACGAGAGAGATGGCTGGCGGAGACGTGGGGGTGGCTGATTCAGGACGTGTTTGAAGGAAGCATTGACAGCCTGTCCCACTGGATCTTTCTGCACCAGCATGTTAGGCCGTGCAGTGTGAGATGTGAGGGAATGCGGGCAGGAGCCCAGGGACAGATGCTTCGGCTTCACCAACGCCAGGTCTCTCAGCCTATATAATAAAAGCCTAATATGCCAAGTGTCTGGTCATCCGGTCATCCATTCAACCAATCAAAACGTAATATGCTAATCATATGCTAAGGCCACTCAACTGCTCGCTATGACATGCACTGACCACCAGGGGGCAGAAGGTTGACCAGTCACTATGACATGCACTGACCACCATTGGGCAGACGTCCAACAGGTATGTTAGCTTGCTGCTGGGGTCTGGCTGATTGGGACTGAGCAAGATGGGCCAGACATATCCTGGAGCCCTTCTGTGGTCCCTCTCCTGCTGGCCAACCCCCTGCATCTTTCCCTGGCCCTGATCGTGCATCAGTGGGGTCCCTTAGCCTGGCCTGCACCCTCTCATAATCTGGGAGCCCTTTGGGGATGTTGGAGAGCCAGTTTCAGCCCGATCCTGCAGGCCAGGCAGATGGACCCCACTGGTGCATGAATTCGTGCACCGGACCTCTAGTCTGGGGTAAGTTGCTGAGCCTCACAGCCTGGGTGAGGGCTGGAAGTGGAGTAGGAGAGCTCACAGTTGCTCACTTACTTTCGACTATAATGACGGTAGTTTACTGGCTCCCAGTGGGTATTTAATGACATTCCTGAGAGGCCCTGATTGAGGTCCACACCCCAGCAGTCATCCCAGGGACACTTCCAAAGTGTGTGTGTTAGAGGTTTCTTCAAAAATCAGCTTGAAAGATGGTAAAAAGATCCTCTCCCTGGCGGAACTAGTGTGGCCCGAAATCACAGAGGAACCCAGGAGGCCCGAGCCGGGCACCCTGGAGTGGTGCCCTCCACTCCTGTCACCGGAGCTCGGCCATTTAATGGAAGGTTCTGTTGCCTGATCTGATCAGTAGCTGAGATGGTTTTGCCCTTGGAATACCACCACATCTGCCTTCAGGAAACCTTCCATGTAAGAGGCCTGCCCAAGGGCCCACAGGACAGGGCCCTGGCGCTCCCTGAACTGACATGAAGAGCTGCCTGACTGCTCCCTGCTACTGGGGACGTCCAGAAGCCGGCACTCATGTGCTCTCATGACAGCTGTCCACAGAGAGGAGGGGGGGTGATCCCCAGCTCCCACTGACTGTGCACCTGCAGGGGCCACCTAACCAACTGTGTCAGTGTGCCTGAGCCCGTGTGTACACGTGTGAGTATGCGTGAGCTTGTGTGTGTGCATGTGTGAGTGTGTGAGCCTGTGTGTACATGTGTGTGAATGTGCCTGAGCCTGTATATGTGTGTGTGTGTGAGTGTGCATGAGCCTGTGTGTTCATGTGTGAGTGTGCATGAGCCTGCTTGTGTGTGTGTGTATGTGTGAATGTGCCTGAGCCTGTGTGTGCATGTGTGAGTGTGTATGTTGGGTGGGACGTCTGGACAGGAGATACACTTCAAGGGGCAGGTGCACCTGGAAGTGAACATCATGCACCTTCCCTTTCTAGGCCTCTGGTGGCTGAACCTCCATGACAGGCAGCCTCCATTCTGACTCTTCCATCTTCCTGTCTGTGAGAAAACAAGCCCAGGCGCCTGCCCATTGCTACAGGACTGACAGCCGCCAGGCGGGACGGTGGGTGGGTTTCTCCGCCGTGGCTCCGGGTGTCCTCTGGGCCTGCGGCCAGGGGAGCGAGGCGCCCCCTGGGGGTGGTGCTAGGGCTACTTCGGAAGACCAGACCAGGCTGCCTGACCAGCGAGGGTCCTCGGCTCGGGCTAGAGGAGCTTCCCATGTCATTTGAACACGTTGACAAACACGAATTGTGTCTTCCAGAGCTTAGCTTTATAATTGCGGGGAGGGAGAAATTTCTTTTCAAATACAAGGAACTCTTCGGTTGAGGAGCAGATGTGTTACCGGGAGTTAACCCCTTTAACTGCCATTTCCTGAGCACTTTCAGTTTCCGCTTTCAGTCAGAGAGATGCCGGAGCTGATCTGGAGTGAGATCTCCGTGTGTGCTCCTGTGACCAGTGTGTTCCAGTGACGAGGGAGCAGGGCACAGGAGATACCACAGCGGCCGCACCGGCTCCTGCTCCTGCGGCAGCTGCCTAACTGCCCACTGTTTCTGAGCAGCCCCCGCGTTCCGCGTTTCTAATCCAGCCTTATTTCCAAACAACGTTGCTTCTGAGGTGTTCTTTCTCAGTCTTAGACAGATCGCCAGCTCTCAGCTGGAGTGCAGTGGAGAGCCTTTCCCTCCCAGCGATTCAGTTTCTCCGGAGCCATAGAGAAACTGCCTCCCTGGGAAAGCCTCCTTCACGGGGCAGCTGCGACCCACAGCCTGGCCACAAGATCAAGGACTCGCATCCCTTTCTGCAGCCACATTTTTGCCACAAAGAGCAGGCTGGTGCCAGGCAGCCAGGCCCTGCAGCTCCTCACCGAGACCCTGTGCCCGGGACCAGCTCCCAGCCTGTCCTCGAGGCGGGCGATGGCCAGGCGATTGCCCCACGTCCCTTTCAGCGGCAAAGCTCCCCCAGTGCCCGGTTACATCTGCAAAGGCTCTTGGAGTTCTCACAGCCCCTCGCACCCTCCGCCTCTGCTCTCTGCGCGGGAGAGCCGCTTTGGGCAGAGCCGGGAGGGGGAGGGGAGGAGCAGCGCCTGATGCAGAGCCCACGAGGAATGTAGATGACTGCAGGATAGGCTAAACATTTTTGAAAATTATCCTGGGGTCCCTAGCTTTTCCTTAGCATCATTCCTGCACTTATTCAACAGGAAGGGTCCTCCAGCTTGTCCGTCAGGCTGTTTCGCCCACGGAGGAGGGGACCTGCAGGCACCGGTGCTGCCTTTTGTTCCTTTGCCTCTTGCTAGTCTCGGCCTCTGAGCCAAAGCCAAGGTCACCAGCCATAGCCACTGTGTTCCCTGCAGCGACACTGCAGCCACCCCTTTCTCCATGTCTGCCTCTTCCACCTCGTGGAGCAAAGAGGACTTGAACTGCACAATGTGCTGTGATTCGGGGTCAAGAGCTGCACCCGTTAGAATTCCTGGATCGGAGGACAGATGTGAGTTCCCACCCCTCCGGGCCTGGAGTGTGGCTTCCGTGGAGGGCCTGGGACACCCAGCACAGACCCTGAGCGCTGGCGCTCAGCCTGGCACAGGGCACTCTTCCCTGGGTACCCCCGAGCAACGAGGGGGCACCCCCACCGCTCCCACCTCCCCTCTCCTTCTCAGGCAGCTCCCCGCTCCTCAGCGTGTCTCCACGCCCTAGGCATCAGCAATGGCTTTGGTACTTTTGCTGCCCCCTGAAAGCCCGCCTGTCCTGGTGCTGTGCTGTGCCACCTCCATCTTCCCAGCGCGCAGGGCCCTGCCCGCAGCTGGGGGGCTGGGGGCACCGGAGCCCCTGGCCCAGGGCTAAGAATGCCCGGGCCTCCCTCCCCCTTGGACCTCAGTGTGTGGGCAGATCCTGGCTGGTTTCGCAGCCTCTGAAACCCGCCGGCTGACACCGGCCCGCCCCGGATGCTGGGTTGTCTGTACCGACCGCTCCGTGCACCGTATTCATTGTCAGCCTTCACATCCACACCTGGCTCCGCAGTTGTGTTTAAGGGCCCGTGACCGTGGCATTGCTTCTCAGTGACGTTCCCGGGAGCTTCAGGGGCAGTGGGGAGGAGGCGGCCGCACAGAAGCTGCCAGCTAGGCGGTGCCTGCCGTTTCCTTCCTTCCCTTCTGGGAGGGGCACATCCAAGACCCCCGTTTTGGCTACATGCTCTTCAGGAATGTACTCTTGGCCGAAACCGGTTTGGCTCAGAGGATAGAGCGTCGACCTGCAGACTGAAAGGTCCCAGGTTCGATTCCGGTCAAGGGCATGTACATTGGCTGTGGGCACATCCCCAGTAGGAGGTGTGCAGGAAGCAGCTGATCGATGTTTCTTTTTCATCAATGTTTCTAACTCTCTATCCCTCTCTCTTTCTTTCTGTAAAAAATCAATAAAATATATTTTAAAAAGAATGTACTCTTTGGGACAAAGCGGGGGCCGCCTCGGAGTTTTGTCCTGCTTGCAGCTGAGCAGGCGGCTGGGCTGCGTCTCTTGGTCTGTGGTCGCCCCTCTGCACAGCGAGTCTCCCCCCGAGACAGGAGCCTCCCTCTCCTGTGGTGAGGGCACAGCTGGCTCCGGGAGAACTGCACCCCCAACGTCAGTCCCCAGCTCCCCGTGCACCAGGCATGCTCACTGAAGGGAGGCCAAACCCCCTCTTCCCCCCTCCTCCCCTCACACACACACACACATGCTGGATATTGTGTTTTAAAAACCAGTCTCCCAACAGAAATCTCCAGCTTTCGTGCTGAAAGTCTGAGATTAGGTGAGGGGGTGAGACAGCACAGTGGATGTCGGCTCCCGCCGGCCTCCCCTGCAGTGCTCACCTCCCTCTCCCAGGCCCCTGCCGGGAGCAGCCCTTCCCACAGGCCCAGCGCCGCTCAGCTGATCGGTGATGATTTCCACAAAATTAAAATGTTCCCGGTATTAACCTTGGCCTTTTGTCCAACAACCGTTTAAGCCTGTAGGACAGCAATGGGTGTCCTGCCATCCTTTTGAAAATCTTGCTAAAAAACAACCAAAGGAACAGGAAGTAAAGAAATGACCCAGGCAGGGCTGAGACAGGGGCAGGCCAAGTCCGCGCCGGACGGGCAGAGCTGCCCCTGAGTGACTGTGAGCACAGTGAAGGACCCGCCTTGGGCAGCACGCGACCAACTTAGGCTGCCCCCGAGCTCAGAGCTGCTGGCTCCAGCTGGGCCCCTCCTGGCTGCTCGGCATCTTGCCAGCCAAGGGACGGTTTCTAAGTCCGTCCCAGAGCGCTTTCTTCCTGACTCACGGAGCAGGAGGGGCCTGTGCGAGGCCTCACTAAAGCCACTCAGGTGTCTGAATGCACTTGATTGGAATAACTGTCTTTAACACCTGCCATTCTAAACCTATCACCTACTTCCTTATTCTGCAAGTGGGGAGGCTGGGTTCCTGCCAGGCTTGGTAAGAGAATCTGCTCACACCCAGCCCACGGCAGGCCTTGATCGATTCCCAGCATTGCCTCCCTCCTGGCCCAGATCTTGTGGCTTCGATCTCCACACCCAACCCAGTCCTTTCCCCATGCCGGGGACTGAGCCGGGAGGCAGGGAGGGCCTCTGCTGACCGCCTCAGACACCGCCTCCCACTTAGTTCTTTGAGAGACAGTCCCCGCTGCTATGCATCCGGGTTCAGCCGCAAAGAGAATCCACCGGCACTGGCTGAAGCAGAGAGGGGTTTATCACAGGCTGCTAAGGGCCTGCAGGCCGCTGGGGGCAGCTCAGACTCAAGGAGCTCCCTGGAGCTGCCCTCAAAGCCACCGAGCAGCACCAGGTCACACCCAGGACAACCAGGGAGGGGCCTGCAGGATCCCCAGACAGCCCAGCCTCCACCTCAGAGTCACTCCCCGCTGCTCCCACAGGAGACCTCGCAGGCCCTGCCTTGCTGGCCACTTGACTGGCTCCAAGTGAAGTCCTCCACTTGCCCCAGGAGCCGGATCCTGAGCCACGTCTGGAGTCCTGGTGGCGGGGGACGCTGGGGACTCTCCTGTCTCTTCTGCAGCGCTGGAAGGCACACGGGACCGGAAGGCACACGGGACCGGAAGGCACACGGGACCGGAAGGCACAATGGACCGGAAGGCACACCGGACCGGAAGGCCACCGGGACCGGAAGGCACACCGGACCGGAAGGCACACGGGACCGGAAGGCACACCGGACCGGAAGGCACACCGGGACCGGAAGGCACACCGGACCGAAAGGCACACCGGGACCGGAAGGCACACCGGGACCGGAAGGCGGGGAGGGCCGCTGGGGGACCCGACCTCAGTGTGGTCAGTTTCCCAAGCAATGGCCCCCATTTATATCCATTTTCATCTCCAGAGTCTGCTTACTCACTCAGGGCTCAAGCAACCTGTTTCTATTGGCTGGGGAGCAGCTACGGCTGACAAATTCCAACCCCAGAGGGTTTGTTTTAAGCACTTTCCCTGGAACGCTCCCCACTTCCCTGTGAAGCGCCTTTCTCCCACCTCTCTCAACACAAGTGACCGTTTTCTGAGCCAATTCCCCCCTTTCCCATGGCCACAGTTGAGGGTTCCGGGAATAAGCAGCTCCCTGAGCTGAGCCAATCAGATTTCCTCTGGGATCTACGCTGCAGACCAAGAGGGCTGGGCCAGGTCTCGGGGCTGGAGGTGGGGGGAGAACTCTCAGGGGCGCTCCGAGGCCATGGTTTCAACCCGTGGACAGCGCTGACTAAGCCCCTGAGCAGCGTTTGGCTCCCCTGAGCCCTCTCCACCTGCCGCAGGGCCACGTTAGCCTGGCTTCTCTTCTACCCCAGCTGCCGCCCAGCCGCCCCCATTGGTTCCTCCTCAGATCCCTAGCATCTTGATATGTGTGCTGTATCTTGCCGTTTTGCTTTCATATCCCTTCTTTGCCCCTTATCTGTCTTCTCTGCACCACAGGAGGCCCAGGGCCCTGCCAGCTGCTTCACCTGGTTTGGCCGCTGGGTGGCGGTGAAGGGAGGTCAGGTGGAGCTCTGGCGTTGCCTGGAGTGGCAGCTGCTGTGGGAGGGTCCAGCCCCCAGGTTCTGCAACTCGACCCCCTCTCCATTCCCAGGCCACAGGACTGCCTGTGGGAAATCTGGTGGTATCTAAAAGAGCTGTTAGAATTAATGGCATTAGCAAAGTTGCAGCATATAAAATCAGGATAAAAATCAATTATTTAGCTACATACTAGCAATAAACAATCCTAAATTAAATTCAGTATCATTTAATGTCACATCAAATATATTAGATATTTAGGGAAAGATCTGTACTCTGAAAACCACAAAGCCTACGGAAAGTGAAGCAGATTGGAGTTAATGGAGATTGATACCTTATTCACGGGCTGAGAGCTCACTCCTGCCCAGCCGGCCCACAGATCCCAAACAGCCCAAGTCAAAGCCCAAGCAGGCCTTTGGTGTGGAGATTAATAAGCTGATTCTAACATCTATATGGAAATGGGAAGGATGTGGGAAAGGTTAAACAACTCTGAACACAGTTGAAGGGTTCACTTTACCTGATTTCAAGCATCACTGTCAAGCTTCCCGAGCGAGGGCACTGTGCTCCTGGCATAAACACTGACAATCAGAATTGAGTCTAGAAATAGGCCCACACGTATTATAGACAATTGAATTTTTGACAAAGGTGCAAAGACAATCCGCGATGAAAAGACAGACATATGACCCAGTTGTCCTATTTAAAAAATCATGTTTTTATTTATAACTTGTACCATATACAAAAAAAAATCCCAAATGGATCAGAGTCTTTGATGTATGACAATAAAACTTCTAGAAAAAAGCATAAAAGACAATTAATCCTTGTAACTTTTGATTAGGAACTAGAGTTCTTAGTTACACACCAGAAAGGATGATCCATAAAAGAAAAAGTTAACCTTTGCTCTTTGAATGACACTATTAATAAAAAGACAAGCCAAAGTCTGGGAGAAGGTATTTACCAGTCAGATCAGAGTGAAGGACTCTATCAGAAGAAAAGATCTGGTAGCTCAATAAGAAAACAAACAACCCAGTTTTAAAAATGGGCGAAAGATTTAGATGCTTTACCAAAGAAGTTATTTAAGCAGCAAGCATGTGAAAGATGTTCAACATCGTTAGTCGCCAGGGAAGTTCACCTTACAGCCACGTGAGCTCCGGCCGCACCAGCGGAGCCCCTGGAGGCGGAAGACCGGCCTTCCAGGGGCTCGGGGCACTGAGCAGCAGAGGCCCTCCTGCCCGGGTGGCGGGCCCGGAAAGCACTGCAGCCTCTTTGGACAGCAGTTTACACATACTGATTCTTAACAATTTAACACACACTTATCTTATGCTCCACCTTCTCACTCTAGGGCCTAGAGTCTAGGCATTTACCCAGGAGAAAGACTGCATCTATTCACGGGAAGGCTGGGACACGGGTGTTTACAGCAGATTGACGTGTGACAGCCAGAAACTGGAAGCAGCTCCGCTGCCCCCGCAGGCATGCATGTGAGGCAGCCCTACTCCGCAGAGCAGGGATGCACTGGGTGCAGCAGCTTGGATGTGTCCCAGAATCAATGAGGACCAGGCAAAGGGCAGTGCACGATTTAAAAACAAACGTTGACTCAGATGCACAATACATATAAAACTGGCGCCAATCACATGCGTGTGTTTCAATCTGTCAGTGTTGATCATGATTTTGGCTGTTTTTGTTGACATTCTGAAGCTGAAAGAAAGCATGGTCATAGACAGAATGTGTCTGAAGACAAACTATTGGCACAAAAGATTGTGATCTAACATAATTGAAGCTGAAGTATTAACAGGATCTGTGAAAGGAGAGGTTGTTCTGATTCCAAGAATTGATTTGTCCCTGTCTGATACTGGCTTCCCACTTAAACTAATTCAAAGAAAGCTTCCCATGATGCCAGCATTTGCTATTAATAAATAACAAGAACAAACTCTGGGCAGAGTAGAAATATTTCTACCTGAACCCATTTTCGGACATGGTCAGTTATACGTTGCTTTCTCTCGAGTTTAAAGAGTGTGTGATGTTAAAGTTGTAAATACTTCATCACAAGGGAAATTAGTCAAGCACTCTGAAAGCGTATTTACTCTTAATGTGGTATATAGGAAAATATAGAATAAGTTTAATCAATTTATCAGTCATTGTTTTTATCAATTTTTTATAACATGTCTTTGTTGTTATATCATGTTGTTATTGTTTATTTATTAACCTGTTAACCAAGCGGGACGTATAAATACGTCAAATGTAAACAATATTGGGTATGGGTAGGACATATGAATACGTCCTTGAAATATATGTTGCGCCCTGAAACGGGCGGGACGTATATTTCTGAACAACAAAGGTATTAGTCATCCATACATGTCTCCACATGAATTTGAGACACGGAGGGAATCAGTATAATTTCGCTATTGAGAGTGGTAGACGTGTTCTGGGTGAGCAGTGACGGGTAAGTACTTACACTTACCTACCTATTTTCATATTATATGTTATTTACTTATATTTTTTATATCTCCAACCTTTATATAATAAAAAAACATATAAAATTGATCAATCATCAATTAATTTGTCAGAAAGGTTTAAAAGTTTTTATGTATGTGAACGAGAAATATGAGTAGATGAATCTCTTTTATTATGAAAAGGGAATTTATCTTGGAAACAATATATATCTACAAAAAGAGCTAGATTTGGAATGAAGTTGTTTATTTTGAGTGAAAGCCAATCTGGATACGTACAAAATATAATTTTATATACAGGCAAGGACACAAATTATGGTTCGAACTACCCACAAGAAAAACAATCAACAAGAATTGTTTTGGAGTTAACACATGACTTACTGAATAAAGGGTATAGGATTTACTTAGATAATTTCTATAGGTCAATTCATTTGGCTGAACTCTTGTGTCAAAACAATACAGACATTGTTGGAACAATGAGGATAAACAGAGTCGGAATCCCCAGTGAAATATAAACAAAAAAATTACAGAAAAATGAACATATGTAAGAATCAAAGACAAATTTATGTTTTTAAAATGGAAGGATAAAAAAGACGAATTGATGCTCAGTTTTATTCATAATGACGAAAAGACAATGATTGAAAAGAGAGGAAGAAGGCAAGAAAAACCGAATGTTGTCCTGGATTATAACAAGAATATGGGCGGCATAGATTTGGGAGATGGAGTTATGGTGGCCTATATGGCTGCCCGTAATAGGGTAAAAAATTTTTTAAAAAATTTTTCTACAATTAATTGATATGTGCTGCTTCAATGCATATATTATATACAAAAAAGATAAAGGTCATTTGGATCGATTACACTTTTTGATAGAGTGTATAGAGAAATTGGTAGATAACAACATAGTCAAAACCCACCCAAAGACATCTACATCTAAACCGTCACGCTTAGTTGAAAGGCATTTTCCAGAACAAATGAAAAGCGATATAGGAAAAACTGAATCCAGGAAATGCCGAGTTTGCTACAAAAAAGGTGTTAGGAAAGAATCTACATACTGGTGTTCGGATTGTAAGGTAGCACTATGTATCAACAATTGTTTTAAAATATATCACACAGAAGTTGAGTTTTGAATTTTTACATCTATATTTCAATTTTTTAAACTCAATATTTCTATTTTATTTGTGTGCTTTTGTTTATTGTTCTGTAATTGTTAACTTTTTTATATTTTTTATTGTGTATAGAAATAAAAAATATATTTTTTGTAATCTTTATAATTGTTTATAAAATTTATAATTTTTTAATTCGATGTTTCCATTTTTTGTAGGTATTTTTTTCTATTTGTTTGTAATTTTGTATATTCCTTTGTGCTTTATATATAAATAAATGAAAATATATATATTTCATTTATTTTAATTAAGTATAAATAAAAAAATAATATAAAATTTGTCCACTGGGCGTGACATACTGACACGTCCTAGTGAAAGAGTATGCAGGCCATTGTACGTTGCGTAATTAAAAAGGAAACTCCCCGGTTAACAGGTTAATCAACTTATATATTACTTCCATATACATTTTACTAATTTTCTTTTATCTCTGACACTTCTATTATAGAGAAATGATGAATAGCAATATTAAAATATTTCTTCTAATTAATTTCCTTTCAATGTGCACAAATCCATGCAGCAAGCCACTAGTTGTTAATATAATGTGGAATACTGGCCAGTTTGCCTCAGTGGATTGAGCATCTGCCTGTGGACTGAAGGGTTCCAGTTTGATTCCAAGTCAAGGGTACATGCCCAGGTTGTGGGCTCAATCCCCAGTGGGAGGCATGCAGAAAGGAGCCAATCAATGATTCTCTCTCACCATGGATGTTTCTATCTCTCTCTCCCTCTCCCTTCCTCTCTGAAATCAATAAAAAATTCATTAAAAAATACACACACATATATATAATGTGGAGGGAAAGAAGTCAGATGCAAAACAATACAGTGTAATTTTAGTTATATAATGTTTAAAAGAGGCTGAGCCAACTACACACAGGTGGAAAAACTATAAAGACAGTGGAGAGTAGCATTACTTGCAAGCCTGAACAGTAGTTCTCTAGCGGGAGGGAGGGCTGTGAGTGGGGCAGAGGGAGGACGGGGCTTCGGGACTGTCCCAATGCTCTATTTGCTGACCTGGGTGGCGGCCATGTGGATGTTTGCTTTATTAATATGCTTAACTGTGCATTTATTTTTTATGCATTTTGAATAGTTTTGTATGGTTGATTTTAAGACTATAACCATTGATTATTAGATATGTGTCATATTCTTTTGTATGAATATTTTACAATTTATTTAGCCAGTGTATTGCCAGTGGACATTTGGTTGTTTACAGTTTTTATTATCTATATATATAAAAGCCTAAGTGATGGTCCCACTGTTCGGCTTACTGGCTGGAAGTTATGATGCGCACTGACCACAACTTGGCAGCTGTGGTTCTTGGGTGATGTATCCGGAACCAGAGAGGAAGGAGCCTAATTCAGGGGTGGGTCACCGAGAACCACTGTTTCGTAATTCAGGACCCCCTCAGGGGATGTCAGAGAGCTGGTTTTGGCCCGATCCCTGCAGGCCGGGCCAAGGGAACCCACCGGTGCACAAATCTGTGCACCACACCTCCAGTTTATTATAAACAGTGCTGCCATAAACATTCTTGTGTCTTTTTGAATGTGTGAGTGTGTGTGTGTGTACATATAGTATATATCAGAAAATTCCATTTTTATGTATGGAAGATATTTTTATGGAATTATAAATTAAGGGAATGTGTGTGTGTGTGTGTGTGTGTGTGTGTGTGTGTATCTACCTATCTATCTGTCTATGGAATTTCCTGATATCAGTCAAGCTGTGTAATTCCTCAGCCACACAACATGCTCACATTCAACTTGATTAGCTTTGTCACGTTGTCCCTCAGGAAGCTGTGTCCACTTGCATTCCCACCAGCAGTTCACACTGACTGAGCGCGGGCAGGGGTGACTGGTGGGTGCGACACGAAAATGAGACTCGGGTCTCATCCTTCCTAGTGGACATTTATGTTTCCTCAACAGAGTGTTTCCTGCACACACAGTTTGAACACTTTATTATACTGAACACTTCTCTTTCCCTTTTTAAAGTTAAAAAAGTGCTGAAAATATTTTCTTCCAGTTCCTAAGTTGTCTTCATAGTCTCTGATTTATGTCTTTGGAGAAATGGAAGTTCTGATTTTCAATGGAATTGCATTTGTCTATCATTTACTTCAGAGTTTATACCTTTTGTGTCCTATCTATTCGTGTTTTCCCATTTCAAACTCATAAAAGCATTGTTTCGGGCACCCTCTAGGAGCTCTGCTTTTCACAGCAGGCCTTGAATCCCGCGGGGTTGTTTTCCTGGGACACGAATTGGGGCCAGGAACCACGACCGTGGCAGAGTGGTCTGCCTCTTCCTTGCTGATCTGAGCACAGCCGCTGCCCTCAGTCCGCAGCACGCGGGACGCTCTCCGGGCCTTTGCACTACAGGGAAGGCAAGGCCAGGAGAAATGCAGCGGGGCCAGCAGGAGCGGAAGAGACGCCCCGATACTCAGTGGCAGGGACCTGGAGGAGACCCGGGCAAGCAGGAAGTGCCGCCTGCCTGAGCCCTGAGGGCTGGCAGGTGTAGCTGTGAGTCAGCCCTGGGCCCCTCTGCCCTCTCAGTGACTTCAGCTCAAACAATAGCCTGATTGTGTCCCTGCCTTTGGCTGTGGCTTGAGTTGCAACCCAGGGTCTGAGCCCAGGGACCTCTAGGGACAGAGAGAAGCAGTTGTGAGAGAGGCCTTTGTGCGAATGTACCCTGCAGGCAGGGCCCGGGCACAGAGGGCCTGGCTGTGGCCAGGGAAGGACAGTGTGGACTGACGGCCCGCGGGTGTTGGAAAGTGACAAAAGAAAAGCTTATCAAACCCTTGGAACTGCCTGCGCCTTCAGTGGGTTTGCAGACAGAGTACCTTGGAAGGCTGAAGTCCCAGAGAGGTTAGCAAGGTCTCAGGACACTGTGGTGATTTTTAACAATTTTTAATAATTCATTTACCTCTTTTCTATTGTCATCACATGACTTTGTCCTCAGACAGACGGACTCTCCTTTTCCTTGAGTAAGCTGGGCCTCCTTATGCCTGTGTCTAAACACGGCCTAGACACTGCACACCGCAGTCAAGGAGTGTGAGAAAGGCTGAAAATTAAACTTTTCTCCAAGGGAGACTGAGCTAGTGGCCCCAAGAGAGCCACGATTCTGCTCTCGCCCACCCTCCATGTTTTATGGTGTTTCTCACGCTCTGGAGGCTGGGTGGCCCGGGACCAGGTGCTGGCAGGCTCCGTGTGCAGTGAAGGCTCTTCCTGGCTCAGGGTGTCTGTCCTCTCTCTCGGTCCTCTCAGGGGGCGGGAAAGGGAGGTCGAGAGGTCTCTATGAGGCACTAACCCCATTCACGAGGGCTCTGCCCTCCTGACTGTGTCACTACCCAAGGCCACCTTTTAAGACCATCATGTCAGGGGCTAGGCTTCAGCATACGAATGTGGGGGACACGCACCCACATCCTATAGCAGACGCTGTGTTAATCTTCAAGGTCACAGGGACCAGGAAGACACGGCAGAAGCTCAGGTCTGACGGGAGCGCAGGCACGAGCAGGGCTGTGCTGTGGGAAGGCACGAGGGGAAGAGCAAGGTCCCAGGGGTCCAGTGGGGGAGGAGGGGCCCATGCAAACAGAGGAGAGAGTTCCAGATCTGAGTCTTGAAGACAACCCAGAGTCAGGTGGCTGGGGTGGAACTGGGGGTGGGAAGGCAGAGGGAGAGCAGGGCCAGAGGGAAGGAGGCGAGGGCACACAGCAAGGCCAGGCGTCCAGGAGACGGTAAGTGGGGTCTGGCCGCTGAGGAGGAGGAGGGACGAGAGGAAGGACCAGAGGAGGGATGTGCCGCTGGAGATGACGCTGACGGTGCTGGGCCCCAGGGCTGTCTCCATCATCGCTGTCAAACCCCGAACAGGGGCCTAAAACAATCACAGTCATGTATTTTGCTCACGAATCTGCAGTTTGACCAGAGCTCATCAAGGAAGGCTCATCCCTGATCCACGTGGGATCAGCCAGTGGCTTCCAAAAACCAGGACTCCCTCTCAGGCGGCCAGGTGGTGCTGGTGGCTGGCCCGGAGTCCAGCCAGAGCGGAGGCCAGACCCTTTCCCCACGGGCCTCCCCGGGCCAGCCTCCTCCCAGCGCCCTGGCTGAGCCAGGTGAGCAGCTCCAGACAAAGAGCAGGAGGGAGCTGCGTGGCCTCCAATGACCTCACCTCCCAAACCATGTCACGTCTTTCCCGCCTGATTTTACTGGTCAGACGGTCAGAAAGGCCGCCCGGTTTCCAGGGGACCCGTGGATGGCTGACTGTTGAGGTTCCAGACGAGCAGAAGGGACAGGTGTTTGGAAACCGGCCTCCTGGATGCAGTGCGGTGGGGAAGGTGGGCTGAGGCTGGGGCAGGGAGAGCCGTCAGGACACTCACTCCACGAGGAAGGAGCGGAGTGGAGAGCTGAGCCGTGTCCCAGAATCTCCTCGGCTCAGGGAGGCAGAAAGGCAGGCTCCCCGAGGAGAGGGAGCCACTGCCCACCACGCCTTGCCTTCCGGAGGCGCCCCTCTGGGCTGGCGCTCAGTCCTGGCCTCAGAGCTCAGTCCTCTCACCCCAGAGCCAGGCTCCGCTGAGGGAGCTGCCGCCTGCAGCTGGGATGGGTGGGGTGCGGTCCCCACGGGAGTCGGGGCTGCGGTCTCCTGGTCGGGAGGAAGCTGGGTGCCCTGTGTCGCAGACTGATGGTGACAGCAGGGAGACCCCGCCCTGCGCTGCCGCGGGAGGGGAGAGGGCTTCCCCAGAGGCCGCTGCCCAGGGGAGATTTCACCGGGAGAACGAGAAGGCCCAGGCCATGGTAAGGCGTGGCCACTCCTGATGGTGGCCTGTGCGGGAGCAGCGGCCTCGCTGCCGTCTGCCTGGCCCCCCGGGCCATTGAGACCAAGAAAAGTCAAGACAACATTCAAGAATGGTCACAAACACGTAGTGTTTCCCCAAGTGTAGTACGCGTACCCCCAGGGCTATGGGAAGAGTTCGGTGGGGGTATGCACTGTGTCTAATTCTCCGTTCTCATGAGTACGAGGGGTACTCAGCGTTACGAAAATTACAGAAGGGGTACACATAGGTCAAAAGTTTGGGAAACACTGGTCTAAGGAAAGGGCTTGTTTCCAAATTCACCTTCACACTGGCCTTCAGTGGTCAGACGCCGGAAGTGAGAAGTAACAGTTCCTCTTCACTGTGGAAGACGAGAATACTGACCGGGAGGCCTCCTGTCTCCTTTCCCAACGGCGATGGCGTGGTGTCTCTGCTCTTGGACCAGCGCGCACCTGCCTGCAGCCACCTCAGAACACACTGAGCTCTCCCCTGGCAGGCGACCCCGCCCGTCACGCCCAGCAGCAACGAGGGAGGTGCCCGCCCAGGCTCGGCCCGTGGCTTCGCTCGGACCCCATTATCGTGGTGCGGGAGCTCAGGTGGCCGCCAGCAGACTTCTCCCTCCCGTGAGGCCTTTGGGGTGCACGGGGAACCCCCGCAACATCCACAGACATCCCCACAGAAGGATCGTCCCCCCGGCCCTGGAGGAGGCCAGCGTGGAAGCGGGCAGGCAAGACTGCCACGTGCCTCTTCCTGATGCCAGGATTAGTCTTCAAAGCTCACGCACCCCTGGCGAGGCTCACCCCGTCTGAGAGGGCCCACCCGTGATCGGTTCCAGGAGGCTCTTCCTGCGTGGCCCCGCACCCTCGCTGAGCTCAGTCCCGCTGTGTGTAATGTACGTGATGCTCTGAGGCTCCTCCCGGCTCAGATGTTCCAGGAATGAGTGTCCACACCTCCTGGGGGAGAGAAGCAGCGGGTTTGACCACCGATAGGAGTACAAGCCTCTGAGGCACATTTCCTTTAAGGGTAAGAATTGGCCAGGGCCATCTGGACGAATCCAGTTTCTTGACCTTCTACTCCTCAGTCTTCAGTGACATTTCTCCTCTCCGTGAACTCCAACTGCGTCCCCTCAGACGTGCAGTTCCTAAGCCCCACCTCAGCCGGCTATTCCTCCGTGCGTTCACGTACTCTTTCACTATCCCTGGCCTCCCGCGTCACAGAAGCTCAGCTTTCTCTCTCTTCAGTTCCTCTCTACATCCTCCTTCAACTATTTGGATTTCGTGGCTTATCTTATAACTACAGTAGAGGGCATTTTATCTCATGTCATTTGGTTGGGCAATTGGTAATTTAAGTAAGCAAACAAATGTTTAAAAAGTTTTAAAAAATAAGTTAAAGTTGAGAGTTCTAACAAAAAGATGCATAAGCCTTTGAACATGCTATTTTAGCTTCCAACCTCTGACGGGCAGTAACGCACCGATCTTAATCTTCTGAGTCAGGCCCATGCTTTTCCTTCGAGAACGGGTCGGCTGACTGGAACTCTGCGCTGTTTTCTTGCGTAAGCCCACAACCAATAGCGTGGACTCCGAGTGATACTTGAGAAGCGATTTGAGTGTAGTTATGTTCTTAGGACAACATGTAAGCTGGCATACGCAGGTGCTAGAACATCTGTAAGCCCAGAAGGAACAGCACCGGAGGGACTGAGCGGGTGCCAGATGTGGCTGTGAGAGTCGTGGCCATGGCCGGAGGACACACATAGAAGAAGCTGCATAGGCCGCGTGCAGAGCAGGTGCATCCGGCACGTGGCAGCGGGTGCCGGCGCCCGGAGGAGTGAGACTGCGATGGGTCCCTGGTGAAGGGGTGTGGGTGGGGACACCCGCTGGAAGGAGACAGCGAGACCACAGGCAGTGTCAGACCCGCCTGCCTCCCCAAGAACCCGGCGTGGGAGCTGGGACTCTGATCATCAAACCCCCGGCTGAGAAGGCAAACCCCGAGGCACGTGGGAAAGTCATGGCCACTCTATTGGGGTGACGATGACTTCTTCTGTAGAGAAGTGTTTCTGAATCCTGGGAAGATTTGGAATTAAATCTAGAATGTTTAAGAGAATTAAACTATAGCACTAATATTTTTAAGTTAAGAATCCCTCTGCACAGTGGGCTTATAAGTGAACTTATAATATTTATGTGAAGTTGGTGTATAAATTTAAAATGCGTAACTGAGTTTAGACTTTTGAATTTAGGTTGTCATCTTAGTAAACGCCTAACAACACCGGAACCCTTGAGACGGCTCAGGACTCAGTACAGTTACAACTTTAATTTATTAGGTTTCCAAGATCACTTAAGTGCTTGGAAAGGTTTGTTTGTTAATTAGATAACTTAAGTACTTAAATAAGGAAATTGAATTAATCGACATATAAATGTAAATTAAAATTCTTAATGGGGGTTATTTAATCCACTTAAAATGAAACTAGGTATTAATCAAACTAATTAAAAAGAAGTGCTGAGTGCTGGGTTTAGAAATAGAATGAGAACATTGGTGAGCGAACGGTGTACCTGGAGCAGCGGAATTCATAGAGACAGGAGGAGGATGTGGTCCCGGGAGGGGAGGAGAGAAGGGGACCTCTGTTCAGGGACAGAGTGTCGGTTCTGTGAGGTGATTCTGGAGAAGGATGTCCGCGATGGCAGCACAACAGTGTGAATGTGCTCAATGCCACGTACCTGCACACTTACAAATGCCAAGGCAGCTTCCATTGTGCGTTTTGCAACAACGTTTTTAAGAAGGTCACAGATCACATGCGGTGTCCGCTTTGAGAGATTTTCCAGAAGTCCTGTGGTAGCTTATGTAGACAGAGAAGAAACTACAGCTCGGTGGCTCCTTTTCGGATGGCCTGCGGTCTGTCAGGGACGGAACGAGAGAGCGGGTCTGTCCCCTCCCAGGCTTGTGCTTGTGTGGGCGAACGGGAAAGTCAAAGGGCCGCTGGGACTTCATAAAGAATGCACTCTTTATAGCCAGCCTTTGATCATGTCGGTGTGCCCTTTGTAGTGTTTTAAAGTGGGATTGGCTCAATGCTAGAGGACTTCATCTTATTTCATAGGCTCTCTTTTTATTCAAACCAACAAATACTTATTGTAGCTACTGGATCCAGGGAGCACAGTCTTACGAACTCTGAGACACGTTTCTAGGCTGTAACTTCTGAGATGGCTAATGTTCCATATTTGGCCTGGAAAAAAGGCAATTTCACATGGTACATCCCAGACGGCTGCTGGCCTGCTAGGAGAGAAGGCACAGGCAGACACCAGAGAAGTCGGCCAGCGACGGCCACGCAGGTCCCGGGAGGGGCCGTGACGAGGGAGCTGGGCACGGGGCTGGGCCGGGCGTGGGGGCCAGAGGGACAGAGCTGCTGCAGGAGTGAGCCCAGCTTGGCCGTCTGCGGAACGGAGACAGGGGTTCTGATAGGAGACTCGGAGGAACTGGCTCGAAGGGAAGTTGGAGCGTGCTCGGAAGCCAGCTCAGCTTTCGTCATCTCGGCTGGACAGGAGGGAGCCAGGAGCCTTCCTCGCAACTAAGAGATGAGATGGACGTGGAGACCCAGGAGGAGGGATGGTGGAGGGGGAAATTCTGTGAGGGCAGTGCAGCGAGAAGTTACCCTTTAGTTCTATTGCTGTAGTAGTATATGTTCTGCTCTTTTTGAGTATATGTTAATAAGTGAGATTAGCTTGTTTATCTTTCTTCTCATTCTATCTAAATCTTGTTTGGGCATTAAATTTATACTAATCTCATTTTTAAGAAGTTACTATTTAGGCCCTCACCAGTGGCTCAGTGGTTAGAGCATCAGCCTATGCACTAAAGGATAACCCCGTCAAGGGCACATATCTTGGTTTTGAGTTCACTCCCACCCCACCCCTTTCTCTCCCTCTCCCCCAACCCCCCGTGGGGGCACCTGTGGGAGGCAACCAGTCGATGTATCTCTCTCGAATAGTTTCTCTCTCCCTCTCTCTCTCTCCCACCTCCCTCTCTTGCACTCTAAGAAAGCACTGAAAAAAATATCCTCAGGTGAGAATTAACAACAACAAAAA
Source organism: Pipistrellus hanaki (assembly GCF_964339955.1). Lineage (NCBI taxonomy): Eukaryota > Metazoa > Chordata > Mammalia > Chiroptera > Vespertilionidae > Pipistrellus > Pipistrellus hanaki. The sequence goes on from NC_140514.1 coordinate 55,821,805, forward strand.
TTACTATTTAGTAGAGCAGAACACAGTAAGCAAACAGACTAAGTTCCTGGTGGCTGCGAGTAGGAAACGACGCATTGGGGATGGAGAAGGACCTCATGCAGGTGAGGGTGGTGCAGGGCTGGGGGAGGGGTGGGGGCTGAGGGCAGGAACCCGCGGTGGGTGAGGAGGACGAGGATGGGCTGCGGACGGGAGCAGCACTGGGCTGACTAACCGCCACAAAGATGGAACTGGATCCAGGATTATGAAAGAAAAGAAAGCATCACGTGAACCTCATCCAGCCAAACAGACACTCTCCAAGGGCAGCGTACGGGCTTCCGGAATGACGGGGCTCAGCGTGGGTGCCCACCTCTCCCAGCGGACTTGCTCAGCGCTGTTCAGTGCCCACCGTGTGCCTGCGTGGCACACACTGTGGGGTTCTGTTTGGGTTCCAGCAGCAACAAAACCAACCCCGACCTTTGTACAACTGTGTGTGTGTGTGTGTGTGTGTGTGTGTTTGGGGAGGGGGAATGGTGGTGAGGATGGGGGGTTGAACAGGTGGTAGGTAATAAGCATATTAAGTGACCCCGGATGTTGGAGCTGATAGGCGCTGGGGGATCAGCAGTCAGGGGAGGCTTAGCTGAGAAAGTTGAGCGTTTGATGATCTTGATCAGGATTCTGTTCTGTGGAAATTGACTTTATTTTTGAATTCAGCAATCATGTTTTTAATAGGCATTTTTAATGAAAATATTAACTAAAGATAAAATTGTTTTCTAAAACCACCAGGAAACCAAGCAAAGTCCACGGCAGAGACATTTCTCCGTACAAAAAAAACCACCCGAAACTCCATGGAATTCTAGGTTGGAATCATTTGCATGCGGTGTCTCTGTGGTCCTATAGATGAGGTGGTCTGCAGACTCGGATTACCAGGCTTATTTAGACGGGCATTCAGAGTGTTAATGTCCTTCCCCTTTCCATTAGGTAATTTAAAAGCTGTGAAAAGGCCGAAACTGGTTTGGCTCAGTGGATAGAGCATTGGCCTGCGGACTGAAAGGTCCCAGGTTCGATTCCGGTCAAGGGCATGTACCTTAGTTGCAGGCACATCCCCAGTAGGGGGTGTGCAAGAGTCAACTGATCGATGATTCTCTCTCATTGATGTTTCTCTCTATCCCTCTCTCTTCCTCTCTGTAAAAAATCAATAAAATATATAGATTAAATAAATAAAAAATAAAAGCTGTGAAAAGGGTCTCGCACAGTGTGCACAGCGGCTCACATGTTTACATGTGCAACAAGGCCCTGTCGCCTGTGCAGTAGGTGCAGCTCTCCCATGTCCTGAGGCCGTTTCGTGTCAGACGCGGTGGGGGTCGCAGGCTGGCCAGGGCAGACCCGCAGGTCGACGAGTCCGATGGCCATGCAGGGAGGGTCCCCGCTCTATCCGTTCTTGCCCGCACCTGTCAGTGCAGCTCAAGGACAAGCTCTGGGCCTCTGGTTCCCAACTCTTTGCACAACTTGTCTCCACACCAAAGAGCTGGCCAGATGCCTGCCCGGTGGAGGCCATCCTTGCAGGAGCTGTCCCGTTCCCTTCCACGCCAGCTGACGCTCCTCCACCTCCGGCGCTTACTTCCTGTCCAGCAACCGGACCCGCAGGGCGGAACACGCCGAGTCCTCCCAGCAGCCTGTGTGGCTGGGGCTGCGATAGGCGACATCCAAAGGAGGCTAAGGCAATGACTTTGAAAAATAGATCGTTTTAGGCACCCCATTCTGGATCTCTCTCTTTGGAGGATCCAAAGGAAGGACACGCTGTGGAAAACTCAGTCACATGAGAGCATGCACAGGGCGGTGGGGGCAGGGTCCCCCGAAGTTAAGTAGCCCAGAGCGGCACCCCCAGGGCAGGCCCCAAGCGCCCGCATGACTCTTCAGGGAGCGGTGGGCAGGCAGATGTCCATGGGAGGGCGGGCTGCGTGGGGGCAGTAGCTGGCACCTGGAAGGTGGCCTCCGGGTCTGCGGGAGCCTCAGCTTCCTCACAGAAAGCCGCATGCCGCCCGCTGAGCAAGGGTCTTAGGCACTGAGTGTTTGCACCCCCAAGTCCCCAGGCGGCAGTCTAGTCCCCAATGTGATGAGCAGGGAGGTAGCTGGGGAAGCCCCACAAACAGAACCAGTGCCCCGAGGCAGGCCGGGGGCCGCTGGCCCTCCCCACCAGGTGGGACCATGGAGGGTCCCGCCCGAACCAGACTGTGCTGGCGCCCCGACCTTGCGTTGCCAGATTTAAGATGGGCAAAGGTTTTCTGGACGCCGAGAGCCTTATCCAACGTTCAATACTTACCGGCCGCTGTGCTGCCAGCTCAGGCTGAGAAATGCAAGGACCTCTCGCCCCATCTCAAAGATGCTTCTCCCCCAGGACTCCCTCAGGGGTGTGAGCGCCTCTTAGCTCCCCGGGGAGCACGGAAAGGGGGTGCGAGGTGAGGCCCGGGTGGCTGGGGGGCCACACATGGCCATGGGTTTCTCGAAGCAACGCCTCTTTAAATGTGGGAGCCTGATGGCTGTGCTGTGGGTGGTTGGCGCTGAGACCCCCAGGCCAGGAGCACAGGGTCTGAGGGCCCTGGTCTGGCGGCAGCCCCGGGGGAGCCGGGAGGAGGAGGCACCGATTTGTTCCCGCCAAAAGGGAAAGAGGTAATCCCATGTAACAAGCTCAACCTGGGAAGGCAGAGGGGAGCAGCAGCCGGGGAGCCGGCACCTCTGCCCGAGGCCCCGGCGAGGACAGCGGCTCCCCAGGGCTGTGGGCAGGAGCGGGACAGCGGCCGGCACCGGGCAGGGAGTCAGTGTATCGCTGACACCGATCACACAGCAACAACAACAAAGCCAAACTGTGGGTCCTAGTGAGCGGACGCCGAAACCCAGCTGCACGTATCGGCAAGCTATAACGTAAACCAATTCTTTCAAACTCCCTGTCCTCTCAGTTCTGAGCTTCGGTCTTAAGGAGTGATTGGTAGAAAAGTAAACATAGCCGAAGTCGGTTTGGCTCAGTGGTAGAGTTTCGGTCTGCGGACTGAAGGGTCCCGGGTTCGATTCTGGTCAAGGGCACATACATTGGTTGCGGGCACATCCCCAGTAGGGGGTGTGCAAGAGGCAGCTGGTCGATGTTTCTCTCTCATCGACATTTCTAGCTCTCTATCTCTCTCCCTTCCTCTCTGTAAAAAATCAATAAGATATATTAAAAAAAAAAGAAAAAAAGAAAAGTAAACATAAACCAACAAGCTCACAGAAACCACAGACCAGTCTGTATTTTTACCAAGAATGCCTTTTTGGAAATGTGAGAGCTTCAGCGGATGCAAAGATTCCAGTTTTAGGTTTTAGTTTGTGACGCACCCCAGGAGAGATGGATAGTTCAGCTCCTTAGAAACATGGGTGAAAGGCGCTGTGGGGGGAGGGGGCGGTGATGTGCGGAGGGCTGGGGTGTTCTGCTGACTGGGGGGCTGTCCGTGGGAAACGAGGGCAGTTAGTGCAAGCAAATGGGCATCACAGGACTAAGAAATGACGACCTTGAACTGCCCCGCTGTCTGCAGAGGCAGGGGGCAGCAACACAAGTCCTGCCAGGGACGCTCTGGGCATGCTGGTGGGGAGGCAGTGGTGCCGCCTGGGCACAAGCAGTCCACACTCCAAACCACGCAGGCCCTTGTCTGGCACCTCCTTCCCCCACACCATCGACGCTTCGCCTGGCCTCCGTGCCCGCCCACTGGCGCACCTGCTGCCAGGCTGCCCGGGCGCTGCGTCCCTCAGAGAGACAAGTCTGACCCACCCCGAGGCCGGAGGACTCCCTCGCGGCAGCTCGGGACAAGACTGAAAGTAACGGTCAATCACAGTTGTAAGCCTTCTAGCTCCCGAAGCCAAAACACGCACCTGTCCCGTCCTGCTGCTTCTTCCCACACTGCTGTGCGCACCCAGCCTGCCCGGATCCTGGCACCTCTCTCCATCTCAGGCCACGTAAACCAGTTACTAAAATTCTGCAGCACTCCAAAAAATGTTCTTACATAGTTTGCTAATCTGACCAAAAAATTAGTGTAATTTTGATTTATGAAAAATAGTAATTACCTTTTTTGCTCCAAATGACTTTCAAAAAAAAAATCAGGTGCCTATACTTTGTACACAAGGATTTCTGGTGCCAAGAATGAACCAAGCAGATGCAATCTTATTGATGCGATGTGACCGATAAGACACAGTTCTATGACATGACCTATATGTGTATGGTTCAAGACAGGGCATTCACACTGTTGTCATTTTTTAATCTGGAATCCAGGGGAAAGTCAGTCCTCTGACTGAACAGGCGGGCAGTGCATGTCTTGAAAATTCACACGGGTGTCCTCAGCACAGCAGCTGAGAACCCGTACCTGCAGGGATCCTCGCGAGGACAAAATGCGATACCCACAGGGAGACTCCTTCCACGGAGACAGCAGGGAACAGCTGCTTTGTCTAAGTCGTCCCCTGCCCCGTTCGGCTGGATGTCTGTCTTATTTACTGTGTGGCCCCAACCAAGGGCCTCTGACACCAAACTTCCAATTTATTATCAAATGTCTACTGTATGTCAACGACAACAAAAAGGCACTGGCTCCGGGGAACAGGGATGGCAGGCCACGTGCAGACGCCACGCGATACCTTGGTCTCCTGGACGCCGCGGCCGGGGGGAGGGTGCCCAGCGTGCACCAGCCACGCCCCGGTGCAGGGAAGCGGTGCCTCCCTCCCCGGCTGTGCGACGGGGATGCCAGCAGCACCCACCGCCCGAGTGAGCGGGTGAGGCGGGTGCAGGGGGAGCGGAGGCGGGGGCCTAGCTGATAACGGTGGTTCCTCTGGAGTTTCATGAGGTAACTTGTTATCCACAGAGAGCTGAGGTGCAGAGAGGGAAACCACGCTGGAACGTCGAGTGTGACTCCTCTCAGACGGCTCCCTTCAGAATTTGCTGAGCCTCCAGTCAGAATGGGTTCCCCAAGACACACACACAGTCTCGTCGTAATACTTTTTTTATTACAATATCCAAAAAACTGAGTATGCAAGTTGAGGAGGTCTCAAGACCTCTTCTTTGACTGTAGGAATGTGCCATCTCAAGATAGTATATTTAATCTATAAAGAAGTTCAATGTAAAGAAAAAAGAAAACAAACATTCTGTGTGTCTTTTCCTACAATTACATATTCCTTTGTACACCCTGAAAAACCCTGTAAAGCAAATAATATATATATAAAATATATATATGTATATATTGTGTGTGTGTGTGTGTGTGTGTGTGTCAAGTGTTGGTAGCGTCCCTTCCCCACAGATCAGCTGTTTTCCTTAATCATCTGTATTAGTGTCAACAAATGGCTACAGACACCTATCACGTGGAGAATTAAATACAGAACTGTGAATTCAAACACCCAGAGGGCAAGAGGAAAAGCACTATGTGGATGGCACACCCGGGGTAAATCACCAAACGTCTCTCTCCGAGCGGCGGTCCCTCTGCAGACGGACCTTCCGGAAAACCTTCCTTATTGCAAGCTCAGCCCCAAAGGCACTGGCAGCTCCTCACCGCTGCCTCCCTGCTGGCTCCGGGGCTGCTCCCAGCAGACGTCCACCCTGGACACCAGGGAAGGGCCAAGGGCTGAGCAGGGGCTGCTGGGAGCGGGGCCTCCGCCTGCGCTGCCGGGTCAGAGCCCAGGCTCGGGAGGCCTCCGTCACGGACAGCTTCCGTGTGTGTTCCCGCTGCACCGTGTCTTCTCACTGCGGTGCCGACGCAGGAACAGGCTGGACAGACTAAGGCTGCTTCCAACGGAGCAGAAAGAAAGAGAGCAAGCTCGCCCCTCCTCCGCCTCCCTTCTCTGCACCGGCCAGCAGCAGGTGGCCTTGGACACGGAGGGAGGCCCGGGTGGCAAACAGGCGCAGGAGGAGACAACGGCCTGGACAGAGACCGGCCAGGCAGAGGAAGCCACGGGACAGAGTGGGCGGTGCAGAGGGGCCTCCTAGCAGCCTGGGAGGTGAGTGCGGCACCGAGGCTGGAGGCGAGGGCCGGCGTCACTGCAGGGCCCGCACGAGGTAGAGCTTCTCCCCGCGCTCGCTGGTGAAGATGGGGGCCTTTTTGTAGTGCTCCACCAGCTCGTCCATGGTGTGGAACCGCCGCTGCCCGATGCAGTACACGCTGTCCACGAGCTGCACCTTGAAGTGCTTGTTCTTCCCTGACGCTTTGAGGGACACGGAGAAGTCGCTGGGCTGGGGAGGCAAGAGACACACGTCAGCCTGGCCGGCCTGGCGGAGGCTCCCCGCCCAGAGCCGCAGCCGCTGGTCGTGCCCAGCGACGGGGGTTACCACCGCAGCTCTCCCCCCCACACCCAGCCGCACACACGCAGCGGCAGCCGCCCAGTGACTGGCCACACAGCCAAAGGGACGATGCACCTGCTGCCTGGAGGAGCCCGCGCTGCCCCAGGCTCTGGGGTCTGAAGAGGAGAAAAGTGAAATGGTGCTTCCCACGGTTTTGCTGCTGGAAGTATTTCAGTTCTTTTAAAACTGGAGCTTTGTTACGGAATGTATGGTTGAGGGTTAGCCTGGACACTGAGGGACCTACCTGATCTTTTCATTTCCAAAGCTACTGTTTACAAACTGGGAATTTTAAAACAGGGGCTTGTGCACAGACAGCAGCTAAAAGGTTTTCTTCTCCTGGCTTCTGCCACCATTAGACATTCACCATCACAATGTCCTAATCTGCTCCAGCTGCTTGGGGTCCGTGGTTAGAACATCGGCCCTCCCACCAAAAGGTCTTGGGTTCAATTCCCAGTCAAGGGCACGTGCCTGGGTTGGGACATGTGCAGGAGGTAACCAATGCATGTTTCTTTCTCTGTGTCTCTCCCTACTTTTCACTATCTCTAAAAATCAATGGAAAAAATATATCCTGAGGTGAGGATTAACAAAAACAACAACAACAAAAGCTCTAATTATAAGCTATTTATAAAAGAAAACTTTCTAAGAGCAGTGGAAAATCCTGGTTGCATTTTAAACACGATCATAAACTCTCAGAGGGGCTGTATATTGGTTCAAGCACAGGTTTTATTGAGAGATGTTTAAATTTGTTATATGTCAGTACCACACTTATAATTGAATATATTTTAGAAAGACATCATTACTTGTTTTAAAATTAGTCTTTTATCTCATTTATTGAAAAATATGCAGAAGATATTAAGAATGTTCTTTAGGAAAAAATTGATTAGTTCAATAAAGAACAATTATTTATTGGATACTAACTACACAGCAGACAAGCTGTGCCCTGGTACTGTGTGTGTGTGTGTGTGTGCCATGCATAATACATGTGCTGACTGTCCAGTGTGGAGACAGATAATAAAAATAAAGAGGCCGTTATGACCTATTCTCACTAGTTGCAAACTGTGGTGGGCTCTATGAAGAGGAGGAGAGCACACCGAGGCAGGCCAGGCTAAGTTAAACACGAGCGTGGGGGCAGGCCAGCTCCTGAGGAAACTGGGGAGCTGCCCTGTGTGAGGGTGGGTGCTGGGGGAGTGGAACTGGGCACCGGTGAAGAGAGGGAGGGAAGGAAGGGCCGCCTCTTTGGAGGCAGCGTGGCCAGCAAGGCGGAGGCGGAGGGATGCTGGCCTCCCTCAACGGCCTCAGAAGCAAACCCAGCTGCCCCCGCCCTGTGACCCCCTGCTACCCCCCCATTCCGTCGTGGCCGCGTCAGCTGGCCCTGCCTACAGAGATCCAATCAACGAAAGCACGCGCCATGCCCAGTCCCGCTTTCCCTCCTGCTCCTGTAGCTCTTTGGGCCCCTACCCCATCCTTGGTCAACCGCTCCTGCAAGGCCCAGCTCAGAGGTCTCCTGCGGACGCCGCCTCTCTCCCAGCAAGAAGGCTCTTCCCAGGCCTGGGTGAGGTGCGCCTCGGCAGGCCCAGTGTGTGCCAGCCGCCCACCCATGCCCATCCCTTCACCGTGCTCCTCATTGCATCTCTCCGACACCCACGACACTGCTGCTGAGGACACAGCGCGGCCCCCGCCGGGCCTCCACAGCATCCTGCACGGTTTGTTAGGCCGAGTTTACAAACATTTGGTTAAAAGTGTGAGAATCTTGCAGAGCAAGAGCTAACCCATATAAACACATGAAATGGGGTCCCAGAGAGCCAGCTGCACCTGTTAGCACAGGAGAATCAAAGCGACAGCTGTACTTAGGGCTTGTGGCTCGCTCTGACCCAGTCAGACCAGCGGAACAAGCCTGGGGGGTCGGCGGGGACGGAGCTCAGGAGACAGGAAGGCAGGTCTCTGTGAGGCTGTACCTTATCTCAGGGGCACGGCCACAGACGGTGGGGGTCGGGGCGGCAGGAGTGGGAGAACACAGACCTGGAAACTACATTGCCAATTCAGACTCTGAGAAACGAGTCATCAGGAACGCTGACATCAGGAACTGATCCTGTCGACCAGCCCTATCGACATGGTTTTCTAAAGCACCAAGCGGCGTTCTAAGCAATCATGTGATCACACAGTTCGCAAATCCGGATTATTTTCTCAGGCCCGAGCCACCTGCAGAGGGAAGCAGCCTCACTGACCTCACACTGCCGTCCGAGCTGCCGTGTGGCTCTGGGAGCAGGACAGACGGACCCAGGACAGAGCCCGCACCCACACTGCGTCCCCGGTGTCAGACCAGGAGCACCGACACCGTACCCCGGCGTCAGATCAGGAGCACCGACACCGTACCCCGGCGTCAGACCAGGGGCACCTACACCGCACCCCGGCGTCAGACCAGAGCAGCTCACACCGCACCCCGGCGTCAGACCAGGGGCAGCTCACACCGCGTCCCCGTCAGACCAGGAGCAGCTCACACTGCACCCCCGGCGTCAGACCAGGGGCAGCTCACACCGCACCCTGTCAGACCAGGGGCAGCTCACACCGCACCCCCGTCAGACCAGGAGCAGCTCACACCGCACCCCCGTCAGACCAGGAGCAGGTCACACTGCACCCCTGGCGTCAGACCAGGGGCAGCTCACACCGCGTCCGTCCCCCGTCAGACCAGGGGCACCTACACCGCACCCCGGAGTCAGACCAGGGGCAGCTCACACCGCACCCCCGTCAAACCAGGGGCAGCTCACACCTCGCCCCGGCGTCAGACCAGGGGCAGCTCACACCGCGTCCGTCCCCCGTCAGACCAGGGGCACCTACACCGCACCCCGGAGTCAGACCAGGGGCAGCTCACACCGCACCCCCGTCAGACCAGGGGCAGCTCACACCGCGTCCCCAGTCAGACCAGGAGCAGCTCACACCGCACCCCCGTCAGACCAGGGGCAGCTCACACCGCACCCCGGCGTCAGACCAGGAGCAGCTCACACCGCACCCCCGTCAGACCAGGGGCAGCTCACACCACGTCCCCCGTCAGACCAGGAGCAGCTCACACCGCGCCCCCGTCAGACCAGGGGCAGCTCACACCGCACCCCCGTCAGACCAGGGGCAGCTCACACCGCGCCCCCGTCAGACCAGGGGCAGCTCACACCGCACCCCCGTCAGACCAGGGGCAGCTCACACCGCACCCCGGCGTCAGACCAGGAGCAGCTCACACCGCACCCCCGTCAGACCAGGGGCAGCTCACACCGTGCCCCCGTCAGACCAGGGGCAGCTCACACCACGTCCGTCCCCCGTCAGACCAGGAGCAGCTCACACCGCGTCCCCCGGCGTCAGACCAGGGGCAGCTCACACCGCACCCCCGGAGTCAGACCAGAGCAGCTCACACCGCACCCCGGCGTCAGACCAGGGGCAGCTCACACCGCCGCAGGCAGCACACACAGCACAGCTACGCCCGCTCCCGGGCTGCAGGGCTCCTACTGAAGAGCGTAGTTTAAGCTCCTATCACTTCTATAACATGTCCGTTCTGAGCCGGAAGTTTCTGCCTCCTTAGAGCGAAATGGAGGGCAACCTCCTTCCCAGTTTGGCAGGAGCAGGCACTGAGCTGGTTTCATAGACACTTTAATTCAATCACCGCCGTGCCAAGTAGGACTGAGCGAGTCAGAGTGAGACTACGGGGGGCCTGACGTTACTTCCCAAATGATCCGCAGTGGCTTCTGGACAGGGAAGTTTGCCTTTACTCTAAGCTCCTTAGTTTCACACCGGGGCACCGTGTGCGCAGCAGAGAAGGACAGAGACCCGCCAGGTTCAACAGGCGGGCGGGCTGAGCACCAGTTCCCAGTTCAGCCGAGCAGACTCCTGTCTCTGTACTCACGCCCGCTCCACGGTCCCCAGTAGCTCCGCGTGGCCTGGCCACAAACACGCAGGGAGCACCTGGCAGCACCTGGCAGCTGCCCGGACCCAGGGAACCAGGAACTCGGGGCAGGGCGCAGCCACCTGTGCTCTAGCCTCCAGCAACCTGTTTTTTTCTTTTTGTTAATCTTCACTGAGGGTGTGTTTCCGCTGACTTTTAGAGAGTGGAAAGGAGGGGGAGACAGAGAAATATCCGTGTGAGAGACACAGTGAGTGACAGGGTTGCCTCTCATATTTGCACCTGTCAGGGCGGGGATCGAGCCTGCAACAGAGTACTGCCCTTGACCTACAGAGTACTGGAATTGAACCAATGGCCCTTCAGTCCGCTAGGCGATGCTCTATCCACTGAGCCAACTGGCGAGGGCTCCATCTGGAGTTACTGAGCCCTCCAGGGGCTGCTGACACAGCTGCAGAGCAGAAATGAAACTGGGGCCACCACCGCAGTGTTTCCCACGGTCGGACAGGAGGAAAAGTGTGAATGTCACTCACGGGCTCTGATCCCCCCAACGGAGGGCGTTCCCTGGCCAACCTCCCCACGGCTGCAGATCCTTTCTGACTCTCAGCCCTGCAGCAGACATGGGGCGGGGGGGGGGGGGGGGGGGGGGGGTGCCTGCGGGGACGGCGGACACTGCGGGGGGGTGTCTGCGGGGACAGCGGACACTGCGGGGGGGGGGGTGTCTGCGGGGACAGCGGACACTGCGGGGGGGGGTGTCTGCGGGGACAGCGGACACTGCGGGGGGGGTGTCTGCGGGGACAGCGGACACTGCGGGGGGAGGGGTGTCTGCGGGGACAGCGGACACTGCGGGGGGGGGTGTCTGCGGGGACAGCGGACACTGCGGGGGGAGGGGTGTCTGCGGGGACAGCGGACACTGCGGGGGGGGGGTGTCTGCGGGGACAGCGGACACTGCGGGGGGGGGTGTCTGCGGGGACAGCGGACACTGCGGGGGGAGGGGGTGTCTGCGGGGACAGCGGACACTGCGGGGGGGTGTCTGCGGGGACAGCGGACACTGCGGGGGGGGGTGCCTGCGGGGACAGCGGACACTGTGGGGGGGGGTGTCTGCGGGGACAGCGGACACTGTGGGGGGGGGGTGTCTGCGGGGACAGCGGACACTGTGGGGGGGGGGTGTCTGCGGGGACAGCGGACACTGCGGGGGGAGGGGGTGCCTGCGGGGACAGCGGACACTGCGGGGGGGGGGGTGTCTGCGGGGACAGCGGACACTGCGGGGGGGGGGTGTCTGCGGGGACAGCGGACACTGTGGGGGGGGGGGTGCCTGCGGGGACAGTGGACACTGCGGGAGGGGGGTGCCTGCGGGGACAGCGGACACTGCTGGAGAATGTTCCAGTCTCTTCCCTCCAAATTGAGCCCGTCCAGGACCTGACAAGCCATCTGCTCCTAGGGACAGGGCCAGGGCGCGAGGCGGGCGTCCTGAGGGGCAGCGCCACAGCCCGGCCTTCTGGGGCTCCGGCGTTTAACACTTCCTCAGCCAGGCGGCGCCATCCTCTCCTTTCCGTTGGTAAATAGACGTTTTACTGCATCCGTGACCTCTTGAAGGAAGGCACTCTTCTATCGAGAGAAGTAGTTCCTTTACCTGAGCAATTGGCGAAGGAACGAACGGGTTAGAGGCCACTGCACCCCACTATCCCTTCCCTCTGCTCTCAGCGCAGAAAGGCCGGTTGGGAATTTTACCTTAGGTCACCCTCTGTGGTTGTCCAATCTGCCTTCTGCCTTCTTCTCATCAGAAGAGACTCAGTTTATACTTATGCCACTAGCTGTCAACTGATATTCTTCTCTTTATTTTCGCCTCAGACGATCTTTTCACCAGCAGTTTCTGTTCTTCTGTGACCGCGTCTCTGAAATATTTATGCCAGCCCACACAACATGATCAAGCGTTATCGGTCTCATCAGTGTCTGAAGTGCACTTCTTCACACGAGCGAAGAAAAATCAACCGTCGGCCGCAGAACAGCCCTCAAGGTCCACGGACCTTCTCTCTAAACTAGGGGTGTCGAACTCAATCAGAGAAGGGGCCAAAATCTAAAATCCAGCCTAAATCGCGGGCCGAATGGTTTACTGAACAGTCATAAACTGACAATGTTAACCAGAAATGTGAATTTAAAATGAGTGGAACAATCTTTTCCTTAACAGTGCTGTTAACCAACTCACATGCTATCAAGCAAAACAGTAATATTGGTATCAAGCAAAACAGTAATATTGGAATGTACCTAAAATGCTCATTGTTTTGTTTTCTGGCTAGATGTCTGACACCGTTTTCCCCGGATCAATGAGTCAATGTTCGGTTTTATTTCTTGGGCTGTAGCAACCCGCAAAACAGCATGGAGGTTGTCATCGGTAATGCGTGATCTGTGCTTGTTTTTGTTCAGATTCATTATTGAAAACATCTGTTCACAAAGATAGGTGCTCCCGAACATGGATAGAATACGGGCAGCATGAAGTCGGAGCTCTGGCATTGAGTCAGGGGGCAGTAGAGGGTAGAAGTCCTCAATTTCAACATCCTGAAACCTTGATTTCAGGCCACTGTCAGACTGAAGCTCGATTATCTCCATCTGAAAGTGATGGGGCACATTGTTGACATCAACTGTAAAAGGATTGGCAAAGATGTCAAAGCCTGAGTGCTGTGTTCTAAAGTCAGAGAAGCGCCGCTCAAATTCACGTAGTAAACGGCTAACTTTGGTAGCCAGCCGACTGCAAGGAAAAGTACCAGAAATAGTGGTTGAGATACTCAAACAAACGGGAAAGTGGGCAAGATTGTCCTGTTCCAGTTGGGACTTCCATAGTTGAAGCTTACGCTGGAATGCTGTGATCATGTCAGACATCTTCGTGATGACTTGTTTGCGTCCCTGCAGCTTCAGATTCAGTTGGGCGAGATGCTCGCATATGTCACACATCATAGCAAAATCACATAGCCAGGCGGGATCCGACAGTTCAGGCAAGGGCTTTCCTTTACTTTCCATGAAAAGAGCAATTTGTTTTCTGAGCTCAAAAAATCTTTTGAGGACTGCGCTCTTGCTCAGCCATCTTACTTCTGTGTGGTATGGCACGTCTCCATGCTCTGCACCCACCTCCTGTAAAAACTGCTGGAACTGGCGATGATTCAGGCCACGTGCCCGTATAAAGTTAATAGTTTTAATGACTGTGGTCATTATGTCATTCATGTCCAGAACTTTTCCACACATAGCCTCTTGGTGGATAATGCAATGATAAGTAATCAAGGGTGTGTGGCAGTGACTTTTTTGCATTCTTTCCTTCATTAGTCCAACCAAGCCTTTCTTTTCTCCGCACATTGAAGGTGCGCCATCGGTAGTTAGCCCCACCAACTTTTTCCAGGGTAATTTAAAATTATTTATAGATTTCTCCACAGCCTCAAATATATCTCTACCAGTCGTCGTCCCATGCATGGCAGCTACATCCAGAAGTTCCTCAGTGACAGAGAGGTCGGTCTTCGTAGCACGTATAAAGATGGACAGCTGCGCTGTATCAGTGTTGTCTGTGCTTTCATCGATAGCAAGTGAAAAAGCGAGATAACTGCATGCCTGTTCGGCCAGCTGTGATGATAGATTTCCTGAGAGTTCTTGAACTCTATCTGCAATGGTGTTTCTTGACAAACTGACATTTTGAAAACTCTGTATCTGGTGTGGGCATACTTGCTCACACACTTTTAGCATGCATTGCTTCAAAAAGGCACCCTCTGAAAAACACCTTGAAGTACGGGCAATTTCTTCAGCCACTATAAAGCTTGCTTTCACTGCAGCATCATTTTTCGCTGTAGCCTTTGTAAACATTTGCTGCTGTGATTGTAGTTTGCCTTTTAGTTCTTTAACAATTTTATGCTTTTCTTCCAAAGTATATTTGCCATACTTAACATTATGTTTGGTGTCAAAATGACGACGTATATTGTACTCTTTCATCACCGACACTGTCTCATAACACAATATACACACTGGTTTGCCCTCTCTAAGCACAAACATGTATTCATTTTCCCATTTGTCATTAAATTGTCTGCCTTCACAGTCAACTTTTCTTTTCCTGGACATTTTGGGATCAATATTGGCAGTAAAAGATGTAGTTTATTGGAAATCTGCATTAGAAGGAAAAAGTTGAAAACTGCACAGGGATAGCTTGATTTGGCAGATGGAGTGGAGAAAAAAAAAGTCAGTCAATAAATGCCTGGCTGGGTACAGATAGCAGATTCTGTTGCGATTTTTATGCCTGCACTTTATGCCAGGAACTGGCAGCTTCTGCTGTGTATTTTTTATGCCCGCACACTCACTCTCTCCTCTGCTCTGCCACCCGCACAACCACATCGGATGCCGGACTATAGGTCACGCCTCCTGAATCTTGCGTGACTTGTTATCTATGCGCATGCGTAATAGATAGCAAGTAGGCGGCCGGCGAGGCGGCCAGCGAGATCACAAGCCTCCTATGTCACCGCGCGTCATTGTGATGGAACACAGCGGAGTGCAGCGATGACAGCGCGGTGTGGGCCACATTGCAAGGCCTGGCGGGCCGGATTTGGCCCGCGGGCCTTGTGTTTGACATGTGTGCTCTAAACCATCGAGTTTACTGTCCATGGTCACGTCAGCATGCCTTCAGAATGTATTTCTTAAAATTACATTTAAATACCTCAGAGGGAGCGTTTTAGAATACCATCCTTCTCATTCTCTGTCTCTTCACCACATCGTGCCTGCTTGACTGATCAACAATAAACGACACTCAGCTCCGAATGTCACCGTATGCACAGCGTGGTCCCCAGAGGCTTGGCAGATGCCAACTGCCACGCCCAGAGGTGCCCAGACACGAGCGCCGGGATCTCCTGAGGGCTCTACCCCAGGGACTCAGGTGCAGGGGATCTGCGTGGGGCCGGTAATCTATTTCTAGCAAGTTCTCTGGCGACACGCTGCTGCTGGCCCAAGAACCACACTTGGCAAATTAAGGCTATGGAGGCTGGAGACATTTTACAGGGCGCTCTCCCCTCACTGCGGAACTGCCTTGCTTGGCTCTGCTGGTCTCCAATGGCTGGGACCCAGCGGGCACTGCCAAAGGGGAACGCTGGGCTGGGAGGAAGGCAGAGGGCAGGCCTGGGTGCGCACGCCCACGCTGCACGGCCCCCGCTTTCTGTGCCACAAGCCCCGGGGGGGACGTGAAGGCACTGCTCTCTGCTGCTCTGCACACTCCCGAGGCCACGGTGAGGGCCACAGAAACACCCCAAACCAGCAAAAGGGGAAGCTGAGATGAAAGGGGTGCGTGCTGATGCAAATCAAAACCACAGCCACCACTCCCACCGCAGGGAACGCCTTCTCCCAGGCACCCCCTCTCCCCCTCACCCCGGACACCGCCACCTGCTCCCCATCTTCATGGCTTCTCATTTCCACCATGTCAATAAACCCACGCTATGCCCTGGTTATTATTATTATTGAAAACAAAACAAAATTGGAAAGCAAAGCCTGTTGGTGTGAATGTGAAGAGACAGCCCCTGTGCCCTGCCAGTGGGTTGCGAATATCACCACCGCTGTGCAAACAGATGAATAAAAAAATGAAACCATGAGTTACCATCTGACCCAGCACCTCCACCTGGATCTGCCCCCAAAAGCCCGGCGGGCAGGGCCCGAGCTGGCTCTTGTACACCCGGCTCAGAGCAGCGCTACACAGCACAGCCAGAGGGTGGCAGCGCCATGCCCACGGCAGGGTGGATGGATACACAGCGTGGTGTGTACACATCAGGAGGGAACGCCACCGCCTCCCAAAGGAGGCACACAGACATGTGCCACAACAGGATGGCCCGGGACATTACATGAAAGCAGGCCACACGCATAAGGCCAAACACTGTCCGATCCGCCCATGAGGTGCTTAGACTAGTCACACTCCTAGAGACAGGAAGTAAGGAGCTGCCAGGGGCTAGTGGGGGAGAAATGGGGAGTCAGTATTTAATGGGTGTTGAGCTTCATTGAGGGAAGATGGAAAAGTTCTAGAGGTGAACGGGAGCGATGGTTGTAGGACAATGTGAATGCACTCAATGCCACTAAACCTACACTTAAAAATGGTCACAATGGTAAATTTTGTTATATAGACTTTGCCCAAATTAAAAAAAAAAAAAAAAAAAGTTGTAAAAAAATGTTTAAGTGTTAGTCCAAAAAGATGTGAGATTCTGGCGGCAACATCGGAGCCATGATAGAGGAACCCAAAGATCAGGATGGATGGGCGAGACACCTGCTCTTCCGGCCACGGACGCCTGACTCCCCGCAGAGCTCCAGCCCTGCCCAGCGCCTCCCAGACACGGCGCCGGCACCGGCGAGCGCCGCCTTTTCCTGGCTCACGGCCACCTGGTGCCGGGCCAATGGTCCTTCCCGGGCAGCGCAGCCGGAGACAGGCTCAGATGGGTTCCAGAAGCAGGAGAGTTTGCTCCCCTCTGGGCGGGTCCAGGCGACGATGATCGCTGAAGTCTGCATTCTCCTAGGAACCAGTTTTCTCTGACCTTCCAAAGGCTACAGTGACACGCTGGCTCCGGCTGACCACCCGGGCTCCCAGGATCCTGGAACGCCGGTTAGTAAGATACGTAGAAACCACCCCCGGGGCCATCTGGAGACCAAAGTGTGACCATTTCCTGCAGAATTGCTCCAAGTTACAAAGGAACTGTTTTCAAAGGACAGCTGGTAGAGGCCCTGCCAGGGTACAGGTCCTCCATCAAGAGACGCGTGCTTGCCTTCCAGGCGCCGGCCAACATGCCAGAACAGAGCTGAACCCAGACGCTGCGCCATCGGTTCGGCTCCCTCAGCTCCCTCCTCACACTGACCTGGAGCTGCAGCCTTTCCCCAGCGAGAAACCCCATCGTCCTGGCACCAGCCTGGCCGCGGCTGCTCCTGCCCCTTCTTCTACTTGTGCGCGCGCACACACAACAGGACAGAAAGCGCAGTTCAGAACCTAACAATTCCTAGTTTCCTCTCGTTGCCAGCATGGTGTGATCAGTTACTGGGAGCTGGGTCTCACTGCGCCTCTTCTAGAGCCAAAGGGAGGGCGGCCTCAAGGAGAAGCTCACTCAGGCACATCTACGGCCGCCATGAGAGAGAGACCGGCAGGGGACACCGAACACACAGCCATCACAGCCCGTCTGCACCGTGGCCACCGTGAGAGAGAGACCGGCAGGGGACACCGAACACACAGCCATCACAGCCCGTCTGCACCGTGGCCACCGTGAGAGAGAGACCGGCAGGGAACACCGAACACACGGCCATAACAGCCGGTCTGTACCGTGGACGCCATTAGAGAGAGACCGGCAGGGAACACCGAACACACGGCCATAACAGCCGGTCTGTACCGTGGACGCCATTAGAGAGAGACCGGCAGGGAACACCGAACACACAGCCATCACAGCCGGTCTGCACCGTGCCCGCCGTGAGAGAGAGACCGGCAGGGAACACCGAACACACGGCCATCACAGCCGGTCTGCACCGTGGCCACCGTGAGAGAGAGACCGGCAGGGAACACCGAACACACGGCCATCACAGCCGGTCTGCACCGTGGCCACCGTGAGAGAGAGACCGGCAGGGAACACCGAACACACGGCCATCACAGCCGGTCTGCACCGTGCCTGCCGTGAGAGAGAGACCGGCAGGGGACACCAAACACACGGCCATCACAGCCGGTCTGCACCGTGCCCGCCGTGAGAGAGAGACCGGCAGGGAACACCGAACACACTGCCATCACAGCCGGTCTGCACCGTGCCCGCCGTGAGAGAGAGACCGGCAGGGGACACCAAACACACGGCCATCACAGCCCGTCTGCACCGTCCTGCACGTACCAGCCGCGGAGCCCTTCTCATACGGCAAATGCTAAGAACTTACCTGATCCAATTTTTAAAAATTTCCATTACAGCTTCACATATTAGGGAGGAAACATTTCTCACAGGTACTAGCAGTTTTACATCAGAGCAATAAAAATACTTAGCTAAAGGGCACTTAGTGATTTAAGGAATTTTATGAAAATACTTCTAAAGATGAATTACTTAGACACACATATATTTATTTTTTAGTTGCCTGTGTTCCCTTCTGCCCACTTCTCTCCCCATTGTGTTTGCAGGCCTGAAGGGAGGGTGCTGGCCCTCCTCGTGGCAGCTCTAAGCTAGAGCCACCGTGTCTGAGCCAGCGAGCCGGTGCAGCAGCACGGCCAGCAGGACGCGGGAGGCGCCCGAGCCCGCCCTGCGCCATGGCTCGGTGCCCACACCGAGGACCACAGCTCGGGTGCTCACACCCAGGCTGTGCGCATTCTGGGTAATTCCTTCCCTGTTTATGTGAGAACTCTTCTTAAAGTTGCATCAAGGTGCCAGGGCCTCGATGGGCCACACGATGCAATGTGCGTTCTCCCGCCGACTCGGCCTCCCCAGGGGTCACCGCCACGTTCAGGGGTGACGCAGGGAGCACAGAAGGCCTTGTGGCCTGCGGTCGGGAAGGCTTCCCAGAAGCAAAGGCGCCTAGAAGGACCCTGAAGGATGTGTGCACTTTAGACAGGACGGGCCAGGGAGGGGAGCTGTGCTCTAGACTTTTCCACGGGTCTGGAGGAAGAGGGAGCCGAGTCCAGAACCGATGGCAGGAACACAGGCCTGAGGAGGGAGAGGGCGAGGAATGCTGACACCTGGAGAGGCAGGTGCCCACGGAGAGCCGCCAGCTACTGGGGGCGACGCAGTGGGGACCGGCCGGCCACCAGCGGCATCCCCGCTCTCACCGGACCGAGCCGCGCAGCCGCCCTGCACCTGTCCTGCTGAGCGTCACATCAGGCGAGTTTTAGGTCAGACTGCTCTCTCGTCTGCTCCCCACATTTACCTCCCGCCCCTCAAACCAAGCTAGCATTGCAGGGACCCCACTTTTTGGAGTTCATGCTACCCCACTTCACTTGATGGAAGACCTGTTTTTGCTAACCTAAAGTTCAGAGGAGAATGTTCCCTTTTAGGAAGAAAAGCTGACACAGTGCTCAGACTGTCCTGCCAGCGCCATCACAGAGGCAGCACGGAGCCCCTTCCCACACCGCAGCCCTCAGCTCCAGCCCGAGCCTGACCTGTCTGCCCGCCGGGGCCTCGCTCCACGGGTTTGCATCTCGGCAGGGGTCCTGGGTGTCAGAAAGGCCTCGGAGAGCTCCTGAGGGTGTTCACTGAAGGAGGTAAAGACACGTGTGTCCACGGAAGCCGCCCGTGCCCACACTCCGTGTCCGCAGAGAAAACGTGTGAGCACTGCCAGGAACCAGAGCATCTGCTGGTGCCAAGCGGCTCCTCCACCGCACCGGCCGTGGGGAAGGGCGAGCCCACAGCCGGGCGGACGATGGTGGACGCGGGTGCTCCGTCAGCCAGCTCACACTCGAGGAGAACCGTCTGTCAGTGCGTGAAAGGCCGTGTGCACGCCGCTTCTGCTTCAGACCCGGGCACCGATCACAGCGCTGCCTCTCCTGTCGGTGTGACTAGCTCCTCTGGACTAGTTGGTCTGACTCGGTTGGTAATTTTTTGGGTCTAGGTACGCTCAATTTTTCCATGGAAATTTATGATAATTGCTCTTCAATTACATCATTTGGGCTTACAAAACGTTCATAAGCACCTTACTCTGCAAGAGGTGGGAACCTGCATTTTACTTTCTTTTACTTATAACGTAGCAGGAAATGCCGCGATGCTCAGTGCCTCCCGCGTCACTGACATCACTGACGCCAGCCTCTGGCAGGCTGGGCGCCGGCCCGGCAGGCAGCGGCGCAGGGGGCCCCGGGCCGGCGCTGACGCTGGGCCCGCCATTCCTGAAGCCGAGGGTGCGCTCAGACATGTCATGTCAGCAGCTGTGAAGGCCCAGACATAGAACTTCCATTGGCTACTGAACTGCAGGCCTGACAACTAAATAAAACAACTTCTATTTCTGCAACTGGAAGGTGCTCCTAGGAACCTGTCCATGTTCTAACAGCACCCCATTCTCAGGGGACACCCAGAAACCACCGAGCCAACCGCGGTCTCAGAGGCTTGTGAGCAGCCACGGCAGGAAGACAGCCCGCAGCCCCGCCTTCTGAGCCACCGCGGAGGCAGCTCTCCCTCCTCTCCGACAGCCGAGCTTTCTCATCCTTTTTGTTGTTAATCCTCACCCGACGACATTTTTCCCACTATTATTATTTTTTTTTTTTTAGAGAGAGTGGAAGGAGGGGGGAGGGAGGAAAGAGAGAGAGAGAGAGAGAGAGAATGACAGAGAGAGAGAGAGAGAGAGAGAGAGAGAGAGAGAGAGAGAGAGATGTAAGAGAGACACATCAATTGGTTGTCCCCCTCACAGGCTCCGATGGGACTGGGGATGGAACCTGTAACCCAGGTATGTACCCTTGACTGGAAATCAAACCTGCAACCCTTCAGTACCAGACCGACGCTCTAACCACTGAGCAAACAGGCCACAGTTGCTTTCTCATTCTCCATCAGAAACACAGAGCAAATACATTTAGTTACCGAACTCTAAATAGCTCTAAAATAAATAGAAGTACTTTATGAGATGAATTTCACTCACCAAAAGCTGACAGTCCTGAATAAAAGTGAACTCGACAATAGGGTTAATAATTTTCACCTTTAAGCATGTTATAATGCTTAGAATTGTAGTATTCTGCAGAAATGGAGTTTAAATTGCTGCTATTAATGTGTATAAAACCATTAAGACTGCATAATAGATACAAGCAGTTTTCAAAGAGTGGTCCCTAGATCCGCAGCAGCAGCACCACCAAGGAACGTCTGGGCCCAGGGCTCCTGACTCGGGGGCTGTGTGGTGGGAGCAGCCACCTCTCCTCTGCCAAGTCCCCAGGCTCCGGGACACTCACAGTTTGAGCATCACTGACGTGGAGAGACTAATCAAACTGCCTGAAACTGAGTTCTGGCTAACATTAGGATTTCAAGCCCTGGCCAGTGTTGGTCAGTGGTTAGAGCATCAGCCACACACTGAGGGGTCTCAGGCTCAATTCCCAGTCAAGGGAATGTACCTAGGTTGTAGTTTCGTACCTGGCCCTGGTCTTGGTGCGTGCAGGTAGCAGCCAATTGGTATTTCTTCTCTCTCCACTCCCTTCCCCTCCTTTCTACTATTAAAAAAAAAAAAAAAAAAAAAAAAATCAATGGAAAAAAATATCCTGAGGTGAGTATTAACCAAGACAAATTAGGATTTCTATAAGAAATGTACAGGGCGGGGGAGAAGTGGGTTTACAGTTGTTTGCATGGAAAACAATACAGTACAAGAATAAACTGCGCTTGGCGTAGTCACAAACCTATTTTTACTCCACCCTGCAATCTGAAAAATATAGCAAGGAACTTGCTTTTGTTCTGTTCCTTCCTGACCAAGTATTTTTAATAGACCAAAAAAGAACAAGGGGTGAAACGAACTATTAGTGCGAATACTGTGTGCAGTAATTATCTTTAGGCAAGATAGTGTTTCTCTGTCAGAAGCAACGTGCCGATGACAGAACGTTAGGTTCTGCACGCACCGCTGTGGGGGGCTGCTATCCCGGGACCTTCATTCTGACGGAGGAAAACGGCTCCTAAAGGCAGGCAAACGCGGCCCCTTCGCAGCCCCCACCCGTACTCCGCTACCTTCTGAGTCACCTTTCCGAAAGGGTAGGATGTAGCCAATGAAAAAACAGAACCGCAGCTCGCCACAGTTCCAGTTCTGGCTGTTCCTACTTGTAAGGACAGCCGTGGAATGGGGCGGGCACACACACCAGGATGAATGGTGGACAGGCAGAGGACAGTAGCGCTGAGTTTCCTAGGTTTAATGGGCTATGGATGAGCAGGCAGAAGCATGACTGTCAAACACCAAGAGTGAGGAACGGTTTATTTCATCTTGAGCTGCTAAGGATGCATGACAATGACTGGTGAGAGGACAGCAAAGGAGGAAGAGAGACGACGGGAGAAAGAGTATTAGGGGCTGAGATTCAGAGAGGAAACGCCAGGGCAGGTGGCCCGGCCAGTCCCCGCTCTCACTGGTGAAACCCATGCACAGCCGCATGTCACCGACACTGGGGCCACAGCGTGGCAATGTTCTAGTTTGTTTTCCCAAAATATGCTCTTCTCCCCTCAAAAGTGCATATTTCCTTGGATTCCCAGTTGGTATATTTTTATCTTTCAAAACGGAGATATATTATACAGTTTAAAATGCAAAATACCAACAAGCAGGAGTCCAGCTTATGGACACTGTAGCCACCAGGCAGCCTGTGAAGAGGACACGACTTGAAGATGCGCTGAGACAGCCGCTCAGCTTAGCCAGCCCGGGCGCCCTGTGCGGACTCGGGAAGTCCAGGCCCAAAGGCTGAGGAAAGAGGCCTCAGGCGAGGATGCCACTGAGCCGCAGCGATGCTGAGGACGAGCCCTGCCCGTCTCGCACACTGCGAGGTGGACGCTGGACTCTGGACCCAAGCCCTCCCCTGGCCTGTGGAGACGGAGAGCCAGGCTCTGCCCTCAGTGAGCAGGAAAAGGCCCGAGGAGAGGAGAGCAAGAGGCAGCGGCAGTGGATGGAGGAACAGAAATAAGCAAAGACTTGTCCATTTGCCCAGTTGGCAGTTCCACAGCAGCCACAGGTGACAGGCTGTGAGGGAGCAGAGCAGCACGTGCCTCAGAGCCCTGGCAGCAGCCCTTCGGCACAGACGGCACAGACCCATGGGGCAGGCAGCCTGCACCCAGCCAGGCCACACGGCATCTCCAGACCAGCAGGCCTGTGGGTGCAGAGCCGGCAGAACTGGAGGCAGGCACATGTTCGCAGTGGCAGCGTGCTGTGGTGTAAGTGAGGACAGTGCACACCATCCGAAAGGGCCCCTAGAACGTTAAAATCAAAGGTAAACAGCGTTTCAGCTATGGATTCAGCCAGCCACGTAGCAATGTGAGGCCAACAAGACATGCCCACGGCCAGTTCTCAGATGGCACCGCGCAACGCAAGGGCCCCAACCAGGACCTCCTTCAGGCCCGCCGCCTGCACGCAGCGTCCACGGCCTGTCCCCGGGGGCCAGCCACCTGCGGGCCGCTGTTCTCACGCCCTCTCCTGAGGGCTCTTCCCCAAGGCCCAACAAGAGCCGCCGTGAGTGCTTCAGCCCCGCTCTATCTAAGAGTCTCTTCAAACCCAGGTGTTCTAAGTCAGGATTACACCTTTCAACATGAAATTACATTTACCCCTTAGGGGCTCTGGATCCATCGCTTTATATTGTAATAGAGGCCCAGTACACGAATTCGTGCACGGAAGTGGTCCAGCCAGCCCAGCCCCAATCGGGTGGATCGGAGCTGGGCCTGCTGGGAAGAGGAGATGGTGGGAGGTTGGCCAGCTAGCTAGCCGCCCCAATCGGGCGATCAGGGCCAGGCTGGCTAAGGGAAGGGGCTATGGGCAATTGGCTAATAGGTCCCACCCCCAATTGGGGGTGGGATTGGCCATGGGGAGGGGCTGTGGGCAGTGCCTGGCTGGCCCCACCCCTGAATGGGGTGGGAGTGCCAACTGGGGACTAGCGGCCTGGGGAAGGAGCCTATGGGTGGCTGGCCAGCTGGCCCTGCTCCTGATGGGGTGGGGGGTCGATCTAGGGTGAGGCCAGGAAGGAAGAGGGGCTGCAGGAGGATGGTGGGCTGGCCCTATCCTCTATTGGGGTGGGGAGGGGGCAATCAGGGGCAGGACTGGCAAGGGGGAGGGGCTGCAGGCCGATCAGGGTGGTGAGGGCCCATCGGGGACACAGCCAGCTGGGAGGAGGGGCTGCAGGAGGTTGGCCGGCCAGCCCTGCCCCCTACTGGGGTGGGGGTGCAACCAGGGGTGAGGCAGCCAGGGGGAGGGGCTGCAGGTTGGGTGCCCAGCCCTGCCCCCTATTGGGGTGGGACTGACTGATCAGGGGTGGGGCTGGCCAGGGGGGAGAGGGCGTTTGGCCGGCGGCCCCCTCTTGGTCAGGGTGGGAGAGTACAATCAGGGGAAGGCCGGCAGTGGGTAGGGTCTGCGAGGTTGGCTGGCTGGCTCCACCCCCTGATCGGGCTGGTTTGCTGGCCTTAGTGGGTGTATAGTGACTGGTCATTATGGCCGTTACGGTCACTGGTTTTTTAGACAGACAAATAGACAGATAGATAGACAGACAGATTGCTTTTCCAGGGCTTCCTCTGAACGTCTGCTCAGAAGAGTTAAACGTGCTGCCGTGTGTCCTTCTTCTGCCTGGAACAGATCCTAGGAAGCTGTGCGCAGAGCTCACGTCACAGGAGAGCCAGCTGCTGAGAGGGGCCAGGGAGGATGACTCTGGCAGCTGGACAGGAAACCTCAGAGCTCAGGTGCAGTCAGCGACCAGGCGGCGTGCTTGCCCAAACACACCCAGGGAGGCCGCTCACTCCACAAGCTGCCGACCCCACCGCGGGTCTGATTCCCACCACTGTGGGCTCCTGCTGCCTCAGGAAGGAACGTATCACGGCTGCTCTCGAGTCTGACGGGAAAAGCATTTCTGTGGCCTTACCTCCTCACAGACCAAGCACACGAGTCTTGCCTATGCACTCATACTGTGGCATCAGCCTTTTCAGAGCACAATCACGGCACAAAGCACACACTTACTAGTTGCACAGTTTGCATTTAAAAACCTTCATGGAAGCCTGCCAAGCCAAGGCAACGTAATCACAATGAACTATGTCTATAGAACTCTTATTTTTGATTTTTGGGGGGCAGGGGTGTCTAACTATACGGAAGGTGTTTTTGCAGAGACCTGTAAAACCAGTTGAGTATTTCCATGACACTCACACATGTGCACGCACATACAAACACAGGCATGATCCTGGCCCAGTTCCTCCAGAGGCTCAAGCACATCCCCAAAACACAGACCCCAAATTCGCCAGCTGCTGGCACTGCCCCTCCTGGGGCCAGGCGGCCTCTGACCCCGCGTTCACACACACGAACTCATCTCGCTCTGGAACTGCCTTTCCTTCCGTCCCTCACAGACCTCCCGAAGCCGCTCAGAGGCGCACGGGGTGGTGCCTGCGGCAGCAGCAACCTCAGGAAGACACGATGCACAGGGCTTACAACGAAACCCAACCCCAAAGGCTGCGTCAGAAACAGGGCCATCCGGCCACGAGCAGGTCTGGGCCCAGAGCGGAGAGAGGTAAGCACAGGGCCCGGGAGGGTCACTGACACGGGAAACGGAGAACATGGTGTTCAGGTCTGCAGAACGGAAAGGGGAACCTTGGTGAAGGGAAAGGCCGCCCTCACGAAGAACGCTCTCACCGGAGCGTGCGTCTCCCGGGACACGGGGCCTTCGTGGAGTGGAGAGGGCCCCACCCGCACCGCGGACGGCCAGGGTGCACGGAGCACGTCTCCCACGGGGACACTGGCCGTCCTACCCACACGTCTTAGGAAGAGCCCCGGATGCTCTTTAACTCCGGGCTGTTCAGTCTGCACAGGAACGGTGCACCACTGCCACGCTATGCACCGGACACAGGGACACACAGGCACACGCACACGCGCACACACGTATACACACACATTTCCTGTTTCTCCGGGGCCTCCCGGCGCCGGGCAGCCTGGCGCCCGCACTTACCGAGGACTCGCTGTCCCTGATGAGGAAGTCGCCCTCGCGGCCCCGCTCGTTGAGGGCGCACTCGGCCTGGTGGCGGGTCACGTTCCCGTAGTACCACTCCCTGCCCGCGAAGCGCCCGCTGCCCGCCGGCCCCGGGTAGCTGATCTGCGGGACGTGCGAGGGGGGCAGGACGGGCCCGTCGCTGAGGACCACCACGTAGTTTTTGGGGACAAGGCCGACCTGCCCCCGGGCGTTTTTGCACTTCCACCACTCGGGGTCGTTCTCCGGCTTCTCGATCACCTCCATGGTCTCTCCCTTCTCGAAGTTGAGCTCCTCCTCGGTGACCGAGCTGAAGGGGTACAGCGTCTGGACCACGTGCAGGACCCGCGCGCCCTGGCCGTTGCTCAGGGGCGCGCCCCGCCGCAGGCTCGGGAAGCTGGGGGACTCCGCGGCCGCCTCGTCCGCCTCCTCCAGCACGTAGTTGGAGGGGAACCAGCCGATCTGCCCGTTGTAGCTGCCCCGCCACCAGCCGTCGCTGCACTTCTCCATGACGGTGACCCGCGACCCCTTCACCAGGGACAGCTCGTCCTCCCTCTCGGCCACGTAGGCGAACTTGACGAAGGCGGGGATGTTGAGGTCATAGATGCGGTCGGCGCCCCCGTTGGCAGGGTACTCGGCGTCCGTGCTGGGCGTCGGGGACGCGTCCCTCGCGCTCGTCTTCCTCTTCGTCTTGCCCAGGCCTGCGGAGACACAACGGGGCTCAGTGGGCACCGGTGCCTGCAGCGGGCGCTGCTGGGCATCACGGGCATCCTGCTGCCACCTCCCTGCCCGTAGCACTCGGGGAAATCCGCCCCACCGGTGCCTCAGCGGTTGAGCCTGGGCCCAGGCACCAGGTCACCGGCTGGACTCCAGCCAGGGTGCGAGTTCAGGTAGCAGCTGGTCCCCAGTAGGGGCATGAAAGAGACAGCTGATTTATGATTCTCTCTCATCGATGTTTCTCTCTCCCCCTCTCCCTTCTCTCTGAAATCAATAAAATGTGGGGGGGGGGGAAGGAGGGGAGAATCCACCCTGGTTACAAACCAGGGTCCCTCATTGATGGCTGCAATGAGGGACTACAAACTGAGAATTGCTAAAACTGATCTCTTTCCTTTGCTCTTAAAAAAATGCTAGAGTAACAGCTGCACAGAAGATAACAAAATAGTAGAAAATTAATTTTCTTCCGAAATGACTAAAGAATTCCTGTGCCACTCAGAAAAAGAAGGGATAAGGCACAGACAAGATGTACGCACATCCTTGTACTGGGCAGGAAGTTGGACGGAATGGACTCAGAGGACCAGTTCTCGGGAGAGCCGGGCCTCAGCAAGCAGAGCTCGCACCAGCAGGCTGCTCTGGCCTCCCCCAGCCCAGGCGCCTCTCCTCCACTCCCGGGCCTGTGCCCTCCTGGGGCTGCCCCTGGGCAGAAACCTTCTCCTTGCTTCTCATCTGCCAACTCTTTTCTTCCCAAACAAGGCTCATGTCCCACACAGGCTGTGATGAAGGCGGAATTTCTCTTATTGTGACCAAAATCCCGCTTAGTAGATCATAAAACCCACCTGGTGGGTTGTGACCAACCTGCACGTGTGTGCTGCTTTTTCCTTAGGGGAACGCAAAAATCTAACAGAGCATCAAACACCGTATTGTTCTTCCGGTGCACATGTGAGCGCGGGAGGGTTGTAATGTGGAAATTTTTTTCCAGAGCAGGAGGAGCAATCTGAAAGCCCTATGGCAAAGCGCTTTACCCTGGAGAATGCACGGGATTCCGAGCCTCTAGCCGGGAGCTGGGGCGGCACGGCGGGGCTGAGGGAGGCATGGCCTGGGCAGAGGAGGTTACGGCTGAGGGGGGTGCGGTTACCTTTTCATTGAAAACAATAAGCAATTTTAACATTCCTGAATGAAATTATATGCATGAAAGGCTGAGTTCTAACAAAAGTTTGACTGTTATCCATGTTAATGGTCAAGATTTTAAAGTCAAAAATCTCATGTGCTCCTTGTGAGACCAAGGAATGGTAAACAGACAATTTTAAAATATGCTCTAACGGTCACCCTTCAGTTTAGTTCTGCAGATTTAAGATGCAGTCATACAAGTTTGATCATTCAGAAACATACTCAAGCCGATTCACTTAGACTTGACGCAACGTGCATGAAAAGGGGGCCGCAGGTAAACCTGCAGGCTCCGGGGAGGCCTGCATGGCAGCCTGACAGACTCAGAGGCCGAAAGTACCACTGGGGATGGTGGGAAATTAGAACTCCGAACTAAAAGCAGGCCATGGTGGGGAGTCAGTCTTTACTGTGACTGAGCTCAGTGTCTCTCTGCATCTCAGATGCCTCTGGAATGTCAGTAACCCCTTTGTCCAGACCCCTCAGAACACACCCACCAGAGCTACTGAACCCTATTGTTACTCTGTCCCGAATACCATCTGCATGTGTAGTAAATGTTCACTATCCCGTACCCCAATATAAAAGTATGTGTCTCTCTGTTTTACTCTTTATCCAATCCCAGAGGTTTCCCTGTTTTGCTTCTCCCTGTCCCCTTAATTGACCACGGGTGGATTGTACGTAACCCCCTTACACCTCCTTCCTTGACTCTAATAAAAGAGAAATACGCAAATTGCCTGTATCTCTGCTACACCCACCAGCCAATCAGGAGTGAGTATGCTAATTAACCCAACAAAGATGACAGGTTAATTTGCATATGCAGGCACGGAATGGCAGGGCAGGGTGGGACTCCTGCTATGAGGGGGAGGGTGGGAGGTGGAGGGAGCTAGAGGAGCGGTGTTCCAGCCGGAGCAGAGACAGAAGGCGGCAGCCGGAGTGAAGGCCTTGGTCCCAGGGGCCAGAGGAAAACCGGTGCGGTAACCAAGGGAAGGAAGGCCCACTGCACGAATGTTCCAGGAAAACCGGTGCGGTAACCAGGGGAAGGAAGGGCCATTGGACGAATGTTCGAGGAAAACCGGTGCGGTAACCAGGGGAAGGGAGGCCCAGTGCAGGAATGTTTCAGGAAAGCCGGTGCCTCTAGGGTAGGGGTGTCGAACTCAATCAGAGAAGGGGCCTAAATCTAAAATCCAGCCGAAATCGCAGGCCGAATGGTTTACTGAACAGTCATAAACTGACAATGTCATAAACTGACAGCGGAGTGCAGTGATGACAGCGCGGTGCGGGCCACATTGCAAGGCCTGGCGGGCTGGATTTGGCCCGCGGGCCTTGTATTTGACACATGTGCTCTAGGGTATAAAATAAGCTGCAAAACTGCCTTCTCGGGAGCCTTTTCTCAATCCGTTAAGATTTTGCTTTCCAGAAATTGCTATCAATTTGGTTAAAATTAACTCATAAAAACTCTCTCCCAGACAGTATCCAGTTTTAGGAGCTATAGGCAAAGACATTTTATTTTTGTTACTAAGTTATCTGTAACATGAACCACCTTTAACTAGAAAGCTTTCTTATACTTAAAATGCCAGTTATACTAAGTTAAGAAAACAGGTTATTAATTGGTGGGAGTTCCCCCATTGAGTTAGGACCTAATTTTAAAGTCAACTAAAAATTACAAAAGGCTTTTGTTATTAAATGCTAAGAAGATCTGACAAGATTTGATTAAGGTATAAAGTAACTGAAATAAGTTTTCACATCAGAGTTAGAATATAATGTTTGGCTTCTAATAGCTTTTCATATTATTATATGTGTATATAATTTATATTTAGTAAAAACTAGATATGCTGGCAAGATTCAGAGAACATCCAGTTCTAACATTTATGATAAAAATATTTCAACATTTAAAGGGGAAAACCTCAAGTTTACTAAACTTAAGATTTTTTTAAAGGATGACCATTTAAGATCAATGCACTCAACCTTACTAGCCACTAGGGAAATGCAAATCAAAACTACAATGAGATACCACCTCACACCTGCTGGAGTAGCCATTATCAACAAGACCACACCTGAGGTCTGTGTGGAGCGTGAAGGAGGGGGCAGGGCTCCTCAGGACCAGTGCGCATAGGGGCGGGGGGGGGGGGGGGGGGGTGGTCACCATCCTGGGCGCCCACGCCTGAGGTCGGTGTGGAGCGTGAAGGAGGGGGCAGGGAGGAGGCCCAGGGAGAAAGACAGAGCCCAGATGACAGGCGTTGAGCCCCTCCGTCTAACCACAATTCCCAACGATGGAGATAAATCCTCTTTACATTTTCTCTGCCTCTTCCTTCTTTTTTGCAGTAACTACCTTCTGTCACTTCACTTAAGAGCTCTGAAAATGAAAAAATAAAAAACAAAAAACCCCAAACCCTCCCCCAACTCTCACTTCTCTCCCCTTCCAGCCCTTAGCGATGCCAAACTTTATTCCCACTCTCATCTGAGCGGGACCCGGTCCGAGGCGCCCTGGACCACGGAGAGTACTGAACTGTATATACTGTTTGTTTCCTACATCCGTGCCTGTGATTGACTTATCAATTAGGCAGTGAGAGATTCTTAGCAATAATATGCTAGAGTCCAGTGTTTCCCAAACTTTTGACCTATGTGTACCCCTTCTATAATTTCCGTAACGCTGAGTACCCCTCGTACTCATGAGAATGTAGAATTAGGCGCAGCTAAGCACGGTGCAGTGCATATCCCCACCAAACTCCGGTGCAACATGTACCCTCACCAAACTCCTCCCGTACCCCTGGGGGTACGCGTACCACACTTTGGGAAGCACTGTTGGACCGATTTTAACAACACACTGTAATGGAAGTTGTGTGAATGGCTCTGGGCCCTTATAAAGTAAAATAAAGGGACATGAGCACAGAACCACAGCACTGGGACCCCGAGACAGTTGATCTGATAACCGGATGGCTACTGAGTGCCACGGTGTGTGTGTGTGTGTGTGTGTATACAGTGTGGATGGCTCCTATCCCCAGTGTGTGGGACAGTGCGAGCCTTCATCATACTATTTAGAACAGCATGCAATTTAAAAGTTATACTTTATTTCTGGATCTTTCCATTTAATATTTCCAGATGCAGTTGACCCCAGATAGCTGAAACTGCAGAGGCAAGACCGGGGTTAAGCTGGGGGACTGCTGCATCTGGGTAAGTTGAAACGGGCGCAGTAACACAGTGATGCCTAGATATAACGGGCTGATTCGGGCAGGGGTGTCCGTGACAGTCAGAAGGCCAGACATAACGAAGCAGGTTTTCCGAATAGGTCTGTTAAAAAATGGACAAATTAGTTCACCTACGCTGCCTTACGTAGATGTGTCTGTGATTAAAAGTAAGTATGTAGGAAAAGCTCTGTTTCACAGAAAAGCTTCCTATATGCATCACAGTGATTTTAAATTTACACCGAATAGGCACAGTCAGTGTGTGCGTTCAGTCACCTCGGATAAACAAAGGCACAGGCTGGCGTGGCCTGGCGCACGTGGAGCACGGGCCAGCGCGGATCGACTGCTGCGGAAGTCACGCCCGTGGCAACAGCCCCTTACCACGCATGAGGCAGTGTGATCGCCGGCTAACCATTCCCGAACGCTGTCTGAGCAGCAGCCTGGATTAAATATACAGACTGTAGTTGTAGGTATGTAGTATTTATTTATGTCAGTGAAATCACTACAGTACTTTCTCCAACATATGGCCTATTCGCTAAAATTGGTTAAAATAACAGTGAATTAATAACAAAAATGTAACCTGTTAATTTAATTATAAGCAAATCCTGGTTAAAAGCACTTGAAGATTAAGGGATGTTGATTTTCACATATGACATACTGACTGGGACTGCATTACAGCTAAAGTGCGTTACAGCTGAAGTGCGTTAAACCGAGGCCTGCAAAACCGAGGCCTGCTGGGCCTGGCGAGCCGCCCGGTTTGGGTGTGGGCGTGAGGTGGGAGCTGGTGGAGGGACAGACATCACCACTTGCCAGGCTAACCAGCCGCTGGGCTGGGGCACGTGTTCCTTACACCACAGGTCTTGGGTTCACCATATTCACTGCCTCAGGAACCATAACGAGAGCTCTGTGACACTGGACGGACATCAGCCCCAGCACCAATACCTCTGGCCTCGGTTTTCGAAGGCCCCAGATTTGGCTCGGGGCCCAGATGGCTTCCCTGTGGCCAGTTTCTCGGGCGTGGTTGTCAGAGACACTCCAGGGCAGCCCGGAGCCGGGCAGGCTCCTCAGTCTGGGACGATTTCAGACAAGGCCAGATCTGGTCACAGACTCAGCTCCAAGGCCGGCACTCAGCTGCTGAGTCAGCATCTACCCTTCCGT
This sequence comes from Pipistrellus hanaki, assembly GCF_964339955.1. NCBI lineage: Eukaryota > Metazoa > Chordata > Mammalia > Chiroptera > Vespertilionidae > Pipistrellus > Pipistrellus hanaki. The sequence goes on from NC_140514.1 coordinate 55,853,811, forward strand.
CACACGGGGCTCAGCGTGCTACCTGCCGGAGAGGGAGGACGTGTGTGCAGAGAGCCAGGCCACCGGCTGTGAGTGAGGGTGCAGGAGGCCCCGGGCCACCCCTGAGGGCAGGCAGCAGCCAAGACAGGTCCCCGCAGCCGGCAGAACTGAGTCAGGCAAAGCAGAGAGCTCGTCGGCCCAACTCCCTTCCGAGCGTCCCACTGGCAGCACATTTACCCGACGCCATGGACTCGCCGCTAGGAACTGGAGATGCTTCCAGAAGAAATCCCAGTTCCTAAACACTTCCCAGATAGCAGGGTCTTCCATGTCCCTCTCTGGGCACCAAGTTCATCCACAAAAATCCCAGCCTTATGGGCGCCTCAGCCTTATGGGCGCCTCAGCCTTATGGGTGCCCAGCAGCCCCACCCACTCTGTAAGGTCCTGAGAACAAGAGGGAGCACAGCCAGGCTGTGGTGGGAACAAGGGAAGCTGGCCTGGAAACCTTCCTCTAGCAGCTTCAATGTAGCTTTTAAAAGTGAAAACCAGTGTCTTCTCCAGAAGCTGAGTCAATCTGACCGCCTCTGACCGGGTCGCAGGCATCGGGCCGTGGGAACTCCCCGACTCAGCCTTCTCCACCCGCGGGCACCCACCCACCTCCACTCAGCACCACTCACTGCGCTGTCTTCACCGCGGAGAAAGCCCATCGCAGTCCCTTTGTGGCCCCGGGCCTGGTAGTTAATAGGTGCTTGCTCCGGTGACAAACGCCACTTCCTGTCTCACCACCACTACGTCACACTCCTCCGTCCTCCCAGACTGACCTCCGGGCACCCGCCTGTGCTGCCAGGACTGCTGCCAGGACTGCTCAGGAGCAGAATGCTGCACCCAGCAAACCTCCCCCGCCACCCGCACAAGTGCACACTAAGCCTCCCCCACAACTCTTTCTTCTTTCCCCCTTCAACAGAACTGAGACCCACTGTGTGCCCGACACTGGCACCCGGGAGGCCAGAGGCCAGGGTGGCAGGCCCAGCTCTGGCTGGGCTGTGTCTGAGGGGTCCAAGGTACCTGGTTCCTGAAGCACCCCTCTCTGCTCGCCCCAAACTGGAGTGAATGGAGGAGACTGCCTTCCAGAGTTCCTAGGCGTGTGCATCTCCCGCTGTCCCAAGTACAGGGAGCGAGGGAGGGAGGAAGGGAGTGATTGAGGGAAGGGAGGGAGGGAAGGGTGGAAGGGAGAGAGGGAAGGACTGAAGAGAGAGAAGGAGAGAGAGAAGGAGAGAGAGAAGGAGAGAGGGAGGGAGGGATGGAAGGGAGAGATGGGACTCCTAAGTTGGAAGGAGCTGCCATCCCTGAGGCAAACTCAATGTCTGGGGAGGGGCTGCCAGTTGAAGGCAGGACAAAGGAGCTGGTCCCCATCCCTAGGGCCCTCCAGTAGGCAGATGTCCGAGAACCGGCTCAGGGACAGACCCCGCCACACACTGGCCCCCGTGTCCGGACTCTGGGCTGGAATTTCCATGCTTGCTCATGAGAAGGCCCGTTCATCGGGAGCAGGCGGGCAGTAACGGGACTGAGCATTCAGTCTGAACAACATGGCTTAGAAGTATAGACCTCTCTGTCAAATGGCGACAGATGCCAATGAAAAGAATTCTTTTTAAGTTTTAAGGAACAATACATATTTAACACTCCTCAACACATACACCGGATCCATCAGCACAAGCATTTTTTAATATGCAAAAGGGTGTACCAGACATGGCAGCATATGACATTCTGCAACATTACCTAACACGTCAGCCCTCCGGCAAGTTCAGTGCATGCACCTTTCCCAGACACACCTGGTAAAACAAATGAAGGACGGCGAGAACGGGGCAGCACATCTCTGCAGGGGCCAGGGGCGGGCAAAGGCTCCCGCCGGCTTCCTCAGACCACCCTCCCGCCCAGCTGTGCCCACCAGGCCCGCCCTCGGCCAGCGGAACGTCTCCGCTCCTCGGCTCCCAGGACAGCCGTGACACTCGTGGGGCTTAGCAAGAGCCGCCATGGCAGCTGTCGTGTTTACCGCCATCCTCACGTCGCTAACCGCCTGCCTTCCCCCTGGGACAAAGGCAGGGCCAATGGAGACACAGGCGGTGCCTTCCCAGCAGAGGTGCCACATGGCTCCTCGTTCCCTGAGCGAGTGTGCCGGGGGCTCCCGCCCTGCCCTTTGGCTCCGGCAGGGACAGGCCCGAGAGGACGCTCGACAAGCAGAGCGGCCTCATCCAGGGAGCGAGAGCCCCGCTTCCGCGTCAGAGCGGGCGGCCAGGCTGGGAGGCCACATGCTGCCTTCAGAGGCAACCCTGGTCCCCAAGACGCAGGCCCTGCGTCACGGGCGGGCACGGAGGGAACGGGCTCCTGGCTGTGCTCCGGGGAGGGGGAGGAGGGCAGAGGGGCATGGAGGGAATGGGCTCCTGCCTGCAGCTCTTGGCCGTACATCTGTGTGGCTTTGTGGACGTGCCAGCCGGGACCTGCCTCAGCTGGGAGAGCGGGGACAGCCCTCAGCCTGCCTGACTTTCAGAGGACAGCTCTGGGCCAGGCTGTCTCAGAGCCCCTCCCGGCCTCTGAAGTGCACACAGCCCAGCTCTCGGCTGCACGTCACCTTCCACGGGACTGAACGTGAGGCTGTGAAAAGCCCCGGAGGACACAGGTTCGGAGCCTCCCGGCCATCTTGCTGTTCACAGCCACCACTCCCTGCTTTTCTTAGCTCTCAGATGAATCATAACAGATTGAGTGGACTTAAATCAGTAGCATAAGAACAGCTCATTTCAGTCCAAAACATCCACCTGCAAAGTTTTCAACTTAGACAATCAACTGCTTTACTCCTTAAAAAACAAAAAATGTGAAAACACCACCAAAAATGCAAAATCAAATGAGATACCCTGCAAGCAGCTGCCCGGACGGCTCCACCGGGCGGCAGCGGCCTTAGAACGCTGCGAAGAGCTGCCTGCAGGCGGCTCTGGCTCAGACTCGGGGTGCTCACTGGCTGCGCCCAGGAGCAGAGCGTGCAGCGATGAGCTATGGGGGGAGAGAGCACTGGCAGTGGAGGGGGTGTTTGCGGGGACTGACTTTTGGACAAAAGAGGCCGGAGGAAGCGGAGGCTGATGAGCAGAGAAACACTGCCCGCCTGGCTAAGCCCCCCGGAGCGCGCAGAGCAGGGTGCGGGGGCGGCTCAGGGCGGAGGCAGAGGAGGAGCAGTGCCGCCTGCGCACATGCCAGGGCCCCTGTGCTCCCCACGCTTGTCCCCAGCGGACACACAGGAACATGTAGCAGAGGAAAGGAACACAGAGCCACACCGATGTACGGACATATGGACAGGGTCTAAAAAAGAGTGCCATATGGGGAAACGCAGTCAGAACTGCACCGGTAGGAGGATTGCACTTGAATTTCTGGGCTTTCTGAGGTCACGTTTCTGTGTTCTAACACAGACTCTCTGCCAGTGACTGACCACAGGCCCCCGGAAGTCAGTGACCCGGGAACCACGGCATCTTCAAACCCGTTCTGATGCCAAAAATCCATGACACTGCCTGCCACGGTGGTTGTTGCCAAAAGTTTAAAATAAAAATGAAAATTGAACAACAACAAAAAACACACAAAACAGAAGACTAAGTAACTCCTTCATCAGAAAAGGGTGTTTTCTGTGCTCTTTAGAAAACAGACATGATTACATAATTTTAACAAGAACCAACCAAGATGCCAGCTGCTGGGAAAGTTGCTACCTGAGGCTCTTGCCCTTCCCCAGGACACACGAGGGGACGAGCAATGTGGCTTCACCACGCCACGGAACCTGCATGGCCTTCCCTTCCCCGATGGGGCGCAGACCTCACCATTTCCCAGTCCGCCCGGGCTTTTCTCCATAGCCTTCTCTTTAACACGGTCTCATTTCCTAAGTATCCTCCCACTAACCTGTTGTTAGCTGCTTTCCATTGTTGGTTCTCAATACCCGGGCGCTTATTTTATACAAAAAGAAATCCACGTCCACTTTGGTGGTCGGCACCAGCCACTGAGCGTTTCCGTGTTTTGTGGCCAATAGCGGCAGGGCTCTCTCCTGGGACAAGCCCACAGGGCAGAGTCTGAGTCAGCACACGGGCTGCACTGCGTGTCCGCACCCGGGCGGTTCCACAACAGCGAACGAAGGCCAGTGCAACCGGAGACCGCAGAGCCCTGTCTTAGCGTGAAGAGAGAACATGGTGAAGTTGAAAGTTTAAATGAAAATGAGGTCAAGTGATGAAGTCCTGCTTTTACATGTATCAGGTACAGGGCTGAGGTGTGGGCTGGAAGACTGTGGTTAGTAGCCACACACCTTTCTTAGTTCAAAGTAAAATTGTCTTAATTTTTATAAGGAAATCGAGTTTTTAAATTCACAGTTCATAACACACTAATGAGGATTAGAAATTGCCGAGGTCCTTTTCATACATTTGTTAGGTAAACAAATAAAGTAATCATATTGAGATTGTCTTACGCTTCTTACATTACATACAAACGGTCATTGAGGAGTGGTGCGGCCTTGTATTCTTTTTTGACTTGAAGAACTGGTTGCTTAGAGAGTGACTCACTTTACAAAGGTTGCTTAAGCCAGTGGTCGGCAAACCGCGGCTCACGAGCCACATGCCTGCGGTTTGCCACTCTGTTGACTAATGAGTTTGCCGACCACTGTCATATACTACCCTTCACCTCTTTGCACACAATATGCCAATTGCCTAATCCTCACAGCTTCTAACTACAAGGTAACATTTAGTCTAGTCCAGTCACATTTAGGTAGTCAACCGAGGGGCAAACCGTGGGCATGTGGCTCACTGCCGCGGTTTGCCGACCACTGGCTTAAGCGACACGCAGGAGGACTAACAGTAATTTTCTATTCTTGAAGAACATTCAACCCAAGAAACAAACTCCTTCTAAGAAAGATTCGCCCTAAAGATTCGTGTCACCTCTTACGTGGTTTATAAAATGCACAGAACACGTGAGCATCTGGCAAGCATCTGTGCAAGCGTGCTCACTCCATCTCCTCCCGGACGGCGGGCCGGGCCCTGCAGAAAGGCTGGGTCTTCCTGGACCACCGGCCCCGGGGCAGCTGGTACGGTAACAGCAGGGAGCCACCTGCCTGTGCAACGCAATTCGCACTTGATTACATATGTGCAAATACTGAGCAGACAGACACAATGATTACAGACACAAAAGCACTTCTGAGTGATGAGATCATAGGTGATTTTTTTTTAATTCTCCCCTATAAAAAAAAAGTATGCCTGTCTAAAATGAATGACCGTTTAGGTCGCAGGCACTTCAGAGACAGAGATTCTGAGAAAGCTGTGTGCAGAAACCTGCGTCGTACAAAGAACCCCACGCGACAAAAATGACGGCAACACTGACTGCGCAGTCACAGTGCGTGTCCGCTGTGGACAAAAGCGGCGCCGAAGGAAAAATCAATCTACAAGGAAGCAGCTTTGCGCCCGGGCCTTGCAGCTCCTGCGTCATTTTAATTAGTGGTCCCACTCAACTGAGTCGTAAGGAACCGGTCCGTCATTAGGAAGTGACTCCTGGGGGCAGGGGCACAATGCTCGGCGGAGGAGCTGGCCCTGGCACAGGAGGGGCCACAGCAACGGTGGAAACCCACCGGCTGTGGGTGTGGACCTGAGGCGTGACTGGGTCACCATGTCCATGCCGAGTGGCGCCATGCCCCCTCCAGCCCAGCCGAGCCCCAGGCCCCGCAGGACCAGCAGCAGGTGGCAACCAGGCACGCCCGGTCGGAATCCCACCGTGCTCCTTGGAAGCACTGAACTCTGAGTCTCAATTGTTTTTTCACATGAAAAATGATAATGTTCCTCTTAGGACTGTTGCAAAGACTAAACAAAAATGTATGTGGGCACCCTGTGCTGGGTGTATCTGGCAAAATCAGAGAGAAATCGCTATTACTGGCCACTCTGGAAAAATGCATATAAAAGCAGCTCGGGAGTCTGGATTGGAATTTTTCTGGTGTTAGCTTTTATTTGGCTTCAGGGTGTCAGGGCACACTTTCTACAAGGAACGTGGGCTGGGGCGGCCGGGGCCCTGGGACCCGGGGCCCAGCCAGAGCCACAAGCTGCTTCGAAGTGTAGGGTCTCCACTGTGGCCCCCAGGAAAATCATCGGTACAGACGTCCAGAGCCAGGAAGTCACTTACACACAGGCAGCGCATTGTGACAAAAATCTAAATTCGGCGTCTCCTGAAGTTGGGATTCATTCACTCAATGGCCTGCCCTCATGGCCGGTCTCTCCTGCTTCCTTCATTCTCCGCCGTCCTGCTGGGCACTCACTCAGCCTATACTTGTGCAGAGCCCCATCCCAATACGCTAAGGCTGTAGGTTCGACACCCAGTCAAGACATGTATAAGAAGCAGCCAATGAATGCATAAACCAGTGGAACAACACGTCCATATCTCTCTCTCTCCCTCCATCCGTCGCTCTCAAATCAATCAATAAAAAAATGTTGAAAAACAAGAAAAAACCTTTGAGTTACATGTGACTAATCCTTTCAGCTGTTCCATACCCATTCAACACAGATTTTTCCTTCAAAATCCCTCTGACCTGTCACCCGCCATTCCCACTGCTGGGCTCAGGCCCTACGCCGTCACCCCTCAGTGGCTCTGAGCTCCGTCCCCCAGCCTCCTGCGCCCTCCAGGCCCCTCCTGACCAGCAGGTGGGAACCCCCCCATCCGCCCTGAAGGTGGGCTCCTCTGTCCCAGGGGGAACCTTTTGGGGGTGTCTTTTTTCAAATGCCACCAGGCCTCGGGGTCAGGGCCTTCGCCATATGGTGCACCCAGTCACTCTGACTCCCCAACGCCCCCTTCATGCCAGTCAGCGGGCTCCCTGTCCTTCAGTGTCTCCACATGTGTTCTCCAGCAATTAAAGCCCCATTGCCTCGCTCAATACCCAGCCCAAGTATTCTTTACGTGACGACCACATCCAATGCTCACCAATCTCATGAGATGAGTGTCCCTCAGCCACTTCACAAAGGCTCAGCTCTCACAGCTGCCCAGCCGATCGTCCGGTTCGTGGCAAAGCCTGGGTTGGAGCACGGCTCCCCCAGCCGCCATGCCGCGCTGCTTCCTGGGAGACGGGAGCCTGCCCTGCATGCGGGCAGCGGTGCCCCGGGGAGCAGCAGGGCAGTGCCACTTCCGGAGCCTGCTAACGGGGGCCCGCGTCCCTCTCCCAGACAAGCCTCCTGCTTCCTCACGTCCCGCCAGGGGAAGCAGTGTCGGCCGGGCGCCCAGCTCTGACCCAAACGCCGCCACGCCGTGCTGACCCCACAGTGTCTGCAGCCCATCTCACAGCCTCTGCTACTGCTTGCCGGGGCCGTTCGGAGGGAAGGACGTGGCTTAGAAGGGGCTCCCAGGGACGGTGAGGAAGGCACCCCTGAACTCGGGGCTGGCGCAGGCGCAGGCTGCAGCACGGTGACCCGCTGTCATCCGCACGAGTCGCTGGCCCCGAGCTGAGGACAAGCATCCTCGCAGGCCTGCCCCCGTCCCACCGGAGGCCGAGCCCAGGACGCTGTGTGTCCACGCTCTTCCCGCCGCCCTTCAACAAAACCTGCGGACTGAACCCTCCACACTGTCCGGCCGGTCCCACAGGCGGGGTTCCTCCCGGGCGAGCTGGCGGCAGATGTTCTGGGCCCGGCACCGGGGAAACCTCGGAAGGAGAACCAGTTGGACATGTTTACACCAGGTGCTAGCCTCGTGTTTACGGTCCGGCCGTGGCAGATCCTCAGGGCGCCCTGAGTGCTGTGGCCACGCAGACGCCTCCCCACGCGCCACGCGAGGTCCGGGCGTGAGCTCCATGCCCCCGTGACGCCGGCCCGCTGCTTAATGAAGGAAACGCTGCGCGAGCAGCACAGGACACGGCTTGCCCTCCGCCGTGCCCAGTGTGCCAGCGGCATCCCATCACGTGGATACTGCGTGTACTTCCACAGCAAGGACCACGCCACAACCATCCAAATCAGGGAACTAACGTGGCCTGGCAGTACCCCGTGTAACTCAGGACCCCAGTTAAGTTTACTGATAGCGTTTCAGCGCTAAAGTAGAAAACGTGTTATCACTAAGATTCCCTCTCACCTTCCCAGTGCCCGTCTCTGCAGGGCCTCGCCGATGCCCAGCACTGAGCCCTGCCGTCCGCCCGGGGGTAGTAAGCGCCTCAGTGTGCGCCAAGTCCCCTCTCTGTCAGCCCATGACCGGAGTGCGCCCTGGGGAAGCCACTCGCCCTTCAGTCCTGGCCTCCACGGGCCTCTGAACCGTGTGAATCCCCGCAGGACCACCCCTCCCCGTCCAAGGGCGTTAGCTCAAGCCAGCGAGGGCAAGGGCGTGTGGCACCGGTCAGCGGGGAGGAGTCCGGCTCAGACCACAGAGGGGCCCTAACCACTGCGGTCCTCACTGCCTCGGTTGTGTCACAGGGGACAATGCTCACACCGTCAGGCCACTAGGCTCCAGACGCCTGAGGCGTGGTGGCCCCGGCTGGTGCGCTGGGAGCAGAGGAGAAGGCGGATGTGCCTTTCGGTGGAACCGGGGCCAGCACCTGGGCTGAGCCACGGGAAGAGTTTACTGTTGGGGCTGCGGTGGATTCGAGCTGTTCTCATGACGTGATACAAACACTGCTCTCAGCAGCCGGCAGGGACAGCTCTGAAAAGACCTCCAGGCCCCTCCTCCCTCTGAGGACGAGCTCAGCTAAGACGCCAGGCCGTGACTTCTGAACCAGCTCCGCACACGGAGCCCAGAGAGGCAGCCGGGCCTCCACACACCGGCCACGCTGCCCGCACAGCGGGGCCTCCGGCCACCGGGACCGCGGAGCAGCTCAGCTGCTCATGACCTTAGATAGGGGTGTCGAACTCAATCAGAGAAGGGGCCAAAATCTAAAATCCAGCCTAAATCGCGGGCCGAATGGTTTACTGAACAGTCATAAACTGACAATGTCATAAACTGACAGCGGAGTGCAGTGATGACAGCGCGGTGCGGGCCACATTGCAAGGCCTGGCGGGCTGGATTTGGCCCGCGGGCCTTGTGTTTGACACGTGTGCCTTAGGAGGATGCGAGAGGGGGTCCGGAGGATGCACATGCCCTGCCCGTGTGCAAACAGCTCGCTTTATTTAATTAAAAATGATTAAAAGAAAGGCCATCCTTCCCTAACAGATCCTTTTGTCGAAGGTGCCGCTTGCTTAAAGCGCTCAAACCAGCATGGCATGGGGTGACGCTGACTTACTGCCAGCTCAACACAGCCGAGGGGACAAGCCAGGAGGCAGAACGAGCAGAGCTGCCGTGGCCTGCAGTTACAACGTGAGCCACATTCTGGCATGGCGACGCCGGACCCGGTCTGGACTGAGGAAGGAGCAGGTTCCCACAGCAGGCAAATCGCCCACACTCTCGCCCCTTCTAACCACGGGAGACAGTTTGACGTTTGACGACTGCACCATCACCTGAGTGCATCGTAACTGACAGCACATGGACTCTGCGAGGAGGCAGGTGGCCACGGGCACTTCAGCTCCCATCTCTCCCAGCAGGACCCCTGGGAGGCAGGCGGGCTGCTCCTTCAGTGCCATGTCCCGTTCGGTCCTGAGACAAAGGAGGTCTCTCTCTGCCCTGGATATTCTTGTATTCTTTCGGGGTGCCTCCTGCTCTCTGATACTGCTCGAGGGCAGGGGAACACTCATGCTGAGGCAACAAGGTCTTTGCCCAACAAAAGCAGGGCTCTGAGCAAGACGGATCCACCAACAGAAAGACAAAGGGGAGGCGTGCTCTGGGGGTGGAAACAGGCCCTCAGACTGAGTGCCGCCTGCTGCTAACAGGTACGATGCTCAGCTACAATGTATATGTTTCCACTAATACGCTGCTGGGCACGGGCGCTTCCATGGCCACGGGTGCCTGTGTGCGGACAGCGCTGAGAGCTGTCCCTCCACAGACGGCCCCCCTCGGCTCAGCTCTCAAGGCTGATGAGCCACAGGGGAGAGCAAATAACAAACTCTGAATCTATTTGAGGAAGCACTTTCTAACAATCTGTGCTCTCCAAAAATGGAACAGGCTGACTAGACGCAGCGTTCCAGCAGAGCTGGGTGGCCATCTGTCGGGGCGGGGCCACAGCCCCAGCCCAGCCCAGCCCCAGCCCCAGCCCCAGCCCCAGCCCCAGCCCCAGCCCCAGCCCAGCCCAGTCCAGCCCAGCCCAGCCCTCAGCCCAGCCCCAGCCCCAGCCCCAGCCCAGCCCCCAGCCCAGCCCCAGCCCCAGCCCAGCCCCCAGCCCCAGCCCAGCCCCCAGCCCAGCCCCAGCCCCAGCCCAGCCCAGCCCAGCCCAGCCCCAGCCCCAGCCCCAGCCCAGCCCAGCCCCAGCCCAGCCCAGCCCAGCCCAGCCCAGCCCCCAGCCCACACCCCAGCCCCAGCCCAGCCCCAGCCCAGCCCAGCCCCAGCCCCAGCCCCGCCCCAGCCCCAGCCCACACCCCAGCCCCAGCCCAGCCCCCAGCCCAGCCCAGCCCAGCCCCAGCCCACACCCCAGCCCCAGCCCAGCCCAGCCCCAGCCCACACCCCAGCCCCAGCCCAGCCCCAGCCCAGCCCAGCCCCAGCCCAGCCCCAGCCCAGCCCAGCCCCCAGCCCAGCCCAGCCCCAGCCCAGCCCCAGCCCAGCCCAGCCCCAGCCCCCAGCCCCAGCCCCAGCCCAGCCCAGCCCCAGCCCAGCCCCCAGCCCACACCCCAGCCCCAGCCCAGCCCAGCCCCAGCCCAGCCCCCAGCCCAGCCCAGCCCCAGCCCAGCCCAGCCCCAGCCCCCAGCCCCAGCCCCAGCCCAGCCCAGCCCCAGCCCAGCCCCAGCCCCCAGCCCCAGCCCCAGCCCAGCCCAGCCCCAGCCCCAGCCCACACCCCAGCCCCAGCCCAGCCCAGCCCCAGCCCAGCCCCCAGCCCCAGCCCCCAGCCCACACCCCAGCCCAGCCCCCAGCCCAGCCCCAGCCCAGCCCCAGCCCAGCCCCAGCCCCAGCCCCCAGCCCAGCCCAGCCCCAGCCCACACCCCAGCCCCAGCCCAGCCCCAGCCCAGCCCAGCCCCAGCCCAGCCCCAGCCCACACCCCAGCCCCAGCCCCAGCCCACACCCCAGCCCAGCCCCAGCCCAGCCCCAGCCCACACCCCAGCCCCAGCCCCAGCCCAGCCCCAGCCCAGCCCCAGCCCTAGCCCCCAGCCCACACCCCAGCCCCAGCCCAGCCCCAGCCCAGCCCCCAGCCCCCAGCCCCAGGGCTGGCTGGGGCGCCGGCCTCCTCCGCGGACACAAGCTCGCGGCACTGGTCACAGCTCTGGATTACGGCTTGTGAAAAACTAAACACTGGGCAAAAGCTGTGGTGAATAGTTTCCATTTGAAGCTCTGTCTTCTCCTAAAAACTGAAGGAAAAAATAATGTATTCAAGGGACTTTCTAGATAATTCAGAAGGCTTGCTTAGCCTTATTTTACTTCCCAGTGTTTCGTTCTGTTTCTGGGCATTTCATTCTGTGCTGGAATCTTTTTCTTGCTTTTTAAAAAAATATGTTTTATTGATTTCAGAGACGGAGAGGAGAGAGAGAAACATCAGTGATGAGAATCTTTGATCGCTGCCTCCTGCACGCCCCCTACTGAGGATCAAGCCCACCTCCGGTGTGTGTCCCGATGGGGAATCAAACCGTGAACTCCTGGTTCATAGGTTCATGCTGAATCACTAACTAAGCCAAGCCGGCCTCCCTCTGCACTAGAATCTTGAGAATATATTTTTATAAAATGGATAAGAAAACAAAACAACTCAATAGTGTTTAGTAGATCAAAAAAAAATTTTTAAGGGCACTTTAGCAGGTAAAAAGTTGAAATTGGAAAAAAAATTAAGCTCAGGCACTTTTACAGGTTTCATCTATTCATGCAGCCTACTTTTCTTTAAGAGTTATAAGTAGAGGACATGTTTCTTCCCCGTGCCCTGCTTGGAGAACAAAGACAAAGGGATGCCAGTTTAGGGGGGCAGAGTCAGATTGCTCGTGAAAAACGGGGTTTCTCTATCAGCCTCAGAACCTCAGACACTGGCGAGCTGGCGTGACCCACACTGGCCTGCATTCCGCTTCTCCTCCAGTCCTGGGCGTTACCTAACCCACAGCACAAAACACTGCAGCTTTAAGTGGTTTTGAAGAATTAGACTTTTCAAGATTGCATAAAATAAAGACAAATATTCTGCAATACCCACTGCATGCATGTATAATGCTCACATTCTCCTGTCACACTCTCTCCTACATGAAAAAAACATGCTCTTGTTAGAGAAACAAAGGAAAAGCTCAAGTAAACACACCTGGGTGGTCATACTGACTTGTTTCACTAGCACATGCTGCAGCGATAACCAGCAGCCTCAGACACAGCCCCGGTACCATGTGAGGAGGGAACTCTGGCTTTGTTGAAGGCAGGTCGGTCCAGTTATTCTCAGGAAGGCAGGCCCTCAAAGCTACTTTTCCACATACGCTGAAGCAATAACTACTGCAAGCAAGCCTGACACACATGCAAAATACAAAGCAAGGTTGGTCCCTTCAGTTCAGGTGAGTGCAGTGGGCCCTCCCATCTGTGGCCGGAGCAGAGACGATGTGGGAGGGAGTGGCTGAGGCCACCAGAGCCAAGCCCCAGCCACCCTCACCTGGGGGACCCCCGATGGCCTCGGATATCACAGTGGTGCTCGCCCAGCTGCCAACCGAGCGAGCTGCCCGGGTCTGTGGTGCGAGTCACCCGGGCCCTCTGCTCCTCCCCTCCTCCCCTCTGCACAGAGCCGATCACAGGGGGCACTTCCCGGGGGGAGGGGGGGACCGCCCTCCAGGCCCGGCCGCAGGTGGGCCGGAGAGGAGCAGGGTCAGCTTTCCCCAGACTCCACACTCGGCAATCTCACCGAAGGACCAACATGCCCCCCCTCCGCCCTGGTCTCTCTCTCAGAGATTAAGAAGAAGACAGCTAGAAGGATGCCAACATTTAAAACGCACTTTTTAAAATCAGAAACGATGAACACTCTCCCAAAGAGCGCCCCGGTCCTCGCTCTAACGGGGTCCCGGCCCCGAGCACTCACCCAGCGTGTCCTTCAGGTTCTTGACCAGCGAGCCCTTCTTCAGGCTGTTCTTCCGCTCCACGTAGTTGGACGGCACGTAGCCCGTGCGGTTGGCGGCGTTGCGCACCCGCCACCAGGTCTTGGAGTCATCCAGCAGCCACAGGCGCTCGTTCTTCTTGATGTCCAGCTCCTGGTCCTGCTGGGCCGTGTAGTCCCACTTGGCTATCACGATGACCTCCTCTGTCATTTTCATGGAGTCCCTGCGGAGAGCAGCTCGTCAGACCCGCAGACATTAACACCCGGCGGCTTTGGCTGCTCCAGGGTGGGAGCCCTCAGCCCAGCACGGCCTTCCTTCCACGGCACCCCACGTCCCTGTCAGGTTCCTTAGAACCAGCAGCCTTAGAAACAGCTTAGCCTGGCTCACTGGGGCTCCTGCACGCTTTGCCAAAGACAAAAGCGGTTCCCCAGATATTCTAAGCAACGATTTCATAACTAATGTGTTCATCTGATTAAGCAACTCCAGCTCTGTATACCCGATGTGTACATCCCCTGTCTCAGTATATGCTGAATTTTATGAATATATTTAATAAGAAACACACACTCCAGCTCTTCCTACAAATTAAAATGAAAGCAACGTGGCGTCCTGCACTGGATCCTGAAGCAGAAGGAGAAAGTGCGGGAGACCCTGTGACCTTCCAGGGGAGCGCAGCCACCGGGCGCTCAGCATGCCCCTTGCTCGGCGCTGCCAACGTGCCGTGGGCACGAAGATGCTGACACCAGGAGAGGCTGGGAAGGCGGAGGAACATGGAGTGCTCGGCACTACCTCTGCGGCTTTTTATAAACACAGCATTACTCCTGAAACCTGCAAATGGGTGTTTACAGCCGCTTTGTGCACAATCGCCAAAATGTGGCCGCAGTCAAGGTGCCTTCAGCAGGGGCGCTGATGAGTGAACGGCGGTCCATCCGCTGACGGAAGGACTCAGCGATAAAAGGAATGAGGCGCCAAGCCCTGGAGACACGTGGGAAGCCTTCGATGGGATCACTGAGTGACAGAAACCCCGGAGGCTGCATGGGGTCTCTCCCATAGAGGCTTTTTCTACCAAGCTTAGGCAGGCTTCTGAATCCCCGTCCCAAACCAGCCGTGACGTCCGTACCTCCTGATGCACCTTCGCATCGCTCAGCTTTAACAAGAACCCGGCTGCGTGGGTTTAGCCGGAATCCGCCCGCTCAGCCAGCCTCGGCTGATCACCCGCCGCCTCAGGAAGAGCCCGGCTGCCCTCTCCTCTCCTCGGGGCTGTGCGTGCCCTCTCCCTCCTGCTCCAGGCTGTGACCCTCTCCTTCCTGTGCCGGGAGCTGGGCTCAGTCATCACCCCCCTCACACACACACACACACACACATACACACACACACTCCCATGCAGCAGCCCCCGCATAGTCCGCCTGTCCTGCGTGCTTCCCAATGCCGTGACTCTCTCTTCCTCTAACATAGGGGTGTCGAACTCAATCAGAGAAGGGGCCAAAATCTAAAATCCAGCCTAAATCGCGGGCCGAATAGTTTACTGAACAGTCATAAACTGACAATGTCATAAACTGACAGCGGAGTGCAGTGATGACAGCGCGGTGCGGGCCACATTGCAAGGCCTGGCGGGCTGGATTTGGCCCGCGGGCCGAGTGTTTGACACATGTGCTCTAACACTTCCACTGCAGGCGGCGGGGTGAACGGGCAGAGCACAGACCTGGCTCAGGGAAAACTCCGCACGGTATCCAAGTCCCGTGAAACGCGCGGCACCGAGAGTGAGCTGTGCCACACGGTTCCTAAGTGACAGGCGTGTTAACAGCCACAAAGCACGGAGCAGTGGAGTCCGCTCTGGGAGTAAGAAGAGCAGAGGGACACCTGAGGACTAAGACGAGAGTAACCCCAGCTGTCTCAGCGGCGCCACACTTCTCAGTCATTTCCCAGCAAGAAAATCCAGTATTCAGTCCTTCAATGGCTAGAAGTTTCCTCAAAACTAGAGAGAAGGAATAGTGGGAAGACCACTCACTAAAACCCCGTTCCTCTCTGACAAAAAGGAGTTCCCGTGAGGCGACCTGTGCACTCGATGCCTGGAGGCATATAGACACGTTAAGATAACACAGCGCTTTCTACCAGATGCTGGAGAAGTTTACAAGGAATGCACAGTCTCCCCCGTTATACATTAAGTTCAAAACTTAGGGATGCCAAAACCAGTTTGGCTCAGCGGGGGAGCGTCGATCTGCGGACTGAAAGGTCCCAGGTTTGATTCTGGTCAAGGGCATGTACGTTGGTTGTGGGCACATCCCCGGTAGGGGGTGTGCAAGAGGCAGCTGTTCGATGTTTCTCTCTCATCGACGTTTCTAGCTCTCTATCTCTCTCCCTTCCTCTCTGTAAAAAATCAAATACATTAATAAAAGGCTAATATGCAAATCGACCTAACAGATGAACGACCAGTCACTATGATGCGTACTGACCACCAGGGGGAGCACTGCTCAGGCAGAGGCTGGGCTCAGCAGTGAATACAGTGGTGGTAGCCTTTCCTGCCACTATGGCAGCACTAAGGATGTCCGACGGATGGCTTAGGGGCTTCTGGACTGGGAGAGGGCACAGGACGGGCTGAGGGACCCTCCCCGCCATCCTCTGAGTGCATAAATCTCATGCACTGGGCCTCTAGTGTTTAATGAAACTTATGCATAACGTACACGCCAGCCAACAGGACGAGCTCACTCGACACTCGTGTCCTTCAGGCAGACAACGACCTACTTCCAGAACCCATGCCCACCGCTGTCTCCATCCTGACCCGGCTTCCTGTCGGCTTAGATTTTGAAAGTCATAAGGTAGTTTTGTTTTGTTTTACCTGTTTGTTTTTTAATACTAATGAGAGCAATAATAGGAATGGGACTCAAAGAATATCCCATTTAAATCCGGGTTTGTTTCTTAACTCCACAGTTTTCAGGAGTTTCTAACAAGGACAGGGCAACACGAAACACCAATCAAAGCAACGTGTTCACCTCCTGCAAGACGCCAGGTGCGGAGCTGGCCGGGCGAGGCTATGGCGGTGCACGGGGACCCCCGCGGGAGCTTGAAGAATGGGGTGCCTGGGCGCCCGGAGCAGCGAGCAGCGCTCCAGGAGCGAGGCCTGCGCTCGGATGTTACAACCGTAACCATGACGGCCGGGGCAGGGACTGGAGTCACGGCTGCATGCCTGGTCGCCAGACTCGCGGCCGGAATGACCCCTCAAATGTTCGGTTTAGGAAGTAAATGTGAGCGTATGCCGGAACCTGACACACACCAACTCACTCAGTCAGCACCGCTCCCCGTTGGAGAGGGGGTGCCCTTTGGAGACAGGGCCAGAGCCTGAGGGACTTGTTAAATGAGTCCGGACTGGAGCCCAGGTCCACCGGCTCCCAAATCTGTGCTCTGTGCTCACTCTGGGGGGTGGGGGGTGAGGGTCCAATGTGTGGCCTGTGATTTATAGACTTATTCCAAACAGGAAGTCTGGGATTCCAGGTCAGCGAGTAAAAAGGTCCTAGGCAATGGCTGGCTGCTCCTTGGCTATGCAATGGGTTTGAACCTCTTCTGAAGGACTGTGACAGCTGACTCATACGGGTCCCAGCCGTCACTGAGGAGCCACAGCTATTTTTCACAGCAACCGCCCATTTCACGTTCCCTGGCCGTAGTTCCGGCCTCCCCACAGCCTCACCGTGTGCTACTCTGGTGTGTTACAGCAGCCATCCTGTTGGGTGTGAGGCTCATAAAGTTTCTTAAGTGAACCTGCTTCTTACTGGATCAAAAACACGTTTTTACTTTATAATAAATCTACTCCCCTTGCAATCTTTTTAAAAGTGGGCACCTTTCTTTTTCCATCCTTATAGCCAGAGTCAAGTACCAACCCTCATTAAAGTACATTCAGAAAAATGCCTCAAAGTGAGACTTTATCAACCAGCACCTCACTGTGCCCATGGTGCTGAGCGAGGTGCCCGACACCCCGCGATCCGAGAACGGAACTCCAGGCCGGCACCACGCATCGTGCCACGGCCCCTGACAGAGCAGAGCCGGGGCGCTGTGCTCCAGCTAAAGCTGGGTACGCTGTTCCTCACTCCTCACTCACAGCCTGAGTGCCCACGCTGCCACCTCTGCCACCCACCCTGCTCCTCACCCCGAGGCGGCTGTGGAGGAGGGGTACCTGCGTACCTCACTTTGGAGAATCGCCATCAGTTTAATAAGCTACTTTTATCACACAGTATTAATGGCGAAACAAATACAATTCAAGTAAGCACACTGGAGTTAGAACCGACACTGTCTGAGGCCAGCCTGCAGCACACCACAGGAATGCTGTGACCGGACAGATGTAAGCAACGGACAAACACCCACAAGCCACATTCCCAGAAACAGTGGGAAGTGGCCGCCAGGGGCTGTGGGGAGGGAGAGGCTGGTAAGGGGTCCATTCAGCCGTGAGCCCTGAGGGCCCAGGTAAACACCGGCTCTGCGGCTGGTAACACGGTATTCTACAGTGACACTGGCTACGAGTGGACTAACATGCTCTCACCAGAAGAAGAGATGAGTAAGTGAGGTGAGGGATGTGCTAATTAATAGAGGTGATGGATATGTTAATTAACAATCCTTTCACACTGTACACATAGCAAACCACCCAATGTACCCTTCAAACACCTTACAATGTTAGTGATCCATCTACCTCAATAAGGCTAGACTTAAAAAAGAAAAAATTACCCATCTTTGAAAATGAGCATTGCCCTAGCTGGTTTGGCTCCATGGATAGAGCGTCAGTTTACGGACTGAAGGGTCCTGGGTTCGATTTTGGTAAAGAGGACATGCCCGGGCTGCAGGCTCGATCCTCTGTAGGGGGCATGTGGGAGGCAGCCGATCAATGATTCTCTCTCATCACTGATGTTTCTATCTCTCTCTCCCTCTCCCTTCCTCTCTGAAATCAATAAAAATATTTTTAAAAAATAAAAAATAAAATATGCATTGATCCCTGGTGAAACCTGACCTGCTCTGAAATGCAGTGCCCTCAGACAAGGTGTGCCTGCTGCTCACCAAGCACACGGACAGCCAGCATCCACTTTCAGGGGTTTACTAGGCATATTTTTTCCACAACCAGAAAAGAAGTTGTAATTTTTATAATTCAAGCATCTATTTCATAAACATATAAAACATAAATGTCATGAGCTTCCTCAAGTCTTACTAATGAGTTCAGCTACATTAATCAATAACTGACCTTTGCCCTTACCACCTATTATTCATAATCGCTGCCTAATTCTGAAACATACCAGGGTGAAATGAGCAGCACAGTGACCCGAAAACACATTCCGCATTGCCTGGGCCTCATACATGTCGAATGTGACTAACTTTTAGTCCTGCAGGTCTGCATGGCGTATGCCCAATCCCCAGCACCCTAGGCTTCCGGTTTCCTAGTTGATGGGAACCCTCAGTGCCTGGCCCTGGGGAGGGCAGGGACCCCGGGACAGCGAGGGCACAGGCTTAATCTCCGCACAGACACCTCTACAAGTACTTTTAGAAAAATAAACACTAATATAGATGCCAAGTGTATGCTGCTTTTAAGGAAATCTCCCCTATCACTCAAGAAAACGGAATGAGGAAATCAAGATCTCTAGCATATGTACTATTTTTACAATAAATTTTATTTCTCAGAACTGTTTCAGTTTCCCTGAACATCTTACATCACTATGATACATTTGTTACAATTACCAGGCCGACAGCGATACATTGTTAACCAGAGTCCACAGCTCACACAGATGTCCTTAGTCTTCTAACGCCCGCCCTGTAATCCAGGACCCCGCTCCGGACACCACACCCGGTCTCCAGCGGCTCCCCTGGGCCGTGACGGTCAGACCCCCGTGTGCCGATGACCCTTCGGTTCTGAGGACTGCAGGCGGGGGCTTGCAGACGGCCCTTTAGTTGGGATTTGTCTGATGGTTTCCCTCCTAAGATGGAGGTTCTGGGTTCAGGGACAGGAGAGCACAGGGGGAAAGTGCCACAGTCACTGCGTCCCAGCAGGGCCCGCTGTGAGCATGACGTCACTGCTGTGGGCATGACATCACTGCCATGCCACCCGATCACCTGCTGTGAACATGACATCACAGCCGTGTCACCCGATCGCCTGCTGTGAGCATGACATCTCTCCCAGACACCCGCAGCTCCTCGCTCCCTCACTGTGTTCAGGCCTCTGTTCAGATGTCACCCCCTTGCTCCTCCTCTTCACCACACCCCATCCCTGACTACATCCCACTCTGCCCAGCGCTCTCCCCTGCTCCCGGCCTGCCATGGCTGCTGCCACCTGCAGCCCCGCTCTTTCTCTCCCACCTCATTGACCATACCTCACCCACGTTAACTGACTGCTCGTCCATTTTCTCCCCCTCCATGCAATTCCTTGAGGGCAGGACTCTCTCCTCCCAACAGAGCACTTGGCAGGGCTCCAGTCAGTGATGTCCGCAGCCTGTCAGTGCAGGCCCGCTCACACCCCACCGCAGCCCCTGGGCCCCGCACGCCCCACTGTGGCCCCGAGGCCCCTAAGGCCTGCACACACCCCACCGCAGCCCCTGGGCCCCGCACGCCCCACTGTGGCCCGAGGCCCCTAAGGCCCGCTCACGCCCCACCGCAGCCCCTGGGCCCCGCACGCCCCACTGTGGCCCCTAGGTCCCTAAGGCCTGCACACACCCACCGCAGCCCCTGGGTGCCGCACATCCCACTGTGGCCCCGAGGCACATGTATGTTCCAGCCCGGCCCGCGAGGCCCGCACACGCCCCACCGCAGCCCCTGGGCCCCGCACGCCCCACTGTGGCCCCGAGGCACATGTATGTTCCGCCCCGGCCCACGAGGCCCGCACACGCCCCACCGCAGCCCCTGGGCCCCGCACACCCCGCTGTGGCCCCGAGGCACATGTATGTTCCAGCCCGGCCCGCGAGGCCCGCACACGCCCCACCGCAGCCCCTGGGCCCCGCATACCCCGCTGTGGCCCCGAGGCACATGTATTGTATGTTCCGCCCCGGCCCGCGAGGCCTGCACACGCCCCACGTGCTGCGCATGTGCTGCCCACGTGCCGCCGAGCCTCCGCCACAGCCCCTGGTGTCCGAGCTCCGGGGCGGAAGCCTCATGTGCCGCTGGATTCAAACGTCAGCGGCCTCCTAACCCAACCTCACCTGTGCTCCAGTCACTGCCATTGCAGGCTAAGGGCTCTCTGAAGCCGGGGGGCGGGGGAGGGGGGGCGGGGAGGGGACTCCGATTGAACATTTACGTGTCATTCCGCTGAGCTCTTTGAGCACAAAGGGGGAAGCACATGGGCATACACAATGTCCGTGAAATGCAGATCAATGAAGAGCGGATCCCCCAGCTCTCCAGCCACGGACCAGCACAGCGACAGGAAACGGAAGATCTGTGCAGAGCTCATTAACTGCTGAGAGGCAGTCTAAGACGAGACTGTACTCCTGGCAAAAATTACCTGGGCTCTGCCAACAAACTGCCAGCGCTTAACCACCGTACTACCTGCCGACCTCTTTAAGGACGGGCTGCTGAACACGACGAACCCTGCCCGCGGAAAGGCCCCGGGGAGCCGCAGGAAGCAAGCTCCGGCCCGTGCGAGCCGAGTCCAAACGCAGTGCCCACGCCCGGCGCCCACGCCGGGACCCTCGGGGGGCGGAACCCTCCCCACGGAGCAGAGCACAGGGAAACGCGCCGGCAGAGCCCGCTGTCAGCAGCGAGAACATGATGGAGAGCTGGTGTCTGGAACCGTGAGCGCCCTGCAGTCAGGCAGAGACCCACCACGCAACTGAAAAGCAGGCGAGAGGCAGCGCCCTGGCCAGACGGCAGCACCGCGGGGAAAACGCCAGGCCGCCGGGCCACAGGCACCGGGCACAGCAGCTGCCTGTCACACCGGGGGACATGAAGACGCTGAGGGGCCACAGGCACCGGGCACAGCCAGCTGCCCGTCACACCGGGGGACATGAAGACGCTGAGGGGCCACAGACACCGGGCACAGAGAGCTGCCCGTCACACCGGGGGACATGAAGACGCTGAGGGGCCACAGACACCGGGCACAGGGAGCTGCCGTCACACCGGGGGACATGAAGACGCTGAGGGGCCATAGGCACCGGGCACAGGGAGCTGCCCGTCACACTGGGGGACATGAAGGCGCTGAGGGGCCACAGGCACCGGGCACAGGCAGCTGCCGTCACACCGGGGGACATGAAGACGCTGAAGGGCAGGAGGCCTGGCAGAGGGAGCTCCGACAGCCGCAGAGAGAGCGGAGGACGGTTCAGGTAGCAATTCGCTCCAGTTCCTGGCAGGAGAACGGGCAGCCGTGAGGCAGGGGAGCTGCCCGAGCTCAGGACAGTGCTGTGTGCCAGTTCCAGGAGAGAATTAAGTGCGGGTCACAGGAGATGCTTGGGTGGGTCTGCGGCCCCCGCCCAGCCCTGCACAGCAGTGGGACGAGGCAGCTCCTCTCAACCACGTCAAGCAGCCGAAAGCCAAAGGACCACCTCCCACCTGGGTCCATCCTCACGAAGCCCTGACACGCCGCCGAGAAAATCCTTACACTTATGCATGCATGTGATGAAACTAGTTTTAAAAAGAAAGGAACTGAATGATTGCGTAAACAAATAAATGCGAGAGAAAAGACGGATTTCCCAGGAGAAAATCCCATAACTCTAGCGCAGTGATTTTCAACTGACCTCTGTGCGCAGAGATTGTCGAATAAACAAAATGACAACAGCCAACACAACAATAGCCCTCCGGCATGCATGAACCACAATTATACCTACTTTTTGGTCAGATCAGCAAAAACCACATTTTTGGTGTGCCGCAGAATTTCAGTAACTGGTTTGTGTGTGCCACGAGATGAAGAGAGTTGAACATCACGGCTCTGGACTAATGAGGAAAAAACCCCAGATAAATCCCAGCTGTGGGACATCTGATAGGTCCTCCCCAAGACTGTCAAGATCATCAGAGACATGCGTGGTTTGAGACAGTCAGGCTGGGACACAGGATGGCACACGTGAGGAAGCACCCGGCTGGCCTCCTCACTCTGCACTGCACTGTGTGTGACGTAAGGCAGCCGTTCCTGGTTCCTTTGTTATGACCAAGGTTCCCACGATGCATGTTTCCATCTTTTCATTATCAACATACTATCTACACACGTGTACATGTAAAATGTGTCTAAGGTGCAGGTCTGGTGGAGGACGCGGCGAAGCTGCTCAGGAGAAAGGACACGGACCAGCGGTGCCAGTGCTGTGCCTCCAGCCCCTCAGCCCATCACGCTCTACAGCAGGGGCAGTGACGGTCACTTTTCAACCAAGCCCCCAGAAAAACGGAAATACTGTGTGGCTCAGGAAAACACTCATTGCCATTTTATTACTGTCAAACCTACTGTGCAAACCAAGCATCTCAGGCGAAAGCGGCGTCTCCTCCCCATTCTAAGCGGAAGCTGCAGACTTACCCCTGGCGCTCAGCTACGAGATGACCGGCCGCTCAGAACCCGGGCGGCGCCTCCAGCAGTCACACCCGCAGGGACAGACTCTCAGACCCAGCCAGCCTTCCTCAGCGCTCTGGTCTGGGAACTCTCTCGTAGTAAAGGAACAGGAAACCTGAAAAGAAACAGAAAATCACATATTAGGACTCTTGCTAATTTGATTTTAAGTAACTGCTTAAGAAATAACTGCTTATTTACCTCAAACGAACACTTGTAATAAACCCCAGAGAAAGCTGTTTGTACCTAATGCCTCTGCCCAACGAAACCGCGCCCACCTCCCCACCTTCCAGCCGCCCATCGGATGCAGGCCATGGTCAGGGAGGCCACCGCACACCCTGGAGAAGAGGGGTGGAGAGAACGGGGACAGCAGGCCATAAATCAGGGATCCTAGTTCCCAAGCGTATTCAGACTTCCTATCCCCACCGCCCCCGCCCACTCCTCCGAAGCCGCCAGAAACCACAGGCAGGCTGCGCGCGGGAGGAAGCCAGGCTGGGAGCTAAGGATGAGCCAGGAGGCAGCTGGGCAGCAGGAACACTGAAATCACTTAGAGATGCGATCCTGACTCGGAGTCTCTCTTACTGGCCATTTATTGGGAGGCCAGCTACTGGACCCTCAGCCTCGTGCTAAAAACACCCCTGCAGGAAATCTGAGAATATTTCCGAGAATAACATCCCCAGAAATACCAGGGCGTTGTGGCGAGAAGCCAGCGGTAACGCCACCTCTCCCTCCTGGCTTGGGCAGTCTGCTGCCCCCTTCCCTTCGCTCCGCTGGCGAACTATCAGGCCTCGCCTCCCGTTCTCCAGGTCCTGAAGGTCTGCGGCCCTCCAGTGAGTGCCTGCCATTGTTAATTACATCTCACACCCAGAGAGGACCTGTCTCCAGTTCCCTCAGGGGTCTATTCATCCATCCTGGCTTGATTATGACCCAAAATGTTAAACACACACAGAAAAAACGAATTCTATTTTAGTCAAGTAGAAAAAGACAATCCGAGTAGGGCTATCATAGAAATGTTACAAGGCAAGTTCATACATTTGATTAAAAACTTCAACCTATTTTATATATTATCTAGCAATATTTTAAAGGGTGCCTGCTTTTTACTTAAAAATATGATTAAATGCAAGGAAAAGTTGATAACCAAACACAATGGGAAGACTAGATTTGGGCAAGATGTTAAATGTATACCAGGATGGAAATGGAGATTACAAATGGCTGCAGAGTAAGTGGATGCTACACAGACATCCATCCAGGACCAAAATAAAACTATAACTAAAAATACAAAAAACAAACAAACAACAACAACAAAAAGCTAAGGAGAGGACCTGATAACCAAGGACGGAAAGTGAAGACCGCATAGAGTCTGGTAGGAGGGGCAGAGGCATGAAAGGGCTGGCCAGGCTCCCACAGACAGCAGCCGAAGTTCTGGAGAGAGAGCTCAGCTGGAGGTGGGGGTGTGGGGGTGCCACTGAGAACTCTGGGGTCTAATCCCCAAGCTGGGCTGCCCCCCAGCAAAAAGCACCAGAACTGAGAAAGGTGCACACATATCTGGCTGTGAAAACAGTGCAGGGCTGCTGTCTGCCAGGGAGGGCTGGAAAAGCTGACACCTTCTTAAAGGGACAACACAAAATTTACTGTGCAGCCACTCCCTGGGGTTCGGAGAGAGGGAGAGCAGAGTGGACTGGAGCTGTGTGAGCAGAAGCCAGGATTGGGGGCTCTACGGTTAGAGCTCAGAAGGCAGACACCCTGTGCTAAATTATTTCCTTATGCAGCAGAGGTCCGCTTTCTCAGGCAGACCTTCACAATCCAGGTGGTTTTTGCCTGGGGGAAAAGACAGTTGACCCACCCTATTGGAAAATCAAGTGCTACATGGTGCGGCTTTCTGAGGCCCCTGAAGAGATTGAGAATTAGCCTCCAGGCAAAAGCAATGGCCCCACCCCATTGGAAAACCTTTTGCCACACCTGAGGACAACTGCCTGAGGGTTACTGAAGACTGAAACCAATTGGTCTTCAGGCAGAATCATGTCTCTGGAGGGTTTGAGTATTTGCCTGATCTAATTAGTCAGAAACAGCATTTGACACCATCCTGCACTAGAGACTGGAAAGTGTAACAAATCTATCTAATACACAGTCACAAACCCAAACAGGCAGCCAAAATGAGGAGGGAAAAAAACAAAACAAAACAAAAAAAACACACAAACCAAATTAAAGAATCAGAGAATTCTCCAGAAGAAGAGGTAAATGAAATAGAGATAAGTTTATGTGATATAGAGTTTGATACAGAGTTCAGAATAATGATGGTAAAGATGCTCAACAGCATGAGAAAAGATATAGTAACTATAAAAAAGAACAGTGGAGAATAAAGAATGACATAACACAAATAAAACATTGGAAGGAATACACAGCAGATTAGGAGAAGCTGAAGATTGGGTAGGTGAATACAACAGGGAAGAAAAATTACCCAATCAGAAAACCAAAAAGAAAAAAGCAATTAGAAAACAAGACGACAGTACTAGCTGGTTTGGCTCAGTGGATAGAGCACTGGCCAGCAGACTGAAAGGTCCCGGGTTTGATTTTTGCCCGGGTTGTGAGCATGATCCCCAGTAGGGGGCATGCAGGAGGCAGCTGATCAATGATTAAATGATTCTATCTCTTCCTCCCCCTCTCTTCATCTCTGAAATAAAAATAACATATTTAAAAAACAAACACACACAGGAGGACGGCTTAAGGGGAGCTGTGCGACAACATTAAACAATATTCATGTAATAGGTGAACCAGAAGGGGAAGAAAGGGAGCACGGGATAGAGAACATGTTTGAAGAAATAATGGCAGAAAACTTTCCCAGCCTGGTGAAGGAAAAAGTCACACAAGTTTGGGAGGTACAGAGACTCAAGCAAGAAAAACCCAAACAGTCCCATGCCCAGACACATCATAATTAAAATGCCAAAAATTTAAGACAAAGAGAGAACCTTAAAGGCAGCAAGAGAGAAGCAATTTGTTAGCTACAAAGGAGCTCCCATAAGGCTGTCAACTGATTTCTCATTAGAAACTCTAAAGACAAAAGCATGAAGTACTCAAGGTAATGAATAGCAATGATCAAGATTACTCTATCCAGCAAAGCTCTCATTCAAGATGGCGAAATAAAGAGCTTCCCTGATTAAAAAAAGTTAAAGAAATTTATCACCACCAAGCCAGCATTACAAGAAGAAATGCTAAAGGCAATGGTATAATGAAAAGAAATAGAGAGAGAAACCTAGGCATACATATTAAAATGGCAATAAATAAGTAAATCTTAATAATCTTTAATGTAAATGGATTAAATGCTCCAATCAAAAGGCATAGAGTAGCTGAATGGATACAAAAACATGACCCACCTATATGCTGTCTACAAGAGATCCACCTCAGAATAAAAGTGAAGGGATGAAAACCATTTTTTTTCCATGCAAATGGAAATGGAGGTAAAAAAAAAAAAAAAAAAAAAAAAAAAAAAAAAAAAAAAAAAAAAAAAAAGCTGGGGCCTGGCCAGCATGGCTCATGGTTAAGCATCGTCCTTTGAACCAGGAGGTCACGGTTCAATTCCAGGTCAGAGCATGTTTGGGTTATGGGTTCAAGCCCCAGTGTGGGGTGTTCAGGAGGCAGACAATCAATGATTCTCTTTCATAACTGATGTTTCAATCTGCCTCTCCCTCTCCCTTCCTCTCTGAAATCAATAAAAATTATATATATATTTTTAAAAAAGCTGGGGTAGCAATATGCATATTTGACAAAGGAGACATCAAAATGAAGGCCATCACAAGAGACAACAAAAGTCACTACATAATACTAAAGAGATTGATCCATCAAAGATATAACCCTGATAAATATATATACATCCAATATAGGAGCACCTATATATATATTTAAAAAAAAAACTTCTAGAGGAATTAAAGGGTAAGACCAACAACAATACAGTCATGCTAGGGGACTTTTAGACCCCAGTGATACAATGGATAGACAAAAATTCAATACGGAAACAGTGACATGCTGGATCAGATGGATTTAATTGACATTTATAGAACATTTCACCCCAAAGCTGAGGAATATACACTCTTCTCAAGTTCACCTGGGTCATTCTCAAAGATAGTCCACATGTTAGGACACAAAACAAGTTCAAGAAGACTGAATCATATCAAGCATCTTCTCAGATCACAGTGGAATGACATTAGAAATTAACTATAGCAAAAACACCCAAAAACATTCAAATACATGGAGGCTAAATTGCATGCTATTAAACAATGAATGGGTTACCAATGAGATCAACAAACAAATCAAAAGCTTCCTGGAAACAAATGAAAATGAACACACAAAAAACCTAAACCTCTGGGATACAGCCAAAGCAGTCTTGAGAGGGAAGTTCATAGCACTACATGCTTACCTCAAAAAACAAGAAAAACTGGTAATAAAATATTTAACCCTACAACTTAAAGAACTAGAATGAGAACAAGAATAGTCCAGAGTAAGTAGAAGGAAGAAAATAATAAAGAACAGAAATAAATGACAGAGAGACTAAAAACACAATACAAAAAATCAATGAAGCCAAGAGCTGGTTCTTTGATAAGATAAACAATATTGATAAACCATTAGTCAGCTCGACCGGGTGCCCTGGGACGGGCACTGCTGCCCCCGCTGCCACAGCCGCCCATCCTCACGGCCACGCGGGCCGAAAACCTGACTGTTCAGCTCAGGAGCCAAAGCTGATGGCCCACACCCAAGTCCAGCCGAGCTTTCTCCCACGAAGGTCACCACTAAAGGGGACTTAGTCTGAGACTCAGGCAGAGGCTGCTGCTGCTACCGTGGGACTGGCACCTGCCGGGCGGGAGCCAGCTCAGCCTGTCAGGCGGGGCGTGCGGTGCTGGCTGCACAGTCTCCACTCTCAGAGGGGCAGCTTCCCTCAGCGTCCTGCAGCCGAAGCAACCACTGGGGAACGTTACCTGGCTGGGCTGGTCCCTGCACATGACCCAGAGCTGACAGTCCCGACAGGTGTGCACCATGCCGGTCCTGACACACGCAAAGCACACCGAGTGGACACCCAGACGCCGCCCTGCAGGCAATCTAAGGGAACTGTCTTCCCTCTTCCATTTCAAAGGAAAAGCACCACCCCCATGACTGTGTTACAGCCTCTGAGCTCACAAACCGAGTCTTGCCCTCCCCATCACCGTGACAGCTCTCTTCAGAGCAGGCGGCCTGCAGGGCGGGCTGTGCGGAGCCGGAGAGCAGGGCCCTGCCTGAGCTCTGGAGACCCAGACGCTCCATTCCCACAGAGCCACACGATGGGAAGCTGGATCCAAGCGGAAAATGCCGGGTGAGACAAGAACAGAGCTACACAATAACCGCCTGGAAGTCCTCCCTGGGTCCTCCCCATGGACCAAACCCACAGCTTAGGAATGAACACTCAGGGTCTGACACACAGGCCTCCAGGGACAGGATTTCAGCTCCCCCGCCCCCAGGCAGTGGTCAGGGCTGAGAGGTGTGCAGGAGGCAGCTAATTGATGTTTCTCTCTCATCGATGTTTCTAACTCTATCCCTCTCCCTTCTTCTCTGTAACAAATCACTAACATTTAAAAAAAAAAAGTAAACCTTCAACTTTAAACTGCATTTACTGAAGAAAGGTGGTGCAAACCCTGCCCCTTTAAAAAAAAAAAAAAAAAAAAAAAAAAAAAAAGACAGAAGGAAAGACAAAGAAAAAAAGGAGACACAGACACTGCCTGGGAAGTCACTGAGGTGCACTGGGCGACCCAGTCCCGCCCACCTCAGGCAGCCTGCCCTCACCCCTCACTGGCCTGCCCTCACCCCCTCAGCCCTCACCGGCCTCTGTGAGGGTCCCCCCTCTCTCCTCTCGCCTCCCCCTCATCTGAGAAGCAGGTCCTACAGGGACGGAAGGAGGGATGAATGGGAGGGCCAGTAACAAAACCCCGACAACTCACAGTGACGCTCCAGGTCCTTCCTCCTGGCCACAGGAGCAAATACTCCAGTTTTTGCACATCTCTTCTTTCTCTAAAACCCAGTGCAAACGTGACACCTCCGGGAACAAGCTCCCAATTCTCAGCACAGAAAACCTGGCTTCCCTCCCCTGTGCAGAGCATTCACCGAACTGTATGTAGTCACTGTATTTGGCTTTGTAGTGAAGACCTTTAACCATATTCAAAGTGGAGAGGATACCTACCACTCAGCCTCATCAATCACGGACCTACAGCCAGCTCCCCCCATTCCCAGCCCTCACTAGATGACTGTAAAGCACATCCCAAACAAAAATTACTTTATCTGTAAACACTTCATTGTGTATAACCAGCAGATACACACAACTCCATCCTTACACCTAAAATAATGATTCCTTAACATAAATCTCATATCTAGTGTTCCAATTTTCCCCATTGTCTCAGAGATGTGTTTTATAGCTGATTTATTTGAACCCAGAGTGAAATAATGTTCCAAATTATAATCTCCTTATGTCTCTCAAGGCACGTTAAGCCTATTGTATTTAACGACAATCAGCTGAAGAAACGGGGTCACGTGTCTTGCAGAACAACCAGCCTTCTGCACGCGGTGGCTTTCGCTTCATTGACATGGTTTTCCACATTCCCCCTCCATGGTATTTCCGGTAAAGTGGCAGTTAGTGCCAGGGCTCTGTAAGCCGGAGCCGTTCTCAGGGAGGGACCCGGCACTGGCCACAGGCGTGGTACGGAGAAGCAACCCCACTGATCCATGACTTAGTAAACGCCAGGACAAATCGGCCACGTTAATATATGAGCAGGTGCAGCCCTTCCCCCACCGCACTGCTCCCCCTTCTCACAGGATTCTTCCTGGGTCCAGGGCATGGTGCGGCCCTCACTTACCTTCTAACTGGGAAGTGATAGCTGAGGCTAAAAGTTATGAAATAATCTAACCATTGATCTCACGTCCTGCTTTTAAAACACGAATTTATTGCGGTGGCATTAGTTAATAAAATTATACATGTTTCAGGTGTACAATTCTATAGCACATCATATGTGTACTGTACTGTGTGTTCACCACCCTTCATCCCCTCTCTCCTCTTTAACGCCCAACCCCTCCCCTCTGGTGAGCACCATACTGTTGTCTGTCTGAGGGTTTTTTTTTTGCTCAACTCATCATTTTCACCCGCCTCCCAACCCCCCTCCCTCTGAGAGCTGTCAGTCTGTGCTCTGTGTCTATGAATCTGTTTCCACTTTGTTAGCTTATTTTGCTCATTAGATTCTACAAATAAGTGACACATGTGGTATTTGTCTTTCTCTGGCCAATTTCGCTTCGCATAACAATCTCCAGATCTAACCAGGCTGTCTCCGAGGGCAGGGGATCCTTCTTTCTTCCAGCTGCGTAGTGTTCCATGGTGCAAACGTTCCACAGCTTTTTCATCCACTGTCTGCTGATGGGCACTTGGGCTGCTTCCAAATCTTGGCTATTGTAAATGACGCTGCAGCAAACATAGGGGTGCATATATTCTTCCAAATCAGTATTTCGGGTTTCTTAGAAGTGGAATTACTGGGTCATCAGGCAGTTCCATTTTTAATTTTTGGAGGAAATTCCGTACTGTTTCCACAGTGGCTGCACCAGTCTGTGCACGAGGGCTCCCTTTTCTTTTCTTTTTAAAAAATATATTTTATTGATTTTTTACAGAGAGAAAGGGAGAGGGATAAAGAGTTAGAAATATGGATGAGAGAGAAATATCAATCAGCTACCTCCTGCACACTCCCTACTGGGTATGTGCCCATCTCCCCAGTGATCAGAATCGAACCTGGGACCCTTGAGTCTGCAGGCCGATGCTGTATCCACTGAGCCACACCAGTCAGGACAAGGGTTCCCTTTTCTCCACATCCTCGCCAGCACTTGTTTGATTCATTGATGGTAGCCATTCTGACAGGTGTGAGGTGATACCTCATTGTGGTTTTAATTTCTCTGATGATCAGTGACTTTGAACATCTTTTCATATGCCTATTGGTCATCGGTATGTCCTCTTTGGAGAAGTGTGTGTTCAGCTCCTTTGCTCATTTCTTAATTGGATTATTTGTTGTTTTGTTGGTGTTGACTTTTATAAGTCCTTTATAAATTTTGGATATTTAACCCCTTATCAGATGTGTCGCTGGCAAACACGCTCTCCCATTCAGTGGCTGGCTTCCTTTATTGTACAAAAACTCTTCAGTTTGGCCTAATTCATTTGTTCTCTTCTTATTTACTTACTCATTCATTCTTTTACCAGAAACCACTCATACTGTGTCCTCCCTCTCTTGCTCTCCCAAGGGGAGAGAAGAGCGGTCATCAATGGCTGGTGGCAGCTACAAAAGCAACACCAAGAACCGGCCTCACGCTCAGGAGGGAATGCTGAGCCTCCTCATCCTGGCTTCAGTGCTCTATGTATCCAGAGGAACTTGTCTAGTGACAAACCACAGAAATGGTCCCTGAAAGTAGAGTCTCAGCCTGGATGGAGGTGCTGGCTTTTCCCAAGTGAACAAAACCCACACATATTATTCTGATGGTGAATTTTTCTAACTGCGCTATTTTACCCACACATATACTGGTCTGTGTTTTCTCAAAACCTTTTCACTCTCAAAGCTTGACAAAGTGTTTTGAATCCTCAGCATTTTCGAAAACAGTTCAGGCTGACACATTAATTAGCATACAATTACTAAATGGCCAATCACACACCACTTATTTCCAGCCCCGCCCAGTTTACATAAATGCAGACATCAACAAAGTGCTCTGGGCTGTGGACAAGCCTCAGTTTAGACCTAGGCCTGGAAGCGGGGACCTTTCACAAGGAAATATAAAGTGGAAGATGAAAGGACGGCCGTCTGGAATTTTCTGGTTAAGCACAGGAGGTAATCCGTCACACAGGTGATCTGCCTGCCCCACATAAAGAAGACGCCATCTACAGGATTAAAACACCACCATCACCTCCCTTTTCTCTCCCCCGCCCCTGGAAATCACATCCCCATCCAAAAATTACCCTCCCTTTCCGTTCTCTAATAGCTCTATTTGCCCCATTTTTCCTTTTGTTTCCCTTGCCTGAGGAGATGTAACAAAAAAAACTCGCTGTGAGAATGTTGTGCTTCTGAAAAGGTTTACAGAAGTGTAAGCATCTTGTGGGCAGGTGGGCGCGAGGGGGGGCTCCGGGGCACATATCCACCCCCCCCTCCCCCCGGAAGCCAGCGCTCCAGAACCCCAAACCACCTGCTGAGAAAAACGAGGCCACCTGACACGGTTATACGCAGATATTAGCTGTGTGGCACTAACAAATGTTCCTGTGTTTTCTGGAAAATAAGAGTTGTACTTTTTTCTACAAAGAATACTCCTGTTGTTTTATAAACTGAAGATTTTCCCACAGCAAAATTAATCCTGTATGCAACCTTGCTTTCTCTGGCCCCTCAAGCGCCACAGCTGTTACTGTGAGCCACGCAGCAATTCAGAGAAGGGCACCGAATCCGCTGAGCCCGCGGTGATGCACGCCCGTGAGTCTCCCCATAGAACCTTCCAGAGCGCGCTGAGCCCATCGGTCAGGCCGGGAGTGAGCAGGGGGCACGGAGGGACAGGTGGGCACACAGGAGGTGCTCGGAGCCCACCTCAGCTCTGGAGCACGTCTGTCCGGTAAACCCCCACGAGGCTGGGGACAACGTTCACCGCCATCGGCTGGAGGTGATGCTACACGGGCCTGGGACGGCCATGGCCTTCGGCAGCTGAGAAGCTGCGGAGCACAGAGAACAAGCTGTGGAGAGGCGGGAGAAAGGTTTTCTGGGAAGGCTGTTGGTTGTTCATTTTAATTTTGTAAATTACTGGTAACTG
This sequence comes from Pipistrellus hanaki, assembly GCF_964339955.1. Taxonomy (NCBI): domain Eukaryota; kingdom Metazoa; phylum Chordata; class Mammalia; order Chiroptera; family Vespertilionidae; genus Pipistrellus; species Pipistrellus hanaki. Next base: position 55,886,178 of record NC_140514.1, read on the forward strand.
AAGCCTCCTACAGCATGCACTGGCTTCTAAGAAACTAAAAAAATCTCACTACGTATTATCCTATTGCTTCGGATGGGTGCTGAACCAACTTGATTTATTCACACAACACACACCCGCCCCTTTTCTAATCCTCACCCAAGGTCATGTTTGATTTTGGAGAGGGAGAGGGAGAAAGATCGCTGTGAGAGAGAAACATCAAAATCAATGGGTTGTCTCCTGTATGCACCCTGACTGGGGATCGAACTCGAAACCGAGGTTTGCGCCTGCAGCGTTTTGGCGTAGGGACGATGCTCCCGCCCTCTCTCAGTAGGGCGATGCTCACATACGTTTTATAGCATCACTCACACGCAGTCCATAAAATGAGGAATGGAAAGGGAGTTGAACAAATTCAATTCCCCGATTAGAAAGGCTAATAGTTAAAAAAATTTAACTTACAGAGAACAAATTTATGGTTATTCCTATTGAATAGACAGTTTAATGTCACGGTTTTTAAAGGCCATTTAGGTACTTCTGAGTATTCCTAAAGGGCGCAGGGTGTCACCCACAAACGGCAGGTCCTCACAGTGCTGAGCCCACGCCCACGGTGCCTTCCCCACTCCCACGTCCCCGGCGTCGCCATTCCAGTCTGTCGTTCGGGATTCTCAGGAACGCCCTCACCCTGTAGAAATCTCGCTCTCACAACGTCACCTCTCCGCTGCCTGGGGCCTGGGACCAGCCTCCGGGAAGGGACTCCAGCGGTGGCGTGAGGGCTTGCCCGGGGCAGGCTCCGAGGACGTGGCCCGGTGAGACGGCCGCCATCAGGAAACTCCTTCCGTCACCACGAACCTAAGATCGGCCGTGACTGTCCACAGCCCCCCGCAGCCGGTGCCACAGGCCCAGAACCTCTTCCCTAATTTCACCCCAAGACTCCAAGAACCCTCCCAGGCCTGTGCCCGCACCAGCCCCCAGGCATCCACACGGAGCCTTAAGTACGGACAGCGCTGTCACTGCCGAAACCAAACGGGCCCCGCTTGCACACCATATTTCTTAATTTTACTGCTTAGTTTCCCCCGAATATTTCCTTTGTTGAGTAAATTAGCAACGAGCCAATGAGGGACTGAATCAAAGAGCACTTCTAAATCTTAAAGCTCAGAAACATCCATAGGACTTCCCCTGGCAGCAGCCCAGTGCATGCCATCATAAGCCATTCAGACACGGTGCTGGCTGAGATCCAATTAAGCCATTTCTCTGTGAAAATCCCCGAGGAGCCTCCTGCTGGGCTCAAAACGGACGGAATCATAACGCCAGACGAGCTGTGTAAGCACTTCCACACCAACACCAGACGAGAGCATGAAATCCACCCGCCAGCCTTTCCACTAGGCGTGGGCGCGGGGACACACACACACACGCACACACACATACACACACGTCAGTGCCCACTGGCGGAGAGCCGAGCCCGCTTCCTGGCCCAGCCAGTCTCCTCAGACCCTCCTCCCCCGGAGGACGTGTCAAAGACGAGCTCTGGTCCCGCATTTACACACATGAGACATCCACGCCGGCCCCACCGTCAGTGTTGTGGCAGCGTTAACAGTCGGGAGAGACTGAAGGCTTTCTCTGAATTCGCCATCTTACTCACCGGCCCCGGGTGCTCGGTGCCTAACCAGGCGCCTGGCACGCAGGCCAGCAGGTCCCTCCCGGAGGCCCAGCCCGGCCGGGCTCTCTGCGAGCCTCCAGAGCCAGGCAGGGGCCACGCTGTGCAGGGACCACGGGGGCCACAGAACGTGGTGGAGGCCGTCCAGGCCCCCTGCTCCGCACAGGGCTGCTGGGAGCCGGCCGCACGCCGCTGCCCCTCGGCTCATGTGACAGAAAGGACGCATGTCCTTTAAACTGACGCCAGTCCTCACTATACTTTACCTCCCCCCGATGGTGAGGGCCCTGAGACCTCAGAGACTATTTCCTCAGGGAGAACGAAGTCACCTGTTTGCAGAACGAACAGTCCTGCTACGTGACGAAGACGTGCGGCACCTCCGCGTGTGCACCCGTGTGCACCCGTGTGCGGTGCGGCCCGTCCGTCCTTCCCGGAGCTCAGGGGAGGGTGCAGGGCGAACGTGAGATGACAGAGCACGGCTGCTCATTCACTACAAGAAAACTTACCATGAAAAAAGTCAACTGCACTTTTCAGTAAGGTCTACAACAGACATGTGCTCTCCAATATAGCTAATATTTATCTCAGAATTTAAAAACTCTGAGACAAGCAAACCCAGTATATACAGCAGCATAACAGTTTTAGATAAAAATACTTTTTGTTGAAACGGTCTAGCCTTGTTTCCCATGACTAACTTCTAACAGAGAGACCGCCATGACCCCAAGCAAAACCCTCCTTCCCTGAAACATGACAGCTCCCTCCACCTCGCCAGCCTGCACTGCTCTCCTCCGGCTGGAGAGCCAGCAGGTGATCCCGAACCCTGCCAGCAATGTGGGAGCTGCACACAGCGACAAGGAGGCGCTCTGCCGCACAAAGCAGACAGCACCAACAAGTGGGAGTTTAGAGCCCAAAATGGGAATTCCAGATGCGACGGATCACCATCCATAGCCTCTGAGTGACACACGTAACCAGACAGGGATGTGTCTGCAGAAACTGGGAACGCTGGTGCTAAACACACGTCAAACCTCTCGGGCAGCATCGCCCGGCACAGCAGGCCGGCCTCTCCTATGACACAGGGCGGGGATCTCGGTGCACACGGAGGCCCGGCCCGGCCGCCCCTTCTCCAGCCACTTCAGTCCATCGCTCTGCTCCTCCAGAGTTCCAGGTTCTGATTCAGTCCAGGTGACCCTGCCACTCCACCCACTCAGCGTCTGTGGCAGGCTTCCACGTCTTCATCCAGGCTGCTGGACCAGTCACGGCCCAGGGCAGCCGCACCTGAGAGCTTCCCGGGGAGGAACAAAGCGGCTCCCGCCCTGTGGGTGCAGCCCCTCGGCTCCCAGCCCACAGCGTGCCCGAGGCGGGAGGGCCTGCCCCCAGCAGCGTGCAAGGCCAGCTTCCCCCTCCCTGGCTGTCCTCCAGCTGACAGTGTCCCACCCAGTGCCGTGCGCACGAGATGACCTGGGGCGGAGGCAGGCCGAGGGAGCTGTCACTGACAGGGGTGCAGGGGGTCCCCACAGCACAGAGAGCAGGGGACCAAGGCTCATCCCCGGGAGCAACGGCCCAGAGGCTTCCCAGCATGCCACGGTGCGAGGCCACTAGAGACCTGAGGGATAATTTAGGAGGGGCCCCGCCTCAGCTGAACCCCAGCCACACTGAACCCTAGCCACAAGGAGATGCCGACCTTATCTCTTGTTATGGCCTTTACTTCGAGGTCTATTTTATTTGATGTAAGTATCACAACCCCAGCTTTTTTTCTCATTTCCGTTTGCCTGAAAAATGTTTTTCTATCCCTTCACTCTCAGTCTGTGTGAATCCTTTGCTCTAAGGTGGGTTTCTTGTAGACAGCAGATATATGGGTCATGTTTTCTTATCCATTCAGCTACCCTATGTCTTTTAATTGATGCATTTAATCCATTTATGTTTGTTACAATTGATAAGTACCTGTTTGTTGTCATATTTTTCCTTAGTGCTTGTGTTTCTTCTTGCCTTTCTCTTCTTTTTACAGCAGTCCCTTTACATTTCTTGCACAGCTGGCTTGGTAGTGATGAATTCTCTTAGCCTTTTTTTGTCTGTGAAGCTTCTGATCCCACCTTCAATTTTGAATGATAGCCTTGTTGGGTATAGTATTCTTGGATTCAGTCCCTTGGTTTGCATCGCTTTGCATATTTCATTCCATTCCCTCTTGGCCTGGTGTGTTTCTGTTGAGAAATCAGTTGCTATTTTAATAGGAGATCCCTTGTATGTAACTTTGTCTCTCTCTTGCAGCCTTTAAGATTCTTGCTTTGTCGTTGGTGTTTGTCAATTTAATTATGATGTGTCTTGGTGTCAGTCTTTTGGGGTTCAACTTGTTTGGGACTTTCTGTACTTCTTGGACTTGGATAGTTTTTTCTTTCCAATATCAGGGAAGTTTTCTGTCATTATTTCTTCCAGGAGGTTTTCTATCCCTTGCTTTTCTCCTTCTCCTTCTTGTATCCCTATTATTCTAATGTTGTTTCGTTCTGTGTTGTCCCAAAGCTCCCTTAGACACTCCTCTTGCTTTTTAAGTCTTCTTTCCAGTTGCTGCTGTGTTTGTGTTTTTTTCTACCTTGTTTTCTACTTCGCTAATGCGATCCTCGGCCTCTTCTAGCCTACTTTTTAAGCCTTCCACTGTGTTTTTTATTGCAGCTATGTCGTTCTTCATCTGCTCTTGGTTTCTTTTCATGTTGGTGACATTCTCGTTCAGCTCCTTATAGGTCTCATTGAGTTTTGCATTTGTCTTCCAGCCATTTAAACATCCCTATAACCATTACTCTGAATTCTGTCTCTGATGAGCAGCTAACTTCGAATTCATTTAACTCCCTTTCTGGTGATTCCTCTTTTCCTTTCCTTTGGGGATTGCCTTTTTGTCTTCCCATGTTTTCCTGTAGTGTTGTAATTATAGATCCAATTGCCTTGTTGCCCAGGTTCTTTTGGGGCTGGTGCTACTGTGTAATCTCTCAGTTCTCCTGGGCTTGTTAATCTAGTGTAGCTCCCTTATCAAGCTATTTGAGTTCTCTTGATGTAGGTCTGTAAGCTTGGGAAGGACAACTGTGGTGTCTACAAGTCAGCTGCTGTGGAGGGGAGTTTCTTAATTTTTGCTGTTTTGCACCCTTAATTGTAATCACACGTGTCCTGCAGGGACTCACAGTGGTCCCCAGGAACCGTCTGTTGGGGTCATGGGGTTCAGGGGACCTGCTATTTGGAAAGGCGTGGCTGAGATGCCCAGAGATATGCAGTCGTGGGATGGGCGGACACAGCTTTTGTTTGTTGCACCTGTGGTGAATAGGTGCTTACTCCCAGTGGCGGTTCACTGGAAAACCCACGTTAGTTTGCCAGTGAGGTGCACTAAAAGGACTCTGAAGGGCCCTAGCAGTGTAATCGCGCAGTTGAGGTGCCTGTGGGTCAGTATCTAGGCTAAGTGAATTCAAAGCTTCTACTGCTAGATAGGTGTGCACCTTCTGCTTATTCAAGATCACATCCAAGGCAAACTCACTGTAGCTCCAGGTAACAGACAGAGACTTGGCTGACAGCAGTTGCCCTCTCACTGCAACAAGACTTGTTTGAGAGGTCTTGTACCCATGGTGTGGGCAAGTGGGTTTTTAATATCCAAGTCCAGCCTAGTAGCAGGAATGCTCAGGCCCTTCTCAAGAAGGCAAATAATCATTTTCACTAATACTCACATGGTAAATAAGATTGTTGTTAGATTGTTGAGTTTGACAGTTGAATAGTAGCCAATTTCTCAGAGGAAATTAATGTGGCTAATGGAAATAAACGAATATTCTAGAAAAACTGATTGTACTGTACAAAAAGCTGTTCCTAAAGCGTAAACAAAAATTCTTATCGGCAGATCGTCTCATGGTAAAATTGCATAACATGTAATGAACCTAAAGCAGTCAGTTTAGTGCAAATAGTTAAAATGTAAAAGCTATCAAGACTACATTATAAAGTTTTCAAAAGTCTCCTATTATTTAAATTAAAAAAGGGGGTGACAGTGGAAGAATATCATGTAAGGAAAAATATCTTGCGAGTAAATTACATCTAAAAAATTTGTACTTTAGAAAATTAACCTTCATTCGAAACGCTAACAGCAAGATACCCATGAAAATACACACATGGTGTCAAAATAAGCCAGAGGAAAATCATCTGGGGGGGAAAAAATGAAAAAGGATCCCAAGTCAAATGTATAGAAAATATCCCTTTATTAACTTTTGGTCAAGATTATGTTTGTATATTTTCAGAAAACAACTCTGAGACCATCTGGAATCCTGTAACAGAGAGGAATAGACAGAAGTGCTCCAGCCATGAAGGCAGAAGAGAAACAGTTCAGAGATGGAAGACGCTGATGACGCCTCGTCATACCAGTAGACAGCAGCTGCGTGTTGCTGTAGGATACCCAGGACCAAACCAGAGACGGTCGGGCCTGCATCACCGCCATTTGTCCACCAACCAGAAGTGAAATATCATGGCTGACATAAGGAACTGTTTGACATTGAAATTGGGACTCAAAAGAACTGTTGGCCCAGAAAGGAACTCACTACAGACTGATTCATTTGCCTCCCAGCATAACCATTATGGCTTGTCTCAGTTTTGGTTCTTATAAGGGTATTTCTTGGATCACATGATCTTACACATCTAGAGGAAATAATGAACAACATAAAGTGATGAACAAAAACAGAACCAGAGAAAGAGAAGCAGCGATCAGACTCTCAAACCTCAGAGGGAAAGTAGGGGATGGTGGGGGGTAAGGGGAAGAGATCAACCAAAGGACTTGTGTGCATGTATATGGGCCTAGCCAGTGGCCATGGACAACAGGGAAGTGGGGACATATGTGGGGAGGATTTGGGGATGGGAATGGTGGGGATGAGGACAATTATGTGATTCCGTAATCAATAAAATTAAAAAAAAAAAAAAAAAGGAGATGCCCAGAGGTAGGTGCCCCAACCACCTAGTAACCCGCATGAGTCTTTTCTGATCTGTGTTCTCTCGTTTAGAAACGAGAGCACGTGCGGGTCCCCAATCTTGTGGACCCAACAGGCAGCCGCCATCGCCCGGAGAGGCTCCCCGCTGACGGCGCAGCTTTGGATGGCAACTGGCCAGGCGCTCGCCTGCGACCTGCCTCCGCGTCAGCCTCAGCTCCTTCCTGTGGACATGTGTTCCAGGTGCTCTAGTCTGAAGATTATTGTTTTTGACAAAACAAAGAGCCAACATACATGAAGGTTTATAGTCCTGGCCCCTCGACTGGCCCTCGCTGACAGCGACACCACAGGAGGCCGTCTCTCTCAAACAGAACAACCCAGACAGGACATTGTCTTCTTAGACTTTAGAACACTGAGGCCGCCCTCACCCTGCCTGGGCTCAGCCTCCGTGCGCCATTCACACGTGCCTGCCATGGTACTTAACCTTAAACTAAGACGGCCGGCTTCCTGCGCCTTCAGCACGCCGGTGCAGGAAGCACGGGCTCTGAGGTCACGCGCTCCAGAGGAAGGAGACAGGCCCCGGAACGGCCACGGTTTCTCAGCACTGACGGGAGCCACAGACAGGGACGCGCTCCTGCACTGTCACCTTCAGGCTCACACCAGGAAGAGCCTCATTGTCCCCGCTCGGAGCAGAGAAGTTGGGGACCACACACAAGTGGGCCGAGTGGACAGGTGCTGTGAGAGTCGGGGGCCTCTGTCTTGGGAGCCCTTGGCCTTGACCCTGTGCACACTGCCCTTCACCAGAGACCAAGCCATCCAGCCTGCACGGCGTAGCTGGCTGAGCAGCTGGCTGACCCTCCCCTGGAGCGGTGCGAGGGGGAAGCTGGCAGCGATCAGTCAGGCGCTGCTGACACAGCTTCACTGAGTCCCATGAACGCAGACAGAGCTTCTGAATGCACGGGCTTCCTCAGGACCGGAAGCTACATTACCGAAGAAAATGCTCCAGGGAATTCTTACATACTTCCGAACTGTGTGACCCCTCTCCCCTACGTAAAACAACGTTGTCACTATTTTCCATCCAATTTCCCACCAGGCATCCGTCACCTGCCTCCGGCATCCAGGAACACAGCTGGCAAAGATGGGGGAGGGCGGGGAGTCCAGGTAAGCACATTCAAAATGACCTTTTGCAAAGGATATATTTCACCCACGTTTTGACTTATGATGGAGGGACCATCTGCCTTTCACTCCACGCAGGACTATTCAGTGACCTACATGCCTCTGCAGACTTATCCTATATAATAAAAGGCTAATATGCAAATCCATTGAATGATGGAGCAACTAGTCCCTATAACACGCACTGACCATTAAGGAGCAGATGCTCAGCACAGGAGCTGCCCCCTGGTGGTCAGTGCACTCCCACAGGGGGAGCGCTGCTCAGCCAGAAGCCGGGCTCATGGCTGGCGAGCGCAGGGGCGGTGGTGGGAGCCTCTCCAGCCTCCGAGGCAGTCAGAGATCCCTCAGGGCCCCGGACTGCGAGAGGGCACAGGCAGGGCTGAGGAGCACCCCGCCCCCAGGGCACGGATCTCGTACACCAGGCCTCTAGTGTACTTATATGTAAGCACAGTACTACCGTTTCCCCGGAAATAAGACAGTGTCTTATATTAATTTTTGCCCCCAAAGATGCGCTAGGTCTTATTTTCAGGGGATGTCTTATTTTTCAATGAAGAATACGGTACACATTTATTGTTAAATGAAAATAAAGAAAATTTATTACCTGTATACGGTACGGTAGTACGGTAGTTGTCAACACAAACCAGACAAACTGTGAATCCTACAGTATTAAGAATTTATTCATTTTGCCGGGACCGGTTTGGCTCAGTGGATAGAGCGTCGGCCTGCGGACTGAAAGGTCCCGGGTTCGATTCCGGGCAAGGGCATGTACCTTGGTTGTGGGCACATCCCCGGTAGGGGGTGTGCAGGAGGCAGCAGATTGATGATTCTCTCTCATCGATGTTTCTAGCTCTCTATCCCTCTCTCTTCCTCTCTGTAAAAAAATCAATAAAATATATATTAAAAAAAAAGAATTTATTCATTTATTTAATGACAATCATGTCATCATCTTCTGGAACATCATCATAACAATCCAATTCCTGAATTTCCTGGTGAATTTCTTGTGACTCCATTTCTTTCAGAATCAGTGGACCAAATCTCTCATGTTTAGCAATAGCATTCTGAGACAGAGCCTGGGGAGGGCCTTATTTTCGGGGGGATGCCTTATATTTCACTCAGAAGGAAACCTGTAAGTAGGTCTTATTTTCGGAGGATGTTTTATTTTCGGGGAAACACGGTAGCTTTGTAATAGACTTGGATATAATACTATTTGTTTCATTTATTTTACAATAATAGGAAGCTTTCAAAGAACTCATCTGTTCAAGTCTGATGTGACACACAGCGGGCTGTAGGAATGACACATGAGGAAATGGAACGCAGACCCACATGCATCTGGGATTCTAGTCTACACCAAAGGCACTAGTTCAAGTCAATGGGGGACGATAATACTTCTTCTAATCCTCTGCCAGGACAAGCTTATTGATCTGATAGAGAGACCGAGAGGGACAAACAGCAATTGGCTGCCTCCTGTACCCGTGCCGAATGGGGACCAAACCCACAATCTAGGTATGTGCCCTGACCAGGATCCAAACCCACAGCCTTTCGATGCACCCGAAACACTCCAACCCCCTGGGCCACACCAGCCAGGGCGAAAAGGTAAGAGTCCGTAGTAAATGGCAAAAGCGTATGTTGGTGCCTTTGAAGAAAGCTGGAGCCACGCTTCACTTCCTACAACTGGATCAACCAAGGGCATCTAAGGCTTATGGGAGAACAAGAGTACAGGAGGATATATAAAATATAGCCTTTATATCCTTGCAGGAAGAACTTTTTAAAAAGCATAACAACTTTTTTACATGGTAAAATATACTCCAGGAAAACTAGAAAGACAAGTTAAAAGTTGGGAAAAAACATTTGTAATTCCTAACACAAGGCCACCTCTCTCTTCTGGAGACGGTGCGAGCTCCTTGAAATTGATAGGAATCCAGATAATCCAACAAACAAGCAAAGGAAAATACCTGCCTTTCAAACATACAGAAAGCTGCTGGATTCACTCACAATAACAAACGTAAACGAAAATCACACCAAGCCATTACCTTTCACCCAGCAGACGTGAGAGACGGGAAGTGTGGTGACAGCGAGTCCCGTTAACCTCCCTCGGATCATTGCGGAGGTTTAAGACATTACCATCTGAGGAAGGTAGATGAAGGGGGTAGAGGAATCCTTTGTTCTATTTTTGCAATGTTTCGTGAGCCAAAATTTATTTCAAAAGTAAAAATTTTGAAAATCACCAGAAAATGCGTCAGTGTGATAAAGCAGCAGCTGGGAGGTCGGAGGAGCAGACCCCTCCCACAAACGGCGGAGGGCAGGCTGGCAGGACAGCAAAATGCAGAGCCTGAGTGCCCATCAGGTCCACAGCTAAAGAAATGACCTGCTCTGCCGAAGTGCTACTCCCGTGTGAAACAGGAGAAAAGTCTCTAAGCTCAAGCAGAAAACGTTCAAAGCCATACAGTAACTCAGAAGCAGCAGGTGAGAACGTCAGACGGAATCCAATCTGATCTGTGAAGGCACTGAGCTGCCACTCCGCCTCCACGCACACACCCCAGCTGATCATCGTGGAGATTCATGACCCGCGTGAACCAATTCTCCGTAACCCGGTGGGCTCACCGCAGGCTTCTCTGCCTCAACAATCCACGAAGCGTTTAATCCACACCACACGGACCTCCGGCACACCTCACTCCTCACACCCGACAATATAAAGATAAGAGCATGTCACCCTCCATTTCTCCTCTCTAAACCAATCCACAATCGCCAAGTTACGTCTTATTAAACTGAGACAGTATAATGTACAGACCATAAAATTCACATCAATCATAAGAGAAGGGAGAAAATAAGAAGAAAACAAATGGATCCGAGTGGCCTAGGACTTGGATGCTGCAGAACCCTGAGGGTGCACACGGACACCGGAGCCCTATTGGCTGTGGCCTTGGGGCGCCTCCCCCAGGAAAGGGGCCTCCCTTATTGGCTAATTCACCTGCCTTTTTAAAAGCAAAACAAAACAAAAAACTATGTATCATTTCCAAATAAAAAAAAAAGTTGCCACAAAATGGTAATAGATAGGTGAAAACAAATCTGAAAACGAGCTAACCTTAACTCAGAATATTAATCCAATCGATACTTATGTGGATGTAGGGGAGAATATAGTATTGGCTCTGAAGTAGATGGAACGCAACTGTAAGTTAACGAAAAGGAGGTACAGTTTGTTCTCCCAGGAAACGAGCCGAATCCGATGATGACAGCTCAGCCCCCACCCAGCCCGCTGATTCAGCGGGACCCAGCTGTCTAACATGTGCAGTGGGCACCAGCCACTTCACAAACTTAGGAAACCACAGTCAATGCGTCCACACCAAACCGCTGAGCTTTTCAGCACCAAATTACGAGCCGGTTCTTTTCAGAAGCATGTGTCCCTGCAGCGGGAGCGGGTGGCCGCGTGGGCACGGTGTTCACAGGCTCCGGGGAGAGCCGGGGTCTCCGCTGCTCGGCCTCCCTCTGAGGAACCACCGTCCTCATGGGCAGCAAGTCCCCGGATCCTCACGTCCTTCCTGCCTCCCCACGGGCCCGATGGGAGCCCCGAGCACCAGGCCCAGGCTGCTCCCCATCCTCAGCCCGAGCTGCCGCCCCCGGCAGGTCCCTCACGCATGCGCAGGAGGAATGCCCACTTGCCAATGGGCAGCGGCTGTTCCTGCGGAGAAAGGCAGGGGCACAATGTTGCCCTCCCCGCTGCACCTGGTGGCCTGAGGACTCTGACTTACACCGCCGCCCAGACACAGCACACACTGTGCTTTATTTCTGTGCAGGGCCCGGCTGGGGTGGCTCAGTGGCTAAGCGTCGGCCTATGAACCAGGAGGTCATAGTTTGATTCCAGGTCAGGGCTCATGCCCAGCTGGTGGGCTTGATCGCCAGTAGGGGCGTGCAGGAGGCAGCTGATAAGTGATTCTCTCTCATCGCTGTTGTTTCTGTCTTTCCCTCTCTAAAATCAATTTAAAAAAATATTTAAACGTATAAAGGCGAAATAGGGGGATTTTCAAAGGTTGTGCCTCTGGTGAGTGAAAAAGGCATGTAACTCAATATCAGCTTTTTCCCTGGGGGAGAAGGGAAGGTGCTGAGAGGAAGGGTGGGCGGATCAGACTGAGTCACAGGCTGGAGAGGAGAGTGTGTTTTTGTCAGAGGGCCATGAACAGGGACTCTGTGATAAATCTATTTCTGAAAGACCACACACTCGCACTCCCACTAATGGCACCAAGCCAACCCCGAATATGCGAACCTCAGAAGTAAAACGTTAATAAAGCTCGCCCTGTCACAGGTCCTCAGGGGCCGGCGGAGCGGGCTGTCATGGCGATGCTGTCACTATCTGATCATGTGGCTCCTTCCCCGGAGCCCGTGGGCACTGCTGTGCAGGGCCGGAAGTGCTGACCCGCTTTTTCCAACTCTTTAATTCACTGGATGGAAATGTGGGGAAATGCAAGGGAGAATAAAAGAAAGAAACAGAGCAGTGAGGTTAGGAGCGCCTCTGGGTCCTCTTCACACCAAAGGCAAAAGGAAAACTAAGATCTGAGGTCAGGAAGCTCCCGCCGAGGACCGGCGCTGTGCCACTGCTCGCCATGCCCGGCCAGGCCCGGCTCCTCTCCACGGTGGCCAGTGCACGGCCGGCCCCCGCCAGGCGCCCCCGTCCACAGCACAGCGAACCCGCTGCCGTGAAATGAGCGTGCCAGCAGAGTCTAAGGGGAGGCCGCGGGAGCACAGAAATAGGAAGAGTGACGCGAGGCCTGGAGTCTCCTCGGATGTCATCAACGACCCAATAACCTCGTACGAGCAGCCCAGCCGCCCGCCTCCCACAGATCGCCCGCACACAGGCCTCTGAGTGACGGTATTGCATAGACGGGTGTTTGCCAAGTTAACCGCGAGGCCGGTGCCCATCCTGCCTCCAACACATCAACACCTCACTTCCTTCGCTTTACCGTCCGGCCGGTGTGCACGCACCTGACCGGAAATCCTGTTTTCCTGAGGCCTGTGATGATAAAACCTGCTCCCGCCCCCAGAGACGTGGCTGCACACACAGCTTTTAGCAGAGTAAACTGGAGCAGAGCTTTCACACGCGGAATTATTCCTCTCTTCAGACAAGCCTGGTCAAGCACCTATCATCGATGTCCCAGACGTAAACGTCTAGTTTTACTGAAAAAGAAGAGAGAGAGAGAAAGGGAGAGAGGAGGCACGGAAGGAAGAGAGGAGGGAGAGGGGGAGATGGCATGCTCTCCACGGCCTGGTAGGAACTGAGCGGTGACACACAACACGGGCATCTGGCACGTGTCTCCGTGTGGGCTGCCCCATGCACGGGCGGAACGTCAGCAACAACCCCACCCTGGGGTTGTGGGATCAAAATATCTCCAGACGTGGAAGTGCCCCCTGCGGGGTGAAGCGCCCGCTGAGAACACAGAGCCCAATGCATGCACTCCGAACAGACCAAGATTTTTTTTTCCCCTTTAAAAGCGAAGGCAAGACAGGAATATTAATGCATTCTCTAACTATTTTGGAATATGATTGAAATTTTAGGTGGCAGTTGCTATAATTACCCCTTCCAAAAATAACTGAATAAATGAGCACATTCAGCTTAACTCAATGTCATGATTACTCAGTTACAACTCCAGTTTGGAAAGCGTGTGTAAAGTATGCTATTGTTAATTTTTTTATGAGAAATGTTAAATATAAGTACATATGGACACGTGGATACATGTATTTGCTTGCATTAAAAAGCAATAAAGAGATTTCTCTACGGACATCTGGCTCTGGAACCACATATATGGTTTACATAATTATAAACCCATGTTAAATTTTTTAAGTTTCAGAAAAGCAAAAGCAGAATGAAAGCATATTAACTAAATGATGTATTGATTTGGTGGCATAAATAAAAGACTGTGGAACACAGCCTGTGACTGCATTTCCCGAGTGGGGAAACCCTAAGGACAGAACATCTCCAGCTTTTCCAGCAGCAGTGAAATTGTTGGTGATAATATTGGTAGAGTTGTTCTAAATATTTATATGTGTTGTGTACAGATAAACTAGGATAACCAAGCAAATAGTTATATTCATGTTCCTAGGGACAAATTTCAGCTTAAGAGAAAAGTAATACAAATATATAATCAGAGAAGCAAACTATCTTGTAATTTTGAATTATAAATATCAGTGTGGATTTACAATCCTATATAACAAACAGGTAATATGCAAATTAACCCTCAAGCCCTCACAAGATGGCTGTCTATGACCAGGCCGGCAGGGGGGTTAGTGAGGGACGACCAAACGGCTGAACAGCAGGCCGTGTGGGGCAACCTGGCCAGCGAGGGGAGAAGGGAAGGTCCATGAGGGGTGACCACATTGGCAGGAGGGGCAGTTGGGGGGACCAGGCTGGCAGGGGGAAAGTTAGGGGTGACCAGGCAGACAGGCAGGTGAGCAATTAGGAGCCAGTGATCCAGGATTGTGAGAGGGATGTCCAGCTGCTGGGGATTGGGCCTAAACCGGCAGTGGGACTTTCCCTGAAGGGTCCTGGATTGGAGAGACTGCAGGCTGGGTTGAGGAGGACCCCCCCCCCCCCCGCCCCATGCACAAATCTCGTGCACCAGGCCTCTAGTCTATGTAATAAAATCCTAGGCAACCATCAAGGTGGAACGCCCAATGACCAGTCGCTGACGTGCACTGACCACCAGGGGCAGACGCTCAATTCAGGCGCTATCCCCTGGTGGTCAGTGCACGCCCACGGGGGAGTGCCGCTCCGCCAGAAGCTGGGCTCTCCCGCCTCCTCGGCAGCAGTAAGGGCAGAGAGCCCGCGGTGAGCAGCAGCGAGCAGGCAGGCGGTAAGGAGAGAGGGGTCCGGACTGCAAGAGGACACAGGCCGGGCTGACCCCCCCCCCCCCCCTTCAGTGCACGAATTCCACGCATGGGGCCTTCAGTAGATCATGTTAAAAACAAAACAAGGCCCCAGACGCCATGACCTACCCGGGAATGAGTGCCCCCAACTCCCAAACCAAAGCCCCCAATTCCAATTCCTTCTGTAGGGACCACAGACCATGGTCTCTGGAGAGATGGGGACCTGAGCAGCACAAGGGTGTCAGCTGCATGAAACTCCTTCAGCAGGGCCTTAACTCATCAGCTCGTCACTTCTCTACACACACACAGCCTCCCTGGTGGCTGGTGGAGAATGCTGAGGAATCAGAACTCCAATTCTGAAAATTGCCAAATAAAGGCCAAGACTTCCCTGTGCAACGTTCCTCAGCATAAGGCTGGGCTCTCTCCTCGCCGGCTGCGGGGGAAGGAGAGGGCCCGGATGTCACCGCTTTGCAGCCAGCCATCGGCAAAGCTGCCGGCTCCCGTGTCCTTACTCAGCCACGGAGAGTCCTGCCAGGAAGTCAAACCGAATCGGCTGAGACCTGACGGGAATGTGCAGGGCACACGGAGACAGAAAAGCTGGTCGACGGGTCTGGTTAGCGAGGTTCACCCGCGGGAAACCCCGGGGACGGAGACCAGGCTACCCCAACAAATCAGTCTGCGACTTCAAAAAGAAACAATGAAATAAATGACTAAGATAACAAACAATGGAATAAAGAAGTAAGAAGGCAGAGAAACAAACAGGTCCTCCAGCTGCAATGTCCGAACCTTCTCTGGTCCTAGGTCTCACAGCCCAGTGCTAAACAGGGTTTCTGAGACGGGGAATTTACGCACAGGTGCGTGTTTGGTAACATCCCGGAGTTATTGTTACTGAAGTGTTTACAGATGAAAGGAAATGACATCTGGGATTTGCTTCAAAATCCAGCCGCTGGACAGTGTGGGCGTTTAGATGAATATAGTTCCAAAGAAAAACTCCAAGTGTTTTGGAAGTTTGAACCAACCCCCACACACACAGACACACACACACACACACACACAAGAATAATCAATTCATTCAATAAAGTCTGGAGAATTTATTCAGATGTTAAATATAGGAGATGTTAACACCATTCGTGTCCTATCAAGACCATTCCCAGCAGCAGCCGTGTGGTTTTCGCAGATCACAGACGCCGCCCCTCCCAGCGCGGCCGCGGACGTGTGCGGCCCGGGCGGTGCTCTCACGCAGGCTCCTTCCCCGGGGAGTCCACGCCTGAGCCAGGCATGGGTGCTGCAGTAACACACAATGGCTGCGCTCCCCGGGGAGTCCACGCCTGAGCCAGGCACGGGTGCTGCATACACACGCAACAGGCTACGCAGACACACGGAGAGACCGGGCCACCCCCGGACAGGAAGCGAAGGCAAACCGCTGGGCGCGCTGGCGAGGACTGGGAGGAAATGAACTCCCTTCGCTGTTACGGGAAGCACGGGTCCCTACACCCTCCTGAGCCGCCAGCCCCAAAGCGCAGCCGTTCCCAAACCCAGAGCCACAGGGCCAGTTCCCTCTTCTCCCACAGGAGGAGGAGGGAAGGTAGCACAGGAGGCTAATGGGATGAGGGAGGAGAAAGGACAATTTCTCACCAGTGTGGCTTCTCGGGATGAAATCAGCACAACCCTGACGGGAGGAAGTGGAGATCTGCTCTACACCTTCCTCTAACAGATGACAAAGGAGGTGTGAATGGGGGGCCCAGGCTGGCTTCAGGGGCTCACACGGGCAGGCAGTGTCAGTTATGCCCCTTCTTCAGGGGGTTCTCCTGAGTCTCCCCACCTGGAGGCAACAGACCCAAGTGTGTGGTCCAATTCCCGTCAATTTCTAACGCCAACAAAGCAGTTCTAATGGCTTGGCAGTTGGGATGAAAGGAAGGATGGCAGCGTCCTGGCTCCCAGGCAGAACTCGGGTCAAAGCCACAGGACCAAGGCTCTGGCCGGGTCTGGCCGGTGCCCGCAGCTGGCGGGGGCCCACCTGGGGCGTAAGCAGCCTGAGAGAGGCTGAGCCCACTGAAGACGAGCTCCACCTGCTTACCTTCCCGCCCCGACCCCCGGTGTGCTGAGCCCCTTCGCCTGGCAGTGAGGAGAGCTTGGCGGGCGGTGAGATGCCCGTTGTGGGAGCCATGCCAGAGCCCCAGAGAGTCAAGGCCGCTCAGAGTTGAAGGCCTTTTGATAGCTCACCAGATGGCCAAGGCCACTCTGAGCATGGGAATCCTAGCCGGAATGTCCGGGACCCGCAGGCGCAAGGGCACAGCACAATCTCACGTCACGTGTCCTTCTGCAGCCAAGTGACCACGTCATTGCTGGCTAGAGGCCTCTTTTGTCTGAGAAGTAACAACATGCTGCCAGCTGGTCAGTGGGCAGGGGAAAGGCTAGAGCGGAGAGCTGGTACGGCTACGATGGAAGGCTAAGAGCTCAGATGCGGCTACCATGCTACCCAGCACAGAGCCGAGAGTGAAGCTCAGAGGCAGTTCCTATTGAGGCTACAGACCAGCCAGGGTGCGGGGCAGGGAGACAGGAGGAGCTGCCGAGGCTGCAGCTGAGGGCGCTCAGGCACAGTGCCAGGTAAAGCGTGGGGCTAGGCAGCTGGGGCTGCTCAGGTAACAGCTGTGGGTACAGAGGAGAATGCCGGAAGGCTATGTATGTACCAGCCGGGGCACGGCTGCCTGTGTGGCCTTGGCTGTGAAGAGCTGTGTTGGCTAATGGCCTATGACCACTGGCTTCTGCAATAAAGACTCACTCTTATATGCTCCCAACTTCTCCTGGCTCCTCCCGCTGAGACCCGGCGTCCCAGAAGGTCCAGCCCTGGCAGAGGGGCTCGGCCCCGACAGTGAGGGTAGCGAGCAGAGTTCGAGAAGGAACCCACTCTGGCGCAGTCGGGGAGAATTTGGAAGAATATGTGCGCTCAGAGCAGCTCGGAGCAGCAGTGCCGAGCAGGGTTCCGCTGTTCTCTGTCTCTGATGCCCACCGCGTGGTAAGACACCAGGCGGCACCACCCGGCACACTCCCCGCTGCAGCGCCAGCAGCCTCCTCCGGGTGGGCGGGGTGGCAAGAAGGGGACAGAGGGGTGAGCGGGCTCCCAGCCCCTGCCCAGGGCCCACCTGCCAGCACAGTGCCCAGGCAGACAGCCCCACCGGTCTTCCGGGGAAGCCGGGGCCGGGGAAGCCAGCACCCAGCGCGGGTTATTGTTTCGGGGCAGCAGAACTCCTACAAACAGGCAGCAGCTGTGCAGCCGCAGCTGGCGAGGAAGAGGAGCTGCAACAGCAACTGATCAACAAGTTCTACTGAGCTCCCTACGGCTCAGCTTTGCTTCATGTGCAGTCTGTTTACAGGCTCTGATGAAGAAGCCGGGTTTTATCTCACAAGTCAATGTTTCTACTCATTCTACCAGCAGAAGCAGTAACACCTGGGGTGCTGTAGAAGCCGGTCTGCTCTGGCCCCTCCCTCTGATGCAGGCGCTGCCCGGGGGCGCGGCTAAGGTCCCCCCAGGGGTGCGGGAAGGCAGGCGGACAGCATTGGGAAACTTAGTGACCTGCTCTCCTCCACAGCTCTTTGCTATCCAGGGGCCAGGCACTGACTCCATAGGGCCCTGATCTGCAGCGGCATCCGGGCCCATCTCAGACAGGCACATTCTAGGGGCCACCCCACACTCTGGGGCTGGAACTAGAGGGGGGTTGGGGTGGCAGGGGGAGGTAGCAAAAGAGCCCTCAGAGTTGGCAGCAGACCAAGGGCGAATTCGAGAACGGGGAACCACAGGGCTAGATCCTCACACAAGAGCATGATGGGCAGCAAAGCTGGGCAATGTGTTTCTCAGACACATTTTATCACCCATATTAGGCTGTTACCTAGCAAGAGAATCACTTTCATCAGAAAGTAAAACAAAACACGAAAATACCAGGCAAATATTTCTTCAGTTGCAAAAAAAAAACCAAAAACCAAAACTCTATTTTGGATCCAAAGAAGTAGGTTAACTTTTTAAAAATATGTTTTTATTGAGTTGAGAGAAACATCAGGGATGAGAGAGAATCACTGGACTGCCTCCTGCACGCCCCCTACTGGGTTCAGCCCACAACCCAGGCATATGCCATAACCGGGAACTGAACCGTGACCTCCTGGTTCCTGGGTTACCACTCAGCCACTGAGCCACATTGCCAGGTTAGGTGAATTTTCTCAAAGAAAACATTATTACAGATCTGGTTTCAAGCGTACATATGACCACACCCTGTAAACATACTTTTTACCCAGCCCTGAGTGCCCGATGCTATACTTCTCATCCCTGGGACTATTCTGTAATTACCATTTTGAACTTCTTAATTCCTTCACGTTTTTCACCAAACCCTAAACCCCCACCCCTCTGACAACAGTCTATTCTCTATGACTCCGTTTCTATTTTATTTGTTCACTGATTATATAAGTGAGATCGTATGGTACTTGTCTTTCTCTGATTTTTTCACTGAAGCAAATAAGATTTCTTTCTTTTTTTACAGCTGAGTAGTTTTCCATTGTCTAAATCACATGTGTCAAACACAAGGCCCGCGGGCCAAATCCAGCCCGCCAGGCCTTGCAATGTGGCCCCCCGCACCGCGCTGTCATCACTGCACTCCGCTGTCAGTTTATGACATTGTCAGTTTATGACTGTTCAGTAAACCATTTGGCCCGCGATTTAGGCTGGATTTTAGATTTAGGCCCCTTCTCTGATTGAGTTCGACACCCCTAGTCTAAATGTACCACAGCTGCTTCCAGATCTTGACTATTGTAAATAACACTGCATGAATGTAGGGGTGCATGTATTCTTTTGGGTTGGTGTTTCGAAAATTGCTGGCTTTTCATTAAAAAGCACTTCCATTTTTAATTTTTAAGGACCCTCCATACTGTTCTCCACAGAGGCTGCCCCAGTCTGCATTCCCACCAGCAGTGCACGAGGTTCCCTTTCCTCCACATCCTGGCCAGCACTAGTCGTTTGTTGATCTGTTGATGGTAGCCTTTCTGACAGGTGTGAGGTGATATTGTCATTGTGGTTTTCATTTGAATTTCTCCAGCTATTAGTGATGATGGACATCATTTGACATCCTATTGGCCATCTGTATCCCCCTTTGGAGAAGTATCTATCTGGGTCCTTTGCCTATTTTGCAGTGTGTGTGTGTGTGTGTGTGTGTGTGTGTGTCTGTGTGTGTGTAGTTGCCTGAGAACATTTTACACAGCCAACACCCTCCCCTTCGCATCCAGGTTCAAGCAGAACAAATCTAGGAAGAACTTCATCCCAAACTGCTTTGCCCTGGCAGGGAGCCGGGTCCATTCCATCCTCCAAACACCAGCGCCAGGGCGCGGCTGTGGCTCTCAGCGCAGAGGAGCAGGCTCAGCCTGACTGAGGGCCCCGAGTGACGGTGACTGATGCTCTGACACAGGCTTCTGTGAGAGCGCTAAGCACGACTTGGCCATCGCCACCAACTACCCTGTCTGCCTGCCTCCTCTGGCTTTTATTGTCACAACAGCTGGAACTAAAATTAACCATTAGATACTATCAGCAGGGTGAGCATCCTCGAGAAAGCATGTGCTTCGATAAGGTCAGGTCTAAAAGACTAAACATAGAGATTCTAGCAAAACACCCATGGGCTTGGATTTGTTTGGAAAAGTCAAGGCAGGGCTGGGGCCTTAGGCAAGGCCCCCCAGAGGCCCCTGACCGTCCGGAGGATCCTCCTCACAGACTTTCCACCAAGTCCTGCGCCTCCCCACAGCTCCTCCCCCAGCACAGGCACAGGCACAGGCACAGGCACAGGCACAGGCCTGGCTCTCCCGCACCCCTCCCTGCCCTCAGGCCTGGGTCCCTGCAGGAAGGAACCGGGCTGGCAAGATGCCCTCATGGGAGGGGCTGCGGGTGGTCATCCCCCTGTCCCCCGTAAGGACATCTCCCTGCCATGATGGGCAGGTGAGCCCCCTGCATTCGTCCGCTCGGGCTGCCGTAAGAAAACACTGCAAGCTTCTCAGTCACGGTGGCTATGGACTCAGACCCAGGAGTGAGTGAGTGAGTCCTGGTGAGGGCTCTGCTCCTGGCTTGCACATCCTCACGTGCGCCCTCACACAGCAGAGAGAGGGCAAGTGCCTGGTGCTCCTCTCATAGGGCACTAACCCTACTACATCCGGGCCCCACCTGTACATCCTCATCTAACTTCCCTTCATTCCTTAGAGGCCCCCTCCCCGAACACAGCGGGGTGGGGGGTTGGGGGGACTAGGGCTTCAACACACGAACACTGGGGAAGACACATTCCAATCCATAACATTCCCAGAGAGGAGTTGGCCCAAGGCAACTCGACAACTGCATCAGAGCTGGGGCCAGAGGGCATGCCGGCCTCCTGGACAGGAGGGGACGGAACCGCCCTGGGCGCGGGGGGCGAGGCGGAGCCCAGGGGAGCGGTGGGGGACAGAGGCAGGGGGAGGGTAAAACCAAAGCGGGCAGAGGCCAGGACTGGAAGAGGCAGAAAAGCAAGAGCAGTAGAGATGGGACGTAGGCAGGTGACCGTGAGGCCAGTCTGCACAAAAGGCTTTAGTGCATGGTCACAGCGGGCGCTGAAGGAGGGCCTAGACCTGGTGCCTAGAGAGAAAGAGACCAAGATTCTAGTAGAGGTCAAGGCCAACCCCAAGCCTGGAGGCAAAGTCTCAAACCAGGGCCCTTTCAGGGCAGCCCCGGGCCAGGTCGCCCTCCGGGCCCACCTGCCAATGGCTGCTCCGAAGCCAGGTGCGTGAGTGCTCATCGCGGCCTGGCGCCCAGCCAGTGCTCAGCCACTGACTTACCCACAGACAGAATAAGCATCATTTCTTCGGCATCGGAACCGTCTGTAGACATGCCTCTGTCTTCCCTGTGCGGGGTGCTGAGACTGTAATATACCCTTCCATCCACACACTAAGCATGGTGCCCTGGACAGAGGAAATGAGCCATAAAAGGCTGGATGAATGGGTTAATTAACTGATAGAGAAATACACAGTGGAAGGGACATTACAATAAGGCACTGAAGCCAGAGGTAAAGGAGAAAACTGACAGATGGGCAAAGAGTGAACACACACCCACACGTATGAAAAGATGCAAAAATCAGACAGTCAGGAGATACAAGGAAAAGGGCGGCAGGCTTAAATCACTGTGCCCTGGGCCGGAAGCCTTCGCGCTGCCAGCTGTGGCCGTTCCTTCTCGCTCACCAGATGACAACCCGTAAGCAGACAGACCACTTCCCGTGACGTGAGCCCCAACACCAGCTCCACTAACTCCACAGTGACAATCTGCCCCTAACTTCTCCCGGCTCCTCCTCACACACATCGTAAAGGCAGCCATCACGGCCCAGGCACAAGGAGACCCCGGCCTGCTGTCAGCAGGGGGCACCCCGCTCACAGGGGCAGGCTTAGTGCTGGGGGCAGGGGGCACCACACTCAAGAGGGGCAGGCTCAGTGCTGGGGGCAGGGGGCACCCCACTCAGAGGGGCAGGCTCAGTGCTGGCGTGACTCCAGGCAGCCACACGGATGACCGCTGTCCACTGCTGGCCACGCTCACCTTTCTGCTGTGTTTCCCAAACCCAGCCAGGGAGGACCTGATTAGCATGCTCCCTACCCCTGGTCCATGTTTGCTGATCCGCCACCTGCCAGCTGGCACGGGGGCATTTCACTGCCCACAGTCCTGAGAGCCCCTATGCCAGATGTGGCTGCAGCGCCAGAACCCGCCATCCAGCCACACTCCTGTGCCACTGGGGCTGGAAACCAGAAAGCTGGTTCTCCAGAACTCACCAGCTGGACTCCGTTAGTCCTGCCCAGGAGGCCCGGTGCAACAGGAATGGGCAGGAGAAAGGGCAAACCTTGCCCTCCCCGAGTGGCTCACGGCCAGGCAGATGCTGCTGCTGCGATGGCTGCCGCTCCAGCGCCCTGCGCAGGCAGGAGCGGGGCTCAGGCTTCCGCAGGGGCAGCGGGGGAGGCCTGCCTGGGCCTCAGGGAACTGCCTCCCAGGCCAGGGCAGCAGCTTCTCCGTTTCCGACCGCTGGATAGCACGTCTTCTCCTGCCACTCCTGTGGCTCCTGCGGCCCTCCCCTCGCTGGGCAGCCACCCCGTCCTAGAGCCTGCCTGTCTGCAGCAGCAAAGAGGTTCCTACTTTCCTAGCAGAGAGGCCCTGGGGGGTGGCAGGCTGGGCAGGCAGAGGCCAGCAGCGGCGACTCCCACACCAGTCAACACAGGAATCAACAGAGGCCGTGGCTCCTCACCACCTGTCGCCTGTGGTCTGAGCGCTGAGGGTCCCTGGAGCTGGGCAGAGCTGACGTCACCCGGCTGGGATGATGGGCAGCTAGAGGAGGAACCAGCAAGCTAGCCGGCACCAGCCACTCAGCAGCCAAACCTGGAAGAAATCCCGCAAGTTCCTTCCTCTGGCCGCGTTCCAAACACCACACAGGTCGCCGCTGAGCCAGGGGGCAGCCCATGGCGCCGGCAGTGCGGCCGCCGGGCGGGCAGGGAGGCAGCCGGCCCAGGAAGAGCCCGCCCAGCCAGCCAGTGGGCTCCTGTCCAATGCTCAGATGATACTGAAATTTCAAGATATTTGGAATGCTTATGGAAATAAGGGGTGAAAGGCAGGAACCTGAGGCTGTTACAGGAAATCCAGGCATGTAATGTCATAGCTGGAGCAAAAGCCGGGTCTCCCACCACCCAAGACGTGAGGGAAGGAGAGCTGCGGGTGGCGTGAAGGCCAGCACACCTGCGCAGTGGCCCTCTCACACCCGCTGCCCCCAGGGCGCCAGCAGTCAGGGGCGTGGAGCTGCGCCAAGCAGCCCCACCAAAGCACGAGGGACGGCCTGCTTCAGATTCCTCCTCCGTGGGAGTCGTCAACCCCCCGAGCCACACAGACGGCCGAAACATGCTGAATGCTGTTTCATTTTATTTGGTTTTGTAACCACAAACCAGCGGTTCCACGCCGCTCGTTTGCAGACAGAGATTATGAACATGATTCGTGCTCAAAGGAAAAATCAAGTAAAAGAATCCAAGTGACTCAGGGTGGATCCTGCAGCTCACACTGGGGAGGAGCTCGGTTACCAAGCCGGGCACTGAGGTCGGAGAGAAACACACTCACTTCAAAGAGGTGTTAGCTGATGTCTTCCCCTGAAAGGCATGAGGCAGACAGCACGCCTGCGGGACTCTAAGTAATGCCTAATCCCAAGGAGATGACAAATAGCTCAGAAAGGCGCTACAATGGCACCTGAGAAAGAGAAGCATGTGGGAGGGAAATATGTTTAAACAAACCAATTTGAAGTTAAATTAAAAATTTACACTCTGCTAAAGAATAACATTAAGAAACGGTACTTATCTGGAGTTTGCTTACCGCCCCTCAATGGATGTCATTTATTGCTAACTTTTTACAAAATAAAGGTAAGCCAAAGTCAGATCACCAGGTATTCGGACGCCATGGCACTTACTTTCTCAATGGATCAAGCTGGTGACGGTTTTGAAGAGCATTTTTTTCCAATTATACAGCACGTAGAGCTTCTGACGCCTAATTCATTAGACAAACACATAACTCAAAACAGCACCGCCTCCGATGACCTCCCGTGGATGCCTCAGCCACATTCCCCGGACGCCGCGCAGGAGCTGCTGAGTAGGTGTGAGCGTAAGCAGGCTCCGCCGTGGACAGATTTGGGGGAGGCCCAGAGGCTGCAGGCAGCCTGAGACCCGCCCCCCCGCCCCCCCCACGGCAGGGGACGGCCGGGCAGTCAGGCCTGTAATTGGGGCACAGCTGACCGGACCGGCCCTGGACACGGGCCCTCAGACAGAACCTGGGCTCCAGGCCCAGACGCACCCATCGGGGAACTCACACACCAAGACACAAAGGGCCCTGCACCCGCACAGGCAGACACCCTGCTCTGACAGAGACGTCATGTTGTTCTTGTTCAAACACAAAGCGCCGAGAGCAGGTAAGCCCGTGGACACAGGAGCGGCCCTGAGCCGCTGGGGGCACACAGGTCACCTAACCCGCGGCCCAGTGAGGCGCTCTGCTCTCCCCACCCACTGAACCAGGGACACAGAGGCTTCCTGATGCCACAGGGCCACACCCACGCTAACCAGGAGCCCAGCAGGCTGCCCTCCAGGAAGCACCGGGGCCTGAGGCAGCGCTGGGCACAGAGGAGCAGACCTGTGGGGGTGCCTGAGCTTCAGACCGCCCAGGAAAGCAGAGCACAGAGAAGCTACAGCTGCGTGAACCCAGCACGCCAAGGGCCGTCTGAAGGCTGTGTCCTCCCAAATTCACTGGAAATCCTAACCCCCGAGGGGATGGTAGAGGAGGTGGGTGGGGCCGTGGGGGTGATCAGGTCTTGAGGGAGGAGCCCTCCTGGTGGGATTAGTGCTCTAGTGAAAGGGACCCACACAGCTGCCGGCACCTTTCCACCAGGGAGGATACAGGGGCCTGCGACCACCGCCGGAGGACAGATGCAGGCCGACCCTCGCCCGGCCCCTCTGGCTCCACCCTGTCTTCCAGCCTCCAGGACTGCAAAGAACCCCTTTAGGTTGTTCACACGTCCCAGCCCGGGGTATGGGGATCGGAGCCACAGGCCGGGGGATCGGAGCCACGGGCCGGGGTGTCGGAGCCACAGGCCGGGGGATCGGAGCCACGGGCCGGGGTGTCGGAGCCACAGGCCGAGGGATTGGAGCTCCAGCCCGGGGGGTCGGAGCCACGGGCTGGGGATCGGAGCCACAGGCAGGGGGATCGGAGCCACAGGCCGGGGGATCGGAGCCACAGGCCAGGGTGCTGGAGCTCCAGGCCGGGGTGTCGGAGCTACGGGCCGGGGTGCTGGAGCCACAGGCAGGGGGATCGGAGCCACAGGCCGGGGATCGGAGCCACAGGCCGGGGATCGGAGCCACAGGCAGGGGGATCGGAGCCACAGGCCGGGGATCGGAGCCACAGGCCTGGGATCGGAGCCACAGGCAGGGGGATCGGAGCCACAGACCGGGGATCGGAGCCACAGGCCGGGGATCAGAGCTACAGGCAGGGGGATCGGAGCCACAGGCCGGGGATCAGAGCCACAGGCAGGGGGATCGGAGCCATAGGCCGGTTGTTGGAGCTACGGGCCGGGGTGTCAGAGATATGGGCCGGGGTGCTGGAGCTCCAGGCCGGGGTGTTGGAGCTCCAGGCCAGGGTGTCGGAGCTACGGGCCGGGGTGCTGGAGCCACAGGCCGGGGATCAAAGCCACAGGCTGGGGATCGAAGCCACAGGCCGGGGATCGAAGCCACAGGCCGGGGGATCGGAGCCACGGGCCGGGGGATCGGAGCCACGGGCCGGGGTGATTGGAGCCACGGGCCGGGGGATCGGAGCCACGGGCCGGGGATCAGAGCCACAGGCCGAGGTGTCGGAGCTCCAGGCCGGGGTGTCGGAGCTACGGGCCGGGGTGTTGGAGCCACAGGCCGGGGGATCGGAGCCACAGGCCGGGGGATCGGAGCCACAGGCCGGGGGATCGGAGCCACAGGCCGGGGGATCGGAGCTACAGGCCGGGGATCGGAGCTACAGCTGGGGCATTGGAGCTACAGGCCGGGGGATCGGAGCCACAGGCCGGGGGATCGGAGCCGCAGACCGGGGGATCGGAGCCACAGGCCGGGGGATCGGAGCTACAGGCCGGGGATCGGAGCTACAGGCCGGGGATCGGAGCCACGGGCCGGGGATCGGAGCCACAGGCCGGGGGATCGGAGCCACAGGCCGGGGGATCGGAGCCACAGGCCGGGGGATCGGAGCTACAGGCCGGGGATCGGAGCTACAGCTGGGGCATTGGAGCTACAGGCCGGGGGATCGGAGCCACAGGCCGGGGGATCGGAGCCGCAGACCGGGGGATCGGAGCCACAGGCCGGGGGATCGGAGCTACAGGCCGGGGATCGGAGCTACAGGCCGGGGATCGGAGCCACGGGCCGGGGATCGAAGCCACAGGCCGGGGATCGAAGCCACGGGCCGGGGGATCGGAGCCACGGGCCGGGGGATCGGAGCCACAGGCCGGGGGATCGGAGCTACAGGCCGGGGATCGGAGCTACAGCTGGGGCATTGGAGCTACAGGCCGGGGATCGGAGCCACAGGCCGGGGGATCGGAGCTACAGGCCGGGGATCGGAGCTACAGCTGGGGCATTGGAGCTACAGGCCGGGGATCGGAGCCGCAGGCCGGGGGATTAGAGCTACAGGCCGGGGGATCGGAGCCACAGGCCGGGGGATTAGAGCTACAGGCCGGGGGATTGGAGCTACAGGCCGGGGATCGGAGCTACAGGCCGGGGATCGGAGCCACGGGCCGGGGATCGGAGCCACAGGCCGGGGGATCGGAGCCACAGGCCGGGGGATCGGAGCCACAGGCCGGGGGATCGGAGCTACAGGCCGGGGATCGGAGCTACAGCTGGGGCATTGGAGCTACAGGCCGGGGGATCGGAGCCACAGGCCGGGGGATCGGAGCCGCAGACCGGGGGATCGGAGCCACAGGCCGGGGGATCGGAGCTACAGGCCGGGGATCGGAGCTACAGGCCGGGGATCGGAGCCACGGGCCGGGGATCGAAGCCACAGGCCGGGGATCGAAGCCACGGGCCGGGGGATCGGAGCCACGGGCCGGGGGATCGGAGCCACAGGCCGGGGGATCGGAGCTACAGGCCGGGGATCGGAGCTACAGCTGGGGCATTGGAGCTACAGGCCGGGGATCGGAGCCACAGGCCGGGGGATCGGAGCTACAGGCCGGGGATCGGAGCTACAGCTGGGGCATTGGAGCTACAGGCCGGGGATCGGAGCCGCAGGCCGGGGGATTAGAGCTACAGGCCGGGGGATCGGAGCCACAGGCCGGGGGATTAGAGCTACAGGCCGGGGGATTGGAGCTACAGGCCGGGGATCGGAGCTACAGCTGGGGCATTGGAGCTACAGGACAGGCTTGGGGAGGGAGGGAAGATTCTGAGCGAGTGGCACCACAGGAACCTTTCTACTGAACTGGAAGCTACCTGCTCAGGTTCCTCGCATCTTGTAGGTGGTCAACACAAAGCACAGGAACCAGGAAGCGATGTGAGCGAGGCAGGATGGAGCTGGCATGCCAGGGCAGCCAGCCAGGTCTGCCAGAGCAGCGCCGGGGCCCAGTGCAGCAGCCGGGGGACAGAGAAACCCACGTGCTGAACCAGACCCAGAGCCAGAGCGGGCGCAGGAGGTGCCGGGAGGGGCTCTGGCTGAGGAGTGGGAGGGAGGAGATGCCGATTCCAGGAGAAGAGCTCAGGGAAGAACTGTCCTGGGAAGCCAGAATGCCTCCAAGCTCCTGGAAACCAGTGCGCACAGTGGTGCTGCTTTCTCTGTGTCCTCTACAATGGCGCCCCCGCTCAGCGCGCCTGAGGCCAACGCGGGGGGCGGGGTGGGGGCAGGATCCAGCCCAGGATGCAGTCCCTGGAAGAAGCTGACGCTGGACCACTATCTAAAGGTCGAACAGAAGCTGGACAGAGGCTCAGGCGGGAGCCAGGACAATGCCACCTTCGCTGGGCAGACAGGGCATCACCCTCACGGAGACACAGGTGGGAAGGCAGGACGTCCCGTTCCACTCATTCCGGGGCTGGCAGGTGCTCTCTGGGCTGAGCGAGCAAGCCAAGTGTTTGAACTGGGCCTTGAGAGCGTTAACGCCAGCAGTCCAAACCCATGGTTCTCAAACTCAGGGCCAGAGGGGTCAAGAGTTCCCAAGAGGCTCAGAGAGGCTGTTAGGAAGATCCTGATAAGGAAAAGCAGCACTCACCAGTTCCTTCACCCCCCCACCCCCACCCCCGCCCCCACCGAGGGAGCAGCGCCAGCCTCAGCCTCAGCCTCCGCTCAGCAGGACCCCGGCTGGGGCCGGGGGGCACAGGGCAGTGCGTGCTGCAGCTCCAGAGACCTGGAGCCGAAGCGATGCTGTAACGCCTACAAGGCTCACCCTCGAGGGGTGGCTGGAGGGAGAGGAAGGAAATCAGGCCCTGGCCCTGCCCGGTCAGGGAGAGCCGGCCAGAGGGAGCTTCTGAGAACAACCGGGGAAGTAGAGCTCTGAGTGGTGGGAGGCCCGACACAGGACGGGAGGCCTGGCACCAGAGGGTCTGCACTCCTAAGTGAAAAGCCAAGCGAGAACCGTGGCAGCCGTGTAGACCCAGGCCTGTGCTTTCCCCGAGAGAGGGCGGGAAGCCAAAGCACGCCCCCCAGCTTCTCACTGCCTGATGCTGGGCCCCACCTCCGTGGCTGCCTGCTCCCAGGGGTGCTGCTGGAGGCGAGGCCTCCGGGGGGTAGCCACAGGTCTAGTGAGGCCAGGCAGTGCAGCCCGGGTAGGCACAGGCCCCTCGGAGGGGAGGAGACCGAGCCGCCGCCCTCTGTGCAGGAGGCACCTCTGGAGATGACCGCCTCTGCAGCCCGGGCACGGCCCTCCGGGGACCGGTCAGCGGGCGCCTCGCGCTGGGGCTGCCCAGCCTCTGGACCTGTGCGGAGTGAGCATCTGGCCCGCCAGCCCCGGCGTTTGGTTATAGCCTGGAGCTAGGATGGCCTCTCCTGAAGACCTCTCACCCAAGCTGTGTGATGGAGAATGAGAAGCATCTCCTGAAGCATGTGGACAGCATCACTGCGTCTCAGGTTTCCTCCTACGAAGTCAGAATGATAACTACAGAAGAGGATAGGAATGGTGACATTAACGTCAGAGCTGTCAGCACTGGAAACAATGGTGCTTACTTCCCTAAAATGACCTCCTTGAATACCCAAAATATTACAAAGCTAAAAGTATTTTCAAAAATCTTTTTTCTTGACCTGATAAAATAAAGATGTTTGAAAGTGAAGAATGAAAACTAACTCAGACCCCTAAACACCAGAGGCCAGGGGGCGACTTAGCCGGCGGGGACTGCACAGAGGGCTCCACTGCTAACCGGCCCGGCATCTCACCAGTCCCGGCCACGCGCCTGGAGCATGTGTGCACCGGTCAGAAATGAGAGATGCTCTGTCCAGCCTCTGTTCCCGGGAAACCACTGTAAATGTGGCCGTTGCGGTCACACACACACCGGACAGCAAGCTTCAGCACTTCTCAGCTGCAGAAAAACACTGTTTTACCACTGATGTATAAAACATACCTCAGAAAGATAAAAGCCCGATCCGAACACTGCCCTTCAGAAAGATCTGTGCCCTGGCTGGTGTGGCTCAGTTGCTGGTTCGATTCCAGGTCAGGGCACATGCCTGGGTTGTGGGCTCAATCCCTAGTAGGGGCGTGTGGGAGGCAGCCGATCAATGTTTCTCTCTCACATCGATGTTTTTCTCTCTTTCTCCCTCTCCCCTTCTGTCTCTCTCAAAATCAATAAACTGTTCTTTAAAAAACAAAAGGCCTTTAAAATCAGACAGCCCTTGAAGTTTAACGAATTTTGAGTTAGCTATGTCCAAAAGATCACATTTTTAAAAACTGTGATTCTTAGAAATTCCTTTTGCCACCACTCCCCACCACACAGCTCTGGACACTCTGCCACCATTCCCGCTCATTCTTGTCATAAACCTTTTCTTTACTTAGTGCTTTCCCTCATGTGATTTAAAACTATGCTGTCATGTACCAGGCACCGTTCTCAATGTGTTTTACTCCTTTTAATCTTCACAGCGATCCCCTTTCCAGTGAAGGCAGCTGAGACCCTGGGCAGTGAGCTGCCCGGCCCAGCTCACAGTCCGGGTGGGAGCCAGGACTGAACCCGGGCTCTGGCTCCGGACTCCTGAAGTAAAATTACAAAAAAAAAAAAAAAAAAAAGCTAAAAAGCAAACATTTAGAATTTCAGAAACATCATGTAAGGAAGGGAGATCCAAGTCCATGTGAGGATAAAAAGCCTTTTTTCTCAGGTTTTCCTCCTAAATCAGCTTCACTGGCAGAGCCCTGACGCACATGGTGGACCTGGCAGTGGGTGCACAGCCGGCCCGGCTGCAGTGCAGGCCTCCCGAGTGCAGGCCTCTGGGCCCACCGGGCAGAATTCACCCCGGGCCTGTGCCTCGCCCACACAGCCCCCTCCTACTGAGCAACCTGCAGCCACAGATGCCTGTCGCCTGCAGCTGACTCCTCTGTAGGCATTATAGGAGTCACAATCCGGTGCTGCTTTTAGACAGCTTGTATCTAAGCTTTCTGAGAAATGTTACTATATTTTCCCTGCAGTTGCTTCCTGAGAACCCAGAGCTGGGGAGCTCCAGCAGGGAGAGCCATGATCAGTGAGCAGAGGGCAGGAAAGAATGTGAACTGGGAATGCATCAGCTGTTTCACAGAGGAGTGTCCTTCAGGAGGGCCAGCCAGCGGGAGGCCAGGCGGGGACTGTCCTGATGTGGTTCAATGGAAATATATCTGGTCTTAGTCCCCAGTTCCTGGAACAGAGCTGCTTGGAATTTCCTGAGTGATAGGGGCTGTGGGTTACCCAGATTCGTCCCTTCTGGTCACACCCAAGCGTATGCTAACGAAGTGACTGGGGGCTGGCCCTAGGATGGCGCAGGATGGGGGCTGGACATGGAAAGACCAACCACGTGATTAGATGGCGGAAACTTTCGGCCCCACCCCTCAACTGCAGGGAAGGAGGGAGCTGGAACCACACAGAGCTTCAGGCTGGTGAACACACCGGTGCCGGGTGGCATGCACCCCGCTCCACTACCCTGTCCCATGGATCTCCCGCTGTAACAAACACTGATGGGTAGTAACATGTCATTCCAGCAAACTGAAACCCGATGAAGGGGTCCTGGACATCCATTGTGTAGCCAGCCAGGCAGAGTGCAGGCGGCCAGGCCTGGGGACTGAGCCCCTCCTGACGGGGGTGCCCTGCCAGGGAGCGGTGTGAGAACCGAATGGACCACAGGCTCCGGGTGGGCATGGAGCAGCAGAGGTGGCACGCCCAGCTGTGTCCTGCTGTGAGGGCAAGCGCACGCTGGAGTCCAGAGATGTATTCGGAAGAACAAAAAGGGAAAACTTAACAATCCAGCGGCTCACCAATAACTTTTTTGATTGATTGTAAGTTGAAATGACACGGGGCTAAATAAAATGCATTACTAAAATTATTTCCATCTACTTCTTTCTACTTCTTAATGTGATTACTAGGAAATTTGAAGTTATACATTTAGCTCACACTTGTGACTTACGTTTTACTCCTACTGAATGGCACTATTTTAAATACATTAATTTCTACATATTTAGAAGACTCAAACCTACTTTTCATCTAAAATTTTCACATGCAGAAAGCAAGCAACCGGAGGACGGGGGAGGGTGAGTAATAAAGGGGAGAAGGAATTAGTATTTATTACACGGAGACTGCATGCTGGGAGCCAGCCTGGCAGCACCTGGCAGTTTCACCCGAAGGAGCCCTCAGCGGGAGCGCCCTCCTCCTGCCGCCACAGAAGCACGCCCGCCTCAGGCCAACTCAGTGGCCGAGTGAGGCCTCCCGTGGGGCGGCTCCGGCTGCACGCCCATTCCTTCCTGCACCGCAGGGCTGGCCGGCGAGTTCTGGAAAATGGCCAGGTAAGCATTTCAGGCTTTTTGAGCCGAACAGTTTCTGTTCCAATGACTCACCCTCCCCTTGGAGCAAGAGGGCAACCACAGATCATATGTAAGCGAGCGAGCCTGGCCGGTCCTAATGAACTGCTCACAACAGCCTGGGAGCGGGCTGGGGAACCTTTCTCTGCCAAGAGCCATTTGGATATTTACAACATCATTCGAGGGCCATAAAAGTTATCAACTTAACAATTAGCTGCTCTGTGTGGTCAAACACTTAATTAACTCGCCCCTACTGCCTCGCAGGACCAGACCACATGACTTCTCTGTCCTTATACAGCCCTCCTCCCACAGCCGTCCCCACCCCTGCTGTAAAACAAACAAACAAAGACAACAGCCCTACAGGAAGGCGCAGGTGCTAGGCCCCAGGTCAGCACATTGAGGCTTAAGAGTTTCAGCCTCTCCCAGAAATGGACTCTTAAACCGGTCCATCAGGAGCCCCCTGACCGGCACCGAGGACATCTGCCTGGGGGCTCCCTGCCGTCCCTGAAGGAAAGTCAGAGTCAGCCGCCTTTGGTGTGCCCTCCTCTCCTCTCCTCTCCCTCCCGCCTCAGCCTTCCCTCCTACACAGCTCCTGGGAGTTCCTCTCTGTCCATATGAGGTGCTGATTCATGAATCTTTGACTAAAATCAGTAAGATCTTTAAAATATCACTCAGTTGAATTTGGTTTTTAACAAAACCATGAAGAGAAATGGATATTGTTAAATGAGTGATTCTACCCATCATCACCAGTGCATCAAGCATGCCATTTGTAAAGGATACCGCTCACAAAATGCTAACGAGGTTACCACTGAAACAGGCTACGGGGAAGTCAGACTTACTGGACATCACAAGTAGGCCGTTTAGGTTTGCCACTAAAGGTATTAACAGCAAAGAACATTTGGTTCAACATACATGATACATGTGACAAAAACAAAATTAAACATACATTTCAAGGGGACACAAGTGGAAACATGAGAGCAACATGGGAAGGAGTCTAGGCCTCGAGGTCAAGCCTGCCTGTCTACTGGGAGGGGGACCCTCAGCTGTGGCTCTGAGGCGCGCGGACCTGCCACATCCCTGGGCAAATGGCCCCGGAGTGGTGGGGCTGCTCCTCCTTGGGGCCAGCCTCACCCCGTCTCTCGACTCCCAATCTTGAACACCACAGGCAGCAGGAGAATGGAGCAGGTGCTCCGCAAAGTTATTAAACTCGTTTGAAAACTTTTTATAACATTAACTCATAAATCTGACTAGCATTGCTCAATGCAGATGGAAATGGCTTGAGGTGGGCGGGAGGAGGGAAGTCCAGGGAAAGGAGATGGGGATTAACTGGCAGGTGCCCTGAGAGGCTGCTTCCTGGTTAGTCCTGCAGGGACCACCCGCCGGGGCCTGGTGCATAAACACCCAGGGAGCCTTCACCAGGGCACCCCGCCCCTCCGGGAGTCAGAGAGGGAGCGGCTCCTCCCACTCCAGGCTCCAGGAGTCCACATGCCCAGGCCTCAGTCCCTGTCTCTGCTGCTCCCTCTGCTCACCAGGCCCACCTGCCCACTTAGCCCCTCTACCCCCTTCATTCTTTCCCTTTCTTTCCTTCCTTTTTCCTCCCGCACCCATCTTTTCCTCTGGTAATCAACACAGACAGGAAGGGAGAGAGACAGAAACATCAATGTGAGAACTCACTGTCTCCTGCATGCCCCCCCCCCCCCCCCACCACCACCACAACCACAGGGTATCCAGCCTGCAGCCTGGGAAGGCGCTCTTGACCTTGAACTGGTGATTTCCTGAGGCACTGGAGGCGGCCCAAACAACTGAGCCACACAGCCAGGGCTTTTTTTTTCCCTTGCTTAATCTCTTCACCCAGAAAAATTTTCATTTTTAAAGGGCATACTACACTCTGAGTGGCCAGATTATTATGATTTCTGAACACATAATAATCTGGCCACTCAGTATATATATTAGAAGCCCGGTACATGAATTCGTGATGGGGTGGGGTCCGGCCAGCCTGGCCAGGGGGAGGGGACATGGGCAGTTGGCCGCCTGCCTGCTGGTGGAACTCCTGGTCGAGGGGACAATTTGCATATTAGCCTTTTGTTACATAGGATAGACACTGAGTGGCCAGATTATTATGCATTCAGAGATCATCATCATCTGGCCACTCAGTGTATAAAGCAATGGTCGCCAACCAGCGGTGCACCGACCACTGGCGGTCCGAGGCCCAAAAGGCTGGCGACTGCTGCTACAGTGATTTCTACTGCACCTGAGCCAAGCAGGAGAAACGTCATAAAAACCTAACAGCGAGGGAGGGCTGTAACTCCGGGCGTTCCGCATGGCAGCACTCTAACCAGGAGCAGAAGGAACAGGTTCGACCTGCCCACCGGATTAGGCCCCGGACCACTTGGCAGCCAACCGCCACGGACCCAGCAGCTCACAATGACTCACGTACCGTCTCAGTTTCGGTGGGCCCGGAGTTTGGGCACGGCTCACCGGGCTCCTAACCGGTTCCTCAGCCGCGGAGCTCACACTCCTGGCTGGACAGAATCCTCAATCACACCGCTCTGAACCCTCCATCACCCCGCTCTGAACCCTCCATCACACCGCTCTGAACCCTCCATCACCCCGCTCTGAACCCTCCCTCACACCGCTCTGAACCCTCCCTCACACCGCTCTGAATCCCCCATCACACCGCTCTGAACCCTCCATCACACCGCTCTGAACCCTCCCTCACACCGCTCTGAACCCTCCCTCACACCGCTCTGAATCCCCCATCACACTGCTCTGAACGCACCTCTGGGAGGTCTTCTACCTGCTACGCCGTGGCAAACTACCAAAAATATCTGCAACTCTTTTCAAAAAGGCCTGCAGAGATCACAGCACCAGTTTAAAGAGCAGCAGTCCGTCACCTCTGGCTCACTTGGCCAGAGACCAAAAGGAGGAAATCCAGTTCTCTCTCTCCCTGTGTCCCAAACACAGCGCCAAAGAAGCAGCTGTTATTAAGAAGGCTGACTCCCTCAGAGGAGCCGCGGCTGTGGCTGAGGGCTCCACCCGCGGTCACAGCCCCACAGGGCCGGGGTGGGGGGGGGGGGGGCGCGACAGTGTGCACTGGCAGAGCCGACGCTCAGGCCCTTTGAGAAGGACTGGCCCTCGGTGTGCACAATTCTAGCCAACCTGTGGTTCCTTCAGAATCCAACACAAAACGCCTTTAGGGGCCCTCGGACTCTGCCGAGCAGGAGCCGTGAAGTTTGGGTGAAGCAGGTATCCGGGCACTGCCAGAAACCGGTGCCACCTTGGAGAAGGCATGACGGCATGTACCCAGAACCACCGCGATGGCAGGGCCCCTGTGCGGCCCTCCGGGGGGAACCATGGAAGGAAGGCCTGGCAGAAGGAGAGAGGGCACAGCACTGCATCCACCGGAGCAACGATGCAAAGGACAGGTCAGCGACGCTCCCGAGGCCGCAGGGCGACACACGCCATGCAACACGAGGACATCGTAAGGACCACGGCCATAGTGAAGCCGTCCCCACATTAACGAGGACACAGAACTCCACCAAAAAATAAGTACCGGTAAGTAGGTAAGCAGGCGTGCTGGTTAAAACGGGTCGTGGAGAGCTGGGTCTCACACGGCAGGCATGTTGCACCTGGCGGCGCTGCCAACCTGGGAGGAACCAAGGAGGACGAGGGTCACTCTGCTTCCAGATGGAAGGGACAGCGTGGCGTGGGCAGGGGCTGCCCCTGAGGCAGAGGCAGGCCGGGCTCCGGCGGTCGTGCGAGGCGTGCAGACAGCTGCGCAGGAGGCAGCCACACGTTCAGCGCTGACATAACGAGGGACGTGGGAGTCCGGCTGTGCACCCGCTCCCCTGCACAGTGAGCCCGCACAGCCAGCGACCCCCTGGTCACCGCACCGCGCAACTATCACACACCGACCGGCCCTCCGGAGAGCACTGCCACCCAGCGCGGGGACCAAGCCTCCACCTCTCCTGGGGGAACCCAGCCTGCAGGTGTGACCACAGGGCCATCGCAGCAGACAACGCGGGGGACGAGAGGGCTCTCCAACACCCTGAGCATTCCCGCCACGAGGGCGCCGAGCGACGCTGCTCCACGCCCCACGCCGCCACCGCCCCGTCTGCGGGCACTTCCGAGCCAGCATCTACCCTTCCAGGTCCGGGAGCGCCCGCCGTGCGAGCAAGGCCCGTGTCCACTCTCTCCCCATGACACTTTTTATTTCATAACGTATTTCTGTTCAATACGGGGTCAAAAACTCCAGGGACCATTTGCCATAACACCTCCTAAAACCAAAAAGTCAAACTCCTTACCGTGAGAGATTTTTAGAAGGCACCGACATTTTTTGATACTGAAGTCATTGTAAACTCCTGAGTACCAAATGCACTCCCAATCCCAACCACTGTACTCTAAGATAATCACAAATATCAGAACACTGTTAGTATGGGCTTTCTTAGCTAATAAACTGAAGACATATTTTCCCACAATGATTAGGCTTTTTAGCCAATGTAGGTAGAATTCTTTTTAGCGTTTTCTTTTACAGAACAGATTCTGTGGCCTCCCCTTGGGGACGTTTCATCACCATGCACTGGCAGCAAGTCCTGTGAGGCAGCAACACGGAATGGCTTTCCTGTGCCGCCCATGGGGACGTCCGTGCCCAGGCCAAGCCCACACCGTCTCGTCCACCGGGCCACCCCGTCCCCAAGCAGGCCTGCCCTCTGCTGCCAGGTGCCCCTTCTACTGTGAGCACACCAACAAAGGCCTGTAGCCAACCGTCTATTAACGACCATCATTCCAAAGAAAGGATGATAAGTTGTAAGAATTTCAACATATCGCAATCACCGTGATGGGATGGAAATCACCGGTCACTTCCCCGGTGACTGTGCCTGTCATGGGAGCGCTGCCCACATTCACCACGGGAGGAAATACTGAATTCCAGTGAAATAAAACGGCCAGGTTTGCCCCCCAAGTTCATAGACCCCCGAGATCCATCACTTGGAGCAGGGCCCTGGGCCGACGAGGGTCTGGGTCACCGCTCAGAGCTCCACGGGTGGGCCTGCGCCCCAGACGCCGGGGGAACACAGCCCGGTCGGACCCGGGCGGCAGCGGAGACTCCGGAGCGGGACTCCCCGGTGGCCGTGAGGAACACAGCCCGGTCGGACCCGGGCGGCAGCAGGGACTCCGGAGCGGGACTCCCCGGTGGCCGTGAGGAACACAGCCCGGTCGGACCCGGGCGGCAGCGGGGACTCCGGAGCGGGACTCCTCGGTGGCCGTGAGGAACACAGCCGGTCGGACCCGGGCGGCAGCGGGGACTCCGGAGCGGGACTCCTCGGTGGCCGTGAGGAACACAGCCGGTCGGACCCGGGCGGCAGCGGGGACTCCGGAGCGGGACTCCTCGGTGGCCGTGAGGAACACAGCCGGTCGGACCCGGGCGGCAGCGGGGACTCTGGAGCGGGACTCCCCGGTGGCCGTGAGGAACACAGCCCGGCCGGACCCGGGCGGCAGCGGGGACTCCGGAGCGGGACTCCTCGGTGGCCGTGAACGGCAGCCCTGCTGCGAGGCCGCGCAGAGCCGCTCCCCCGCCGGGGCCGGCGCCCGCCCGCTGCTCGCCGTTTCCTGGGGAAGCCTCCTCCACGCCAGCGGCTGGACAAGCTCCAGGGACCCCCGCCCAGCCGTCTCGTAGGGAAGCTGTCCCCCTGACCTGCTGTGGGAAAGCCCGGGCTGGCGAGCCAAAAGCGCCGTCCGCAGGGGCCAGTTTCTAGTTCCCCGTGAAGCGCTCCTTCCTGTACACAAAGCCCCCAAACCCACATGACTCCCAGGCAACACAGAAATGTAGGAAATAGACAAGGCTTTGAAAAACTGTCAAACATCTTAAGGTCAAAGCAGAACCGACAGTTTATACTTTAACACAGAGCCGTGGATGTAAAGGCAACAAGGTCCAAAAAGTCACTGCAGGTGTCTGTGCAGTCAATTTTAATAAACAAAACACACTAATGCCAGTTACATCCAGGCCAATGAATGCACTGAAGCTCGCCAGCCTGGGGGCTTTGGGGAGGGCGGGACAGCAAGGAGTCTCCACCCCCCCACCTCAATCTTACCATTACCGGGGGAGAGGCATAAGGAGGAAAGTGAAATCGGCTGCCGACCTCAACTCTGACCCTTCTGTACCCAAGAGAAAGGCCAAAGGCTCCTCTCCCTCTGGGAGAGTCCCTGGAACCTCAGCCCCGGAAGAGCAGGGGCGCTCCGACCCTCCCCAGGCCAGCGCCCAGCCAGCGCCCAGCCAGCGCCCAGCGGCCAGACCTCACTCCCAGGCGGCCCTGGGGCTGACACAGCACCTGGCAGCCCAAGGGCCCGGAGCGTGCCCAGGGCCACTCACCCTGTGTCCACAGAGCAGTGCCCTGCCCTGGGCTGACACCCTGCAGGCTGGCACCATCTGGGCTCAGCCTTCCTCTGGCTGGAGACAGCACCTCAGGCCACCGCCCCACCGCCCGGGGAGCTGCCGGGCCATTTCAGAGCAGGAGCACGGGCACGCCTGAAATAGATGGGCTGGTGGTTTCCATTTGCCCAAACCTGGACGGAGTGCACAGGACACTGCCTCACACCCACGCTCTCGCACGCACAGGTGCCAGGCCGTATCTGACCGGCCTGGCAGCGGCCCGCTGGGCTTCACACGCAGGGCCCTCAGCTGTCGCCTCACTGACCCCTCGGAGGCGGGCACTGCGGGTGGCACACTGCGGTTCTGCACCCTCGGGAGGAAATGGTCTGAAGGTTCAAACGGAACACGGGGAGCTGGTTCTCAGCCTGGAAAACGCACCAGAGCCGCCGGGCCAGTTTCCACAGGAAGAATCCAGGCCGTCTCCGAGAAGCCTGTGAGCAGGTTAAAGCAGGCCCAGGCAGCTCGCTCCTACTCTACCGGGACCACACTCCGGACACACCGCCCTGCTGCGGCTCCTGGCTCCCCGCCGTCGGGGCAGTTCCCGGGGCAGGGCCCTCCCTCCACGCAGAGGGCAGTGAGCCTCCTCCGTGGAATCCCGAATACCTGCCCCACAGCACGGCCCCTTGCCCACTGTCCCACCTTGCACGGTCTCAGTTCCACGCCATCAGCTTTAGTCCGAAAGCATGTGATGGAAAACTCCAGAAACAAACCATTCTGAGTTTTAAACTGCTAGCAGCCCTGAGTCGTGTGAGGAAGTCTCACATGAAACTGGGTTTGGCTCAGTGGATGGAGCGTCAGCCTGTGGACTGAAGGGCCCCAGGTTCGATTCCAGTCAGGGGCATGTTCCTTGGTTGTGGGCATGTCCCCAGTGGGGGTGTGCAGGAGGCAGCTAATCTATGTTTCGCTCTCATCGATGTTTCTAGCTCTCTATCCCTCTCCCTTCCTCTCTGTAAAAAATAAATAAAATATATATATATTTTTAAAGATAAACTTTGATCTTAAAAAAAAAAAAAGATGAATTTCTTCGGTGTCTCCACACCACAGATGCCCCACCTGTCATCACGGAAGAGCCGTCGGGGCTTCAGACCCACAGTCACCATGTCACAGAGCCTGTGTTCAGGTCACCCCAGGTTACTCACGGCCCCAAAGCACGGAGAGTGGGTGCCGGCAATTCGGACGCCCCACATCGGACGCCCCACATCGGACCTGCAACATCGGACGCCCCACATTGGACCTGCCACATTGGACACCCCACATCGGACGCCCCACATCAGAAGCCCCACATCGGACGCCCCACATCAGACGCCCCACATCGGACGCCCCACATCGGACGCCCCACATCGGACGCCCCGCATCGGACGCCCCGCATCGGACCTGCCACATCGGACGCCCCACATCGGACGCCCCACATCGGACGCGCCACATCGGACGCCCCACATCGGACGCCCCACATCGAACGCCCCACATCAGACGTGCCGCAGAGAAGCTGTGAAGTGCTTCCTTACGTGAAAGGGCGAGTACAGTCCAATGAGACATGTGCGAGAGAGAAACCAAAGTCACAGAACTTCGGTTACAGTGATGGTTATAGCTGGTCTATCGCATGCTTACCAATTCTTGTTAATCTCTTATTGTGTCTAATGTATAAGTTAAACTTCATCATAGGTGTACACACACGAACAAACATGGTACCTGTAGGGTTCAGTACTGTCTGGGTTTCAGGCACCTGCTGATAAGGGGGAGCCTGTAACTAAGTGAACTATATTCAACCCCCTCGAGGAAGCAAATAACCTCCTTCTCTGAGGCTTCCTCCCAAAGGCTGCAGCGGGCATGTCACACTCACAGCTCACAGGCGCACTCGGCAACAACCAATATTTTTAAGGCACAGCCAATGTAACAGCACGTAGGAAACGTTTTAATAAAAATTCCGTAACTTAACTTTTACCATATCTCTTATACATAATTATTAACAATGGTCTACGACGTTCACAATCACTATCATCGTGTTGCATTCACTTCCCTCACACGCCTCGTGCGCAGGTGCCCCTTCTCTCCACTAACACCAGCAGTGAATGTTCTAGCAGCTGATGGCCACGTTGTTAGTCTTGGACTGACTTGTTTAGTGTGCGCACCAGGATATATTTACCTTTCGGAGAACAATAAAAATAGGTTTATTTGTGTTACACTTATCAACTTGTTATTCAGTGTCTGGCAAGTTAATGTTCAAGAAAAAAATATTAATTTTTATCAAAAGGTTATTTTATGTTAACAATGACTCATTTATTTCAGACCTTTGTATTCAGCATGTCTCTATAGAAATAAACCATTTCGTTGAAAATTGAAGCTTTTGTTTTTTTTCCAGCCTACATACACTTCAACCTTGTTTATTCAGCCCGTGTTAGCCTGAGTTTGACGTGCTTGGGCTGCAGTGTAGACAAAGGAAAAACCAGCCAACTTCACGGTGGAGGAGACTCACAAGCAGGGCTTCGGCCCGGTGTCAAGGTCGCAGCCAGGTGGTCAAGGTCACAACAGGGATGTCCTGTTGACAGCAGGCCCCCGGACATGATGCAAGGAAATAACCCTCATCCTCTGTGGCCCTCCCACACCCATGACCCCAGTCTAATCATGAGGAAAACACCAGTCAAGTCCCAACAGGAGCACTGCAAGGACACCTGACTGGCCTTCCTGGACACGGTAAGGCCACCACCCGGGGAGGCCTGAGCCTGCCGGCCAGGAGGAGCCTGCATCGGTCCCGGGAAGAAACCGGCATCAGACAAAAAGTAAGAAAAGTCAAATAAAGCGAGGACCATAGTTAACAATACTGCGCTGTGCCCAACGTGCCTCTGCCACGCACATGGCAGGGACGGGGGACTGACGCTGGGGAGATGGGACTCTAACGCTAACGCTGTAAGTTCTGTAAAACCCGTGTGTGCTATACATAAACACTTCTCTGCAACGCAGAACAGGGATGACTTTCCACATCTAAGAACTGTACTTTGGAAAAGTAAGTAAAAACTATTCAACAAAAGGAGATAAACACTTATTGATTCGCTTAACACAATGGAATAAGAGTACCTGATTGACACAGAACAGTTTTTGCTGTTCTTCAGAAAGCACATATGTGTACTTCACATGTAAAACAAGTATCCGTGAGCTCATCAACAGGAAGGAAATGTGTTCCCCAGAAGGAGCCCCACAGAAGCCTCTTGGACCCGCATTACATTCTCTCCTGCCAGAACCCTGGGAGCCAGGGATCAATAACTTCCCATCAATCTTTAAAATGCATCACAAAACTCATATTCAATTCTCATTATCCTCACGTTAAGTTAATCTGAACACTAAGCAGTAATGACTGTATCACAATTTAATTACAGCACATCACAGCACTATGTGCCACTAATCCACGTCAGCAAAGGCAGAGGCCACGAAAACCGCGCGGCGAGAAGTGGAGGACTGTCACTAATGCCATCTAACCGAGCCGGCCTCCCCCGCACTACGCAGAGCGAGCTGAACGCGGGAACCACTCACCTTCGAAAGTAGTTTTGGACCAATTTGCTGTCCAAATGCACAATGATCTGGGTGCTCAATGAAGCAGACGTTTACAATTCAAAACCCTGCATTTAAAATGTACAAAACAGAACATCCTATATAATAAAAGGGTAATATGCAAATTGACCCTAACGGCAAAATGACCAGAACTGCTGGACCAGTCACCATGGGGTGCCCTGACCACCTCCTGGTTCCTTCCCCGGCTGGTAGGTTCTGATGGCTACCCGCTGCGAGGGCGAGGCAGGGCAGGGCCGGCATGCGGACGGGAACAACCGATCTCAGTCCCTCACCTACCCCCCCTCGGCCGCCAAGCACTGATCACCAGATGAGGAACAGGGAACCGGGGTGGGTGGCGGGGGCAGGACCACTGTGGCCAGCTGGGGAAGATGGCCCTGATTGCAGACCAGGCCTAGGGACCGTGCCCACGTGCAAATTTCGTACGCTGGGCCTCTAGTTTATAATAAAGTTAAGAAATAGTTTAAGTTCCAATGGAAACTAAAGGAAACACTTCAAACTAGATGATCAGTAGGATAAAAAGTAGAACTGTAAAATGTCTGGACAGGATTAATTTACAATATTTGTTACTAATCCAGGCAAAGTGGTCATTTAACAAAATAAACCATTTTTATATTAAAATGTAAAGGCACAACACATGTATGCCATTATCAATGAAAAAGGGGGAATAAATAAAAATTGGTATCTACTTAAGCCATAGTTCCACTAAGAGCACCAACAAGAAGTATTAGTAATTTTTTTAAGTAAATAAATAACTAGAGTTTGCATTATCTTAAAATTATGGATCAGTTGACTCCAAAGTCAAGTGCTCATCCTAAGCAAACAGACGGCATGGACCCGCCCGGGAAGAGCAGTGACAATCCTGGGAGAGAACAGGGCACGGGTCCAGGTGGGAAAGAGATGGGCAACTGGCAAACGGACCATTTCTGCGGGGCGGGCCCACCACTCTTCCCGGGCTGCCCAGTCACTGAACAGCTGCTAAAGCTCCTAGAGAAAACGGCGCCTTCCTCAGAATTCCCAAAATAAGTTCACCTGTCTCCTCAGCACCCACGCAGAGGGCGGGAAGAGCCGTTTGTGCACTGCTTCGCTGAGATCAGCGCTGACTGTGAGCCTGTAAGTTCTGTCTCCGCCTGGTTCACAAGCTCCGAGCAGGTCTGGGTGGTGTTTCCACAGCACCCGGCCTGGTGGCCCTCAGTGGCTGGCACCCAAAGATAATGGAGGGTGGCACAGCTCAGGTTTAAACACTGGCAGAGCAACCACGGGTCTCTTAAACATTAGAACGACAGCCTTTTTAATGTTCGTGACTGTAATTTTGGATTGTACGTTTTTACTAGGGGCCCGGTGCACAAAATGTGTGGGTCCCTCAGCCCAACCCCGCCCTCTCCCCGTCCGGGAGTCCTCGGGGGATGTCCATCGGAAGCCAGCAGTCAGACATCCTTAGGGCTGCCCCAGAGCGGGGAGAAGCTCCCTGCGGGAGCCCACTGACCACCACGGGGCAGCTGCTGCCTTGAGCGTCTTCCCCCTGGTGGTCAGTGTGCATCATAGCGACCAGTTATTCCGTCATTTGGTCAACTTGTATATTAGCCTTTTATTATATAGTATTTTATTAATAAAAATAATTTTTGCCCCATTAAAAAAAGGCCTTTGTTTCACAGAAAACAAAACGGAAGTCCAGAGCAGAGAAAAATTAGCTGTGCAA
This sequence comes from Pipistrellus hanaki, assembly GCF_964339955.1. NCBI lineage: Eukaryota > Metazoa > Chordata > Mammalia > Chiroptera > Vespertilionidae > Pipistrellus > Pipistrellus hanaki. Next base: position 55,929,973 of record NC_140514.1, read on the forward strand.
CTGGAGCCAAGTGAGCAGCAGGTGAAAAGGAAGCCCACCTGTCCACTCTTCACCTCATGGAGATGCTGGAAGCTCAGATTCAGAGCAGCTACTGATGCCATTAGAACGCGCCTGTGTTAACCCAGCTCCTCTTATCAAAAAGAAGCCTCCACAGTCAGGCAAACACTTCCTTTTGAGGAAGGAGATCTGAGTAAGAAATACAGGGTCTGCAGCTCCAGGGCAGGGCACCTCACACACGCGCCAGGCCTGCCAGCGTGGCCTGAGGCCTCTCCCGCCCGCACCTCCCCCCCGCAGCCAGCCCTGTCCTGTCCCGGGGACCCGCACTGTTCTCTGCAGCGGCTGGGACCACACGAGCCTCCGCCATGAGGCCGTGGGGTGCACGCAGGCACAGGTGACAGAAAGACGTACACGCTGCTTCCCAGCCAGCACTTCAGGATGCTAGTCTGTCCAGAGAGGGACTGCTATTTTCAAGGCTTCTCTCAGTCCGCTGGAGACGGCAGGCTTGAGAAAAACAAAAGTGACTATGCTTTTAAAACTATCTCCCCAAGATCAGTTCAAAACTTACGAAGTGTAGATTTGGGTTTGCCCCGGTGGGAGAGATGGAAGCACCCAGTACGCAGGAAGGGCACTGAGAGGAACCGCTGCCACACCCACTGGGGCAGCAGGCACGCTGGGCGGCAGCCCCACGCCCAGGCCGCCGGCCCCACCCTCACGTCCAGGCCGGGGACCCCACCTCACGTGCAGGCCGGGACCTCACGGGTGAGCACCGGCTCAGAGAAGTGCCGCCGCAGCCTCGCGTTCTAAGGAGCCGCCCGCTAACCTAGACGCTGGGAGTGAGACTAGCAGCCAATTACCTTGTTCCTTTCCCTTTTACTGGCAAAGTCTAATTTGTGGTATTTTTGTTCTCTCTCCTCTGAGGAGCTTACTTCTTAGAAATATACCAAGAAGGAAACACATCTGAAAGGTAACATGTGACCAGCTCCAAGATGATCAGCTGACTCGACTCCTGAACCCTAGTCATAACAATAAATGTTTTCTACAATCACCAATTGTAAGGCTTCTAAGCTAAGTAAACAGATGCCTTTGATTGGACAAAACTCTCAAAATCAATTACTGATTAAAAGCAATTGATAAAGGTCCCCATTACTTCTTTGTAAACCAGGGGCGGGAACCCTTTCCTGCCAAGGGCCGTTTGGGTATGTACATGTCACTGGTGGGCCAGGGAACACCGTCAGCGGAAAAAGCAGCCTGCTGTGTCCGGGCAAACACTTCATTAGCACGATGTGGCAGGCCCTCCCCGCCCTGGACCAGCCGCCCCGCCCGTGCTGTAAGTGAACGTTCAGAGGGACACGGGCTCTCACAATGGTTCTGCCAGATATCAAAAAGTACCCTACAAATCAGCGTCTATATTCGTATGTCATCCCAATAGGAAGGAGAGGATAAAGTTGCATGGCACGCCTTATTCCAGATCAACCACCGTTATGTTAGTCTAGCAAATAGAGTCTAGCTCTCTCAGTGGATTTTAATTTCCATGTTCATAAAAACGGGAACAAAAACCCTCTCCAAAAGGGCCATGTGTGGGAGAACACAAGCACCACTACAAACGCTGGCTCGGAGCAGAGCAGCATCCAGTGCACCGGCGGCCAAGGCGGTGCCTCCTGGCCAGGGAGAGCTCTGTTGTGGGCAGTGAGGCCTGTGCCCTGCGGGGCGGGCGCCTGCCCGGCCAGAGCACCCCAGCCACAGCATCAGAAACGGCGCCAGGCGCTGCCCAGTGTCCGTAAGGGCAAACTGCCCCAGGTGAGACCCACTAATCTATAAACAGGGTGAAGGTTCAAGTCCCAATGAAGGTTTTAAAAATGATAACATTTAAAAAGGTATTCTCGTATTCATAAGAGAACTAATTTTACTCCTTAATCCAAGCCTCACAGCTAGTAAGATCCAAAAATAGATGGGAATGTGCATGTCCCAGTGAGCAGCATGCTGAAAACATCTTTTCCCGGACGTCACCCTCCCTGCCACCATCGCCCTCCCCACCAATGTCACCCTCCCCGCCAACACCGCCCTCCCCGCCAACACCACCCTCCCCACCAATGTCACCCTCCCCGCCAACACCGCCCTCCCCGCCACCATCGCCCTCCCCGCCGCCACCGCCCTCCCCACCAATGTCACCCTCCCCGCCAACACCGCCCTCCCCGCCACCATCGCCCTCCCCGCCAATGTCACCCTCCCCGCCGCCATCGCCCTCCCCACCACCATCGCCCTCCCCGCCAATGTCACCCTCCCCGCCGCCATCGCCCTCCCCGCCACCATCGCCCTCCCCGCCGACACCGCCCTCCCCGCCAATGTCACCCTCCCCGCCGCCATCGCCCTCCCCGCCAATGTCACCCTCCCCGCCGCCATCGCCCTCCCCGCCGCCATCGCCCTCCCCGCCACCATCGCCCTCCCCGCCAATGTCACCCTCCCCGCCGCCATCGCCCTCCCCACCACCATCGCCCTCCCCGCCAATGTCACCCTCCCCGCCGCCATCGCCCTCCCCGCCACCATCGCCCTCCCCGCCGACACCGCCCTCCCCACCAATGTCACCCTCCCCGCCGCCATCGCCCTCCCCGCCAATGTCACCCTCCCCGCCGCCATCGCCCTCCCCGCCGCCATCGCCCTCCCCGCCACCATCGCCCTCCCCGCCAATGTCACCCTCCCCGCCGCCATCGCCCTCCCCGCCAATGTCACCCTCCCCGCCGCCATCGCCCTCCCCGCCACCATCGCCCTCCCCGCCACCATCGCCCTCCCCGCCAATGTCACCCTCCCCGCCGCCATCGCCCTCCCCGCCAATGTCACCCTCCCCGCCGCCATCGCCCTCCCCGCCACCATCGCCCTCCCCGCCACCATCGCCCTCCCCGCCAATGTCACCCTCCCCGCCGCCATCGCCCTCCCCGCCAACACCACCCTCCCCGCCACCGTCGCCCTCCCCGCCAATGTCACCCTCCCCGCCGCCATCGCCCTCCCCGCCAACACCACCCTCCCCGCCACCGTCGCCCTCCCCGCCAATGTCACCCTCCCCGCCGCCATCGCCCTCCCCGCCAATGTCACCCTCCCCGCCGCCATCGCCCTCCCCGCCAACACCACCCTCCCCGCCACCGTCGCCCTCCCCGCCAATGTCACCCTCCCCGCCGCCATCGCCCTCCCCGCCACCATCGCCCTCCCCGCCACCACCGCCCTCCCCGCCAATGTCACCCTCCCCGCCGCCATCGCCCTCCCCGCCACCATCGCCCTCCCCGCCGACACCGCCCTCCCCGCCAATGTCACCCTCCCCGCCAACACCACCCTCCCCGCCACCGTCGCCCTCCCCGCCAATGTCACCCTCCCTGCCACCATCGCCCTCCCCGCCACCATCGCCCTCCCCGCCACCACCGCCCTCCCCGCCAATGTCACCCTCCCCGCCACCATCGCCCTCCCCGCCACCATCGCCCTCCCCGCCACCACCGCCCTCCCTGCCTACACCGCCCTCCCCGCCACCATCGCCCTCCCCGCCGCCACCGCCCTCCCCGCCAATGTCACCCTCCCCGCCGACACCGCCCTCCCCGCCACCACCGCCCTCCCCACCAATGTCACCCTCCCTGCCACCATCGCCCTCCCCGCCACCATCGCCCTCCCCGCCTACACCGCCCTCCCGCAGGGACACTGAGGAAGAGAAGCTGCTTCTCCCTGCGGAAGGGGGACCCAGCTTTCCGGACGGCGGCTCGCCGCATGCACAGAGCACGGCCAAGCTTAAGCAGCAACGTGTTCCACACGCGGCAGCGTCTGCTGTGCCGACCCAGCCAGGCACCCGGCCAGAGGACAGCTCCCACACACGGCACCATTCTCCCGCCGAGGACAACGGCAGCTTCTTTACAGTCGCCGCGGGGTCAGACCTGAGCCTGTAAACAGACCTGCAAAGGAAGCTGCGAGAGGGAGTGAAGTAAGACAGGGCTCCATCAGGAAAGGAGAACCAAATGCAAGCGGGAGGCCCAGAGAAGGCAGGACCAAGTGTATGAGGGAAGACATGTGCGGGCAGGTGAGGAGGCAGAGGGAGGACAGAGGACTGCGATGATGGTGGGGGCGGGGAGCACATTAAGTGAACCACATACAATGTGAACCCCAGAGGGGAGACCCCAAAAGACATCGGCGGCTTTTACATCCACCTTGCCAGATTCTGCTCCTAGATACGCTCCTTAAAGACGGTTTGGTGAAAATTCACTGTTGACCTGCATCACATTTCCTGAAGCTGTCTGCGATAACCGCCCGAGCCAGGACTTCCTGCTCCACACACACCCAGCAGCTCAGGCCTCCGGCTGCCCCCCCCCCCCACCCTCCCCCCACACACACACAGAGCAGTGAGCGCCGTTTGTCTCAGCAACGCCCGGGCTCCATGGACCCTCCCAGCAGAGGCCCCGGCTCTCACCGTGTCCGGCCCTTCTCTCTGGGGAAGGTGCCTGATGCTGCCATGGCCATAGGGATCTCCAGCTCAGAGAGGATGGGCCGGGACAGTCTGGCCCTACAACCCTCCCCTGGAAAGGCAGCCCTGTCGCCGGGCCCTTGCCACCAGGTAAAGCAGCCTCCCAGGTCCAGGTGAGCCCGCCTGCCTCTCCCGTGACCTGAGAACCACGTTTTCCAGGCCATTCCAGGCCGTCGGAGCAGAGGAAAGAGCCAGTGTGCTGGCCCAGGTTTTGCACAGGCGCCACCTCCTCTCACTAGCAGTTCACCATAAAGAACCAAACAGCTGCAGCCACAAAGGCCTCCCCGAGGGTCTCCCACACTCTGCGCCCTCGGCCTGGAGGGTCTCCCACGCTGCTGCGCCCTCGGCCGGAGGTGGGAGCACCACAGGGCTCTTCACGAGGGGCAGTCACACAGGTCACGTGGCCGCACCTGCACAGCCACTGGCAGCCCTCTCCCATGAAATGCTGTTACTACAGATCAGAAAGCCTCTCACCACCCCCCTCTCCCCCTGCCCCGTCATCAGGCAACTGGCTCAGCAGCAGCTGTCAATGGGCGGTGCCCACGCCCCACAGATCACCTGACAACTGTCACAGAAACAAAAGCCCAGGCCCGCTCTGGACTCGGCATCACCCCCTGGGGGGCAAAGCGGCCCGGGGGTGCCAATACCCATGGCAGAGCTGGCAACTCGCCCCTGTGAGGCCACTGCGAGGGCAGACAGGAAGGCGGGGCTGGGAGAGCAGCTTCTGTGCCCATGCCGCTCCTGTGACCTCCAGGCAGCGCCAGGCCGGCAGCTCCACATTCCTCCGTCCTCCGGAGGTCAGGCTTCCTGCACCCCGATCCCCATTCCCCTCCACACCCCTCAAGTCCTGTGCGCAATAAGAGGCTATGGCTCTGGTCACGTGTTCTAAGCCCAATGAGGAGACGGGGTAGCTCAGTGGTAAGAGGGGATGCAGAGTCAGATGGTCTGACTTACAGCACAGCTACGTCACCTTCTGGCTATGAGATCAGGCCAGGTAACCTGCTGTGTCTCTTCCAGATGCTAATCTGTAAAGATAAGCTCAGAAAGCAGCCACACCAAATATTTGAGAGGGTTCAATGAGTTACTACTCTGTGTACAATGCTTGGAGCAGTATTGACAATGGGTGATATGAGTGTGTGATAGGGGAAAAGTTAACGATCACTAAAGCGGTGTTTTTCAACCTTTTTTGGGCAAAGGCACACTTGTTTCATGAAAAAAATCACGAGGCACACCACCATTAGAAAATGTTAAAAAATTTAACTCTGTGCCTATATTAACTATATATAAAGTAATTCTCTTGAATAGGAATCAAATAAACACAAAGAAAGTATTTTATAATTACTTTATTATGAAATATTAAGTAAACAAAATAGTGAAAAATTATAAAATTCTTGTCTTGTCTGCACCTACGGCACACCAGGCAACATCTCGCGGCACACTAGTGTGCCGCGGAACAGCGGTTGAAAAACGCTGCACTAAAGAAAATATGATTGTAGCTTCTGTACTTATAAATTAAGTACTTAACGTATTTCAGAAATATACTCAATACCAACACCCAAAAGAGTTACTTTACATTGGTATTTTGACCTCTAGAATTCAAAACACATTTTAAAATCTTTCTAAAATGTACAAAGTATTTTCATTACATATAACCACGTCTGGTTTTAGTTCTCTAAAATTGTTGAGAGCATGAAATATTACATCCTTCTTCACAACTACATAACTACACCTTTCCCACTAGGCTGTCTCACTGTATCTTTTGAGCGATCTCAACTTTGGAGTAAAGGAAGCTTAAACCACGTACAATGCACAGACCTGCCGTCGCCAGGGTAGCGGCACAGCTCGCCGGGCTCCTCCCGCTGGAGCGGGAGCAGAGGGAAGGTGGGGTGCTGCACACGCGGAGCACACGCCGCTTCAACACCCCACACACCTAAACATCGTGACCATCCCACTAATAATATCCTGCATGGTCACATGTAGAAAAAATGTTCTGGAGCCCCTGGGTAAAATAAGATGGATTGTCAAGATGGATTTTGCTTGTTTCTTTTCACATTTTTAATGTGGGTCCCAGAATTGGATCTGAGTCACCTGTGGCTCACAGTCTCGTGAAGACAAGCAGTGCAAAGGCACCAGCCGGACCCTCCGCTGAACCAGCGCCTGCGCCCCTCCCGGGAGAGGGGGCAGAGGTCAGAGCGCAGGGAGAGGGGGCAGAGGTCACAGCCAGTGTCAGGCACACTGAGTCAGCCCCAATGTACAGATCTCCCAAAGCAAACTGCCTATACACTTTGGCATTTCGTTATCAGTTAGCAAACTGCCGCTGGGTGTGTGGCGGAGGCTCAGTGCAGGTGCAGAGGCTGAGGCTTGGGGCACTGACCTACGAGCTCGGAGAGCCACCGGTGCGGACGCCGGCCAGCCTGGAGGACTGGGGTCGGCAAGCAGAATGGATCCGCAAGGGCGGTGGGTGAGGAAGGTAGTCAGAGTGAGAGAGGAAGTCCATGGACAGCGGGATGGCACATAAGAGGCCTCTCAGAGGTAAACTCGGGCCATGTATTATAGCTGCGGGAGGCGGGGAGAATTCAAGGACGACTGAGTTGAGTGGATGATGGGACATGAACTGAGAAGACAGGCAAGTCAGAAGATGTGACATCAGACTTCCAGGCGGACATAATCAGAAACAAGCTGGATAACCCGTGTGACTGACGACCGAGTCATGGTGAGCACGCAGAGTGGGGCCGGAGCGGCTGTCACACCGCATTCCAGGCCTTGGCCACCCTCTGACAGTCTAGCCCTCCTCAGGGCGCCCCTTCCTGGCACGTCCCGCACGCCACCACAGAGCCAGAGCGGCACTCTGCTCTCCTCAGTCAGGACCAGGTCACACTTTCACTCCCATACAAAGGCCAACACTTCCTATAGATCTGATGTCTTATCATGACCCCAATCCAAAAGAAGTGCCTGTGATGAACCCACACTCGGAGGATAACATCCACAAATGGAACGAAGGCACCGCTGTTCTCTCTCCATCGTCCCACCTGAAGCCTGACCGGCTGTGGAAGCCAGTGCCAGCCACCCTCCCTGACCAGCAGGGAGCTGCCATCACCCTCACCCCCCCGCTCCGCCTCCTTCCCTAGAGGCGCCCTGGAATAAATGCGCAGGCAGACATGGGTAAAGGAAGCAATAGGACTTCCCAAAATACGCAGGAGTGTCCCGGGACAGCCTCCCTCGCTAGGGCAAGTGGGCAGGTCACACACTGTTATAAACCAATTGTCCCCCATTATTTGCATGTTGAGGCCCTAGCCCCAATGTAACTATTTGGAGACAGGCCTTCAAAGGAGTAATTCCGGAGAAAGGAGGTCATCAGGCCGGGGCCTAACCCTATAGGACTGCGTCCCTATAAGAGGAAGAGGCACTCACTGCGGAAGAAGGTGCCTGTGAGGACACAGCAAGGTGTCGTGCACAAGCCAGGAACAGACTCACGGGGAACCGAACCCGCCAGCACTCTGACCTTGGACTCTGCAGCCTCCAGAGCTGTGTCCGTTTCCTCCCATCTGTGGGGTTCCGTGAGGGCGCCCAGCCCGCCAGCATGCACACTGACAGCAAGAAGCAGAGACAAAGTTCTGACACTGCTCCCGCCGGCTCCCCTGAAACAGCCCATCTTCACATCAGCTCACGTGCAGACTCCACTGCCAGCAGCTTCTGCCTCCCCTCCGATCCCCCCAGGCACAGGCTCTGCACGAGGCCCGGGCGCTAGGTGCCAGCAGTGCCCACCAGCAGGTCAGCAGCCTCAGAACCACTCTGTGGAGCGCCGCGTCTGCTGCCTGCTCCGCCGGGCGCAAAGGACTGGCACCCGGGTTCAAGACACGCAGTCCTTGGCCCTGCCCCTGAGATCGTGTTCCTATAGAACCAGCTGGCGGCTTTGAGCTGGAGCCCACGTCACCACGTCATTTCAAATATTAAATATGATGGCGCAGTGTGAAAAAAGCAACTTGCAAACTACAAATCAGCATACAAGCATTAGCACCTCTAATCTTGGTCTATGGCATTTTAGATCTTCACTAACCACTGACCAACAAACCATCCCATTTTTCAAAACAATCTCAAAAGAGTAAATTGCAATACTTAAACTCTGAGTGCACTTGAAGCTTCTTAAAAGCATTCACAATACAGATGGCAGAAGGAAGGAAGGTGGCACCAAAAACTAACTTGCCGGGCCAGGGTGGCAACACTCCCCCAGGCTCAGTCCAGGCTGGCACGGACAGACAGACCACCTACTGGAAAAGTATTTGGCAACCCCGCCAGCTGCTTATTCAGATGGGTTTGCTTTCCGTTTTCCTTTTTGCTCATTCGCCTGTTGGTGTGTTTTTAAGTTTAGCTTCAGGACTGCAAGTGACTCATTGGACAGAGGCTTTACCAGAGAGGCCACCAGACCCAATCCTCCACCGTCTGCATGTCCTGGGGACAAAGACCTCCACCCGTCAAAGAGGTGCTGAGCAGAGACCAGGGCTTTGGAAATCACGTGTCACTCCTTCTCGGTGGGCACCAAAGCCCTAGGAACTCAGCAGGCTCAGAATTCACTCTTCATCCGTTCAATCAGCGTTTGGTGGAAATCCGTGTATATGAGGCTCAACCCCAAAGAAACCTGAGGGCAGACTGCGCCAGAGGAGTGTTTGTGTGTGGGGGGAGGGTATAAGTTGCAAATGTTGATTATACTTTCTATATAAATATATATACTTCAGGATCTGTTCAAAGTGAAATCCAGGAAAAGAAAAAAGTCTATTTTTAAAAATATATATTTTATTGATTTTTTACAGAGAGGAAGAGAGAGGGATAGAGTTAGAAACATCGATCAGCTGCCTCCTGCACACCCTCCACTGGGGATGTGCCCGCAACCAAGGTACATGCCCTTGACCGGAATCGGACCTGGGTCCTTTCATTCCGCAGGCTGACACTCTATCCACTGAGCCAAACCGGTTTCGGCAAAAAGTCTATTTTTAAAAATATATTTTTATTGATTTTTAGAAAGAGAGGAAGGGAGAGACAGAAACATCAATGAGAAACAACTGATGAGCTGCCTCCTGCACACCCCCTCTGGGGGTTAAGCCCACAACCAGGGCATGTGCCCTGCCTGGAAATCGAACCCGGGACCTCTTCGCACATGGGTCAATGATCAACCATTGAGCCACAAGGGCCCAGCCAATCCAATTTTTTAAACTGTTACTAAAGTGCCTAAGGAAATAAACTATTTTTACTTCAGCTGCATACTTCCGATAACCCGCTCAAAGCCTGTCTTGGCCTCCTTTTAAGCTGCCTGAACTTGAGCACTCAGCGACATGCCGCATGACGTCATTTTAGCTTCGGCCCTTTGAAAGCCCCTTGAAGGGTTTCCATCCCTCATGTAAGGAAAGAGAAACAATCTGGAAGCCCCATTTGCAATCCCTCCCGATGGGAAAACTAATTTCCTAAGCCTCTCGGGTAAGTTCCGGGGGTTTCCAGCTCATTGTAAAAAAAAAAAAAAAAAAAGTTAGCTTATTTTTCCCCAAACATTATCCACTGCCCTCCCAGCCCCAGCAGGCAGTCTTCCACTTTTTAACCAGTCACCCCCTTTCTTAAGGCAGAGATGGTGCCCACAGCCCTGCCTCCAGAGCACACTGCAGGTTAGTCTGGGCGGCTCAGAGCAGGTGTGTCCCAGGCAGCCTCACCTCGCCAGGGCAAGTGGGCAAGGAGAGGGTGCAGGCCATTCCGGCGTCAGGGAGTCTTCAGGCTGCTTTAAAAGGTTATCCAGTCGGTGCACATGCAAGGTTTCTGGTGTATTTAATGTGGATGTTCGCACATTTCTCAAATACGGTGTACGTAAGAGGTGTTTGTTGGAAAACCTTGGTAATCCCCCAATGCACATGACAGAGGTCGGGAATGTGGTGGGGGCCAAGGAAGCAAGACGAAGAGAACTTAAGTATGTAGCATGCAATATAGCAGGACTCAAAGCCCGAAAACTGAGCACAGCGGCCGGAGCGCGCCTGGAGCCACCCGCCAGCTCCTGCGCCGGGAGAGGCAGGTGTGCTCGCAGTCAGCTCTGGGCGGGACTGGCCACCCGTTCCTCCTCCGCTCCATGGCCAGTCCGGAGAGCGGGACGTGGCAGCTGGGAGCTGGGGCCAGGGGCGCCTCCAGAAACTCACCACTGCTTAACCTCTCCATTCCCGGCCTCAAGCTGCAGCCAGACCACTCTCATCTCACCACTTCCTCCATCGAAACTACACCTACGCCACCTCAAGGAGAGAAACTGAGGCAGGATTCCCCCTGCAGTCGCTGCTTCACTGGCACCTGTTCCTGGGAAATCCGTTCCGAAAACCTAAACCCTGCCTCTCGGGCCGGTCTCCGCAGTGGGCCCCTCTCCCCCATGCCCGCTGACCCCATCCTCCCTCCTCACAGCCACAGGTGCTCGAAGCGGTTATAATTCACCACTTCACCGGGAACACGGCGTGCGTTAAGGGGGTGCTCGGAGTGAAGTTTAGGTCTGGTGTGATAAGTTACAGCACCGGGTTAATTTCATTTTCGGTCATTTTAAGGTTTGAAAGGCAGTTTCGAACAAAGCCGTGCTAGGAAAGACACCCCGAGTTCCTCTGCTTTGTACCAAATCCCTGAGCGGCGGGGAGCCGGCGGGAGGCCGCCTGCCTGGCGCCCCAACCAGCGCCGCCCGGGCCCCGCTGCTTCCTTTGGGGTCTCTCCTTTGGGGTCTTTCCTTTGGGGTCAGGAAGGAGGGGGCCCCGGGGTGAGCTCCCGGCCGGGCACCGGCTCTCACCCCACCTGTGAGCCGAACAAACAGGCGGATGGAGGGCGCTGCCACCTAGAGTGTCCTGAAGAGACCGGCCCGCCCCGGCCCGCTGGCCTGGGCCTCACAGGGAAGCCGACCCGGAGGGGCCCGGCCGGGGACCCGCGTCCCTCTGACTTCCCAACGCGACCGCTCTTCGTGCACAAAGTCAGCGTTTTGCATGAAGCCCCTCACAGGGCCCGCGGGCTCTCCCCGGGCTCCGGTAAACGCCCGAAAGCCGCACCGCTCTCCCGGGGCCGCTCGGAGGCCCGTCGCCCGGACCGGCGGGGGCGGCTCAGGAGAAACTTTGTGTTCGGCGGCGCCCAGCCGGGCCGGCGCGGAGCCGGAGCCGGAGCCGGAGCCGCCGGCGCCCCCGCCCGGCGAGCCCCCGCCCGGCGGCAGCTCTGGGAGGGCCGCCCGGTCCCGGGCAGCCCCGCTCCCCGGCCCCGCGGACCCCCGCCCCGCGCCCCCGGCCCCGGCCCCGCACGGTCCCGGGCAGCCCGCCCCCCCCCCCCCCGGGCCGCCGCCGCCCGCAGGCCCGCGCTGCCCGCGCCCGGGGTCTCCGTCCCGGGAGCCGCCGGCCCTGCCCCCATCCTCCCCGCCCCGGAGGGTGGCCGCGGCCGCGGGGGAAGGCGGGAGCCGGGAGGTGCCCGGGCCCGCGCCCGGGGCCAGGCCGCGGCGGGGCGGGGGGCGGGGGAGCGGGGGGGGCGATCGGTCCCCAGGCCTCCCCGCCCGCCCGCCCCGCGGCCGCTCCAACTCCGCCGCGGCCCAAGTTTGCGCGCCGCCCGCCCCGCCGCCCGCCCCGCCGCCCGCCGCGCTTACCTCGCGCTCGCCGCCGGAGGCCGGAGGGCAGCGGCGGGGCCGGGGTGGCGGCCGCGCCCGCCAGACGCCGCTCTTTGTCTGCGCCGCTCCCGCTTCCCGCCGCTGCGGCCGCTGCCGGCCCGGCCGGACCCCGCCGGCCCGGGCGCCGCGAGCCTCCGCGCCGAGCCCCCGCCGCCCGCTCGGCCCGGGCTCCGGCCTGACGATCCCGGCGGCGGCAGCGGCGGCGGCGGCGGCGGCGGCGACCCTCCCCCGCGCGGCGCCCGCCCCTCCGCGCTCCTCCTCCTCCTCCTCCTCCCCCAGCCGCCGCTCCGCCCGCCCGAGACCCCGCCCCCGGCGGCCGCGCGCCGGGCGCCCAGACCCACCTGGGGGCGCGCGGGGCTCCGGCCGGGACGGGCCTGCGCTCCGGGCGCACGGCCTCCGGTCCCCCCCCCCCCCCCCCCGCGGTCAGCGCGGGGCGGAGCCGGGAGGGAAGGGTCCCCGTTCCTAGAGCGACTTGCGCGGGGAGTGGGGGCAGGGCTGGGGGTGAGGGGCTGGAGAGCAGAGAAAGGCCACAGCCTCCAGCTGCCGGCGGCCGGTGGGTGGTCTTCCCACCCCTCTGTCCGTCCGTCCGTCCGCCTGTCTGTCTCTCTGACTGTCTGTCTGTCTGTCGGATTCTCTTCCTCCCCAGCTCTAAGTTGTTTGGCGACCGCCCCCCTCCCGGAAGCATTCCCAGGGCCCGCTGAGCAGAGCAGGCCTGCTGTCCATCAGAAGAGGGACTTCACCAGGAGATGACTTCCTCTCTGTAATTGCCTGTGGCATTTTTATTTATTTGTCTTGTATCTGTTTACTTTCCCAACCAGACACTTCTTTACTCCGTCTTCCTCATCGGAAGCACTTCTGAAGAGGGGGCGAGGAGCCCGCCTCCGAGGCCTCCTAGGTCGAGTGGCCCCAGCACAGCCAGGGTCAGAGCCCTGGGAGGAGCTGTCACAGCCGCTGCCTCTCGCAGTGGCCGCAGGTAGTGGCTTCCCTACAAACAAACTTGGAACAGTCCCCCCCCCCCCCCAGAGGAAGGGGAAAGGCGCCCGCCCCTCGCACAGGCACAGCATCCAGAAGTCCGCTCCCCAGGCTCCTTCCATATGACTTCCCAGAAGCACATCCTGCTATTGAAACGGCTCTGGTTTCCTGGAGGAGTCGCCTGGATGCATGTTAATGAGATTCTTTCTTAGGTTCCTGGCTTCTCCTTATTATTAAGGCGATAATAACCTCCCAGGATGACATCACAGGATCACTGGAATCACTGCCTGCTTCCTACAAGGAAGCACCATAGGAGGGTAGCCGGAGCCAGTAGAACCGGAAAGTCACAGCCGAGAGCTTGACCATCTGCTTCTTCAATGATGGAGCCTGCACAGGTGCTTCTTACGCTCCCTAACACCCTTCCGAGGGAGGCAGTGCTGACTGGCTCCTAGGTAAGTCCCTGGCGCCTCCCTGGCAGGAGGGAGCACTCACGTCCCTCGCTGGAAGGAGGCGGCGCTCTGTTCTGAGCAGGGCTGGGTCTAAGGTCAGGGAGTGGGGCCACCGCCTTCTCCTTCTGACCTCAGAGAGAAGCTACCTCAGCCCATCCTTTTGTGAAACCTTCCCTACTGATAAGGAAAGCGGAAGTAGAGTCCTTGATTTGGCCCAAATTTTAAATTAGTTCATTCAAAATAGGTGTGACGACGTGGCCCCAGCTTTTAACTTGTCTGCTTTGTAAACTTTCATGGACGCACTGTTCTTGAACTCCGTTTCCTTCTCTGATTCTTTGTAAAGTCACCAAAGACATTTTCTATCCAAAACCCAATGTCTCTTTCTCAATCTTTGTCCTAGGAAGCTATTGGAAGCACACAGCATTTCTGCTTTCCTGAAGCCCGGTCATTCTCCCACGTATTGCCCTTTCTGTCTTTTGTGAGGCCTGCTGTCCTCCCAACCTCTCGCAGTAATATCCCAAAGCAGACTGCCCTTTTTCTCATTCTGATCTTTTTTTTAAAGAGAGTTCATCATATTCTGTGTTCTTCTAGTCTACGTGTTCAGTGATCACTTCCCGGTCAGCAGCCTTGGAGAGCTCCCAGCTCACCTGCTGTCCCCTGCCTTGCTCTTCTCTCAAACTCACCACATTGCGAATGCAACTTAATCTCCTTCCCAGACCAGTTCCTCCTCCCAGAGTCTCAGGCTTGAGCAAGAGTCCACCAGGCACCTCGGCTCCCCACCTCCCCCCCAGTGCAGTGAGCAGAGGGCTCTGGATGACCTGGGTCCCTCCCAACCTAAATCTCTATGATTCTGACCCGGAGCCATTTGCACCTTCTCTTCCATCGCCAATGCCATGTCCTAATTTTTACATAATTACGTATAAGGTATCTCTTGTGGATTTTTTACATATGCCATCTTAACTCATACACCATATTACTGCCTTCATTTTACACGTGGAAAAAAAAAACAAAACTGAAACAGTAAGTGAAGGTACTGGATTCAGAACCTCACATACTTTGACTCCAACCTCTGGTACCCAATGCCTTCCACCTGGTCAGCTTACTCCCTTCCTTCCATCCCTCAGATTTATACTGGATATCAGCATTATTCCGAGCTTTCTAAAAGTTGCTTCTGTCTTGTACTTCCCGTTTTAGAACTTCTGTGCCTCCCCATCGCCCACACAGTTCCTTCAAAGGGTCTGACAGCAGAAGGCTTGGGCAGCACTTCCAGGAAGGTGAGGAACTGAGCCCTGAGAGGCCTACATCCATTTCCTAGGGCGACCTTCACAAGTTACCTCCACCCGCGTGGCTTAAAGCAGATTGAGTCCTGGAGGCTGGTGCTGCAAGGTCTGAAGTCAGTGCCAGCAGCATCGCGCTCTCCGAAGGCTCTGGGGGGCCATCTCTCCTGCTCCAGCTCCAGGTGGCTCCAGGGGCTCCTTGGCGTGTACCAGCATCACTCCCATCTCTGCCTCTGTCCCTGTGTGTGCTCTCCCTTTCTCTCTTCTTATAATGACGCGATGCATTTAGGGCGCCCCAAACCCAGAACTATCTCATCCCCAGGGGTCCTTGTAACATCCACAAAGACTCCTTTTCCAAATAAGGTCCCGTTCACAGGGTCCAGGTGAAGATGATGTTTGATCTAAAGATGTGTGTTTCTTGCCCTAGCCGGTTTGGCTTAGTGGATACAGCATCAGCCTGCAAACTGAAGAGTCCCAGGTTTGATTCCAGACAAGGGCACATACCCAGGTGGTGAGCTGGATCCCCAATAGGGGGCGTGCAGGAGGCAGCTCATCAATGATTCTCTCTCATCATTGATGTTTCTATCTCTCTCTACCTCTCTGAAATCAATAAAAGTATTTAAAAAAATAAAAATGTATGTTCCTTCATTCTATTCCATTAGTATGTCCATGTTTGTTTTACCATCAAAATCTCTTCAATAATAAAGCCTTGAAAGAACCAAAAGCATAAACCATTCCCCCAAAATCACATAGCATTAAATCCTATGATTATCTTCCAAAGGCCTCCGGAACTCAGCCCTGCACCCTGGGCTGTCCCTTTGTCTCCCCTGCCCCCACGTAAGCTCCAAGCTCAGTCACTCTGCTCTCCCCCTGTGCCCCTCTCAGTCACACTCCTTTCTGCCTCCTGTCCCCTCCTCTTCCTTCAGTTCCATTCAAGCCCCCCTCTCTCCTCTCCTTGGCCTCATGGGAAACACAGGTGGGCGGCACTGTGAGTCCCACTGAGGAGGCCCACAGCTGCCCACAAGCCTGAGGCTGCAGGCACACCACCTCCTGGGCCTTGGACAGCAAAGTGCAGAGCTGTGAAGACTAAATGGGAGAATGTGTGTGGCACGTGGTAAACACATCAGCTGTTCCATGACCTCCCACCTTAGCTCTCCATTCAATTAAACCTATTAAGTGTATTTTTATTTGTGAGGCTTAAGAATCAATTCCGGAGAAATAAAGATAAATTATTTTTAATCTCGGAGGAAGGGACAGAGCTGTACACAGATAACTATAACGTAAAGCTGACTATGAAAGGTGCCAAGCAAAACATGTTCTGAGAACAGAAGTGGCTTGGGTTTAGGTGGTGGCATGAGAGACAGGCCCTGAGGGACGACAGTGGAAGTTACCATAATGTGGCCGCCCGGCCTCAGACCCTCCCGGTTTGGGGATCCCTGCCTGAGCTTGGCAGGAGGCAGAGGCCCCCCATCTCTCCTTTCTCAGAAGCCCTTTGAGAGGGAACGGCCTGGGATTGGCCAATGGGACCTTCCCGCTCAGGACCTGGAAACTGGAGAGTGTGGAGAAGAGGAGGGAGGGTGAGACTCTGTTTGCTCCTGCTGGTAGGGTCCAGAACTTTCCTTCGGAGGCCCTTAACAGGCTCGGTTCCCCCTCCCCTTCCCAGCTTTTCCAGATCCCAGCAGGCTGTTTGATATCCTGCCAGTAAATTTCTGTTCTTTCTGCTACAAGGCAGCCAGACACACTTTTCTCTTCTTGCAACCCAAACCCCTAATACTACAGGCTTCAAGGTTTTAAAATGTGGAGACAGACAGGAGGAAATTCCCAGAGGAGAGATCTTAGAACCCTGAGGATGGGGAGGGGTGTGTGTGAGAGGACTTGCCTAAATGGAGCAGAGGATGCCGGGAGAGGAGCCTGAGGAGATACTTTCGGGCGTGGCAGCAGAACTCACTGGTGCACGCTCCAAAGAATGCCGGGAGGGAGAAAGAGCCGTTGGAAGCTTGCATTACTTAGGTAGTAACCCAAACCAGAGTGGAAATGGTTTATAGTGGTCTGTGAACTGCAGCTCTGTTGAATAATGAGTTTGCCGACCACTGAGACACAAGGTTCAGAAGAATTGACAGCTGATTGGATATATAAGGCAAAGGAGAATGGGCATCACATGTAACCTCATGGTTGGGATGTGGGTAGCTGCAAAGACAATGCTGCCTATGTCAGAAATACAGAAGAGGGGTTAACGGGCCTGGAATTGCCTGGTTTTGTGCATGCAGTTAAATTTAAGGAATATTTATTGCCAACTTATACAGGGAGCGTGCTCTCCAGGGGGCACAGAACCGAGCAAGCACAGCTCCTGCCTCGGATGACTGCACACAGGCAGCTATCGGTGCTCTTCAGCAGAGTAAGGAGCCATTGCTCCTTAACGGAGCCGTCCACTGCGCATGACAGACGCGAGGGCAGGGTCCAAGCCTGACTTTCTCTGCAGCTCCAGCTCCTTCGCCTGCAGACCCAGCCCGGAGCAGGCACTTTTTTTTTTTTTTTTTAAAGGTAAGATTTCCTTCTTTATATATATAACTTTTTTATTGATTTTTTAAAGAGAGGAGGAGAGAGGGATAGAGAGCTAGAAACATCGATTAGAGAGAAACATCAATCAGCTGCCTCTTGCACACTCCCTACCGGGGATGTTCCCACAACCAATGTACATGCCCTTGACCGGAATCGAACCTGGGACCTTTCAGTCCACAGACCGACACTCTACCACTGAGCCAAACCGGTTTCCGCCGGAGCAGGCACTTTGTAAATCTAATGATGGCCCCACACCCCACAGCTTTCCGAGCTGCCGAGGGGAACAGAGGACTGCGAGCATCCATGGAGGCCCCAGAGAGTCCCTGTGAGCACGCGATGAGGGTCCCACACCAGACAGCGGGGGACTTGCTGCTGTCACCATGCATTTTATCTACAGAAGCAGAATGTGGATACGGTCAGGAACAGGAGTCTTATCGCGGCATAATGCGTTCTTACCCAAAGGCCCAAGTACCATCTCATTACCTCTTGAGATTCTAAAAGAATAGGCTAGAATCCATGAAATCCATCTCTCCATGGCTGACAGGGTTAAGTTGTTCCTAAACCACAGACACAGAGGTAAAGTTTAAACACACCCCACACACCATCAAGGCGGGTGCGATGAGGGGTAAGAGGAAAGCAGGTGGGCTCAGACACTGCCCGTCAGGTTAGCTTACTTTAGCCGTATACATCGTAACCAAAATTGAAGAAATACAAAATTGACCACACTTTACATTGGTTCTGATTATTGGTAGCAGGGCAGAATTGTTTTTAGATGGGAAAAATTCTAAGGCAGCTTCATAACTTTAGAACTACCAGGAGGATTTTACTCAAGCTTTTATTTTGAAGTCTGCCTTTAACTGAAAATCACATATGAAACATTTCTGTCACATACAGTAAACCCTCAGTTAATCGGGATGCCTTGGGGAGGAACTGTCCTACAAAATTAAATTTTCATTTTGGATAAAATTAACCAGAAAACTATGTTAGCAAGAGCGTAAGTTGACATTTATATATATATATATATATATATATATATATATATATAGAGAGAGAGAGAGAGAGAGAGAGAGAGAGAGAGAGAGAGAGAGAGAGCCAGCTGATATTTCACCATAAAAATGTACCCATAATGTGCATCACCCTTCCGAACACGTGCCCTGGAGAAGATTGGGTAGAATCCTACGTCAGAGCCACGCGCTACAGTGTTTTCCTGCATTTACTCCTTCCCCCTTTCTCCTCCCCCCAGAAAAGTAGCGTGCTGGGCCAAGAGCTCTCCAGTTGACGGTTCGGACGGCCTCAGCCCGGTTCCGCAGGGTGAGCCTCTTCAGCCAGAGGAGAAGGCAGAGGCCTCCTGTGAGCACTCCTCGCCGCTCGGCAGGAGGACGCGGAGGAGGCAGCAGGTCTCAGAAAGGCCGTGATGGGAGGCGCTGTACCTTCCGGGCGGCCGCCTGGGACAGCGCTGCGTCTGTGACTCAGGAGGTCACATTTAAACTGGCCAGTGGCTCTGTTTGTGTTTGAGAAGCACCCTGTGCCGCCCGCCACCTGGGAGAGTGGGCGCCTTCCTTCCAAACAGCACCTCCGTCCGGTGCCCCTCCGCTCTCTCCCCTGGGTGCCTCTCGCTCCTCGCCTCCGCTGGGGCACGCAGTCATTTATGTCCGTGTGATAGTTAAAGATGACAGAGTGATTATGAGGAAGAATGATTTCTTCGAATTCCCCAGAGACCTCGGGAAAAGTGGACAGTTACTAAAGGTTTTTAAGATTGCGTTGTATGGGATTTTAAAAATCAACTATTTAGAAATGGTTATTTTTAATGCAAAAACTGTACAGTTATCTGTTAATGTTGCAAGTTATTCTTACTAATGCCATAGTTACTCATTGTGTTCTTACCACTTGGCAAGCTCATTATCTGACCTCACAGCCCTTTGAGGGAGGCATGATGAACCCATTTTATAGGCAGGAAACTGAAGCTTAACAGTTTCACACACTCGCCTAAGGCCACGAAGCTAACAGGTGGCTGGGATCTCACATACAAATACTGGTTCACAGGTGCCTGTGCAATACAACCAAGATGAACACATTGCGACTATTTTAATTGTCATTAAATCACTTTCCTGTTGGTTTATTAGCAGGGTCCTGGTCGTCCCCCACTTCACTCTGTTTGTGTTGGACGCTCTGGCGCCTGCGCGGACCAGGGCCTGGGAGCAGGAGAGGGAAACATGGCTCCCCCTCCTCCCGCCTGGCTCAGGCTGGGGGAACTCTCAGCTTCTGAGGTGAGCCTCAGAGCCACGCTGGATGCAGTTCCCTGTAGCTGCCGCAACAAGTTACTCAAAATCGAAGGCTTGAGCAACGCAGGTTTATTACCTGCAGTTCTGTGAGTCCTAAGTCCAACATAGACGTGTGGGACTAAAGAGCAAGGCTTGACAGGGCCGTGTCACCTCTTGGAGACTCCGGGGGACGATCCACTTGCTTTCCCACTCCACCAGGCTGCCCACATTCCTTGGCTCAGGGTCCCTTCCTCCATCTTCCAAGCAGCAATCATGCATCTTTCTGACCTTCTTGCACTTTTGAGTCTCTCTCCCTCTGACCAGGGGAGCTATCCTCTCTCAAGAACTCATGTCATTACAGTGGGTCCCGGGGCATCCAGGATCCACCCTGCTTCTCCAGTCCGACCCCTAACCACCTCTGCAGAGTCTCTTAGCTGGTAACCTATGCACAGGGTCGGGGGCAGGGGCATCTTTGAGTGGCCATCGTTCTGGAACGTTCCTTTGGAGCAGACCTCACATCCTGTAGGGTTCAGAGGGGAGTGAGCCGGGCAGGGTGGGATGCTTGCGGAAGCAGAGGCTCTTCCCCCTCGGGAGCCCCTGGAAAAGGGCACGCGGGCGGGGACGAGCACGCCACAGCCTGGAGGGAAAGCTCGTTCCTGCCTGCGTTTCCTGATCCCTTTCCCCAGGCAAGCGCCACCGGCAGCCACCACTCAGGCAAAGGCCCCTGCATCCGGGAGCCCAGGCACCATCTGAGAGCAGGCAAAGGAGTTTAGGGAAACCACGGTTTCCTGAGCGAGGACATGACACGAGTAAAAAGATACGTTCCATCCCACAGCCAGAGGCAGGGACAGAGCAGACAGGATGTGTCCCACCTTCTCAGGAAGGCAGCCAGCAAAAGCCACACTGAGGGGCTCTGCAGCAAGCATCTCCTTCCACCTGCATTGTCCAATAAAACGGGCAGGCGGCCTGTCTGCCTGTGAGTTAGAAGACCCCAAATACATTAAAAACCAAAAGTGCATGCTAAAAAAAAAAAAAAAGAAAGAAAGAAAGAAAGGAAAGGAAAGAGAGAATGCAAGGGGAGGAGGAGAGGAGATGGTGTTTGGGAGAGGGTGTGTGGTAGGTTTTAGGGTAAGGTGACCAGATTGTCCAGTTGTTGGTGGGACAGTCCTGATTTCTAACAATTTTTTCCCGCATCTCGAGGCATTTTCAAAAAGTCCCAATTTTTGGAAAGAATCTTTTCAATGTTTCCAATCTTTCAAAAAATCGGGACTTTTTGAAAATGCCGTGAGACTCGGGAAAAATTGTTAGAAATCAGGACTGTCCCGCCATCACCTGGACAATCTGGTCACCTTATTTTAGGGCGCCAGCGAGGACTGTGGTTACAATAGTATTTGCTTTATAATCGTGCATTAAACGTGCATTTGCTTCACGTGGTTTCATGTATTTGTGTCATATTCACCAGTAACGACATTGACTTTGATCATGAGTTTTTGGAAGACTGGTCAGGCAGTGGCACCAAGAGGGCTGGGCAGACAAGCTCTGGAGCCAGTGTTGAGGGGTGATGGGTGACGGCCAGAGTAGGACCTGCCAGGGAGAGAGGGATCTGTGAGGCCCAGCGGGGGACCACTGACCGCTGAGTGAGAGTCTCGGCTCCCTGCCCTGCCTCCACTCGGCCCGTCAGCAGCTTTCTCGGATGTCCTGCCACGGATTTCAAAAGATGGAGTGCATGAGAAAGGGTGCCAGTGCGGGAGGGGAGAGCAGGGAAGGGTGAAACGCTGAAGAAGACTCCCTCCGGGGTGTCGGCCCCACAATGCCTCCCTGAGCCACCGCTCTCGGTGCCACAGGCAAAAGCACCCCCATTTTCCTGACCTTTTCTCATCTCAGCGGGTCCAGAAGCAGCCTGGGCATCCACTGAAGTGAGGAGGCCTGCCTCTTCCCCGACCAGGGAAGCAGCAGTCCCTGCTGCTGGCAAACGGGCAGGCTGCCCTCCCTCACCCCTAGCCTGTCCTGAGGAGGGGACATGGAGCTGGCAGATGCAGGGGGGTGGGGGGTGTGTGGGGCCTTTGGAGAGGTTTATGTGAGTGGATCACCCCAGCTGGAGCTCTCCAGGCAGAGCCCAGTCCGTCCCCGCCCCCACCAGGCCCTCAGGTCCCCTCCAGCCCTGCGCTCTGCATCAGCCCTCACTAAGGCGGGCTGCCCTTGGCACTGCCCCCTGCTGCCCTGGCACCGCTGCAGCCTGAGGGGAGCAGCACCTGCCAGCTCCCAGGGGGACCCGCCTCGGACGTTACAACCGCCAAGTCCATCCCCGCGTTATCTGTGGGCTCATTCCCCATGCAGCCAGAAGCAAGCAGGCTGCTCTCCGACAAACCGCCTTTCTATCCAACTAGGATACGTAGAGGGGAATGTGATGTCATTGAAGAAATTGCTCTAAACCCTCTACGAGTTTAATAAGCACCAAAGTAGCCTAAAAGTAGGTACTGTTGTTTAATCTAAATTGATATGGCAGCCATAGTGCAGGCTCTACCAAGTGCTGGGCAGAGCGCAGTGCTACGACATCACTCCTCGCAGAGTTCCCTTCCACCGTGACTGGTGGGGCTTGGGTGGCAGACACCCCGGCTCTCTCCCCCATCTTGTGGGGTCCCCATGGCTCCGGCGCGTCCTGTGAACTGAGCGTCAGGTGTTCACTGCAGTAACTTGCTTCAGAACAGGTCTTTCCTTCCCTGTCTCACGCCCCCTCCCTCTCAGGATGTTTCCTGGGGCCCCTTCCACATAAGCTTCTTGAACCCCAACCCTTGTCTCAGGGATTGCTTATGGGGAGCCCCAATCAAAGTACCCTGGCAAGGCCTTTGCCCTTACACATTTTGAACAACCTATTTCTGGATTAAAGAGAAGGATATTTTGGCTGCATCACGTGCTGCGTTGGTTTGTAATTCCATGCCCTGGAATTAATACTTAAATAGCTGAGACCTGAACAAACCACTTAACCTTCTCCTGCCTCCGTTTCCTTATTGCTGGACACACATGTGGAAGGGAACAGTGGTTTGCAAAGTGCGGGATTCCTCTGGAGTAGTTTAAAGATACCCCAGACAAAAGTAAAATCTGAAAAGGAAATGGTACTCATGGAATCATTCCAATTAAATCACAAAATTGCCAGGGAAGGGGCGAGTGCACTGTTAGATGTTAGGAGACAGTTCTCCACGGGCCTCTTAGGGTTCTGCTCATGTCGCAAACAAGACATTGAAGACCTTTGTTCCAGGCTGTCTTTCCACGATGCTGTTCAGCAAAGAGCCTCGGGAAGTAGTTTGTCTCCCGCAGGCCGTGGCAGGTTTGTTACTGCCCAGTAAAACAAAGATGGTGTGCAGTGGTTGCTCACATTGGTTTGATTGTAGCCCCTTGTAATGAACTAGGGTTTCTGAGCGGGGTTCTCAGCGCTGATGCACACCCACTGCGTGCACCGCGCCTCGGAGCCACTCCGTGTCACCCTCCGGGGACCGGGGAGAAACGGACCGGAGCAAGAAGAAGCTCGTGTACCTGGGAGTGTGAACACCTTTGTCTCTGCCCCAGGAATCCCGTGTCCTCTGCCAGAATTCATGTAACTATGGCCAGCTAACTCTTTAGCTCACAACTCAGGTAAAATCTCAGACTCTTCGCAGTACTTAGCATTTGGAAGATCTTACTAATCAAAAATATAGGCTGAGAGAAGCTTTGCACAACTCAATGACACCCATTGTCCAACAGCGGAGTGTAAAATGGGACCTACGTATTATAGTACATATCCAAGATCCTGAAATAATTGTCTTAAAGACTGAGATTTGTGCCGAAACTGGTTTGGCTCAGTGGTAGAGCATCGGTCTGCGGATTGAAAAGTCCCAGGTTCGATTCCGGTCAAGGGCATGTACATTGGTTGTGGGTACATCCCCGGTAGGGGGTGTGCAAGAGGCAGCTGGTCGATGTTTCTCTCTCATCGACATTTCTAGCTCTCTGTCTCTCTCCTTTCCTCCTCTCTGTAAAATATCAATAAAATATATTTAAAAAAAAAAAAAGACTGAGATTTGTGAAATCTCTACATTTCAAATAGGCGAGTGTATGGATGTTAATTTCTCTATTTTGATTGTTTTGTATATGTAATTGTAGGCAAATAAAAGTGATATTTATCATTTTATAAAATACCACAGACATATCAGAAGAAAACTTTAACTGCTTACAACGTATATAAATGACACATTACAAAAAAATCCTTTATGTATAAAATGTAGTAATGTCTGTATGATGAGTGACAGCAGAGGTAGAAACCCATTCATTCACATGAAAGTCATTGCCAAATGTGTACAAGCAGTGTGTTTGCATGAGAACCCTGGCTGCTATGGAAAAGGCAACTGTGTTGTTGTTTTGTTTTGTTTTTTCTTTTTAGAAAGGCAGACTGCCCCATGCAGCCTCTCCTTTGGATGTGTCTGGAGTCTTGGAAGCTCGACTACCCTACGTTCTTCCCACCATTGGACCTTGAGAGCTTGTTGGGAGGTTCAAGCAGAGGAACGCAGCTACTTGTACATCCCTGACCGAGCACCAGCCCTCTCCTGGGGGAAGGTCCCCTCCTCAGAGCATGACGCTCAGGGAGGGACGCACATGGAGGGGTGAGCGAGGAGCGGGACGCCAGCCTAGCCAACTGAATCAGCCCTGGCGATCAGCGGGGTGACCGCTGCAGCCAGATAGCCCTCACACTAAGGCAACTGTGCTGTAAGTGTTGGATAATGCCACACAAATGGACAACTTTACTGAAGGATTGTCTTCCCATTACGGACACTTTGGCTATTGACAATGATGAATGTGGTGTTCTCCAGAATTTACTTATCAGGTTGAAGTTCGTGGGTTATATGGAGGCAAGGCGTCAGTGTAAATGCTTCAAAGGAGACACAAACTTGCTATTGTGTAACTTCAGCATCTTCACCTACAACTCTCAAACACAGTGGTACTGACTTCCATATCTTGCTGATTTAAAGAAGTAAATTTAGCAATGCAAGGCCCCTATGTCTCCATGCCTGAAATTGCAGTTAAAATGTCAGCAATGAAGCTTGACTCAACATGCAAGACAAAGCAAACTAAGCTGCTTAAAAACTTAAAATTACTGTCTGACAAAGAGCTGTGTATTCCTGTGTTATTAATATGGTCTTATGTTGTTTAAGGTTATTTTCTGACCATTGATAATTAAAACTGGCTGAGGTATTTGATTAACTGCTTCCAAACTGGATAATAAACCATCAATTAAGACATAATAGCACTTATATGATATTGTTAAATAAAAACAGCCTTACTTTTTCTCCATCTAGTTTCCAAATTAGCTTAATTGGTGTGTGTCCTGGGTATCTAGAAAGCTGTTTTGAAGACTTTGACCATTTGGAACTACTTGTCTTTGTGAAGACAATTGCTTCAATCTGCACAGCTACACGGTGGGGGCGGGGGGCGGGGGGGGGGCACGTTTTGTGCTGACATCCATAAGTCCCAGTTCCTAAAACTTGTATTCATGCAATTACTCTCAATGATTCATTTTTATGAGTGAGAGTTATGGCTTTGAATTTGTAAAATACATTTATGCTAACAAAATACCATACTTTCTGTTTTACATATTAGAATTCTGAGATTTTATTTTTGGGGTTAAAAAAATAATTGACAATTCCTAGACTAATTGATTTCTAAATTTATTTTATTTCTAAAGAATGTATTCCTCTAATTTGAACTTAAACATCTCTATTTAAAAAACATTGACCTGAAGACTGAAAAATTGTCTAATATATCCACAAACACACACACTCTCTTGTCTGATGGTTTCACAGTTACCTTCTCCGATGCGATCCAACTCCATTCCTCCGTCACGAATGTGCCAACCTGTCTGATGACTGTTCCCACTCACTGATCACTTTGGGCCGGTTTGCAGCTTGTCTGTAATTTTGCCAAAGGGCAGGTGGGACCATTTATAAATAACAACAACAAACACAGAAAGAGGGGACTTTGGGTATCTTGGTTACTCTGATAGGAAGCTCTCACTGGAGTAAGTGTTTAGAGTTACGAGCGGGGAATGTTTTAGTTTTTCGTGCTGCCAGGAAAGAGGGAGAGAGGCTGGGGATCTGGGACCACACAGTTGGAATCCTCTATCTCTGGTCACGGTGTTGTGCCCGCGTATTAATTACCTCTTGTGTAACAAATTACCCCAAAATTCACACCTACAGCAGCGTACATGTGTGATCTCACGGTGCCTGTGACCTGAGTTCCTGGTGCTCTGTGGCGGGTGCTTCTGAGCCCAGGGCTCGCATGAGGGACCGTCCGAGCTGCGGGCCGTCCGGAGGCTGCTGCCAGGAGGCCCGGGTCCGCACCGGCCCGCGGTGGCTGGCAGACTCCAGTCCCCGCACTGTTGGACTGAGGGCCCCCAGAGAGACTTCACCCGGCTTCTCCACAGGGTCTCTCCACAGCCCGCTTACCGCATGGCCACGACTGTCCTGGGCGTGAGCAGAGGACGGCCAGGAGGGGGCCGAGACAGAGCACAGCCTGTTTGTAACCCGGCTTTGGGAGTGACACCTACCACCTTTCCCTATTCTCTCTCTCAGGAGCGAGTGCCCAGCGCAGCCACTCAGGACGCTAGCCCAGCCAGTGCCGCCCATGAGCCGTCGGGAGGCTGCCCCACGGGCGGGCGCTGTGCGGGGAACGCCCGCTGCTCTCACCGGCCTCGCCCCCGGAGGCCCAGCTCCCGGCACCCGGAGCAGGTGTGTGTGCTGCGGACGTGGCTCTTCCTGAGCCCAGGAGGCGGCGGCCGCCCGGGGCCTCTCCCAGCATTGGCAGCCGTCCCCGTCAGAGCGCGGGAGGTGGCAGTGAGGGGGCCCAGCCACCCTGTCGTCACGGGCACTGAGGTGTCTGTGCCCACAGCCCTGGAGCGGCAAGCGGCTCTATCCTGGACAGGGGACCCCGCGGGAGCCCCGCTCTGCCCTCGCACCGGGCCGACCCTGTGTCACATCGTCACTGCGCCTCGCTGCATGGGAAAGGACCTTTTAAGGTTAAAAGGATTATTTGCCCAAATCGGGGCCGTTGTACAGCAGGTCGGGCAGCGGGCCGTGCCTGCGGAGCGGCGGGCCGCGGCAGCTTCCCGGCTTGGTAACTGGTGTGTGCCAGGCTTCCCCCCGCGCTGGCTCCCTCGGATGCTGAGAGCCGCAGCTGACGGTGCCAGGTCTCCGCACAGCCCCGGCTCTGCCTCGCTCGTAGCAGCAGCCGCAGCAGAGCCACCTGGGAGGTTCAGCTGCCTGTCAGTGCCCTGCTAATCAACATAGCACCCTCACGGCGGCATTCGATCCAGCTCTGCCTACATGTGTGGGACATGTTTATTCACATGACAGAGACCTGGGTGATGCGTTCCCTCACATCCTGGCAGGCAGAGGAGACGAGAGGAGATGACAGTCTCAGCTGGGGGGCATTGGGGGTGTCCCTTCTCTAAGAAACACCCAAGGAGGTGACATGAAGCAGTGAGCAAGTGAGGCCCTGGCTTCCATCCATCAGCGTGTGACCCAACACACCTGCGGTGCCAGGCGCACTCCACGGGCAGTGCCCGCTTTGCCGGAGGTGCACTGAGGCCTGAGCTCCGCCCGCCCGCCTGAGGGCCTGAGCGGGAGCCGCCATGTCCGGCGGGAAGCCCACGCAGCGGCTGTGCCGCCCGCCCTCCTGGACCTCCGCCGCCCCTCCGGCCGCAGGCCCAGCGTGAGGGAGGCGGGCCCAGAGGGTTCTGTGCGTTGACTAAAGAGACACACATATTTTTAGCCAAAATGTATAAACTTTTCTGCTTTTAACCTAAAACTGAAGCTGAGACTAATGGGGTAGGCCCTTCTCTTCCACCTTACACACACTTTTAAGTGTTTGGAAACCACCTTGACCTGGAAGTCCATGGATCCTGAAATATGTAAACAGCTGTTTATACTGCAAATGGCTGCCGCTGTCCTCAGCCCGGTCCTCCGTGGAGGCCTGGAGACGCTGGGTCCCTCGCCAACCAGCTCTGCCATAGCGCTCCTTCCCGTCCTCACCTGCCAGGGCCCCGAGCCACCGCTCTCCGGCCGGCTCAGACACCCCGGAGACCGGTGTCCATTGCAGCGCAGGCCCTGACATGGCTCTCCAGCACGCTGAAGGCAAAGCCGCAGGGAGGGGAAGACGGGCAAAGGCGGGCGGGGCCCCGGAGGCAGACACGGAGCTGGGCCGCCTCCTTCGCGGTGACAGGGCTCCTAAGAGCCTCCATTTTCCAGCTTCGTAGCACGAAGGAGTGCTAACGAGCAGTGAGAACACACTGACCATAACCACACACACTCCTTTCTAAGTGAAGGTGACAGACCGAGCTTTAAATGTCCAGGATTAACAAAACAAGGGATTAATGCTCTTTAACTGGCACCTTCCACCTGCATCCTTTTTAGGGTTTAGCCTGCTTTGCGTTTACATCTATTGCACGCTGCTTTCCCACCGGTGCCTCCACTCAGCATTTCTGAAGGCCTGTCTTTCCACGGAAGAGATCACATTGTGAAGCGCTCACTGGTGCCCCATCTCCTGTGCCCCCGTCTCCTGTGTCTCCCCTTCCTTGCCCCCCCATACCCGTCCTTTGCTACAGAGCTCTCCACATTCATGGCCTCTGGGAGGACCAGCGGGCAGGGCACAGGGCTAAGTGTACCATCTGAGGCAGCAGGTTTGGAGGTGTGTGTGGTCCTTGCTGGTTCCCAGCAGAGAAGGAGGGAGGGGAGTGCAGGGAGCGTCCCGCTCCAGGCCTCGGGGAGCTGAGCGAGGCCAGCGCCAGGGGAAACTCTGCAGGAGTTCACGGACGTGGAGATGGGACAGCCAGGAGCCCCTTTGGGGGTGGGTCTCCAGGAGGCACCAGACCCTCCATCCGGACCCCTGAACAGAGCCCAGCTGGCTGCTCGGCCCTCCCGGAGCCCAGAGCAGCGCACAGGGCCAGCAGGACCAGCAGCCCACGCAGCGAGGCGGCACAGAGGGTGCACATGGGGCCCCCGCACGGCCCTGGAGCTCGGGGTGGGCTCCACCGCCCTCTGCCTCCCGAGGACACGCACACCCCGGAGTGCCAGGCGAGACACGAGTCCCCCCCAGAGAGGCCGCTCTCCTCCCCTCCTCGCCGGTGCCCTGAGGCCACGGTGCAGACAGACCCCAGGGAGACGTCTGAGGGGGCGCTGAAGGCTGCGGGGGAAGCTTCCGTCACTGGGGGCTGTGCGCCCAAGAAGGCTAAGTTTGGTTACAGACTCAGTAACACCCCCTGCCCCCGGGGTTTCTGGGTGCGGGTGTTTACCTGATGTCCCTATAGACTCTGTAAGTTACACCTACAAGGTCCCAGCTGCCTAACACAACCAAACCTGATTCCAAAGGAACGTTTTCCTATTTGCTCAGAGATGACCATGAAGCATGAAGTAGGACTTTATTTTTTAGCAGCTTTGTTGAGCTATCATTTATAAAGTTTGCATTTTATCATTTCACCTGTTTAAACTGTACAATTTGATAAGTTGTGACACATTTACAAGCCCCGAAACCACCTCCTGCAAGAAAATGTCTTCAGTGACTGTGCCTCCGGAACGGTGGCTGACCATGACCAGGGTGGACTCTGCCTCCCGCGAAGAGGGTCTCACAAAGGTGAGCCGATGGAGGGCTTTGGGTGAGGGCAGCAGGGCAGCGGGAGGGCGCTGGGTGCTGGGTGCTGGGTGCTGGGTGCTGGCTTGCTGAGGGAGGAAGGGCAGGAGCCCATGCACGCAGAGAGTGAAGCTCTGGGCACGGGAAAAGGCCAGACACAGCCGTCAGAGGGAACTCAGCCCCGGTGACGGCCCCATAAAATGCCCTTCTGGCTCCCTCAGGGCGGTAAGATTTCATTCTGCTGTTTGAAGCCACGAAACTCATGGCACTCGCGGCAGCATTCTTGGGCAAGTAACACAGGCGTCTCTTGGTTCATCTGAAATAACAACTTTATAGCAATTAGCTTCGATCTGAAGATAGAATGGACCAAAGACAAGAGCTTAGCTTCCCTGAGATGTCCAGCCAGCTGCTCCCATCATGCTTGGTGCTCTGAGCAGCCAGTGCCCCCACTTCCGGAATTCCATCTCTCAAGAAATCTACTACACACGTCTGTTTAAAAAGTCAAAGTCCTATAAGCCGCACACAAAACATACTGAAAATATGTCCTCCCGTCGTCCCATGGCCACCGCCCACCATTATCGCTTCCGGGGGTATTTCCTTCCAGGCCTTTCCCCGTGTGCAGCCTACTGCACTTTCACAATTGGCTATGCTTTTTATGATCTGTACAATTTCTCACAGCTTGTTTTACTCAATAATATTTTCTTTGAGTTGCATTATAATTTAATTTATATATTTTTTTAAATCTTCACCTGAGGATATTTTTAAATTGATCTTAGAGAAAGAGACAGAGAAACATCGATTGGTTGCCTTTCATATGTGCCCGGACTGGGGATCAAACCCACAGACATTTGGCCAGGACTGCATTGTAATTTTCCTAATTATTTCTTGCAATCTACAGTGAATCACTAAGGGACTATGCCAGAAGCCAGCTGCTTGACTTTTTTCTGACTCTTTCATATAAACTCTTTAGTACTTTTTTCCATGTATATGTTTTTCCATATTTGGGAATATTTCTTTAAACTATAATAGAATTTTACAAGTGGGATTATTGGCACAAAGAACATGAATAGCTTGTTACTCTTTACACACATTCCCAAATTTCTTTTAAAAGCACAGCACAGTCACATGCATGTGCAGGCTTCACTGCACGTTGGCCAGAGTGGGTAATGCCTGTTCTAAATCCAGCTTCAAAAGTGACCTGTGGCCTCTGCCGCCTGCATTTTCCTAATTTCAGTGCAAGTCAGAACCTCGGCTTCCCCCGTGTTTTGGTCTCTGATTTGATGGCCCAGCCCGGGCCTGACCTGCTTGGGATCTTTTGCATCAAGGGTACCACGTTCTTATTGAGTCAGATAACCTCTTTAACAAACATATTGAGAATTTTTTCTATCAATCAAATTTGTCATGAAAGTCTAAAAGTTTATATAGCCAAGCCTTCTTGTTTGTTTGTTTGTTTGTTTGTTTACTACTGCTATTTCTGTGCTTAGAAAACTGTCCCTCCTCCAGGGTTTTGAGAAATTTAGGGTGTGGCAAAAGTAGGTTTACAGTTGTGAGTACACAAAATAGTTTATTTGTATATTATTATTTATTAGCTAGAAGCCCAGTGCACAAATTTGTGCACAGGTGAGGTCAACCAGCTTGCCCTAATCAGGGCCGATCGGGGCTGGTTGGCCATGGGGAGGGGAAGCAGGAGGTTGGCCGGCCTGCCCAGCCCCATCTGGCTGGCTGGCCAGCCAAAATGCACGTTCCAGTTGCTTAGCTTTTATATATATAGATTATTGTATTATGTTTCCATGTGTTCATTATGTTTAAAGTTCTCCTGTGTTAGCTGCTTAAATTTTCTGGAAGATAGATAGATAGATAGATAGATAGATAGATAGATAGATATAGATATATATAAATAATAATATATATATGCCTAAGCAACAGAATGACCCAAAAATGAACGACTGAATGTTCAAACAACCAGTCGACCAGTTGCTATGCATGTACTGACCACCCTGGTGGTCAGTGTGCTCCCACAGTCAACTTCCATGGCTGGCCAACCTCCTGTCGGCCAGACCAAGGGGTCCCACTCGTGCACGAATTCATGCACTAGACCTCTAGTATCAAATAAAATCTAAAGGAAATGAAAACACAGTTATTCTCTTGAACTCAACCCAGTTCCTGCCCTCAGCCATGCTGCTGGGCCTCCGCAGGCCGCCCTGCTGAGTCTTCAGTCACCTGCTTCTCTGAGCAGAAATGGGGACACTTTGTGGCTGGCAAGAGAAGGGCCCTGGGTGCACCTTCCTCCGGCTTCTCATGCTCATCGTGGCCCTCTTTCTGCAGGAACCACCAGGACATCATGGCACCATCCTCCAGGGACTCCGCTGGACCCCATCCAGCTGAGAAAGGGCGAGTGAGGAAGGCACAGCTTGAGATGTGTCCAGCCCGGGAATTACCTTCACTGAGCGGTGAAACCATCTGGGTCCACCTCACCCTCCTTGGGCCATGCCTCTCCAGTTTGGTGCTGCCCGCACCTGAGGGGAGGACCGAGTCCCCACATCCTCCTGCAGCCACGCAGGCCTCCGATGTTCCCTGCAGCTGCCTTCCTGCCCCATGCTGGACGCTATGCCTCCGGAGTGTGAGGCCACAGCGGCCGGTGCAGTTCCTAGGAGCCTTTCCAGAGAAGAGATGGGCATTCCCGGGCATTTCCCTGAGGGCTTCATTGTGTTCCTGCCCCAAGCAGCAGGATGAATTGGATGCATCTCACAGTCCTTCTGAAGGAGCTGCTGTGGGCTCTCTAAGCCATTTGCCTAGACTAGAAAGAGGATGCAGAGAAAGCTCACAAAGTTACATTTTCCAAAATGTTCCTTAGTTCATCCCGGGACACAGACTGGTACATTCAGAGCCTGATCATCTCAGCCCATGGCCATGCCAGCTGTGCACCAAGGTTTTCTGAGTTCCCTCTCGGCCCAGCCACAGCAACAGCAGGCAAGGGGTCGCTTTCTATGATCTATGGAGACCACGAGACAGGCAGGGCCTAGAGGCTAGAAGAAACACAGCTTCATTTTCTT
Source organism: Pipistrellus hanaki (assembly GCF_964339955.1). Lineage (NCBI taxonomy): Eukaryota > Metazoa > Chordata > Mammalia > Chiroptera > Vespertilionidae > Pipistrellus > Pipistrellus hanaki. The sequence goes on from NC_140514.1 coordinate 55,962,329, forward strand.
TTCTTCCTCCCTTCCTTCCTCCCTTCCTTCCTTCCTTCCTTCCTTCCTTCCTTCCTTCCTTCCTTCCTTCCTTCCTTCTTTCCTTCCTTTTAATATCCCTAAACCTTTGCTACAGAAACCTTAAATCCTATCAATTGTTTGCATCCAGTCAGTGTAGTGGACAGGAAAATGAGACCTCTACTCACTCACATTGTGCAAATTCATCCAGCCTGCTCGTGGCAGGTCTTTGTTTAGATCCAGCACAGGGAGTTTTTGTTGTTGCTGTTGTTTTGTGATCCTCACCTGAGGATGTTTCCCATTGCTTTTATATATATATATATATATATATATATATATATATATATATACATATACATATATATACATATATATATGTATGTATATGTATGTATATGTATATATAGATATATACATATATATATATATATTATTGATTTTTTTTTTTTTTTTTTTTTTTTTTTTTTTTTTTTTTACGGAAAGGAAGGGAGAGGGACAGAGAGTTAGAAACATTGGTGAGAGAGAAACATTGATCAGCCGTCTCCTGCATACCCTCTACTGGGGATGTGCCTGCAACCAAGGTACATGCCCTTGACAGGAATCAAACCTGGGACCCTTGAGTCTGCAGGCTGACGCTCTATCCACTGAGCCAAACTGGTTAGGGCAACCTCATGTTTTTTTAAAAAGAGATTGGAATGGAGGAGGGATGGGATGGGAGGAGAGAGAGACACACATCAATGTGTTTATGGATTGGTTGACTTCTGTACACTCCCTGACTTGCCCGGGGATCAAACCTACATCCAGGTACATGCCCTTGACCAGGAATTGAACCCATGGCCCTTCAGTGTGGGAGCTGTCTCTCTAACCATTGAACAACATTGGCCAGGCCATGTATTTTTTAGGTTGTTGTTTTTTTTATCAAGACTTGAGAACCTAATACCTACCCTAAGTGGTCCTACAGATATTTTATTAATGTTCATTTTTCTTGACAAGGAAGTTTTGAATCTTAAAATGTCTTTTGAGCCTGTATCATCACCCAGTGAGGTTAAAACAATGCTCTAATTCTGTTGCTGCACCTGTAGAAAGAGGTAGGTTCTCTCTTTGAACACCTACGTGCTTTCATTTAGGTGACAATGGCAAGGTGCTTATGCACAACTTGATAAACTGACAAACAATATATCCCTTTGATTGGTAAATTTAAAAATGATTACATCAGTGCAATGAGGGTACTATCCAAGGGAACAGCGATTTTCTTGGAATGGATATTATGTCAAGCGAGGGCAGTCCCTGAGCAATGGGGACAGTTGTGCTCCTTTGACAAACGGTGCCGGGAGCAGTGTTCGGCAGGTTTGGGGACCCGCTAGCTGCTGTCGCAGACCTGGGACTCCCCCTCCGGGTCCAGCCTCCCCTCCTCGGGACTGAGAAGCCCCGGCTCAGCGGAGCGCTGGGCAATGCCGGCCATGTTCCCACCCCCCTGGCAGGTCAGGAGACTCTCAACTTCCCGGAACTTCCTGTACAAAGAAAACCACACGTTCTTCATTTTCCACTCTTCCCATAAACCAGAACTCAGACTGCTGGTGGCGAGCCAGCAGTGGCCGTGAGGAGAGGACAGTAGCCTGGGGCGTGGCAGAGCGACCAGAAGGAAGGAGCTCGGTCCCAGGGCCCGGGAGCGCCTGGTGGAGCAGACCCTGCCCTGCCCGAGGCCCTCGACAACCACGGGCCATCCTATAAGAAAGTGATTATCGAATTGAACGAGTAACTGAATAATAAAATGGAGACCAAAGACAAAAGACACCAGGAGTTCACAGGAGAGAAAATGAGTAGCTGTTAAACGTATGAAAGAATGTTCAGTATACGCCTAATCAGATTACATAGCAACTTAACATTTAACATAGCATTTTGAACCTGAGGATTGACAAAGAATTAATACAAATTGATAAAAGAAAAATAATTTTCCAGTGGATAAGCGTGGAAAGGATGCATATAAAAAAATCATAGTCAACAAAATTCACACGGGAAGTAATGAGCCAATATTTTCACATAGGAATTGACAGAGTTGCCAACATAATGGTGAAATGTGTGCATTCTTACAACCTGAGGTGATGAAACCGGCTACAGCCCGCATGGAGAACCGTACAATGGTATGAAAAGACTCTAAATATAGCAAATGCTATGTCCATAAAGGTATTCATAGCAATCCTATATAATAAAAGGCCAATATGCAAATTTTCCCCTTGACTGGGAGTTTGACTGGGAGTTCCACCAGGGGGCTGGGATGGCCCGCCTGAGGTGCCCCCCCCCCAACTCTCGCCCCCCATTGGCTCCCCCACCCCAATCGGGGTGAGCCAGCCAGACCCCACCCATGCACGAATTCATGCACCAGGCCTCTAGTATCATTAATAAGAGTGAAAAATTAAAATCAAGGTGCCCAAGAAAAAGGATTCAGTTACTATGTAACCACTCTCTGGACCAATGCAATCATTTCAAATGATATGAAAACTGCAACAAATGACAAGAAGATTGGTGTTTTTTAAGTGGAAAAAACAAGATTCAAACTGGATAGACATTACTTGTGACATGTTCTATTGGGACCTGTATCTCAGCACAGATCTGTCTTTTCAGCACAATCCTGAATTCCAGATGGCTCCCTCTACCTGTGCGCTTCTCCAATACGCCTCCACGCTGCTTCCAAATCAGTTCATTCACTGTTGATTCAGCATGCAGGCCTTGTAAGGATGGTGACCCTGATCCGAGTGCCAGGTGGCAGCACGGGGTCTGAGCTGGGCCGGGGCATGCTCTGGTTTGGGTGTCAGAAGAGTCTCTCCTGGGCTGAGGACGGGATGGGGAGGCCATGGTGGACACCGGGAGATGATTAGGGAGCCTGCAGTCCTGCTGGTGATGCAGGAGAGTGGCTCAGCTGGGCGGTAAGAAGTAATCAAATTCCGAATATTTACTGAAGGGAGTGCTGCAGAGTTTCCTGACCAGACCTGTGAGCGGGCGAGAAAAGCAAGGATCACTCCCAGGGCTTTGTCTTAGCAACGGGCCAATTGCCACCAGCTGTGGCGGACATGTGACTCTGATGTGTCTCCTGGCCACCCGGACTGGTGCTGAGGGCATGCGTGGTCTCAGCAGGGGAGACACAGCCATACTGCATTGCAGGAAGAAGTCAACATGGATATTTGCCTGTGGAAGGGCTGAGTTGCTACTGACTGCTTAGAGTGACCTCATTCACTTTCATCGAAATCTCCCCCTATTGAGGGCTAATAATTTCCGTTCAGGACTAAAAGGCCCTGAGAAGTCTGAAGGCGCTGGGCACTGAGTCTGTGACCGTGGAGCCTAAATGGCTGCAGAGTGACTTGAGCCCCAGGCTCCCTTCAGCTGGACTTCGCCTCTGCCCCATCTCTCCCCAGCAGGCCCTCTGCCCTTCCTCTGACAGCCTGCCCTGCACCTTCGGTTCCACTGCTCGGCCTGCCCTAAGGCCAGTCCCACCCCCTGCTGTTCTTGTTTGTTGATTGAATTACTGAAGTCCGAGCAGGCAAATATCCCAAAATGATACAAGCTGTGTTAGAGTAACTTTTTTTTTTTTCTTTTTTAGAAATTCTGTAGTTGCATTACACTGAGCAACTTTTAAATTTTGGAAATCCTTGTTTTTCTCCAAAATGAACTTCTTAGAAATTGCTTATGGAAGTGCCGCAGGGGCGCTGGCGTTTGCTGCCTGCAGTGGCCAGGATGCTTCACCACAGAGGGACTCCCCCGCCCCCAGGGCTCCGGACCGCCTTCTTGTTGCCTTCGCACAATTCTCCCCAACGCTAGATAGCCGTGCGTTTCTGCGAGGCGAACTGCGGCTTGAGCAGGGACGTTTGGATCAGAAGCTCAGCTCCCGGTCAGACTCAGCAGGCCGCTGACCTCCTGGGCACATGCCGAAAGCATCCTGAACTCTGGCTGGTCACCTGTCAGGGAGCTGGGGGCCTGGGGCCGGGAAGGTGGGGATGAGACAGTATAAGGAAAAGTGTTAAGTGCGAGGGGGCTGTGGCTTCGAGGGGGAGAGCCGGTGCCTTGGCTTCAAATTCTTGCCTCTGAACCCAGACAAGTTTCTTAATATTTGACGGCTCTGTTGCTTTATGTATAACAAAAAGCGATAATAAACCCTGTGTCCTAGAGTTGAGCATGTGTGTCAGGACTTTGAATGTTAGAACACATGTGCCTGCAGTGCTCTGCTTTCATAAACATTCATTTCCCTTCTCTTTTAAAATATATTTTTATTGATTTCAGAAAGAAAGAGAGAGGGAGAGAGAGCCAGAAACATCAATGATGAGAGAGAATCATCGATTGGCTGTCTCCTGTATGCCCCATGCTGAGGATCGAGCCCACAGCCCAGCATGTGTCCTGACCGGGAATCGAACTGTGACCTCCTGATTCATAGGTCGACGCCAACCGCTGAGCCATGCCGGCCTTCTTTTTACTGGGAAAAAGTTATTGTTTGAGTTGTTATTGATCTAATAAACCCACATGCTGAGGTGGCTTGTAAAGATTTTGTTGATATCAAAGTTGCCTTACCACTTAGCCTGGCTCTCAGATAATCCAGCTGAATATTTATGTAGCCATAGCTGGCAGCACAGGGTCCAGCCGGGGTCTAGCCCTCACACATGGCGCCACAGGCAGAACTGTGAGGGCCCCCCTCTCCCAGTGAGAAACACGAGTCCCTGGGGCAGGGGGAAGGGAGGCACACGCCCTAAGTCACAGGCAGTAACTGGGAGAGGAAGGGGTTGAACCTGGGGTCCCGGCCTTTACCCGCGGTGCCTCACTATCCTTCTGCAAGTGTCCATCTGCTCAGCACAAGCGCGATGCCCCTGCCAAAGGCCCCATACCCTCCGCACACGCAGCTCCTGCTGAGCCATCCTGGGGACCAGCGAAGATCTCAGGTCACCATGACTCCGCACAGCTATTCTCAGCCTTCCTGTGCGGTTACCATGTCACCGTGACATCGGCGAGCACTGACGTGAAGTGAGACAGCGTCCGTGACGCTGGATTTGCAGCAGGCTGTCCCTGGCCCCCGCTTCCTCCCTCCTCCGGAAGCCCCAGCTCCACCGAGTGACTCCAGAAAACAACTGCCTTCACATTGTGCCACTTGGGCTCCATCCACAGAAGCAAGTCAACACCTCGATTCCTTCCACACAGGGGGTCAGGGCGCCATCACCCCTCAGGCCGGGGCTCCATTCCAGCGTATTCCTGTAAGGATGGCTCAGGGCCTTTCGCACTGAGATGCCGGGGCTCCACACGCATCTGTTGGGCCGTTGTTGGCATCTGACGACTGCAAAGGGCCTTCGCGTCTTGCTCAGACATTTGAACTGCAGCTCATTGTTTCTGCTCAAAGGAACGGCAGCAAATAGCAAAAGCCCAATGGCTGTGTGGCCAATTCCTGTGTATCATTTCCTTTGCTAGGAATCGGCCTTAAACTCTGTGCACAGACAGACCAAACTCTCGGGTGAACATTCCAGTGTGTGTGCGCGCAGGAGGTGGCCGGTGTGTGTGTGTGTGTGTGTGTGTGTGTGTGTGTGTCTGCTGATGAAACTGACGTTCCCCATGCGGGAAGGCGGGGTGTCCACGTAGCAAACGCCACGGCAGCAGGACGGAGCGTGCAGGCGGGAAGGCACGGCGGGTGTGGAAGGGGGAGGCAGGGCATCGGCCAGATTAAAATGTAGATCAGAGTTAACCCTCTCACACTTGTGAAGCTCACCATGCGATCTTAAATGAGCGAAAACTCTGGGATAAAATACTGTCCTACCTGTATGTGAATCCACTCTCCATTCCCGACCCTCACCTCTCCTCTCATACACTCTGTTCCCGGATGGAGTGAGAGGACGGGCAACACACTGCTCCCTCCGAGGGATCCTCTGGCCAGGGCGCTCTCTCTGGAACCAGGGAAAATGGGCTCGCCTGGGGGCTTACTGAAGTACAGACTGCTTGTTTCTCCCCCCCCCCCGCCCCCCCCTCCAGTGTGTGAATCAGAACTTGACATGGCCTGATCACTTGTGTCCTATTTCTGACACTTCTCATGTGCCACAGACCACACTCAGGGAGCCAGCAGCCTCTGGAACATGGAACAGTAATTTTTCCTAACTTCTACAAATCCAGTAGAGCTGGGTTAAGGGTGGGAAAGAACTGGTTTTGAATTAAGACCAGTTTGGGCCGGAGTCACGGCTCTGCCAATTGCCAGCTGTGTGGCCTCGGAGAAATTGCATAACCTTCAGGAGCTTCAGTTTCTTCACCTGCGCGGTAGGGACGGAGAAAGCTGCCTGGCAGAGCTGCGCAGGAATGCAAAGGCTCTGCAGGTGCTCCGAGTATTAGCTAATAGGGTCCCTGCTGCCAGGCCCTGGCTCTGCACGATTTCATACAGTGACGTCAACCCAAACACTAACCTTCCCAGCAGTCATTCTTACCCCAGTAAACGGGAATGTGCTTTCTGGGATGTGTCGGCTTCTTTTTATTTTAATACTAGTGGCCCGGTGCACGAATTTCTGCACAGGTGGGGTCTCTCCACCTGACCAGTGATTGAGGCCATCAGCGTTGTCTCCCCCAGTCCCAATCAGGGCCGATTGGGGCTGGTGGCCAAGGAGGAACTGAGAGAGGGACCACAGGAGAGCTCCAGGACTTGTCGGACCCTGTTTTGTCCAGTCCTTATTGGCCAGACCCCAGCAGCAAGTAGCTTACTCTTCAGAGCATCTACCGCTTGATGCTCAATGCACTTCATAGTGACCAGTTAGAGAACCACTTTATCGGACACTTAGCATATTAGGCATAGATAGATAGATAGATAGATAGATAGATATAGATATACTATAGATAGGTAGGTAGATAGATAGATAGATAGATAGATAGGTAGATAGATAGTCTGGGTGCTTTGGTACCTGTCTGACCAGCCCACAACATGGGAGGTTACTGTCTTATATTGACTTTGTCTTTTAAAATACCAACCCAAACCACAATGGTAAGTGACCTAACATCACAGTTAGGACATGCTGGGAATTTCATGTCAATGTCCCTGTTAAAAGTTTGGTCTGAAGATTCTCGGTATCTTGCTGGGCCAGTGTGCCCACGCCGCCACAGTGTCTCCAGCAGAGTCTGGTATTTGCTAGTTATTTGGGAGCCTCGTGGGCAGAGCCGTGATGCAGCCTCTCCCAGATAATTCCCTCCTGCGATTATTTCCAAAGGAAACTGGAACCAGCCAGTGAGCCGTCCGCTGCGCTGACCAAGAACAGGAGCTCAGACCTCCGGCTGGTCCCTCCCCAGGTCTTCTGAGCTCAGTCATTGCCATGTCCCATTGGGTTAAATACAAGTCACTTCAATGAGTTTTTAAAATGTTATTAAAATTGTTACATATCTCATTCAGAACTCGGGCGCCATGTTCCCAGCAGCATTACTCACAGTGGCCCAAAGCAGGAACAGCCCGTGTTCATCGAGAGATGAATGAATAAGCGGAAAGTGTGCACATAGGATAGGACATTATTCAGCCGTTAAAAAGGAAGAAAGCCTGATGCGTTCTGCAGGTGGCCGACCCTTGAGACATTGTGCTCAGTGAAATAAGCAGCCACAGAAGGACAAATTCTGTGTGATTCCACTGATGTGAGGTCTCTAGAGTCATCAAATGCAGAGAGAGGAAGTAAACCAGTGGTCCCAGGGCCGAGAGGGCGGAGGGCCCGTGTTTAGTGCAATTGCAGCAGCAGAAGATAAGGTTCTAGGTCATCATGGTTGCACAGCTACATACATGTACTAAATGACACCAAACTGAACAGTTAAAATGGTTAAATGGTAAATTTAATGTTATGTATATTTACTACAATAAATAAATTAAAAAGAAATTCAGGGGTGTACAGTTTGGGGCGGACTGTCATTATATAAATTCTGAGAGGAAATGGAGGCTGGATCCACTGGCTTCTAAGTTACTCTCTAACCGAGGGTTCATTCACTCTGCTGTCTGGTGCCCGCCCAGACCCCTCCCTGGCCCCTTAAATCCATACCCCAGTCAGTAGCAGGAGGAAGTAACTTAAGTGAAGGCAGGGTATTGTTCAGATGAAACCAACCAGCTTACAGCACAGGCACGTGAAATAGGAGCCCCTGAATTTCTTCCAGCATCGCAGAGGCAGACCAGCGGGCAGAGGCCTGGGAATGAAATGGTTGATTCCCCAGGCAGCTCTGGTCACGTGCTTCTTACATTCACCACAGATTCTGTCATAGAATTGAACCTACAGAGAGTTGTGGACAATCGTAAAATGAATTTTACTGACAAGTTGATTGTGCAAAGTGACAGAAAGGTCTGCCTCCACTCCCCTCTGTGTCCCATCAGGTGTGCACACTCTCAGGAAACGTTGGGGACTAGCATCATTTCTAGTTGTGCTTCCCTCTGCATAACCCTGCCTATACCGGCATTCCTTTTCTCTGATGCTCCACCCCACTCACACAAATCTAGGCACAAATGGGTTACAGGATGGCAGGGTGCACTAAGAGAGCTGCAGGGGTATTAAGTGCAGGGAGGGGTGTGCAGTGCAGGGAGGGAGCACTCTGTCAGGTGCTAGACAGATCTGCCCTCCCATTTGTTCCTTGTGGGAAAGCATGTCTGTGTACCTGTGAGCACTGGGGTGTTTACTGGAATCTTTATGCTTAGTCTTCAGACGTCCTTGCTTAGAGGGCACTGCAGATGCATGTGTCTTCTCTTCTCAAGGATGCTTAGCCTGCTGATAGTATCTAATAGCTAATTTCAGTTCAAGCTGTTGTTACAATAAAAGCCTGAGGAGGCAGGTGAATGGGACTATTTGGTTTCTCTAGCCAGGCAGCCCCTTAGCCCTCTCTTTTACAGAAATGTGTGTCAGGGTACTCATTCATCTGCCACTCAGGGTCTGCTGGTCAGCCCTGGCAGTTCCTCACAACTTTTCTGTATTGTTGTTACCTTCAGTCCCCAGATGAGTAAATTAAGGCCCAGACCAGTTTTTAAAACAATCTAAATAAGATCCACAAATGCTTCAGTGTTTGTTTTTAAATGTAAGAAGGCAAATAAGAAAGGTGGAAAAATTATTGCATGAATAGTTTTTATAAAATTTACTAAGCTTATTGTTGTAAATTTAAAATTGTTCCCCTTTTTCCCTCTTATTATCAACACTTGGAAGTCACATATATTTCTGAGTATATATACTTACATTTATATTTACTTATTTCCTCAGAATAACTTTTTAGAAGAGGAACTGTTTTGTCCCAGGGAACTCAAAGGTTAATAAGGATACTGCTGGTCCTTAACCAATAGCCAGATATTTGTCCGAAAAATGTACAACAAATTGCACTCTGGGACTAGTAGGGAGACACTGCAGGTCAACAGAAACAGGAGAGGAATGCTCTTTTACAGACGCCTGAGCGACTGTTGTAACCAGCAAATCCATTGGAGGAAATTGAAAGTTGGAAGTATAGTGGCTTTTCATTGGCTGAGTGATGGTAGCCTCCCATTGGCCAAGCTGCTCTATCAAGAAACAATGTTTCTTCCTCTGCTGCGGTGGTAACCTAGCACCACTTCCTGGTGAAGGTGAAAGGTCAGGTGTGCTGAGTGGCACTTGTGTGAGAGTTCTAGCCTTCTGACTTTATTTTAAATGGGGGTCCGCTTATTAATTTTATAAATCATATTGTTAAAATATTCTCCCAAAGTCTCTGCAATTTGCATTCCCATCAACAGGGCATGGGAAATTTACTTCACAATAGAAATGATGTGCCCAACACTATTATTCTCTCTATAAACCTTGCCAATTTTATAATGGACACATGGTATATGCTTATTTTAGATTGTGTGTTTTATTTCTGGTGAATGTAAACATGTTTAGCAATTATCTAAATTTCTTCTTTAGTTTATTGAGTACTTATATTCTTTTCCCCTTTTTATAATATACTTTCTTTTCTTGATTAAAATTTAAGAGCATTCATATATTAAGAATATTGATCCTTTTCACCACATTATAGTTGGCTTTTAAATTTTCTTTCTAGTGTTTTTTTCACAGATACAAGTACATCAACTAGTTCCATGGCAGTAGGTTGTATACACCCACATTGTGCCATTGGGTCAGTATATCTGGAATATAAATTCCTGAAAATGGACTTCCTGGGTCAAAAGTTGGGTGCATTGAAAATGTGGACAGCTGTGGCTACTTCCTGGCTTATTTAATGCTCAGGGCAATCTTCAGAGGGGGCTGTGATTTTCCACTCAGAGATCAGGAAAGAAGGCGGCCATGGCAGCTGGCAGGGCAGGGCCTGCCCGTTGGTGGAAGGGCCCAGAATGGGAGCCAGGCCGCTGATGCTGAATGCCGTGTGCACTGTCTGCTGTGCTCTGTGAGCAGAGGAAACCTTTATCTTCACGTTCTCAGACTCTTCCTCCACCAGCAACTAGGACTATAGGAACCACATTAAACAGTTTATTTTAAACTTCAAAAGAGAACTTGACCTAAGTTAGGAAAGAGAACTCTAAATTTGCTGCCAAGTGAAGGTCTTGGCACTGAGCCTGTCCAGCATCTGATAGATCACGTGCTGAGAATAGGTACCAAGTTCTGTTTTTAGAGCATGGCCCTTCCTCCGTGTGGAATCACAGAAACATACTCTTATGTCCTCAGTATGTGTTTTTTTTAAATATCTCTGAGTATTTTAGAAGTGGTGGAAAAAAATTGCAGGCATTAAAAAAAAGATTTTCAACTCTATTCTGCACAGTAAAAAAGCTTAGGTGAACACAATTGAATCTAAAAAATGATTTCAGCTTGTGGGTGATATGAGAATGTATGCAATACTATTCATTACTCTGTTTCAACCGAGACATAATGTAGTATTTCAGGATGGTAAAGGTAATGAACGTTTTCTGTCACAGTGAAAGCACGTCACTGCTGTCATTGGCGTAATTGGGTGTTTCAGAAAAGGCTCCAGACGGGCGGGCAGAGGATGCCTAGGGACCTGACTATTTCAAAGCCAGGTCTTCCAGTTCCTTACGCCATGTGATCAAAGCTCCGTGTGCCAACAAAAACACCCACCTCTTCAGGAATGGAAATGACCTACTGGCTATGGTGGTTATAAGGGAAGGAAGACTGACTCGCCACCAGGAAGGATCCCTGATCTGAGAGTCCACAGTCCCAGGGAGTGGAAAGAGATGGCTGTGCAGCTCTCGGGAGGAAGCGATGATATTGGGGAATGTCCCGTCCCATAGGTTCTAGGGCAACAACCAGGCGGCACAGTTCATGGCATCTTACAATCAACAGCTTGCCACAGAGTTTGTAATGGGTGTGTTCGTTCTGAGTGGCACAGGAAACATGGTGCATCTTGCAACCACAGTGTCCTCAAACCCGTGGAGCAGGAATGCTTACGTGCAAACGAGCAAGGCAGGGAGAGCCTCGTGGGGAGCCGTGCCGTCACCCACCCCGTCCTGGTCGCTGGACCTGCGGTATCTGGGGACAGCACAAGGTCGCAGGGAGGCTAAAGGGATACAAAGTGGAGAAGGATGATGGAGCCCCTTAGTCTTTGTAGAATGAGTAAGACTGTAGCCCGAAGCCACCGTGGGAAGGTGCCACGTTACTTCATCTCCCAGGAGCAAAGGAGCAGTTCCTTTTCAAAGAGTGCATTCTGTGACGTAGCATTAGGGTCTGAGATCCAAGTAAACCAGAGTTTTTATAGAAGATACAGGGAGGTGTAAAGAGAGGCGGTTAGAATTTGAACTGGAATCAGTTCCAGTCGTTGTAGTTTGGAAACGGGATACAGGATACTATGTGACACCGGAGGCCCTAGACCAGCATGGCCTGCGTCCTGCTCCCTCGTCACTGGGAATCAGGCCTGATGACTGAGGTCCTTCCCAAACACACACGGCCACGGCGCGACAAGGCCACCTGGCCTCACAGTGGTCACGTGAGCCTCAGAGGAGGGACGTCACAGGAATAAATACCTCGCGTGCTCGGTGGTCTGAGGTCGGCCCTGGCTGGGGTGGAGGTGGGGGAAGGCTTTGTGGAAAAGCTCGTTCCAGGTGGGCTTGAAGGTGGGATTGCTCACCCCTTGGTCTGGGAAGGAAGGGTGCTGGGGAGGGACAGTCAGCAAGGCTGGGTCCTGGAGGGGCCTCAGCAGGAGGGAGGGAGGAGAGTACCGCCTCTCGCCTTACAGTCTCCTGCAGCTTCCCATGGTCCAAACCACTGGGGCCACCGGCAGCCGCCGGGCACAGAGTGGGCACAGGACGGGTGGAGAAGAGGCAGCAAACGGAATGTACTGAACAGCATTTTGAGAATTTGCCTCCATTAAGTAGGCAAAGTGAGCCACTGGAGCTTCCATGTCTTCAGGGGTTTAAGCTGCCATATTGGAAGTTAATGTGGGCAGAGAACACACTGATACTCAGGCTGTGAGGCCAGAAGGCAGCCTGCTGGGCCCGGCATTGCACTGCTGGGCCCCTGGCTCCAGCTGCCAGGTGCTGAGCACCCAGAGGGCCAGTGCCCTGAGGAGCCACCGGCCTGGGCCTGTGGGCACAGCGCTCGCTCGCTGCAAGTCCGTTCTGAAGAGCAAGGCCTGTCTATTCGGAACTGATTTATAGGGTTGGCACAGCCTGTGCCAATGCTCAAACATCGGCCAACACTTCTGTGCACCTGAGTTTCTGGGAGGGACCGGAAGGGATAGTTTCTGGTGCATCGTGGGAGGAGAGGGAGGAATTCCAAACACAGCCACTGGGAACCTGACGAGAGGCAAGTCCTGCCCAGGACCTGCGCCCCACTTCTGCAGGAGAGCCGCCTCTTCCTGGGCTCGTCCGCGGCTCTCCAGTGGGTCCACCAGCCATGCCGCTCCTCATGCCCCTGGTCAGCATGAAATGGAGATGCTAAATGGCGAGTCAGCGCCGGCAGATGGTCCCGACCTCCTCCTCCTTACTATTGCTGGAGCAAGAAGGGCAGAGGAGAACTTTCCAGAATGATTGTTTCAGTTCAACACGGGCAAAATGGTAACACTTAAAGTTACCCAGCGAAGGGATGAGTTGTCATGTGAGATGGTGAACTCTCCATCCTTGCAAGTACCAAGCGAGTGTCTGGTGGGTGCATTTCTGACTGACGTTTGGAAGACAGTCCTCCAAAGGCCAGAACACAGGCTGGATTGTGGGACCCTCTGCTTTGGGCTGACGTGTATCCCCCGAAACTTGTGTTGAAGTTCTGTTCCTCAGCACTTCAGAATGTGACTGGATCTGAAGGTGAGATCTTTAAACAGACGAAGAGGTTAACATGAGGTCTCAGTGTGGGTTTTAGTCACAAGAAAGTGAAATGTGAACACGGACATGCACACACAGAGTAAAGGTCACGTGAAGACACAGCAAGAAGGCAGCTGTCTGCAAGCCCGGGAGAGAGGCCTCAGGAGACCCAGCCTGACAGCACCTGCATTGTGAGCTGCTGCCTCCAGGACTGTGAGAAAATGCATCTCTGCGGTTCAAGCCGCCAAACTGTGGTGATTGCTATGGCAACCCAAGCAAACGAATGCACCTTAATCTCCCTAAAATTCTATTATGTGGTTTCTATAAAGTTTAAGAAAAAGGATAACACTAGAGGCCAGAATAACACATCTTGGTGGGTAGTAAGCCAGCAGGAGCCTCGAGCTGCTGTTGCACTTTGCTGAGCCTGCATGGCGGGGACAGGCGGGTATCCCTGAGCAGCCATCATGCGCAGGATGTGTTCGCTCCCTCCTGAGGACCTGTAAATGGCTCCCCCAATCAGAGCTCTGAGCGGTCAGTGGCCGGGATGCAGCCTGTGGGGCTACTGCGAAGGGGCACCGGGCTCAGCCCGCAGCCGGCTGTGAGCAGGCACGGGCAGGGGGACGGGGACCTGGATGTCTGGGTGTTAAGAGGCAGGAGCAGATGGCTCCTGAGTGACTCTCTGCACTCTTACACCTAAGAGCAAAGGGCGGGCGTTTCGAGGAGTGGGTGTTGAAGCATTAGGAGACCTGTCAGACGTGCCGGTTACACAAGCTGAAGCGTCTGGAGGGTAGGGAGGCGTGCGCGGTGGCTTCCCGGCACGTGTGCGGGTGTGAGTCGGGCTCCAGCTCCCTAAGCAGGTCATCTAGGACTGCAGAGGGCGCTTCCCCCTCCACCTTCCGCATGTTTGGGGAAAATTAGCTTCCCAGCGAAGCCCCGAGGAGACACTTCTGTAGTGACAGCCATGTCTGAGGCTCTGGCAGGGGACGGAGGGAAGAGCCAGACGCAGGGAAGGCAGGTCGCCAAGAGACCTGATTGCTCCTCCGTTCCGTCTCCGCAGTCTCCCTGGTCTCTGGCCCCCAGGGCTGCTCTGTTTAACCTGCCTCCGTGAGCTGCCTCGCCCTCGGAGTCTGGTTGGCTTTCCAGGGGGGACCCCAGCAGGAGGCTGGAGGGAGGAAGGGACGGAGTAAGAGAGCGTCAGAATACTTACTCCCCAAGTCCTGCTTCCACCCTCCCAGAACATATTGTCCTCTCAGAGTGGCCCCCCTCTCCCTGCCTGACGCCCTCTCTCTCCTGTCCCCTCAGAGGCGGTGGCAGTTGCCCGCTGTGCAGCCTGCCAGAGCAACAGGGTCCCCCCCCCCCCCCCCCCCGGAACGCCATCGGCAGAAGGGATCTCACGGCTCGGAGCCATTTGAGGAGCTCTGGGGAAATAAAACGATGCCCTGGTGCTCAGCATGGACCAAAAATTGAAGTTCTCACCCAATCCTGGCCACAGGCTGCACGCACACAGCGTGGGGGCAATTTCCTGGGCTGGTACTTGGCGGTGCAGCATCTTTCCATTTAGTCTGGTGACGCACCCTGGCCCGGCAGAGCGGCTCAGCGGCTCACACACCCGGCAGCCTGGACTATTCCGATGGCCCAGCTAGTCACCTCAGTGGCTAATTGCCAAATTGCCACTTCTTTTCTAATTCTTGGGGCCAAAATGGGATGACAAAGCTGCCCTACGCCATCAGCCGCCGCCTGAAGAAGCATTCAGACCGTCTGGGGCCTGGGCCTGGCAGCAGGTGCTTCTGTGAGCTTCGAGCCCGCGGTGTGGCCTCCAGAGCACATGCTCCGGGGTGAACCTGTTCCAGCCCCTTCAGGGACCCGGTGACGGGGTGGCAGCAGCACGGTGCACAGCAGCGCCGGGTGGCTCCTGCGCTCGGTGCAGCCAGAGTGGATGTGAACACGAGGGGAAGGCTGACCTGAGCGGGTGAGGGCTCCCCAAGGCAAATAGGGTGACCTCGTTTCTTTATTTCAAGTGAAGAGCCAGGCCGAGGCCTGTGCAGCCACGGGGCGATGCCAGGATTCCACCGTCTCCGGAGGGTGACTACGGTGATGACACGCCATCCTGGCCGTGCTCACCGGGAGCAGGGGGCCGGCACATATGGAACCAGCGTGACTCCAGCCGCTGCAACCCCCAAGCACCGCCCGGGGGAGGCACAGGGGGCAGCTGCGTCTGGGCGGTCACCGGTCAGTAAGGCGGCAGCGGGCGGCCTTTCTGCTGCTCCCACTGGGGCAGTGCCACGTCTGCTTTGCTTCAGAGCCGAGGGCGACCCCAAGGCTCCAGGGCTCCAGGGCCGGTCTGCTACAAGGGCAAGTGTTTCCAGGCAGAAGCCGTGTCTCTGTAAAGGTGAGGGCCCTCAGTCCCTGAGGCTCAGGTCCTGGCCGTTCTCCCCACGGGGAAGGTCCTCTGTCCATGTGGGCTCCGGCCTCAGCAGCCGCAGCGTGGACCGGACACTCAGCACCGGGCGGGTCCTGCTCAGGCAGCGATGGCAGAGGCGTGACCACGAGCTGACGTGGCCTCACGAAGAGGCCGGGCAGGCACCCACACGAGGACCACTGCCGCCTGTCCTGCCAGCCTCCTCCCTCTCCTCCTTAAACATTCCAGAAACCCTCTGGCCCCACCAGGCCTTGCCGTCACGGCCCCTCACCCCATGACACCCACACCTGCCGTGCATCCTCATCCCTCAGACCCACTTTAAAACATTCTCTTCACACTGCCTCCTCTAACAGAGAACCGCAGAGATGCTACACGTGCTTGTCCTCCGGGCCAACAGGGAAGCCTGGGGAAGGTGGGCTCTGTCTGCACGAGTTGCCTCAGCCTCCCGGTGGAGGCCGGACCTCAGCCAGAGCCCGAGGGCGAGGGCGGGCAGGTCCTGCAGAGAGGCACCCGGTCAGTGGGCAGTGCTGCTGGGAGCGGGCGGGTTCTGGACCGGCTCTGACCGAAAGCCATGTGACCAGCCCACTTCTCAGGAACACGCTGTGGCTTCCCTCTTTCCGAATGCCGGCTGCATCACCTCAAACCTACTGTGCTAGGCGCCAAGTGAAGGCTGCTGTAAGCCTCAAGTTAAGGCTAGTTAGAAAGCGATCCCAACGGCCACCCTCACCCACAGCCTGCAGTGCCTCCGTGACCAGGTATTTATTATTGGGGGTGGGTGGGAGGGGTGAGGTGGGAGGGGGCTAATCACCCCTGCTTCCACAGATTCAGTGTGAGTTACTCAATAAAGCAATTAAAACATCATTATCAAAAGATATCATACCATATTTATTCCAATTACATAGCTGTATCTTTGAGTCATCATGGAATATATAAAGGTTAGAGTTTTGTAATGAAAAAAAAAAAACCCTCAGCATATTACATAATTTTAAAATAAAATAGAATAAAAAACATATAATAAAATGTAATGTTTCCCTGCCCCACTTTTTCCAAAAGAGGTTTTAAGACGTTTTTACATTTTTAGGTACAATTATTTTTGGAATTCTTAACATCTCTCATGTCAAAAATACTTAAATGCACGCATATCCTATTAAATGCAATTTTGGGTTCTAAAAATTAAATAATTTCTATCATTCTACTTCTGAAATGATTTGCCTTCAAGTAACTCCACAATCATGGTACCTACTAGGGGATTTTGCAAAGTGAAAAACCTACAAATTGTTTTCCTGTGTATTAAAGTGTCTATGCATATTGAATTGAATAATTAATGACGTTGACACATGATATGCTTTGTAGACATGTGATGAATCATTTATGTGTTAAGTTGGCTTCTTTTTGCCTGTTTGGTTTGGAAGCACAGCTCAGGGTCTGAGAGCGGCCGGGGCCAATGCCACTCCTGCCCGCATGGTGCCGGCCTGGGTGTGTTCGGCACCTCCCAGCACCCATTTCATCCTTTGTGAGAGAAGGCCCTGCACCCTCCAGTCCCTCAGCTGTGATTTTGAAGCCCAAAGCGTTTGAAAGCAGAGTGTCCAGGCCGAATGCGGCCTGACTCAGCCTGAGGCTGTTTGTCCCTCGTTGGTCCCGGTGACTGCACATACCTCGCTTCAGTCTCAATATGTCACGTTTGACGAGGTGCTGCCCCCAACGAGGCTCGGGTTTGTGACAGATGCAGCCTATTTCTGTCCTAAATTGGAAAGACCCTGTGTTTTGGAATGTGTCTTGCCCTGAAGTTTCCGTCAGGAGAGCACCCAGCGCCCCTCAGGGTCACCTCACTGTCCTGCTCCCAGGTCTCCAGTGTGGTGTGGCCCCTCAGAGCCCAGAGGCTGCCCCTCCCCCCGGCCCCTCCCCCACTTCCCACTCCTCTGCTTCTGGCCATTCATGCGGCCACCACACAGCTCCAGCTGAGGGCTTGAGTGAGATTGCTGGTGGTGCCTCGCTAGAACCACCAAGGGATGCGCTCCCTTCTATGCCGTCTCCCTCCCCCCCCCACCCCCCCGAGGGTTTGCCCCAGTTTTTTTCCTCTGTTGGCAGATTCTTGTTCCACCTCCCACAGACCCTGTCTCCTGCCTCCCGCTTTGTGAGATGGGGAGCTGGTGCTGCGTCCCAGTCACCTCTTCTCCAGGACTTTCCCCACCGCTCCCAGACCGAGGCCGGGAGGCTCACTGGTCTGACTGGCTGATGTTTCACCCCTCAGTGAGCAGCATACATTGAATTTAGCCGCACCTGTGCCGGCGTGAGGCCGCGCTGCCAGCACGTGTGTGAGGTGGGAAGGGAAGGGACCAGGAGCCGTGCAGAAGGCTGTCCCCAGGGCAGCCTCAGTAGCAGCGACAGATTCAGAAAGTGGGTTCACCTATGAGTGCAGATGCTAATGAGAAAGACCTCGTGGGGTCTCGTAGATGAGAAAACTGAAGTACAAAGCAGTAAATTGGTTTGACCCAAATCATGTAGCAAAAATGGAGGAGCTGAGGTGGGGGTGGGCGCTATGCAGCAAGCCCCGCCCCCTCCTCTCTTCCTGCCTGCAAGAAGCATGCTCGCGTGGCTGCTGAGCTTCTCATGCATGTTGTGATGCCTTTTCTGAAGCAGCTGTCCTTCAGAGGGTAACCTCAATGGGACAACATTGATTTGTTTATTAAGGATTACATATGTGTCCTTATCCCCCCGTGGACCCCCCACCCCACTCCCGTCCATGCTCTCACCCCTCTGGTGTCTGTGTCCATTAGTTATGCTTACAGGTAAGGAGGAACTCCTACCATTTGCAGCAGCATGGATGGAGCTGGAGAGCATTATGCTGAGCGAAATGAGTCAGTCAGAGAAATGTCACATGACCTCACTCATTTGTGGGTTATGATGACATAGGATGACATGCTATGGCCTTTGCAGCTGCACTTGGGCCAGCCACCCTCGTTGTCCCTGAAGGGGGTGTCCCTCAGCCGCCGGCGACATATCCGTGCAAGCGGTGCCTCTAGGCTATGTGTCCAGCATGCCCTGCTCTGCTCAGAGCCCTGCACGCTGCACACGGAGCACCAAGTCCCGTCTGTGCGCTGCAGACCAAGCTCCGCTCTCCTGTTCCATGTGGCCTCACTCCTGCCATCCCAGAACTCACAGGGACTCTGACATGGCGTGGGAAGCATAGCAGGCCGCTCAGTGGCCCTGCCCCATCCCCTCAGGTCTCGTAGTGGGGCCTTCACAGCGCCTCCTGCATCGCTCAGCCCGGCCTTCATCTGGCTCCAGAGCCCCAACATGAACACCCACACCCACCCAGCGACCTTTCCCGCTGGCCTGACCTGGTCTATGAGCACTGCGGCTCTCACCCCGCGTGAGGCACGGGGTCCAGACCGTGTCGGGTCCTTCGCGAGCGGAGCACCAGCCGCCATCGATGGTAACTGGCTTATAAGACGCGGTCTTAGGTGGCCCGGGCTGCTCTGACCACACACCGTGGACTGGTGCTTGGACAACAGACACTTTGCACAGTTCCGGAGGCTGGGAGCCCACACCTGGTGCTGGCCTCTTTGATCACCCAGGTGAGAGCCCTCTTTCAGGCTGGAAGACAAGGGAGAGAGAGAGAGAGAGAGAGAGAGAGAGAGAGAGAGAGAGAGAGAGAGAGGAAGAGAGAGAAAGAGTCTCTCATAAGGGCACTAATCCTTCTGGGCTCCCAGGGATGAGCTCAGGAAGAGAGGACACTGTGGTCGGCCTGCCCGTTGCTGGCTTCCTTTTCTCCCTGATGCATCGCTGGTCCTCCTCCAGCACAGCCTGAAAAGGAAGCCCTCAGCTCTCGCCTCCTTCTCGGAGGTCTGCTCTGGGACATCCTACCAAGACTTCCAGGCTCCATCTACAGAGATCAAGGACCCAAGAAAACGGCCGAAGGTGAGCGGCCACGCTGGTTGGGTGCCTTGCTCTTCAGCACCCACACAACAAGGCTCATAGACACGCGCACTGCGCAGCCTCTCAGGTGGGCAGCAGGTCCCAGGGCGGGGAGTGCAGGCCTCTCACAGGCCTTCAGAGTCTGTGAAGGTCGTTCAACGAGGCTGCACAGACACACTCAGCGAGGATGAGGGCGCGGCTGTGGGTGCTGAGGTCCCTCCCACCGGCCGCAGAGCCGACACCAATGCCCCAGGCCCCGGCTCCGGCAGCGCCTCTGGTGCGGGCACTCCGGGCACTCCGCAGCCCAAGCCGCATTCCTGGTGCTGCAGAGGAGGCCACGGGATCCTGTTTCAGAGCATCCAGGCCCTGCCTGCCCAGCGATGCCAACAGCGTGGAGCCGGCACCTCCGAGCAGGCTCCCGTCCTCCTCCAGTGCCTTCTCCGGGCTCTGAGACACAGGCCGTGCCGTTGGCTGAGGAGTTGGCATCTGTCGTTGGGTCGACAACGAACAGGAGAAGCTACAGCGCTGACTCAGAGGGGCACGGGTGCCCAGGTGATGGGGGCAGGGCACTAAGTGCCATCCTGAGGTTCTGAACGGGGAGAAAGGCGGGAGAGGCTGGTCAGGCTGCACCAGCCTCAGTCCCCGCAGTGGGTGAAGTCGGCAGCGGGGAGCGGGAGACTGGGCCCAGGCCTCCGCCGGCACTAGTCAGCTCCCGGACATCAGTCTTAGCACACTGCCCTCCTCTTCCCTCTCCTGGCACAGAGCTGGCCATAAAATCCCGCCGCACAGCAAAAATGGACTTTTTGCCAATCTAACCAAAAATAGGTATAATGTTGGTTTGTTCGCAATGGGCAGCTACTGTCGTGTTTTCTCTTTGACCATCAAAGCCTTAGATCCTAAGGGAAAGAGGGCAGTGCCCCTGAGCAGTGGTCAGGCCCCCGCGTGCTGTAAACATCCTGCAGCCCATGGTGAGCATCGCGGCCGGAGCTCCGGGCCTGGACATAAAGCCGGAGGGGGTGGTGATGGGATGGGGGGAGGGTGGTCACGCCCCCAGCACGGCCCCGGAGGGAGCCCCTGTGGAGGGGGTGGTCGGCTGCTCACAGTGTCCGAGAGAGACAGTGGGCAGAGCCTAAGTCTGAGCGGGTTTGAATGCACTGATGCTGGCGGTGAGGACTGTGGCTTATTTAAGCTCCTCTCCCTGGCGCTCGGGGAATGATTAGTTGAATATTCAAGAGCAAGCTGAAGTGAAATGGAAATGTGCTTTAAAAATACCCTGGGGAGCAGGGAAACAACCCCAGGACAGAGCAGGCTGGTGCCCCTCCTCCTGCTCCAGAATGAAGATAAAAATATCTCTCCGATGCGGCAGGAGCAGGAATCATCGGGTGCAGATGCCTCGGCGGTGAGAGTGGGGCCTGAGACCAGCCCCCCCAGCCCCCCATGGGTGGCGGGAGTGGGAGTCAGGGGTGTGCTCCTCCCGGGAGAGCCTGTTCTAGGGAGGGGGCAGCGGCCTGGAGAGTCCAAGGCAGACCCGGTGGGCGGCGTGCTGCCCCACATGGACACCATAAACCCCGAGCGGCAGACTCCACATGACCAGAGCGCAGCCACTCACTCCCTGCAAAGCCCGTGGCCACCGTCCCTGAAGAGCGGCAACCTGTGAGAGGCCGTGGGGAGCCGCATCGGGGCGGACAGCAGGCTGAGCAGGCAGCCTCCTAGGTCCCCAGGAACCAGGCAGAGGCAGGAGTGCTGGCACAGTGTGGGCTCCAGGGAAAGCTGAGGTTCTGCTCTAAAAATGGGCGGGTGCTGGCAGCCTTTGTCTGTGCATTCCCCCTGTTCCGCTTGCTCTGTTACGTGAGCCGGAGATGGAGCAGCGATCTGTGACTGTGCAGACAGACTGGGACAAGAGATAGCCGTGAACAGCAGTCCTAGACTTCTGGCATTTGGATTCTTTGTTTTGTGAAATGATAAGCCTCTCTTTGGTTTAAGCTGCCATTTGTGGGTTTCTTTTATATTTAACTCAGTTGCCCTAATGGGGGGAGTACAGTTTTGCCCCTGAGGGGTCTTTGCCAGGCATGTCAAACTCATTGTTCTCCGGTTGAAGTCACATGTTTACCTTCTCCTGTTCCCTGGACTGGTCTGTACGTAGACCATGGCCATGCCGGCTCAGTGCTCCCTTCCCTGACTCCAGGTCCCTCAGTCTTTGTGAAGTTGCCCTCTCTGGCCCATGGGGGGCTTTTCCATTTTGAATTTCCATAGCATGTCAGGCCATAGTGTGCACACTGAATTATGTAATGCTTCATATCCTTGCTTTCATACATGGATTGCTCGGTTTTCTGTGTACATTCCAAGCTCATGAGACAAAGACTGTGGCTAAACCTTCTGTATCCAGACGTGCAGGCTTTGCCCTGCAGGAGGTGTGCAGCTGCTGCTCGGTAAAAGTCTCCGGTCCACTCAGCAGGGTCTTTGAGGTTAACAAGCTGCGTGCAGTCTTGCCCGGGGCTTCTCCGCAGCATTGGTGGGCAAGAGGATCAGAACTGAGCCAGAGCCGGCAACACAGCCTTCTCCCGAGGCTGTGCTCCCTCTCCCCAGCTCCTGAGGCTGTGCTCCTCCCTGTGCTCCCAAGGCTGTGCTCCCTCTCCCCTCTCCCGAGGCCGTGCTCCCTCTCCCCATGCTCCCTCTTCCCTCTCCTTCTCCCCGTGCTCCATCTCCCCGAGCTCCTTCTCCCCGTGCTCCCTCTCCCCGGCTCCCGAGGCCGTGCTCCTTCTCCCAGCCACTTCAGCAGAACCTTCCTCCAGTGAACGTGACTCCCTAGCTCAGCCCGGACTGCAGAGGAGCTGAAATACACTGACATCCACAACACGGGGCCATGATCGCCCCCTTGCACTTCCTGGAGGAGAACCTGGGCAAGAGGCCTCAGCCTGTGAGAAGTGAGCTGGACGAGGGAGAGGAGCGGAGGAAAGGCTGGGGAAAGAACAAAGTGGCAGCACCCCGGTACCGGAACAAGAAGGAGCAGATGGAGTGTCTGCAGCGGGAATCTGAGTGGCTGGAGCTCATGAATGTGGAGCTGAAAACCCAGATGGAGGAGCTGTAGCAGGAGCGGCAGCAGCTCATCCTGATGCTCAGCCAGCATCGCCCACCTGCACCATCGGGACTGACAGCCTTAAGACCCCATCTCAGAAGGCAGCCCACTGCTGCAGCAGCTGGAGAAGTGACCATGGGCTGGGATGAGGAAGAGGAGGAGGAGGAAGAGGAGGAGAAGGAGGAGAAGGAGGAGGAGGAGAAAGCAGAGGAAGAAGAGGAGGAGGAGGGTCCCAGAGGGCTCTTCCTTGCTGCATGAAAAACTCGTCACTGGGGCTCAGCACAGCCAGCATCAGCAGGATTTTTTTGTGTGAAACTCAGATCAGCCACAGAGGGGAAGAAACCCAGGCTGATGAAACCCAGGACCAAGTGCTGAGACCAAAGCAGTCCTGAGAGGGGCCTGTTGTGCCTGGGGCCAGGCTTGCAGGAGGCAGGACAGAAGCTCTGGGCCAGAGAGACACCCAACCAGGCAGCGTGGGCACTTCTCCGGCCTCTCCGCCAGGACACCCCCTAAAGGACATCTGAGCAGCCAGGAAAAGCCATGAGTTGCAACCAAGATTAGGCTGAGTATGGGACTCAGAGTGAAACTGAAATCTGCCTGCCCCCAGCCCTGACCCTGACCCTGACCCTGACTCTGATCCTGACACAAGGATGGAGGAGGGCACAGTGCCAGGCCTTGCTGTACCCGCCAATCGTGGTCTAGCTCAGTCCTGCCCGCAGTGGCAGCCGGGAGCACCCTCGCAGGCCTTGCTGGAGGTGCTGTGGGCATGAGGCATGGGTGCCCTTCCAAAGCACATTCTCACTGACTGTTTACAGATTGGCTGTTCTGGCAGCACATGTTTTATATTTTCTATTTAAATTTTTTTTTTTTACAAAAAAGATTTTATACAAGCAATATATAAATGGATTTCTATAATCACTTGATGTGGTGCAGTATAAATATGCTATGGTTTGTTTGTTACAGTTATGGCCATTGCGTGTAATTTCTAAATACTTTAGTCTCTGGGTGTTGGGGTTGGCAGGTGTGGGGTGTAGTGCATTTCCATCCTAGTAAACCATACATAGTACTCAGTTCTGTATCACTCAGTAAACATTACTCTTACTAAAAAAAAAAAAAAAAAAAAAAAGAGGGAGGCCCAGACACCGGCCGGCGATGCTGTGGCAGGTGTGCAGCTGGCCAGTGATTGCCCCGCAGAGGGAGGCCCAGGCCAGCCAGGTGACGACCCCACACCAGTGACGACCAGTGGCAGGGGAGGGGGGAACGGCGCTGCACAGAGGGCAAGCAGTGGCAGCAGTGGGGCAGAGGAAGGGAGGGAAGTGCGGGGAGCCAGCTGCCTGCACCTGAGGGAAGGAAAGCCCCAATAAGCCCTGATTTCAGGCCAGGCCTAGGGACCCTACCCAAGGGGTCCTGGATTGTGAGAGGGTGCAGGCCAGCCTGAGGGACCCACTGAGTGCATGAATTTTCATGCACCAGGTCTCTAGTAGTAATATATTGGTAAAAGAAATTAAATACTATCCAAATTAATGGAAAGATATATCATGCTTATGAAAGACTCAGAACTGATGAGATGACTACTCTCTCCATGTTAAACTAAAAATTCAACTCAATATCAACCAAATTCTCATAGACTTCATTGTACAATTTGACAAGTTGGTTCTAGGCATAGGACTTACAGTGGCCAAGTTCTTAAAAACAAAAACATTGGAGGACTTACACTATCTGAATTAAAAACTTTCTATAAAGCAACATTAATTAAAACTGAAATATTGGCATAATGACAGACAAATTAATGGGACAGACCAGAGAGGCTTAGATAGCCAACTGATTTTTGCTAAATGTGCCAGAACAATTTAATGGAGAAATGGTGCTGGAACAACTGGATAAGTGTGTGTGGGAGGGGTGAGGGTTGGGGTGGGAGGGACTTGGTCGCTACCTCACACCACACAACAATTTATTTGAGCGGAAGAATAGATCTAGACTTAAAATCTAAAACTCTACAACTTCTAGAAAAAAAAACATAGGAAAATATTTTCATAACCTTGGTATAGGGCCTGTGGTCGGCAAACTCATTAGTCAACAGAGCCAAATATCAATAGTACAACAATTGAAATTTCTTTTGAGAGCCAAATTTTTAAACTTAAACTTCTTCTAATGCCATTTCTTCAAAACAGACTCACTCAGGCCGTGGTATTTTGTGGAAGAGTCAAACTCAAGGGGCCAAAGAGCTGCATGTGGCTCGCGAGCCGCAGTTTGCCGATCATGGGACTATAGGCAAACAGTCTTTAGAAAGGGCACTGAAACTCTTAACCATAAAGGAGAGAAAAATAATAAATTGAACTCTATAAATATTAAAAACCACTAAGAAAATAATGCAAGTGACAGACTGGGAGAAAATATTTACTATACATATATTTGACAAAGGAGATCTATCATATATAAGGAACTCCTTCAAATTAATAATAATAAAAAGACTAACAAACTTTGAGGAGATGCCTCAGGAGGGAAGACCTCTGCATGGGCAATTAGCTCCTGAAAAGATGCTCAGCACCAAGGAAGTGTAACCTGGACCCATCCTCTCACACCCATGCGTGCTGACCCTGGAAGCCTGGCCTCACTAGTGGTGAGAAGCTGGAGCAACTGCAGTTCTCACGCTTTGCCGCTGCCAGTGTGAAATGGTGAGATGAGAGGTTTCTGGTAAAGTAAAACATACACCTATATATAACCCAGTAACTCTACTCCTGGGTATTTGTCTTAAAGAAATGTAACAGCCTGGCCAGTGTGGTTCAGTGGTTGAGCATTGACCCATAAGCTAGGAGATCATGGTTCGATTCCTGGTCAGGGCGCATGCCTGGGTTTCAGGCTTGGTCCCCAGGAGGGAGCGTGCAGGAGGCAGACAATCAGTGATTCTCATCGTCAATGTTTCTATTCCTCTCTCTGAAATCAATAAAAACATTTTTTAATGAAAACATATCTCCATCAAAAGGCTTGTACAAGAATGTTTACAGCAATTTATTCACGATAGCTAAAAACTGGTAACAATTCAAATGCCCATCAACAGATGAATGGATAAACAAGTTGTGGCCTATTCATACTTAGCAATATTGAAGAATGATTTACCAATTCATGCAACAGTGAGAATGAATCTCAAAATAATTATGTTGAAGGAAAGAAGCTAACATGAAAATGTAAATACTGTGTGTTTCCACATATATAAAGTTCAAGTACAGGCATAATACTTAACGGATTGGCAGCCACTTTCTGTCATCAGAGATTAGGATTTATAGGAAGGAGATATATAGTCAGTGAAAAAAATCTGTTAAAGATACAATCTCCTGAATTACTGAATGAGTCAGCTAGCACTTTGGCTATTGGAAAGCACAGCCCGCTGTAGGGAGGAATGCAGGCATGGGCTGTGTTTAGGACACATTCTCTCCTGCCAGGGCTCCGCCTTCCTTTCTTTCAGAACCTTCACGATGCTCTCAACCCCGCTGCCCCAACCCAAGCTACCATAGACCGCAAACTCCTTCATGCCTCCAAGTTCCCTTAGCCTGCTGTTTCCAGACAATGTTTCCCGCACCGCTGTAATTTCTGCACATGTATGATATCTATGGAACCAATACCGGTGGAATTAGGTAAATCGTATTTTTCAATGTTGTCAAAATGAAAATGTGCCTTCGAAACTTGTTTTGCATTTTACCCATGGGGAGGACCAGGCTGTTAGGGAGCTGAGCACACTCAGCTTGGGGTATGGAGAAAGATACCTGGCTGGATGAAATCATCTATGTATAAATGTCTGCAAACCAACACTTACCCAGCTAAGTGACTCTGCATAACTGTCAGCTATGTTCCCTTCCTTCCTCTTCTCCAGAAACTCAGTCACCCTTCTCCCTTCTCTACTTTCTAGAGGTTGGGCAATCCCAAATCTTTAGAACGGGCTGTTTCCTTGGAACCTGGGCTTGAAAGATCAGATGACGGCATCGAGACAGCATTCCTGCTCTTTCTGCTCGGCCTTTGGATTTCCGTCTCGTGTCTGGCCTTGCAGACCGATCCCAGTCACAGGACCGCTCCCTCTTCCCTGTGTGTGGCCTTTGCAGGGCACACACACCACGGGCACTGAGTCACACTTGCCAGCCCACCCTCCCTCTAACACTCAGTGCCCTGCACAGACCTCTCCTTTTACCAGCTTCTAACTCTACAATGCCCACAATTTTCCTCTAGCCATTTCTATTCTCCTCACTTTGAGTTCCAAAGGTTACCCAATTATTCAACACACACACACACACACACACACACACACACACACACACCCCTTTCTCATCAGCTTCTTTGGCAGCCAGGAAGTCTGCGGGTGGAAGTGGGTTAGGAGGAGGAGGAGGAGAGCTCTTACAAAGGAACTGAATTTCTGATAAGTAGGTTTCAAATCAGACACAGCCCCTCCCGAGATACTGATCTAGATTCTCTGATGGAGGGCATTTCTGGGAAGGCGGCCTGGTCGGCCCCGGTGGCAGTGCAGGTGCTGGGACGCTCATTTCTTCTCACTGGTGTGTGCACACCGTCTTTGGTGTGGCTATATATGTATGGGCTTTTCATACATGGCCTTAAGCATATTGAAGTTATTTCCTTTTATTCCCAGTTTATTGAGTGTGTGTGTGTTTTGTTTTTTGAATTTTATTGGGGTGACATTAGTCTACACGAACATATAGGTTACAAGTGTGGAGTGTGTTTGTTTTATCATGAAAGTATGTTAAATTTTATCAGTTGCCTCTTCTGCACCAATTGAAATGATCATGTGGGTTTTCCCCTTCACTCTGTTATGAGGGTGTATTACATGGACTGATTTTCATATGTTAGACTAGATTTACATCCCAGGAATAAATCTCACTTGAGCATGATATATAATTCTTTTAAACTTACATTTTTTAAAGAGAAAAGTTCGTTGTAGGAGATAGAGGTTAATGAGAAAACAGACTATTGAAACATTAGGGGGAAAACTACGTCCCTTCTAACCAGGAGGCTCGGTGGATTCCACAATGAAAACATATATTCTATCCCTAAATACAGGCTGTGTGCCCCACTCCTGGCACCTGTGGAGCATGGCTGGCCCCTTTAGCTTTCTCTGTGGAACGTATGCCTCCTCGAATTGAGTCCTGGCCTTCCACCTTTCAGCATAGGGAGGACAGTTAACCTCTCACAGAGGTGGAAATGAATGTCAGAACTTACTTCCAGTAAGAGATCGGTCTCCAATAGGTTCACTTTATTTACTGCCTAATTTCAGACTTTGTTTCTTTTACAGTGAATTTTACCGCTGGGAAGATCCTCGGGGACCGTTTTACAGATTAAAAAACCAAGCGTCCCGAGGAGTAAAATTCCTGCCCAAAGTACGGAAAAGGGTCTGGAAACCAGGTCTTCTGACTCCCAGGCGGCCTCAACCCAACAAATACACCGATCCTTACCGTCCACATCTGTTTGCATGATGGTATGAAGAAATGTGAAATTAAAATACTGTTTTAGCAATCAGGCTGAAACAAAACTCGATAAACCAGATGGCTTATAAGCAACAGAAATTTATTTCTCACGCTTCTGGAAGCTGGAAGTCCAAGGTCAAAGTGCCCGCAGTCTCAGTGTCTGCTGCCAGCTACTTCTCACGGGCCTCGCAGCTGGACAGAAGAGACAGCTCCCTGCCATTTGCCCCATCTACGAGGGCACTAATCTCACTCCCCAGGGCTCCCCCCCTCCCCAGGACCTGATCACCTCTCAAAGGCCTCAATTCCAAACACCAGGACATTGGGCCTTAGGATTTCAACATATGAATGTTAGGGGAACACAAATATTCAGTCCATTGCAAATACAATTTACATAAAATCCTTTGAGTCATTCAATATTTTTGTTCTTAAAAGTGTTAGTCATTCTTTCTGTGGCAATAATCTTCTATAATTATATATTTGCTTCCTTGGAGTTTTAATTACAATGTTAAGGCAAATATTCTTTTAGTGAGAAGGAAAAGGACTAGACTGTCTGTGTAATTATGATCTCATACTCGCATGAAATTCATGTAAATTGGATTTGAGAAGTTGCTTTTATTTAAAAATGGGGAGAAAGTGAATATCTATAATACTTTCAACAATAAAAATAAATTTAAAAAATACATTATTTTGAATCTCAGAGATTTTTTGGATTAAAATGTATTCTACATTTAACCTCTTATTGAATTAAACTATTGCATATCTTTTTAAGTACCCTTCAAGGAAAATGTGGCAGGAAATTTATGAAGGCAATTATATTGGTTATTTTTAAAGATGTTTTTATTGATATTGAGAGAGAGAGTAAGGGAGAGAGAAACACTGAAACATCCTTGGATCGCTGTCTCCTGCACGCTTTCTACCAGGGATCGAGTCCGAAACTCAGGCGCGTGCCCTGACTGGGAATCAAACCGGCAACCTTTGGGTGCCTGGGATGATGCCCAGCCAACTGAGCCACAGCAGCCAGGGCCATGTTAGTTATGTTTTATTAGTTATAGATATTTCCAAATACTTAACCAGATGCTTATACAAAACACACACACACACACACACACACACACACACACACACACACGCACACATTTAATTGATTTTTTAAATATGTTAAATTTCAAACAATAAATAAAGCATGCTATAGAAAACATTATTTATCAAATATTTAGTTAAAATACAATATAACTTTGGGACAGAGGCTCAGGTTTTCAAGTCAGAGAAGAAAGCAGTCGGACTAGAATACAGCATTTCCCCCACATAGGCCCATGCTCAAGGGCAATGGAAATTCGATGTCAAAATCTCTAGAGCCTTAGAAAGGCAAGGCTCCCCAGAGACCTTCCTTAAATATTCTGTTTGCAACTTTGGTCATAATGTCACATGACTGTCTCCTAACCCAGAAGAAAGCTGGGTTTTCCTGAGCCTTCCTCAAGGCGGGTCCTGTCACTCCCTAGCCAATAGACAAGTTTCAGCAGCAGAGTTTGCTGACATTAGTCATAGGAGCTGGCTTCTGCAGACTTTCTATTGGAAATCAGAGGAATCTCTACACATCCTATCTAATAAAAGGGTAGTATGCAAATTAGCATCATTCCATCACAAAGATGGTGGTGCCCATAGCGGCCAGGGTGCACGGATGGAGGGAGGGTGGGCCTATGGCCGGAGGCCGATTGGGGGGTGGGACCTGGCTTTGCAGGCCAGGCTGAGGGACCCCCTCCTCCCATTGCTGTGCATGAATTTTGTCCACTGGGCATCTAGTAGATATTATAGAGGTAAGTAAACAGTCATGAACGAATGCCCTCACCCGTCACTGACCTTCCATCATTGCAAGGATGTTCTCTCAGTTGAACTGAGAAGTCTGTGTTTGACCACATTATATTTTTGGGTGATGAGAGTACCACCTACCACCTGCCTTAAAGGAGACAGAAGTCAGACCTTTGACCACTGCCTTGGCAGGGGCTGTACACTCAGACATCTTGGCCTTTTTTCTGTTATTGAGCCAATTCACCTTCCTCTTCTTCAGACCACCTCATGGCCGTCCTCTTGTCAGGCTCGGCTCATTTATCCACAGAAACTCCATCTGCTTCCGTGCAACTGGTTACCCCAGAGCGTATTCTATTTGACACCGTATCTTTCCAGGCCTGAGGACGTTGCAACTTTCTGGGAGACAAAGTCTCAGGTTCCAGCAGAGAGTCTTCTCTCAGGTACAGAAATCCACTTCCCAGGAGGCTGTGACCCAGTCATACCCCTCAGCATTACCCACTCCCAGCCCACCACACACACACACACACACACACACACAAACACACACACACTATAAACTATATGACATATACACACACTGTATAAGCCATATAACATGTGTATACACATGATTCACACACATACACATTCTTTACAAGCTACATGGCATACACTGTACACACATGCACATACTGTATAAACTGTATAACAGACAGAATACACACTGTACACACACTATACACATATATACACCCCATAAACTATATAACACACAGGATACACACTCTATATAAAACTAAGCCCCCTGGCCAAAACCGGTTTGGCTCAGTGGTAGAGCATCGGTCTGCGAACTGAAAGGTCCCAGGTTTGATTCTGGTCAAGGGGATGTACATTGGTTGCAGGCACATCCCCGGTAAGGGGTGTGCAAGAGGCAGCTGGTCAATGTTTCTCTCTCATCGACGTTTCTAGCTCTCTATCTCTCTCCCTTCCTCTCTGTAAAAAATCAATAAAATATATATTAAAACAATGGGTGAAAAGGCCCAAAGAGTTAAAAACAAAAACTAAGCCCCCTGTAGACTGTGCTTCCTCAGTGCCCAGTCACACACAGAGTATAATCCTCTACTCACTCTTGGGATGGAATTTAGAATCTCTCTCCACTCCCAACCCCATCCTTTTTAATTAAAACTAGTGGCCTGGTGCATGAAATTTGTGCACATTAAAAGGGGATTAATTAGAGGAAATATTTTAATATTGATTTTTGCCCTTATTCTATAATAGAAGTGTCAGAGATGAAATAAAACTAGTAAAATGTATATGAAAATCTTCCTCCTGTCAGAGTCTGGGGTACACCATGGGACCCAGAATCAAGTCCACGCCCACCCATGTGCACCTCAAAATCGCACGAGACCCAGACTGAGTCAGCTTCCCCCATCGGGCTAGATCCAGACCTGGCCAGTCCCACCCTTGAAAAGCCCCGCCAACAGGGGGTGCAGCCTCAGGTCCCTGATAATTGCTTGTTAAGGCTCATTGTGGGAACTCATCCTTCTCTGAGGGTGCAGCCATCTTGTGTTATGGGAATCCCTGCCTCCGCTGTGTGTGCTGCCATCTTTGTGGCAGAGTGACAGTTATTTGCATATTCCCTCTTTATTATACAGGATAGTATTTAAAGGTAAGTCAGAGTAAATGAGCCGTGACCTGTGGTCCTTATTTAATGGGCCATGAGGCTTCCCACAGTGTCATCGGAGGGTGAGCATCCCTGAGAGCGGAAACCTGGAGGGACAAAAGGGGTGAAGGGGTTTCGGTGTGAAGGAGGCAGGACACGAGGGTGCAGTGTCAGCAAACCTTTGGTGACAAAGGTACAGGGACGTACGTGGGTAGGAGGGGTCTTTTAAGAATTTGTGTTTTTACCACGAGAGACTCAAAGTGAGTGATGGCTGGTGGGGATGCCGACCCATGAGATGTTGAGAAGGGGCTGGGGGAGGGGAGAACCAACCCAAATCATGCCCTTAGTGAGTGAGCAGCCTCTTCCAGCCACTCCCACGGGGGAGCAGAGAGACCAAACCATTCCTAGAAGTAGGGTCCCCCCTCAGCCTGCCCCACCAGGCAACCCCATCTCTGCCTCTTAGCTGATACTTCAGTTCAAAGAGGCCTCTCCCTAGTCCTTCTGTAGCTGGCCAGCTCCTTCCTGGGCCTTGTTTGACACAGGAAGAAGAGATTTTCCATCAATGGGATGTCATGTGCGCTCACATGCACAAGCACGCACCTGCACACGCACACGCACACACACACACACACACCTGCACCCGCACACGCACACCAGATGCTCCCGTGAAGGAAGGGGAGGGCGGCTGACCAGGGGCAGTTGCGGAGCTTGGTTGCCGGCTGAGGCAGTTTTGCGCTCACGCTGCACAGGAGCCCTTTCCCCGGATAGAGTAGCCCCCTCTCCCTAGTGTGCGGTGGGAAGGAGACAGAGCACATGCCCTCCTTTGCACTGCTCCGTTTCGCCTGTCTGCGGTGAGCACTGACTCCCCTCGGGGAGCTGACCTAGCAGTTGGCGAGACACCTGAACTGTCCACCTGCAGCCAGACAGCTGGGAGCAGGCGCTGAGAGGAGTGGGGGGAGGAGGGGCGCAGGCTTGAGCTGCCCCACTACGCTGCCCAGGGGAGTTACAGGCTAGGGTTTAAATTATCCTGGTAAGAGGTGGGACAGATTCCGAGGATAATTTGAGGGAAAGGACTGAGACACATTACATCACTGGGTTCTATGCTGTCTCTGTCCCCACCCTGGGGCCTCCAGCAGTCAGAAAGCCTCCTGGGGCCTGTCTCCCCTGAGAAGTGAGGCTCAGACCAGACCGGCCTCCGAGGGCTCTCCTTCCTGGGCGTGTGTGGGCCATGTGGAGGCGTCAGACCCCACCCACCCCCCACGCTCTGGGTCTGCCTTCCTTGGGCACGGTGCCTGGCTTCATGCCCACGTTTGACAAAAATCAAGGGAGTGAATAGGATGGAACACTTTATTTATAATGTTTTAACTACTAACAAAATAAAGGTGGAAAAGAGATTCTCAGAACAACTGGAGAGAAAATCCCAACACCAAAGCACACCAGATAACACACCTGCCAAAAATACCCAGGCGTGGGCTGAGCCGCCCCAGCTGTTTACCCAAACCACAGGGAGAAGCAGACAGACGCGGAAAATGCAGGGCAGGTCTGGCGGGAGTAGACGTTCCAGCTCCGGCCCCAGCTGACCCGTAGTCTGCCGTCTGCGGGGGGCGGGGGGGTGGGCAGTGCCAGCTCGGGGAGAGGGGCCTGCTGAGCTCACCCACGCTCCACCGGGATGCGCTGTTTGTTTACCAAGTGGCAGGCACTCTGAGTCTCCAAGATAAACCTCAACTGCCTCCCATGGAGACCGCACCCTCAGCTACCTGTCACACACAGAGCAGCGATGCTTCCAGAATCTTCTGCCATCTCAACCCTGGCTCAGAGGTCTTTTTTTGGAAAATAGTCCACTTTTTCTACCTGGTGGAGCCCATACTTTCTGTTTGAACTTAAAGAAGTTGCCGAGTCTCTCTGTGCCTCCGTTTCCATGTTTGGAGAACAGGACTAACAGTGGTCCCCTTACAGTCATGTCGGGGTGAAATGAGGTAACATGTGCAGAGTGGTTTATAGGAGGACCCAGGAAATACGTGTTAGCTATTATATAATTTTTTAGAAAAATAGAATTTACTTTCTACAGGGCTTTAGGTTCCCAGCAAGCTGAGTGGAGGTTCAGATTCCGTGCACAGCCCCGAGAGGGGGCACATTTGGTATAACCGGGGCCTAGACAGACACGGTGTCACCGGCTGCCATCCAAAATGCCCTAACGTGTCTCAGAGCTCAAGCATGCCAGGGGCCGAGCTTACTTCCAGGACCTGAGGGGATCCCTCACCCCACAAGGTGCCGAGTGGAAAAGCCAAGGTGGTGATGCGGCTCCGTGCGCAGAAGGCCGAGCGCTACAGCAGGGTGGCCACCCGCCTGCAAGCACGCAACGTCTCCTGCCGCGGCGGACAGAGGCACCTCCGGGAGGGGGAGCCCGGAGCAGCACCGCCTTCTCCATTCCCGCGTCGGAGGACAGTCAGCCCCGCTCACCCTGCTCACCCCTCTCACTCCGTGCTGTGGGCCTGCCCGGCTCTGGGCAGAAGGACCGGCTGCCTCTGACCGGAAGGGTGGATAACAGCATCAGTTACCCCAAGTCCCCATTTACGATAGGTCCATTCTGGATGTATTCTATGGGTTTGACAGACGTGTAGTAACATGTGCCAGCATTATAGTATCATATAGAGCCGCTCCACTGCCCTAGGATTTCTCCCTGTGTTGCCTATTGCCCCCATCTCTGGCAACCTCTAATCTTTTTACTGTCCCCGTGGTTCAGCCTCTTTTTTTTGTTTTGTTAATCCTCATCCAAGGATATTATTTCCCATTATTTTTTAGGGGAAATGGAAAGGAAGTAGGAAGGGGAAAAGAGAGAGAGAAACATGGATGTGAGAGAGACACACCGATTGGTTGCCTCCTGCACAAGCCCTGAACAGCTGGGGTTTGAACCTGCAGCCCAGGTACATGCCCTTGACGGGGAATCGAACCTGTGACCCTTTGGTGTCCTGGCCGATGCTCTAACCCACACGTGTCAAACACAAGGCCCGCGGGCCAAATCCAGCCCGCCAGGCCTTGCAATGTGGCCCGCACTGCGCTGTCATCACTGCACTCCGCTGTCAGTTTATGACATTGTCAGTTTATGACTGTTCAGTAAACCATTCGGCCCGCGATTTAGGCTGGATTTTAGATTTTGGACCCTTCTCTGATTGAGTTCGACACCCCTACTCTAACCACTGAGCACTCCAGCCAGGGCCATCGTTCAGCCTTTTCAAGAACGTCATGTAGTTGGACATGCCCAGCGTGGCCTTTCAGATGGACGCCTTTCACTGAGCAAATACGCATGAAGGGCCCTCCAGCACCGCACCCTGTCCCGCAGCTGGCGGTACCGTTTACTCCCCAGCTGTTGGGCTGTTTCACAGGCGCACAGCGCAGCCGGCCCTGGAGGACGAGGCCCGTGGGTTCTGTGAGCCACACATGCGGCTGAGACGGGAACTGTCCGTCTGGCACGAGGACCCCTCACCGCTGACTCCCCGCCTCACACCCTGGGCAGTGAAGGACGGCCAGGGCGGCCAGGGCGGGAGCAGTGGTCTGTTTGAGGTCCCTGGGGAGACTCCTCCTCCCTCCCCCTACCCCCTCCCCCCTCCCCTACCCCCTCCCCTCCCCTCTCATCCCTCCCCCCTCATCCCTCCCCCCTCATCCCTCCCCCCTCATCCCTCCCCCCTCCCCCTCCCCCCTCATCTCTCCCAGGCTCAGAACAGCTGCATCGGCCACAGAGGGACCTCCCAGCAGCGCCTCCTGATCAGCCACACTGGAAACGGCCCTGTTGTCAGGGCTGCGGCGTGTCAGCCTCCGGAGTCATCACTCTCCTGTCAGCCCTGGGCAGCGGGCCGAGGACAATGGCGCTCTCTCCTCCCCGGGGGGGGGGGGGGGGGGGGGGGGGGGGGCCTGTGGCCGTTGCCGTGGCCTGGCGCGGTGAGCCGGCCGTCCCTGGGGATTCACACAAACACCGCCCGAGGCGGACAAGCCCGCGGGAAGAAGTGGGCATTGCAGGGGGCTCCGAGGCACCCCTTCAGGCCTGCGGACCCCAGTGGCGGGGTAACCAGATGTTCTCAACTAAAACCACCAGCTTGCTGATCGTTTGCCTTCTAGAGTCTCCCACTGGCTCCCAGCTCGGTTCCCAGCTCCTTGCAGAGGCCCGGCCTGCAGTGGTGCTGTGCCTGGCAGGCTGCAGGCCACTGTCCCTCCGATGGAGAAAGCATGTGGGACCTGGCAGAGCTCTGTGGTCGCCGACGCACCCCTCCGCCCTTGCTCTGAACGCCCAGAGGAGAAAACCTCAGGCAAAGAGGGCTCGGAGCTCCTGGCTGGCCCCCCTCCCGTTGGCCTTGGCTGCAGGTCTGTCTGTGCCCAGTGTGGCGGGGACAGTGAGGAGCACCCCTCCAGCAGCGCAGCCTCTGCCGCCTTCGGGCGGCCAGTGCCCGTGCTCCTGTCTTCATGGCCACGTCCGTGCTGGGAGCAGCCGCAGTGGAGACCCGGGTTCTGGAGCCCAGGGCGTCCGCAGGATGAATCCCTCTGAGGGCCTCGAGCCACACCTGTCCCTGCGATGGGTGGAGGCCGCCCGCTCCTGGGGGCTCCGCCCGTGGGCAGATGCACCCAGTGTCCGCACGCTGACAGGCCGCCTGGTGAGAACGTCCGGGGTCTCCTGGACCAGCCCCTGGGGAGGGGCTGATGGGAAACGCGTGGCGGGTCCGCCCACACAGCTGCCAACTTGGAATTCACTGCTGCTAATGAGCCCTCCTCACTGCCCACCTAGGCCGCACAGGAGCGAAGGCACCTGCAGAGCGGCTGGTGCGCTGCCTCCTCCACCCTCCCCCGGACCCCTCACCGCTGACTCCCCGCCTCACACCCTCCTGCCCAGCCTCTCCCAGCATTCCTAGAGGCTTGGCATCAAACAACTAGTTGACTCTTACAAACTGCCTTGCAGGGGGCTTATCTCCACTTGTGCACAGTTTCTCTCCTTTCAGTCACCGATGACCGCCCTATGCGGGCCTGGCCTCATGTCCCGCTCACCGCATTTCATGTCTGAGCCTCACGCTTTGCTGACAGCAGGGGCTTCGCTGGGATTCACTGCTCCTCCCAGTCAGCCCCTCCCACACCAGCGCCCAGGGGCGGCCAGCGTCCAGCCCAGGGAAAAGGAAGCCAGCGGGCTGTGTGGCCGGTGTCCACGCTCCTGGACTCGCCCGTGAGCGATCGGTCAGCCTGCCCGGCTCCCTGCTCCTATCTGTGCAGAGGAGAGGGATTCAGACGGCCTGTGAGGTCTCTGCCAACATTAAGATTCCGCCAATAAACACTTGGATTTCCTTTCTCATTAAAAAAAAATAAAAAGCTCTTATGGAATGTAAGCACCTCAGAACTGCAGTACTGAAGGCCCACCATCCCATAGAGGGCTCTGCCCTACACTTCTCTCAAAGGCCAAAAGGCCTGGTCACTGGAACTGAAAATCTCCTCCTTTAAAATGCTGTCCTTGGCCCCTAACTGGTGTGGCTCAGTGGACAGAGTGTCGGCCTGTGGACTGAAGGGTCCCAGGTTTGATTCCAGTCAAAGGCATGTACTTTGGCCTCAGGCACATCCCCAGTAGAAGGTGTGCGGGAGGCAACTGATCTATGTTTCTCTCTCATTGATGTTTCTAACTCTCTATCCCTCTCTCTTTCTCTCTGTAAAAAATCAATAAAATATATTAAAAATTTTTTTTTTTTAAATGCCATCCTTGGTTTTTAAATTCTGCCTTCTGGAGCCTCACACTCATTGGAATCTGCCTCTCACACGCCACAGATACTAAATACAAATGCCACACGCCACCACTCCCTGCCTGCCTTCCCGGTGCTCGCATCCACTCATGGCTCACCACTCCCCAGCCTCCCAGGGCCCAGTATCACCCCTGCCTGGTCCCCACTTCTGCAGGTCCCTCCCCTGCCAGGTCCCTCCCCCTTCAAAACTCCTCCCCTGGCCAGGTTCCTCCCCCTCCAAAACCCCTCCCCCTGCCAGGTCCCTCCCCTGCCAGGTCCCTCTCGGAGGTGCTGCAGGAGCCCAGATGGGCTGTGCTCCAGCAAGTGCACAGAACAAGGGACCATTGTCACCCTTGCAAAGGACACTGTCCTTTCATTAATGCGGCTTAAAATCGCAGCAGCTTTATTTGGCAGCCTGACCCATTTCCCCAACAAGTAAACATACAGTTACCCAAACCCTGCGCTCTCTTCAGAGAAAAAGGCCAGTTGTGTCCAACCAGTTCTCTGGACAGGCATTATTTTTTCCCCTTCTAGTGATTATTTGATTTTAAAGTGTGGTCCTTTTATAATAGAAATTTTTGTTAAGAGTCTGTTATACCTTTGAATATTTAACCTTAAAAAGAATAACTTTTTAGTTCTGTTTCTGAAAACAATGTATTTTCTATGTAGAAGTGGGAGTTATGATCTTTGGAACTCTGAATTAAAGATGGGTTTGAATTCCATTTACCAATTTCTCGTCTACTGTGTAGATGATCCCAAATATACCTGAGTTTGGTTTTGGAAAACCAAGACAATTTGGACACAGGGACTATGAGTAATTGAGGCTGATTGGACCGAGTGCTCAGCTGCTCTCTGAGCTGCTTAATTGGAAACAAAATTAAGTACGAGACTTGCAGCTGAAGTTTTGCAGTTATTGGGTTTGCAGACATTTTTAAATCCATCTGTGCTCTCTGGTAAATCTCCTGTTGGGGGTTTGTTGTGATTTAAGTAGAAATAAATCACCCTAGTACAGTGAAATCTCAGTTCTGGAACTTAGTTCTGAAAGGCTGTTCTAGAAGTGATTTGTCCAAAAACCAAATCAGTTTTTCCCTTTAGAAATAATATAAATTAAATTAATCCATGTGAGGCCCCCAAAAGATTCCCTGTTTTAACCTTTCTTATATACAGTACTAGAGCCGCAGTGCACATATTCGTGCACCAGTGGGGTCCCTTGGCCTGGTCTGTGGACAGTCCCTGAGGGGTCCCAGAATGGGAGAGGGCACAGGCCAGGCCACGGGACCTCACCACTGCACAATCGGGGCTGGGGAGGGACCACAGTAGGGCTCCAGGGTATGTCTGGCCTGTCTCACCCTGTCCCAGTAGAACCAGTTGGACACTTAGCATATTAGGCTTTTATCATTTAGGATATGTTTAATATACTGTTTAATCTATAAATAAACAATTCTTTTATTACATCCATAAAACCACCCCCTACTGGCCGTAAAGGAACCACTTTCCTCATTGGTTTCCAGGGACCTTTCAGGTCAGCATGCAGCATCTTCACTGTCCATATCACTGCCTCAGAAATGCTGTCACCGGCTCACTGATTTCCCTTCATCCAAATCAACACCTTTTCTGCCTCTTCAATGGCCTGTGGTCATTGTTTCTTTCACCTCCTTAGTAATATTAGCACTCTTGATGGCCTCTTTATGTTTTAAAATTTCAGTAATCTCAGCAACAAACACATTCTTTCTTTTATGTGTTGCCTGAGAGGCCTTTTGTCTGCTAAGGCATCAGCCTGAAAGGGTTGTCTGTTTGAAAACCGAAGTTTGGTTCAACAACCGACACATTTTTCTGTGAACAACTTGGCTGATAACCCAATTGTCTAAGATGGGAGACATTTGAGAAAAGAGGTTTGTACTTTGTTATTAATTCTGGGCTGGAATGAATTTTTTTCTAATCTCACTCAAGGATATGTTTGATTTTAGAGAAAGGGGGAAGAAGAGAAAGAGAAAGGGAAACATCGATGTGAGAGAAACATGGGTTGTCCATACTCACCCCAACCAGGACTCAAACCTGCAACTTTTTGGTGCATGGGACTACGTTCCAACCCACTGAGCCACTGGCAGGGCCGGGCTGACTTTAAATAAGTTGCCCAGGCCTTCTTACTCCAGTTTGCTAATCGACCTCTGATGGGTCCTCCCTTCCCCCAAGTGGTGGACGGAGAATGACATAAACTCCACCTGCAGCACAGACATTCCTGAGCACCTAACCAGGCACCTTACATGGACTGTACATTGAACCACCAATCAGCACCTGCCAGATACCCTAAGCCCCTGCTTCCTAAGTCCCTAGGTCCCTAATCATGTGTCTTACATGAAACCACCAATCAGCATGTGCTGAGTGCCCTAAGCCCCGACCTCTCTCTTTCCTCCCCTCAAAAGGCATGCTCACCCCGCATGTGTGCTCTTTCCCCTCTGGAAGGCGGCCAGGCCCGGGTCTTCTCCACAATAAAGTCCTGGTCCCGGTCTCCGGCCCCTCCGTTTCATCTTTCAACATCATTAGGACGAAGAAGTGGTGGTGTCATTCTCAAGGAAAAAGCCTGAGGTATAAGGAGTCTGACCAGGAGAATCTGATGGAATTTAAGACTATGATGCCAATGAAATAGGAGGCATACATTTAAACATATGTATTTTTCTTTATAGAAAGTGAAATTAATCTAGGAAAAGGCCTTTGAAAATATTTGTGAAATCATATGGTCACCCAGATTGGAGCAACCCGTGTTCTTACCAGCTGAGAAATGAGCTTTTCTCTGACACCCCCACTTGGAATGACAGGGCAGTAGTTAGGAATAAGAAACATCACTCAGCTGTTCCTAAAATGCCCGTGTATGTGTGTGTGTGTGTGTGTGTATGTGTGTGTGAAATTTGCTTAAAGAATAAAATATTCTTGTAGTATGTATGTATGTAGTCACTGCAGAAAATTAGAAAAATAAAGAAAAATATAAAATAAGAAAAATAATCTTAACTTCCTAGTCAACATTCTGGTGTGTTTCCTTGTGACTTAAAAAAATTTGTAAGTAGGAATAGGTAGGATAATTTTTAAACAAAAAATTACATATTTTTGTATATATAATTTTGTAAACTACTTTTTTTCTCTTAAAATGATAAAGTGAGAAACTCCTCATATCATTTACTGTTGTTCAAGTACCCAATCTTTAATGGCTATGTAATTTTTATAGATATATTTCTCCTAATTTAGTACATTTATATGGCTTCAAGACTTTTGAAGTAATAATGCTGTGATAAATGTCTTTGTGCATATATCTTTGACCACATATCTGATTATTTATTTAAAATAAATTACTAGATGTAGGTTCGTTGGAAGAGATTGAACCAATTGCTTTTAAGGAAACTTTCCAATGCAGCCTCTTTTCAAGAGTGAAAGAGGACATACAAAGGGCCAATAGACATAAGATGTTCAACATCACTGATCATCAGATAAGTGCAAATCAAAACCACAACAAGTTATTAACTCACATGTGCCAGTATGGCTATTATCAACAAATCAACAAACAATAAGTTTTGGCAAGGATGTGGAGAAAAGGGAACCCTCGTGCACTGTTGGTGGGAGTGTGGATTAGTGGTGTACTGTTGGTGGGAGTGTGGATTAGTGCAGCCACTGTGGAAAACAGTATGGTGGCCCCCCACAAAAACATTAAGAATGGAACCGCCTTATGACCCAGAAACTCCCCTTCTGAATATATCTAAGAAACCCCCAACACTATTTAGAAAGAATATATACATCCCTATGTTCGTTGCAGCATTATTTACAATAGCTAAGATACGGAAGAACTGAAGTGTCCATCAATAGATGAGAGGATAGAAAGTGATGGCACATATATATACAATGGAATATTACTCAACCTTTAAAAAATGAAATTTTACCATTTGTGACAGCATTGGATGGGCCTAGAGGGCATTATGCTAAGTGAAATAAGTTAGACAGAGAAAGACCAATACCATATGATTTCTTGTGTAATCTAAAGAACATAATAAAGAAACAAAGTGGAAAGAGACATAGATACAGAGAACAGACTGATGGGGGACTGGGTAAAAAAGATGAAGGGATTGAGAAGTACAGCTTGGTAGTTGCAAAGCAGTAAAGAACAGCAAAGGAAACATAGTTAATGATCCTATATAATAAGAGAGGAATATGCTAATTATCCATTCAGAAGAAGTTTGGGTACAAACACAACTTGCTTATGGGGCACATCTGATCCACGTGACACGGCCAGACACACTTGTGTCTACTTGAAGGCCCTCCAGCCTTAGACACCACGCTCCCTAGGGGTGGTGCACAGGGAATGAACGGGCGTGGTGCGGACCCTGTCAGTCGCCTGTGAGGTGCAGATGGCCTGAAAGGGCCGCCTGTGTCTCACTTGTGGGGGGGTCTCCTGTGTCTCACATGTGAGGGGGGCCTCCTGTGTCTCACATGTGAGGGGGGCCTCCTGTGTCTCACAGATGAAGAGTTATTTGACTCCAGGTTTCTCTTTGTTTCTTTCCCCCCTTACCCTCTGATAGGCAGGTGCTTCATTCACATTCCCTTTTATTTTCCCGTCAACCTTTGATGCCGTCCTCCAGCAAGGCTTCTTGCATTTCTGACAGCCATTATTAGTAAGTTCTAATAATCACATGCAGCCAGTTCATGAAGCTCTGTTGCATGAATAAGTAAGCAAATGAATAAATGGATGAGCTGCCAAAGATGATAATCGTCAAGCTCACACCCATCACTGATGTTCAGGCTTTCACTAGGGAACAAATGGTCCTCATGGAAGATGAAGGTCTATCCCAGAGGCCCCTGGGCAAGGGATGGGATGATGATGGAAGAATTTTCCCAGAAAGGGCCCTGTGGCAGCTGCTGGTGGCAAGGGGCACATGGCTGGCTGTCCATCTCTTGGTTTGTGGGTCCACGTACTTTTGAAATGAAGGGACTTTGTAGACCAGGGTAAATTTTAAAAACAAAAGGCAAAGCAAATACTTCCCAAGCCCAACGTGTGGCCAGTTATTCTCACACACTCCCAGTCCACTGGCGTCAGGGGCAGGCACCTCCCGCGTAAGTGT
This sequence comes from Pipistrellus hanaki, assembly GCF_964339955.1. Lineage (NCBI taxonomy): Eukaryota > Metazoa > Chordata > Mammalia > Chiroptera > Vespertilionidae > Pipistrellus > Pipistrellus hanaki. The sequence goes on from NC_140514.1 coordinate 56,004,723, forward strand.
GGGTGCTGGGACTCTACAGGCCCCTGAAGACATGGCACTCTGCCTTCTACAGTGTCTACTCTGTGAAAAGCCAACTCTGAGCAGATAGCGGGGAAAGTGTCATGTCATCTGTGGCAAGTGGTCACGTCACAGAGCTCAAGTATAGAAACTCAACGGACAGTTTCCAACATGAAGTCACAGCAGAGGGTTACTTGTCTAGCAAAGCACCTGCTGTGGGCCTTGGACATCCTGCTTCCGCTGCTCTTACTACTCCTCTCCAGGCTCACACCAATGCCCAAAGGCCCAGCTTCCTCAGTTATAAAGGAGGGAGGCATAAGACATCAGCTTCGAAAGCTCCCAGAGCTAGCCAGGCTCGTTGGCTCCCTTTAGGGGAGGAGAAGCATCCGCTGGTGGCCTGGTGCTCAGGCCGGCACCTTCCGGAATCGCCCAGGGCTGTGAGAGGGCTGGTGCTGACAGAGCGGCTCTGCAGCCCAGCGATGCTCAGCTCTGCAAGCTCCCGGCGCCGCTCATGCCGCAGTGGCGGATGGTTCTCTGAGCAGCGAGGTGGGGCTGGGTCCTTACTCACCTTCATGAGCCGCAGCACAGGCCCTGTGGTCAGTGAGTTCATGCAGGATCGTGTCCCTCGCTGAGATGGCTAACATATGTGTGGAGGCTAGTCTTCTGAGAAGGGGATGCTCGGGGTGAGAGTAAAACCAGCTGCTCTAACAGGCCAACCCTGAATCTCAGTAGCTTAACACAACGAAGTTTGTTTCCTTATCACATGCGGTGCAGTCAGCAGCGCGCGAGCTCGGGGCCATGCACTCATCCAGGGATCCAGGATGACGGAAACCCTGCCGTCTTCCGCACTGAGCTTCCAAGCAGCTCGGGGTTTCCATGGTGACAGATGGGGAGAAAGCCAGGAGAGACGCAGCGGTGGCCCAGACTGACACACCTCACTCCAGCTCGTCCCAGTGGCAAGAGGAGCCACAGCCTCCCTAGAGGAGCATCCTGGGCCGTGTCCCTGGCGGGGCAGTGATTCCTGGAGCGCCCCGGAATGGGAGGCGGCGGCTGTGCAGCACGGTGAGAACGGCCGCATTGGCCCGTCTCCCATTGTCCTGCGGTAGCTGCTGCTTCCACCATCTGAATAGTTCCACCTCCTCCACCGCTGTACCGGAGAGCCGGCCATGCCACACAGAGCCCAGCAGGCCCAACACGCAGCAGGGAGGCGGTGGGTGTGGGTTCAGGGAGTCTAACCTAGCACAGCAGCAGGCGGAGTGAGTGGGAGCTCATCCCTGGGAGGAGTGGCTGCCGTGTGGGTGCTCAGGGCACTGCTCCCTGCTCTCACTTAGGAAGGGGGAGGGAAGGGCCAAGGGGTGCACTGCTCCCCAGGGGTCCCCAGGTCCATGGTACAGGGGGATAGTATTTACCACCTGTTTCTCTTATTTGTTCTTTTACATTAAAAATTCAACTTGGAGAATTTCCTGTTGACTGGAAAATTTCCTGGCTGGCTGAAGTCGCTCTTTCCTGTGGCTTGGTCTAGGGTTAACAGTGGAAATCCTCTGGTTTGTACCTCCTCTGAGGGGACTCATCCATCCCTAGGTTATCCCCACAGAGCATATGACCCAGAGGATTAGGCAAATTCATCTTATCCATTAGCCCTGATTTTTTAAAATCATGAAATTTATAGATTGGATGGACTATCGTGCCAAAGGGACGTCAGGACATGAGCAGGAGTTGCTTTTGGGTTCCCTTTGGGGTCCCAGGTGGCTCAGGGGATGACAGCGGGGCACACAGAGGTGTGGAGCCCTGCTGCTCTGGGCTCCTTCTCCGTCTGAGGACGAGGGGCCCCTTTCTCCGTCTGAGGAAGAGGCGTGTTCTCAGAGCTGTGGGCGGGGAGCAGCTGTGGCCGGGGAGCAGCTGTGGCCGGAGAGCGAACTCGCTCGCTCCGCTGTCCGGGCTGAGGGCAGACACAGCCCTGAGCCCAGAGTGAACCTCTCCTGGCGAGCACGTTTTGAGGGACTCCGAGCTCTGCTTTAGACGACAACATGGTTAAAATGGCTACATGAACAATAAAGCGTCTCCTTTTCAATATCCCGTCTCACACTTGGCCACAATGCAGTTCCCATCGAAACATCGAAGTAGCAGCCTCCCCCAGATTCGTGTGGTCGAGGCAATGTGCCCCCAACAGTGAACAGAAATCTGCTTCAGATGCATCTTGTGTTTCCTGAATCGAGGTCCGAGTACTGACAACATTTATGAGGAGCCAACATGATCCTGAGTTTGGTTGGGCTCCTCAGAAGCAGATGCTGAGACTAGAAATCACGGGGCTTTCTCAGGGAGCGTTCCCAGGAGCCCGGTAGTCCGGGGGATGGGGGGAGTGGGGGGAGAAAGAGCCAGGACAAGCTGTGTATCCACCAAAGACCCATGGGGAGAGCCACGAGCCTAATGGACACGGAGGGCCGCCCTGCTCAGAGGATGCGGGCGCCCGGGCTCACCCCGCGCCTGCGGCGGGCACTGCCCCCTCGGGCAGCTCTCCCGGCCGGGCTGTGGAGCTGGCGGGCCTGGGAGCGCCTGGGAGCCGGGCTAGGGCGCGAGGCAGAGCATCACAGCACCTCCTAGGGAGGGCTCTAAGGTCAGGCAGAGCCATGTCCCAGTGGCATCCTGAGGGCGGGCTGACGCTGGGCCTCATCCTTTACTGTCACGTACCCATGATGGCTGCACCTTCCTCCCGCCTTCCCTAGTCCCACCACCTCTATTCACTGAGCCCAAGCTAGGGGACAAAAAGAAGTGAAATACCTGCCACTTTCAGCTTCTCCCCTGCATGCTGTCATCTCAGACCCAGAGGCCACATCGTCACTAGCTCTGTCACCCAGGCCTCAGCAAGGGGGGAGCACAGGGCAGCGGGAGGGACCGGCAGCCAGAGAGGCCAGCAAGCTCCAGGAGGGCAGCTGTCCCTTCCCCCTCCCCCTCCCCCGGGACAGCTACCACACGCAATCAGGCCCCACCGCCACATCATTCCCTCCATCGGTCTCCAGGCCAGGGCTGAAGTGCGGGGTGGCCGTGAGACATGGAGGTGGGCAGTGCTGGCGCCAGAACACCCAGGAGAGCTGCGGGGTCTGCTGGGCAGCGGTGGCCACTCCAGCTGTCCGGGCCTGGTGCTCAGACCCCAACGACCTGCAGATGCACCTTCCCCTGAGCTGCTGAGCCTCAGGGCTGGACACGCAGCCTCTCCGTTGTCTTATTTTCACTCTGGCTTTTTCTCTGTGGGTTTGAATTTTTTAAAGATTTTAAAATTGATTTTTAGAAAGAGAAGAAGGAAGAGGGAGAGAGTGAAACATCCAAGTGAGAGCAAAACATCCATCAGTTGCCTCTTTCCCCACCCGAACAGGAACTGACCCGGAGACTCAGACATGTGACTGGGAAAGAACCAGCATGGGACGATGCTCAACCAACTGAGCCGCGCCCTCCAGGGCTCCGTGGGCGTGGTTTAAAGGGGTTTGTGTTTTTAAGAGGAAAGACGAGCTGCTGACTCATTTTGTCCCACCTTCTGCAAATTTATCAATCCATCTCTTTTTTAAAATATATATATATATATTGATTTCAGAGAGGAAGGGAGAGGGAGAGGGAGAGAGAGATAGAAACATCAATGATGAGAGAGAATCATTGATCAGCTGCCTCCTGCATACTCCATTCTGGGATCAAGCCTGCAACCGGGCATGTTCCTTGACCAGGAATCGAACCCTGACCTCCTGGTTCATAGGTTGATGCACAACCACTGAGCAACACCAGCCAGGCAAGATACACATTTTAAATTTAAAAATTTTCAAAAAATTACTCTAGTGATAGAAATAGTACATACATTCAGTTTAGAAAGGCATCAACAAGAGAAGTAAATGAACATCACTCAGTCTCGATACCTGGAGGTGATGACTGAACATTATTTATAATGTACACACACATAAAATTCTATTGAATGTGCCTTTGTATTTTACCTTTTTCCAAATGATATTATATTGTATCTTCTTGTACCACCGCATGTTCTTTTTAAAAATTGAGCATTATTTACACAAAGATAGGAAGAACATCAATGGAGCCACACACACCCTGCGCCCCTCCCCACCCCCCCTCTCCCCCTCCCCCGCCCCAGTTCTCATTCATGTTCCCCACTACAATTTTGGTGATTACTATTCCATACATTTCTTTCTTTTTTTTAAAAAATATATTTTATTGATTTTGTACAGAGAGGAAGGAGAAGAGATAGAGAGTTAGAAACATCGATGAGAGAGAGTCATCGATCAGCTGCCTCTTGCACACCCCCCACTGGGGATATGCCTGCAACCAAGGTACATGCCCTTGACCGGAATCGAACCAGGGACCCTTCAGTCCCCAAGCCGACGCTCTATCCACTGAGCCACACCAGTTTCGGCTATACATTTCTTTATATCTTCCTCTCAGCATCTAGTATATTTTTAAGTAAGATACTTTAAACAAATAAACGGGGTCTTATTTATTATTTTTTCTTCATTTTGCTGAATACCCCTTGTCTCACCCTTGTTTTCGGGAGATCATGTTTTGTTTTGGGAATCCATCCTGTGGACGGCTGTCACTCGGGCCATCGGCCCGCTGCTGTGTGGCGCACCCTGCGGGAAGGTACTGCTGTAATGAAATGCTAATGGGCGTGCTCACTGCTCCCGGTCTCTTCGGTCTCTTCTGCTTTAGCATGGTTGCCACTAACACTCTTGGGCATGTCTTTTTTTTTTCAGGGAATGTGCCTGGCATGACACGTGGGGCATGGGCATGGCCCACCAGCCTGAACGTTGCCAGATTGGTCTCCAGAGTGGTTACGGCAGCTTTATTCCCACCCTTAGAGCACGAATCAGGCCACTTCATGTCCTTATTATGCACAAGATTGCCAGACTTGCATATTTTCCCGAGTCTGATGCAGGTAAAATGGAATATCACTGCGGTTTTAATTAACCTTGTCCATTGCTCAAAAACAGTTTTCAGTTATGCAAAGTAATGTTCCAGCCAAGAAAGAGGCAACAACTTGTTCACTTTTTCTTGTTTCTGCACCTACAGTATGTTCCCAATCTTTCATTATATAAACAGTGCTTCCTTGCATATCTGTGTGCAGAAGTCTTAGCCAAGTGGCTGCCGACTGTTCCTTCAGAATAAGTCTATGGAGATATGCATCGCTCAGGGTGCTCACAGCTGCCAAACACCCTGCAGGAGGGCGTCCCCAGCACTCACCACCCAGTGACTCCTGCCTGTGCCCGCTGCCTGCCCTTCCTGTCAACGCTGGCTTAATAGCCTATATAATAAAGAGCCTGGCAGGCGGGGCTGCGAGGGCTGAGCCTCTTGTTCAAATTCTGTGCATCAGGCCTCTGCTATTTCATAAGTAGCTTTACCAGTTTAACAGGTGAACACCTGTAACTTCTTTAAATTTGCTTGTTACTTCCTTATTGATGTTTGGTCTTATTTTTATATGTTTATTTCTATTTCCTATTGGAAGTTATAATACATTTTTAAGAATAAATTTGTATTGATTTCAGAGAGGAAGGGAGAGAGAGAGAAAGAGAGAGAGAGAGAGAGAGAGAGAGGAACGTCAATGATGAGAGAGAATCATTAATTGGCTGCCTCCTGCACACCCCACACTGGAGATGGAGCCCACAATCTGGGCATGTGGCCTGATCATGAATTGAACTGTGACCTCCTGGTTCATAGGTTGATCCTTAACCACTGAGCCACACGGACTGTGCTATGACACATTCTTATTACCTATTTTTATATTGACTATCTATAGAACAAGATAGCTTGAACTTTGAATATATTATAATTTAAAACAAATTTATAACTACGTAATTGCAGGAAAATTTTTCCTAAGCAAATGATCTACTTTGTATAAAGGTGTATGTTCAGACTGTAGCAGCATTAATAACGAAGTCACTTGATACATTAGAAGATAATTACGTGGACTCAGAACTTTTGGACTTTGGGATTTTGGTTTTAGTTTGAACCAAGTTTCTTGATAATATTCCTTAATAATTATAAATCTGTCATTAATCTATTTAATATTGAGGGTAAATGAAATATGTAAAAAATTATTTTCTCTGAAGCCAGAGTACATATTTAGTTGAGAGAAATCTCCCTGGCAAACTTCATAATTATATGTGGTGATAGATAAGGACATAATTTAGGGCTGAGACGATTTTCAGCCGGGACACAGAGCACAGAAGGACGCTCACTCAGCTACGAGGGAAGTCACCAAACAAGCCGGCAACGAGGCCCACCCGCGAGCACTCAGCTTGTGAGCAGAGCTGGCTGCTCCCTCACAGGTCGCCTTCAGACCTGCTGGAAGGCTCTCGGCCTCTCAGGAAGACAATGCTGCCTCTCCACTCTTCTCTTCCTCTCTCCATTCTGGGGTGAGGAGGCTCAGGATGTTGACATGGCACATAATTAAATGGCAATAAATTTATGAAAGTGCAAGGACTGTGAGAAAATAGTTAATTTAAGGTAAAATGCAATAGCCATAACCTGAGAGAAATGTACTATAGAATTAAAAGTCTGAAGACCAGTAATCCAGGAATATATACAATCTAATCTCATTATTCACAGTAGTTATATTCTATAAAGTCACTGCAAACAGATTTAGTGAATATTGGTCCATTGATCGGAGGAAAAATACAGAATTAGGTTCCTGTGAGCCTCTGGCAAACCGACCAATAAAGAACCCAATTTTATGTGTGTTTCTGTTTAATACATCATTGGTTCATTGACCTTGAACTCATGGCCAACATAAGGCACATCACAACACCCTGAGCATAAGGCACATCACAACTTTCTTGTACTTAGAACCACTAACACTTAGTGGGGCTTTTTAAAAAATATATTTTATTGATTTCTCACAGAGAGGAATAGAGAGTTAAAAACATCGATGAGAGAGAAACATTGATCAGCTGCCTCTTGCATACCTCCCCTCCCCCACACTGGGGATGTGCCCATAACCAAGGTACATGCCCTTGACAGGAATCAAACTTGGGACCCTTCAGTCCACAGGCCAAGACTCTAGCCACTGAGCCAAACCAGTCAGGGCTAGTGGGGCCTATTTTGAATGTGAAATCACCAACAAAAGTACACAAATTCCCACAACGTCGTGGTCCTGAGCAGACTGGGAAGAGGGCACATTTTTGTAGCTTGAGGGTGCGATAGAGGCAGAACATCGCTGCTCCCCCTTAGCTGGGAATCACACCTTGGGCAACTCCAAATCTTCCCTCCACCCATGTCTACGAGTGACCACAGAGGCGCTGAGGGTTTGGGGACTGCGAATAAGCTTCAATGAATAAGTGAATTCACAAATACGGATTCGTGAATAATGAGCATCAACTCTAGCTCAGATGCACCGCTCTGCACTGCCTTTCTCTGCGCACTGGGTGAAACTGAGCCCGGGGCGGGCGCCTGCTGTTTCGGCCTCCATTCCTTTTCTCTGAAACGCTGCCCACTTTTCCTTGGGAAACATCTCCTCCCCCGCTCTAGCATTCGTCATGGTGTTCCTGCTCTCTTAGAGCAAGGGACGGACCTGCCACCCAAGCCGGACAAACAGGAACCTCCTTTCTGGGGATGAGTCCTGAGCTGAGTGACAGGACAGGAACTGCGTGAAGCTGATTCATGCAGACACTGACATCTACCAGAGACGGTCCTCTGGCTCCTCCATCTGCACCCACATCTGCTCGGGTCACAGCCTCCGGCTTCTTCCCGCATTATCAGCCACTTCCCACCCTCCCATCAGGTTCCTTTCTGCTTGAGTTAGCCACAGTGAGTTTCTATTGATTTTACACATACTGAAAATTGGGGGGGGGGGGGGGGGGGGAATGGTCATTCCATTTTGGCTTCTTCTTCTCAACTATAGCATTTTCTATTCATGGATTGCGGTAGAAATCATTGAAAGAAGCAGGGTCCAATTATCCACACATTTTAGGCTCAGAAAATGCGGCTTCAAATGAAATTGTGGATGATTTCCATACGTTTTTCGTGCCTGTGCTCAGCATTTGAAACAGTTATAATATACTCACTGATGGAAAAGGACATGTGAACCAATCAGCCTGGCCAGCCACAGCCTCGTTTGTTGACAGTTAAAACCCAGCAGCCTCAGCGCCGACCTCAGGTTTCCCTCAACAGGACTGAGAGCCCTGGGCAGCAGCTGGGGGGACGAGCAAACTCAGGAGGACAGGAGCCACCGCCCTCTCCTCTCCTGAGGCCTGAATCCCAGAGAATAAAGCACGACCTCTATCACTACCTCTCACTCACTGCGGCGAAACTCAGCATGGCCGGCGTCTCCTTGGTTAAGTAACTGGCCTTATTCTTACTGCTGTTAAAATGGAAAGTTGGGTTTATATTATAACATACAGGGTTAGTCCCAGATATTTTTATTTGACAAGTGCTGACAAAAGTAACCCAACTGCTTTAGAGGCCGCTGTCCCTCAGGTCCTGAGTCCATCAGCTGGCCACGCCATGACCGTCCCAGGCCCTGCCGCGCTCCGGGCAGAGCCCCCAGCAGGCCGCCTGCGCTGGCTGAGCTTCGGGAAACCCCAGCTGCTGCTCCCCTCCCCCCGGAGTGGGGGCTCTCCTTCTGGAGGGAGAGGTTTAGATACAAACCAATGACACTAAGGCACTTGTTTATTTTGCAGATGTTCAGAGCCTGGCTGGAGGGGCAGCGTCGCATCACCTGAGAGCCTCCCAGAAACTCAGGGAGGGGGGGGGGGGGTTTGAGAGATGAGGCTTGAGGGATGAGGGACATGCTTGGTAAGACGGGGGCTGGCGGTCAGAGTGGGGGAGTGGGGGAGTGGGGCTGGGAGCCAAGGACAGCAGGCGGCCTCTGGAAGCTGCAAAAGCAAGTGCTTCCAGGGGAGCGTGGCTCTCTGAGCCTTAGCCCATGAGACCATTTCAGACCCCTGACCTCTGGACTGTAGGACGGTACACCTGTACTGTTTTAGTCACTGAATCTATGTTAGTGTTACCGCAATGACAGCAGACTAATACGGCCTCCTGAGGAAGGGCAGAGTGCAGAAACAGGGGTCACACATACCGCTGTGCTCCTGCCTGCCTTGCTAACGTTTTCATCTTGAACTTATTTTTCCACCCAAATGAACGGCTGGCTGCTCCGAGGGCCTGCTCCCGCCCTGAAGGAGTGTGGAGCCAGCTGTCAGGTGCTCTGGAAGGAAGTCATGCCTTTGTGTGTTCAGGAGGTGGTACAAGGGGAAGAGATTAGTCTAGAATGTTCTGTCCAGTGCTTTCCATATCCCAGTTTCCATTATTTTGAATTAAAAAAGAAAGACACCTTTCTTCCTTATTGTCAAAAAAACAAAACCCCTTGTCTCACACGCTGGCTCTTTTTTGTTTTTGCATTTGGAGACGGTAATGTAAACTACCAAGGTAGTTTATAGTCCTTTATTTGAGTAACATGCAAATAGCAAAAAGTGCTTCCTGTCACCCGACAAGGTGTGTTATGTGAATGGGGCTGGTTTTGCGTTTTCTGAAAAAGGATGTTTCAGCATTCCACAGCAAGCTGACCTGCCAGTGGCCTGCTGCACCCCTTGAGCCCACCGGCCTGGGCTCAGCACATCCGGCCCAGCCCGGGAGGGAGACCAGGCAGTGTTTAGGCTCATGACTTACAGAACTCTGAGAAGAGCCGACCTCAGGTCACTCCATGCCCACCGAGAAACACGCCCAGTCTCACCTGCAGGCGGGGCTGGCCAGGCCTGGGCACAGGGCTGTGGAAAGGACTGACTGAGGGTGCGAAGCACAGTACCTGGCAGGTGCCAGACCTCCCGCAAGCGAGTTCCTGGGCTCTCTGTGGCCATAGCTCAGCACCTCCACCTGTTCCCAGCGTGCCCCCTCTCTCCAACTGGCCATGCTCCGCATTAGATGGTAACTCACTCTAGCTTTCCCTCTGCTGGGGACCTGAGCATTAGCTGGGCTGACTCAGTCATTGTAGTTCTGAAAGACCGCCGGGTGATGCTCCGGGACAGTGCAGGCTGAAGCTACTGACCTGGTCCAAAGTCGAACGAAGACTGTGAACTTGAGTCATGAGGGAATTACTTTTGTGAAAAGGATCTGTAAGTATTGATCTAACAAAGAACCATGGTCTTCCAGAAGCAGTGGAATCCTCTGATAGATGATAAATGGTGTCTTCTTGGTCTCTGCATTTTGGTTGCATGACCTTGGGCACAGATACAAGGCCTTCCAGAACCAGGGGACTGGGTGGCTCTTCTGTCTGATGAGGATGAGCTCGCTGAGGCCTGTGATGATGGAGAAAGAACCATGACGGCTTAACTGAGCAGGTGCCAGGATCTCCGTGGGTGTGCCTGCAGCAACCGCCTGGCCCTGAGTTCGCAGGGTGAGGCCCTGGCACAGTCATGAGGAAAACATTGCCCTCTCCCAGCATCCTGCTTCATACATGCAGCCTGAGGTGTGAGCTATTCAAGGAGGAACGGCTTTCAACACATTCCTGATTCAGCCTCTGAGGAACGTGGCTCGGGCTGTCATCGGCTGTTTAATCAAACTGGAGCATCTAGCAAGACAATGAGAAAATGATAGGGTGCAATAGCTGGATGAGGAAGAGAGGAGCACAGAGCTCCTCAGGGGTCCCTCCCTGTATCCTGACCTCCTAAAACCCTGACAATAATTCAGTAAGAGCTGCTATCCCCACCCCCAGATGCCAGTAGACATTGGCAAACACTAGCAGAGCCAACTGCTCCAGATGCATACATTGAAAACCACTGCCATAGAGCTAAGGCTGTGGTTTTCAGGAAAAGCCACGTCTCAGTTGCTTCCAAACTATGAACAAGAAGGAGGAACCGCTTTGGCACTTCCTGAAGAAACAGAGGAAACACCGGGATGTGTTCTTGCACAAAAATGCCTTCTCTAGACTGAGCTTTTCCTGGGTGGAGGCATGGGTCCAGGTAAGATGCTGGCCAGAACAAAGACATCTTTCCTGGAAGGGTTCCCACATCTTCAGTTCATCGGACTGTAACTGCACTAACAATGGGTCCCGGCTGCCTGTCACTACTCGAGCCAATTAAGCAGGGACAGGGATGAATCATATAAGAGCGTTTATTCCAATCCTGCCGGCAGCGTGGGAGAGCAGCAGGTCAGCCACAAACATCTGCTCTGCCCCCACCATCAGCCAGCTGCTTATATGGGTAGAAGGACAAAGATTACATGGGGAAGTAGGCAAAGGGTATGCCAAATGGGCAGTGAACAGGTAAGCAGAGGGCAGAGTCTTCAAAGGGCTGGCGATTCTGGTTTCTGCAGCAAAGTTGTTTATCTTTCCATGGTAACAGGCAGCTTCCTGAGGAGGAGGGTGGTCCACATGTCCAGGTGAGCTCCAGGGTCCTGGTGCACCTCCCAGCCAGGTTAGAACGTGCCTTCTTCAATCAGAACAGAACAGCACGGTTAACAGCTGATGAACGTGTCTATTTCTGCCCCTGTCAAGATCACCTGAGTGAAACCTGCAGAGGCACCTCTGAAACAGAAGGGCAGGGAAGAGAAAACTGTTAATAAGGTCAGGGGTGGGGCCGGGTGGAGACAGACAGTCAAAAAGTCAGAGGGGATGGGCACAGGACCAAGCTGGTGGCCCACGGGGAAGCGGTCACACGGTGGAGAGGCAGTCTGGGGAGAGGCACTGCCGTGCTGGGTGGGAGGTGGTTGCAGAGCGCTCCCTCCCGGCCCCAGAGCTGCAGCCCCACGGGAGGCATCGCTGGGGCTTCAGGGCAGGGGGACCTCTGCTGCCGGGTCCGCCGCTGCCATTCTCCCGCAGAGACCCCGGCCCTGGGAGCTCTGCTCCCCTCCGGCCTCTACAGTCAGGAGGCTGTCCGCTGGGAGGTCCCAGCAGTGAATCACGGGGGAAGTGCCCAGTGAGATCACGGGGGACATGCCGGGGCGGGGCGAGGGTCAGGAGCAGAGAGAGGCTCGCTGCCAGCTGAGTCTGAGTGTCTCCATCGTCAGGTGGTTCCCGAGCCCTCCTGTCGGCAGGAGCAATGGCGCTGGGCTCACGTCACCAGCCTCGTCCCTCTTCAGAACGAGGCGATGGAGGAGCGGCGCATTGATCCGGGGCTGGTACCCGCTCCAGGGCACTGCCTCCCGCCCGCTGGCCATCCTGCCTGTCTCCACACATCTTCCCACAGTCCCCTCGTGGCCTCCCTGCCCGGGAGGCAGTGATGGCTCATGGCAGGGATGCCGTGTTCCCACACTCTCTGCAGGATGGAGTGCAGACCCCGGTCCCCTGATGTTTCAGATCACCCAGGTCACATGTTCGTAAACGGGCGCACACGGGGCCACGCGTCTGTCTCCCTGTCACCACCGGAGCATCCTCTGCGAATGTCCTCCAGCCCCTCTCGCAGCGCCCCAGGCCCGGCGGCGCCCCTGAGGCCTCGCCAGGGCTCCTGCCTGACCTAGGAGTCGCCTTCCGCTGGTTTTGAGGGTGCTCACCATGGGAGCCCACCCACCCGGGCTCAAGGCTCTCCACGCCTGCGCGTGGTTTGAGGCGTGGTTTGAGGACGCGCTTCTGTTTCATGTCAGTCCCTCCTGCCCCAGTTCCCCAGAGGGAGCGACGAGGGGCTGCTGCAGTGACAGTCCCTCTGACGCCAAGCTCCGTGCCCGCAAGGGCTGACCTGGCTGCTTCTGGAGCCTACACAACTGCCTGGGAGCAGCTGAACCCTCTGGTCCCTTAGTCTTTGCATTGGTTGTCAAACTCGTGTCCCTGGAACCCTGGGGTCCACAGAGCTGTCTGCGGGTCTCCCCAGGAAGTAAAGGGGAGTCCAGTCATTGAGAGATCTCTGCTTTTATGTGACCCTTTTGAGATGGTTCCTGATGAAAGGGGAGTGGAAAGAAGTAAAAATGATTATTTTGAGTTACCTTTCTCTCCTTAAAATGCTGTTCCTTTGCTATTAGACTGGAAGTCCTGCAGATGGTGTTTTAAAAGTGAGAGCAGGGGCGCTTGTAATGAGAAGGAGCAGGGGGTGAGCGACCTCTGGGACCTGGAGCTGCCTCTGTGCTCAGCACTGTCCCCGCGTAGGGACCCCCGGGCTGACGGGGCCGGAGGGCAGCCTGCAGGCTCCTCCGCCAGCAGCAGCCGCACGGGCAGTCCCGGCCTGCGTCCAGAGAGAAGGGCTCACCCCCACAGCCCGCCCCGCTTCTAAGAAGGCAAAATTACATCTTTCTAAAACCACACTTACATTGGATATCTAAGAGACAAACGTGGTGTAGGCAATAACAATGCCTGTCCCTGTGCTCGCAGTCAGCTCTAACAGTAAGTCTTTTCCTTTGTCTCCCTCCGGAGAACTCCTGACTCTAGTGCTGGTCGTGGGGAGCCTCTCGGTACTTCCCCACTGCGTGTGCCGTGGAGACGACGCCTTTACCTGAGAATGGCGGGGAGCGGCCGGGCCGAGGCAGGAGCCGGAGTCGTTCTGGGTGAACGGAGGAGAGGGAGGGGGGCGTGCCGCCCAGGCCCACCTCCCATCGCCTCACCCAACCTTCCGCTCCGCGCTGCCATCACGGCTGCAGGCTCCTGGCAGGCAGGTGCTGCTCACTATGCAGCGGACACCCAGAGCACCTGTCGGGCTAATGAAAGAACGTCTCGGAGAGAGCCGTGGGCTCTGTGGCCTGCAGGAGGGCCTGCGTTCTGCTCACATGCGCTTTGTCAGGGTGTTTAGCAACGCGTGACATGTAGCGTAAGCAGCAAGCACGTTAGGCCACCGGGAAGCCCCCGGTTCAGGTATAGGAACAGCATGGACCATTGGCCTCGGGCCAGACCCTGCGCTGGGCTCCAGAGCAAGGAACAGGCACAGCCCAGGAGTCCTGTCCAAGTCCAAGGGCAAGGCTGTCATGGCCTGAGGGTTTGACTTAGAATCTTGTGTGCTTGTTGTAAGAGGCCTTGCTCGTCAATGGCACAGCAGAGCTACTCCTGTTTATATATTTGCAAATACCAGATAAGCCATGGTTGGTGACATCTCAGGTCAGGTCATATGATGTGAGCCTGTGGTTTCCAAGGAAGAAGCCTCTTTGCCACACTCGGACGCCTCATCCCTGGTGACAGGGTTAGCACCTGGACGTCTGCTAATGAGGCCGACCTCCCGCCTTCGCATCTGTAAACACACTTACGGCTGAGGGCCAGGGCTCTCAGCGAGCCCATCTTTTTGAAGTTGGAAGCTCAGCAATTTGGGGGAGAAGATGAGGCCAGCCGAGGAGAGTGGCAGACCCCTGTGCCTGGCGCCCACCGTGCGGGAGGTCTGAGTTCTATAGCTCCTTCCCTGTTCTCCACAGATGCTCCACCGGGCCCTGCAATAGGAGAATTTGACCAGCTTAAGAACAGCTGTTTGTGCAAGGACATTCTACAGGACAAATTGTGTGGCTCCTCGGCGCTTTTGAAGGCCCCTGGATGACAGTAAGAAAGACAGTCATTGTCGGTTGTGACTTCTGCCTGCACCTCTTCACACACAGCTGCTTACCGAGCCCACCCTCAGGACGAGGCAGCGACGCACACATTCCAGAACCGGTTTAAAGCCGCCGTGCAGCGGGGACCCCACTCCGGGTTCAAACCTGGAATCCTCGCACAGGCTGCACGCTGAGTGTTTGAATGGGCAGTGGGGCTGCGTGGGGTTCTTCTCCAGTTTGTGGGCCACGAGGCCAAGGCAGGGCCGTGCTGCGGGGGCTGGTGGAGGCGGTGAGCCCAGCCTCGGGCTGACAGGCAAGCTTAGAGCTTGGCAATTAACCGTCAAAATATCTCTTTCTAACAAGTTATGTTTATTTAAAACTCTAAATAGTGTACTCGCTTTACTCTTGATTCCCTGCACATTCTAAGAGAGTTGGCATTACATTATTTCTAAAACATATGCAAATTTTATGTTGAACCTGCAAGGTCCTTTATTAAAGATTGCTTTTACACTCTCACCTGGGTTAGGAATTTGGGAATGCTCTGACATCTGAAAATATTGTTAAAGCTCGAAATAATTTCTAACAACTAAGGAATATTTTTAAAACGTATTAATTGGTTTTAAATCTTTGAAAACACACGGAGTTCCAAGCTCTGCCATTGTTTTCCTGTGTCACTCCCTTGCACAGGATTCTTCTGTCATTTTGACACATTACGTTCTCCCTGTTTCTGTGTAGCTGCTTTGGCTCCATGACCAGATTGTCCTCCATTGTCCTGCATCCCTTCGTTGTCATCCCACCATCACCCTTTACCTCAACTCCCACATCCCCTGTGTCCGGCCTCTTCCTGGGAGAGCAGTGACGTGGTAGGCGCACAGTCTGACAGCTGGCGACTGCCAGGCTGTTCTGGATCCTGAGCGCTGCTCTCTGAGGCCTGGCCTTGCAGGTGCCCCGGGTGCAAGCTGGCGTCAGGATGCCCTACCCAGTCACACTGCCCTCCTCGTCCATCTGATCTTTCCTCCTGGTGAACAAACTCTAAACGGGGAGGAAATGGTCATTCCATAGGTTAAGCTGCAGTCCTCTCTTCTAATTAACCACGAGGAAAAGGTGTGGTCCGGAAGTTTCCAGAATTGCATCACGGAAGTTTCGTGCAACATGCATTTCAGCGAACCTGAAATGCAACGGCCCAAGCAGAGAGACCTTGGAGCCGCTGGCCTGGGGGCAGCTGATGGCCTGGCCGAGTGGTCACACGGAGGGAACAGAATCCTGCATTTCCGGATCTGGCTGAATCCAAGCCTCTCTGTCAGAAACTTGACATTGATAGGAAGCTCGAGTGAAGCCATAAACAAATGAGAGAGAGGAGGATAAGCTTTCCCAGGGGCTAAGGTCAAAGGTCACGTGGTCAAACAGCATTCACTCGCATAGACATGTGGCTGCTTCCCAGGCCTCTGCTCTCCCAGACTCGTTTCCAACTTCCTCTTCCCACAGCTCCGGGACTTTCCAACCACAGCATGTGGAGGAGCGGCGGCCTGGTAAGAGCCGGCTGAGAGGACAGGGGTGAGAGGGGTGGAGGTGGGGGTAGTCATGACTCTGTGCTGGGACATTGTGCACCAGATAGCCAGGCCGGGCGGCAGCCCCACCTCAGAGAACTCAGGGGTGTCCTGAGGAGAGCTCAGTGCTGGGTCTTATTTGTGAGAGCCAAGCGCACTGTCCCCCAAAAGCCAGTCCTTCTAGGCTGCCTCTCAGGCGGTGCTTCCTCAGGCTCCACGGGCAGCTGGGCCTGTTTTAAGGAAAGGCTCAGTTACTTCTGACAGGAGGCGGGACCAGGGCTGTGGGTGAGGGAGTTGTTGGGGCAGGAACCTGCTAGAAACCTTTGCAAGAATGCTACGTTCCTGCGCTGGGAATATACACCGTGTTCCCAGCCTGCTGCCTGGAGAAGCCTCAGGGGGCAGGGGCTCTGGGCCCACTGTGGCAGGAAGTGCACAGCAGGAGGGCGTTGCACCCGTGAGCTCCCAGGGCCCCTACCTCCCCCGCACAGAGTCTGTTCGAAGGCCCTGCTGCACAGACTGGCTGATTGGATAGAAAGGAGAAAAGGAAATTCAGAGCTGGAGCAATGCAGGAAGGAGAGGCCTAAAGAAGCAAAGGAAGCCTTGCTGGGGAGGAGGTGATGTAAAGAGGCTGCACCTCCCAGTCCGCCCTCCGGCCCCCGGGCCTCTGCAAGCTTCAGACTGCACAGATCTCCCTGACACTGTCCTCAGTGAGGCAGCATTAAGTGAAGGACTTTGGGGTTAGATAACTCTATAGTTTGTTTGTTAATTGTTTAAATATTTTTGTTGAAAGCTCAGAAATTCATGGTGTGTTTTCTTAAATGGAATTCATTGGGGAGACATTTATGATAATAAAAGTATAATATGCTAATTAGAACGGATGTCATTCCGGACGAAGCCTGGAATCGCGGGTCCGGGTGCCGGAGGGAAGCGGGTGCTGGCGGCCAGGGGAAGGAAGGCTCACTCTGGCAGGAATTTTGTGCCTCAGGCCTCTAGTGGGTTAATATCGATAAAACTATCTAGGTGTCAAGTGCACATTTCTGTGGTGCATCATCTCTATGTTGCATTGCATGCTCACCAAGTCTTCTTCAGTCACCATCTGTTAACTCATGGTGTTTTCATGTCCCCATCTCGACATGTATTCAAGAAGGATCCTGTCCTTGTCTCTTACCTGTCTCACAGGAGAAAGCACAGCCCCTGGAAATGGATCTGGGAGAGAGTGATCCCCTGGCCCAACCACAGTGAAGGAACTACGTTCACAAGTAAAGGATTCGTGTAAGTCACACCCCTCAGAGAGGTAATAGGAGAACTAACGGCAGTGCTAGCAATGGCAGCTAACAGTTCCACGCTGGCCATCCCAGAGAGTGTCACGAGGGCTCCGGATCATGAAAGGCCAGAAGTGCTATAATAGCAGTGACACTGAAAATCCATAAAAAATGAATAAATAAGTAAATACATAAATAACTAAATAATAAATGATAAATAATGAAGCAGTGTGAGGAAGAAGAGCATTTTAACCTTGCTGAACCTCGAAACCACCTGCTGAGTGAAGAGGAGAAAAATAACTGTCCTTTAAGGCAGAAGAGCGCTTTCTGTCTGTTTGTCTTTGCTAATCCTCACCCAAGGATATTTTTCCATTGATTTATAGAACGGGAGAGGGAAAGACAGAGAGAAGCATGGATGTGAGAGAAACACATCTATTGGTTGCTTCTTGCACAAGCCCGACCAGTGCCTGGGCCAGGGAGGAGTCTGCAACCATGGTTCGGTTCGTGCCCTGGATAGAATCGAACCCGGGACCCTTCAGTCTGCAGGCCGACGCTCTATCCACTGAGCCAAACCGGCTAGGACATCAGTGCAGGAGAGCTTTGAGTGACGTCATGGATATATGTGAAAACTATTCATCATCTAGAAAGTGTGGTGCAAATACAGGTATTTAAAACACAGGATCGTGCTTAAACCTGAGAATCTGAAAGCTGACACTAGGAACACATGATTTGCCAGTCAATCTGCAAATATCGCCAGAGAACTAGCTATATAAAATTTACAGACACAGGATGCAGGTCCACTTCTCATATTTGCTGATCTAAGAAGAAACACATGAAGGCTTGCCTAGCACGTGTCTAAATATTGATGTTCTAAATTGAAATCAAACAGTGAAATAGGATCTATCCTTCTATCCTTATAACAATTGGGAGACCAGTTTTAGAGATCAGTATTCACGCCAGAATGTGGTGGTGTGGGGACAGACTCCGAACTTGTCCCCTCTCTCCCTC
This sequence comes from Pipistrellus hanaki, assembly GCF_964339955.1. Classification (NCBI taxonomy): domain Eukaryota; kingdom Metazoa; phylum Chordata; class Mammalia; order Chiroptera; family Vespertilionidae; genus Pipistrellus; species Pipistrellus hanaki. The sequence continues at coordinate 56,022,949 of NC_140514.1, forward strand.
TCCCAGCCCTGTCTCACCAAGACTGAAGCCTGGAGCTCATATGCCTGATGTCTCCGCCTGTCGGTCCCAGCTTGGTCCCCACCGTCTGAAAGCTGCTGCTGCTCTGAACCAGGCAGAAACACGGGAACAGGCGTGCTCACGAGGCCGGGGGGCAACCAGGGATGCCAGATGCCATCTTGGGAACATCCTACCTGTTCCAGCTTGCCAATGCCACGGAGAATGGCAGCTCAAGGTGAGCAATGCCAAAAGACGTTTGGAATAAATTGTTGAGGCAGTCTCCCAGGACCATGGAAATACAATACAATGTTTGTTAAGAAAAAATATAGTGCCGAAACCGGTTTGGCTCAGTGGTAGAGCGTCGATCTGCGGACTGAAAGGTCCCAGGTTCGATTCCAGTCAGGGGCATGTACATATGTTGCGGGCACATCCCCCGTAGGGGGTGTGCAAGAGGCAGCTGGTCGATGTTTCTCTCTCACCGACATTTCTAGCTCTCTATCTCTCTCCCTTCCTCTCTGTAAAAAAACAATAAAGTATATTTTAAAGAAAGAAAGAAAGAAAGAAAGAAAGAAAGAAAAAAAGAATATACAGTAGTTAAAAAAAACAACAACAAACAAACCTTGGAATATATACAAACAAAATCTCTGATTTTTATTATCCTTTTTTTTTTTTAAATCAGTAACACATTGTTTAAGGACAAGGAAATCATATTCAATTCAGAGAGGCAAGTTGGTATGATCCTTTTAATAAAGCTATTTCTGCTACCTATATCTCCTCAAAAATAATTAGATTTTGATTGCTACTGTAGCGTGACACTAAAATGGAGAGGGAAAAAAAGAGAGAGAGAAGTGGGAAGAGATTTGAATATAGCAATATACAGAGTGTCTCAAAAAATTGATAGCTCAATTTTGAAACTGAAATGTATTTTAATAAGCACTGCCTTTATAATTATTCAAAGTGTGTGTATACATTTTTGGAGACACCCTATATTGTATTTCTCAATGATGAGAGACACGCAAATGATAGCCATATCTGAGGAAGGTTCTCAGAGGTGATTATTGACCTTTGATAGGAAAAGCTGGGGGTGGAGGGGCAGTTTCACAGCTAGCCATTCTCCATCCTGGTAAGAAGAGTGTGATCAGTAATGTGAATAGTGACACAGAGAGTGTGCCTAAGGCTGGCGGTGGGAGAACAAGATGCCAGACAGACAGGATCCGGTGCAGGCAGGTCGCCGCAGACCGACAGAGGAAGAGGCAGAGTAAACAGGTTGCACATGAGCTGGAAGCCGTGCAGCTGCAGTGTGTCCCGGAGACAGACAAGGCAGGAGCAGACACAGACAGTGAGGCAGCACCAGCTGCAGCTACCCCAGCCCCACACGCATCTGAGGATGGAGGCCAGAATTATATGATGGCCTCTGCCCTCGTGCCGTCGTGGTCAGGCATCACCAGTGGCTGTGGTCTCGGACCTCATTCCTAGAGCAATAATATGGGCAGAGACCTCCGGGTGATAACTAGAATATTTACATGTTTAGGCTTGAGACTTTTTCTTTTCTTTTTTTTCTTTTTTTAATATTTTATTGATTTTACACAGAGAGGAATTGAGAGGGATAGAGAGTTAGAAACATTGATGAGAGAGATATATCGACCAGTTGCCTCTTGCACACCCCCCACTGAGGATGTGCCCACAACCAAGGTACGTGCCCTTGACCGGAATCGAACCCGGGACCTTTCAGTCTGCAGGCCGGTGCTCTATCCACTGAGCCAAACCGGTTTCTGCTAGGCATGAGACTTTTCAAACCTGTATCTTAGTTGAAAGGAAAGGAAGCCAAGTCATTAATAAAAATATTTAAAATATGACAACCTAGTACGAAATATAATGTAACATCACCATATCAGATGGGAATAGAAATGACAGATATAATTTAGTTGCCTTGTCTTCCAAATCACTGATTTGGTTTCTGCTTCGTCCAACCTACTGTTGATTCCTTCTAGTGTATTCTTCATTTCAGATATTGTATTCTTCATTTCTGGCTCTTTCTTATGGTTTCTGTTTTTTATTCATGCTATTAAAGTTCTTACTAAGTTTCTTCAGCATCCTTATTCTCTCTCTCTCTCTCTCTCTCTCTCTCTCTCTCTCTCTCTCTCTCTGTGTGTGTGTGTGTGTGTGTGTGTGTGTGTGTTATTAATATCTGATAGGTTGCTTGCCTCCATTTCATTCAGCTCTTTTGTTGGATAGTTTTCCTGTTCTTTCATTTGGGGCATGTTTCTTTGTCTCCCCATTTGGGGTGCCTCTCTGTATATTAGGAAGATCTGCTGTGCCTCCCAGCCTTGGTGGTGTGGCCTTACGAAGTAGGTGTTCTGTGAAACCTAGTGGTGCAGTCTCCCTTATCCCCTGAGCTGGGCACTCCAGGAAGGTCCCTGGGTGTGTGATGTGAGCCCTGCTGTTGTAGTTGAGTCTTGATTGCTGTTGGTCTGTGTGTGTGTGTGTGTGGCGGGGGGGGGGGGGGGGGCGGGGGGTAGGAGGGGGTGGACTTCAGGCTGGCTGGCTGTGGGAATGAACCCTAACCACAGTGCCTGAGCTGCTGTCTGGATGCTGACCACATGCGGTGACATTCGCATTGGCATGGTCTGCTGCCTGCCAAGACATCCTTCGGGATGTGCCACTTGTGGAGCTCATTGGATCTTGTTCTGATGTCTGAAACTTGCCACGGGGTAAGTTGGTTCTGGGCCTCTTGGTGCAGTAAATGTCAGATGCTGCCTGTGAGTGGCTCTGGGCAATCTATTTTGAGCTACAAAGCGACCCGTAGTTGTAGCTGCCTCTGCTGGGCCTGGGTATGCATGGGAAGGGCCAAGCTGTGCACTAAGGTTGGCTTCCACCAGCACTGAGCCCAGGGGCAGGTCAGCAAAAGGCTCAAGACAGCCTGAGAGCTGGCTCTGCTGGTGGTGCCTGCTGGCTTTCTGTTCGGCTTAGTCACTGATAAGCTCTGGCTGTCCTCGAGGTGCCCGAGGCAGGCTCTCGGTTAGTCACCAGGCAGGGGTGTGTGCATCCACCAGACTGATACAGACTCAGACTCAGCGACAGTGCTGGGTCTGAGGCCACTCAGCACAAGTCCCAAAGTACATCAAGTCTAGCTGCCACCACTGGGTACCCGCAGACCTTTTTGGGGCATGGGATCTCGAAGAGTCATCAGATAGAGGCCAGAGGTGTTCGGTTAACCCAAAACGATCAAGATTTAGCCAACTTGTGAAGGGAGGGCTGTGATCAGGAAGGGCATGTGAGGGGGGATGGCCCCTGCCCTCTAGCCACACAACTCAGTCTGTCCCAGATTCTGCCATGGCAGGTGGGGGTGCTTAGGGTCACCAGGGTGGGGCTAGTGGGTCTCCATATGGGGAAGTGCCAGTTGGGTTCTTGGGAAGGTGGAGAGAATGGCCCGTCTCAGAGTGACACATCTCAGTCACTGACACCCTGAGTCTGCCCGGACCTCTACAGCATGGGCCCAGGCAGCTGATTTCCCACAGGTGTGAGCTCTGCAGGGCAGGCCACAGGGACTCAGGAAGATGGGGTTATTGCATCCCCCAGGCTGATGCCATGTGGACGGGGTGCTGAGCTCAGGAAAGGTGACTCTGTGGCAGTGTGGATCAGACCCTGGCAGCTGTTCCTCCGGTTTTCTCCGTGGAACCACAAAGACCAGTCTCTCCTTAGAGGACTCTAGTTGGCTCCGAGGCACCGTTCTGCTGCCAGAGCTCAGGGTGAGTGGCGGGGAATGAGGTTTTGTGTGCAGACCCTTTAAGAGGGTGCTTGGGCCTGTAGCATACTCCATCTCTCCCTGGTAGACAGAATCGCCACTGATTACCACAGTCAGATGTTATATGGGCTCCTCTTCCCAGCGCTGATGCTCTGGTATGGGGTTCAGACCCCACTCTCCTCAGGGGGGACCTTTGCAACTGAGATTTAACTCTGATTCTCAATCACCGCATTGGGATGAGGTCAGCCCTTTTCATAGCTTTGTCCTTCCTACCTGTCTCCATGTGGCTTTTCTCTAAATCTGTGGTTATGAGACTTCTGTCCGGCTGGTCTCCAGTTGGTTATTCAGGTTGATTGTCCTATAATTTAGTTGTAACTTCAGTTTGGTCCTGAGAGGAGGTGAGTGTAACTTCCACCTACTCCACAGCCATACTGAAATCCCCTTCATCTAATACGTAGCAGACTATTTACTAGAGCACTTTTACCGTGTTTCCCCAAAAATAAGACATCCTCCAAAAATAAGACCTACTTACAGGTTTCCTTCTGAGTGAAATATAAGGCATCCCCCGAAAATAAGCCCCTCCTCCCCCCAGGCTCTGTCTCAGAAACTTTGTGAAACCTAAACTGCAAGAAGTTGTGACTTGGGTGAAGAATTCATGGGAGAAAATCACTGACAGTTGCATTGCAAATGCACTGCGAGCAGGCTACCTTGACAAGAAGTACTCATTTAAAGACAGTGCTATTGCTAAACATGAGAGATTTGGTCCACTGATTCTGAAAGAAATGCACTCACAAGAAATTCACCAGGAAATTCAGGAATTGGATTGTTATGATGATGTTCCAGAAGATGATGACATGATTGTCATTGAATAAATGAGTAAATTCTTGATACTGTAGGATTCACAGTTTGTCTGGTTTGTGTTGACAACTACCGTATTACCGTACTGTATACAGGTAATAAATTTCCTTTATTTTCATTTAACAATAAATGTGTACCGTATTCTTCTTCATGGAAAAATAAGACATCCCCTGAAAATAAGACCTAGTGCATCTTTGGGAGCAAAAATTAATATAAGACACTATCTTATTTTCGGGGAAACAGAGTAGATTGACAGCACACTTGAGTGGAAGGTACAGAGATGACCCATCCCGCCCTCCCACCTCTCACAAAGCACTCCCATTATTAACATCCCACCAGACGGGGTGTCTGTAACAACTGCTGAGTCTGCACTGAAGGTCGTCACCCAAGTTCGACTACATCTGGGTTTGCTCTTGGTGGGCACATTCTGTAGGGTTTGGTGGGGCACATTCTGTAGGGTTTGGTGGGTACATTCTGTAGGGTTTGGTGGGCACATTCTGTAGGGTTTGGTGGGTACATTCTGTAGGGTTTGGTGGGCACATTCTGTAGGGTTTGGTGGGCACATTCTGTAGGGTTTGGTGGGGCACATTCTGTAGGGTTTGGTGGGTACATTCTGTAGGCTTTGGTGGGGCACATTCTGTAGGGTTTGGTAAATGTGTAGTTTCATGTCTCCTCATCATAGGACCGTATAGAACAGTTCCACTTTCCATCGGATGTGTGAAGTGTCTGCACTAGATTTTGTTTGAAGAAGAAATTTGTTGACTTAAAACGTTTTCAGATCCCTGCCTTGGTGATGCCATTGTAATAACCTGGTTATTAATTAGCAGGAAAGGAACAGAGAGAAGGCCGAATATTGTGCCCTTACCTGTCAGTCATACCTGGGAATGGGCATTGGCCAGAGGAGGCGTGTGGGAAGATTTAATAGTTAAACTCCTGCATAAAGGAGTGTGCTCTCTTGGCCTCTTGTGACTCTTGCTCAGGGGGTATGCTCGCACGCTCTGCCCTCACTCACATGGCTCAGGGTCTCTTGGACCCCACACGATGGACTGGTGGACCACCGTTCTCTGGATGTGCTGCCAGACCCAGCTCCAGGGGGACGGGAACTCTGGGCATGGCTCTGCTTCTAGCTCTGCTGAGCCCCCAGCTGCACCTTTCCCACGACCGGTTTAAGGGAAATGGGACTTTTCAAATCGAGGGATATAACTTCACTCATTCTCCCCTGTGAGTCTTAGAAAGTTCTTCTTTCTCAAGATATCATAAGAACCCCACTCCCACTCACAGCAGAAAAATCCCACGCATGCGATTCCCCAAAAACGGTGGACCTCAGAAGGTTACGAAGGAATTGGGTGCACCTCACACCTCTGCTCCCCCACCCCTGGCCACGCTGTTCCCACGCGCTCCACCACCCCAGCCGGCCCGCTCCGAGGCGCCGGGTACTGAGAGGAGATGCGACCCAGATGCCATCTCCAGAACAAGAACCATCCCGAGGCCAGGGCCTCCCGCTTCCTTGCAGTTATGTGTACGGTGATTTTAGAGTCGGTCCTGGGCTGACAGTGAGAAACAAGGGTGAACAATTTTATTTTACTTTTCACCCAATCAGTTCTTCCCCCAGGTGGACCCACTGAAACACGGCTTTTATAACAAGACCTTAAAAACACAGTCCTGACAGAGCCCGCTCCAGTCCCGTTAGACAAGACGGCCTACAGTTCACGCTGCTCAGGGCCATTTCTGTGCTGTCACGTGGAGAGGGTAGCATGTTGCTTCTGGGCATTGTCTGGCTGCGTGGGGTAAGTGCTGTGGGTCTGACAGGGGCCGGCCTGCCCCCCTGACAAAGGCGAAGAGATGTGGCGGGCGTGTCAGAGCTCCCACTTGGTGGGGAGAGTCCACTTGCTCAGGTCCGTTTCTGAGGCCAGTTAGTGGAAAACTGTGTCTTTCCCCCCCTTTGCCCAGCAACCTTCCAGAGAGGTTAACACATCTCCTTATTTTATTTTTGCTCCCGTCCTTCATCTGTTCTCAGGAAGGGGTTGCAGCTGGGTCTCTCCCTGGGTGGGACGGGTGGCTGCTCCATCCTTAGGTTTCACACGGGACTGACGAGCAGCCCGTGGAGACTGTGCGAAGCCTGGGCCCTGAGCGGAGAGACAGCAGGTGTCACCGCACGGACGTTGGTGCTCTGAACTGGAGGAACAGCTCCGTTTCAGAAGCTCCTACAGTCCACTTGGGGACAGAGCTTACGGATACTTGGAAACGATCCATGATCTGAAACTCTGTTTCGTTCCCAAGATGTTAGTATCAGAAATTCCAGAGCTTGAAAGACCTTTCCAGTGCTTCTGAGCGAGAAACCCGAAACCAGGGGCCGCCAGCCCGCGAGCCCAGCTCGGAGGCAGGCAGCCAGAGGCAGCCATCCCCTGTTCACTGGTGTTCTTTTGAGTTTGTTTGTTTTAATATATTTTATTGGGGTTTTTTTTTTTACAGAGAAGAAGGGAGAGCAGGAGAGAGTTAGACACATCGATGAGAAAGAAACATCAATCAGCTGCCTCCTGCACACTCCATACTGGGTATGTGACTGAAACCACCGTACATGCCCTTGACGGGAATCGAACCTGGAACCCTTGAATCCGCAGGCCAACGCTCTATTCACTGAGCCAAACCGGTTAGGGCAAGTTTGTTTGATTTTATCTTCCTGAAACTTTCCTGCAGACCAAGACTAAGTAAAAACTGACCCCCTGGTTGACCATTGACCTATGAACTAGGAGGTCACAGCTGGATTCTCTGTCAGGGCACATGCCTAGTTTGTGGGCTCCATCCCCAGTAGGGGGCATGCAGAAGGCAGCAGATTCATGATTCTCATCATTGTTGTTTCTCTCTCTCTCTCCCTCTTCTTTCCTCTGAGATCAATAAAAATATATTTAAAATGTTAACATAAAAACACTCAAACCTATAAAGAATTTTTTTGAGTTTATTTGAGCCAAACTGTTGACTATTGCTGGGAAGTAGAACCTCAACAAATTGAGATAATGCTCCGGAGAATGGTGGGTTACATCTGTATTTATACATTGCCATCAAAGGAGGGACGTAGGTGGGTTACATGAAATCCATTGGTGATATACTGGAGAGACAGGAGAAAGCAAAGCGGGAACCCCTGGGATTGGATAAATAGTAAAATGATGGACACATTCTTAGATGGGTGCAGGAACAATTAACAGGATAATGAAGGAATTTGTGGTATCTGTCCTGTTGCCCAGCACATTAAGTTGTGCCCCAAGGGGTCCAGAAAAAGGGAAGTTACAAGTTACCCTGACATTTCAAGGATCTGTTATCCTAGATGCAAAAGGACAATAGGCTCAGTTAAGGTAAAGGTTGACCTTGTCAGGGAAGATACCAGCCCAGGAGGTGACTACTCACCATCACTGCTTTCAGTTAAAGTCTAATTTCAGACCATCCTTTGTGGTGACTTTAGGTCTCTGAGTTTGCAAGACCGCCATGCAGGCCTCCCCTGAGCTGTCAGGTCAGCATGTGACCTCTTTCGTCCACAAAAACAAACAAACAAACAAAACCATACTGGATGAGCCCTGGCCGGTGGCTGTGCTGGTTGGAGCATCATCCTGTTCACCAAAAAGGTGCCGTTTTGATTCCAGGTCAGGACACATACCTAGTCGGCAGGTTTGATCCTGGGTCAGGCACACCTGGGAAGCAACCCATTGGTGTTTCTCTAGCCCTTCTTGTCTCTCTAAAACCAATGAAAGCAGATCCTTGGTGAGAATTAAAAATAAAAATGAAGTTGGGGCTCTGGCTGAGAGCTGAAAGTGACTGTGAGGAGAGAGGATACAGCATGACGTGTGGACAGAACAGGTTTTTTTTCTGTTTGTCTCTAAGAAAAAATTAAATCATAATGTGAAGAAATAAGTTAGGGTTCTAAACTGCAAAGGCTTTAAGCCCTGAAAGGGAAGGGCAGGGCCTTCGTGTCCTCGGAATGTGCTGAGTCGCTCCGCTGGGGGAGAGGGTGGAATTCTACAGGAAATGGGCCTCCGTTACCCTGAGTCAGCGAAGGGCTCCCAGCCACCCTGCCTCTCCCCCCACCCCCACCCCCACGCCTGAGCTTGCACCTGAGAGGGGAGGTGATGTGCAGGGCAAAAGGTCCCGCCACAGCCACAGGGGCTTTGCAAACCCCAGCAAACAGCCCTTGTCTGGTTTGCTGACTGGGACGTTTCTGGGGGAGTTAAACGCAGGGCTGGCTCCAGGCAAAACTGAAAGTAAGGAAGTCTGCTTCGGGCACATTCTCCTGCCCGTCAGCAGTCAGCAGCACCCTGCCCAGCTGTCACCGAGTCCGCACGGCCAGCTCCCCTGCTGCCAGGCCTCTCCGCCTCCCTCCCCCGCACTTCCCCACCCCACGCCCTCGCTGGGCATCCTGGCCGCCCCCTGTGCCAACGCATTGGTGCCTGCTCACGAACTGTCCCAGTCCCCTTTCCTCAGGCAGCACATTTCACACTCCGTGTCCAGGCTGCTGGACACAGCATTGGGTGTACAGTCAGATGTAGAAGTCTCCACACGGCGCGGCTGAGAGAGCAGCGGAGGGAGGAGCCCAGGAGCCAGGGGTGGCCTGGTACCAGTCCTGCCGTGTGATAACCAGGGTGGCACGCACTGGGAGGGAGCCCGGCCCCCGGGTCTGGAGGTAGACGTGTTCAATGACAGGGTCATGCTGCTCTGAGTCAGCCGCACGTGAGGGGGGTGTGCGGTGCTCGCCACCTTCTCCTCCCCGCGTTCCTCCGTGGTCCCGGGTTTGAGGCAGCTCTTGTTTACGGTCATGTTACATTTTCAGTTTAAACCATTTTCATTTTCGTTCTACACTGTGGTTAGATGAGGATGACATCATGGCAACTAACCTCCTGGGCAGGGGGCCTTGTGCCAGTGTCTGCACCAGTCGTGTCCCTGCATCAGGGAGCGTCGCACGGCCATGGCCTGGAAGCTTCCCTCCCAGCCTGTCTCCGGGCGCCTGCTGACTCCACGCACACGCGCCTGCCCACCCGCTCCACTGCGTTAGGGGCCGTTACCCCGACACCCACAGGGCTGGTGCCAGGGAGACGCTGCCTAACGGGATGGTCCATGGACTTCTCTGCCCCCAGAAGGCTGGGCCTGGGGCGTGCGGTCCCAGACAGGGCTGGCAGCAGGGGAACAAGTCCAGAGCAGGGGGCTGGTGATGGGGGGCTGAGAAGTCTTGGGGAGAGTGACGGAGAGACGGAGAGGCAGCGCCCTCCAGGCTGGAATGCCACTTGCTCTCCCGAGAGGACCCCCTGAAGCCTGGGCCCAGCAGGGGTGCAGTGGGTGACTGGCTCGGAACGCCGCCCGCCCCCCTGCTCCCCCTCCCAGCAGGCAGGCACGCAGGCATGAGCAGTCCTGTCTGTCAGGCTCTGTAATTTTCTTCGGATGAGCCGGCCTCACAAAAGCAAGATAGGCACTCTTGCGAGTCACCCACCAACAATCACAAGGCTTTATTTTAGGAGCAGCCGCAGATAGCGGGGCTCCAGGAAGTGTCAGGAGTGTCTGTGAACGATAATTGCCAGTGAGCACCTCCCACGCCAAAGACAGCTCCCGCTCAGGGACAACGTCAAGGGCAATGTCAGCCACGCAGTGACTTCTTCAACGCCAGCGAGGCCAGAGCAGTCTCAGTGCTGGCCGGGCACTTAAACACGCACTCACATAGAAAATGCACGTGTGTAAAAGCAGTCACGTATGGCCAGCTCTCGCCACACAGGAGCAGTTTCCAGGACCCCGGAGCGGGGAGCCTCTGGGAACAAAGACGAGGCCTCCAGGGGGTGAAAGCTTTCGAGTACAGTCAACCCCACATCTCTTTTCAGACTTGGTCTTGGGAGAGGGCTTGGTGTTGGGACTTAGGCCACCCAGTTCCCTTCCCAGCAGGAACAGGATGTGATGCTCTCGGCACGTGGCTGCCCGGAAACCTGGCCTCGGGCCTTGGCAGGACCCCGAGGTGTTCCCTGAAGCCCCTGTCTCAGGAAGTCACCATGACAGGACCACGTGCATGCATCAGCCCTAAACTGAGCCTTTGCTTGGTCTCCTCCCCCTTCTCCTGGTTTCCCCAGCGCACCTGTTCTGCCCTTCACACACTCTGCACCAGTGTAAACCCTACTCTTCTTTCAGAGCCAAGTTCAGACCCCACTTCCTTTATGAAATCTGTGCTAGCAGAGATAATCTACATATATAAAAGCCTAAGCGACTGGCCAACTGGCTGACGGTCGGTAGCTATGATGCGCACTGACCACCAGGAGGCAGATGCTCAACGTATGAGTTGCCGAGCGACAGCAACTTTACAGAGTGGCCTCTTGCATTCTAGGACGCCTCGGGGGATGTCAGACTACTGGTTTCAGCCAGATCCCTACAGGCCAGGTAGAGGGACCTCACCTGCCAGAGGGACCCCACTCACTCCCCAGACGCCTTTTAAGCCCAGCACCATCCCAGGTGCTGCCAGCTGGGGAGGAACAGTGAGAGGTTGGCTCCAAGGTGTGATCAGCCCATTTCACCCAGTCCCTTCCACCCGCCACCTTCTAATTAATTTCCTTTCAATGTGCATGAATCTAGTAATCCTATCTAATAAAAGAGTAATATGCAAATTGACCAGCACTCCAACACACACAATGGCTGCCCCATGTGGTCAAAGATGGCCACCCCCATATGGACACAAGATGGCAACCACAAAATGGCCAGCAGGGGAGTGCAGTTAGGGGTGACCAGGCCTGCAAGGGAGGGCAGTTGTGGGCAATCAGGCCTGCAGGGGTGGGCAATTAGGGGTGACCAGGCCTGCAGGGGAGAGAAGTTAGGGGCAAACAGATTGGAAGGGGAGCAGTTAGGTATCAATCAGGCTGGCAGGGGAATGGTTAGAGGGTGATCAGGCTGACAGTCAGAAGCAGTTAGGGGCAATCAGACAGGCAGGCAAGCCAGCAGTTGGAAGCCAGCAATCCTGGATTGTGAGAGGGATGTCTGACTGCCCTCGAGAGTTCCCAGATTGAAGAGAGTGCGGGCTGGGCTGAGGGACACACACACACACACACACACACACACACACACAAATTTCATGCACCGGGCCTTTAGTACCATAATAATGCCTTACAACTAGCCATGTTTTATGGACTATGCACACATTGTCTCATTGAAGATCTGAGAGTTGTGGAGCTGGGGAGCCTCAGAGACCATCACACTATGTTTTATGGATGAGGAGCATACTGTTGTCATCAGAGCAAGAAAGAGATCTGAGGTCTCTTGACCGCTGACCAGCTTTCCATCCATCTCTCTATGGACGTCATGTGCTGTGTGTTACACGTGAAATATCAGCTCCGTGACTCAGCCATTATCAGACCACGATCAGTGGGGCGTCCAGTGCTTTCAGGGAGACTGAGCTGCCGTCACACACGGTGAGTTCTCCCTGCAGAATGGCTCTAGCAGCGGGAGGCAGGTCTATCCCATCACTCCCATGACTCAGCCACGCCAGTGTCTTGTTCTCATTAAAATCTTTCGACCCCAGTAAGCCCCTGGAGGAAAGGCCAGCATCGTGTGCCTCCTGGGCCCTTGCTGCCCACCTCCCCGTCCCGGCAGGCAGGGCAGGCTCTGCATGGAGGGGAGCTTGCTGTGCAATGCAGAGTGATGGCTGTTTGACTTTTGTCCTCCGGGTTCATCACAAGGTGAGGGAGGAGAGGAGAAGGCGGGATCAGAAAGGAGCAGAGCCTGCTCCGCTGGGAGAGGCCTGGCTCCGTCTACAGGGAGGCCTGGGCGTGCTCTGAGGTGGAGGGCAGGGCTTGCTCGGTGGGCCAAGCAGAGGCAGAGGCTGCTGTGGCCTCCTTCCAGACCAGTCCTTCACCACCGCCCCATCGGGGAGGCATCTGTCCTGCGATGCCAAGGCACACCGGCCATCATTCATCATACCGCTCTGCCCTCTCCACACTAAGGCGGAAGCCACCCCCCTGGGGGCCACCTGCTCCTGGCTGATGCCGTCCACTCCAGGGTGAGCCCAGCCTGGGTGCTCAGACAGGAGGAGGCGCTACAACCCTCCCCCCTAACCCCCTTCCCCCCCCCCCCCCCCCCCGCTCCCCCGGTCTTCCCGCCCTTCTCGCAAAGGCCCAGACAGAGCCTCTGCCAGGGACGCTGGCTTTCCTGCCTCACCACAAGCGCGTCTCCTGCGAAGGCCCAGCCAGAATGGCACGTGGCACTGGAGACACCTGCAGGCACCTCTGGCCTTGGCTCTCACCATCTGGTAGAATCTTATGCTGGGTCCTCACCACCGTCATTTCCTCTTTTCTGTGTTTTCAACATCCATGGCCTTTGCTCACGCCCTTGCTGGGCTGTGTCACCAGGAGGCTGCCATGCTGGGGGACTTGGCAGGGTCCCAAGTTCCAAGTGGCAGCTAGTGGCTGCCCCACAAAACCAAGACTGGGTGCCCTGGCGGCCTGCTGTGGGCCTGGCGCGCTCAAGCTCCTGTGGGATCCGACGTGTCTCCAGCAGCTTCTTCCAACGCCTGGCACATGGACACTTAGCCCTCACCCTCTGCAGGACCACAATCGCCCCTAAAGAACAAGGACGGGCCTGGTGCACGTTAACGTCAGGTACTCTCACCTAAAGCACACCGAGCTGGGTACCCCCTCAGGTGACTCAGTGTCTATGTGCGCTTCGGGCTTTAGACAGGCGGGTGGCGGGAGGCGCTGCCTGTGGTGGCACCAGACTTATGACACTGTGTGCAGGGAGGACTGAAGGGTGCAGACCAGCCCCCGACTGCATTTTACTCCACTAGACAATCTCTTAAAGATTGTTCATTTTAAAATAGGAAATGCCTTCACATGGTTCAAAAATCAAAACTTACAGAAAGACATTTGTGGACAGAATCCTCCCGGAGGCAACCAGGAGCCCGCTTCTGGCCTGTTCCGGGTCGGGGGGAGCGGGTCCGGGGGCAGCGGGTCCGGGGGGGAGCGGGTCCGGGGGAGCGGGTCCGGGGGGAGCGGGTCCGGGGGGGTGCGTGCGGGTCAGTGGGGAGCGGGTCGCGGGGAGCGGGTCCGGGGGGAGCGGGTCCGGGGGAGCGGGTCCGGGGGGAGCGGGTCCGGGGGAGCGGGTCGGGGGGGTGCGGGTCCGGGGGGAGCAGTCCCTGGGGAGGTGACTCAGTGCGCCCTGTCCTGTGGCTTCCCTGCTCCCACCTGGTGTGTGTTGGGGGGGGAGGGGGAAACGTGTGCACAGAGGTGGGTCCTCGAAGTGGTTGCCGCTCATCTCCCTCCCCCTTCCCTGCTTCACAGGCGCTGAGCGCCGGAGGGCAGCACCTGAGATGCCCGCTGAGGCAGAGGACAGTCGCCTGAGGTCCGCGGTGCGCCCACAGAGCCCGCTGGGTGAACCGGGTCTGATTTTAAGATGTGGGTCTCAGACCCATGACTGGTGAGAGAGGGGCCGCTCCGGGGGAGGCCATGGGTGCACAGACTGGAGGGACCTGTCCACGCCCAGGAGTGCTGGAAGCCTCCACCAGCTTAGAGGGGACCGGAGCGGATCCCACACCAGGGCCTCCGGGCAGAGCTAGCTCCTCCCTTACAGAGGGGACAGCAATACACACACCACACACCACACACACACACCACACACAGAAACACACCACAAACACACACACCACACACACACCACACACCACACACAGAAACACACCACACACACACACACCACACACACATACACCACACACACACCACACACCACACACTCACACATACACCCACCACACACACACACCACACACACACCACACACACACCACACACACACACACCACACACACACATACACCACACACACACCACACACCACACACTCACACACACACCCACCACACACACACACACCACACACACACACACACACACACACCACACACACACACATACACCCACCACACACACACCACACACACACACTATACACACACACCACACACACACACCACAACACATACACACACACACCACACACACACACACATACACCCACCACACACACACACACACACCACACACACCAGAACACACACACCACAACACACACCACACACAAAAAAAACACACACACCACACACACACACCACACACACACCACAACACACACACCACACACACACACACACACACACACACCACACACACCACAACACACACAACACACACAACACACAAAACACACACAAACACAAAACACATATATACACACAATACACATACAACACACACAACACACAAAACACACACACACCACAACAGACACACCACACACACACACACACACACACACCACACACCACACACACACACACCACACACACACACACACTACACACCACACACACAACACACACACACACCACACACACACACCACAACACACACACACCACACACACACACACACAAAACACACACACACCACACCACACCACACACACCATACACATACACACACACAGCACACACACAACACACACACCACACACACACACCACAACACACAAACACACACACACCACACACATACATATACACACACACCACACACACACACAAAACACACACATACCACAATACACACACACCACACACACCATACACACAACACACAAAACACACACAAACACAACACACAGAACACACACATACACACACAACACACACAGCACAACACACACACATACATACACACCACACACACCACAACACACGCAACGCACAAACACACAACACATACAACACATATGTACACACAACACACATACATACACACAATACAATGCAACACACAACACAACACACACACACCACACATACACACACAAAACACACACAACACACACAATACACACACCACAACACACACAACACACACCCAACATACAAAACACACACAAACACAAAACACATATATACACACAATACACATACAACACACACAACACACAAAACACACACACACAAAAAACCCACACCACACACAGGGTTGATTGAGGGTCCATGAAGTTAGATGCAAGAATGCATCACATACAAAAGGTACTTGATAAAGTTTGTTCTCTCCTCTTTCAAACAGTACAAAAGCTAACTTTAATTGAAAGTGAACAATAGCACCTCATCTTTTATAATATTTTACCATAAACTTTAACCTGAAGATGACCTTAATTGCTATAAACAATTCTTTGGCAAAAGAAGACCTACAGCAAAATTGCTGACAAAGAGGAATATTGGTGTCAGATCCGTTATTGTAAACGCGGGTGAATTTAATAGGAGGACAGAGTGAGAAGAGTGAAGGTGAGAGGAGTGCATGCGGTGGTGCCTGTGGCAGCTGTCATCCGTGCATCTCATCGCGTCCTTGTCGACACGGCCGTGTCCCGTCCTCCTCTGTACGGCAGCTGCCAATGTCAGCGTCATCACAGAGGGACAGACAGAAGCCATCATGGTTTCTGCCTCTGGAGTTTCTCTCGTTAAACAAGTCAACCTACACGAAGAGCAAACGTGATGTATCTATCAAACAGCTTTCTCAGTGAAGCACCTGTGAAACTCTCAGCAATTTCGGCATCTTTGTCTTTTTTATTTTTATTTTATTTTAATTTCAGCGAGGAAGGGAGAGGGAGAGATAGAAACTTCAATGATGAGAGAGAATCATTGATCAGCTGCCTCCTGCACACCCCCTACTGGGCATCGAGCTCACAACCCAGGCATGTGCCCTGACTGGACTTGAGCCCATTACCCTTCACTCCACAGGCTGACATTCTACCCACTGAACCAAACCCGCTAGGGCTGCTCTGTTTGGTAAGCCTCACCTGAGGATATTTCCCATGGATTTTAGGGAGAGAGGAAGAGAGAGGAAAGACAGAGAAGCATCAAGGTGAGAGAAACACATGAACTGGTTGCCTCCTGCCCTTGCCCCAACCAAGGCCTGGGCCAGGGCGGACCCAAGGTACGTGCCCTTGACCGGAATCGAACCCACGACCCTTCAGTCCACAGGCCGACGCTCTATCCAATGAGCCAAACTGGCTAGGGCTGTGCTGTATGTTACATGCAAGAATGCATCACACCGGGACCGGTTTGGTTCAGTGGTAGAGCGTCGGCCTGCGGACTGAAAAGTCCCGGGTTCGATTCTGGGCAAGGGCATGTACCTTGGTTGCGGGCACATCCCCAGTAGGGGGTGTGCAAGAGGCAGCTGATCGATGATTCTCTCTCTCATCGATGTTTCTAACTCTCTACCTCTTCCTCTCTCTGAAAAATCAATAAAATATATTAAAAAAAGAAAAAAAGAAAAAAAGAATGCATCACATACATACACATTGGTTGTTTCCCCATCATCATCCTTTCCTTGGGCCCTTCTTTCTGGCTGGTAGAGACTGCCTCTCGGGATAGAGGCTGAAATCACAAGAAGTCACTCCCCCTGCCTCTGGCAGCTCGGTCATGGGCCTGGGAGAGGGCGCACCTGTCCGTGGGTTCTGGGAGGGCGGTGTCTGGCCAGTGGCCGCCACCTTGTGGCCTCCGAGGGGAGCGCAGCAAGGACAAACCCCAGTTTTCTGAGGGGGCAGTGGAGGAGTCTTCAGAATTTGTACGTGAGATAATAACGAACTCTTAATTTTAACCCCCAGAAACGGAACATCCTGTTAACGGGTAAAAGCATCGAAAAGAGTAGACTCGGTGTCCACGCCCGTGCCATGCCTTGCACATGTGAGTTTCTGTTTTACGTGTTTACCCGGTATCTTCAGATGAAGCGTCTGTGAGAGTTCGTGTTAGCAGCCTGTGATGCTGACCTGTGTGCAGTGAGGGAGGAGGCTGGAAACCACAGGCGGCGGTAATATTTCTTTCCCGAACCCACCATCGCCACACTCACATCCTGACCAGGGTGTTAACTAACCTCGACTTCTTCGGAGAGGAAGCACTGCACACAGGAACGAGTGCGCCCTTCGTGAGCACAGAGCGATGCCTGCAGCACTGGGCCACGGTCTGGACCGAGGGAAGCAAGGGGACCAGGCAGAACCACTGTCCTCAGCATGCCGTGGGGAGTAAGCGGAAACCGGACGGCATGGCTGCAGACGGCTCACCCAGCCAGGGTCTTGGAGGAGATGGGGGCACAACCAGGAGCCAGAGTTTAATTACGAGCCATCAGAGAGTAGGGCGTTTCAGACCAACATGAGGTGGTGGCAGTCCCTCGGCCGAGGAACAGAGGGATGGAGCCAGGTCGTGGGGCCCGAAAAGCACAGCTGCAGCTGGTCTGCAGCCACCCCCACCTTCCCCGCAGCCACGCCCTCACCAGAAGCCAGGGCCAAGGAGCTGCGTGCAGCAGCCTGGGCGGTCACATCCGGGGCACGAAGGGCAGGGACAGTGGGTCCTGGGAACAAGCTTGGCTGTCTCAGCTGGTGGTGCTCTCAGCATTGACTATGACATGACCTACTTTGATTTTTCCAAAGTGCACTTCCACCCCCACTTCCGCCCCCACTTCCACCCCCACTTCCGCCCCCCACTTCCACCCCCACTTCTGCCCCGCACTTCCGCCCCCGCACTTCTGCCCCCACTTCCACTCACACTTCCACCCCCCCCTTCCACCCCCACTTCCGCCCCCACTTCCACCCCCACTTCCGCCCCCCACTTCTGCCCCCACTTCCACTCACACTTCCACCCCCCACTTCCACTCCCACTTCCACCCCCCACTTCCACCCCCACTTCCACCCCCATTTCCGCTCCCCACTTCAGTCCCCCACTTCCACCTCCACTTTCACCCCCCACCTCCACTCCCCACCTCCAACCCCACTTCCACCCCCACTCCCCCCCCACTTCCACTCCCACTTCCACCCTCACTTCCACCCCCACTTCCACCCCCCATCTCCACCCCCCACTTCCACTCCCACTTCCACCCCCCACTCAGGGATGATCTGAGTCTGGGCAGTGCACGGGGATGACCTGAGTCCGGGCAGTGCAGGGGGGTGACCTGAGTCCGGGCAGTGCAGGGGGGTGACCTGAGTCCGGGCAGTGCAGGGGGATGACCTGAGTCCCGGCAGTGCAGGGGGATGACCTGAGTCCGGGCAGTGCACGGGGATGGCCTGAGTCCCGGCCGTGCACGGGGATGACCTGAGTCCCGGCAGTGCAGGGGGATGGCCTGAGTCCCGGCCGTGCAGGGGGATGGCCTGAGTCCGGGCAGTGCAGGGGGATGGCCTGAGTCCGGGCAGTGCAGGGGAATGGCCTGAGTCCGGGCAGTGCAGGGGGATGGCCTGAGTCCGGGCAGTGCACGGGGATGGCCTGAGTCCCGGCAGTGCAGGGGGATGGCCTGAGTCCAGGCAGTGCAGGGGGATGGCCTGAGTCCCGGCCGTGCACGGGGATGACCTGAGTCCCGGCAGTGCAGGGGGATGGCCTGAGTCCGGGCAGTGCACGGGGATGGCCTGAGTCCCGGCAGTGCAGGGGGATGGCCTGAGTCCCGGCCGTGCAGGGGGATGGCCTGAGTCCGGGCAGTGCAGGGGGATGGCCTGAGTCCGGGCAGTGCACGGGGATGGCCTGAGTCCGGGCAGTGCATGGGGATGGCCTGAGTCCGGGCAGTGCAGGGGGATGGCCTGAGTCCCGGCCGTGCACGGGGATGGCCTGAGTCCCGGCAGTGCAGGGGGATGACCTGAGTCCCGGCAGTGCAGGGGGATGGCCTGAGTCCCAGCAGTGCAGGGGGATGGCCTGAGTCTGGGAAGTGCATGGGGATGACCTGAGTCCGGGCAGTGCACGGGGATGGCCTGAGTCCGGGCAGTGCAGGGGGATGGCCTGAGTCCCGGCCGTGCACGGGGATGGCCTGAGTCCAGGCAGTGCAGGGGGATGGCCTGAGTCCCGGCAGTGCACGGGGATGGCCTGAGTCCCGGCAGTGCAGGGGGATGGCCTGAGTCCGGGCAGTGCACGGGGATGGCCTGAGTCCCGGCAGTGCAGGGGGATGGCCTGAGTCCCGGCAGTGCAGGGGGATGGCCTGAGTCCCGGCAGTGCAGGGGGATGGCCTGAGTCCCGGCCGTGCACGGGGATGGCCTGAGTCCCGGCCGTGCAGAAAGTAAGCCCCTGAGTCTCCAAGTGACTGGCACATTATTCCCCTTTTCTCAGGTAAAAATGACCTCAGGAAGCCTCCTTATCTGTAGCTCAGGAACACAGTGCAGCCCCTGCCTGGTGCCTGGTGTCCGGTGCCTGGTGCCTGGTGTCTGTTGCCCGCTGCCCGCTGCCCAGTGCCTGGTGCCTGGTGCAGACCCTGCCCGGTGCCTGGTGCCCGGTGCCTGGTGCCTTGTACCTGGTGCAGCCCCTCCCCGGTGCCTGGTGCCTGGTGCCCAGTGCCTGGTGCCTGGTGTCTGTTGCCCGGTGCCCAGTGCCCAGTGCCTCGTGCCTGGTGCAGACCCTGCCTGGTGCCTGGTGCCCGGTGCCTGGTGCCTGGTGTCTGTTGCCCGCTGCCCGCTGCCCAGTGCCTGGTGCCTGGTGCAGACCCTGCCCGGTGCCTGGTGCCCAGTGCCTGGTGCCTGGTGCCTGGTGCCTGGTGTGTGTTGCCCGGTGCCCAGTGCCCAGTGCCTGGTGCCCAGTGCAGACCCTGCCCGGTGCCTGGTGCCTGGTGCCTGGTGCCCAGTGCCTGGTGCCTGGTGCCCGGTGCAGCCCCTGCCCGGTGCCTGGTGCCTGGTGCCTGGTGCCCGGTGCCCAGTGCCCAGTGCCTGGTGCCCAGTGCCCAGTGCCCAGTGCCTGGTGCCTGGTGTCTGGTGCAGCCCCTGCCCGGTGCCCGGTGCCTGGTGCCTGGTACCTGGTGCAGCCCCTGCCCGGTGCCTGGTGCCCAGTGCCTGGTGCCTGGTGCCTGGTGCCTGGTGCCCAGTGCCCGGTGCCTGGTGCCCGGTGCCTGGTGCAGCCCCTGCCTGGTGCCCGGTGCCTGGTGCCTGGTGCCCGGTGCTTGGTGCAGCCCCTGCCTGGTGACTGGTGCAGCCCCTGCCTGGTGCAGCTGTCTGGCTGGTACAGCCCCTGGGTCACTGGAGAGCTCACTCGCCTCAGCAGGGAACAGTCCGGTAACCAGCACCCACCCCGGCGTTTCTGGAGGCCCCTCTCTCCCGTGCCTGCCTGCCTGTCTGTCTGCTCACCCTGCAGCCTTCTCCCCGTAGGAAGGCGCCTTCTCCCCCGGCTTTGCAGGAGGAAAGGCTGCTCAGTGCGTGCCTCGAGGTCCCCAGGCACCGAAGCTGCTGTGCTGGAGAGGCTGGACCCGGGGTGCTTAAGGTGAGAGAGCAGTGACCTCCACAGGGGGTGCCTGGCGAGTGGTCCCCCCACACACCACCTGCTTCATGAGGAGATGTATTGCTCAGGAGAGACCCCACTGCCAAGAAGCCCTCCTCTGAGGATGGAGGGCACTGCTTTGGGTTGGGGTTGGGGTTGGGGTTGGGGTTGGGGCTGGGGCTGGGGAGCAGGAGAGTTTAACCTCATTCAAAACCGCCACCGTGCTCATCCAATCCCAAACGTTCAGATGAATTACAGACTCCGATTCTAAGCATCCTTTGCTATATTCTACAATGTTTTAATCACTTTTTAAAAGCTCAACTCTTCACATAAAAATCGTTTTGTAAAATAAATAGACAAATAATTATTTCACCTTTCCGCCATGGAATTGCAGTAAGTTAAAACAAATATGCCAAGACACAAAGAAGCTGAGGTTCTATGTGAGTTGCTGCTCTGCCTATTTCTCTAATAAGTACGAGATAACAATGCCTACATTTGCTCACTGTGGTGAGAGAGCCCTGCGACGGGCGTCTTCCCGCGCTCACCAGGAGAGGGCGCGCGCGCTCCGCTCGGGACTCGGTCCCGGGAGAAGGCTGCAGCAGAGAGAAAAGTAACCGCGTATTTCACGGAATGGGAGGGTTTTAGGACGGCAGCCTCGGGATCCCCTCCACGTTTAATTACCTATTATTATTATTATTATTATTATTATTATTATTATTATTATTATTATTATTAGAGACTGCAAAGAAACAAGATGTAAACTGGGAAGTGGCAGGAAGGTGATGTAAGGAAATGTCATTGTGTTGCGCCCAGGCTCCACATACATCGCCCGCCTCCACGACCAGCCGGCGGGAGGGACAGGGAGGTCCTGCGGCCGGCGGGGGTGGCCCAGCTGCCGGGGCTGAGGGCCTCCCCAGACGGCGCTCCTTCAGGACAGGACGAGGACGCAGGCTGCGCAGGTGCTCGGCCGCAGGGATGGGAGCTGAAAGGGGCGATGGGAGGTGGCAGCAGCCTGGCTCCTGGCGGCCTTTCACACCAGACCTATTAGAGCAGACATCGGCTCGGCAGGAGGACCACGCTCCGCAGTGAAGACGGGCAGAGGGAGGGGCGTGTGGCCCGAGTGTGGCTCTTCCACAAAATACCACGGCCTGGGTGAGTCTCTTTTGAAGAAGTGGTGTTAAAAGAAGTTTAAGTTTAAAAAATGTGGCTCTCAAAAGAAATTTCAATCGTTGTACTGTTGATATTTGGCTCTGTTGACTAATGAGTTTGCTGACCACTGATCCAGGGTATCTGGACATTTTATGAAATAGAGGTTTTGTTTGAATGGAAACACCATTAGAAAATTAACTGAGTTTTTCCCTTCAGCTGTGCACAGTGCTTAGACCCTGCAGGACTCGTCCCTGAAGGAGATAGCGGTGCCGGGGGTCTCAGAGATGACGACACGGAGAGACACGGAGAAACCAGGAGCGAGTGTGCAGGCTCGGCTGGGTCAGGCCATGCACTGTGCTCTCTTCTCTCCAGCTGGATGGCCACCACTGCCCGGCCTCACCCACAGCCCTGCAGCTGGAACTGCGCTGCTGAGCGTGTGTGACTCCGCCAAGGGCACACATGAGCGGCTCTCCCTGGGGAGAGGGCCTTAGCCTGCCCCTCATCCCTCCCGCAGCCTCACGGGAGCACGGACAGCGGAGGACAGGGCCGCTGGCACCCCGCTCCTGCCCTGGCGGTGAGCGTGAGCCTGGACCTGGGCCTTGGAGAGCGGGTCCTCTGAGCCGCCTGCCCTCCCGCAGCAGCAGTAACTGTGCTGCTGAGCTCAGAGCTCCGGCGACGCGGTGTGTCCGTCTCACGGTTGGGATGGCCACGTTCCCTCCATCCAGAGGTGTGTAAGAGGGGAGGCAGTGGGAGGACTGGGTCTTATTTTTTTACCTTTTTACATTATTTTTTAATGAAAACATTGCTCATTGTTTTACATTTTTTCCTGGAATTTTTACATGTTGAAATGAAACCTAAGACTTTCCATACATGAATATGTGTGTGCATGTGTTTGCTTACTTATTATTTTCAATTCAGTTCATCATATTATGGATCTACACACAGCGTGTCCACGGATCACAATCCTGCCAGGAGGACGGTGGTCACGGTGTTGGCAGCAGGCGCCAGCGCTGTGTGCGCTGCGGTTTCGGTGGGAACCGCCCAGCTTTTCCGTGTGGCAGGAGCCGCCCGGCGGTCTGCGCAGGGAGGACACCGCCTGGTCCCATAAAGCTCTAGTCACCAACGCCATCTGACGTCAGAGAGTGTCCGGGTGGCACAGAGGGTCCTTACTTTGATTTCCCCAACTCTTTAAAAATGTAAAATCGTTCTTGCAAGACAGACACAATTTTGGTTAAACTTGGCTTTCCTAGCTTCCAAGAACTAGAAGGTTCTCGTAGGTGAGTTAACTGTGAAAATTGCCGGAAGTGGAAATTTTCAAAAATTTGCATTTTAGATGACTATTTCCAAAGTTATATCGAAAGAAGCATCTAGTACTTCTTTAAAATATACTTAAGATGTTTTATTTAAAATAAGTATCATTTATTTTTTTGACAAGAAAAGTGAAGGCTTCATTGAATCTGAAGAATACTGTTTACTTATGAGCTGGTTCTGTTTACCTCATTGTAAGGTAAAACCGTGTTATTTATCACCCACCTGAGTCCTCTGGGGGAGGGAAGGTCACTCAGTGAACAAGAAACAAGGAGGTCCCTCTCTCAGCCACCAGCTCCAGGAATTTCAGCAAAACACGAAAACGCTAACTGCAATCGCTTTAAGATCTCTCCTAGGCGTGGGTCAATTGCTTGTGACAATTACTAAGGAGAAAGGAGCTATTGCTTTCTCTTCTTTGTATGGAATATGTGCTTGTTTAGAAAAATCATTTTGCATTGTCATTTGAACTTTTTGTACATTGATAAAATAGACAAACTTAAAGAAACTTTAAAAGATTTTGAATGAGATTAAGTTGTTGGTCTCAGAATTAGGTAAACATACACTGCAAAGACCCCTGAGCTGCATATTTACAGGAAAGTGAATCTCAGTGCTCGATTATTTCCTTGATTCCAACCCTCGAATTTTGTAAATGTGTCCCTGAGGGACAGTGAGCTGCAGAGGAGAGCAGAGCCGCCATGAGGAGGGTGAGGAGGGGGCGGAGGGAGGTGCTCAGGGCTGAGCCCCGTCTCCCCAGGGCCAGCTCCTCTCTGGTTGGAGGCAGGAGCTAAGTCAGGCTCATGAGGACGTGCTGAGTCTCGGAAGAGCCACGCCCGGGTTTCCTGCTGGAGGAATTCTCTTAGTAACTTTCTCACCCACAGCCTTAAAGCCTGTAACAAGTGTGCGCTACCTGGTAACCCCACGCAGTTGGAGTGTCCCCTGTCACACACCCCTCGTCAGCGAGGACTGGCAGGATTGGGTGTTATTTTTCATTGGAAGAATAAAAGCGTTGCAATGGCTTGTTTTATCACAGCAGAGGGCACACATGGTTTTCCTCTGGCTTTTTAAAACAGACTTTCCAAAACAGCAGCCTGCTGCTTTAGGCACAGACCTTCCAGAGCTGACCACGGAAGGGAGGACTGAGGGAGCAGAGGGCTGAGTGCCTGCAAAGGAGCACTCCTCAGTGCTAGAACCTGCCCCCCGCCCCCACAGGCCCGCTCCCCAGCCGTCCTCCCTCCGACTCCAGGCCCACCCCGGTTGGCCACCGCCCAGAGAGAGGCTTTCCTGAAGGTGCAGGGGGGTGGGATCTACCCCCGCCTCCCTCGGCCCCTCAGCACCTGTGACTATCACTGTCACTGTCACCAGGAGGACCGGCGGGGCAGCCTACACCAGCGCCCAGGGCCCTGCAGAGCCGGGACTCCCCGGGGCTGCGGCCCATCCCAGCGTCAGCCCGGCCCCTGCACACACACGGTGCTTCCGACAGCCCCGGACAGAGGTCCCATCCCTCCCCCGGCCTGGTGGGGCGCCGCTGCCACCCGCCGGGCACGCTGAGGTGGCGGCCAGAGCAAGTCCTGGGACAGCCCCGGCCCCAGTGGCATCCACGGAGGGCGCGGGCGGCGGAGAGGCCGAGCGCCAGAGCCCGCCCCCGCTGCGCCCACCGCGGCCGCTCAGTCCTCCGCCGGCCTCGCCTGAGCGCCGCGGTCGGGGATGGAGACCAAAGCCGGGCCTGCGCCTCCAGAGGAGCCGGGGAGGGGGGGGGGTAGATCCCGCCCGCCTGCACCTTCAGGAAACACACCGGAAACTGCCGTGCCATGCTCCTGCCTAGAAAGCGGAGCAGCAACGCCAGGGCTGCTCGGCCGGACACTGGAAGGCAGGCGGGCAGGGGCTTTGCAGGAAAGCTGGGTGCGCTGCCCGGCTCGTCCCATCTGAATGTGCCCCCATTCCAGCCCTCCATTCCCACCCTCTGGGGCCTGTGTGCTGCCAGCTCCTCTGACCATCAGTCCATGCCGTGGTGACCAGACATGAATGTCACTTACTAAACCCCTCTGCCACCATCAGTCTGTCCTTTCTCTCAGCAGGCGTGAGAGGGGGTAGCCGAATGCCTTCAGCTGAGAAGGGTCTGCGGGGCGGGGGGACGGGGACCCTGGTGTAGGAACTAGTGGCTGACACAGTCCTTTCATGAGCAGCATACTTGCCGGCCAGCGTGCTGACCCCAGCCCCGTGCTGGGCAGAGCCGCTGCCTCCCGCCCTGCGGAGTGCTCTGCCCTCCGCGCCTGGGCGCTTCCATTTCTCCCGGACGGCCACTGGCTGCACGCCCACCCTCCCACCCGGGGATTGGGATCACATTCTCTTCCAGCCCAGTCTGTCCCGCCAGGGCGAGCGCACAGGGAACACGCAGGAGCCTTTTCAGGCGGGAAAGTGATTTCTGAGTGTGTGTGTTTGTGGGCGAGGCCAGGGTGCGCTTATTTATTGGGTCGGCAGCTAAGTAATTGCGGATTTTTTAAAGAAAATCAAAGACAATTTTTTCATGGAACTAAATAACTTTATTCTGTAATGTATTGCCCATTTTGATCAATGACCTTTTGCCATCTTTCAGGCAGCATCATAATCCCACGTTCAAAAACCTTCTGGTTTTTATTAGCAAAAAACTGAATCAGGTACGATTTGACATCATCATCATTATTGAAATTTTTACCATTCAAGGAGTTTTGTAAAGATCAAAACAAAAAGTAATCAGATGGTGCAAGGTCAGGACTATATGGTGGATGTGGCAAAACATCCCAACCAAGCTCCATTAATTTTTGCCGAGTGACCAAAGATGTGTGTGGCCTTGCATTGTCATGATGGAATACAACACCATCATGTCATGATGGAATACAACACCATCACTTTTCGATTTGTCAATTCGGGCCGCTTTTCTTCAACTGCATTGTTTAATTTCGTTAGTTGTTCAATGTAGACATCAGAATTGATCGTTCGGTTGGGTGGTAAGAGTTCAAAGTAGACAATTCCTTTGTAACCCCACCAAACTGATAACAAAACCTTCTTTTGATGAATATCAGCTTTTGATGTTGTTTGAGTTGGTTCACCTGGCCTGCTCCATAATCTTTTCCGCTTGATATTGTTGTAAACAACCCATTTTTCATCGCCAGTTATCAGTCGTTTTAAAAATGGATCATTTTCATTACGTTTCTTTAGCAAATCGCAGCTGCTAATGCGTTGCGTTAACTGTGATTCTTTAATTTCGTGAGGAACCCATATATCGAGTTTTAAAACATAGCCAAGTTGTTTTAAGTGATTTTCAATGCATGTATATGATACATGAAGCTTCTCTGCAATCTCACGTGTTGTACTGTGACAGTCCGAATTGATTATTGCTTTGATTAGGGCGTCATCAACTTCAACTGGACGACCAGAGCGTTTTTCATCTTTGAGTGAAAAATCACCAGAACGAAATTTGGCAAACCAATTTTGACACTGCCGTTCTTTTAAGGCTTCGTCACCATAAACAGCACATAACTTTTTATGAGCTTGCGATGCGTTTTTCCCTTTGAGGAAATAAAAAAGCAAAATATGACGAAAATGTTCCTTTTGATTTTCCATTTTTTAACGAACGCCAAACGAAAACTACAAAACAGATCAAAAAACTTTTTTTACTGATTAACAGCTGAATAGCCAACTATCAAATAACAAAATGTGTTTGTTTTACATTTGTACTACATCTGCAAACCTAAAAATTCAACTGAAGCCATATATGTGTGAAACCCGCAATTACTTAGTTGCCGACCCAATATTTGCAAAAAGACTTGTCACAAAAGACCCCAAACTCAGTGGCCCCACAGCGAGAGTTCACTCCTCCCCTCCGGCCCAGGGCCACGGGGGCTGTGCCGGGCTGCGCTGGCCTGGCTCCCCGCTGTGGGCTGCATTCAGCGTGCTCCCCCATCTCTGGGTTTGGGGAGCAGCAGTTACCCAGGAAGAGATGGCATGATGGATGGGAACACACCGGAGGGAGAGTAGAAACCCACAGTGCCTCTTCAGACCCTGGCCCAGCACAGCCCCTGTCCTCTGTCCCGTCCCCTCAGAGCAGGTCGTGTGACCACCCCCCGCAGGCAGGCCCACGTCCTTCTGTCCCATTCCCTCGGCCAGAGCAGGTCGTGTGTCCACTCCCCGTACGCAGGCCCACATCCTTCTGTCCCGTCCCCTCGGCCAGAGCAGGTCGTGTGTCCACCCCCCATAGGCAGGCCCACATCCTTCTGTCCCGTCCCCTCGGCCAGAGCAGGTCGTGTGTCCACCCCCCATAGGCAGGCCCACATCCTTCTGTCCCGTCCCCTCGGCCAGAGCAGGTCGTGTGTCCACCCCCCATAGGCAGGGCCTGCTTCACTCGGGACCGTGCGAGGGAGGAGGAAAGGACGGTGATGGGTCTGCAATGGGCCATGAGCAACGCATGCGCAGCAGGGTTCGAGGACCGTGGCAGTGCTCAGAGGAGGGTCTGGGACCAGGGCCGGGGGAGACGGCAGGGGAAGGTTGGAGAGGAGGCTGGTACGGCCAGCAGGAAGCGAGGCCTGAATCCTACGGGCCGGGCTGTGAACACATTTAGGGCTGTGGGCTTGCCTCACTGTCGCTCCCTCCTCCCAGCAACTGCTCCTGCCCCGGAGCATGGAGCCCAGAGCACGGAGCACGGAGCATGGAACAAGGGACACTGAGCATGGAGCACTGAGCATGGACATGGAGCACGCAGGAGCACACAGCACAGAGCACTGAGCACGGAGCACTGAGCACAGAGCAGGGAGCAAGGAGAACCGAGCACAAAGCATGGAGCACCGAGCACGGAGCACAGAGCACCAAGCACCGAGCATGGAGCATAGAGCATGGACACGGAGCACGCAGGAGCACAGAGCACTGAGCATGGAGCACGGAGCATGCAGGAGCATGGAGCACAGAGCACTGAGCACGGAGCACTGAGCATGGAGCATGGAGCATGGAGCAACGAGCACTGAGCACGGAGAACACAGGAGCACGGAGCACAGAGCACGGAGCACGGAGCACAGAGCACGGAGCATGGAGCAGCGTGTGGGGCTGGATGGAAACTACCAGCTGCTGCCAGGGACAGACCCAGGCGGACTGCCAGGGTCACTCGTGTGTCAACACGTACACTTAACTCGGAGTGACAGCTCGCCAAGTACAAGTGATCCTCTGGAGGCATTGGACGACGGAAGGGCAAGAGCCTTGGCGCACAAGACTGATGGAATAAAAATAAACGGCTAATTAGGAAGGACTGAGGGGAAAGCCTGACGTACTGTGATTCAAGCACAGGGCCACTAACGCCTGGCTCATTGCTAAGCTCAGGCTCTGCTCCGTTTCTGTAAAACTCTTCTGTTAACGCACACGCTGCACAGAACGTGGGGGACCCGAGTGAAGCCATGCGCACAAAGCCTGTGCTCCTCACACCAGCCGTGCCCCACGGCGCCGGGGCACAGGCGGGGCTCCTGCCGTGGTATTTTGTGGAAGAGCCACACTGGAGGAGCCAAAGAGCCACATGTGGCTCTCGAGCCTCAGTTTGCCAACCATGGGCTTACTGGGACTCCTTAAGGGAGCAAATACACCCTAAAAACAATGACCACATCTGCCTGACATCATCAGCAAAGTGGGAAGTACGTGAAGCACTGAGGGACTTTATATGTAGGCCACTCTGGATTGTGCAAAATCGCCATGGTAGATGGACGGACTTGCTTTCTGTAAGGCCCAAAGGAACTGATCTTTATCTTTAATTGACTTCCATAAAGACTACTTGGTATAAAAGTTAACTTACTTGTTCACGTTTGAATGAGAGTGTGAAAAGCAATGGAATGGGGAAAGTGGCAAAGGTTTGCATTTAGTTTCTGCACAGTCTCCACAGATTCGCATCCTCTTGTGTTTAGATCAAATCCTGCAAATCACCTTCGTAGCGGGCAAACCACCAGGCAGCAATTCAGCTGTGGGAGGGTGGCTGAGTCCACCCGCACGCGGGGCAGCCTCCTTTCTGGGGACTGTTCACTTCCTTCCTGGTCATCATCCCTTCCGTGGTTCCTCATGGTCTTTGCCGCCTTTGTTTTCACATCTGTCTCTGCGGCAGTCTTCTACTCTGTTCCAGCAGATGGCGCTGAACAGCCAGCTCTTCACCCCTGTGGCGGGCAGAGCTCTGGGATGCACTTTGAAAGCCCACCGCCAGGTCCAGCCGTGGGGAGCCGCTCACTCAGCGACCAGTGTCCTCTCTTGCAGCTCATAGGAGACTCAGACCCTATTGGCAGCATGCCCGCAACTCAGACACTTCGCCCCTCACTGCCTGCGGGTGTGACCACGCAACTCACACAGGCCAGGTCCGCTCTTGCTGCTGGCAGCTCACTGCTTGTCACTCGCTGGGCTCCCCCGCAGCTTCGTGTTCCTCCCACCTAAGTACAAGTGGTGCTACTAAAATCAGCCAGGAAAGGCGGCAGGGTTGCTGCCTGGGAGACCAGAGCCGGCAGACGAGAGCCTGTCGGAAAAAAAGCCTCAGGTTTCTGTTGCTTGGTTGCTTGTCATTTGTTTTGTTTTTTAAACCCAGAGCACAGACGTTTCGTTTGCAGCTACTCACCCTCGGCCTCAGTGGTGGGCGGGCAGAGGGAACGTGAGTTGCCGAAGAGGAGGCTAGGGTGGGAGGCTTTGGGGGAGATGTGGAAAGCAGTCCTTCGTTTGTTCAGACCCCACCCCGCCCTGCCACCAAACGGAAACAATGGCCATTTTTCTGAGATGCATGAGAACCAGCATCAAGGGAGTATTCAATCATACATAAGTTCAGAAAATCAAAAACTTTGAAATGAGTACAGAACCCAAAACAGCAAAGTTAAAATATTAAACAGCAATTTTTATATTGAATGTCCCATTGATAGATAATTGAGTTTTGGTTGACTCAGTGGTCCCGAAATAAGAGCACAAATTATCCTAAATTGCCTCAGTAGCTACAGATGGTGCATTCCTATTGACTCAGTGATCTCAGAATTGGGACAGCACTATTATCCTAAACTAGAGGCCCGGTGCACAAAATTCATGCACAGGGGCAGGGAGGTGTGTCCCTCAGCCTAGCCAGCACCCTCTCCAATCTGGGACCCCTCGAGGGATGTCCAACTGCCCGTTTAGACCCCACCTCCCATTCAGTCCCTCATGCTGCCTGAGACAGTTCAAAGGCATAGGCCTGGCCTCTGCTGCTGTCTCCTCTGCAGAGGGCGGGACACACTCAAAAGACCTTCACTTAGACACATCATAATTAAATGGCAAATGTTAAAGACAATGAAAGAATCTTAAAGACTATACCATGTTCATGGATTGGTAGAATCAATATCATTAAAATGCCCATACTACCCAAAGCAATCTATACAATCAATGAGATCCTTATCAAAACACCAATGATATATTTCACAGACCTAGGACTCCAAAAATGTATATAGATTTGAGATGCATGAGCCCTTCCCAGAATCCACAGCTCAGGCAAAGGAAAACATATTTATATTTATATTTTTTATACAGAACCAAAATGTCCCTGCAGCAATTCTGAGAAAGAAGAACAAAGTTGGAACAATCACGATACCAGATGCCAAGCTGTATTACAAAATCACTGTAATCAAAACAGCCTGGTGCTGGCACAAGAACAGGCCATAGATCAATGGAACAGCACAGAAAACCCAGAAATTGACCCCATCCATTACACTCAATATTGGACAATGGGGTCAAGAGCATACAATAGAGTAAAGACAGTCTCTTCAATAAATGGTGTTGGAAAAGTTGAACAGATACGTGCAAAAAAATAAATAAAACATGACCGCCATACATAAGAATAAACTCAAAATGGATATAAGACTTAAATGTAAGTCATGAATCTCTAAAAATCCTAGAAGAAAACAGGCAGAAAAATATCAGATACCTCATATATCAGAATTATCAGTGATATATCCCATCGGGCAAGAGAAACAAAGGAAAAAATAAACAAATGGGACTGTATCAAAATAAAAAGCTTATTGCAGTAAAAGAAACCATCAACACAATAAAAAGGGAACCCACTGTATGAGAGAACATATTTGCCAATGATACATTTGATAAGGGGTTAATTTCCAAAATATATAAATTACTCATATAACTCAACAAAAGGAAGACAAACAACCCAATTAAAAAATGGGCAGAGGGCCTGAATAGGCACTTCTCAAAAGCAGACATACAGATGGCCAAGAGACATGAAAAAAATGCTCAACATCATTAATTATCAGAGAGCTGCGAATTAAAATAGCAATTAGTTACCACCTCACACATACTGGAATGACTACCATCAATAAATCAAGAAAGAACAAACAAGTAATGGCAAGGATATGGAGAAAAAAGAACCCTAATACACTGCTGGTACAGACTGGTACAACCACTATGGAAAACAGTATGGAGTTTTCTAAAACAAAATAAAAAATGGAACTGTCATTTGACCCAGTGATTCCACTTCTAGGAATATATTCTAAAAAATCCAAAATACCAGTCAGAAAAAAAAAAAAATATATATATATATATATGCTATTTATAATAGTTAAAACCTAGAAACAGCCCAAGTGCCCATCAGTAGATGAGTGGATAAAAAAGCTGTGTTACATTTACAGAATGGAATACTTTGCAGCTGTAAAAAAGAAGGATCTCTTACCCTTTGAGGCAGCATGGAGCGACCTGGAGAATATTGTGTTAACCAAAATAAGCCAGTCAGAGAAAGACAAGTATCACATGATCTCATTCATATGTTAAACCTAATGAACAAAATAAATTAATGAACAAAAAGGATCCAGAGATATTGAAGCATGGAACAGACTGGCATACAGTGGTGCCTCACACAACGAACTTAATTCGTTTCAGGAGCAAGTTTGTTATGCGAAAAGTTCGTTATGTGAAACGTGTTTTCCCATAACAATACATGTTAAAAAAAATAATTCGTTCTGTAGCATAAAATATGCTAAGATGACATAAAAAAAGATAAATTTTTTGTTATTATTTTTATTTAGATACATCTAAAAACATATTTTTTTTTAAAAAAAAAACACACATTTTTTTAATTTTAAGACAGACTAAGTAGAGTCTACCGAATCTTGCACATCTTCATCCATTTTCTGCTTTTTGGCCGATGGTTTCATGAAAAACCTGTCCAAAGTCGTTTGTTTTTCTCTTTTCTCCAACATCTGCCGGAAATAACGGACAAGAGTATCGGAGTAAAGATCATTGATCCTGTTTGCTTCAGCTGAATCCGGATACAGTGTATTGAGTTTAACTTAAAAGGAAGACTGCCGTGATACGTGCGTGATTTAATTCGTAATGAAGAACGATTGCCGCGATACGTGCTTAAGTTAAGCGCAGTGACTAACGACTGCCTGCAGTGCCTGCGCGGAAGGATGCAATACATCAGCAGCGATCGTGGAAGCTCGGGTGAAGCGGTCGTAGAAGCTCGGGCGACTTCGTTGTGTGAAACGAAGTTCGTTGTATGAATCATGAAATGAAGTTTGTTGTGTGCAGCGTTCGCTGTGCGAGGCGTTCTTTATGCGAGGCACCACTGTATTTCAGAGGGAATGCAGGGGAAGGGGTTGGGGCGGGGGGAGATTAACCAAAGAACTTATATATGCATATATGCATAGCCATTGGATAGACAATAGTGTGGGGAGACCTGGGGAGGGCATGGGAGTGGGTGGTAGGGGTCAGTGTGGGGAAAACTGCCTCTCGCAGAAGGAGAGAATCTTACTTCAGAGTCCTCACAAGACATTATTGGTACTGTTTTTAGTTTGCTAGTACACTTGTCAGGTTCTCATTTTCTAAAATTTTTAATTTGATCAGTTTGTAAGTTCTAGAATGGTTTCATTTGACACTCAAACAATAAAAATTAGTTTTCCAGATGTACTTTTTATGCAAAATATTTGTATAATTGAGCTTTTTCCTCATTATTGACTTCCCCTTTTCAGAGTATGAGCATTCTTGTCAGGAGACCCACCTATCTGCCCACATAAAATTCAAACTGGAATTTAGAAATGCCTAAAGGAAATTCTAAAATGTTATTCTATGGAGAATAGAGTGACAAATACTATAGTACATCAAAGATGAGATAATTCTCAAGAGCAAATGTTGGCAAGAGGAGTGGACATAATTCTTAAGGTTTCATATAT
The DNA here is from genome assembly GCF_964339955.1 of Pipistrellus hanaki. NCBI lineage: Eukaryota > Metazoa > Chordata > Mammalia > Chiroptera > Vespertilionidae > Pipistrellus > Pipistrellus hanaki. The sequence continues at coordinate 56,056,439 of NC_140514.1, forward strand.
GTATAGACCAGTCCTCACAATCCAATATAATAAAAGAGCAATATGCAAATTAACCATCACTCCACTACACCCACAAGTCACATCCACCAGCCAATCAGGAGTGAGTATGCAAATTAACCCAATCAAGATGACTGCGGCCATGGAGTGAGCAGGAAGCTTGGGTTTCCCCAGTAATGGAGGAAGCAAGCTTTCCACATACCCTGGCCAGCTAGGCCTCCACCCAAGGCTACAAAATTTCAATTATAAAAGATAAATAAATCCCAGATACCAGGGCCTCCGCTTGGGTTTCTGGGAGTGTGGCCAGCCTGCAGGCCCCTTGCCCAGGCAGCCCCATACCCCAAGAGAACACCCACTCTGATCCAGGACACCCTTCAGGGCAAACCAGCCAGCCCCCACCCATGCACCAGGCCTCTATCCTATCTAATAAAAGAGTAATATGCAGATTGACCATCACTCCAACACACAAGATGGCTGCCCCCGTGTGGACACAAGATGACCAGCAGGGGAGGGCAGTTGGGAGGAACCAGGCCTACAAGGGAGGGCAGTTGTAGGCAATCAGGCCAGCAGGGGAGAGCAGTTGGGGGGACCAGGCCTGCAGAGGAGGGGAGTTAAGGGCAAACAGGCTGGCAGGGGAGCAGTTAGGCATCAATCAGGCTGGCAGGGTAGTGGTTAGGGGGTGATCAGGCAGGCAGGCAGAAGCAGTTAGAGGCAATCAGGAAGGCAGGCAGGTGAGCAGTTAAGAGCAAGCAGTCCTGGATTGTGAGAGGGACCCCAGATTGGAGAGGATGCAGGATGGGCTGAGGGATAAACCCCCCCCCCAACACACCCACACACACACACACACATGAATTTCATGCACCAGGCCTCTAGTATAAAAGCCCAGCGACCATTATGGCGCAAAGACCAGAATGACCAGAACAACTAGTGGCCATCATGTGCACTGCGGCAGCCAACTAGCCTGGTCTGGGCTGATTGCCCGCTCCCCCGCCACCGGCAACCTCCCACGGCTCCTCCCCACGGCCAGCCCCACCCTTCCTAAGGCCCCTCCCCCACAATTACTGGTTTCAGACACAGGGGGCACACAACTGAGCTGTCAGTACCCCTTCTGAGGGGAGACGCCCACCAGGTATACAGAAGGCGCTCAGCGAGGTGTCCGCACGGGTTGTGTCCACACCTCACCCTGTCGCCCTCCACCACCACAATGCCGGAGGAAGCTGATTCAGGAACCCCGTGCTGACCACCCGCACGGAGAAACAGCGTGTGATAAACATCATGTCCCGCAGACGCCTGGGACCACCTCACGAGGAAGGAGCTACGGAACAGACCCGGAGCAGGAAGATGGGGACAGACAGACGGTCTGGGAAAAGCAGGGCCGCGGACGGCAGTGCTCAGCCTTCGCTGCCTGCCCCCGCTCCCCTGTGCCCTGCTCAGGCAGAGCACCTGCCTCGCCACCCTCGGACGGAGGCCTGTGAGTGAGTGAGGGGCTGTGGCTGTGCCTGTGGCTGCGCTCGGCCTCCTGCCCTCGTGGAGAAGCAGGAAGCGTATTTACTGCCGGAATCCAAAACCCTCTTTATCGGCAACAGCGCAAATAATGCAACACCCACCCGCGTTTCTAAACAGGACTCTGTCCAGTTGGTGTGAACCCAGATCGAAGGCGTGCTCTCGGCCCAGGAGGCTGCAAAGGCAGCTCCTCTCTCGAACACATGCAACCCTGAGCAGTGTAAAGGGAAAAGGAGGTAAAAACAAACAAAATAGCAACAAGCTCTAAAGCCACAGCTCATGCCATCAAATCCTCCTGCGGTGATGTCAGAGCCACCTCCCTGCGCCCGGGGCTCAGGCTGCCCGGCGTGACACCGGCCAGTCGCCTGGCACCGGCCTCCTCCCGCGGCCACCTTCAGCCTCCCACCAGCTCAGTGCCTCGGGGCCTGCGGATGGAGGCTGCAGTGTTAATCAGCCCTGCTGGTGTAGCACAGGCATGCGTGGGCTTTTTGATGAGAAAGAACCCATGACATCTCTTCACCAACGTGTTTTAAGCTTTTAACTGCTCTGAGATCATGTTCCAGCCTTGGCGACTCTCAAATAGGCCTCAGCGATTCCACTCGCCTGATGCAAAGACTGACTGACCCAGGTTTCACCGAGACTGAGCCCTCGCCCCCGGAGCAGCCGTGTCCTTTCAAAAGGAAGGTCTCTCTGGCTGCAAGTCCTTGCTCTTCATCACTTTTAATTTTTCTTGCCACACCCTTCTCTACTCAGCAAAGCTCATTTAGAATTGAAGGCCAGATAAAGAGCTTCACAGACAAGAAAAAGCTAAAGGAGTTCATCTGGACATTTTTTCAAGATCGTTTTATGCTGGACTTGAGCCTACCTACGAGTATGGGCTCATGCTCATTTTTTATTTGTCTTAATTTCCAAAACATACAAAGAACTCATAAAACTCAACACCAGACAAACACGCAATCCAATCAAAAGGTGGGCAGAGGACCTGAAAATACGCCTCCCCCAAGAAAACATACGAACAGCCAATAGATGTATGAAAAGAGGTGCAACCTCAGTGGCAATCAGGGAAATGCAAACCAAAACTACAAGGAGATACACCTCACACCGGTTGGAGCGGCCATTATCACCAAGACCAGCAATGACAAGTGCTGGAGGGTGTGGGGAAGGGAGCCTCACTCACTGCGGTGGGAACGTAGATGTACAGCCACGATGGAAAGCAGGACATGTAGTCACACATTGTGTGACCCACGTCTCCAGCTTCTCCCACTCCCAGGAAAGGCCTGGCCTGTGTGCGGAGTGTCGGGACAGGACATTCAGACAAGAGAGCAAGTGAAAGGTGACCGGGCAGAACCCGAGCGGGGGGCTGTGACAGAGGTCACAGCCTTCTCACGCCCCACAGCCGGGGCGGGGAGCGGGAGTGCCATGCCTGAGAAAAGGCCCCGCGTTCCGCCTCCCGGACTCCCGCTCCCTCCTGGTTAACTATTCGGTGCTTCTGCAGACGTTGATCCAAACTGCCAGGCGGATCGAACGCGTCACTGGCCATTAATAGAGTACTTCAAACCGGCACAGCGAGTACAGACGGCCTGTTCCCTGCTGCTCGGACCTGCTCAGTGTCTTCCCCAGCCCCTCGGAGGCAGCCGCTGCCCGTTCCAAGAATGCGTTTATCAAAGGCCACTGGAAACTGTGCTTTCTCCAGAGCCCTGTTCGCGTGCAGCCTGAGATAGCACGCTCCCGCTATTGGAGAGGCAGGCTGGCTGCAAGGTCCCCGCCAGGCCTCACCCCCTCTGGCCCGCCGGCCAGCGAGGTCGCCGCATCCATTTGCCCTCCAGACAGGGTGCGAGTTTTCTTCGTCGATGCAGGAGCTGCAGATAAGGGGACCCCAGGTTATAACTGCAAACCCTTCCCGAGAAGCGCGGGCCTTCAGATTCTCTTGAGTAAAAGCTGAACGTGGAGGAGGAAGCAGTGTGATCCTTCCCTGAGAGGCGGCAGTTCCGCCTCCGGGGCAGCCCGCATGCAGCTCCCCCAGGCTTTCCAGAACCTGTGCCCAGAGGCAGCAGGAGGGGGCGGGCAGACCGGAGGACAGTAAAGGTCTCTCTGTGTTGGAATTTAAAAACTTCAAAGTAAGGCCTCAGCGGGCTCATGCTTTAGTGCAGGAAAGGGAGTCTCCCCATCGCTGAGCCGGGCGGACGGCGCTGCTCCCCCTGCCAGCTGACCCCTCCGCAGGTGCTCCAGGGGCTCGGTCTCAGCTCCCGTGCCAGTGGAAGCACGAGAGAAACCGCCACCACCTGGCCATTCAAAGGCACAGAGCGACTTAACACTGCGTGGCTTTCCCTCCTCCTGCTGGGACTGCCGCAGTGCCAGCGCTGTGCCCAGAGGGGCTTTAATCTCCAAACTTTACCTCCTTGAAGAGTTTCCAGTCTCCACGCACAAGCCCCGGGGTCTGAAGGGGCTTCACACTCAGCTCTGAGCCCCCTCAGCAAGGCAGCGAGCGAGACCCCGGCCAGCGGCTCGGGAGGAGCCACAGAGGGGGGCGGGGAGGGCCACACCCTGGGTAACAGGCGGTGGAAAGCTGCCGCCTGTCTTAGGAGGGAGTTAAAGTGTAATCACAATTAAAACTGCATCTGAAATAGAAAGTCTGTTATATCAACAGGCTGTGAAATGCTGGTGTGGAAAACACTTCTGAGTCAGGAATCATAGCTAGCTCCACGCTGTAGCTCTATGTCCAGCTTCTCTCTGCAGCCACCGGCGGAAGTCCGTTCAGAACCCCTGGGCAAAACCAGGTTTCAGGGCCAGTTCTGTCACTTTCTGCTTCTTCTGTAACATTAAGCATTTCACTGCACCTCCCTGAGCCTGTTTCCTCGTCTGAAAAAATAATCATAAAATTGTAAAGATTAGACAAGATAATCTCTGTAAAGAGCTTACCCCACACGGTGCTGGACAATCGTAAATGTTCCATGATGCCAGCTGCCCCCCTCCCCCGCTCCCCCAGTCCTACATGCGACATGGGATAAGCCTCCAGTCCAGGCAGACCGCTCCCTCCCTCACTCTGCAGCTCATTCCTCAGCCTCTCCCTCCTCTCCCAGTTCCCACTCTAATTCTTTTCCACATGACAAGCATCATGCTTTCTTCCAGGATGATCTCTGGCAATAGAATCTGAAATGTCATACAAAGTTCAACCAGGAACATTTGTTTTTAAGAACATTTTAGAAGTCTAGTATCAAACTTTTAAAAATGGAAGTTATGATTCATACTATGCTTTTTCAAAATCTTTATTGTTGGAAGTATTACATATGTCCCCCTTGTCCCCTCATTGACCTCTTTTACCCCCCTCCACCCTCCATTCCAGGCGCCCATGACCCTACGGCCTGTGTCCATGGGTTTTGCATACATGCATACAAGTTCTTTGGTTAATCTCTCCCCACCCACCCACCCCCATCCCCTTCCTGCTGAGATTTGACAGTCTGTTCCTTGCTTCCAGGTCTCTGGATCTATTTTGTTTGTGAGTTTAGTTTGTTCATTAGCTTCGACATATGAGTGAGATCATATAGTGCTTGTCTTTCTCTGACTAGCTTATTTAGCTTAGCACAATACTCTGTAGGACCCTCCATGCTGTCTCAAAGGGTAAGAGATCCTTCTCTTTTACTGCTGCATAGTGTTGGACAGATACATGCAAAGTTAATAATTGATGACCAACTTACAGCATACATAAGAATAAACTCAAAATGGATAAAAGACTTAACTGTAAGTTGTGAAACCATAAAAATCCTACAAGAAACTATAGGCAGCAAAATCTCTGACATCTCTCATACCAATATGTTCATGGATACATTTCTTAGAACAAAGGAAGCTAAGGAGAAAATAAATAAATGGGACTACATCAAAATAAAAAGCTTCTGCACAGCAAGAGAAACCATCAACAAAATGAAAAGTTGAGCCCACTGTATGGAAGAACATACTTGGCAATGATACATCTGATAAAGGGTTAGTATCCAAAATATATAAGAAAATCCTACAACTTAACAAAAGGAAGACAAGCAATCCAATTTAAAAATGAGCAAAGGACCTAGATAGACACTTCTCTAAAGGGAACATACAGATGGCCAAGAGACATATGAAAACATGCTCAAAATCACTGATCATCAGAGAGAAGCAAATTAAAATGACAATGAGGTACCATCTCACATCTGTCAGATGGCTACCATCAACAAGTCAACAAATGACAAGTGCTGGTGAGGATGTGGAGAAAAGGGAACCTTAGTACACTGCTGGTGGGAATGCATACTAGAGCAGCCATTATGGAAAACAGTATGGAGTTTCCTCAAAAAATTAAAAATGGAACTTCTATTTGACCCAGTGATCTGACTTCTAGAAATATATACTAAGAGTCCTGAAACACCAATCCGAAAGAACGCACCCCTAAGTTCATAACAGCACAATTCACAACGGCTAAGATCTAGAAATAGGCCAAGTGCCCGTCAGTAGATGAGTGTATAATATGCTTTTTTAAATGTAGCACCAGACATTTAAAACTCAATTAAGATTGAATTAAAATGGATCCAAAATGGATTTAGTTTTCTTTTTCAAAGGTGATTTTGGTTCATATAAAATGAGTAATAGCTGATTGTGATGAGGAATATAGGGGATTTAACTAAGCCTTCTGGACTTTTAAAATCTTTGCGTGTATAGTCAAAGATCAAAGACTTAAGAAAAATCTCTCACATAAAAGGCAGAAACTAAACCAAAATATATAAGAAACAAGTTAATAAGAAATAGAGAACTAGGAGGACAGTTTTTAAAATGACTAAAATTAAAGTTTGAGAGATAAGGGAAGATATTGTATTTGTGTAAAAAGAACAGAATTGAGTAAAAAGGAGCACTCAAAGACCAAAACAGAGTTCTAAAAGTTAACATGTGGTAGCAAAAATGAACAATTAGTTAGAATGGTTGAAAGTTAATATTTCAATAAAGCTCATAAAAATAATAAAACAAAAGGAGAAACAACAAGAAATAAAAAAGTAAAAATATAGTGAATCCATTCAAAATAATAAGAGAGAGCAAACAGAGTAAATGAAGTAAACAGAAAAAATAATCAAAGAGCTATACAAGAAAATGTACCTAAATTGAAGGAGACACATTTTAAGACTGAAAGAACCCTAAATGGTTTAAACCAAGACTCTTTCTAGTGAACTTTTAGAACCCTGAGGACAAAGATAAATCCTAAACATTTCCAAAAGGAAAAAAAGAAAAATCAGCCAGGCAACATTCAGTGGACACAAGTGAGGATGGCATTGCATTTCTCAACAGTAAACTGGAACTTTGAAGACAATGGAGAAATATCTTCAAAATCCTGGGGAAAAATTATTTCTGTCTTAGAATTCCATACCCAGCCAAATAGTAGGCATTCAAGGTCTCAAAGATTGTACTGCCTATGGACTCTTTCTCAAGAAGCTATGTGAGAAATGTGTTGCACCAAAATGAGTAAATGTTCCAAGAAAGAGGAAGGCGTGGGCTCTATGGATACAGAGATCCAACCCAGGAGAGAGGGAAAGGAATTCTCGTGGTGAAAGTGAAGGGCCGTGGTTGGCAAACTGTAGCCCACAAGCCACATGTGGCTCTTTGGCCCCTTGAGTGTGGCTCTTCCACTAAATACCACAGCCTGGGAGAGTCTATTTGAAGAAGTGAGGTTAGAAGTTTAAGTTTAAAGAAGAAGTTTAAGTTTAAAAAATTTGTCTCTCCAAAAAAATTTCAATTGTTGTACTGTTGATATTTGGCTCTGTTGACTAATGAGTTTGTCGACCACTGAGGGAAAGCCCTCTACAGCCAGAATGTAATAATCAGTGAAGATTGGAACAGGATGGTGAGTAATGAAGAGGAACTGGATTGTTTGTCTCGTTGAGGTAGGTGACCCCTAAGATCCCTTCCAATTTCGGAGTCTTCAAATAACATTGGTTTCAGCTCCACCAAAGTCAGAATCTGGGAAGTCTTTCTTCACAGCCAACGGCCTCTCCATCCTTATCTCAGGTAGATGAATAGAAGGGGATCAGGTGAGGGAAGAAAGGTTGGCTACAAGGGAGTACTCACTTTTCTCAATAGCTCCGAGTGAGTCCTCAAGTGTTCTAGAATAAAACCAATTACTTCTTAGATCAATGAAAGCAAAAGCAGGAAGGTGGCATGGGTAACAAATGCAACATGAAATAGGTCAGAAGGAAGAAGCAAGAAAGTTTCTTCCAGGTCAAACTTTCCTTATCTTTTTTTTTTTTTTTAATATATTTTATTGATTTTTTACAGAAAGGAAGAGAGAGGGATAGAGAGTTAGAAACATCAATGAGAGAGAATCATCGATCAGCTGTCTTTGCACACTCCCTACTGGGGATGTGCCCGCAACCAAGGTAAATGCCCTTACCAGAATTGAACCTGGGACCTTTCAGTCCGTAGACCGATGCTCTATCCACTAACCCAAACCAGTTTCGGCAACTTTCCTTATCTTGAAGTGCTCACCATTTCCACTTAACCATTATCACCCTATCAGGATCTATAGAACAGAAAGAATTGGGGGGAAGAGATCAAGGAAATTATGGGTGAGAGGGTTGTCATGTTGCATGACTCCAGGGGACACCATTTACCTTAGAGTCAGGGAGTGAGGTCCTCTGGTCTCAAGCAGTGCACAGTCTGCCCAGCAGGTTGAAAGGATCCTGGTGAGACCAGAATGCTGGCCAGATGAGGGCTTCTTTACTATCTGCTCAGAAATGAGGAGGGAGAGAGCAATATCAGAGTCCCAGAAAAACAAACAGCTACTTTATCATTCCAATTTAAGAGCTCTTACTTGCTAGAGGGTTCTGTTATATTGTACCTATCTGATTCTCAGGTTGGTTGTACATGTGGACCCAGCATACCTACACACCTGTCATTTTTCTAACGAGGAGATATCTTCCAAATGCTAGAGAATGAGAAGCCTGATGGCCGTGCTTTATTGTCCCTTTTCCGGTGGTTCCACTATAAGGAGAAAAGCAAGTGGAGCTAAGAGTGAAGTGGATAATAGGGAGGAGGTGGGACATCAAAGGCAGAGGAGCTGACAGCCGAGAGGAGGTGGTGAGCATGTGTCAGGGCAAGTGCAGACCGGCTGCTCACACCTGGCTATTTTTGTGCGCACTTAGCTTGTGTCACCGAGCTTGGAGAGCACCGGTGCCCAGAGTCCCAAATGCCTATTTCAAGAGACTCAGCTTCAATGACTGACATCAGAAACATGCAAATTTTGCCAACTGGCTGAACAGAAAGAGGTCTGCAGCAGCTTTCCTCATCGGAAAAGCAGAAACATAGCCCCACTGTGAGTGCAGACTTGGTGGGGAACTAGTGAGGTCATCAGAGAGAAAGGCCCCAGGGAGCAGGCTCATTGTGTCCTGGATATGTTTTCACCTCTCTACTCCTTCCCCAGCGCGGGCCGAGCACCACTTGTTTTTATTTTCCTGTTGCTTTTTAAGCTTTTCTTTGTAAGAGGTCTCCACTTTGGGGGCAAAGGATTTGTATTCATGAGAAGAAGTTAAGGTGGAAGAAGGAGCCTTGCCCTCCCTCTAACCCTCTCCATGAAGGTGACAGGAGGGGTCATGGATGAGCTCTGAGCCTCCGGCCGCGTGGTGGTAAATTTGATCAGTGTGGTTCAGAGGACACGGCATTCTCTTCCTAGAATAGGCCACTCACCGCAATGTTCCTCTGTTCATTAATAGTCTCTCATGTTCTCAAGATGAACTTCTAATCGAAAACCTGAGTTTGCCAGGTTCCCTTTAGCCTTGGATACAGGGCATGCTTCTTATCGAAGCACAAATGAAGCACCAGGGTGCCAGTTCACTAACTTTATGGCAGGCGCTGACTTTTAAGTCTGCCAGTCAAAGTCTCTCTGCTAATGATGACTTCTGCTGCACAGACAACGTGGAGGCCTCGAGGACTGAGTCGTGTCTCACATTGGAGAAGAACCAGTGGGCCAATTTCATACACCAGAGACCGGACAGTCTCCCTCCCATCCACACGCCACGTCAAGCAGGTCCTCGGGCTGGAGGGAGGGAGAACGTGGTCCTGGCAGGTGGTGTCATAGGGGCTGAAGGCCCAAGGTCACGCACGGACCTCAGGCCCTGCCAGATGACCTCAGACCACAGCCTAAGAAAACACGCTTGACCAGAAAAGGCTTTGCTGCCCCACATAAAACTTAAGTGACTCAAATTGAATAGTTGGAAAGTAAAGGGAAAACAAAGCAGGATTTGAATGATTGTGGTCAGGAAAATAACTTCAGGATGCTTTGGCCTGTGTGTTTAGAAGACTCCGAGGGCCTGAGGAATGCAGTCGTTTCCAGGAAGACGGAGAGAAGCACACATTCCTTTAGAACACCCAACTGCAAGCTTCATTTGTTTTCTTGGAACCAATAATATGTAAAGAGAGCTCATCCTTTGAGGCTGGAGATCAGAGAAGTGCTCCAAGGTCACAGTCAGAAAAGACAAATGAGAGAATAGAAGAACATCTAATACTCACTAGCCTGTCATTTCTAGCACACTTTAAGTTTAAGCCGGCAAGAAGCAGGCTTATGAATGAACACACTACTGAGGAAGTCCTCCCAGAGGCCTCACAAGGTACCAGCCCCATAATGGAACAAGGGGTCTGGATGGTCATATAAATCAATCAAGCCAATCAGGGAACAACAGGGAGTGGTGGGGACCAGGGGAAGTTGGCAAGTGCGCGCCCTCCTTGGCACCGATGTCTTCAGGAATGCTCAAAGAAGGACCACTGTGGCCAGATCTGCTTCAAGAGGAACTAAATATGCAATTTTATGTAAAGTCTCACAGGGTTGGCAAGGCATTTTTTAACAATAATATTATTCAGACTTTAAAAATGTGTACTGTCTGGATCCTGTCTATGGACTTCTGCTTTACAATGTCTGATCTATAAAAATTACCTACAGCCTCCCTGACCAGATGGCTCAGCTGGCTGGAGCATCATCCCATACACCAAAGGTTGTGGGTTCCATTTCCAGTCAGGGCACATACCTAAGATGCCAGTTCTAACCCCCGTCAGGTCGTGTATGGGAGGAAACCAATTGATGTTCATCTCTCACATAGATGTTTCTCTCACTCTCTAAAATCAATTGAAACATATCTTCAGGTGAACATTTAAAATAATAAAATGAATTAAATAATCTACAACCTATAACTTTGAAAGACAAGATATATCTCTGAGATATGACATAAAAATGCAATTATAGCATTTTGGCAATGGATTACTTAGACTTCAAATCAACCCAATTTTTGGATGAGAAACTGAGTTGCAGAGAATGAGCAAGTGCCTTGGGAAGTAGCCAGGTACGGAATTCTGGTGTCCAGCCGGCATTCCTCCCTCGACACTCTGCCAGGTATCCACACCTCAGCTTAGACACTGCGCCTTCCTCTTCTCAAAACCAGCTCGGGGCTGTGCCCATCCCTCTATCCTCCATCCACTTTACATCTCCATTACAAGAAGGACATGATGGGATTTCACCGGCTCTTGAGAGCATAAGCACGTTAGCCAGGGAAGGAGGCAGCTGTGGGCAGTGGTCCTAGGCAGCGTGCCCTTTCCTGTAGCACTCTATATATGATTCCTACCCATGAACTCAAGTCAGGTCTCACCTCTCCACAGAGCCCTCTTGCCACCTAGTTGAACGTGATCTCTCCCTCCTCTAGCCCTCCAGATGTTTTGCAAACCACTCGTGCAGCACTACCTCTCCGACGAGATGCTTTGGCTAAGAATTAGAATCACCTGGGAGCTTGGGCTCCACCCCCCACTCAATAATTCAGGATCTTCAGGATCCAGATTGAAATCTCTAAACAAATCTCAGCCATTTCAAGATGACAAGGCCTAGGAGTAGGACCACCTACATGATCTGCAGGGCCCGGTGTGAAATGGAACTGGAGGCTCCTGTTCAGAAAATCCAGAATTGCAGAAAGGTGACAGCAGAGTGCTAAGTCCTTCTAGATACAGAGCCCTCTGCAGTTGGGAGGCTACATACCTGGGCTGTAAGGCAGAAACTCAGGGGAGCGGCAAAAGGCAGAGCCCCGGAGTCGTGCACATTGAGGACGGACTGTTGACTGTGCCGCTGGATTGCCCTAGCGGGAAGGAGACAAAAGCTCCAGACTGCTCTGAACCCCACTTCCAACCCCATTCCCAACTAAACTGAACCCCAGTTCTGGGCTCATTGGGGGAGAAACTAGACTGTCTGGTAGTGGGCAAAACTCGAGGGCACCTTTCTCTCAGAGGTGCTTGCAGCGAGTACCGAAGAACCTTGAGGAACACTGAGACTCAGGAACCTCATAGGGTGGGGCTGACAGGAAGCCAAGGCTATAGGCTCCACCCTGAAACTCTGCCCCATCCAAGCTGAACCCAGAGGCTTTTGCAATTTTCCAAGTCTAGTCGAATAAGGCTATCTCCTGGCATTGACACAGCCAATTGGCCTGGAGGTCAGTTCCTCCCAGTGATACCAACAACAATCAAGACTTAACTACAACAAGGCTGTACACACAGTCCAAAAAAGGGGGCACCAAGAGTGTCCACCTCAGGTAACTGGGAGCCTGACCCACTGAACCATGTAGGACACCTTAGCACACAAAGCCACCCTACCAACCCAGGGAAGCTGTGAAAATGCTGAGACAAGAAAACAGATCACAAACGAAAGAAATGGAGGACAAAAAGCAACTGGATATAGAGTTCAAAACCATGCTTATAAGGTTTTTCAAGAATCTCCTAGAAAAGGCCAATAAAATAAATGAGACCTATGAGGATATGAAAAGGGATCAACTAGCAATAAAAAGGGATCAACTAGAAATAAAGAATACATTGTCTGAAATAAAAAATATTATACAGAGTCCTAAAAACAGAATGGAAGATCACAAGAATCAAGTCAAAGATTTGGAACATAAAGAGCCAGAAGACACTCCTCTGCAGAAGCAAGAAGACAAGAGAAGCCAGAATGTTGAAGATAGTGTAAGAAACCTCTGGGACAACTTCAAGCAAACCAACATCAGAATTATGGGGGTCCCAGAAGAAGAGAGAGAGCAAGATACTGAAAACATATTGGAAGAAATAGTGACAGAAAACTTCCCCCACCTGGTGATTGAATTAGACTTACAAGTCCAGGAAGTGCACAGAACCCCAAACAAAAGGAATCCAAAGAGAACCATACCAAGACACATCATAATTAAAATGCCAAGAGCAAAAGACAAAGAGAGAATATTAAAAGCAGCAAGAGAAAAACAGGTAGTTAGTTACCTATAAAGGAGTACCATATGATTGTCAGCTGATTTCTCAACAGAAACCATGCAGGCCAGATGGAAATGGCAAGAAATATTCAAGGTGATGAATAGCAAGAACCTACAGCCAAAAATGCTCTACCCAGCAAAGCTATCACTCAAAATCGAAGGCCAGATAAAGAGCTACACAAATAAAATTAAAAAAAAAAAAAGCTAAAGGAGTTCATCACCACCAAACCAGAATTATATGAATTGCTGAAGGGGGTTCTTTAGGAAGAGGAAGAAAATAAGGATAAAAATTATGAACAACAAATACATAACTATCAACAAGTGAATCTAAAAACCAAGGGAATTAAAAAGTCTGATGAACAATATTAACTGGTGAATATAATAGAATCAGAGGTATGGAAGGGGAGTGAACTGATGATTCTCGGGGAACTGATGATTCAAAGAGGAGTGGGAGTTTCAGGAAGAGACTGAATATAAACTGTGCACCTATGGATAAGGACAATGGGGGGTGGGGAAAAAGCAAAGGGTGGGGTGGAAACCTGGTGGAGGGGAGCAATGGAGGGGATAAAAAGTGAGGAACATTTGTAATAATATGAATAATAAAGATTTATTTAAAATTTAAAAAACTCTGTATGAAGGGTATTATGCACTCGTATCAGTGTGTTAAGATTCATACATGTTGCTGCATGTAGCTGGGTTCACTCTTTGTATTGCTGTGAACACTGTATTCCACACGTGATCCTTTCTACTTCTGCTGGGCCTTTGGGTGTTGACATTGTGGGCTACCATGTATAAAGCTGCTGTGAGCATTTCGCACTTGCGTTTTAGTGAAAAGCATGCACACATTGGACATTTACCTCTGATTGGGATTTCTGGGCCATAAGACAGTCATGTGTTTCATGTACATAGTTTTAAACCATGCATAGCTGGACCGATTTACACACCCACTGGCCTGCAGGAGTTCTGGCTGTGCCACATTCTCTCCAGTGCTTGGTATTGTCAGTCTGTCTGACTTGAGCTCTTCCTCCAAGTGTGTGTAGGTGTCTCCCAATGGTTTCTGTTTCCCCCTGACTGATGATGTTGAGCTTCTCTTTTTTTCAGAGAAATATTGGCCTTTTGGATATCCCCCCCCCCTTTTTTTTTTTTAATAAACTCTTTCCCATTCTTAAAAAGGACTTGTTGTCTGTCTTTTCTTTATTAACTTGTAGAAGTTAAACTACATTTTAATACTAATCTTTATCAAATACAGTTATATGGCTACAAATATCTATTCCTAGTCTGCAGCTTGATCTCTACATAGCGTCCTTTATTGGTTTGCATTCCAATTTAAGGAAGCTTTGCCTAACCCTAGAGTCATAAAGATATTCTATTTTTGTTAAAGAAGCTTTACTGTTTTGCCTCTTACATTCAGGCTTACAATCCATCCAGAATGATTGTTTTGCCTGTGATGTTGGAGGCCCAAGCTCAAGATTTTTCCTTAGTGTAGCCAGTTTACCACCACATTAAAATTGCAACTTTCTTGTAAATCAGTGGTCTTTTTGTATGAACATGTTTGGTTTATCCCATTGATTTCTTTGGGCGAAGGAATCAAGTATCTAAGATTTATTTATCTTTATTCTAGTATAAATACCACATTTAAAAACTACTATAGCTTTATAAGAAATGTTGATACCAAAGAGAGTAATATTTCTGATTTGTTATTTTGTTTTTGGGAGTTTTTCCCCAAAAAATTGTCTTGACTCCTCTTGGCCCTTTGCTGTTTTGTGTAAAATTTTAAAATCTATCTTGGCAGTTTCTACAGAGAATCTGTTGGAATTTTACACAGCATTGAGTTTAATTTGTAGAGACTTGTCTATTTATAGGGAGTTGAATTTAGAGCATTATCATCTTAATAATATTCATCTTCCAAACTATGAACACTGTTTAAGTCTTAATTTTTCTTAGCAATGTTTTATAAAATATGTGTATACGAATTGCACATTTTAAATTACAGTTATTAATGGGTTTTTTAAAAATGTTTTGATGTTTCTAAATGTTATTATTCCCTTTGTTCCCTTTTATTTCATTTTCTAATTGTTTATTCTTAATAAAGAAAAACAATACATTTGTATGTTGATTTTATATTCAGCGACCTTGATAAACACATGTAAATTCTAATATTTTATCTATAGAGTTTTGGATATTTACATACATGTTCCTATCATGTGAGAGGAATTCACAGTTCTGTGTATTCTTCCTGATATTTATAACTATGGTTCCTCTGTCTTGCTTGTCACTCTGACTAGACCTTGTAGTGCAATGTCAAATGAAGTAGTGTTGGTGAGCATCCTTATTTTACCAAATCTGGAAGGAAACATTCAATATTTCACCATCTATAATAATAAAAGTGTAATATGCTAATTAGAATGAACAGCTAAGGTGGTTAGGAGCGATCAGGCAGGCAGGCAGGGTTGTTAGGGGCGGTTAGGCAAGTAGGCAGAGTGGTTAGGTGTGAGAGTTTAGATACTTGCTTTCAGCCAGCCCTGAGCCACACTAGCCAGGTTTGATAATTGTTTTTTACTAATGGCCCAGTGTGCAAAATTCATGCATGGGAGTGGGAGGGGGTGTTCCTCACCCCAGCCTGCACCCTCTCCAATCTGGAACCCCTTGAAGGATGTCCTACTGTTGGTTTACAGGGATCAGGCCTAAACCGGCAGTCAAATATCCCTCTCACAATCCGGGACTGCTGGCTCCAGCCTTTCACCTGCTTGCCTGCCTGCCTGATAGCCCCTAAAGACTCTGCCTGCTAGCTTGCTCATCCCCAATTGCCCCCTGCCTCTGGCCTGCTTGCCCCCAAATGCTCCCCCCTCCAGCTTGATCACCCCCAACTGCCCCCCTGCTGGTCTGCTTGCCCCCACCTTCCCTCCCTACTGGCCTGCTCACCTCCAACTGCCCCCCTGCCAGCCTGCTCACTCCAAACTCCCCCCCCCCACTGTCCTGATCACTTCCAACTGACCCCCACTGATGGCCTACTCATCCCCAACTGGCCCCTCTGTTGGTCTGCTTACCCCCAACGCCCCTTGCCGTCCCATCCTGATCTGATCACCCCAGCAACCCAAGGTCCCAGCACCTTCATTTTTTCTTTTTCTTTTTTCAGTGCCTTCTTGAGTGGAGGCTAGGGCTGGCTGGAAGCAAGTATCTAAGATTCATTTATCTTCTATAATTGAAACTTTGTAGCCTTGAGTGGAGGCCAGGGCCAGCCAGGGTGGGCGGGAAGATTGGCTTCCTCCATTGCTGGGGTAACCCAAGCCTCCTGCTTCCTCCAGCTCTGTGGCTAGCAGCCATCTTGGCAAGGTTAATTTGCATACACACTCCTGATTGGCTGGTGGGCGTGGCTTGGCATAGCAGAGTGATGGTTAATTTGCATGTTTCTCTTTTATTAGTGTAGATTGTCCCCTCTTTGTTTCCTTATTTTTCCCTAATAGATTTACTTATTAATCAAGCATTTTTATTACTCTGTCTTAATCTATAGCCTATTACTTAAACATTTTAAATTATTATTTTAGTGATTAATTATGATATTAAAAATACATCCTTGACTTAGTAAGTTTATCTTAAATTGATAATTTTACCTACTCCCTGAACAGTGCAAGAAACTTAAAACAATTTAACTTCCTTTTACTCCACATCCTCACCAACACTTTCTTTTTAACTTATTGATAATAGACATTCTGACAGGTGAGAGGTGATATTTCATTGTGGTTTTAATTTGCATTTCTCTGATGAATAGTGATTTTGAGCATCTTTTCATATGTCTATTACTATATGTATGTTCTCTGTAGAAATGCAGGTATCAGGTCCTTGGCCAGTTTTTAATTGGATTGTTTGGTGGTTTTTGTTTCTTTTAAAAAATATATTTTATTGATTTTTTTACAGAGAGGAAGAGAGAGGGATAGAGAGTTAGAAACATCTATGAGAGAGAATCATCAATCAGCTGCCTCCTGCACACCCCCCACTGGGGATGTGCCCTCAACCAAGGTTCATGCCCTTGCCCGGAATCGAACCCGGGACCTTTCAGTCCACAGACCGACGCTCTATCCACTGAGCCAAACCGGTTTCGGCATGGTGGGGTTTTTTTTGAGTTGTATAAGTTCTTTATAAATTTTGGATATTAACCCTTTATCAGATATATTATTGGCAAATATGTTCGCACATTCAGTAGGTTGTCTTTTCATTTTGTTGATGGTCTCCTTTGCTGTTCAAAAACCCTTTAGTTTGATTTAGTCCCATTTGTTTATTTATTTTTTCCCTTTTCCTGAGGAGAAATATCAGAAAAAATATTGCTGAGAAATTTGTTCTCTAAGATTTTACTGCCTATGCTTTGTTCTAGGATTTTCATGGTTTTGAGTCTTACATTTAAGTCTTTAAACCATTTTGAGATTGTTCTTGTACATGATGTGAGAAGATGGTCTAGTTTCTTTTTCTTTTCTTTTCTTTCCTTCCACCTATCTGTACAATTTTCCCAACACCACTTACTGAACAGACTCTCCATCCACATGTGGCTGCTGTAGTAGAGCCAGACCTTGCCTCACACCTGAACTGATGAACTTAACCAGGACACTACACTTCCTCCTGGCTCCTTCTGCTCCCAGTGTCTGGCTGAAGCCTGACATCATGAAGATCCACTGTCATTCTGTTTTTATTAAAATTATTAAAATTTCTTAGCATTTATATTGGATTGTGTTATAGGTTGAATTGTGTACCCCTCCCCAAATTTATACATTGAAGTCCGAACTTAACTCCCAGTACCTCAATGTGACAGTATTTAAAGATAAGATCTTTGAACAGGTAATTAAAATTAAATGAAGTCATTGGAGTGGCCCCTAATTCAATATGACTGGAATTTTTATAAGACGAAGAAATTAGGTGTCGCCTCAAAAGTCATATGCTGAACCCTACCCCCCAGTGTGATGGCATTAGGAGGCAGACCTTGGCAGGTAACTAGGGTTAGATGGGGTCGTCGGGGTGAAGCCCTCGCGGAGGAGATCAGTGCCTTTACGAGAGTCATGTGAGAACTTGCTTCTGCTCTCTCTATCCTGTCCAGCAGGTGAAGACACAGGAAAATCTGGCGTCTGAAACCCAGAGAGGGTTTCGATACTTAGCTATGACAGCCAAAACTAAGACTTCAGGACAAAGGCACACACCGAGGAAAAACTATGCGAAGACACAGGGAGAAGACAGCTATTCACAATCCAGGGAAAGACCTCTCAGAAGAGATGGTCCCTGACAACATCTTAATCTTGGGCTTCTAGTCTCCAAAACGGTGAGAGAGAAAAATTTTTTGTTGTCTAAGCCACTAACTCTGTGGCACTTTGTATGACGGCCCTAGTAAACTAAGGATGTATTTAGTGTATGACCCAGGCTCACTGATTTCAATGTGCACACGTGATTTACCTTGTTTCCCCGAAAATAAAGACAGTGTCTTATATTAATTTTTGCTCCCAAAGATGCACTAGGTCTTATTTTCAGGGGATGTCTTATTTTTCAATGAAGAAGAATACGGTACACATTTATTGTTAAATGAAAATAAAGGAAATTTATTACCTGTATACGGTACGGTAGTACGGTAGTTGTCAACACAAAACAGACAAACTATGAATCCTACAGAATCAAGAATTTACTCATTTATTCAATGACAATCATGTCATCATCTTCTGGAACATCATCATAACAATGCAATTCCTGAATTTCCTGGTGAATTTCTTGTGACTCCATTTCTTTCAGAATCAGTGGACCAAATTTCTCATGTTTAGCCTAGGGGGGGGCTTATTTTCACCCAGAAGGAAACCTGTAAGTAGGTCTTATTTTCGGAGGATGTCTTATTTTCGGGGAAACACGGTAGATCTAGTGATCCATTAGAGACAAACTTCAAGTGAAGCTCCATTCTGTCATGCTCACGGTTACAGACACACAGACTGATTACACAATTAGTCCATGCGATCTCACTGCTTGAAGATCAAAAGATATGGGAATGATGACATTACCTCCCAAACACAGCAAGCTTTGACCTGCTGGACCTTCTTGGTTTTGCTTACGTCACTAGACTTAAACAGAACAGCAGATCTGAAAGCAAATAAGGATGGGCAGGAAGAAAGTGTGACTGGGGAGTGGGGACTCAAAGGAAATACAGGACTGCAAACGGACCTTTAACCAGTAAATCACCTGTGCTGAGCACGGTAAGTTCATCATCTCAATACTAACACTAGTTGGAGAAGTTAACATTTAAGTGGCCTCATGTAAACTATTTTAAAACTCAAGTAATGTCAACAAGAAGGGCACTGTGGATCCCCAGAGGACATTCCGAGGTCACTGGCTCCCCCATGGGCACAGGGTACAGACCTGCTGTACTAAGAGTGTCTATGACACTTGAAGTTAACTGGACAGCGCTGTGCTGGCTCTTTATGGAATGCACTTTTTGTGACTTCATGTTCTAGATACAGCCACAGGAGTTTAGTGGGACAAGTGCTGTCTTCTGATTTAGAACTATTACACGCAGGTTCAAGGGCAAGCCTTCCAGATCTAGAGCAGGAAAGGAGTTGGCCTGGTTCCGCTGGTGACCTTGGACCCTCCAACTTCACCTGCCGCTCAAAATAAACCAGCAAAACAGAACGTGGCCTAATTTTGCCGACTGGGTCACCTCCCATGTTACTTTGCCTCTTCACATGATAATGACAGGAATATGGCAGAGGCTCACACGGGGGGTGACAGAGGCTGACACGGGGGTGACAGATGCTCACACGGGGTGTGACAGAGGCTCACACGGGGTGTGAAGGAGGCTCACACAGGGTGTGACAGAGGCTCACACCGGGGGTGACAGAGTCTCACACGGGATGTGAAGGAGGCTCACACGGGGGGTGACGGAGGCTCACACGGGGGTGACAGAGGCTCACACGGGGGTGACAGAGGCTCACACGGGGTGACAGAGGCTCACACGGGGGTGACAGAGGCTCACACGGGGGGTGACAGAGGCTCACACGGGGGGTGACAGAGGCTCACACCGGGGGTGACAGAGTCTCACACGGGATGTGAAGGAGGCTCACACGGGGTGTGACAGATGCTCACACGGGGTGTGACAGAGACTCACACGGGATGTGAAGGAGGCTCACAAGGGGTGTGACGGAGGCTCACACGGGGGTGACAGATGCTCACACGGGGGTGACAGATGCTCACACGGGGGTGACAGAGGCTCACACGGGATGTGAAGGAGGCTCACACGGGGTGTGACGGAGGCTCACACGGGGGTGACAGAGGCTCACACGGGGTGTGACAGAGGCTCACACGGGGGTGACAGAGGCTCACACGGGGTGTGACAGAGGCTCACACGGGGTGTGACAGAGGCTCACACGGGGTGTGACAGAGGCTCACACGGGGTGTGACAGAGGCTCACACGGGGGTGACAGAGGCTCACACGGGGGTGACAGATGCTCACACGGGGGTGACAGATGCTCACACGGGGGTGACAGAGTCTCACACGGGGTGTGACAGAGTCTCACACGGGGGTGACAGAGGCTCACACGGAGGGTGACAGAGGCTCACACGGGGGGTGACAGAGGCTCACACGGGGGGTGACAGAGTCTCACACGGAGTGTGACAGAGGCTCACACGGGGTGTGACAGAGGCTCACACGGGGTGTGACAGAGGCTCACACGGGGGTGACAGAGGCTCACACGGGGGTGACAGAGTCTCACACGGGGTGTGACAGAGGCTCACACGGGGGTGACAGAGGCTCACACGGGGGTGACAGAGGCTCACACAGGGAGTGATGGAGGCTCACAAAGGGGGTGACAGAGGCTCACACGGGGTGTGACAGAGTCTCACACGGGGTGTGACAGAGTCTCACACGGGGGGTGACAGAGGCTCACACGGGGGTGACAGAGGCTCACACGGGGGTGACAGAGGCTCACACGGGGTGACAGAGGCTCACACGGGGGGTGACAGAGACTCACACGGGGTGTGACAGAGACTCACATGGGGGGTTACAGAGGCTCACACGGGGTGTGACAGAGGCTCACACAGGGGTGACAGAGGCTCACACGGGGTGTGACAGAGGCTCACACGGGGTGTGACAGAGGCTCACACGGGGGGTGACGGAGGCTCACACGGGGGTGGCAGAGGCTCACACAGGTGGTGCCTGCTCTTTGTGTTTGGTACGTTGGGAGGAATGAGGGCCGGACAGGAAAGCAGTGGATCCCACAAGCTCTGTTTGTTGGTATTTTCTCACAGTGACTCCTCACAGTGCAGTAAAGGAATTGCTTGCCCTCACGCTGGCAGGCTGGGCAGTGTTGCTTCGTGAGCTCTCTGAGAATCCCCCCACAGGAGGGGAGGCAGGTCTTAGTTCCCAGGCCACTGCGGAGGGGGAGTGCCCACTGAATCTTGGGAATCGCTAACTGATAAACCAAACTCCATCCAAATGTGTCTGGTGTTCGGATTACCTGTGACGTTTTTCAGAAGCCAACTCTAGTCCAGGTGTATATTCACCCAGCTAAGCCACTGCTGGGTCAATATATTTATATATTTTTAAATGTTTCTCTTCCTAATTGTTTTTATCTCTTTATTCTATTTTTATCCATCATATAAGTTTTTTTAAACATATATTTTTTTGATTTTTTACAAAGAGGAAGGAGAGGGATAGTTAGAAATATCAATGAGAGAAAAACATCAACTAGCTGCCTCCTGCACACACCCCCTAGGGATGTGCCTGTAACCTTCACTGGAATCGAACCTGGGCTCCTTCAGTCCTCAGGCTGACGCTCCATCCACTGAGCAAAACCGACTACGGCCACCATCTAAGTTTTGTTTGCATTTTTTGTTGTTTATAAAATACATTCATAAGTTCAGTTACTTAAACTAAAAAATTCTTTCAAAATCTTGGCAAAACCACCATCTCATTTGAAGCACAACCCAAGTTGTACTTCTTTCAAAAGACACAAGCAGGGAGGTACCACTTCACATTCATTAGGACATTACTGCCGGGAGGACAGAAAGCACAGTGTCGCTGAGGACGTGGAGAAATGGGAACCCTGCACTGCTGGTGAGTGGAAAGTGGTGCAGCCCTGGCAGGAAATGGTGTGGTGGTTCCTCAAAAAATTAAACATAGAACAACCACATGAGCCAGAAATTCCTAAGAATCAAAAGGAAGCATTCAAACAGACACTCATACAGCTATTTTCTTAGCAGCATTATTCTCAATTAGAGGCTTGGTGCATGAAAATTCATGCACTGGATAGGGGGTTCCTCAGCCCAGCCTGCCCCCTCTCACAGTTTGGGAGCCCTCAGGGGCGGGAGGTGATCTGGCAATCAGGGGAAGGCGACACCCCATCACACCCCTGCTGCTGCCACTGCCGAGAGCAAACACCTCAGCCAGCCATGGTTACTGAGCCTCTGGCGGCCCTGGGTGGCAGGGCAGCCACCATCAGAGGCTTGCCTACACCTTGGGCTGGCCCTTGGCGGCTGGGGGACAGAGGGGCTGGGGGACTCCAGAGGCATGTGCGTGGAGCAGCTGGGTGCCACTCACCTGCCACCCTGACCGGGCTGAGGGGACTGGGCGCCACCATCTTGTGGCTATGGGTGCTGCCATCTTTGAGGGTGTGGCAGTCAATTAGCATATCCCCTCCTTATTGGCTGTGGGCGCTGTCAACTTTGAGGGCAGGGCAGTCAGTTAGCATATTTCCTCCTTATTAGATAGGATGCCCAAAAGGTGAAGCAACCCTAAGTGTCCATCGGCAGATGAAGGAATAAACAGCATGTGGTAGAGACACACAAAATGGAATGTTATTTATCCTTAGAAAGGAAGGAAATTCTGGCACAGCTACAACATGAGTGAACCTTGAAGACAGCGCTAAGTGAAATAAGCCCGTCACAAAAGGCAAGCCCTGTGCATTCCGCTGACTGAGGCTCCGGGGTTAGCAGGTTCACAGTCAGAGAGGGGAATGGTGGCTGCCGGCACTGGGCGAGGAGGGAGGGGAGTGCCTGTTGAAGGGGACGGAAGTTCTCCTTGGGACAACGAACAGGTCCTGAGATGCTTGGTGTTGCCGGTCACACCGCATTGTGAATGCCCTCAGTGCCACCAGCCACGCACTCAGGAACTGAGAGGGAGGGGGCTGGGGCTGTAGATCTCACCACAATGAGAAAAGGGTCCCTGGAAAGCAGACCGGGCTGCTTTTCTGATCCTTCTTGTTTCAGCTGACGCACCGAGGTCTGCGTGGCTCTGGGCCAGCGCAGGTGGCACAGACGTATGCGGTGGAAAGTGTTTATTCTTCCTTTGCATCGACCTAGTACAGGAAACAGCAGCATTTTTTCTCTCGGTGACTTAAAAATAGAGAAGTAAATCAGCCAGTGTTCTGGGTAGCTCTGTTTACTTTCCCTCTCAACAAATTCCTTGCTGTTCTGGGAAAAGGTAGAGGACATTTTGCGTGCATTTCCATGCTTTTTGAGCCTAAGGAATGTGATTGATGACGGCTAGAACTTAAACTGCCAACAAGTTCTCAGAAAAGGCATGTTTTTAAACTAAACACCGCAATCAGATCCTTTCCGCAGACCCTCTGCTGCTCGCATGTCACTGCGCACCTACCCGTGTAGTCAGAAACTTCAAGGCCACTGTGCGCTGAGGCTCCTCCCGCCCCGCCCAGGCCAGGGTGCCGTGCTCCCCGGAGGATGTCCGGGATGGACTGGCCTTAGCATGTTTCTTCATAAAAATGAGGTCTCAGCCCCACTTCAATGAACTTGGAGTCAAACTTTCCGTGCCAGGGCTTCGGAAAAAGAATCTGGTGCCCAAATAGTTTATGTGGTTTCGGGCCCAAGCCTTAGCCACACACCCTAGGAGCTATTTTCATCTCATTTTACTGATCTAAGCGTGAAGGCTGGAAGCGGAGCCTGAGCAGACCCCGAAACTGAGCGGCTTCAGAGCCACAGAAACGCCCTCGGGCTGCTTGGCCGCAGTGTACGGTGAACAGAACATTTTAGTCATCTCTTTCCTGTCCGATTCTAACATTGGGAGTTCAAGGGCGCTTCCAGTGGGGCTGAAGCAGGGCCAGGGCAGGAGAGGAAGGGCCGGCTCCAGGGCTGGGGGAGCCAAGCAAGGCCCCTGACAGGGTGTAATGGGGCCCTGGTGGCCGCTGCCCGGGGAGCGGGCAGTGTGGGGGGGCCAGCGGGACGCAGGAATGTGGGGTGGAGCCGTCCTCCTCTCGCAGGTACGGTCACTTGTGAACTCGGATTCTCTTGGTTCCATTACAGAGCGTCAGAGCAGCCCACGTGGTGGGGCAGCTCGCTGAAATGGTCCGTGGAGGGCGGGGAGGGTCGCCAAGGAGTAGGGTGGAATGGCAGAGGTTAAGAACCTGGCTTTCAGGGTCTGAGCTGAGACTGTAACGTGGCACTAGAGATGCCAGCTGACTGGCGAGCTCTGTGGCGGGTGAGGAAATGCAGGTAAGCACCGCACGGAAGCCGGTGTGTGATAGAGCATGTGCACCTCGTTACAGCGGTGTCACCTCTGCCGCGCTGGGCTGTGGGCAGCCACCTGTCTGAGTCAGCTGTTCATGCAGCCCTGTGTGCACCCACCACCCCTGTAATTGTCACCCAAGAGATGGCGCTGACAGTGCATCCCTGGCAGACAGGTGACCCAAGACTGCAGACAATGGAAAGAAAATTTATACGTTGTTTAAAAGGGCGTCTTGATGAACTGTATCAGAGTTCAGAGAACAGTTGGTCCTTAAGAGAGTGTGGGTTTTGAGCCGCACCTGGAAGAGCAGGTAGGATTCGGAGAAGAGCTTCTGAGTGCGCATGCCGGCCCCTGCAGCCCCTCCTCACACTCACTCCCCTCATTCGACCCACCAGGGCCACCTCACATCAGGATGGATGGCACCGCCCTGAGGGTGGAGGCCCAGGGAGAAGGGAGAACCGTGGGGCCCTGAGGACGCGGTCTCGGTGATGCTGGGCCGCCTGTGGGGCGTGAACATAGGGCGGTGTTTCTGTGTCGCTATGTCCACCTGGGGCCGGTCCTTTCCCAGCTCTTTAATTTACTGTCACCAGAGATGGTGCTGGGAGCGTGGTCTTACTTATTCCCCTGCCCCTGTGTGCTGGCTCGGCAAGCCTAGGAGTGCCGGTTACAGGGAGATCTTCACCAGAGAAGGCGACGCCTGCTTCTGACGCCTCTCCCCCGCCTGTGGCTTGTCCTCCCGGCTCTCCAGGCGGCGGATCTGTTTCCCCTGTGGAGCGTGTGGGTGACAGGCTTGACTCAGAGCAGAGTGGGAAGCAGGCGGCTGGGTTCGTGAGCGCCCGTGCCGGCTGGGCCAGGCGGGAAGCAGATGGCGCTCTGAACGAGGGTGATTTGCAGTGAGCTCAGTGAAAGGACTCTTTTTTTTTTTTTTTTTCTTTTTACTCTTGACAGTATTACAGATGTCCCCTACCCCACCCTGCCTTTGCCCCTTCCACCCAGCCCCACACCACCCAGGCCTTCGCCACTTTATTGCCTGTGTCCATGGGCTATGCAAATATGCACACAAGGTCTTTGGTTAATCTCCTCCAGTCCCCTACCCTCTGCCCTCTGACCTCTGTCAGTCTGTCCCACACATCCATGTCTCTGGACCTATTTTGTTTGTCTGTTCATTTTGTGCATTAGAGTAAGATCATGTGATACTTGTCTTTCTCTGACTGGCTTATTTCACTGAGCATGATACTTTCCAGGCCCCTCCATGCTGTCTCAAATGGTAAGAGACCCTTCTTTTTTACAGCTGCATAGTATTCCACGGTGAATGTACCACAGCTTTTTATCCACTGTCTACTGATGAGGACTTGGGCTGCGTCCAGATCTCGGCTGTTGGAAATAATGCTGCTGAGCATAGGGTGCCTGTGTTCTTCCTGATGGGTGTTTCGGGGTTCTTAGGGTTTAAAGGGATGCTCAGGGGGACAGTGCACTCCTCAGGGCCAGCACCAAGGGGAGGTGTCTACCAGGACCTGAAGGACGAGGGAAGAAGTGACCCCCAGAGCCCAGAGAAAGGCCGTCAAGGGCCGTCTGGCGGACACTGTGGCTTGTCATACAGACATACAGAATGAACACCTGCAGGGGGCCATCTGGGAAACAATAAAACACAACTCACTCTCTCCATCTCCCCCCAGGACTCCCTCTGGCCAGACCACTGCCGCCCAAGCTGTGCCTCCATTGGCTCAGCCCTGCAGCCAGCCTCCCGGACGCAGGGCAGGGTCTGGAGAGGGAGAAAGAATCTCCGCACAGTGAGTTTGTGTGTTTCTTCATTCCAGGAATAAGACACAGGCTTTCCCTCTTTGTGGAAATTAAAAAGTAGCACTTGTTATGTGATTGAATTCCATATATGAACGGTCCATCTTCCACTTCCTCCAGGAAAGAACAAAGGATGAGCTGTTCTTAACATTCTTTCCTTTTTCCTGTTGATTGACTTCCACGAAAATGCACACAATGCAAATGCATATGCGTACTTTAAGCTTTTATTATATACACTAGAGGCCCGGTGCACAAAATTTGTGCACAGGGGGGAGGTGTCATTCAGCCCAGCCTGCACCCTCTCCAATCTGGGACCCCTCGAGGGATGTCCAACTGCACACTTAAGCCCGATCCCACCAGGCAGTTGAATGTCTCTTTCACAATCCAGGACTGCTGGCTCCCAAAAGCTCACCTGCCTGCCTGCCTGATTGCCCCTAACCACTATTGCCTGCCAGCCTGACAACCCCTATCCACTCCCCTGCCGGCCTAGTAGCCCCTAATTACCCTCCCTTGCCAGCCTGGTTGTCCCCAACTGCCCTCCCCTGCAGGCCTGGTTGCCCCCAACTACCCTCCCCTGCAGGCCTGTTCTCCCCCCCCAACTGCCCTCCTCTGCAGACCTGGGATCCCCCAACTGCCTTCCCCTGCAGACCTGATCCCCCCCCCAACTGCCCTCCCCTGCAGGCCTAATTGTCCCCAACTGCCCTCTCCTGTTGGCCATCTTGTGGTGGCCATCTTGTGTCCACATGGTGGTGGCCATCTTTGACCACATGGGGGAGGTTATCTTGTGTGTTGGAATGAGGTCAATTTACAAATTATCTCTTTATTATATAGGATAATTAGAGGCCTGGTGCACAAAATTCATGCACGGGGGCTGGGGGTCCCTCAGCCTGGCCTGCACATTCTCCAAAATGGGACCCCTCTCACAATCCAAAACTGCTGGCTCACAACTGCTTGCATGCCTACCTTCCTGATTGCCCCTAACCGCTTCTGCCTGCCAGCCTGATCACCCCTTAACCACTCCCATGCCAGCCTGATTGATGTCTAACTGCTCCCCTGCCAGCCTGTTTGCCCTCAATCGCCCTCTTCTGCCAGCCTGGTAACCCCTAACTGCCTTCCCCTGCAGGATTGATCACCCCCAACTGCCCTCCCTTGCAGGCCTGGTGCCTCCCAACTGCCCTCTCCTGCTAGCCTGATCACCCACAACTGCCCTTCCTTGCAGGCCTGGTCCCTCCCAACTGCCCTCCCCTGCTGACCATCTTGTGGTGGCCATCTTGTGTCCACATGGGGGCAGGATCTTTGACCACATGGGGGAAGCTATCTTGATCTTGTGTGTTGGAGTGATGGTCAATCTGCATATTACTCTTTTATTAGATAGGACAGAGGCCTGGTGCATGCATGGGGGCCAGCTGGTTTGCCCTGAAGGGTGTCCCAGATCAGGCTGGGGGTTCCCTTGGGGCGACCTGGGCGAGGAGCCTGTGGTGGTTTGCAGGCCAGCCACGCCCCTCAGTGACCCAAAAGGAGGCCCTGGTATCTGGAATTTATTTACCTTTTACAATTAAAACTTTATAGCCTGGAGCGGAGCCAAGCCTTCTGCTTGCTCCATGGCTGACACCATTTCTGTTTGGATTTGTTTACCTTCTATAAGTGAAACTTTTATCTTTGAGTGGAGGCTTAGGCTGGCTAGGGCAGGTGGAAAGTTTGGCTTCCTCTGTTGCCTGGAAAACCCAAACCTCTCTGTGGCTGCAGCCATCTTGGTTGGGGTTAATTTTCATACTCACTCTAATTGGCTGGTGGGCATGGCTGGTGGGCATGGCTGGTGGGTATGGCTTGTTGGTGTAGTGGAGTGATGGTTAATTTGCATATTACTCTTTTATTAGATAATATACTTAGTGTTACAAAAGGAAACTAGAAAAAATATTAAGAAAATAATAAAATTACCTGCAATCTTATCTAAAGGTGACTTTTTTTATGTTTTGGTGAATATCCTGTCAGTGTCTTTTCTGTGGACACGTGTTGGTGTTTTTATATGAAAATGTGGATTATGCTCTTTACTTGCTTCTATATCAGCTTTTCTCACTTACTCTGCCTGGAGCATATTCCTGTGCTGCTGGCTGCATGTTCCCTACCTTGCCTGTGTGATAATTTGTGTAGACATCTCCTGTCACTGGGAATTAAGGTTCCCAGTGTTTTGCTATTATGATCACACCCAATGACAGCAGGTGCGATTTGAAGAGGCTCCTGACCTCCTGCATCTACTGCCCACGCTCCGAGGATCGAGACACAGGGTTTGGGCGCGTCTTCACAGGAGGCGCAGCCGCAGACCTTCCCACTGTCTGTGGGTGTGGCCCACAGTGTCCTGTGACGTTAAAATGGGTGTCCTCCCGCCCCCTCCTGGAGCCCTCGTTCTCCGTGTCTTCACCAGCCAGCAGGAGAGACCCTGGCCCCTGAGGGCCTGCACATGCTCAGTCCCCGGCTGCCCACTGCCCCTGGGGGAGACAGTGTGGGCCCAGGACAGAGCAGCAGGCGATGGGCCACTGGCTGGAAGATGGGACATGGCAAGCTCTCCGTTTCCTCTCCTGCTGGTGCGAAATCCTCACCATGGCTCTTAAAGTGGGCCTGCTGGCACAGGGCCACGTCCTGCCCGCAGGTACCACGCCCTCCCCACACCCGGGGCGGGCACCTCTTCGACCACCGGAGTCCTCCTCCTTCACCAGCTGCAGACTCCCCGCCCAGCGCTAATCATCCGTCTCTGGGCTCCTGTTTCAGGCTGTCCTCTCAGCAGATTCGGATGTAATTTACGTTTGCTGGAGGGAGAGAGGAGGAGGACTCAGAACCAAAATAGAACAGTTAGCCCCAAAATTCTTTCCTACTGAATGCTGTCTGGCATGAGATTATCTGGAATCCATCTTCTCCCGGAGGAATTGTAGAAATAACAGGGGCGGGAAGGAAGACTTTGATTGGGGAGTTTTGCAAGTTCAGTCTGCGGAAGCTGCGCCTGCCCCAGCACCCAGGGCGGGTTTGGGAGGAGGTGCTGAGACTGGCCCGCTCCCTGCGGCCGGCGTCGGGGTCACTAAGTCCCTGGGGAAACTGACACGCGCTGTGCTGAGTGCCAGGCCCCTGGGGCCCGGGATGCCCAGCCCAAGCAGGCCCAGAGCGTGAGGAGTGGCAGATGCCCAGTGTGTCCAGTGTCAAGGGCCCCAATGGGGCGTGAGGGGCCATGTCCTCAGGGAGGGAGGGGTCAGGTCCTCCCACTCTGAAAGGTGTGAGAGCAGAGGTGGTGATGAGGTTCGCAGACTGTTCTGAGCACCTCAAAGTCTGCTCGCCAGGCCGGGGTGCAGGGTGTGTGTGGAGGGGGGAAGGAAGTAGGGGAAAGAAGAGGGGGAACAGCTGGGAGCCCGGGGTGCAGAATGGAGGGATCTCCCCCAGAATGAGCGGCTCCTTTGAACAGCCACTCAGTTAGCCCCATGCACGCGGAATGGGGCTCCTGAGGGGCGCGGGCTGGGGGCCCCTCAGGAGCCCCATCCCGCGTGGGGGCTGTCCTCCTGCCAGGAGGCCACAGGGCGCGTGAGAACGGCCGCGGCCCACCCAGAGGGGCAGATCCAGGGCACAGCCCGGCAGGCCTGCAGGTGGGCGGGCTGCCTCAGCCGGGAGCAGTCCTGGAAGAGGCCGCTGCTGAAGGGGTGTCCCCTAACCCCTAACCCCTAACCCCTGATCCGGCTTCTCCGTGCAAACCGGGGGTTGGGGGTGAGGGAGCAAGCGGAGTTGGTGGTGCTGGGCCCCAGGCCGCTGTGGGAGGGGGAGAGGGAGGGGACCGCACAGGGCCTGCCTGCTCCGCTGTCCCCTCCACCCCCACCACAGGCCCTGCCCTCCTCGCTGCACCTGCAGTGTTGGGGTCACATCCTGAGTGTGGGTGTCTCTGACAGAGGGGGGACACCCTGCAAGTGCCTGCTGGGCAAGACAGGTGGGAACCACTGCGGGGTGGGGAGGGGGGTCACGGAGGCCCCGCCAAGTCCAGGGGCTCTGGCCCATCTCTGAAGGACGAAACTGAGAGCCCTTGAGCAGGGGTGACTGACTGGGGTCAGCTCCCCGAGTGGGCCGTGCT
Source organism: Pipistrellus hanaki (assembly GCF_964339955.1). Lineage (NCBI taxonomy): Eukaryota > Metazoa > Chordata > Mammalia > Chiroptera > Vespertilionidae > Pipistrellus > Pipistrellus hanaki. The sequence goes on from NC_140514.1 coordinate 56,086,578, forward strand.
GGGCCTCCTGTCCGCACCTGCCGCCCCCTTTCCCCCGGGTTCCTCCGGGAGGTCACTCCGCGGGCCCCCGCTGGGCTGGGACAGCACCGAAGCCTCCCTCCTCTCCCACCGCCCTGGTTCTGGTCCCACTGAGACAGAAAAGCCATCGGAGGGAAACACCTCATTCCTGCCACCGGGCCCTCCACCCACCTGCCTCCCGCCCACCCGGCCAGCCCTCCTCCCGCTGGGGGACTTGCCCTGAACTTCCTGCCCCTGCTGTCACCTGTCTGTCCTCTTCTCATCAGCACACCACGACCCTGGCTTCAGCTGAGACCGCAAAGCAAGTCCTAACAAAACCAACCGTGCTGGCCAGTTGCTCAGTGGAGAGAGCATTGACCGAAGGGTCCTGGGTTGGATTTCAGTCACCGGCATGTGCCGGGATTGCAGGCTTCATCCACAGCCGAGGGCTTGCAGGAGGCAGCTGATCAATGATTCTCTCGCATCATTGATGTTTCTATCCCTCTCTCTGCCTCTCCCTTCCTGTCTGAAATCAGGCTTTGCCCAGGGTCCCACTCCCTTCCTGGACCTGCATCACTGCATTCCCAGGGTCCTGTCTCAAGGTCAGGCTGCCCTCTGCTTTCACCTCCACTTTAATATCCATCACTTCCACATCTGCACCAGATCATCCACATCTGCACCAAATCATCCCACACCTCCTCACCCCACACCTCCTCAACCCCACCTCCTCACCCCACACCTCCTCAACCCCACCTCCTCACCCCACACCTCCTCACCCCACACCTCTTCAACCCCACCTCCTCACCCCACACCTCCTCAACCCCACCTCCTCACCCCCCACCTCCTCACCCCACACCTCCTCAACCCCACCTCCTCACCCCACACCTCCTCAGCCCAAACCTCCTCACCGCCCACCTCCTCAGCCCACACCTCCTCACCCCACACCTCCTCACCCCACATCCCACACCTCCTCAGCCCACACCTCTTCACCGCCCACCTCCTCATCGCCCACCTCCTCAACCCCACCTCCTCACCCCACACCTCCTCACCCCACACCTCCTCACCCCACACCTCCTCACCCCACACCTCCTCACCCCACACCTCCTCACCCCACATCCCACACCTCCTCACCCCACACCTCCTCACCCCCCACCTCCTCACCCCACACCCCACACCCCACACCTCCTCACCCCACACCCCACACCCCACACCTCCTCACCCCACACCTCCTCACCCCACACCTCCTCACCCCACACCTCCTCACCCCGCACCTCCTCACCCCACACCCCCCACCTCCTCACCCCACACCTCCTCATCTCACACCTCCTCACCCCACACCTCCTCACCCCACACCTCCTCACCCCACACCTCCTCACCCCACACCTCCTCATCTCACACCTCCTCACCCCCCACCTCCTCACCCCGCACCTCCTCACCCCACACCCCACACCTCCTCACCCCACACCTCCTCACCTCACACCTCCTCACCCCACACCTCCTCACCCCACACCTCCTCATCTCACACCTCCTCACCCCACACCTCCTCACCCCACACCTCCTCACCCCACACCTCCTCATCTCACACCTCCTCACCCCACACCTCCTCACTCCGCACCTCCTCACCCCACACCCCACACCTCCTCACCCCACACCTCCTCACCCCACACCTCCTCACCCCACACCTCCTCACCCCACACCTCCTCATCTCACACCTCCTCACCCCCCACCTCCTCACCTCCTCACCCCACACCTCCTCACCCCACACCTCCTCACCCCACACCTCCTCACCCTACACCTCCTCACCCCACACCTCCTCACCCCACACCCCACACCTCCTCACCCCACACCCCACACCTCCTCACCCCACACCTCCTCACCCCACACCTCCTCACCCCACACCTCCTCATCTCACACCTCCTCACCCCCCACCTCCTCACCCCGCACCTCCTCACCCCACACCTCCTCACCCCACACCTCCTCACCCCACACCTCCTCACCCCACACCTCCTCATCTCACACCTCCTCACCCCACACCTCCTCACTCCACACCTCACCCCACACCTCCTCACCCCGCACCTCCTCACCCCACACCTCCTCATCTCACACCTCCTCACCCCACACCTCATCTCACACCTCCTCACCCCACACCTCCTCACCCCACACCTCCTCATCTCACACCTCCTCACCCCACACCTCCTAATCTCACACCTCCTCACGACACACCTCCTCACCCCACACCTCCTCACCCCACACCTCCTCATCTCACACCTCCTCACCCCCCACCTCCTCACCCCCCACCTCCTCACCCCGCACCTCCTCACCCCACACCTCACCCCCACTCATCTCTAGCACTGGCCCCTGGCACTGCCTTGCTGGGCCTTTGACACACCATTATTCCTGGTTCCCCTCCTCTCTGCTTTGCCTTCCATCTCCGGGGCATGCCCTCTCCTTATGATTCGGTTAGTCATTCCCTCTTATCTGCAGGGACATGTGCCAAGACCCTGAAGACTCTGGGGCCACGGGCAGTGTTGTCCTGTCTGTTCTGTGTGTTTTCTGTGCATTCTCACCTGTCCCTTCAAGGAACACTTCACAGCTTCTCTGTGGCACGTCCAAATTGGCAGCATCACTACTCTTACTCTTTCTGGCCATTTTTTAATAAAATAAGGGTGACTTCAACACAAACACTGAGATGCCACTACAGTAGATGTGATGACTGAGCCAGCTGCTCATTACTGGTGGTGAGGGGCGGGTTCAAGTCAATGCAAGATTCTTTTTACTTAACATTTGTTAGTATTTTGTTTTACTTCGAATTGTTTTCTGTTATTTAACTTCATTGCCTTTATAATGAAAGTTTTGTTTTCTATGAACACAATGTTCCCCTCAGTACTGCTACTGCAAGACAAGGCCGGGGCTCTCGCCTCCTGAAAGGAAAGCTTTCAGTCAAGAGACAAAGTGTGGAAAAGCAAGCGGGAATCCATTGGCCGCAAAAACACACCCGGGGCAGTGAATCAGGGAAGGCCTTCGCATAGGAGTCAGAGGAAGGGGCTTTGGAGACAGTTTCAGGGGGTGAGCCGGGACACACTGCCACTGCCCATTGCTCCCCCGGTTGCAGGTCATAGGGTCCCTTAGAGGTTAGGAGACTGTGGCTGTGGGAGAAGGAGGTTGAAGAAATGGCCATCCTCCCCGGAGGGAGGGAGGGCACCCGGGTCCTTTGTGCTGAGGGCATTTATCTCCTCCTGCCACCGGGGATCTTCGGGAGGTCTCGGAGGGTCCTGACGGAACACTCATCAGCTCTCCGGTGTGCTCTTTCAGGGTCATGGTCTCCACCGATTGGTCAGCGCCAGGGCTGGGGTCATTAGTCAGGCCGCTGGTCCTGAGGCAGCCACGGGGTCCCTAGTCTGGGTTTGCTGCTTTTCTGGGCCTGGAGCTGAGACACCACTGAGGCCTAGATGTCATCCTTCGGAGGAAGGTCAGAGGTCCAAACCACATGGTCAGTGAGATCCAGGGAGGAGAGGTTAGCCGGGGGCAAGGTCCTTGTTTTCCTGGTTTTGCCCCTTGCTAGGCACCGGGACTTTCCACCTGGTGACCTTCTGTATTGGCCCCTCGTCCTTGCTCTGCTTGTGTCTGTCTAACTGCCCATTGCCATATGGTTTCTGTATGCTTCCTATATCTATAATCAGAAAGGAGAGCTGGTACCAGAATTTTTCTCAGAGAGAAATGAAATGTCCAGTACACGGTATTTCAGAAGGCACCGTCTCAGCCCGTGAGGTGGGTGAGAGCCTGAGGGATGGGTCTCTGCAGGCACAAGCAGCGGAGGGAGAGGGCTCCAGGCCCCTTTGCAAACTGCAACGCCAACTCACACGCGAAGGCCGAGCCCGGTCACAGAGGCAGGCCAAACTGATCACTGCTCTGCCAGCAACTGCGTTTCCACCAAACCCTGAAACAGCGCCCCCGCCCTGTGAGAGCAGGAAGCAGCCCCGCGGGGAGGTGGGCGACATGGAAGGTCTCCAAGAGCCGTGGAGAGGAGGCAGCATGAGGTCCAGGTGGCATGTGGCTGTGGCAGGTGGGGCAGGAGGCACTGGACCTAGCATGGAGTGCAAGGAAAACTCTAGTTGAGGACTGGCTGTCCCCTTTAGTCCAAGAAGTTTCCAGAAGACCCGATGAGTTCTCACGCTACTGGCCGGAAGTAGGCCGGAGTCACGTCAGTGGGCCCTCATGGTTTATCAGAGCACACCAGCGGGTTATGAAACCAAGGCTGTGCACACAAGAGAGCCTGCTGGGCAGGTGCCAAGAGGACTAGGGGGATATGTTGGAGTCATTGACTTCTTGTCCCTGTTTTTGTGTCCCTTTGGCAGCTTCTCAGAAGGAATTCACTGCGGGGCTCACCTCTGCAATCTGCAGGAGGGTCCAGGGGTTGCAATCACGTGTCTGCAGCAGCCACGCAGGTGCGTGAATGTGGGAAGCAGGTGGCCTACGGGAGCTGGGGGAGACCCGAGGTGCACAACCGAAGCCACAGAAACCATGCAATGCAGTGGGACTGGCCCTCTAGCTGCAGACAGACAGCCCTGGGGGAAGGGGGTATAGGGTGCGGGGAGCAATCCAAGGCCAGTCTGATCAAGTCAGATCATAGAGCCACTGGGAAATCATGCCAGGATCGGAGCCTTGGCCACAGCCAAGGCCAAGGTTTCCAGACAAAACCTTAAGTGGTTCCACAAAATGAGGTTACATTCATCAGCCTTTCTGTTTGCCCTTCCCTGCCCTTTCCCCTCCCTCTTACATTTTTCTTTTCAATTTAAGCAAAACAGACCTTGAGTCTTTTGCTTCTGGAAAGTTACTGAAAACAGCTTACTCAGAAAAGCGGACTTTCCATAAATACACGCGTTTATAAATGAAAGAATGTGATAAGCGGGAAGCTGCAGACATTTCTAATTTGTTTCTGTTTGTTTGACTTTCTCAGGGACACGACCAGCCAATGCACACATTCCTTTGGGATCTGCACAGCGGTCCCAGCGGTCCCAGCGGTCAGGCGGAACCCTGGGGCCAAGGAGCCTGCAATCCCGGCTCCTGCCCCGCCCGCTGAACAGCGAGAGGAAGTCGTTATCCACATGGAGAGCGGGGCAATGACACTCGGGACTAAAACGCTCCTTCTGGATGTGCCTGAACTTGTCACAACAAAGACGAAAGCAGGAAAGAGTACTTATCTTGATGCGTTCACAAGAGGACAAAATGTTGACTCGCTGCTCCGTGCGCTCTCACTCCTGTCCAAACAGCAGCAATGCCATGCCCTTTCCTCACGGTTTGTTCTGACAAGGATCAGATGACGGGGAAACAGGGCGAATGCTGTGCCCTTTCCGGATGTGTGTGCCGCAGCGGACAGTCCCCCTGAAATAGCTGCTCTCTCTGTCCGTTTCTCGCTGAGACCGCGACAGGCAGGGTGCCTGGGAGGAAGGGAGCCCCGGAGTGAGCTCCTCACTCTGTGCTTCACTCAGAAGATCCTAATCTACTTTATGGCTTCGGCGCTTCCTTTGGAAATCGGCCGTCTCCGTGCACGTGAAGCACTGGGGGGTGCAGTGGCATTCTCACCCCATTTCATTTTCTGGCTGCCTCCCTATTGGGAAGACACGACTACGATCCCATAACTCCCGGCTGCACATCTCCCATGTCTCCCTCCTTTCTCCTCTCCCCTCCTCTTCTCCCTCACCCCCGCTTCCTTCCTTCCCCTCAGCCCTTCATTGCAATCCCATCCGCCTCCCGGTTCTCCCTGAGGCCTCAGCTTCCTCCTGAGGGGGGAGTCCGTGAACCACTGCTCATCTCTCCTCAGCGCCCTTTGCCTCAGGGTTAAGGGTTAGTGCTGGTGAAGAATCAGTGTGCACGCGGCCATTCCTGTGCATGCCGGTGAGTCTGCGGTGCTGGAGCCTTCAGCACAGTACTCATAAACTACAGGGAAGCAGGGCCACTGAGGAGACAGAAGGAAGCTAGGTAGATGGGGTGGGACCACGTGAAAGGAACAGAACCCAGAAACCACTTGGGCAGAGACCGGACCGGTAAAGTGTATGGATTTCGCTAAGACAGGCATCGTGCAGATAACCAATCACAGACATTGGCGTGTAACCCAATCCCAAGGATATTGCTAAGGCAGAATTCTTTGGAAAGGAGCTAGCAAGACTACCCACCCCCTACATTAAAAGGCTCGGGTGCCTGTGGCGGGGAGCACATCCCTGCGCCCACGTGGCTCGCGGCCATGGGGGACTCTACACATGGACTATTGGGTTTAATTTTAATCAGTAAGCTTTGGTTCTGCTACTTTAGTCTCTGTCCACGGCTCTATGCTTCCATTTCTCCAGACAACAAACTCGGACTCAGCGCCCACATTTTGGTTTCACCATGACGTGGATTAGAGGACAAGGCGTCTGCAGGAGAGGTTCATAAACATAGTAACATCTTGATTTTGTCAAATGTCACCAACTGTTTTTCACCTGTTTTAGTTCAGTAATACCAACTCTCTCCCTTGCTGGATTTTTTAACTCGTGTGTACTTTAGGTGAAACGCAATCCCGTGTTTCTTCCACATTTGCACTTACCAGTAACACAGCCAACTGTTATTTTCTTAAAGTCCAAGAACGCTGTAAGAGTGGTGACGGCCTCTTTAAAAGGCTCTCTTCCTCCCAGGCCCCCGCAGGAAATGGGCTTTACTAAGGTAAACAGGGTTTCCATCACGCTTCCTGAGGCTTCACAGCAGCAGTCCGCCTGCTCAAAGAAGCTCCCGGGTTGGACAAAGTGTATTCTATTTCCTCTGGTTCAAAAGCGTGCGTAGGTGAATTCCCAAACAAGTTAATAATCACCCAGATAGATAGATATGTAAACATATTTAATGACCTATATAGTATATTACATAAATGCATTACATATATCTATCTGCAGTGTAATATTTTCATTCAAGTTCCTTTTTTTGGAAGGGACAAAGATCATCATTGATTTGTTTCTATTCTTTACTAGAGGCCCGGTGCATGAAATTCGTGCACAGGGGGTGGAGGGTTGTCCCTCAGCCCAGCCTGCACCCTCTCCAATCTGCGACCCCTCCAGGAATGTCCAAATTGCCCATTTAGGCCCGATCCTACCAGGCAGTTGGACATCCCTCTCACAATCCAGGACTGATGGCTCCCAACTGCTCGCCTGCCTACCTTCCTGATTGCCACTAACTGCTTCTGCCTGACAGCCTGATCACCCCTAACCACTCCCCTGCCAGCCTGATTGATGCCTAACTGCTCCCCTGCCAGCCTGTTTGCCCCCATCTTCCCTCCTCTGCTGGCCTGGTCACCCCTAACTGCCCTCCCCTGCAGGCCTGATCCCTCTCAACTGCCCTCCCTTGCAGGCTTGGTGCCTCCCAACTGCCCCCCCCCCCTTCTGGTCATCTTGTGGTGGTCATCTTGTGTCCACATGAGGGCAGGATCTTTGACCACATGGAGGCAGCCATATTGTGTGTTAGAGTGATGATCAATCTGCATATTACTCTTTTATTAGATAGGATAGAGGCCTGGTGCACTGGTGAGGGACAGCTGGTTTGCCCTGAAGGGTGTCCCAGATGAGGGTGGAAGTTCCCTTGGGGTGGCCTGGGCGAGGGGCCTGTGGTGGTTTGCAGGCCGGCCACACCCCCCAGTAACCCAAGCGGAGGCCCTGGTATCTGGGATATATTTACCTTCACAATTGAAACTTTGGTTACCTGGAGCAGAGCCAAGCCTTCTGCTTGCTCTGTGGCTGCCTCCATTTCTGTTTGGATTTGTTTACCTTCTATAAGTGAAAATGTGTAGCCTTGAGTGGAGACAGTCCAGCAAGGGCAGGCAGAAAGCTTGGCTTCCTCTGTTGCCAGAGAAAACCAAGCCTCCCTCCTCTGTGGCTGCAGCCATCTTGATTGGGGTTAATTTGCATACTCTCTCTGATTGGCTTGTGGGAGTGGCTTATGGGTGTGGCTTGTGGAGTGATAGTTAATTTGCATATTACTCTTTTATTAGGTAAGATTATCTTTACTAGAGGCCCAGTGCACAGCATTCATGCTCTGGGGTTGGGAAGGGATCCCTCAGCCTGGCCTGTACCCTCTTGTAGTCTGGGACCCACTGGGGGATGTCCATCTGCTGGTTTGGGCCCACTCCCCTGGACATCCCCCCAGTGGTCCTTACCGCTGCCTCAGAGGTGAGAGAGGCTCCCGCCGCCACACTGCTCTCACTGCTCTTGCCAGCCACGAGCCCGGCTTCTGGCTGAGTGGCACTCCCCCTGTGGGAGCACACTGACCACCAGGGGACAGCTCCTGCATTGAGTGTCTGCCCTCTAGTGGTCAGTGTGCATCATAGTGACCAGTCATTCTGCTGTTCAGTCTATTTGCATATTAGGGTTTTATTATATAGGAGGATTACCATCTCTCCACCCCTTCCTCTTTTCTAGCCATTAGCTTGTTCTCTATATCTATGGTCTTTTTCTGTATTTGCTTTTCTCTGACTTATTTCACTTCGCATAATACCCTCCATCCATGTTGTTGCAAATGGCAAGATTTCATTCCTTTGATTACTGAATAATATTCAAACGTGTGTGTGTGTGTGTGTGTGTGTGTGACATCTTCCTTATCCATTCATCTATTGATGGACATCGAGGTCACTTCCATATCTTGGTCATTACTAGTAATGCTGCAATGAACACAGGGGTGCATATATATATTTTTTTAATTAGTGTTTTTGTTTTCTTCAGCTAAATGCTCAGAACTGGAATTGCTGAATTATAAGGCAGCTCTATTTTTCATTTTTTAAGTATCTCCATACAGTCAAAACAGGTCTGGCTCAGTGGATAGAGCGTTAGCCTGCGGACTGAAAGGTCCCGGGTTCAATTCCAGTCAGGGGCATGTACCTTGGTAGCGGGCACATCCCCAGTGGGGGGTGTGCAGGAGGCAGCTGGTCAATGATTCTTTCTCATCAATGTTTCTAACTCTCTATCCCTCTCTCTTCCTCTCTGTAAAAAGTCAACTATATATATATATATATATATATATATATATATATTTCCATACTGTTTTCCATAGTGGTTGAACTATTTTTAAATTAGTGTATAAGGTTTCCTTTTCTCCATATCCTCACCAACACTTGTTATTTGCTGATTTGTTGATGAAAGCCCTTTTGACAAGTGTGAGGTGATATCTCATTGTGGTTGTAATTTCAATTTCCATGAAAATTAGTGATTTTTAGAATGTTTTCATATACCTATTGGTGTATGTATGTTTTCTGTAGAGAAATGTCTATTCAGGTTCTCTATCCAATTTAATTTGTTTTTTTTATGTTAAGTTGTATTATTTCCTTATATATTTTGGATACTAAACCCTTATCAGATATGTCATTGGCAGATATCTGTAATTTCGATGTGGTTGTGAGAGGATGCGAATGCCTCCTTTACCTATGCTGCCTCCATTTGCCTTTCATTTACTGCTTGTGAGATTGGCTGCTAAAGCAATGGTGGTCAGCCTTTTCCACCTCATGGCACACAAAGTAATTATTCCAGTTCTGCAGCATACCCAAAATATAGTTTTTGCCAATATGACAAGAGATTTGTATATTTTATTTACTGCTATGTTAGCTATTGTGATTTTTTATTGGACAATCTAAACCTTAGATTCTAGGGGAAAAGAGGCCAGTGCCCCTGACTGACTAGTTATGTATGGTGTGTTTTAAAAATTCTTGTGACACCCACTGTGCCACTTGCAGCACACAGGTTGAAAACTGCTGTGCTGTAGAAAGGTGGCAGATTTGATTCCTGGTCAGGCACATGCCCAGCTGTAGGGGGCATACAGGAGGCAGCCGATCAATTATTCTCTCTCATGGATGTTATACTCTCTCCCTCTCCCTCCCTCTGTCTCTCTCTAAAATTAATTTAAAAGAAAGCATTAAAAAAAGAAAAAAAATCACTGTGAATTTTGTACTTGACCTACTCTTCTATTGGACTGTTTATCTTGTCATGTTAACATACAAACTATATTAGGGCTATTAATACTCTAACATACACATCATAAAATTTTCCTCCAGTTTGTGTTCCGTTTTACCTTTTGTTTTGTTCTGTTTTGTTTTGTTTAAGGTATTACAAATAGTAGTACATATGTCTCTCTCTTTTTTCTCCCCACTGACCTCACCCCAGCCTCCACTACCCCCCGGCGCCTGCCCTCACCCTCTTGCCCCCAGTGTCTTGCGTCTGGTGGTTGTGCTCCTATGCATGCTCACAAGTCCTTTGGTTGAGCTCCTACCCCCCAACCCTCCCCTACCTTCCCATGTAGTCTGGCAGTCTGTCTGATGCTTCTTTGCCTCTATTTTTGTTCAACAGTTTGTAATGTTCTTTATTGTCCATAAATGAGTGAGATCATGTGGTATTTGTCTTTCTCTGACTTATTTCACTTAGCATAATGCTCTCAAGTTCCATCCATGCTGTTGCAAATGGTAAGAACTCCTTTTTTACTGCAGCATAGTATTCCTTTGTGTAGATGTACCACCATTTTCTTCCTTTTTACCTTTGTACAAGATATTTTTTTGCCCTGAGTATGGCCTACTTCATTTTTTTTTTTTAAATCCTCACCTGAGGATATTTTTCCATTGATTTTTTTTTTTTTTTTTTAAGAGAGAGAGAGAGAGGGAGTGGGAATGGGAGACGCCTAGAGAGAAAGAAACATTGATGTGAGGAGAGACACATCAGTTGGTTGCCTCCCACATGCACCCAACCAGAGCTGGGAGCCTGCAACCGAGGTATGTGCCTTGACCAGAATCGAACCCGGGACCCTTCAGTCTATAGGCCGAAGCTCTAACCACTGAACCAAACTGGCTGGAGTCTAATTCATTTTTTACGGTTTTCGTCTTTTATGTCTTCCCTCATCTCAAGATTATGAAAATGCATTGAATGAATTTTAGCATGAGACAATTAGTTGGACATCAGCCTCCAAACTCAGAAATTCTATGTTTTACCTGGTAACTTACCACCACCTTTGTCTCCTGAACGGTACCAACGCCCATTCCTAAATCCTCTTCACAGTGCTGCGGGGGTCAGCACCAACCTGCCCTCCGCCATAGGTTCAGAGGCTGTCCACCAATCAGCATCTGGCCAGGGCTCAGGTTATTAATTCATTGACAGGAACGACTTTGCCAAGATCACAGAAAACAAACTTCCGTTATCACAGCAGCAGCTGTGTGGCTTGCCTCCCGCCCTCTTTCTCACTCGGGCCCATGTCTGAGGTTGTGCACATGTGCAGAGCACAAGCTAGTGCCAGCAACAGCGGTCTTCAAGGGTTTTGATTCTCTCTTAACAATTTCATATACATGAGGTGAGTTTCCACACTGTAGGAGGCCCACACGTTTAATTCCACTCCTCAGAGCTAGAGAGCTAAAGATAAAGCAAAGTGAGTGAAGGCCATTGGGAGCTCAGAAATGAGTCACTAAACATGAATTTCCTCTGGGAATTCCTCCTTAATATGGTGAAAGTAAAGGTATTTTTAAGGTAATGAGGAGCCACTGTGAGAAGTAAATACCCATGTTATGTGTAATAACACAGCACCTTCCTCATAAAAGGCAACCCGTAAGGATGTGTTGAATGAATGCATGAATGAGTGAATGAATGAACCTTTCAAAGCACATTACTCGTGGTTAGAACAAGGCTAACTTACATACCTGTGGCTGGTAATGACAAAAAAATAAAAAATAAATAAAAATGAGGAATTCTGATGTCTGGTTTCTTCTTGAGAAAGGATTGTCTTCAGAGCCTTTGAGACTGAGTTTGCAGTGGAGGCAGGGATTCTGTGAGCAGCTTCTGAAAATGCAAGGCAGCCTTGCTTCCTCCCGGTACGACTGTGCGCACAGTGCCTCCCTGAGCTCGGTTCCCTCAGAGTTCTGTCCTCTGAGGAGACTTCGTCCTCTGGGGAAAGGGCGCCTGTGGGCTGAGCCCTCCCTTGGGCCGATGCTGACCTCAGGTCCACGGTGTCAGACCTCAGGCACACGGTGTCAGAACTGAACTGAGCTGTAGGACACCCGGGTGGTGTCCACAGGGGGCAGGAGGCTTGGCTGGTGTGCGGAGGAAAACACACTCGGTGTCGAAGTGAGATGCTGTGAGAGTATAAAGGAAAAGGTTTTGTTCCTTCAGCCAGTCACAAGGAGAAACACTTAGGATCCCACTCACATGAGGTCCCTGGGCAATCAGAGAGAGAGAGAGAGAGAGAGAGAGAGAGAGAGAGAGAGAGAGAGAGAGAGGGAGAGAGAGAGAGAGAGAGAGAGAGAGAGAGATTGGGAGTTCCTGCGGGGTCTGACAGGCTCCAGGATGGGCTGCGTGGGCCTGCGGTTGTCTTGAGCTGAAGGCAGGGGAGACCCTGCAGGCACAGGAACCCTCTGCTCCCCTCTTACCCAGAGGAGTTCCCATGGGGTCTGCCCAGGTAGGAGCCATCGCTGGAGATGAGAGATCCTTCCTGACCGGTCACGGAGAGACAAGCCCCGGCTGCTGAGCCCTGCGCTCTCACCGCCGGCAAGGGCCTCCCTCCAGCGCCCGCGTCTCCGCCTCAGCTCGGGCGGCCACGCCGCCTGAGTCCGTGCCTGCCTCTGAGCCTCTCCCTGGGTGAGGTCTCTGACGCTCCGTGTCTGTGGGTGTCCGTATGTCCACATGCAATGGCCTGTGGCTGGTTTCCCTTGCCGCGTTGTCTCGTGTCTGTGTGACGCGGGGACGGGCTGAGGGGACGGAGGGCGGAGGGAGGTTTCTGCCTGCCGCCGCCGCTCGCTGGCCGCAGAGCTCCATTCGGAAGACGGAAAGCTCTGGCTGAAAAAACGATGTAAACGCACAGCGGTGTGCATGTAGGCAATGCCACCCACTGAGCGGGCCACTCAGAGCGGTTAAAACAGTAACTTTTATGTGATGTGTATTTTACCACAATAAATGTGTTTAATTAAAACGTGTATTTACCCTATGGTTTTCCTCCTGAGCCTGGGCATTTGGGGCGTGCACAATTACTGGCTTTTGCACGTACAGTGTGAGTCATGGGCCGGCTCTGTGAGTCACTCATAAAACAGCCTCGCCATCCGCCCTCCGCAGCTACCTGGCCCTCAGGGAGGCGCCTGCTGCGGTGCGCCTGGGCCTGGCCTGGGGCAGCGGGGACTTACGCTGAGCGAGGGGAACTCTGCCCCCTACTGCCCTGGCGATCGATCGGGCAGAGTCAGCAAACACCCGGTCAGGGGACGGAGGAGCGGGCACCTCCCTGATGACGCGGGAGGGGAGGGCCTGCCTGTCTCTGTGCCCTGGGCTCCGGGGCGGGGGGAGAGCGGGCAGGGGGAAGGGCAGCCTTGGGGAGGGGGCACGGTGTCTCCCTGCCGGAGAGGGGGGTGGGTGCAGGTCTGCTCTCTCCCTCTGCCCTCCCGGGTGGCATTGGCCTGGCGCTGGGGGCGCCCTGAGGACAGCCAGGCACTCAGGAAAGTGGGGGTTTCCAGCAGCCGGGTGGCGCCACTCCCGAAGGCGCCCTCTTTGGGGACAGGCTGGGTTTGCCTCCGGACGGTTGGACACCCACAGCTTAGAGGTCGCCCACCTCCCCTTGCAGGAAGGATACGAGCGGATGAGGACTGGAGTAACTGTAACAGTGACAGTGATGTTCATCCTGGCTTCCCGGGATGCTTTCGCCTAATGACTGTCCCGTGACCCGCAGGCCCCGAGAGGAAGGGCCGGTCCTGTGGGTAGCAGATGGGTTTGAGGCCTGCACGCCCGTGAGCGCCTCCCCTGCAGTCCTGCCCGCCCTGGGACTCAGCAAACGGCAGGCGCTATCCAAGCACGTGTGTGTCTCAGCCTATAAGCAATGGCTTGTGGGAAATATTGCTTTATTTCCATAGAAACAACTCAGGATTCTGGGCACCCACTCTCCAGCAGCATGGCAGCAAATCCCACCTTGGCGTTACTGGGACCCTCCCCCATCTCCATTGCACCGAAGTCTGGAGGCTTATGTGCCCCACCAAGTGGGTGCCAGGCAATCCCATCATCCGAGGCAAACCGCTGGCCACATGTGGCAGCACCAGGTGGAACCCACGCCCCTCCCTGTCTCTCACAGCTTTGGGGATGGGGGGAGGGAGGGAGGGGGCTGTGGACCAGTTCCCGCTCTAACTGCGGTGGAAGGTGCTCAGCTTCCTCTCTGGGTCACTCAGGGTCCCGGCAGGAAGAGATGCCGCACCCCCCCTAGCTCAGTGGAGCTCGGGTTTGGAAAGGAGCTGTGTACAAAGGTGTGGGCAGCAGCTAGGGGTCAGCGAGGCCACTGAGGACCCGGATGCAGCAGCTGCGGGAAGGCCATGCCTAGCCCTTCGGGTCGAGGACAAGGAACTGTTCCCGGGCCGGGAGAGGCCCAGCCCACCTGAGCCTTCCTGCCCGAGGCCCCGAGGACCCCGCCCCGTGGCCCTGACCTCACCCTCGGCTCATCTGACTGCAGGTTCCCGCACTGGCTAACCAACCAAAGCGCCAGCGAACAAAGGAGCCCTCTGATGGGCATTTACATCAGCCACCAGGGCAGGGGGGAAGGGGAGGGAGGAGGATAGGGGAGAGGGGAGCGGCGAGGGGGGAGGAGGTCCCTGGGGCCGTCCCTCCAGGAGGCCAGGCTTCCCCTGGTCCCGCCGCACGGTCCCCGTAAGGGGTTCTAGGGTGACAGCCTGCCCGCCTGAGCCCAGCCCATTCGTTAACTGGGAGCGGCTCAGTGTGAGCCCAGCCCATTCGTTCACTGGGAGCGGCTCAGTGTGAGCTCGCGGACTGGGAATGCCCAGCCCCTCCAAACGCGCCCTCTGCTTCTATGAGGTTTGACATGTGGCCGGTTCAAATTCCATCCTGTGGCTGGCCATGTTTGATCCTCTCTGGGTACCGATAACTGCAGGCGGAAAGCCCGCTGCTGTCAGAGAGGGAACTGGGAGGTGGGGATGGTGGAGCGGGCTGCTGGGCGTTTCCGGGAGAGAACAGAGTGCGCGGCCTCTGGCCCTGACGGCTGTGAGAGCTCTGGGGCCCGCGTTGCGTTTGTTGCTGTCTTGGGCCCGTGGCCTGCAGCAGAGCCGTGTGCTGGCCCGGGATCCTGACCGAGGCGAGCCCAGCCCATCCCTGGCACCCAGGGCTCTCCCCCTGAGAGGTGAGCACCGCCAGCCCGCACAGGGCACCTCCCTCCGAGGGGCAGCCTGGCTCTGTCGCCTGCAGGCGGTGGCGCGATTGTCCAGGTTGAAGCTTTCCAGAGCGGCTCCAGCGCATTCACCCCGGACGTTTATGCCGCGGCTCCTGCGGGCTATTCCGGGGGGAGGGAGGAATGCTCACGCAGGAATGCTCCGTGAGCGGAGGGGCCGGGAAGGCCCTCGCTGGAAACAGGGCCTGGAGCCGGCGCGGCTGTCCGCAGGCCATGGAGGATAGGCCGGGGGAGCAGGCGCCTCGTCCTCGCCCACCGTGCCCGCCTCTGTCTGCAGTTCCTCTGACTCGCTGGCCTCCGTGGTCTGCGTGGCATCCACTGGTCCCGCCAGGGAGAGGTGCCGGGCAGAGACCAGCTCCGGCTCTGGGGCCAGGGCCTTCGCCCGTGTGCCTTCCCGCCTCAGGGGCGAGGAGGAAGGCAGGGCCGGGGCAGAGGGCTGCAGGCTGCGGGCCCTGCTGGCCTGGTCACAGGTGAGGGCACACACTCCCTGAGCTGGGCCCAGAGCGCCCAGTGCCGCGCTTGGGGGAGGGGGACGCCCCATCCACGGCCAACACCTCCAGAGCACTGGCCGGGTGCTCGGGAGGACGACGGCTGCCCACCCCACGGCAGGACAGTGCGGCAGTGATGGCACAGAAAGGGGACCGAGGGCCCGGCAGTAATTGGCACCTGCAGCGACGAGGAGGGGGGGTGCCGGGCCCAAGGCTCAGGCTCAGGCTCGGGCTCAGGCTCAGGCTCAGGGTCGGGCTCGGGCTCAGCCCCGGCTCAGGCTCGGGCTCAGGCTTGGGCTAAGGCTCGGCTCAGGCTCAGGCTCAGGCTTGGGCTCAGGCTCGGCTCAGGCTCAGGCTCAGGCTCGGGCTCGGGCTCAGGGTCGGGCTCAGGCTCAGTGTCGGGCTCGGGCTCGGGCTCAGGCTCGGGCTCAGGCTCGGGCTCGGGCTCGGGCTCAGGCTCAGGCTCAGGCTAGGGTCATGCTCAGGGTCAGGCTCGGGCTCGGGCTCAGGCTCAGGCTCAGGCTTGGGCTCAGGCTCGGCTCAGGCTCAGGCTCAGGCTCGGGCTCGGGCTCAGGGTCGGGCTCAGTGTCGGGCTCAGTGTCGGGCTCGGGCTCGGGCTCAGGCTCAGGCTCAGGCTAGGGTCAGGCTCAGGGTCAGGCTCGGGCTCGGGCTCGGGCTCGGGCTCGGGCTAGGGCTCAGGCTCGGGCTCAGGCTCGGGCTCGGGCTCAGACGCGGGCTCGGGCTCGGGCTCAGGCTCAGGCTCAGGCTAGGGTCAGGCTCAGGGTCAGGCTCGGGCTCGGGCTCGGGCTCGGGCTCGGGCTAGGGCTCAGGCTCGGGCTCAGGCTCGGGCTCGGGCTCAGGCGCGGGCTCGGGCTCGGGCTCAGGCTCAGGCTCAGGCTAGGGTCAGGCTCAGGGTCAGGCTCGGGCTCGGGCTCGGGCTCGGGCTCGGGCTCGGGCTCAGGCTCGGGCTCGGGCTCGGGCTCAGGCTCAGGCTCAGGCTAGGGTCATGCTCAGGGTCAGGCTCGGGCTCAGGCTCAGGCTCAGGCTCAGGCTCAGGCTCAGGCTCGGCTCAGGCTCAGGCTCAGGCTCAGGGTCAGGCTCAGGCTCAGGCTCAGGCTCAGGCTCGGCTCAGGCTCAGGCTCAGGCTCAGGGTCAGGCTCAGGCTCAGGCTCAGGGTCAGGCTCGGGCTCGAGCTCAGGCTCAGGCTCAGGCTCAGGCTCATGATCAGGCTCAGGCTCGGGCTCAGGCTCAGGCTCAGGCTCGGCTCAGGCTCAGGCTCGGGCTCAGGCTCAGGCTCGGGCTCGGGCTAGGGCTCAGGCTCGGGCTCGGGCTCAGGCTCAGGCTAGGGTCAGGCTCAGGGTCAGGCTCGGGCTCGGGCTCAGGCTTAGGCTAGGGTCAGGCTCAGGGTCAGGCTCGGGCTCAGGCTCAGGCTCGGGCTCGGGCTCGGGCTCGGGCTCAGGCTCAGGCTCAGGCTAGGGTCAGGCTCAGGGTCAGGCTCGGGCTCAGGCTCAGGCTCGGGCTCGGGCTCGGGCTCGGGCTCAGGCTCAGGCTCAGGCTCTGGCTCAGGCTCGGGCTCAGGCTCGGCCCCGGGCTCGGGCTTAGGCTCGGGCTCAGGCTCAGGCTCAGTGTCAGGCTTAGGCTCGGGCTCAGGGTCAGGCTCAGGGTCAGGCTCAGGCTCAGGCTCAGGCTCAGGCTCGGGCTCGGGCTCAGGCTCGGGCTCGGGCTCAGGCTCAGGCTCAGTCTCAGGCTCGGCTCAGGCTCAGGCTCAGGCTCGGGCTCAGGCTCGGGCTCAGGCTCAGGCTCGGCTCAGGCTCAGGCTCAGGCTCAGGCTCAGGCTCAGGGTCAGGGTCAGGCTCAGGCTCAGGCTCAGGCTCAGGCTCGGCTCAGGCTCGGGCTTGGGCTCGGGCTCAGGCTCGGGCTCGGGCTCAGGGTCAGGGTCAGGCTCAGGCTCAGGGTCAGGCTCAGACTCGGCTCAGGCTCACATGCTGTGACGCAGACACGGCAGGCAGGCTGTGTGCTCCTCACCGAGCTCCCTCTGCTTGCGTGGGCTCAGGAGCCAGCAGCTGCCCCAGCGCTTGGCCATGGGAAACGGTTACTGACATTTGTGGGGGAAGAATTCATGGTGCTGATGAGCAGGGCGACTCCCTGGCCTGGGACCAGGGGTCAGCGCCCGGGAGCCGGGGTGCTGGCAGGCGGTGCCGGGCCAGGCTGGTGCCAGGGGCGATCTCCCGGAGCCCAGGGACCGGCAGGGAGCTCCGTGGCTCCTATGGGAGCCCACGGTCTCTAGTTCCGGGTGGGGCTCAAACGTGTTTGTGGACCAGAGTCAAGGTGTTTGATCCAGACCAACAGGTCCTTCAGTTTGGGGTCAGCATGTCATCTGGGCAGCGAGGGAGCGAGGCCAGCGCCACTGGTCCCAGAATCCAGCCCCCCGCCCCCCGCAGAGGCGTGCTTCCCGCAGGCACAGCCCCCCAAGTCTACCGCCCGCCCCCCGCCCCCCCCCCGCCCGACACACACACATACACGCACACACGCACAGTGTGCGAGCTGTGCCTGGAGTTTGAGAAGGAGCCGCACAGCGAGTGCGCCCTTGCCCAGCCCCCACGGAGGCTGCCCGAGATGTGCGCCAGCTCCTTGCCGGCCCAGCGTCCCCCAAGGAGAGCCCACGCAGCCCTGTGGGCACTAACCGCCCGTTCAGGGAAACGCCAGCCCGGCACGGATCAATCCTGGCTACAGTCCCGTCTTCTGAGATCCCTGAAGGGCATGTGCCCATGAGTAAGAGGGCGAAAACCCGAGGTAGGCGGTGACCACAGACATGAGGGGACAGGGCAAGAAGGACTTTGGTTCTGAAAGAACACTCCAGAAAGCTGGCAGCCTCAGCCCCCAGGCTCTGCCCCGGGGCCACTGTGTCTGTTTGAGAGCGCCCCCTCCTGTAACAATGTTCAACCCGAAAGTGTGAAACTGCCCCTCCTCCCCCTTAGGCCGGATCCCGCTCATAGGAGGCCGGGCGCTCTGACCGCTCCAGGCAGAGAGAGGCCCCTGTGCCAGCAGCCTGGGCCCAGGGAGGAGTCCTCCTTCACACCCGCCCCCACCCCTCCTGCCGTGCGCTCTCCGTTGCTGCCAGCCTGGAGGCGGCGTGTAGGTCAGCTCCATGCTGAGGGAAGGCGTCTCTGGAACATGCCAGGGCCTCCGTCCGTCCTGGCCTCAGCTGCACAGGCTGCGAGGGCAGACAGGTGGCCTGGGCGCTGGCCGTATTCCATCACCCCTGTTATAGTTCTTATTTCCTTCCGCCTCCCTCTTTTCTTCATCTTTTTTTTTTTTCTTTTCCTTGTTTTGCCATGTTCTCTCCTTGGCTGACCTTGACCTTGACCTTGACGGGTGCATGAGAATTCTCTTGATGCTGCTGCATCATATTGTTGTATAATATAGCATCATCAAAGAGTCAGCAGCTGGCATGAAAGGAGCTGCTGGTCCTATACAGGTCTTCTCAAAGGCTGGGGGAGACTCAAAAAACCCTGAAGCCCTAAAGCAAATTTGGCCTCATTAATACAGAAACACAGAAAGCTCTCTTCTGATTCTGAGAAACTTGGGTTTTTAAATGAAATTAATGCTCTTATTATAAAAGAAATCAAAGGTCATTGTAAATAATTTAGAGGCTACATATAGCCAAAGAAGAAAATAAAACCGAACAAAATTCTGTCATCAGCCATAACCACATTTGCACATTCGCACATGTCCTTTCGAAGCATGTTTATGGGGTGACTGTGGGCAGTAATATAACACATACACCATCTCCCCCTGAAGTGACCTGCTTCTTTCTTACCAATATGGTGCAATGTCGTCTGTGTTACTAAATATTCTTCTGGGCTGTTTCCAAAGGTCACAGTGTCTCCTGATGGCTGGACCATACCAGGGCCTGTTGTTAGCCATTCAGATTGTTCCCACTTCACCCAGTTGTTTGAAAAGCTGCAGGAAAGGTTCCTGTAGCTGTGTCTCTGCCACATCCACCATTTTCCTTGGGTTAGTCCCTGGGCCCGCTGTGTTAGGGCAGCAAGGTTGCCAGGCAGCCCTCCGGAGAGCCGGGGGGCGTCCTCCACCCCCTCCCCCACAGAAACAGGGAACGTGAGGGCTCCCCCAAGTTAGCCTTCCTCTCCTCTCCAGCCTGTGGTTTGAAGGGCTCTGGTCAGGTTCGGTTCAAATTCCGGAGAGGAAAAGGCACGTGGCTCAGGGCGCCCTCCAAGCACCCATGAGAGGAGGGGAGAGGAGCAGGAGAAAGTGCATCCCAGCCCTAGCTTCCCGCTGCCCCTCGTTAATCACGCCGATCCCTGGTCTTCCCGGATTCTTCTTCATCCCGTCCAGCGTCCTGCAGCCGGGGAGAGGGGCCGAGAGCCCTTTCCTGGAGGCAGCGCTGAGCGTCCACACCACCTCCCAGCGGAGCCAGGCGGCCTGGGCGAGTGTCCTCTGCTCCGGGCCTCACGGCAGCCGCCTCAGCCAGGGCCCTGTGCTTGTCTGACGATGTGAGGGCCTCCCTGGCGCTGCCCTGTCCCCTTGGCCGGGACCTGGGCGAGGCCGGGATGTCCTTGAGGCAGCAGGCCAAGGGGAGCTGGCCGCCCCTTCCCCTCTGGATACCTTACAAGGCAGGGGAGCGAGGGGCTGAGTTCTTATCTCCTGCGCTGGGTGTGCCTTATTTATAGCCCTGGTGCAGGAGCCTGCCGCCGCCAGAGCTGCAGACGGGGCCGGACCGTCTAAGGGAGTGGTTGGCCCCGAGCTGCTGCCGTCCCCCTGGTCCGGCGGGGGAGCAGAAGACAGGCAGGTAAGGGTCCCAGCTTCCTCCTCCCCTTCCCTCTCCCTCGCCATCCCTCCTGCCCTGTGGCCTCGGACCGGCGTGCAGGCTCTGTGCGCTGGAAGGAGCTCGCTGGCACTGTGCACTGGCAGACCCGCGGAGACCCGGTGCCCTGCGGCTGCCGCCCAGCACAGCCCTGCTCCCGGTCTGCAGGCCTGTGCCCGGCCGCCGCAGGCCAGGCCCGGGGAACGGAGGAATGCGGAGAGCCCTGGGCCAGCTCACCCTCTGGGCTGGAATCAGAATTCATGCTGAGTTCTGAGCACCACAGAGTTTTTCCTCAATGAGGACAGAAAAAGGAAAACCTAAAAATAAACACTGGAGGGGGAAGCACAGTCTTGAACTTTTCCTCCCTGGCAGGGCTTCCAGGGAGCGGGGTGAAGGGCAGATCACTGCGGAGACGGCGGTGCTGGGCGGAATGTCTGTGCAGGATGGCTTGTTCCGGCCGATGGTCCGAAAGCAGATAGCTGTGGTGCTGGCAGAGGGAATGCTTTTGTGTTTTGCTAACGTCTAGAGCAGACATAGGGGAATGCCGTGCTCAGTAAGGCTTGCACCAGCCTGAGGAATGCCGATGCCGAGAACGGACGCTCAGGGATGGGGTCACCAGCTCCCACACCTGCCGGGCCTCCTCTGAGGGCCGCCGGCGGGCGGCCTTGGCTCTGCTGGCCTGCCAGCTCCTTCCTGGAGGAAGCTCCTGTGTCTCGCTGCCAGGTTAATGAGGAGATACGCTGTCATCCAGCCGATCACATCTTGAGATCCATCCCACTTGACAAAAGTGTTTAACGGACTAGCCAGGTTCTCAGCCCCAGTGATTACATTTTGGAGGTTTTTTTCTGATATTAATAAAATATTTTCGTGTAGGACTTTCCCATAACACATTCCTGGCTGCTCACCCACCCTGGCCTGTCTTCGGGCACACGTTTCGCTTTTAGACTCCATCGTCCCGGTCTCTGCTCCCACGCCTCCCCGCTGGTTCCAGATCTCTGAGGCCAGGCCACACTGTGCCTCTCTCTACATCCCACAGCTCTTAGCACAGAGACCTACACAGTTTAGAAACTACTGGCTTCTAAAATATTTCATATTTAAAATAAAAAGCCAAGAAACTCTAAGTTTAAAATGTCCTCTCCCCACTGTTAGAAAATAAAAGTCAACAGAGTACAGTAAATGTTTTCATCTTATTGACTTTATCCTGTGACTCGCGAGTCAGTCAGCCTCCCATCCAGTGGATGAGAGGAGCTCCCAGGAGCTGTGCAGGAGGGAAGGCTGAGGCGGAGGGAGAGGAGAGGAGAGGAGGGCACACTGGCCAAAGGCGGCTGACTCTGACTTTCCTTCAGGGACGGCAGGGAGCCCCCAGGCAGATGTCCTCGGTGCCGGTCAGGGGGCTCCTGACAGACCGGTTTAAGAGTCCGCCTTTGGGAGAGGCTGAAACTGTAATTAAGTTAATTACAGTTTGATGACATGCGGCTTACCATAAGCAATCCCATTTGGGGCCTGTTGTCTTGTTTTCAACACCATCAAGAATTCAGTGTTCATATTTTCTTTTGTATTTTTTTTCTTAGTATACAAACTTATGTTTAACACAGAAAATATAAACCTGCAGAGATAAGGAAATACTCAGCATTTTATTGTTTATCTTACCTATTCTAAGAGGTCCTTGATTCTAAGACTAATCATTAACTTAATAATAGCTTTAAAAGAGAGGGGGGAAAGTCCCACTGTGATGTATATTAAGATGAACCCCAAAATAAATTATGGGGGGAAATATAAATTACCATTAATAGGTATATATGAATACAGACATATGACCAGGTTATCTACATTTTTGTCCAGTTTATTATCAATGTATTTTTACTGTGTATTTAATTTTGAATTAATTGAAAGTTGATTATCTCTATATGACATTATGACTTCTTTCATTTAGCAGAATATTAAAATATTCATAACAGTCAGATAAATTGGAAGTATAAACATAAACTATGATTTAGAAAAGTAGCCAAAATCAGTTTGGCTCAGTGGATAGAGCATCAGCCTGCCGACTGAAAGGTTCCGGGTTCGATTCCAGTCAAGGGCACGTACCTTGGTTGTGGACACATCCCCAGTAGGTGGTGTGCAAGAGGCAGCTGGTCGATATATCTCTCTCGTCGACGTCTCTAACTCTATCCCTCTCAATTCCTCTCTGTGTAAAATCAATAAATAAAATAAAATATATAAAAAAGATTTAGAAAAGTAATTGTTATCAGACTATAACTTGCTTTGAAGGATGATCTGCTAATTTATGAACACTACCTACTGAATAGTGAAAACCTCAGCTATCTTGTACCTGATCTGGATTCTCCCCCAAAACTTCCTTACAGATTTTCTTCATTGCCGTTGATGTGCCAGTCTTTCATCACTCAGTCTCCAATGCACTAAAATAAGGATGAAAAATGGAAAGAAACTAACAAGTTCTGAGCAATTTGGTACTTAACAGATGTATTTCATAAATACCATTAATTTTTAAGTGTGAGCTTATAAAAATAAAATCCATTTGAATGTTGAGGACAATTTTACAATTTGGAGCTTTGTTTGAATTTAAAAGATAAACTTATAGAGAGAGGAGGAATAAAAATTCATTTTAACAGACCACTGATACAGTTTTTAAAAAATGACCCCCAAAAGTTAACCAAAATAAAACCATATCAAGGCAACACCACATAAAACATGCTCCATGAGTTTTACTAAGAAAGCTGTGTGATTAGATTTTAAAGGGAAAGGGCACGGATTTCATTTTGGATGTTAAGAAATGAGCCTTGGGCTGCCCAGGACCTGCCTGATCCGCATGGAAGGGGCGGGGTGTCTGGAGGGCAGTGGGGCTGCCGGTTTGATGACATGGGGATTGGCATTTGAGCAATGAGCACGGCCACAGCTTGGCGGGAACACAAAATAGAAAAATGCATGATACTGTCTTTTCCATTCTCTCTTTTCCATATTCTTTGTAGGTAGACAAAATGAATAGTATTGAGGCACTAAGGTTTCTATGACAACATATTATATGTCACTAGAGGCCCAGTGCATAAAATTCATGCACAGATAGGGGGGTCCTTAGGCCTGGCTGGTGATCCGGGTCGATCTCTGGGGTAACTAGTGGGATGATCAGGGGCCCTCACTGGCACCTGCCTTGGCTGGCCTGGGGCCTGTGGGATGGAGGCAGTTCTTGCATTGAGCATCTGCCCCCTGTTGGTCAGTGCACATCATAGCAACCGGTCATTGCACCAGTCGTTCAGTCGATTTGCATATTAGGCTTGCATTATATAGAATAATTAAAATGCTAAACAATGCAATTGCCCAAAGTTGAGTATGGTTAAATTAGTTGGGATATACAGTCATAGTATGGAATATATACAACCATCAAACAGTTTGCAGGGAATTTTTTTTTTAAATCAAAATACAAAGCTACATTCATAATTTGTTATCTTAACTGTGTAATATATGTATATAAAATATTGTTTCTAAGGGATAAGAGTGGCAGGAATTTTATATTCTCTCTATGCTAAAATTTATTAAATAATCACTCTATCCAGAAACTATGTATTAGTTCACTTAATTCTCACAGCCACCTGTAAGTATTATTCCTGTTTTCAGACACGGAAACGAGTTTGAATCAGTGTTATTCACTGCACAAGTTGCAACCAAGTTAAAGATACGATCCGGCTTCTAAGCCTTCATGCCAAGTTGGCATTAGAGAGGCAGGAGGGCGATGTGAAGCCCGCGCGGTGAGCAGTGTGGTTGAGCGGCGTACACGGAGGCTGGAGGAACGGTGGGGATAGTCCCATAGGAATAATACTGGGACGAACGGACATGCTTGGGGTGAATTTTGCATGGGAAAGAGATGGAGCTAAAGGAAGTAAGAAGTTCCAAAGGCCAGGCAGGGGGGGAATGTGAGCCACACAGACCTGGACATAAATAGAATTTGTCCTGCAGCGAAGGGTGTGGCCTGCGGTGCAGGCCTGTGTGCTACATGCGTGTTGGGGAGGGCAGCGGGGACAATGGCTGCTTTCCTCTTCCTGGGCTTTCTGAGACATTTCCCAAACCAGCCTTTTGTGAGAGGCAATGAAGATGTCTCCTGGCTCCCCACGCCGAAAAAACACACACCCCTTCTGTAAAGACTGAACCAGCAGAATCAGAATTCAATGTGAAATGGAGAGCAGCCCTGGGGAGGGCTCCCCCTCCCTGTGTGCAGCCGGCTCCCTCCCGGGTGAGCACCCTGAGGTGCACGGGGAAGCGCTGCTCTGGGCTGAGGGAAGCAGCGGCTCAGAGCCGGCAGAGCTGTGCCACGCAGAGCAGACTCTCGGTCTGTCTCCGCCATGGAGAGAGGATCGCACCTTAAAGATGACTGAGGGCTGGGAACTTACCCTGATTTCCTGTTTAAACCCTCCCTCAGTTCCAGCGCCTTCCCCAGCGCAGGGAAAGGTGTCTATCCTCAGGCCTTAGGGGCGCAGGGCTGAGCGCGGCCTCAGACACCTGCCAGCCCAGCTGCTGAGCTCCGGGGAGTGAGGTCAGAGGGAGCGGCCTCCCTCCCACAGGCCCACACAGGCTGATCCGCCCAGGAGGAGCGGTGAGCAGGGTGTTTCTCACCGGAGCGGGCATTGGCCCTGAACACAGTGTTTGATGGGAATGTATCTCCACGGAGTCAATTCTCTGGCTTGGCAGTTTTCATTCACAAAGTCTATATAGAGGGGGGTGGAGGAGGCGGGGCGAAGAGAGGAATGGGAGTGTGTGTGTGTGTGTGTGTGTGTGTGTGTGTGTTTGCTTGGGGGACAGGAAAGAGGTTGGGGATGCTGAATAATTCTAAGTGGTATAAGCTTCCTCTCCCAAAAGCTCTCCGATTTTATTCAGAATATCTTAATTCATTATTAGAAAAAAACACATCATTTTGTTTAAATTTAATTTAGTAAACAACAACAAAAATACAGGTGAGAGAGAATAGCCTCCTTATTTCAAAACCCCCACTTTAACTGCACTGACTCATGGACCAGACAGACAGTATGCCCTTCCCATCCCTGAAGCACAGACAGGCCAGGGACCTTGCCCACCAGCAAGGAACGCACACGTGCTGTGACATAAGCGACGGAGGAGACTTAGAAAGCGCACAGACAGACTGTGGGCACAGCCCTCCCCTCCTGTAAGGTAAAGGCGGCATCCTGCAGCAGGCACTCAGTTCACCGGCTGGGCAGCCCGCCAGGTGAGGGCGGGCATCTCACACCACATTTCCATGCCACCACCCGGACAGGGGACCCAGGAGGGCAGCCAGGAGGCAGCATGGGGTCGTCTCAGCAAAACTTCAGCGCCCGTGTCTGAGCCTGGGAATTGGCAGTGACAAGTTCAGGTCGTTTATGTATGAAACCTGGTGGGACTGGCGGGGCCTCAGCCCTCTGGCTGCAGGATCCGGCGCCCACCCTGGGCGGTCCTACTTCTGTGGCTGGCACTCCCTGCTCCTGGGAAGCAGCACAAACTCCTGGCCTCGGGCAGGGGCATGGGCAGCTCCACCGTCTCTTTTTAAAATCTGTTGTCATATTCGGAACAAATCAGACCATGCTCTCACCTGCTCAGAACTCTCAAATCAAAATGCCGTCTTTATGCTACAGGACGAGCAGGGCCCGCTGGATCCACTGTACCCTCCTCCCAGCACTGAGGCCGGGGAATCTGAGCTCACCTCCCCACGCTCCTGCCCCACCCAGCACCCCAGGCACAGGGCCCTTCCCCTGCCCCACCCAGCACCCCAGGCACAGGGCCCTTCCCCTGCCCCACCCAGCACCCCAGGCACAGGGCCCTTCCCCCACCGCGCCAGCACCGCCTGCCCTGGGCCTGGCACTCCCCCAAGAAAATCACACACCTCCCTCCCTCCTCATTCACCCACATCCGAGAGCCACCCTGGACATCCCAGCCGAAACTTCACGGCCTAGCTCCCGACCCAGTCTCGCACGCGTACACACTCAGCTACCTCTGTGCCGTGTTTGTCAGCTCGGTGGGTGCACAACCGAGCGGGCACAGACTAGGTTCTAAGCATTTGTCAGGGGCTGGTATGTCCTGACCAGGAACCAAACCTGTGACCTTTCGCTGCACAGGACGATGCTCCAACCCACGGAGCCACAGTGGGCCCAGCTCTGGGAGGGACGGGGGGGTCTCCTTCGCCCTGTGGCACTGTGAGGAGGAGTCGCTTAGCAAGTAGCAGGTTCCTGCCCGAGCGTTTCTCCCTGCCCACCCTCCTCAATCCATCTGCTACCAGAGGACATCAGATGAGCTTTCATTGTCAAAATAGCCCTAGTTTCCAGGATCTTTTACAAATTTAAAGATTGGGATTTTGGGTGACTAGGAAAACAGAATTCTAACTAAAACAAAAATAACAGACAAGGGCTTCTGAGTTGAGCTCAAAAACAATGAGAAAGAAATGTTGTACATTATACTTTGTTTTCTTTGAGTTTACTCTAAATGTGCGTGACAGCATTGATCTTTAACAATACTCTTTCTAAAGTTATCTATTTTTATTTTTAAAAGTTACATTTAAAACTAACTCAAAGGTAATACTGGAAAATTATGATAATGTCCTTTAACTATGTCTACAGTTTAAAGTATAGTGGGTGTCAGTCTGCCTTAATGTTCAGATCAGTTGTATTAACTGAGATGAGAATGAATGAGTCTAATCACCAAACGTGATGCGGTTCCCTGCACACTGCCCACAGAGGCCCGTTTGGAATTCTTCCATGTCAGCTCACATTCCTGCTCCCTCCCTCAAATCTCAGGAGGATTTGTTTCAGGGCCAACATGGTTAACATTTTGTAAACGATAAAATGGAACTTGAAACCTGAGACTAGACCCCTGACATCTTCCCTGGCATTTGTTTAACAGACACGGGGTTGCTTCCTAAACTCACTCAGCATATTCCTGTCACCTCACTCTCCCCATGCTCACAGCCTTCACCGCGCCGCCTGGTGCAGCCTGGCAGCGCCATTAGCTTCTCTCTGACAGAATGCCCGCCGCCTGCTCCTCAGGGTCAGGTCTGCGTCTCTCTCCGCCTGAGGACCCTCCGGGGCCCGCATGAGCTCATCCTCCGCCTCCCTCTGGCGCCTGTGCCAGGAAGCCCTCTGGCCTGAGAAAGGCAAACGCTGAGGGTGCAGCTGGGATGGCCCAGACACGCCACACCAACAGGACGGGTTTGGACCCCGCCAATAACTAGCAGCGTCACGGAGGTCAGAATGGACTGAGCTTAGCGGTCAGAATGGACTGCACCAGGCAGCCCTCGTAAGCCTGCCCAGGGAGCTCCTGGCAGTCCCAGAAGCTCAGACGAAATTGGCTCAAGCCGACTAACCCTCCCCTCCACCCCTCCTCTCCATCTGCCAGGACGCCAGCCTGCAACCTCCAGGCATGAGAAGGATTCTTTTCCTCACCAGGTCACATGTCGGTTATTGTCAGAATCGTGACGAGGCAGACAAGCCGTTTCTAGAAGGTGAAGTAGTTGCCAATGAAAGTTTCAGACTTCCCAGGTCTTCTATGTCCCCTGCCGCCCTAGGTGTGAGCGCTCCCTCGGGGTCCCGCCCCCCACGTCACAGCCTCTGTGCCCAGCTCTGCCAGGGCGTGGCCGGAACCTGAGTGCCCACCAGCCGCAGCACCGCAGGGCAGGCTTCGGGACTCCGTGCCCCTGGAACGCCCGTCTCGGCTGGCTCTGCCGCAGGCGCTGGCGGCGGGGAGCGGGTGGAGCCGGCTTGCTCTCCTGGCACAGGCCCCGGGGAGGCTGGCCAGGCCCAGCCGTTAGCAGGTACGCATGTGCCTTCCCGCCCGCCTGCGGCCGCTCCGGCCCAGAGCAGGCAGGCACCTCCCGAGATGGGTTTCCTGTCCTCTCTGCCCTCTTTCTGGACCAAGTCCCTGATAGGCATTTAAAGGACAATGTCCCGTTCCTGACAGCACCTCACTCCCAGGACTCTCCAAATGGACCAGAAGGTCCCGTTTGTCAGTCCTAAGCACGATTACGATGCAATGAAACAGCTGTTAAACAAAACCCTAAAGCCTACCGTTAATGTGGGCTGCCCACCACGCTGGTGCCCCCGCCGGTGTGAGGGGCCAGCATCAGGGCTCCCCTAAACGGCTGGGTGAGTGGGATGCTTCAGCTTTTCCCTCTAAAGCTGTCTGCCTTCCGGGTGAGTAGTGTCCGGAGCCTCATTTGCCCGCATAAATAACTAGCCAAGTACCGTGCCTCGCACATTTCCCTGAGGGAAGCTTCCTTCTCCTCCCCGCTCCACGTCCTCTCTCCCTTGCTCCCCGGTCCCCTCAGAGTCTCCCCTATTCCCCGGGCCTCCCCAGCGACCTCTGCGGCTCCTTCTGTGTCTCGCAGCCCTGTCCGCTGGACATCTCCCCTCGGGGCCACAGCCCCTCGGCCTTCCCCACCCCGCAGACTCCTGGGCCCCACGGGCTCCCAGCCTCCCCTGGGTCCTTCCTGTCACGCTGGTGCCAGGTTGGATGGGAAGTTTCTCTAAAACCACCTCTCCCCCTGGCGTCTCGGACACAAGGGAAGAAATCAACCTCCCAAGACTCTGAGTCTAAACCCACACCCACCCTTCTCATCTTCCAAAAGCCAGGGCCACCTGTCAGCCGTAGAAGAGGTGATGGAAGAGTGTGGCGGATGATCGCTCCTCATCCAGAATCAGGGCTGTGAAGCGCATCTCCGTGGACCGGCAGCCCGACTAGTTCGCTCACACAGACACCGTCCTCTCCGGGGCGCCTGGCCCGGAGCAGACTGGCCGAACAGAACCGCACTGCAGGCCCCAAGGCGTGCAGGGTCCCCTCGTGCTCTCCTCCTGAGCGGCAAGCGGGCAGGCGGGGAAGGTCCCAGCGCCTGCTGGCGGGTGTGTGAACGTTAGGATTCCAGGCCAGTGGCCCCGGGAAGAACACGCCCGCTGCCCGGCCTACCCTGGGACGCTTACACGGCTCACCTCCCACGGGGGTGGTGAGGGGCAGAGCTATGTGCTTCGGTCTGGCCCATCTCTGCAGCCTTTTTTACCAAAAGCAATTTCAGGAGTGGGGGACCCTCTCCCAAGCCAGGGCAGGTAGTCCAGCGTCCCCCTCTTCCCCCGGGCCCAGCACAGGCCCGTGCAGCGGTGGAGGGGAGAGCCTTGGCTGATTCAGTGGGAGGCGGGAGCTTTGTTTGTCTGTTCCATTGGTGCAGACCGACTTTTTTAAAGCATTTCATAGAAAATCAAACGTGCCCAAGCGTTATTTAAAGACACAAGCACTGCCTTCCGTTGCTAAGACCGAAGGCTGTGACTCCAGTTTGCACAGCGATGCAGATGTCAAGAAGGCCCTCAGTGAGCAGCATTCTTCGTGGCTGAACAAGGCCCCGGCGGGACGGGGAGCAGGAGTGGTCGGAGAAGCAGCCCCCACCTCAAGACCTAGACGCTTGGAACACTACCCCATGAACGTCCCCACGCGGCCCTGCAGCCCCGGGTTCGGCTTCTCATCTCCGAAGCCATCTGGAAGGACAGGCCCTTCCGCTTTGCTTGAATTCAAGCTGTTTGCAAGCTGGATCTCAGGGCAGAGCCGGAGCTGACGTGCCCAATGGGAACAGAGCAGGGTTTCGTGGCTCAAGGAGGCCCACATGAGCCCTGGCATGGCTGCCCTGTGTTGGTTTAGGCATTTTAGGAACCAGAACTGAATTCAGTAACTATTGACCAAGTTGCAAACTGCAGAGAATAGAGAAATGAAGGTCTCAGTCCTCATCTTTGGTTGTAAATAAGGGAGCAGTGAGACTGTATGGGATGATAAAAAGGAGCCTAAGGGTGGGCTCCTTACACAGCCTCCTGGGGGCGCCTTTATCTGTTCTAAAGAACGAACAGGAGCCTGCCAGGCAGAGCAGATGAAAGACATCTCCCCTTACTACACACACACACACACACACACACACACACACACACCCAGGTGGAGCATATGGGAGCAAAGAGAAGGAGCTGGACCGGCTCAGAGGCCTCCTAGCTTAGGATCACTGACCTGCTCCCCTGACCTGACTTTCCAAACATCCTTAGAAAAAGAAAGCCTGTCAGGCATGTCCTTCACCTGCTTTCAATGTGACCCGGAGACTCAGGAGCCATCGAGAGCCCGGGAACAGACACCCACACGGACAGGAAGGGAGAGAGGACCGAGCCCGCCGAGGCTGACAAGCCAGGGAGCCGGCTGCCGAGGCCATCTGTGAGACGGAACAGAACTTCAAACGGCTGGAACGCAGGCCAAAGCGCAGAGAAAGGAAAGGGAAAGGCCTCTCAGATTGAAGAACGGCTCGCTGAACATTTTTAGGAATCCGAGGACATTTGTCCCTGGAGACTCCGCCATCCCTGGGGAGACACGTGACTAACCTGGGACTCTGACAGAGCCGCTGCCTCACCATCTCCGTGCAGGAGTTTCCAAAAACGTCTGTGCAGAAAGGATGGCCCAGAATTGTAAAAGGCGGTGTGTGTGTGTGTGTGTGCAAATAGTACTGCCAGTATACGCTGAGGGTCAGATATATTAGAAAACCTTTTCCTGGTATTTCAGCAGTCAGTTACCATCGCAGCGATGTAGAAAGAAGCTTGTCTGTGGCAGAACAGCTGTCACGAACCTCAGGTCCAATGTCAAAGCGCTTTCTAAGTAGGTGGGACACACACCTTAACTTGCTCTTTAGAAGCGGGCTTTTCACCCGCTCCCCCTGGAGCGCCACTGGCTGCAGCTGCTGGCCCGGGCTCGGGCTCCTGCTAAGCCAGCGCTGTCACCGCCTCCGCGGCCTTCAGGATCCTCTCCCTGGACCTCACAGCCGCAGGGAGCTGTATCTGTAAGATCAAGGAGATGGGGTGGAGGGGGGATGGCCAGTAGGACGCAGGGTAGCACTGATGACTGCTGATTGGCGGGATGCTTCGCTGGAGCCCGGAGGGTGAAGGCAGGGAAAGCAGGATTGCTGGTGTTGACATGCCATGAACGGTCATGCAGAAAACCACCTTCACAAAAGAAGCCCTCAGGACCTCAGGGCTCCATGAAGCCCATCAGAGGGATCTGGGAGGACAGAGGCCAGGAAGAGCACGGCCTCCTGGGACGGCTGCAGGACACACCCACCCTCCTGGCTCATTTCAGACCCTCCAGGCGTGGTGAGAAGGCCTCCATGCACAGCGCTCCTCTGGGCACGCGAGGATGCTGTGACCGCGCTGGTCTGCTTTAAGGATGGTTCAGAAATGGAAGAGTGGTAACTAACCTGCCACTGGGGCCCACCATCTGTCATCGTATCTGGCTGCTTGTCCGCCACATGCCGGACAAGGACACAGCGACTGGTGTCATCATGTGCTCTTCATTTATTTCGACCTTGACTTACGTTACGTGGAGTACGCATTGTTTTCAAGAAAACACATGTCACGGAGGTTGTCTAAAAATAAAATGCATTTAAATTGTTTAAAACAACATCTGGCCGAAACCGGTTTGGCTCAGTGGTAGAGCGTCGGTCTGCTGACTGAAAGGTCCCAGGTTCGATTCCGGTCGGGGGCATGTACCTTGGTTGCGGGCACATCCCCGTTGGGGGGTGTGCAAGAGACAGCTGGTCGATGTTTCTCTCTCATCGACGTTTCTAGCTCTCTATCTCTCTCCCTTCCTCTCTGTAAAATATCAATAAAAATTTTTTTTAAAAAAAACTCCAAAAAAATAAGAATATTAAAAACAAAAACAAACAAACAAAAAAACATCTGATACAGTTCTTATCCCACACCAATCCCCATCCTGGTGAAGAATCAGACAGGAGAATTCTAGAAAATGTGCAGTTATTGATCAGCCATCAAAATGTCTTGAGAGAAATTGAGTAATTTGAAATAACCCTTTAAGGGAAGAAGAGAGGTGTGCCTCCTTGTGTCACAGGGGAGACGGTGGGGACGCACGGAGGTTAAGGGTATTTGTTGTTGCCCACTCGGCGTGGCTCAGTGGTTGAACCAGGTCACAGTTCAATTCCCGGTCAAGGGCACATGCCTGGGTTGTGGGCTCAGTCCCCAGTGTGGGGTCGTGCAGGAGGCAGCCGATCAATGACTTTCTCATCATAGATGTTTCTCTCTCTCCTTCTCATTTCCTCTCTGAAATCAGTAAAAATATATTCCTAAAACAGGGCATTTGTGACCTGTGGCACGTTCTGCATGGGCCTGAGCTCAACCCTTCACTCCTAGGGCCTGGCTCTTCCTAGGCAGAGCGGTGGACTGTGCTAAGGATGCTGATCAAAACAGAAATAGAGCAGGCAGACTGGTGGCAGGGAGAGAGCTGGCGGTTTACCGTGGCAGCACTGAGTCATGGCGTTACTTCACTGTGACTGGATTCCGGCGTGCCTGACCACAGCATTCTGAGCAACAAGCGAGGCATGAAAAGCCCCATTCCCAGACGCCAGGGAGAGCTGTCCAAGGCACATGTAGGAACCTCAGGTAATCTTCTGTTGTAATTGAACAAGAATGGGGGGAGGGGGGGACTTCCGGAATTCCAGGGGGCAGATGTGGTTCATTCAAACTAAGGTGCCAAGACCTTATCACACTCCCTCGCAGCGGGCTTGGAACAGCGAATAAAGGGGCGGCTGGCAAGCAGAGCCGTGGGTGGGCTGCCACAAAAGGGGCTGGAATCGGAGACAAAGGATCTCAGATTAGAAGCGGACTTTTCGAGTCCACATTATAAATAGCTTTCATCTGAATCAGTCCAGCATCATTTCCTAACCCACACTCACCGCACCGCAGCGTGAACGGCTTCATTTCGTTGGTCATTAAGTCACCAACGAGAAGCTTCCTTAATGAGTTATCAAATAAGATTAACCAGGGATGGCAATCCTGCACTCACGGAGTTGTTTGTGGATCTGGCTCAGAGTCTGATGTATTTTCAGACTTTAAACACGAGCTCCTCGCATCCATGAACTCGGCTCGTGAGAAAGAGAGATAGGAGAAATGAGATATGGCAGCTTTGCGTCTTCAGGAAAAACCAGACATTTTCCCTCCTAACCAGAGCATGCTAAGGGGGCGGGGAGGGAAGGAGTTTGCCCTGTGGAGGGCTGAGCTTTTCCCGGAAGTCTCACAGGCAAGGGGACAGCGTTCGGGTCCTACTAGGACGCACCGTAGCTACAACCAGACCAAGCTCATGGCACAAGCAGGAGGCCGTCCTGCCTGCAGGCCCTCTGCCATAGTCTTTCCTGCTTAGTTAGGCAAAATCATGCTTTTAGGAAAAGGGAGTCCGTGTCTAGGCCACCACACTGGGGCTGGTGCTGTGAGGCTCCCAAAGGCCTGCCTCCTGACTCCCCCCTCCCCACCCCGAGAGAATGGAGAGAATTCACCCTTTGACCACCAGCTGTTAGGATCCGAGACACTTACTCACCCACCAGCCATCTGAGGCAATTAGAAGGATTACCTCTGCATCAGGGCACGTCATCCGCTACATTCCTGCCTGGTCTGAGAAATCCCTTCTGAAATGGGCTAGCAGCGCTCTGAACTTCCTCCCTGAGTGGTCAGTTAGGGCACTAAGGGGAGGGAGGGCTGACACCGCCCATCACCATGTGGTCCTGGGTTTCCCTTTCTCCGGTGATGGTGGGTCTCCTGGTGCCGGGTGTGGGCCTTGGCCCGCTGACTACACACCATCCACCAGGGCCGCAGTCCTGGCCCACTCCCGGAACTCCGCCTTCCTTGGGGCCTCTCTGTGGAGACAATTCAGCTTCCCCATTTGTGCCACTGAGACCCAGGCTGGAACTGTTTGTCTTTACGTTTTCTGCCTGCCTTTGGATTTCAAGTTCCTGAGTCTGGCCTGTGTTTAGTCTACCTCTACGTTCCCACTCACTCAGCCATAGACACTGCCACCTCTCAGGTTTCAGGAAAATGACCGAGTCCAGGGCTGGAATCCCTAGAGGGTTCTCTACCCAGAAGCAGTGTCAGTCCTCAGAGTTACCTGGGGGGCTGGTTGGCTATGTTTACCTCTGACAAGTTTCCCAGGACCTGCCGCTGCTCTCGGACCACACTGAGCACCATTGGCCTACCCGGGAATTCTTCCCTTCCTCCCCTCCTTTCCTTCCCTTCCCTTCCCTCCCTCCCCTCCCTTCCTAGCCACGCCTCTTCCTGAAACCTCCAGAAGGGAGGAAGAGGTGAGGGCCTTGCTGGCTGGTGAAGGAATTATAGGAGAACCGAATTAAACAAGAGAAGAACTTGAATAACCTATCAGAATTGTCAGAAAATATAATTTCTTAACTTTCCTTTTATGAATTAGCCTTTTACCTATGGCAGAGAATTTTTCTCTCAAAAATGCAATATTTTATGTTTAGGACAAGACCTAAACCTTAATGCTTCCTTCTGTTGAGAATTAAGTGTGTTTTCTTTTTTTAAAAATTTAGATACACATAATTGACATATAACATTATATTATGGTGATTGCCCAGTGGGAGGGGCGGAGGAGGGGAAAGGGGGATAAATGGTGATGGATGGACATTTGACTTGGGGTGATGAACACACAATGAAGTGTGCAGATAATGTGTTGCAGGATTGTGCACCTGAAACTTAATTTTCATTTTGTTAATTAGTGTCACCCCAATGAATTCAACAAAAAAGGAAAAAACACATTAGTATCATGTGTACAACATCATGATCAGTATTTGTGTACATTACAAAGTGAGGACCACTGTAAGCCTAGTTAACACCATCGCCACACACAGTCACAATTTTTTTTGTCTAACGAGAATTTGAAGAGTTGCTCTCTTGACAGCTTTCAGATCTGCAGTATAGTTTTAACTACCGTCTCCTTGCTGTACATTACATCCCCAGGGCTTACTTATCTTGTAACTGAAAGTTTGTACCTTTTAACCACCCCATGTTTCCTTCTCATTCTATTATAGATTCATCTGCCCAATCACTTGTTGAGGGCCTCCTATGTGTCAAGGACTGTACTAACAATGACTAAGTGGTTTGTATGCGTTGTGTGAAAGGAACTGCCCAACAATTTTGCAATGTATATGTTATCAGCTCATTTACAGGTGAGCACACTGAAGGTCTGTGGGTGGCCCAGGCCACAGAGCATCATATAGGGATTCAAATCCAGGCTGCTCCCAGAGATGAAGCTGTACTGCCTACAGTGTGTTATATTTTCTATAATATTCTCTTATACTATAACCAACCACAAAATGTGTGATGTTACATTTTAAACAGTTCTTCTGTAATCCATTAATTCATTATTATATTTATTAAAAACACACTACGTGCCATGCACTATAGTTAGGTCTGGGGAATACAATGCTATACAAGATAGAACTTTTAAAAATCCATTTTACCAGAATGCTTTGTGAAATTTTAGGGTTTTGTTTTTTTTTAATAGTTTTTTTCTCTGATTAAAATTGTTCAGAAAAATACATATGCCATTAGGCCCAGAATTGCATCCCTTCTTCCTCTACTCCAGCAAACCTCCTAATGACTTCCTATAAACTCAGTTGAACAAATTTGTTTCATGTTTTTCTTAAAGAAGGAGATGTGTTGTGTGATTACTTATTTTTGACTGGATGATACATTTATATAATCAAATGTAGACAAACAATGGGTCTCAGTGAAAACTAATCTTGCTTTCACTCAATACCTGCAGCCCCAGGCCTCCCAGAGGCAACCACACCAACTGTGCGTGTCGTCTCCTCCCTTCCTTTCTTCATTTCTTAGCACAAATAGGTGTTGCTTTCTGCAGTGTTCTCCACTTTTCTTTTCGCTGATAGAGCTTGAAGATCATGCCAAATCAATCAGTGTAGCTACCGCTCTCTTGTTAACAGATGCACATAGAAATAATTGTTAAATGTGCCATACGGTCTTAAGTAGGCCCTGCTGATGAGCATGTAATGTGGTCAAGTATATGTATTACAAACAATTCCATAATGGCTCCTCCCCTATGTATCTCAATCTACACGTGATCGAGTCAATCTGTAAGGTAATTTGCTGTAAGGGGAAATGCTGGATTAAGGGCAAATGGTATGTATATTTATACTGTGAAGCTATTTATAAGACCTTCAATTCTGAATGATAGCTTTGCTGGGTAGAGTAATCTTGGTTGTAGGTTCTTGCTATTCTACACATTGAATATTTCTTGCCACTCCCTTCTGGCCTGCATAGTTTCTGTTGAGAAATCAGCTAACAATCATATGGGTACTCCCTTATAGATAACTGTTTTTCTTTTGCTGCTTTTAATATTCTCTGTCTTTTGCTCTTGGCATTTTAATTATGATGTGTCTTGGTGTGGTCCTCTTTGAACTCCTTTTGTTTAGGGTTTTGTGTGCTTCCTGGACTTGCAAGTCTATTTGTTTCACCAGGTAGAAATTTTCTGTCATTATTTCTTCAAATAGGTTTTCAATATCTTGCTCTTTCTCTTCTTCTGGTACCCCCATAATTCAGATATTGGTACACTTGAAGTTGTTCCAGAGGCTCCTTACATTATGTTCATATTTTTTGGTTCTTTTTTCTTTTTTCTTTTCTAGTTGGGCGTTTTTTGCTTCTTCATATTTCAAATCGTTGATTTGATTCTTGAGATCCTCTAGTCTGCTGTTGGATCTCTGTATGTTATTCTTTATTTCAGTCAGTGTATGCTTAATATCTAGTTGGTCCATTTTCATATCCTTGAAGGTCTCACTAAATTTATCAGCTTTTACTAGAAAATTCTTGAAAAACCTTACAACCGTGGTTTTGAACTCTATATCCAGTAGTTTGCTTTCTCCATTTCTGTCATTTCTGACCTCTTTTTTTTTGTCTCCGCATTTTGGCTGCTTCCCTGAGTTGATAGAGTGGCTTTGTGTGCTAGGTATCCTACAGGGCCCAGTGGCTCAGCCTCCCCAGTTACCTGAGGTGGACACTCTTGGTGCCCCCTTTGTGGGCTGTGTGCACAGTCTTGTTGAAGTAAGCCTTGATTGTTGGTGGTATCACTGGGAGGAATTGACCTCCAGGCCAATTGGCTGTGAGGATCATCTGTGTCTAAGCTGGGAGAACTTCTGTGCTAGAGACATCCTTATGGGGCAATATTTCCTTCAGTGGGGCTCTGGTGCTCACTGAGTCTGCCCCCTGAGTGTGTCCCTTATGGAGCAATGAGTTGTGTGCTTGCATGATGAAGATGGTGTGTGTGGGAGGGGGGGGGGGGAGAGGTCTGAAATATCTCCAGACATTGAGCATCAACCAAGAGAAAGCAATCAAACCGCTCTCCCTTCTCTGTGGCCCGCTGCATGTTAAACACCAACACGGCTCCCCCTCTCCCAGTATTTCTGCTGTGCCTTGGCTTCCAGCCCTCCTCCACTGCTGCCTGAGCCTGGCCACCTCCTGAAGAACAAACATCTCTTTCCCAGGCCAGAGACGCCGCCTGCGCCCTCTCTATGCAGGTCCCTGGTGCCACCCGTCCCTGCGGGTGTGCTTCCTGCAGAGGCCTGGGCTTCCAGGTTGGGGGCATTCAGAGACCAAATCACTTCTGTTTTCCTGGCCCGGAGAGGATAAGAGACCAGAACCTCTGAACAGCGCCATCACCCCTGGAGTGTTGGGCTGGGGCCTTATCCTGCCCCCTCTCCAGCAGAACAAAGAATTTGGCATTATTCATTCATTTGGGCCATTTTCTGGGTTCATTTCCTGACAGAGACAGCTAGCTCTTCAGGGTAAGGCGGACAAAAAGCACACCTTGCAAATACATCTCAGGCGCCATGCCTCGTGCCCTGGAAAGACCTGAGAAGTGGCCGGTCCATCACCCCCCCCCCCCCCCGCCCCGCCTCTCGCTGCGCCCTTTGGCCTGGGCCTGCCTCTGGGTCGGTGGGGGGCCAGCATATCCCTACCACCACCCCCATCCCCACCACCACCCCCATCCCCACCACCACCCCCATCCCCACCACCACCCCACCGCGCCCGGGTCCTAGGACGCCTCAGGGGTGGCCCGGCGCCCTCAACCCAAACTCCCCACGTGAGCTAAGGCTCAGGACGCAGCTCCACGTCGCCCGTGCGCTCTGCACCGCGGGAAGGAAGGACAGCCAAGGACGCGGGGTCCGCGCGGCGCGGGCCGGGCCGGAGTCCGGCGCCCCCGCACCCGCTGCCGCCAGCCGCTCGCGGCGCCGGGGAGGCGCGCCCGCGCCTTATATGGTCACAGGGCCCGGGTTCGCGGCGGAGGCTGCGCTCCAGTCCCGGCGGCGGAGCCGGGAGAGCCAGCCGGACCGCCCGCCGTCCGGAGCGCCCGCCGCGGTGAGTGCGCCCTCCGGCCGCGGGGAGACCGGGGAGGTGCCGCGTGGGGAGACCGGAGAGGGCGCCGGGCAGGGAGACCGGGGAGGGCGCCGCGCGGGGAGACCGGGGAGGGGGCGCCGGGCGGGGAGACCGGAGAGGGCGCCGGGCAGGGAGACCGGGGAGGGCGCCGCGCGGGGAGACCGGGGAGGGGGCGCCGGGCGGGGAGACCGGAGAGGGCGCCGGGCGGGGAGACCGGGGAGACCGGAGAGGGCGCCGGGCGGCGGGGAAGGTCCGGGGACCAGGGCGCCGGGCGGGGAGACCAGGGAGGGCGCCAGGCGGGGAAACCGGAGAGGGCGCCGGGCGAGGGAGGTCCGGGGACCAGGGAGCCGGGCCGGGGAGAAGCCCCGAGAGACCGGGCGCCGGGCGGTGGGGAGATGGGGACTGGAACGGAGACGCCGAACGGGGCGGGGGGCGGGGGATGAGATGGGGAGAAGGAGGCCGGACAGAACCGTGCCGGAGGCCTCGGAGGTACCGCAGGCGGGGGTGGGGGCCGCCCCATCCTCGGAGGGAGAGCCCGGTCCCGTCCAGGGCAGACCCTCCGCCGGAGGAGCGCGGGGCC
Source organism: Pipistrellus hanaki (assembly GCF_964339955.1). NCBI lineage: Eukaryota > Metazoa > Chordata > Mammalia > Chiroptera > Vespertilionidae > Pipistrellus > Pipistrellus hanaki. Next base: position 56,125,899 of record NC_140514.1, read on the forward strand.
GCCCCCCGGGGGAGTCCCGGGCAGAGACCGGCCGCGGGCGCCCGTGCGGGTCTGACCTTCCCCTTTGGCAGGAAGACGTGGAGCTCGCATTGATTTGTGCAGAAACTAAAAAGCTAAGCCCCTGGGTTTATCAAAATAGGCCATTTTACAGGAAAAGAGCCTCTCATCTTAAGGTGCGCCTCTGACTATCTTGGCGAGCCTGAGATTGCCGGCGGAGTGGTAGGTGCTGAGCCCTCTCCTAAGTGAACAACCCGGTTCCTCTCAGACCCACTCCGGGTTCCGTGGGCACTGACCACCGTGCGGGCTTACAATCAGGAGAACTGCGATCAAACACAAGGCCAGTGCTCTGCTGCTTCGGCACTGCCTCAGTTTACCTGGTCTGGAAGTAGTGCGTTGGAAGGAGTGCTGTCCCCTGGCAGTGTTTCCCAAACTTTTGACCTGTGTGTACCCCTTTATCTATAATTTTCTAACGCTGAGTACCCCTCTACTCATGAGGACGTAGAATTAGGCGCAGCTAAGCACGGTGCAGTGCATATCCCCATCGAACTCCGGTGCAACGCGTACCCCCACCAAACCCTTCCCGTACCCTGGGGGTACGCGTACCACACTTTGGGAAGCACTGCCCTAGAGGGTATAGACCAAGAAACATCTGAAGCACGTCTTAGAAGTACTTGGGACTCTGGTCGAACAATTAAACTTCCATAAAACCCAAGCCAATGAAGGACATTTCACTGTGCATTTATATAAGCTGTGCTCCACCGTGATTTCCAGATTGAGTCCGAGCCTCAGTTTTCTCAGCTGGAAAACAGATCCCACAGTGTTTTGTTTGTAGGGTTGTTATCAAGCCCGCACGTCGTGAGCAGTGTATTCGTATTTGATGTTACGTTCTTTTTTACACATGAACTGAAGCACAGAGAGGTGCAGGTAACTTTTGGTTAAGGTTTCCCCACCTGTAAATGCCCCTGGTCCTGAGATCTGAGCCCAGACAGCTTAACTCAAGAGCTGGAGGTCTCGCCACTCAGCTGTGGGGGCACACCTGAATATTGCATTGAGGTTGCATACTTTGACCCAAGATTGCTTGTGAAGTCATTTCCAGAATATTGAAAGAACTCTAACTTGCAGGCAGAAATGCCCAGTGGATATTGAAAAGAATAAGACGGGGCCTCAGGAGCCTGGGTTCCACTCCTGCCGGCACCGAGGTTGGTTCCCAGCCTCCCTCGGAGCTCAGACTGCCTCCGTGGTCAGCAAGGGGGCTGGAGCAGGGAAATTTCTCTGACTCAGATGCCACCCTTGGGTGAACACAGAGATCTTGGATACTTCCTGTCGTTTCATTATGAGAATTTTCCGAAGCCCATTTATCAGATGGAACTATACTGAGAGGCCACGCTTTCAAGACAGCCACCTTGAACACGATGCGGGCTCTTCTCAAGCGCCTCAGAGTCTGTTCTCCAGGGACCACGCTGGCCCTGCGATTTGGGGGGAGGAGGGGAAGGAGAAGGAGATGATGAATTGTCTCTGTTGTAGTAAATTATGGGTTTGGACTTTAGTCCCTGTGGCAATGGACTTTATGTCAGCTTGACTGGGCGCTGGGGTGCCCAGACACAAGTGTTATTTCTGGCTGTGTCTGTGAGGGTGCTTCTGGGTTCGATTAGCATTTGAATCAGGAGACAGAGTAAAGCAGATTGCCCTTCTCCTCGTGGGTGGGCCTCATCCAAGCAGTTGAAGACCTGATATAAGATGAAGGCCCCGAAGAGGGCTGGGGCAGAGTGCTCTCCGGCTTCGGCCTCGGACGGAAGCACCAGCTCCCCTGGGGCCTTGAGCTGCTGGCTTTGGCACGGGAACTCGCACCACTGGTGTTCCTGTTCGAGGGCTTTGCAACCCTGTATATTCCCTCTCCTATTGGTTCTGTTTCCCTGGAGAACCCTGACTACCGTAGCTCCCCAGGAACTTGTGTGAAAAGTCTCCCACCACCTCTCCGTCGTGTTCTTTAAGACTCCATCACGCCTTTGCTCTGCTCGTCTTGACGTTCCCTTCGCTGTAAACTATGGTGTCCTCTTGGCGCGCTAATGAGGGCTTCGGGGCAGCATTTGGTCTCTATGGTGATCCAGTTCTGATGAGGAATTCTCACACCTGGCCTGAACTTGGACATCACCTGTATCACACTCGTCCTCGGCCTTCGTCATCCTTTACTGCCCCATTTAGTCTGTGACTTAGAGATCTCCTCTTGGCTTAGGGTACGAAGTGGGACAAGTGATGTCTATGTCAATGAAAAGAGCAGCTGCCCTGGTTCTGGGGGTAAATAAAATCCATGTCCAAGGGCATCCGTGAAGTCTGTAAATACTTAGGTTTTCAGTCAAAAAGAAAGAAGATCTGTCTCTGATGATACAACTTTTAGAAAATAGGACAGCCACTCCATGCACAGAGTAGCGAGACCTGTGTAAGCAACCCCGACAGGACCCTGCTGCGGCGTGCTGGAAAGCACCGGGAGGTGCGGGGTGGAGGGTGAGGAGGCCAAGGCCAGGCTCTCGTGAAAGTTGGGGTCACCCAAGGAAAAGGCCACATGAGGGCCACAGTAGAAGGAAGGCCCGGCAGCCCGCAGAGCACAACAACAAGCTGCCTTCCGTCGACAGCAGGGAGAGGGTGAGGGTGAGGGAGAGGGTTTGGATGAGGGTGAGGGTGAGGAGAGGGTGAGGGTGAGGTGAGAGTGAGGATGAGGTGAGGGTGGGGTGAGGGTGAAGGTGAGGGTGGGGTGAGGGTGAGGGAGAGGGTGAGGGTGAGGGAGAGGGAGAGGGTGAGGGTGAGGGAGAGGTTGAAGGAGAGGGAGAGGGTGAAGGTGAGGGAGAGGGAGAGGGAGAGGGTGAGGGTAAGGTGAGGATGAGGTGAGGGTGGGGTGAGGGTGAGGGTGAGGGTGGGGTGAGGGTGAGGGAGAGGGTGAGGGTGAGGGTGAGGGAGAGGTTGAAGAAGAGGGAGAGGGTGAAGATGAGGGAGAGGGAGAGGGAGAGGATGAGGTTTCTGGTGAGAGAGCATGAACGTGTAGATAACTTGCTCCAGTCCCAGGAAGGCAGCGCTGTGGTAGAGCTGTGGCGTGGGTACCCCTCACCCCCTGCACTGAGAAGATTTATGAACCTGAGACAGCCCGCCATTCTAGCTGCATAATTATGCTTGTCTAGCATCGACTGAACTGACATGTTTTGAGATTAACTTACAAGATAGCATCTGGAAGGTGATTTAAATTCTTTGGGCTTGAACTGGACTGGGACTCTTCCAGACATTGTATGTCTTATCTCAGTGTCCCAGTACCTAAGGCAGTTTGTGCAAAATGGTGGTTGCCTCACACATTCCTGGTGACTGAATCTAAAAGTCCAGAAGACATCAATTCTTGTATTTATGGAGTTAAGGTCAGAAATTTGACATTTATCATTTCCCCATTTCTTTTCGGTATTCCATATTTAAAAATATTTGCAGGACAGCAGTTACCTTATTCAAGCATTGTCTTTCACACAAGACGTTTCTTTATGGAGACTCATCAGATTTTTGTTTTGCCTTTAAAAGTTCCAGTTTATATACCAAATCATGGTACATCCCTGGCCCATGCTCATAGATGTGCTCAGTTCAGAGTCATTCAATTAATTCATAAATATATCATATTTCTGTAGGCATAGTCAATTTTACAGCTTACCAATAATCTAAAAATCTGTTTCAGGAGAATTCTAAGGCACATTATTATATATTTTTTTAAAATAGCAACATCTCTTGAACTGGCCCCTCTCCCTTTCACCAGAATTTTCACTGAAAAGAAGGAGTTCAGCCAGACCGACGAGAAGCGCTGGCGGTAAGGGTCCTGCTTTGTGGTCACGCGGTGTCTGAGGACATTATATCGCTGATCGATAAAGCTCACCCCTCTGACACCATACAGAGTCATTAGAACCTTACTGACTATTCCCCGTGCTGTACCTCACATCCCGGGGACTGTTCTGTAACTGCCGCTTGGTTCTTTTAACCCCTTCACCTCTCACCCAGCACCCCTCCCATCTGCAGCCATCGGGATGTCTCCTGTGTCTGTCTGTTTCTGTTCTGCTTGTTTCTTTATTTTGGTTTTTACATACAATTGGTGATAGATATATACATATAGCCATTTTATTGATCATGGTTGTTTTTGTTTTTGTTTTTTATCTCTTTTTCCTTCTCTCTGAAAAGCTCTGGTTGATAGTTAACCGGCGATGGCCTTTCCTAGCTGGCTCCCGGTGGCTTTAGAGGTGGCCCTGGCTTTGTCGGGACTGGCTTCTCTTTAGGAACTGTTAGGGGAGTGTCCTCAGTCGCAGCTGACCTAGAAGACCTTGGGTTTGGAGAGGGAGAAGGGAAATGGTATCTTGGGGGTCAGAGCAAAGTAGGTAGTTAGAAAAGATGTGATTGGCGCCCTGGCCGGGTTTCTCAGTGGTTAGAGCGTTGGCCCAGGGACCAGAGGTCCCGAGTTGGACTCCCCATCAAGGGCACGTACCTGAGTTGCAGTTTGATCCCTGGCTCTGGTCAGGGTGCATGAGGAAGGCAACCAGTGGATGTGTCTCTCTCACGTGGATGTTTCTCTCTCCCTTCCACTGTCTCTAAGAAATCAATGGGAAAAAATGTCCTCGGATGAGGATTAACAAAAAAAAAGAGAGAGAGATAATCAGAAAGGAGGCGGAACTGAGTCTGTTATTGCACATCTGGCCGTGTTAGGTCAAGGTGACCCTGCGGGTCGCCCGCGTGGGAAGAGTGGGGAGAGCCTGAGAAGCAGAGGCTGGGCCGGCGTGCCCAGCAGAGGCTGTCCGCCACGCGGGCCCTCCTGTGGTTCTCAAGAAACCCTCTGGTCAAAACAACGGACGCTGTCTGGCTGCCCATGTCCTCCCTCTCTCCCTTCACCTCCTTCTCAGCACTGCCCCCCTTCCCTCACCGCCTTCCTGTGCTCCCTCTCCCTTCTCTCCCTAACTCTGACACTTGCCCTCTCAGACTCTGTTTCACAGTTTTTGAATCTGAGAAGATAAAAATTACGCCCATCTAAACTGTAGACTTTCAAATAGTAATTATTCCTTAGGAGGTCAGCCCAGTGCATCTCTGCCCCAGGGCTCTCCGAACTTGATTCTTGCATCTGACCAAACGTGGGGCTCAGGGGACGCAGATCACAGTCTCCCCCCCACCGCCCCCCCCACGCCTCCCCTGCCCCTGCGCCTGGGACGGGCCTTGCCCACCGCAGTTCGCTCGGCCTGGACCCACGCCTGCTGCCTGAGACCCAGCTCTTCACACGCCCCGGCTGCTCGGAGCCGGGTGACGCCGAAGAGCGACCTCTCCTCGCGGGACGGGAACTCAGGACGCCGTGCTTTGTCCTCGGTCACTGAAGGAACAAGTCAGCAGTCACACCTTCAGTTTGGGTAGCTCTTGCATGCTGTTGCGTCGTGCTGGCAGCACTGCTGTGTGCAGGCGATGGACAGGAGGGATATATGTGTACCTTGTTAAGGGGTCCTGAGGTTCAGAGAGGGTCAGCGATCACACACAGTTAGGTTGAAACAGCCCTGATTGAACCAAGACATCCTGTTTTTATTGAAGAAATGAGTCAGCAGTGGACTCTGACTTCCCGGGAACTCATTGAGTCATTGCCCTCCGTCGTGTGGGCTCCCACCCAGCTCTCAGAAGGGCCCTCGGCGTCCCTTCCACACGCACTGCAAGCCCGGGGAGCTAAGGTGCTAAACTCCTGCTCACGGGCGGAGCGTGTTCATGACTAAGGCCACAGGCCCTGCTGTCCGGCCTCCGGCTGCCTTCTCCGCCTCATCTCTGCCGTTCCTGAAGCGGCACCCCTCACTCCCGTCTTCCCGGGGTGGCCCCCGCCCTCCCCTGTTGCTTGTCTCCATGCCTCTGCTCACTCTGCCCTGGGCCAGCAGGGTCAGCCGCTACCCTTCCCCAGCACAGGAACACCTCCTGCAGGAAGCCCGTCCTGCCGCCCGGAGGGAGCTCGGCCTCTGGAGCGCCTACATCAGGCTTTGAGCTGACAGGGAGCCCCCTCCTCTGCTCAGAGTGACTCGCTGCAGTTACTTCTGTCCTGGGCTTGTGCACTCGGAGGAGTAGCAAACAGATGCTGTGGCCATTGCCTTCGAGAAAAGAAGGTCCACCCTCTCACCAGCTGGGAACACACACATGGTGCTCTGGAGAGGTTATCGGAGAGCCAGCAGGGCCTGTGCTTGTCCCAGCCCCCTTGCTCTGACACTGGGAGTTAGTTTTTTCAAATTTAGATGCCTAGCTCATGTGAAAACTCACGTGAATCACCCTTTTTCATGAAGACTCCCGGCCAGTTGTTCAGTGGTTAGAGCACCTTCCCGCACAACAAAGGGTCTTGGGTTCGATTCCTAGTCAAGGGCACGTACTTGAGTTGCAAGTTTGATCCCTGGTCTGGTCAGGGCATGTGTAGGAGGAAACCAATTGATGTGTCTCTCCCACATCGATGTTTTTATCTCTCTCTCTCTGTCTCTCCCCCCACCCCACTTCCCGCTTTTCCAAACTCTTGAAAAATATACTCTGGTAAGGATTAACAACAACAGAAAGACTCCTGGGCTCCAGTGTTGCCTCCATAAAATGAAACTAGAAAATCTTGGTAGTTTCTGGAAGCTTTTAAAATTCCATGATTTGTCGTTCTGTCTCCTTTTGTTTTTATTTCAGTATATCCCTGTTTCCTCCCCTCTCTCTCTTTTTTTTAAATAAATCTTTATTGTTCATATTATTACAAATGTTCCTCTTTTTTCCCCCCCTCCATTGCTCTACTCCACCAGGTTCCCACCCCATCCTCTGCCCTTTCCCCACCCCACATTGTCCTCATCCATAGGTGCACAGTTTATGTTCAGTCTCTTCCCACACCCCCCTCTCTCCTTTTCCCCGAAAATCATCAGTCCACTCCCCTTCCATACCTCTGATTCTATTATATTCAACAGTTAATATTGTTCATCAGAATTTTTTTTTAATTTCCTTGGTTTTTAGATTCACTTGTTGATAGTTACATATTTGTTGTTCATAGTTTTTATCTTTATTTACTTTGTCTTCCGAAAGAACCCCCTTCAGCAATTCATATAATTCTGGCTTGGTTGTGATGAACTCCTTTAGCTTTTTTTTTATTATTATTAATGAAGCTCTTTATCTGGCCTTCAATTCTGAGTGATAGCTTTGCTGGGTAGATTATTTTTACCTGTAGGTTCTTGCTATTCATCACCTTGAATATTTCTTGCCATTCCCGTCTGGCCTGCATGGTTTCTGTTGAGAAATCAGCTGACAATCGTATGGGTGCTCCTTTATAGGTAACTACCTGCTTTTCTCTTGCTGCTTTTAATATTCTCTCTTTGTCTTTTGCTCTTGGCATTTTAATTATGATGTGTCTTGGTGTGGTCTTCTTTGGATTCCTTTTGTTTGGAGTTCTGTGCCCTTCCTGAACTTGTAAGTCTAATTCTTTCACCAGGTGGGGGAAGTTTTCTGTCACTATTTCTTCCAGTATGTTTTCAGTATCTTGCTCTCTCTTCTTCTGGGACCCCCATAATTCTGATGTTGGTTCGCTTGAAGTTGTCCCAGAGGTTTCTTACATTATCTTCAACTTTCTGGATTCTCTTGCCTTCTTGCTTCTGCGGAGGAGTGTCTTCTGGCTCTTTATGTTCCAATCTTTGACTTGATTCTTGCAATCTTCCATTCTGTTTTTAGGACTCTGTATAATATTTTTTATTTCAGACAATGTATTCTTTATTTCTTGTTGATTCCTTATTATTTCTAGTTGATCCCTTTTCATATCCTCATAGGTCTTATCGACCTTTTCTAGGAAATTTTTGAAAAACCTTATAAGCATGGTTTTGAACTCTATATCCAGTCGCTTTTTGTCCTCCATTTCTTTCGTTTGTGATCTATTTCCTTGTTTCAGCATTTTCACAGCTTTCCTGAGTTGGTAGCCTTAAAAGTCTCTGTGTTCTGCTTGGATGGCGTGGAGTTTCAGGGTGGAGCCTACAGCCTTGGCTTCCGTGAGCCCCGCCCTATTCGGCTCCTGAGTCTCAGTGTTCCTCAGGGTCCTTCTGTACTCGCTGCAAGCACCTCTGAGAGTGAGTTGCCCTCGAGTTTCGCTGGCTACCAAACAGTCTAAGCTCTCCCCCAATGAGCCTGGAGCTGGGGTTCAGTGCAGTTGGAAGTGGGGTTGAGAGCAGTCTGGACCTTTTGTCTCCTTCCCGCCAGGGCAATCCTGCGGCACAGCCAACTGTCCGTTCTCTGCGCACAATGTGCGTGCCTCGGGGACCTCCTTTCGTTGCTCCCCTGGGTTTGCGTCTTACAGCCCAAGCTCCCTCTGTATGAGCGTGGGTCCCCAAGGTCTGGCCTAGAACTGGGGTTCCGTGCAGTCGGAACTGGTGCTCAGCATAATCTGGAGCTTTTGTCTCCTTCCCGCTAGGGCAATCTGGCAGCAGAGTCTACAGTCCATCCTCTGCGCGTAATGTGCGCGACTCCCGGGGCTCTGCCTTTCGCCGCTCCCCCGAGATTCTGCCTCACAGCCCGGGCTCCTTCTGTATGAGCCTGGGTCCCCAGGGTCTAGCCTTGAACTGGGGTTCAGTGCTGTCGGGTCTGGGGTTCAGCACAATCCGGAGTTTTTATCTCCTTCCCACTAGGGAACGCCAGCCAGGCACTCAGTCTCCCCCTCCTCTCCGGCTCTGTCCTCTCTGCGCACTCAACGTGTCTCCGTACCTTAGGCTTTTACAGCTCCTCTGATTTTCCTTCTGAATTTCTCTTTCCTTCTCGTTGTAGAATTTCCAGTCAGTCAACTTTCCTGTTTTTCTGGGTAATGTCCATTTTATATTTTAGTTGTATTTTATTGAAATTGTTGTGTGTGGCTGCGGTTAGGTGTTTACCTGTGCAGCCATCTTGGATTCTCTCCTCCTCTCTTTCGTTTTTATTTCAGATTCTCGAGGTATTATTCTTATATTTGTGTGAATAAAATGGGCCATAAACCTCTGGAAATGGCAGCCTTTATTGGAAAAATATGTGTGTTGGAGACAGTGTCCAATTGTGATGAAATAGATGACAGCCACTTTCAAAACTGAGGAATTGCAGGAGAGCATCCAGTCTTCTTCCAGCATTGCTGCTGCAACCTGTGGTGGCTTCTGTGCAAAGTATATTCAGTGTCTCTCTCTCTCTCTCTCTCTCTCACACACACACACACACACACACACACACGCACACGCACACGCACACGCACGCACACACGCATGCGCGGGTGCCCACCTTTCCCCATTCCTTTCTTTCCCAGGCACACTGCCTCTGCTTCCTTCTCCTAAGCTCCACGGGCCCTTCTTTTGCTCCGTAACGTGTTCCTTGGGCCCACGCAGCCCAGCTGGCTCACTTCTCCAGGGCTCACTTGTACCTCTGTGACTTCCTAAATAAACTTTTGCTGGTAAAAACAAAAATAAAGCATATTTATATGGTGGGTCACAGAATAATAATTCAAATGCTTAAGAGCCTCGTCTTGTGATGTTATTACAGGAACATCCAGACAGTGTTTTCTTTAACTCCAGGAAGAGCAATTCAGAAGGTTGGATCTTACCACATGTGTCCAGCTGCACATTCAATACTCTTGGGGGAAAAAATGTTCTATAAATCTGGAAATAACCAAGTCCGGATACTTGAATAATGTTCATTTCTTAGCTTACAGTTGTCAAGACCTTGTATATACAGGAGTACAAAATTAATAAACACTGTCATATCTGCTACTATTATAAACCAGGCAACAATATTTTATTTGCATTGTAGGGTTTTATTATGAAATTTCACACTTAACTGGTTTGAAATGACAGAGAATTGAAAAAAGTTTAATTAGAATTCATGAAACATTGCTCAGAGTTACACAGCCAGTCTACATATTTAACAATTTATTGAACTTTTTACTTTTCACAAATAAAATATTGCCACTTGAGAATATATTCTTGCAGAATATCAGCTCTGTGTCTTCCATGCCCTGGAGGTGTCTGTCCACACCGGGTATTTCTGGAAGCGCTCTAACCTGTACGGGAACGGCACACGAGGAGGAGGCGAGAGGAAAACCTGTCCCCCCCCTCCCTGTCCCTTCCTGCTCATGCACACTCCAGGCTCACCCTGGGGAAGTGCAGTGACTGGCCTCAGACGCATCCTTGTTCCTTTCGGAAAACCGGGAGGCCCTGCCTGAGAGGCCTCCGCCTGCAGGCGGTGCTGATCCCGTCCTCGGAAGCCAGTCTTCCGTGCCCCGCTCCGGCGGCCGGGCGTGGGAGGGGGGCCTTCTCATCCGAGGAAGCTGACTCGCCCGAGGAATGCATGGCACTTTTTCTGTGCCAGGGTAGGCGCTTCCCGGTGCAATGTCAAGGTCATGGGGAATGAATGCTGTCCGATAGGCCTCCAACCGCAGGTTCACCATCTCCAAGCCCTCCCTGGGCCACTGCGGTTTCTTACTGTTCACACTGACGAGCACATGGGACTCGTGGAAAGTTCGTAGAAATGAACTCATTGTTTGTGAGCCTGCCTTCCTGACGGGCCAGCAGGCAGGGAGGGCGCAGGCCATCACACACGCACACTTCTGAAGCACATGCAGGGGGCTCTGTGCAAACTCTTGTGCCCAAAACTGAGGTGGCTTTTCCTGACACGGTCAACGACACAAAACTGCCTCCAATGATTATTTTAAAGTATTGAAAACGGGGATCATTTCAAGGCCCAGTTAGTTACTGGCCAGAGGAGGGAGCCACCGGCTGGCGGGAGGTGGCACTGAGGGCACCGCCCGCCAGGCCCAGCACACGGCATTCGCTGCGCTCGCCGTGACACGATTGTCTCCTGTTTGGCAGGTCACCGAGGAGCCGGGTCAGGATGGAGCGCTTTGACTGCCACCACTGCGAAGAGTCTCTCTTCGGCAAGAAGTACATCCTGAGGGAGGATAGCCCCTACTGTGTGGGCTGCTTCGAGGCCCTGTACGCCAGCACCTGCGAGGAGTGCGGCAAGCCCATCGGCTGCGACTGCAAGGTACCGGCCCGCTGTGCCCGTGGTCCCTGCCCTCCCCCCACCCTGCGCCCCAGCAACCGGGCCGTGTGCAGGTGGTGCTGAAGTCCCAAACATATCCCTGATGAAATCCCATCGCTGGGAGCCCCGCCCCACCCCCACTCCGAGGGCGGATCCTTCAGTGTCTTCGAGCCTCTTCCCTCCGCTGGTCGGTCCCTGCCCTCTCCCTTTGGGTAGGCGTGCCCAGGCTTTCCCAGGCGGGGCGGAGCGTCCACCTGCGTGTCTTAGGTCCAGGTATCCACGTCCTTATCTCACACCGCCAGCTCCCACCCCAGCTCCCTCCGGGGCGACGCTTACTCATATTTGCTGTGCGCTGACTCACGGAGCAGGTGCTCTCAGCCCGTCTGCGCACCGGAGAGCAGGAAGTGCAGTGGCAGGGAGGGCTCCTCCCTGTCCTGGCGGGAGGTCGGGATCTGCCCTTTCATTTTCCAGGGGAAAGGCACACGTGTGGGAATTCCCGCTGTCCTGCTGTGAGGGCGCTGCAGGTTCAGTGAGGCCCCGGCCCTGGTGCCGCCCGCCTGCCCGGCCGGCCGGTGCTGCTCAGCGGGTTTGTCACACTGGCCGCTGACGGACCCCCGGGGCCGCCTGTCTGAGGTCGCCCTCTTCCCGCAGGACCGCTGCTGAAACACCCCCAGCGCTGTCCGCGATGGCCCCCAGGAGCCTAGACTGGGCACAAAGCGGGGTCACACTGGAATCTCTAAAGGGATTCCCGAATTTCAGGAAATTTATGGCATTTCCCTATTTCCTGCTCTCATTCCTCTGTGCGCTTTTGGGATTGTGTCACCCTCCGCTGTTATAAATGTCAGTTCCTCATTGCTGACTGACCCAGTGAGGCTGTGCATTGATGCTGTTCCAACCCGTCCGGTGCACGGTCCCTGCACGTCCTTGCTGGCCACGGGGGCCGGCACAGGCAGTCGGCTGCGCCCTCCGTTCCTGCCGCGAGGCCGGCGGTGACCACCGCGGGTCGTTTCCATCTTGTGCGGACAGAGGCCTTGGTCCTGAGCAGAGACAGAGGCTGCGGTGCCTGCTCCAGGCCGTGTGGCGTGTGGCTTTGCCGTCAGAGCAGGAGAGGCAGCCAGGGGTCCGGACAGGAAGCTCAGAGGTGGTCCTGTGTAACCTGCAAAAGGTCCAGCTTTCCGGCACCTGAACAACTCGCTGATTGTTGAATTCCATTTCCAGCTTTTCCTGGGGTGTCCCTGCCTCACAGCCCTCAGTCCCCGCTCGTTCCCTGGGCCGAGCGTGCAAACTGCCCGCTCCAGCCTGGCTGGCTCGCCACCTGTCTGCTCTGGGGCTGACTACTTGAGCCCTCTGGCCATCTTCACATCTCTCAGATGGAGGTGACACCAGGCTGCCCACCTCCTGGCTCGCCACCTGTCTGCTCTGGGGCTGACTACCTGAGCCCTCTGGCCATCTTCACATCTCTCAGATGGAGGTGACACCAGGCTGCCCACCTCCTGGCTCGCCACCTGTCTGCTCTGGGGCTGACTACTTGAGCCCTCTGGCCATCTTCACATCTCTCAGATGGAGGTGACACCAGGGTGCCCACCTCCTGGGGTGTAGGGTGTGTAGACAAGAGCCCTGGGCACCAGGAATGGCAGCTAGGCGTCACTACCAAATCCAAACTGCCACTTTCCTGCCCCTGGCTGCCCTGCCCTTCCCATAGCATGTTCCCTCCACACACCTCTCCCTTTATCAGTTTCCATTATAAAAACACCAATAAAGGTGTCCGATTTGAGGAACAACTAAACAGGCAGGAAAGAATCATCTATACTAATAAAATGGTAGTATGCTAATTAAACTGGGAGACCCTCCGACAAAGCCATGGTGGCAGGGCCAAGGCAGAGGTGGTTAGAGGTGATCAGGCTGGTAGCGGAGGGCAGTTGGGGGCAAGCGGGCCAGCAAAGAGGGGGAGGGGGCAATTGAGGGCACACAGGCCAGCAGGAGGGTATTTGGGGTCAAGCAGGCCAGCTGGGGGTGGCAGTTGGAGGTGAGCAGGGGGCAGTTGGGGGTGAGCAGTTAAGGGCAATCAGGCAGGCAGGCAGGTGAGTGGTTAGGAGCCAGTAGTCCCAGATTTCGAGAGGGTTGTCCAACATTCCCCGAGGGGTCCCAGATTGGAAAGGGTGCAGGCCAGACTGAGGGACACTCCCCTTCTCCCCCCAGTGCATGAATTTTATGCACCAGGCCTCTAGTTATTTTATAAAAGCTTTACCTGGAAAAGACTTAAGTAGGTGCAAGTTTCACTTATTATCCTAACAAAGAACAACTAGTTTAAGGAAACATTTTGGATATTTAAAGGTACTCATCGTAGACTGGAGACTAATGTAAAAACAAAACAAACCGGTGTAACTAATTGGGTTGAGTGTCAACCTATGACCCAGGAGGTCACAGTTTGGTTCCTGGCCAGGGTACATGCCCTGGTTGTGGTTTCAGTACCCAGTGGGTCATACAGGAGGCAGCTAACCAATGATTCTCACTCATCATTAATGTTTCTTTCTCTACCTTTTCCTTTCTCTCTGAAATAAACACACACACACACACACACACACACACACACACACATACTAGAGGCCTGGTGTATGAAATTCGTGCATGGGTAGTGTCCATACACCTGACCAGCAATCAGAGTCAATCGGGGCCTTCTGGCTGCTGGCTGGGGCCTCCCTTCCCTGACTGCCGACCAGGGTCTTCCTTCGTCCCACGCTGCCCCCCTGGTGATCAGTGCACATCATAGTGAGTAGAACTCCCACAGGAACAATTTGCATATTAGGCTTTTATATACTATTAGATAGCTATATTAAAAATAAATAAATAAATGGCAAAAATCACCATTTCTCTAATACGATTTAGTGGAAAGACCCTCAAACCTCCTTATTCTTTAGCACATACTTTATGAGCAAACACAAGAATCTTCCAAATGGGGCCAAAATCAATACAACTGCTGCAAAGTCAAGAGTTAATCATGCTGAACTTTTCAACCCAGATTATTGTTTGTGGCATTACGCCATGTGACTTTCCACATGTTGGAAGAAAAAGAGATGTCGACTTGAAGTTAGATTTTGCCATTTGGTGCTTTTGAATATTTGGAACAGTTTTCTTGACTCAGAAATAATGATATGATTGACTTTGTGGAGGAAGCAACGGTAGCAAAGAATGTTTGTTACTACTTCATAGGGAGCACCTGAGTGGGCAGAGCTGGGCCATTCTTTTAGAATAGCACAGGCACTGAGCCTCATGTGATGCCCTCTGAAGGGTGGGGTTTGTGGGAATTGGGCTAATCTTGTGGTACTGACTGCCTTTTATTTTTATTTATTTTATTTTTTAATTAAAGCTTTATTGTTGAAAATATTACACATGTGCCCTTTTTTATCTCATTGACCCCGCCTAGCCCACCCCCATCGCCTGCCCCAGGCCTTCACCACCCTATTGTCTGTGTCCATGGGTTATGCATATACACATACAAGTTCTTTGGTCTCTTCCCACCTACCCACCCTCTGAGGTTCCACATTCTATTCAAGACTTCCATTGTCTCTGGATCTATTTTGTTCATCAGTTTATTTTGTTGATTACATTCCATGCATGGATGAGATCATGTGATACTTATCTTTCTCTGACTGGCTTATTTCACTTAGCATGATACTCTCCAGGTCCCTCCATGCTGTCTCAAAAGGTAAGAGATTCTTCTTTTTTATTGCTGCCTAGTACCCTATGGTGTAATTGTACCACGGCTTTTTTATCCACTCATCTACTGATAGGCACTTGGGCAGTTTCCAGATCTCAACTATTGTAAATTGTGTTGCTGTGAACATAGGGGTGCATATATTATTTCTAATTGGTGTTTTGGGTATTTTAGGATATAGTCCTAGAAGTGGGATGACTGGGTCAAATGGAAGTTCCATTTTAAATTTTTTGAAGAAATGCCGTACTGTTTTCCGTAATGGCTGCACCAGTCTGCATTCCAACCAGCAGTGCAGGAGGGTTCCCTTTTCTCCACTCCCTCACCAGCATTTGTCATTTGTTGATTTATTGATGGATTGTTTGTCTTCCTTTTGTTAAGTTATATGAGTTCCTTATATATTTTGGATGTTAACCTTCATCAGATGTATCATTTCCAGATATGTCCTCCCATGCAGTGGACTTTTTTATTGTTTTGTTGATGGTTTCTTTTGCTGTGCAGAAGCTCTTTATTTTCTGTAGTCCCATTTGTTTAGTCTCCTTATTTTCTTTTGCCCAAATAGATGTATCTGTAAACCTATTGCTATGAGAGATGTCTGAGATTTTGCTGTCTATGGTTTCTTCTAGGATTTTTATGGTTTGATGACTTACATTTAAATCTTATCCATTTTGAGTTTATTCTTGTGTATGGTGTAAGTTGGTGGTCTAGTTTCCTTTTTTGTTGTTGTTGTTTTTTTTTTGCTTGTATCTGTCCAATTTTCCCAGCACCATTTATTAAAAAGACTGTTTTGACTCCGTTGTATATTCTTGCCTCCTTTGTCAAGTATTAATTGAGTGAATGGCTTAGGTTGATTTCTGGGGTCTCTATTCTCTTTCATTGATCTATATGCCCGTTTTTGTGCCAGTACCAGGTTGTTTTGATTACTATGGCTTTGTATTATTGTGATGCCTCCAACTTTGTTCTTCTTTCTCAAGATTGCTGTTGCTATTGGAGGTCTTTTTTGGTTCCATATAAATTTTTGAAGAGTTTGTTCTAAATCTGTGAAATATGCTGTTGGTAATTTAATAGGGATTGCATTGATTCTGTAGATTGCCTTGGATAGTATGAACATTTTAATGATATTGATTCTACCAATCCATGAACATGGTATATTCTTTCACTTGTTCATATCTTTCTCTATCTCTTTTTTCAACATCCTGTAGATTTCAGGTCTTATACATCCTTGATTAAGTTGATTCCTAAGTATCTTAATTTTGTTGTTGCAATGGTAAGTGGGATTATTTATTAAGTTTCTGTTTCTAAGAATTCATTAGTGGAGTATAAAAATGCCATTGATTTCAGGTGTTAATTTTGTATCTGCTACATTGCCAAATTCATTTATTAAAACTAGTAGTTTTTTTGGTGGGGTCTTTAGCGTTTTCTATACATAATATGTCAAGGATGTTTCTTCAAACAGGTTCTCTATTCCTTGCTCCCTTTCTTTCCTTTCTGTGAATATTGTTACATTTCACATTGTCCCACAGTTCCCTTAAGCTGTTTTCTTGTGTGTGTTTTTTTTAATTTTTTTCTTTCTTTTTGGTTCTCTGATTGAGTGATTTTTTTCAACCCTGTTTTCTAATTCACTGGTCTGATCCGTAGCTTCACCTAATCTGCTGTGTATTCCTTCCAATGTGTTCTTTATTAGTGCTATGTCTTTCTTTATTTCTGACTGTCCTTTTTTCATAGTTTCTATATGTTTTCTCATACTGTTGAACATCTTTACCATCATTACTCTGAACTCTATATCAGATAAATTTATCTATATCAGATAAATTTCTTATCTCCATTTCATTTATCTCTCAGTGAATTCTCTTGTTCTTTCATTTGGGGGCTGTTGTTTTTTGTCTCCCCATTTGGCTTGCCTGTTTGCGTTTGTGTCTGTGTATTAGGTAGATCTGTTATGACTCCCAATCTCTAGTGCAGAACAATGTCAGACGCTCTTTCTGATTGGTCCTGAGGCCCCCTTTTAGCTATCAGCATTCCACAGCTTATGGCTCCCTCTGCTGGGACTGGTTGCCTTTGGAAAGGACCAAGATGTGCAGCAGTGTCTGCTTTTCCTAGCCCCAAGCCCAGAAGGAGATCAGGCAGAGATTCAGAGGATCCAGAGACCTGCCTCTGCCTGCAGTCTAATTGTTATCAGCCTTGACTTGTCTTAGGCTATGAACCATAGGGTGGGCAAGAGTTCTTCCAACAGGGTGTGGCTACTACTTACCCCAGGCCGGAAACCACCTGGATAGCAAAGGTCCATAGGAGAAAGATAGAGTCTGCAGCATGAGAGAATGACTCAGCACAGGAAACCGGAGTGTCTGCCTTCTGAGCTCTAACCACAGAGCCCCCACCCCTGGCTTCTACTCACACAGCTCCAGTCCACTCAGCCTCCGTCTGCCAGAGCCCACAGTGAGTGGCTGCACATGCAGTTTTGTGCATTGGCCCTTTAAGAGGGTGCCTGCATTTCCAGCCTCTCTCCCTGGCAGACAGCAACCCTGCTGCTTTTCACAGCCAGATGTTCTGTGGGCACCTTTCTCAGTCCTGGTTCTCTGGGCTGGGGGGTCCAGCTTTGGGTTTAGACCTCAGAGTTCTCAGTGGTCACCCCCCACAGCTGAGATGTCCCTCCCGACCTTCGGCTGCTGTGTGTGGGAGCCTGGCCAGCCCTTTCACGCCTCCACCTCGCCTGCCAGTTTCCACTTCCCATTCTTGGCTATGGGGTTCTCTCCAGCCAGTCTTCAGTTGGTTTTTCAGGGTGGTTTTTCTGTGTTTTCGTCATTCCAGTTTGGTCTTGAGAGAGTGTCAGTGTAGCTTCCACTTACTCTTCTGCCATCCTGACAGCCTTCTAAATGAGATAGACAAGACTTCAGGACCTATTACCGTAGTTGGATTATATGTATCTGAATATCATTTCTGTGCAGTCACTCAATTACGTTCTTTACTTCTACTTAGTTACTCAGGAAATGCTGTGGTCTCAAAGGGTAAAAACCATTTGTTTTTGTGGCCAATGGGACAGTTGAAAACACGTAATAAAAATAAAACTTTTGATACCCCATTACACTGTTCCTGTGGATACTAGCAAAAAACATTTTTTTAACCTGATTACAGATTTTTATTTTTTATTTATTATTTATTTATTTATTTTGTGTGTGTGTGTGTGTGTATGTGTGTGTGTGTGGATGGGTTTATCTACCTATGTTCTGGGCTTCAAAAATTCCACAAAGTACAGACAAGACGGGTTGGGCTGGAGCTCCAGAGATGGCTGTAAGAACCATACATTCATCAAATCAGCGACTTCAGCACACATGCTCAACTCAGACTGAGTTTTTGTGTCTGTGAGAGCAGGTCATAAGTCAGAGAGGCCACCTGACCCATGCATGTGCCCTAGGCCTAGCCAGTTCTGGGAAGAGGAAGACAGTAACAAATGGAGATCCATCTGTGGATCTAAGACTCGCATTCGGGGATAGCTTCCAGTCACCAAAGCTCCATGCACTGAGTGGAACTTTTGTTCCAGACCCTGGGAAATGAGCTAATTCCGTGATCTGAACTTCTCATAACACCTCCTGTGGAGGGACTTCTTCGTTCTATTTTGTGGAGAAGCCGCTGAGGCTGAGAGAGGTGAGGGGTGTTGCTGGGTCACAGGGTTGGGAGGCACCTGAGTTAGAATTAAGCCCAGGTGGGGTGTTCCTGCCCCACGTTCTGCCCCGCCAGCCCCACGCAGCCGTGGGGGGACTGTCTGCAGGACTCGGCCAGCTGCGGCGGGACTGCTGTCTGTGCTGGGGGTCAGCTGTCTGCCTCGCCTCCATCGCGGGCCTTAGCAACGGGCTCCTGTTTCTGCTGGGCCTTCAGGTGGCAATGACTGTGCTGCAGAAATGACTTCCTTCTAGAACACTCTTTCCAGTCTCCTAATTAGTTAAAGGAGAAACGTTGAACTGATGATCAAATTGTCCTGAGTGTACTCATCAAACTATAAAAGTTTCTCATTTGACATTTGGAAAGCTCTTAAAGGACAGAAATGTCGGAGGCCCTTTGGCAAAAGGCAGCCTCGGGGAGGGGCCAGGCGCCTGGATTAGCCCCGCCCAGGTTAGAGCGAGCCCTCTGTACACCGGAGGACTCCTGGCCCGGCGGAGGGCAGAGTGAGACGGAGCGGGTCAGGCCGCCTGCCCCAGCCCTGCCTCCGGGAGGGCCGCCGCTGCTCCTTCTGTTGTTGCGTTAAGTGCTTAGTGAGCGGATCAGCTTTTTAGAGTTTCCGTGTAATGTGTCGGAGTTTGTAGTGAGCACTAACTATGTGCATGTATTTGGACATCCTCCTCTAAGAGAGAAAGCTGGGGGAACTGAGTAAAGCAGGCTCTCGGAATTGGGAACAAAACAACCAGCTGGGGACTATGGGACCTCTCCTTCCATGAAAACCAGGGGTCACAGCCAGGCACGCCGCACGCAGCCGGATCACGCCCAGCCGGGTGGCACGGGGCCAGGCTTGCCCTGAGCCTTGGTCCCGGGTGTGAAAACGGTCCCTCTCCCAGGGGAGCGGACTGCGCCATGGACGGGCCAGGGCGCCAGAGGAGGGGCCCTCGCCTGCTCCTCTGACCTTTGTTTTCGGGTTTGAAAGAACATGCTGTCGAAAGCCCGGTAACCTGATGGTCTGAGGCCGAGGCCGTCGACCATCCACAGAGGGAGTCCTGTGGCTGTGGCTGCTCTGCACGCCCAGCCCAGGCGGGAGGTGCGCCAAGGGTGGGTGCCCGCGCCAGGCCCGCTTCTCTTCGGGGTGGGCCGCCCTGAGCCCGGCGTGCCCTGAGCCCGCCGAGGGTCCCGCCAGGACACCAGCCCACCCTGCCCCGCTGAGGCTCAGGGCGGGCCAGGCAGAGGCACTTCCACCTCCGGGTGTTTCTGGAATGGGAACTGGGAAATCTGACAGGAAGTGTTTGTCTTACATTATTTATCAACATCTTACTGCGATTTATGACGTTCCTGTGAGCATAAGATTAGCGTTGCTGTTTTTTATGGGATGTATAAAAGATTGTTTTCTTTTCTCTTCTTCCTTCTCTCTCTAAAAGACTTTAAAACCAGGACATTTATTTGTTTTTGTTGTTGTTAACCCTCACCCGAGGATACTTCTCCACTGATTTTTAGGGAGAGTGGAAGAGTGGACTGAGAGAAATATTGATGTGAGAGAAACACATCCATCGGTTGCCTCCTGCACGAGCCCTGACCAGGCCGGAGGCAGCCTGCAACCGAGGTGCGTGCCCTTGACCGGAACTGAACAGGGACCCTTTGGTCCGAAGGCCAATGCTCTATCCACTGAGCCAAACCGGTCTCGGTCGGAGAGGAGCCGGTGTCTCGGTCTCGGTCCGAGCGGAGCCGGTGTTTGGGTCCCGGGTCCGAGCGGAGCCGGCGTCTCGGTCCCTGTCCGAGCGGAGCTGGCGTCTCGGTCCCCGTCCGAGCGGAGCCGGTGTTTCGGTCTAACAAGGCCAGGATGTGTTTTCACCCCTGCGCTGGCCCTGCTCCAGCTCCCACCTGACCCCAGAACGTGGTGGGGATGCTCTGGGCGGTGGTGTGAGCCGCGTCGGTGTGAGCCGCGTCGGGCACTGAGCTGGGAGCAGCCCGGAGCCCTCGCCGTGGCCTCCGGTTCCGTTTCTGCCTCGTTAGGAAGTGGACGGCGGTTCTGGCCAGAGCTGGGAAATCCAGGAACAATAGAAAGTAATCCCGTTTAGGGTAGAGCTGCATGTAAACAGGTCACTTTAACGTTGAACTGGTCCTTCCAAAGCCCTCTGAACAGCACACGTGTGAGGAGGCCAGACCCAGGCCGCCGAGAGCCCGCAGCTCCCGGGCACTCGGTCCCTCTTCCTGGAACGCAGGCGCCATCCCCTCAGCACCTGGCCCACCGGTTCCTCATTCACTCTTTCCACGGCCAGACCCCCAGCCCTCGCGTCTCCGAGGCCCTCTCCCCGCCTGTCCTCCTCCACCTGCACACGCACGTCCCCTGCACGGCCTTCAGGACGAACCTACACGCGTGCAGGCCTTACAGGGCCACCTGACCCGCCTGGCTCCCGCCCCGCTCCCCCTCGTCCATGCACACGCCACCATCTGCCCGGAATGCCCGCCCCCCCGCCCTCCCTGCTCCCCGCCCTCGCGGGCGTCCAGCTCAGCTGGTGGCACCAGCAGGCGGCGTCTCCTTCCACTAAGTCCCACAGGGCCTGTGCCTGGGCTCCTTCCCTGACTCGCCCTCCACCGGGCTCCCCTCCTGCCGCCAGCACGGTGATCCGCTGTCAGGGGGCTGCCCACCTCCCTCGGGGCCGGGCTCCTGCAGCTCCAGAGGCCGCCGGTGAGAAGCCTGGACTTCCATGTTTTCTGTCTCTTCCTCAGAGATGACACCTAAGGGGATCCATTCGCTCTCCATCTCTCCCCTCTCTGTCTCACACACACCCTGTCTACACAGCGTTCCCAATGCAGTCAGGACAGCAGCCCGGCCTCACTCATCTGAGCAGTAGGTGGAGGGCATGGCCCTCTGCTCCGTCCGCCTGGCGGGCTGGCAGGCCTCCGCAGCGGCCCTCTGACTGTGTGTCTGGCCTGCAGGACTTGTCCTACAAGGACCGGCACTGGCACGAGGCCTGCTTCCACTGCTCCCGCTGCGAGAGCTCGCTGGTGGACAAGCCCTTCGCCGCCAAGGAGGACCAGCTGCTCTGCACCGACTGCTACTCCCACGAGTACTCGTCCCGGTGCCAGGAGTGCAAGAAGACCATCATGCCAGGTCAGGCCCGCGCACGCCTCTTCCCCCACTTGCTCGCAAATCTGTGTCGGGGTCCTGTCAGCAAGCATGCCCGCCCCCGGTGCCCGGGCAGCAGCGGGGTGTCCGAGACCAGTGGGTGGAGAGGCGACCGGGGCTCCGTCCGGGAGCTCGCCCTCTGCAGACGGACCCACCTTCCGAGCAGCTCCGACTGCGGCAGGCACTTGCCCGTGGGGTTGGGGGGGGGGGGGGGGGAGGGGGGGGCTGTGTCCCTGGTTGTTTAGGAGGAAAGTAGTTTGTTTTGTTTGGATTTTTGCAGGAGAGAGAAACGTTTCCTTTTTAAAACGAGAGCGAACAAATACATGTGACATTTAAAACAAATCCTGTGAGACACCCAGAAATGGACCTGCCGCTGGCACAGGTGCGGACTTGGCTGTGGCCAGTTTGCCGGCGGCACAGGCAGGGCCGGCCTCACCCGCCCCCAGTGGGCCCGGAAGACAGACCTGGCGCGTTAGCAAATAGGAGCACAGAGCTCCCAGTTAAGTCTGAGTTTCAGCTCGTTTGCTAGAGTCTCTCCCATTCGGGACCTTTCATCTGGCATCCCTTCCGGAGAGCTACATCGACCAGAGACAGTCCGTGGAGCCGAGACTAAGCCCCCAGAGCCTGTCCCATGGCCAGCGGGCAGCGGGCACAGATGGCCTGCAGGAGGTGCCACCGGGAGGGGAGGACTTGGGGCCTGAGGACTCTGAGGCGGTCAGGAGGGCCCGGGAGGATCCGGGAGGGCCCGGGAGCCACCACGGAGCCAGGCTTAGGCGCAGTGGCCCATGGAGCACAGGCTGGAGACATCCCCCTTTACATCCCTTCCCCACCACACACTCACACACACACATTCACACACACACACACACACACACACTCACACACACTCACACACACTCACACACACTCACACACACACTCACACACACATACACACACTAACACACACACACTCACACACACACTCACACACACACATACACACACTAACACACACTCTCACACACACATACACACTCTCTCTCACACACACACACTCTCACACACACAAGGCTGCTGCGTTAGGGGAGCTCGGTCCTACGGGGCAGGTTTAGAACTAAAGGCGGGCACATGAAGAGAATTGCACCCACAGAAGTGATGCATGAAGTATGTGTAAAGTATGTGTGGGTAAAGTATGTGTGGGGTTTTAAAAAGTTGGTCTGAAGAGTGAATTAAGCTAGCGATTCTGACTTACAGTACGTGGATTTAGACTTGTGATTTTAAATTGAAAATGTCTTCATTGATAAACTGTTTCAACATTTAAGGGATCTTATTACTCCCCATGGTTAGAAGTTTAATTCATTTCAACAACAATTACTTAAGAACTTGAGGTTCACTTTGTTAGTTGAGGAGCTTTAAAGGGATATCAAATATACTTCACTTTCTAAAGGTCACCACATTAACAACAGAACCAAACAAAGGCCCTTGGAAAGTGACGTTTAAAATCCACTGTGTCCATGAGGGCAGTGAGAGATGTGCCGCGGGAACTGGAGGGCTGTGCGTTTGCTGTCTCGGTAAATGAATGCAGCTGGTCCCAGTGACTGGAAGGGAATGAAGGCAGCCGAGTCATGCAGGTCAGACTCTCCACTCTGCTGGGGACTGATTGTCGAGCTCCGAGTTTGTTTTACTTTTGGTGTGCTCGCTTTGGAAATGGAGATGCTAAAGAGTTCTGAGCAGGAGACCAGCATGTGGGAGGTGTTATTTTAGGAAGATCTATTGGTTTAAGAAATCATAATGTTATAAAAGGCAAGGGCGTGATTAGGTCTTCAGTCCGTGGGGGCGTGCAGGAGGCAGCTGGACAGTGATTCTCTCATCACTGATGTTTCTATCTCTCTCTCTCCCTCTCCCTTCCTCTCTGAAATCAATTAAAAAAAAAAAAAATCTCCATCTGGAGAATCCGTCTGCCATGCAGGTTCTGTTAGACGAGGTTTGCTGCCACCTGCTGGCCATGTTTTGCAGACCTTCTGCAGGTCTGTGCCCACAGGACGCCCTGCGGGGGACAGGGCGGTTCCTGAGCCCTGGTGAGGAATCAGACTTGCTTCAGAAGACACCAAGGATGCACTTGCACAGCATTGCTTGGGGTCTTATGTTCACTGACAACGTCCTTGGCTGCTTGGCCAGAGGGAAGGTCAGAGATGAGAATATTTTACACGTCATGTGCACACACACACACTGAGTGTGTCCGGATGTTCTGGCAGCTGGGTGTACAGCAGTGGGCCCCTCTCTACAACCCACAAAGCCTCCCCCTTGGAGGCGAAGCCCTCGCTGTGGGCAGATGGAGCGGGGGGCGGGTCCCAGGGCAGACTGCACCCAGCATCGGTCACAGCGCCGCTCTGTTCCTGCCTGTCGCCAGGCACCCGCAAGATGGAGTACAAGGGCAGCAGCTGGCACGAGACCTGCTTCACCTGCCACCGCTGTCAGCAGCCCATCGGGACCAAGAGCTTCATCCCCAAGGACGAGCAGAACTTCTGCGTGCCCTGCTACGAGAAGCAGCACGCCCTGCACTGTGTTCAGTGCAAAAAGGTACCGAGCCCTGGGCCTCGCACACGCTCAGTGTGGGCCACGCCCACCGCTCGCCCTTCCCGAAAGGTGACGGCTGTGACACGGAGCGGCACCAAGTCACACCTGTCGCCCTCTGTCCATGGTTCTCCTGTGCTCCGACACTGGCCCCTGGGGCCTGTGTTCCAGGCTTTTCAGGCATGAGCACTGTGGTCTGAGAGAAAGTCCTGCATCCCTCCCTCCCTTCCTGCCTCCCTCCCTCCCTCCCTCCTCCCTCCCTCCCTCCCTCCCTCCTCCCTGCCTCCCTCCCTCCTCCCTCCCTCCCTCCCTCCCTCCCTCCCTCCCTCCCTCCCTTCCTCCCTTCCTTTCTTCTCCTTTCCCAGATGTGTGGCTGATGTGAGAACTTAGACCCCAGAGCGGTCTCTGTTATCTTGCTCTGGAAGCCAACGGCTGTGAAAGGAAAAGAGGCGGTGGGAGGGGGCAGTCAGGGGATGGCCGACCAGGGAGGGCAGACCATCAGCTACCCGTCCCCAGGAGCCCGGGCCCTGGCTGTGTGGCCGTTAGGTTAGAGAGGCGAGCCCTGCACCGGGAGGAAGCCGTCTCCCTCCCGCCTGTCCTGTCCCCCCTCGACTGTGCCCTTCGGGCGTAGCTTCCTTTCCCAGTGTCTGCACATACACACACACACACACACACACACACACACACACAGGCCCTGACACGGCGAGGCCTGTGTCCACTCACACACACACACACACACACACAGGCCCTGACACGTGAGGCCTGTGTCCGGTCACACACACAGGCCCTGACTCAGTGAGGACTGTGTCCGCTCACACACACACACACAGGCCCTGACACGTGAGGCCTGTGTCCGGTCACACACACAGGCCCTGACACGTGAGGCCTGTGCCCGCTCACACACACCCACAGGTCCTGACACGTGAGGCCTGTGTCCGCTTACACACACACACAGGCCCTGACACGTGAGGACTGTGTCCGCTCACACACACACACAGGCCCTGACACGTGAGGCCTGTGTCCGGTCACACACACAGGCCCTGACTCAGTGAGGACTGTGTCCGCTCACACACACACACAGGCCCTGACACGTGAGGACTGTGTCCGCTCACACACACACACAGGCCCTGACACGTGAGGCCTGTGTCCGCTTACACACACACACAGGCCCTGACCCGTGAGGACTGTGTCCGCTCACACACACACACAGGCCCTGACACGTGAGGCCTGTGTCCGGTCACACACACAGGCCCTGACTCAGTGAGGACTGTGTCCGCTCACACACACACACACAGGCCCTGACACGTGAGGACTGTGTCCGCTCACACACACACACAGGCCCTGACACGTGAGGACTGTGTCCGCTCACACACACACACAGGCCCTGACACGGCTAGGATTGTGCACCTGCACCGCCACCAGCGCCCTGGCTGCTGTCACGGGACTAAGTCACACCGCCCGCCCTCTTTCTGTCTGTGCCACGTGCCCGTCCCCTCCTGCCACCTGCCTGCACCATTGCAGAGGGCAGAGCGTTAGGCTTTTCTTCAGTCTCCACCTCCTTTCCTTCTCTCATTTCCATTTTTCTTTACCATTTTGAATTCCATTTCCCCTGTGCCCCCTCTCACACCACATGTCTGTGCTGTTTATTCCTTCATCCCTCCATGGCCCCCTCTTCCCTGCGCACTCCCTTTTTGTTGCTGTTCCTCAGTGAGAGCCCGGAGCTGCCCTTTAGCCGGTCCTCTGGCTCGGCCTTCCCCACCTCACTGCGGTTCCCGTGGGGAGGTGTGGGCTGCCCGTGTGTGTGTTTACAGCACACGTTCATGCCGAAGGCTCCTTCCTGCCTCTGAGCGGGGTGTGGGGTCTGGATGGCAGAGCGAGGGGGCTCCAGATGGAGCATCTGCCACAGACACGCCTGTGGCCTCAGAGACACTTTGCCACCAACATAGTTTGCATAAATTTGGATAATGATTAATTAATGAAGAGAATACGGGATGGAAGGAAGTCCTGGTCTCTGTACATACTTTGCGTTTACTAGCGTTGAATTCTCAGGCAAGTCACTTGCCGTCTCGGGGTCCCAGCTGTCCATCTGCCAGACGAGTCCTGCCCGTCCGTCCGTTGAGGAGGAGCAGACACAGGGCGGGCAGGGCGTTCAGGACGCACTGTGAGTGCCATGAGTGTCCTCCGTCCTGCACGACGGCCCGCGGCCAGCTGAGATCGGACTCGGCTCTGTCCTCATCCCTTGGTTAACTCAGCGGTCGGCAAACCACGGCTTTCGAGCCACATGTGGCTCTTTGACCCCTTGAGTCAAATACCATGTGCGGGTGCACACGTACAGTGCGATTGAAACTTCGTGGCTCATGTGCATATGTCTGTTTTCAGTCTGGGCGAGTCTATTTTGAAGAAGTGGCGTTAGAACACTCAAGGGGCCAAAGAGCCGCATGTGGCTCGTGAGCCGCGGTTTGCCAACCACGGGGTTAACTAAACACGGAAAGCAACAGTGCACACAGGAAGTAGCGGGTCAGGCGGAGGTGTTGCTGACCAGGGTGTGCCTGGCTCCCACGCAGTCCTGGAGCTGAGACGGGCAAGGAGGGGGCCTGGGGCCCGCCCAGCCGCTCTGCGGCCCCGCAGACCCGCCCCACGTGGCCTTAGCCTCTTCCGCAGCAGTGACTGGACCAGGGAGACCCGGTCATTACAGACAAGGCCTTCAAGGTCAGGGTTAGGTTAGGGTCGCCCTCCTCGCCGCAGGCTCTGCCTTCACCCCGGCACTGCCTCCTGCCCCTGACGCCTGCGCCCAGTCCAGCACCCTGAGGATGGAGGGCGGGCACCCTGTACCCACGTCACTAGCAGGAAGCCAGGTCTGCAGCAGGGACTGAGGGCCCGGAAGCGGTTTCTCAGTGACCTTGAACCAGAACTGACGTTCCCTGGAGGCCGCTCTGCCTCAGGCCCTGACCCTGACCCCTGCCCTCTTGCCTCCCAGCCCATCACCGCCGGAGGGGTCACCTACCGGGAGCAGCCCTGGCACAAGGAGTGCTTCGTGTGCACCGCCTGCAAGAAGCCGCTGTCCGGGCAGCACTTCACGTCCCGGGACGAGTTTGCCTACTGCCTGGACTGCTTCTGCGACCTGTATGCCAAGAAGTGTGCCGGCTGCACCAACCCCATCAGCGGTGAGTGTCTGGGGCCAGCAGGCCGCGCCCTGCCCCTCCTCGAGCCGAGGCTGGCGGGGAGAGTCTGACACAGGCTTGTTGCACGGAAGACCTTGCAGAGGCTGCGGCCGGTGCGGGCCCTGCAGGAAAGAGCCGTGCGTGGTGCTGGCAGAGGTCTGGCCTTCGGTTTGTAAGAACCCGGCGTCTGCGAAGCGCAGCAGCGCCCCTGGCAGTGGGGGAGGCGGCCCGCGCTCCAGGCCTCGGCCTGAGCTGACCTTCCTGCCGCCTCCGGCCTGGCGCCCTGGACACTTGGACAGGGAGCGCGTGCCCTCGGCTCACCGGGGCCCTGACGCCACGTGGGTGGCCTGTTCCCAGGCCCTGCTTCTGCTGTGGCCGGTTCTCTCAGACCCACAGTCTGTGTGTCTGTGGCAGCCGTCTGTGCGGTGACGGGGAGTTCCCCTCGCAGCGGGCCGCCTCCCCAGCGTGCACCACCCTGGCCCTCCGGGTAGTTCTTTCCTCTCCCCAACGGCTGGGCAAAGCGGCTGGCAGACAGGCACCGGCCTAATCTATGAAACACAGGAACTCAGTGCGGGGACCAGGCGGCTGGTCAGACTGCAGTCTCCGGAGGGCTCCCCACAAGTGGCCACACAAACTGGGGTGCGGCTGGGAGGGAGAGTGGAAGACGACGCCAGCACAGAAGCTTGTGGGTTCCATCCCCAATCGGGTGCTTACAGGAGGCAAGCGATCCATGTTTCTCTCTCACACCCATGTTTCGCTGTCTCCCTCTCCCTCCTCCTCCCTCTCTCTGTAACAAAAATAAAAAACAAGGCATAGCTGGGAGCCACTGTGGGTTCAGTCTGGAGTCAGACCACCACAGTGCACCAGTGTCACAGCAGAGTGAGCGGACAGCTGCCTGCCGGTGCGGGCCGGCCGCAGTGTGCACAGAGCGCCGCGTGTGGCGCTGCGAGGCGCGGTGAGCGGTCGCCTCCCCACCTCACCTTCCCGCTGGGGGTGAGCGCCAGGGCCCGGTCTCCCCACGTTAGAGATTTAACGCTGTTCTCAGCCTCGCCTGTTGAGTTACAAAGCAACTGCCTTTCCACGAATTACAGGCTTCTCCTCCTGGTCTGAGACGGCAGCCCGTGCCAAGGGGGAAGTCAGTGCGGCTGTCTCATGTTTAATGTGGTAGATCGGAAAGAACTCTAATTGCAATTCATGATCTAAATCCCACCAGAATCGATCCCAACTCCCAGACAGCAGGACCCTGATCTACCTCAGTCCAAGGGCTCTGAGGCCGCACCCTCACTGGTGACAGCAGCAGTGCCCTCAGGCGTGTGACAGGGGTCAGTCATCAGTCCGGGCCAGGCGCCCCAACTGAAAGGCGTTCCCACCGTTTTGTTCAGAGCCTGGCAGTTTCCTGCAGCCCACACACCTTCCCGAGCTGCCTCCTCGCCCTCTCCCGCCACCTCCGGGCACGCTGGGGCTTCTCCGGCTGCCCCCTGCAGGAAGCGCACCTCCTCCACACCCAGCCATCCTGTCTCTGGTGCGGTCCTTCCGGCATCCCAGGGAGGAGGAGCCTCTCCCCTCGCCCTCCTGGGAGCGAGCGCCGCACCCGCGCCCGGTGAGGGCGCTCAGCTGTCGGTGCCGGCCGTGCCCGGTGAGGGCGCTCAGCTGTCGGTGCCGGCCGTGCCCGGTGAGGGCGCTCAGCTGTGGGTGCCGGCCGCGCCTGGTGAGGGCGCTCAGCTGTCGGTGCCTTCTGGGGGCACACGGACGCTGGAACGGGTGCGTCCCACACGCTGCTCTCTGGCTGCTTCTCTCGGAGTCCTGGCCCCTCGGGCTGTGCCTGGACCCACTCCCAGGAGCAGAGCCGAATCCCGGTGCAGCCCCGCGCCAGCCGGCTGTGCTCACCGCGTCCCTCCCCTCCGCCCACAGGCCTCGGCGGCACCAAGTACATCTCCTTCGAGGAGCGGCAGTGGCACAACGACTGCTTCAACTGCAAGAAGTGCTCCCTGTCGCTGGTGGGCCGCGGCTTCCTCACCGAGCGCGACGACATCCTGTGCCCCGACTGCGGGAAGGACATCTGAGCACGGCCCCGACCCCACGGTCCTGTCCCCGCGGCCCTGTCCCCCCCTGTCCCCACGGCCCTGTCCCCGCGGCCCTGTCCCCCCCTGTCCCCACGGCCCTGTCCCCGCGGCCCTGTCCCCCCCTGTCCCGCGGCCCTGTCCCCGAGGCCCTGTCCCCCCCTGTCCCCCCTGTCCCCCCCTGTTCCCACGGCCCTGTCCCCGCGGCCCTGTCCCCCCCTGTCCCTGCAGCCATGTCCCCGCGGCCCTGTCCCCCCTGTCCCTGCAGCCATGTCCCCGCGGCCCTGTCCCCCCCTGTCCCTGTCCCTGTCCCGCGGCCCTGTCCCCGCGGCCCTGTCCCCCCCTGTCCCTGCAGCCATGTCCCCGCGGCCCTGTCCCCCCTGTCCCCACGGCCCTGTCCCCGCGGCCCTGTCCCCCCCTGTCCCTGTCCCGCGGCCCTTTCCCCGCGTCCCTGTCCCCGCAGCCCCCTCCCCGCGTCCCTGTCCCCACGTCCCCGGCCCCGCGGCCCTGTCCCCGCGGCCCTGTCCCCATGTCCCTGTCCCCGCGTCCCTGTCCCCGCGGGGCAGCAGGGAGCGCCTCCTCCGGCCGCACCAGGCTTTCCTCTGCTTCTCAGCGATAGTCACTAGTCATGTTGTGTAAACCCTCCCCCCTCCTACTAGCCCAGTCCCGGGAGGAGAAACCCTTATGGAGACCTGAGGTGGGAAGATGGTTGTGAATTGTTATAACCAAGCCAGGCAAATCCAAGTGCAAACTTCCCGCTGAATATCTTTATAAATGTATCTTCCTTTCACCGCATATTTAATTTTAAGTGCAATTAAGATGTCAGGAACTTGAAAGTAATGACAAGCTGGTCCCTACAGCTGTCACTTCCTGACGTGTGAGGCCCGCAGCGTGATTGTATGACTTGCAATAAAGCTACCCAGCACCGAGTGGGAGTGAGCACACAGTCAGGCTGCGTGATCCACTGTGCTGCGCCGTCCGTGCACTGTCCGGGGCGGGCCCTCGCGGGCGGGCATGTTACTGAAACTGGATCACACCTTTCACTGACAAGCTTCCATCAGCACACGCTGCCTTCTCTGACCTCTCCCCAAACTCCTGGACTTAATGCTCTGACTTGATGCAGTGACATGAGTTCTGAGGGAGCCTGTGACAGTGGAGGCAGTTTGGGGCCCTGAGAGCTCAGAGCTTTCCTGTCGGGGAGCTTGCACTGACCTGCCTTCTCTCCGTAAGGTGCAGGACTGCAAAGGGCACCGCGCCGAGAGGCCGGAGATGGCAGCTCGCTCTGTGTATCGCGGCGCCTGAGCATCGAGGGCACCTGGCGCCGCAGGAAGTGCAGGATCACTGCTGTATACACGCCACCCAGAGCTCCTGGCTGGGCAGTCTGTCAGTCACCTGGAGAGCAGGCTACACCCCTGAAAGCTCTGAACAGTTTGTGAGCTCGAGCCTTGCATATTCAAAAGAGTAGCAATGCTGACCTGTGGTCCTCCGTTTTCTGAGACAATGCCTCATGGTAAAATGATAGGGTGTCCAATCAGGAAGAATATATGCACCCCTATGTTCATAGCAGTGCAGTTTACAATAGTTAAGATCTGGAACAGCCCAAGTGCCCATCAGAAAAAAAGTGGGTAAAAAAGCTGAGGTTTCCCCGGCTGGTGGCTCAGTGGCTAGAGCACCAGCCAAGAACCAAAGAGTCCCGGGTTCGATTCTGGTCAAGGGCACATACCTAGCCCGCAGGCTCCCCACTCCATTTGGGGTGCATATGGGAGGCCACTGGTTGATGCGGCTCTCCCACGTCAGTGTTCATCTCTTCTCTTCTTCACCCCCCTCCCTTCCACTCTCTCTAAAACCAATGGAAGAAATGGCCTCCAGTAAGAAAACAACAAAAAAGCTGTGGTACATTTACACCGTGAAATATTATGCAGAAGTAAGAAATAATTATCTTTACCCTTAGAGACAGCATGGAGGGCCCTGGAGAGTATCATGCTAAGTGAAATAAGCCAGAGAAAGACAAGTATCACATGATGTCACTCATATGTGGAAGCTAATGAACAAAATAAACTCACAGCCGAAACCGGTTTGGCTCAGTGGATAGAGCCTCAGCCTGCGGACTGAAGGATCCCGGGTTCGATTCCGGTTAAGTGCATGTACCTTGGTTGCGGGCATATCCTAAGTAGGGGGCGTGCAAGAGGCAGCTATCGATGACTCTCATCGATGTTTCTAACTCTATCTCTCTCCTTTCCTCTCTGTAAAAAATATATTTTAAATAATAATAATAATAAATAAATAAACTCACAAACAAAATAGATCCAGAGACATGGAAGCAGGGAACAGACTGAAGATTCCCAGAGGGAAGAGATTACCCAAAGAACTTGTATGCATATACAAATAGCCCGTGGACACACACCATAGAGTGGAAAAGGCCGGGCCGCGGATGGGGTGGGTTAGAAAGGATCACTGGAGGAAAGGGGACTTCTGTTAATAGTTCCATCAAAAAGATAAGTTGTTATAAAATGGAACGGTGCCAGGGAAAGCAGGTGGGAGCCCCGCCCGTCAGTCAGGCCGCCACCAGAGGGCGTCTGACCCCGTGAGCCAGGCCGTGAGCCAGGCCGCCAGAGTGAGTGAGCTGGAAGCTCTGCTCAGAAAGAATAAACCACCCTTGTTAGTTGTTTTGCCACCGTCTACTTTATAACGTTAACGTGAAAACATTCAGACCTGTAAAGAACTTCTGTGCGTTTACTGGAGCCAAGCTGTCGACAATGGATTGAGATAATGCTCCAGAGAATGGCGGGTTACATCTGTATTTATACATTGCCATCAAAGGAGGGACGTAGGTGGGTTACATGAAATCCATTGGTGATAGACTGGAGAGACGGGAGAAAGCAAAGCGGGAACCCCTGGGATTGGATAAATAGTAAAATGATGGACACATTCTTAGATGGGTGCAGGAACAATTAACAGGATAATGAAGGAATCTGGTATCTGTCCTGGCGCCCAGCACATTAAGTTGTGCCCCAAGGGGTCCAGAAAAAGGGAAGTTACAAGTTACCCTGACATTTCAAGGGTATGTTATCATAGATGCAAAAGGACAATAGGCTCAATTGATGCAGAGGTTGGCCTTGTCAGTGACGATACCAGCCTAGGAGGTGACTACCCACCATAACTGCTTTCAGTTAAAGTTTAATTTCAGACCATCCTCTGTGGTTATTTTAGGTCTCTGAGTTTGCAGGACCGCCACGCAGGCCTCCCCTGAGCTTGTCAGGTCAGCATGTGGTCCCTCTCCTCCACAATAACATAGAAGTAAAAGCATTCTGGCAAATGTGCTTTTGAAAATAAAAATAGCAGTATTCCAAAAAAATAAAAGCAAAAGCTTTCCAAATTTCATTATGGAACATCTTACTTGTTCCTGGTTAAAAACACAGCTACACTAAAAGTATCCAACCTAAAATTACCCAGCGTGTCAAAAACAGATCTTAGTGGCAAGCAACTACCAGGGAGCTAGTAGCTCCATGAGATTAGTAGCAAAAAGCAAAATGGCAGACTGGCCAGTTTACCCAAAACCCAGGGAAGCAGCGCCCTCAGGAGATCCCACTTGCCGCTGGGGACCCAGGAGACAAGTGAGGAGCATCAAGGACGGGCAGGAGACGTGAGAGCATTCGCCAAGCCACACACAGAGCAGCCACACTCTTAGAAGCCTTGTCTGCTCAGAGGGCTGAGCAGAAGCTCTGACCTGGCTGAGCATTATTGTGAACATGTTCAAAGACCTAGAGGAAACCATGCTTAGAGAATGAAAGGAACATTTATAATAACCATTGCTCATCAGAGTGAGAATACCAATAATGCGGTGAACCTTTTTAAAAAGAGCCAAATGGAAATTCTGGAGTCTGAAAATGCAATAACCAACATGAGAAACCACTAGAGAAGCTTGAGCTGGGAGGAGAGGAAACCAGAGAATGCGAAGACAGATCAATAAAGATCATGAAATCTGAAAAACGGGAAAAAGAAAACAATAAATAGAGCCTCAGAGAAATGCAAACCACCATTAAGTGCACCAACACATGCAAAACGGGGATACTGAGAGAGGAGAGGGAAAAGGGACAGAGAAAAATGCTTTAAGAATTTATGGCTGGCCCTAGCTGGTTTGGCTCAGTAGATAGAGCGTTGGCTTGCAGACTCAAGGGTCCTGGGTTCGATTCCGGTCAAGGGCACATGCCTGGGTTGTGTGCTCCATCCCTCGTAGGGGGCATGCAGGAGGCAGCCGATCTATGATTCTCCCTCACCGTTGATATTCCTATCTCTCTCCTTTTCCCTCTCTGAAGTCAATAAAAATATTTTTTAAGAAGAATTAATGGCTGAAAACTTCCCAAATTTGATGAAAAACATTAATCCAAAAATTATCCAGGAAGCCTGACACACAGTAGGAAAAAATGCAAAGAGATCCGTACCCAGACATATCAGTCAAAATGCTGACATGTTGGAAGACAAAGCCAAAGGGAAGACTCCTGAAAGTGGAGGACTGCGATCGGAGCCGCACCCACCCAGGGTCTGTGGAGCCCCAGGGGCCTCCACCCAGCTGGGGTTCACGACATCGAACTCTTCCGACAGGCTCAAAACAATGCAGCTCTACGACAAACCACTTTGTGAACAAGACTTTTTATTAAAAGGAAATAAAACATACAGAAAAGTGCGTAAAACAAACGTTAGTAGGTAAAACTCAACGATGGAGACGGAAGTCAGACAGTGGTTCATTCTTCTGGGGAAAGGGTAGAAGAGAACTTCAGGAATGCTGAGAAGGCTCTGTGTTTCCATTGGAAACGGCTGTGGCTAAGTCCTGCACACGGCCCTGCGTCCTCTTAAAAAGGTGTCTGGGAATATAGCCATGCCCACTCAGCCACACGGCCTGTCCAGAGGCCTAAATGTATACTGTTTGACTCTTTCTGGGAAGTTTGTTCTCTGTCTTGATTTGGGGAGTGGTATCTCTCCCCCACCCTCTCTCTCTCTCTCTCTCTCACACACACACATAAATTCACTGAGCTGTAGATTTTAAACTTTACAATGTTATGACATTTCAGAAAAATGTATGTTATACTTTTTTAGTTTCCTATACTGACAGTTAATATAAAGCAAATTTGCTTGGTGTGTAGCAGATTGCTCCAATACCTGAAGCTCTGGGACCAGTCTCTCCCACCTGATGTTTCGGCAGCCTACTTCCCAGGAAGCCTCCCGGGCGTGCTCTGGCTGCAAACCTGCAGGAGCCTGCCTGCTCCTTCTTCCTATCTCCCTGCGCTCTCTCCTTTCGCCTTCCCCCTCCCTCAGCAGACGGGCTGACTTCTAGTTCCCCTCTATCACGTGGGACAGGTGCTCTTTGGAGTCCTGGCCCCCAGGTTTCCCATCCTGCGGGCTCGGGGCTGTCTCCTCACCCTAACACATTGGTCGATGGCGCCTCAAATGGCCTACTCCAGTGGTGGGCAAACTCGTTAGTCAACAGAGCCAAATACCAACAGTACAATGATTGAAATTTCTTTTGAGAGCCAAATTTTTTTAACTTAAACTTCTTCTAATGCCACTTCTTCAAAATAGACTTGCCCAGGCCATGGTATTTTGTGGAAGAGCCACACTCAAGGGGCCAAAGAGCCGCATGTGGTTCTCAAGCCGCAGTTTGCCAACCACGTGCCTACTCTGCTGGGTTCTCGTGGTCTCTTATGTTTTTGTGACAATTCTTCGGGCCTTTGGATTTTTTTCAACAGAGGGATGTGTTCTGCTGAGATGTGTGTAAGAGCAGAGGAAGTGTCCTCGGCAGGGACACTCCGGGAAAGGGTGACTGACAGTATCCATGGAGATCCCACACGAACAGCGATGCCCCGCCCCACCCCAGAGCCCTGAGCCTTGACACAGAGCAGACACACTGACAGGAGGCATGACAGAATGCCGACAGCAAGGAGGCCAGGAGCAGGAGCCCCTCCTCTGCAGGGACCCCAGGCTGAGGCACCAGGCACACGAAGTAGAGCTAGAAACGAGCAAAAAGCCTTACAATGCTCCCCGTGGGTTTAAATGCTCATTCTGACAGGGAGGCTGCCTGGCTCAGAGGCAGCCTGAGGGGCTCAGGGTGAGTAGGAGGTGGAAATAGAGAACTAAGATCCAGGAGACCCCGGCTCCGAGTGAACATGGGAGCCCGGAAGGAGTGATGCTCATGCAAGGCCAGCACAGGGGCAGGCTCCTGACGCAGCCCCGTCCTTCCGGGGGGAACTGCCGGCCGCACGCCTGCTGCGGTGACGTCTGTTGTCCGTTATGTCCCACCCCTCTCCGCTCGCTAGTGGGCCGCCGTGTGAAAGCTGAGCCAGTGCACTTCACTCCAGGGGTGGGCGGGCGTGGAGGGGCCCAGGAAGGGGCCTGTCTCTGGTTTAAGAAAAGGGCAGGGTCCCGGTGTGGGCCGCTGCTGTCACCAGCCAGCGGCAGCCTTCAGAGTCACTCCCTCCGCACGCCTCCTCTTCCACAATCAGTGCTGCATCCCATTGCTTCCCGTCTGAGACAGTGAGGAAAAGCCATGGCTGGACTACGTTTAGGGAGGGCATCATTCCTAACATGGAGCACAATTTGTTTTCTCACATTGGAGATGACCGTGGGGATGCAATCTCTGAACACGAGTTTTCCTGAAACACTGAGAACGAAAAGTCCCGGCATCACTGGCACGGAAATCAGAGCAGGGCGACTCCATCAGACACCATCAGCAGCCATCCCACTAGAAGCACGTGAACAGAAGCCCTCCCAGATTAGGAAGCAGCTTCTAAGAGAAAATCCACTGTTTTTGGTAGGTTTCCTTAGGCTTCAAGGAATTAAAAACATAACCAGTAAACCATCTGGTACACAGAACATTTTGACTTTAATTATTAAATGTTCTTCAGATTTTTTCTCAAACTATTTAAATGTTTAGACCGAATCAACAGAGATTAATAAAAGGTAAAGCCCCTTGGGACAGAGACATGTCTTATTCCAACTCCTTACGTGGAGTGTGAAAGCACAGCAAGTCCCTACTGTGTGAATGATATGTCTGTCCAGGGCATTCACGTCAGCTAGAGCATCGTCCCCAGTCGGGGCACATACAAGAATCAACCAATGAATGCATAAATAAGTGGAACAACAAATCGTTGTCTCTCTCTCTCTCTAATCAATCAAATAGAGAAAAGTTAACTTGACATCCTCCTGTTCATTAAAATATAAAACTCCCACTGTATTTTTACGCGACATGACTTAAAGTAACACTGGAAATGAGTGGCGTCTGAAGGCCAGAGGCAGAGGGAGTGCATAAATCACTGCCCTCTATCCAGTTGATATGTTGTTTCCCACATGGCACAGGTGGGCCGTGGCCACTGCTGCACTGGGTACCAGAGCGAACAGGTAAGTACACGGACAGCGGGTGGTGGGAGCCTGGCTTCTCACTTCCAGGCTGGCACTTATAATAGAAACAAGCACAGGTCTACAGTATAAACACAGTGAGCTAAACGTGAGTTCATGCTTACATATAAAAACATGCACAGGTGTGTGCATATACCAGGGTCCGCATAAACACATAGGTATTTCCTTGCTATCATCCCAGTATCAAAGAGCACCCTAGAGCTCAGACAGATCTTGCTTTCTAATACCATCATCCTTCAATGAAAGGAACCAAGACTCCTTGGAGAAATGGCCATGTCTAGGATTAGAGCAGGAAATATATAAGAGGAACCTGGAGCCCTTTGTACCACCAGAAAGTAAGGAAGTGCTCCAGAGGAACCACGGGGATGTAAGGCAGAGGGACACAGCAGCCAGCGGAATTCGATTTCAGTGGCCAAAGCTAAGCAATCTGAGCAAAACCAACAAGAAAGCATTACACCATTACCCAAAGTACAAGCAGCTGAGCCCACAGACATAATTATTAAATTCTGCAGGGACACTGGTATATGTACAAAAATAATAATTTAATAAAAAAATATATTTAAAAAAAATTCTGCAGGGAATTCCAAATGGGTTATTTTTTTTTATTTAACTTATTTTTTTAAATAAATTTTTATTGTTCATATTATTACAAATGTTACTTTCCCCCCCCTTCTCACCCCACCCTCTGTCCTTTCCCCACCCCCCATTGTCCTCATCCATAGGTGCACAATTTATGTTCAGTCTCTTCCCACATCTCCCTCTCCCCTTTTCCCCAAGAATCATCAGTTCACTCCCCTTCCATACCTCTGATTCTATTATATTCAACAGTTAATATTGTTCCTCAGATTTCTTTTTTAGTTTCCTTGGTTTTTAGATTCACTTGTTGATAGTTACGTATTTGTTGTTCATAATTTTTATCTTTGTTTACTTTCTCTTCTGAAAGAACCCCCTTCAGCAATTCATATAATTCTGGTTTGGTGGTGATGAACTCCTTTAGCTTTTTTTTATTAGTGAAGCTCTTTATCTGGCCTTCAAATCTGA
Organism: Pipistrellus hanaki; assembly: GCF_964339955.1. Lineage (NCBI taxonomy): Eukaryota > Metazoa > Chordata > Mammalia > Chiroptera > Vespertilionidae > Pipistrellus > Pipistrellus hanaki. Next base: position 56,163,645 of record NC_140514.1, read on the forward strand.
GTGATAGCTTTGCTGGATAGATTATCTTTGGCTGTAGGTTCTTACTATTCATCACCTTGAATATTTCTTGCCATTCCCGTCTGGCATGCATGGTTTCTGTTGAGAAATCAGCTGACAATCGTATAGGTGTTCCTTTATAGGTAACTACCTGCTTAGCTCTTGCTGCTTTTAATATTCTCTCTTTGTCTTTTGCTCTTGGAATCTTAATTATGATTTGTCTTGGTGTGGTCCTCTTTGGATTCCTTTTATTTGGAGTTCTGTGTGCTTCCTGGACTTGTAAGTCCAATTCTTTAACCAGGTTGGGGGAAGTTTTCTGTCACTATTTCTTTCAGTATGTTTTCGATATCTTGTTTCTGTCTTTTGATCCAACTTGGCAAAGTCTGAACACCGCTAACAGCTTCCAATTTCTCAGAATCACATACGAGGTCCTTTATGGCCTAATATCCACCTTACCCTGGCTTCTGCCTACCTTCTCTAACTTCATTTTATACTACCCGCCCCACCAGTCTTTCTGATCTAAAAACCCATGAAGACTCAGGGTATTCACTTCACCATGGAGACCGATGTCTGTTATCTAGTGCTGGGTAGCAAACCATCCCTAGCAGTTGGTGGCTTAGCACCACCCCTTCTAATCCCCGTGATTGTGCGAGTCAGCTGCCTGGGCTCCTGCCCTGGGACCTTATACAGTCACCACCTGGCCAGTGGATGGGGAGTGGTGGCTGTCAGCGGGGTGTATTTTTCTAACCTCTTCCCTTCACAGGTGCAGCTAGGATCCAGGAGTGACAGCAGAAGCATTTGCTTGATCACAACCTACCATGTATAGGATGTTTTCCCCAAAAGCTTCCCATAGCTGTCACCCCTTAAAATACCAGCTTCAAAGAGGCTTTCCTAACCACTGGATTTAAAGTTTCTCACCCTGCCGAAACCGGTTTGGCTCAGTGGATAGAGCCGTCGGTCTGCAGACTGACAGGTTCGATTAAGGTCAAGAGCATGTGCATTGGTTGCAGGCACATCCCTGATAGGGGGTGTGCAGAAGGCAGCTGATGGATGTCTCTCTCATAGATGTTTCTAACTCTCTCTCTCTCCCTTCCTCTCTGTAAAAGACCAATTATATATATATATAAAGTTTCTCACCCTAAGCCTGATTTTTTTCTCGCACTAGAATTACCCAGCATTCCTGTTCACTTGCCTGTCTTTTCTTTAGAAGCAGAGCTTAGTTCACATCTTTATTTTTGCTGCCACAACAGGGAAGACAACCAACTTTATAACAACTGGCAGGGCAAACCATGTCAGTAAATACTAAGAGCACATTAGTAAAACTCTAAATGGAAATAAGATTGTTTTGGTTGCTTCTGTCCAGACAAAAAAAATCAAGGACCTAATTTTTAAGTTCAAGGCAGGTGACCTGAGGCTCTTCCTAGTAAATTTAGAGCTTCACTATCAATGTTAAGACACCAGTTTAGAAATTAACTTACTTAAGACCACCCAAACACAAATAAGCCCTCAAAGAATGTCTGCTTTGTGCCAGTTAAATAAGCTTACAAGGGCCCAGCGGGCATGGCTCAGTGGCTGAGCGTCGGCCTATGACCCAGGAGGTCAGGGCTCAATCCCCGGTGGGGGTGGGGGGCTGCAGGAGGCAGCCAATTTTGATTCTCATCATTGATGTTTCTCTCTCTCCCTCTCTGAAACCAATTAAAAAAATACATACATATATATATATATATATATATATATATATATACACACACACACACACGTATTTTTTTTTTAATTTTTAAAAATAAATCTTTATTGTTCACATTATTACAAATGTTCATTTTTTCCCCCCTCGGTTGCTCCCCTCCACCAGGTTCCCACCCACCCTCTGCCCTTTCCCCACTGCCAATGGTCCTCATCCATAGGTGCAGTTCATGTTCAGTCTCTTCCTGCAACCCCCACTCCCCCTTTCCCCAAGAATCGTCAGTTCACTCCCCTTCCATACCTCTGATTCTATTATATTCAACAGTTAATATTGTTCATCAGGTTTCTTAATTCCCTTGGTTTTTAGATTCACTTGTTGATAGTTGCGTATTTATTGTTCATAATTTTTATCTTTATTTTCTTCCTCTTCCTAAAGAACCCCCTTCAGCAATTCATATAATTCTGGTTTGGTGGTGATGAACTCCTTTAGCTTTTTTTTTTTTTATTATTATTATTAGTGAAGCTCTTTATCTGGCCTTCGATTATAAGTGATAGTTTTGCTGGGTAATTTTTGGTTGTAGGTTCTTGCTATTCATCACCTTGAATATTTCTTGCCATTTCCATCTGGCCTGCATGGTTTCTGTTGAGAAATCAGCTGACAATCATATGGGTGCTCCATTATAGGTAACTACCTGCTTTTCTCTTGCTGCTTTTAATATTCTCTCTTTGTCTTTTGTTCTTGGAACTTTAATTATGATGTGTCTTAGTGTGGTCCTCTTTGGATTCCTTTTGCTTGGGGTTCTGTGCGCTTCCTGGACTTGTAAGTCTAATTCTTTCACCAGGTGGGGGAAGTTTTCTTTCACTATTTCTTCCAGTATGTTTTTGGTATCTTGCTCTCTCTCTTCTTCTGGGACTCCCATAATTCTGATGTTGGTTCACTTGAAGTTGTCACAGAGGTTTCTTTCATTATCTTCAATTTTCTGGATTCTCTTGCCTTCTTGCTTCTGCGGAGGAGTGTCTTCTGGCTCTTTATGTTCCAAATATTTGACTTGTTTCTTGTGATCTTCCTTTCTGTTTTTAGGACTCTGTAAGATATTTTTTTATTTTAGACAATGTATTCTTTATTTCTAGTTGATCCCTTTTCATATCCTCATAGGTCTTGTTTATTTTATTGGCCTTTTCTAGGAAATTCTTGAAAAACATTATAAACGTGGTTTTGAACTCTATATCCAGTCGCTTTAGTCCTCCATTTCTTTCGTTTGTGATGTTTCCTTGTCTTGGCATTTTCACTGCTTCCCTGAGTTGGTAGGGTGGCTTTGTGTGCTAAGGTGTCCTATATGGTTCAGTGGGTCAGTCTCCCAGTTACCTGAGGTGGGCACTCTTGGTGCCCCCGTTTGTGGACTGTGTGTACAGCCTTGTTGTAGTTAAGTCTTGATTGTTGTTGGTATCGCTGGACGGAACTCACCTCCAGGCCAATTGGCTGTAAGGATCAGCTGTGTCTATGCCAGGGGACAGCCTTATTCGACTAGACTTGGAAAATTGCAAAAGCCTGTGCTCAGCTTGGATGGGCGAAGCCTACAGCTTTGGCTTACCCTTAGCCCCACCCTATGAGGTTCCTGAGTTTCAGTGTTCCTCAGTGTCCTTTGTTACTCGCTGCAAGCACCTCTGAAAGGTGCCCTCGAGTTTCGCCTGCTACCGAATAATCTAGGTTCTCCCTCAATGAACCCAGAGCTGGGGTTCAGTGCAGTTGAAAGTGGGGTTCAGAGCAGTCTGGAGCTTTTGTCTCCTTCCCGCTAGGGTAATCCTGCGGCACAGCCAACTGTCCGTTCTCTGTGCGCAATGTGCGTGCCTCCAGGACTTCCTTTCACCGCTCGCCTGAGTTTCCGCCTTACAGCCCAGGCTCCCTCTGTATGAGCCTGGGACCCCAGGGTCTGGCCTAGAACTGGGGCTCAGCACAGTCCAGAGCTTTTGTCTCCCTGCTAGGGCAATCTAGCAGCAGAGTCAACAGTCCATCCTCTGTGAGCAATGGACTGGCCTTTCGCCACTCCCCTGAGTTTCCGCCTTATAGCCCAGACTCCCTCCGTATGAGCCTGGGTCCCCAGGTCTCGCTCAGAATTGGGGTTCAGCACAGTCCGGAGCTTTTATCTCCTTCCCGCTAGGGAACGCCAGCCAGGCAGTCAGCTGCCCCTCTCCGGCTCCGTCCTCTCCCCATGTGCACACTGCATCTCTGTACTTTAGGCTTTTATGGCTCCTGATTTTCCTTTTGGTTTTCTCTTTCCTTCTAGTTGTAGAATTTCCAGTCAGTCAACTTTCCTGTAGTTCTGGATAATGTCCATTTTGTATTTTAGTTGTATTTTTTTTTTAATTTGTTTTGTGAGGCTGCAGTTAGGCGTTTACCTATGCCGCCATCTTGGTTTCTCCCTTTTTTTTTCTTCTTTTTTTTTTCCTTTAAAGAAAGTTTACAAGGGATGAGGTTTGGGAACTTGTCTCCTTCCCCGAGCACAGTGGGGTCAGTGTCAGCCTGTGGCACTGGGGAGTCCGGAATGCCAGGCTGCTGCAGCCACGCTCCTTCTGCTCCTTTCCAGCAGCGCCCGAGGTGGGGGCATATCGGAATCATGCTGGAGCTCAATCAGTCCAGAAACAGACTTTTTACTATAAAACTGACACCATTCAATAACACTTACTCAAATAAAAAGAGATCAAGTCATTACGGAGTATTTTTTTCATTTTATTTTTTTACAAATTACAGGCCTACTCAGTCATTTTATTCAGTTTATTTAAATAAGGATAAGGCTGCTTAAAAGACTTTTTACATACAAAAAAATGTACATTACAAGGTTAAACTTTCTGTACTCAATTACAAAACCTATACGAGCATTTAATAAAAGAGCACACTTAAAAATATGTGAAGTCCCACAGTAGAGAACAGAGGAGGCTCTGACATACATGTGATTTAAGCTACTGGCAGTTTTACTTAATGTAAGTTTTAAAAAGGTCACTGCTATTGAATGAGTCTCTAGATCAGTTTAGAATTGTTTCTGAAAACTTAAGCAACCAAAATATTACTTCAAAAAAATAATTACAATTCCGAGGAACTTGAATAGAGCAAAACAGCCGCCTCACGGCGGAAGCTGAACCAGCTTCCCACAGGCCTGGCTGCGGAGCGTGTGGCACCGCAGCCGCAGCCCCGAGCTGGCACTGGCCCGGGGTGGCACTCAGAGCTCTCGCGCAGCCAGACCTCCTGGCTCAGGGCGGACCGGGCAGGCTCCGCCGCAGCGAATGAGCAGGCGCCGCTGTGTGACCACGCCTGAAGCTCAGGCTGTACAGAAAGGAGGAAGGAGATGAAGGCAAAGAACATGAAAATGTGGGAGAGGAGACACGAGCAAGGAAAACGGGGAACCAAGAGGGGGAGGAAGAAAAGAACGAGACCACCTGGCAAGGGCAGGCAGTGGTCAAGTGCCTGTAACTCCACCTCAGAGGCCATCCTCTGACACCAATGCCATTCGCCTTCCTGCCCCAACAAGAAGCACTGGCTCTCCTGGACTACAGAATCGAGAGCAGCAACAGTAACCTGTGTCAGGGAGTACAGAGGGTTCTGAAGTTGTCAGCCATTCAAGGCCTTCTCAGCTCCAAAGCTCATCAAAGCAACACCCCTTCCCGATTCCTGTCCGCCCCTGGCCGGCTCGGGGCAGGCTCGGCGGGCTGCTCCCGCACACGGAGACGCAGAGGGCAGCTCGTCTGCACCGGAAGCCACCGCTCTCCGGGAGGTTGGTGTCTGGGCCACACAGACCCAGCTTAGCTCCTCCACATTTCAAACTCAAAGTAGGTCAAGAACATGCTGCTATATGAGCGCTGACTCTGAATGTTCATAATATAAACTTCAATTTGAAGCAACAATGTTACACAGTTCAGCTGTTAATACCAACCTACTTTGTAAGTTAAATATACAAATTAAAAATTAATTTTCTGAATAACTAAAAATAAGTTTCCACTGACTTAAAACTGTCAAATGGCTAATTCTCTCTTAACTAAGAGAGAAATGCAGATGAAAGCAGAAGGAACAACTAAATAAATGTCATTCTACCCTAAAATCTGCACTTTTCAAAATGTCCTTTAACATAGTTATACATCAGCCCTGCAGACAACTGCGTATTTAATGATTTACCATAACATTAACAATTTATGCAACACTCAGATGCATCCACTTTGTCTTATGTGAACAGATGCTGGCTGCAGAGGACAGGACTGAAACCACAGGGTTAAAGTTTCAGTACAGCCTTCACCTGCACGGTGGAATTACTTCTTCCTAAGGCTATTCAATAGCTCCATTAAAATGCTTGTTTTAACAAATCCAAGGAGGAATGAGACTGCTCTACAAAGTACTGAAAAGACAAACCCCAATTTGAAGATCAATCGTACAAGGGAGAAAGTATAAGGGACAAAGTATCAAGTGTTCGCGCCCTTGGCGAAAAACACAAGGTAGAAAAGTGAACTTGGAACTCACGAGTGTGAGGAATAACCTTGCTCACTGACTCAATTATGCCGCTGGAACAAGACCACTCAGCACACACCTCAGAGATGCCGCGGGACAGCCCTGTGGGCAGCGCTCCGTGCTGCACCAGCAGGGACCCGGCCAACTGGCCCCTCGTGCTGTCACTGGGTCCTGACTTCCGACCTGCCCCTCCTGTGCCAGCCGATCGGGGTCACACCGAGGTTCCCCCTTCACCACCATGCTACACTCCCGGACTCTCCTAACTTCTACAATTCTTCCTCCTCTTCCTGTTCACTACTTCCTACCAACAGGCACCACCCTACACGATTCCTTCACCTGGAGACTCTCAGTCTGCCTCAGTAAGCTCCTGGAGGGAGAGCCCTGAGCAGGTGAGCTCAGACTGCTCCTGAGAAGAGTAGGAAGGACAGCTGTGAGACACGGACATCCTGAAGGGTGGGCCTGGGCAACCCTGACCAGTCCCCTCACGAGAAACCGATTCTGTTCTGACTTCAAGGGAAGGAGCTACTAGCAAGCACTTAGGGAACAGCAAGTTTATCTGAATAGTCTGAGTAGCTTATTGGCAGCACTGCAAATATGCTTTTCTCGGTGAACTTCAAGGATGAAAGGGCAGTATTTACTAAAATACTGTGATGAACTGTTATATTCTTTTGCTTGGGAAAAGAAAAATTGTGAACTTCTAAAATATTTGAGTTTTTTTTTTTAAAAAATCTCAAAGTTCTCTAAAGACTGAAACAGATAATGAGAATAATTCCTGAAATTCATCAGATGCTTTATGATACACCAGACTTGTAGCTTCCTGATTTGACTAGGGTCAACATAAACGACTTATAGTAAGCCATTCATTTAAAAAGAAATTCCTTCCGCCCTGGCTAGTGGCTCAGCTGCTGGGCGCCGGCCGAGCAAAGAAAGGTTGCCCGTTCAGTTCCAGGTCAGGGCATGTGCCCCAGCGGCGGGCTTGATCCCCAGTAGGGGCGTGCAGAGGAGGCAGCCGATTAACATTTCTCTTGCATGGATTTTTTTTCTCTCTCTCCCTCTCTCTCTAAAATCAATAAAAACATATATATATATATATATTTTTTTTTAAAAAAGATAAATTCTTACCCAATCAGGGAATAAAAGGCAATTTTTTTCCTTTCAAATGGAGGGAGGAAGGCAGGGAGAGAGGGAAAGACTTTATTCTTTGAACCTAATTTTAAACCTTTAGAAAATTTTCAAAATAATCAAGCTCTCTATAAATACTGTCAATATATGTGAACTGTTTGAAAACTACAGTTATATTTACATTTTTGGAACCTTTCCTTCATGGCCATGTAACGTGTTGTATCTTCCTCTTTGCTTCTGGGGGTTTCTGGTTATCCTAAAATAACATAAACAGAAATCAGTTTATACTTACAAAAGTGTCAGAATTGAATGACTATTTTTAAACCACCAAGGTTTACTACCAACATACACAAGGTAGATCCCTGCTGCCATCTAGTGGAGAGATCTTAGATTAGGAAACAGAGCGAGCCTCCTTGGCTCCCACTTTTCTAGCTGTGGTTCTCAAACGTGTGCACCTTAGAATCGCCTGGGGCACTCACAGTGCGATGAGGCTCTGACCCTGACTTTCTGAAGCTCCTGTAGGTGGCCCTAGGTACTCAGGGTTGGGACCACTTACTGCTCCTGGGCTGCTTCCCCCTGCAGAGCCCATGTCCTCCCTCAATCTCACACTCGAAGATCTTAACAGGAGAATGGATTTCTTTTTTCTTTTTTTTTTAATCATACCTTGGAGCCTAGTGGGTAGCTCAGGTGGGTGGAGCATCTATCTATCCACACACCAAAGGGTGGCAGGTTCGATTCCTGGTCAGGGCATATATGGGAGGCAACTCATCAATATTTCTCTCTCCCTCTGACTCTAAAATTAACAGAAAACATATTTTTGGGTGAGGATTAAAAATAATTAAAACCATACCGCTGAAAGAAAAATTTTGAGAAAACGTTTTCTCAAAAAAAAAAAAAAAAAAAAAAAAATCCTTGAAGCTCACTCCTCACTGTAGTATTTGAGGGTGGATTCCTCTTTCCATTCCTGCTAAAGTGACCGAGTAGTTAAGTGTGGAGGCAACATGGTGCCATAAGAGCATGTCCTGGGGCCAAGTATGAATTCTAACTGCAATCCGGCTGCTTATTATCTCTGCAACCCTGGACACAAGTTTATTTAAATTATCCAGCCTTTTCTCATCTGTGAAATGGAAATAACTGTTGTGTCTACATCACAGGATTACTAAAAGGATTCAAGGAACTAATGTAAGAATTTAAGGGTGGTTGGATACACAATAGCTTTCTTTTTTGAGGGTCTACTATTTTAGATTGAACTACTCTGAGTTTTGATCCCTGACACACAATTTGAAGATAATAAAGCCCAAGTATATACTACAAAAATGTGCTATAGACTGAATGTCTGTGTCCCCTCTCAAAAGTCGTATTAAAACTGAGCCCCCAATGTGGTGTTTGGAGGCGGGGCCTCTGGGGTGATAGTTAATGGCGGTGGAGCCCTCATAAATGGGATTGATGCTTTTATACAAGACACCCCAGAGAGGTGCCTGTCCCTTCTGCCACGTGAGGTCCCAGACAAGCAACTATGAACCAGGAAGAGGGCTCGCACCAAATCTGCCAGGGCTGTGATTTTGGACTTCCCAGCCTCCAGGGCTGTGAGAAATAACTGCTTGTTGCTTGAGTCATCCAGTCAATGGTACTTTTTGATATATAGTCTGAGATAAACAAAAGTTATAAAACTGCTGGACCTTTACATTACCTCATAAATTGAACTCTAAATAAACTGTGTAACTGTATCATATTTGCCAGCATCTAAAATGCTTAAGTACAGCAGAACACAACATAGTCGATTCCTCCAAGTGCCCTCTGCCCTCCAAGGAAGGGACATTTAAGGGGCAGGGGAGGCAAGTGGTAAATCCTACACTCTAGAGCACATGTGTCAAACACAAGGCCCGCGGGCCAAATCCAGCCCGCCAGGCCTTGCAATGTGGCCCGCACCGCGCTGTCATCACTGCACTCCGCTGTCAGTTTATGGCATTGTCAGTTTATAACTGTTCAGTAAACCATTCGGCCCGCGATTTAGGCTGGATTTTAGATTTTGGCCCCTTCTCTGATTGAGTTCGACACCCCTACCCTAGAGTGGCTTCAGCGAAGTGCAAAACAATGTGACCCTGCACCAATTACTTAACATGCTAAGCCTTGCTAACAAGAGTATTTCTTCCTGCTCTAGCCGGTTTGGCTCAGTGGATAGAGCATCGGCATGAGTTTAGCATGGGTTTAGTCTAGATTCCGGTCAAGGACACATGCCTGGGTTGCGGGCTTGATCCCCCATGAGGGGTGTGCAGGAGGCAGCCAATCAATGATTCTCTCTCATCACTGATGTTTCTATCTCTCTCCCTCTCCTTTACTCTCTCTTTACACATTTTAAGCAGGAAAAAAACCCTGCGTGTACTTTTAAGAAAGCATCAGTTTATCAACATGGATTTATGAGAAATGAGATGTGAACATCGGACAGATCACGTGAGGGCTAACGACCGGCCTGCAGCAGTGACTACTCAGAGCCCCCGCTCCCTTCCCATGAGCGTGGGAGCCGCCCACTCACCGCGGCCTCGGCGTCCTCTCTCGGAGCAGCTCGCTTTAGCTTCACCGGCGTCGTTCCCACGGGGGACAGAGGACTTTTCCCATGCGCCAAGTCATGGTTCTGTTTAGTGTCATTGTTACTGTGTTCCGTCTTATTGTTCACGGGCAAATTGGAAGACAGAATTAGGGGTGACACACTCGAAGAGGAACTGGATAACTTTCGAAAGGCATTACTGGTAACGCCTGCCTGAGGCGGAGGCTTGAGTCGATCATTGTCCCCATTCTCCGTCTTTCTCACTTTTATGCTTGTACTTGTTGAACTTCCGTCAAACACAATGAGAGGTCTTTTCTTTGACACATCTCCACTGCTGCTCCTGAAACCAGAGACACACCTTCATGAAAGATGCCATCTGGAATGGATGGCAAAGCAGTTACTAGGATGTAAAGTTAAAACAAACAATGACCCCAAAAAATTTACTGATAAGACGAATCTATTTTAAGTAGGGCCAGTGGGAAAGAAATTTTCTTTTACTCTCTAAATAAAATAACAATTTTCTGGTGCTTTAAAGTTTAAATATTTGTTGACATGATATTTAAAGAGAGTGTTGTTGTACACACAAGAGTGTTATTTTTAAAACATCAATTGACCAACTAACCCTAGAAGGTAGAACAGAATGTCCTAGTAATTAAAAATTCTTTTAATTTTCAAAAATCACCATCTTAGCCGAAACCGGTTTGGTTCAGTGGATAGAGTGTAGGCCTGCAGACTGAAAGGTCCCGGGTTCGATTCTGGTCAAGGGCATGTACCTTGGTTGCGGCATATCCCCAGTAGGGAGTGTGCAGGAGGCAGCTGATCGATGTTTCTCTCTCATCGATGTTTCTAACTCTCTATCTCCTCCTCTCTGTAAAAAATTAATGAAATATATATTTTTTTTAAATCACCATCTTATTGATAGGGTTATCTTAACCATGCACTACTATTTAGAAAGGATAATAAACTACAAAACTATACCAAGATGACCATAGCAGCAGTCTATATACAACGACATAGAGCATTCTGCTCCATTCATGAAGGTCGCTTAAGCCAAGGCATTTTCTATAATAACTGGAACTGTAACATCTGTTTGATTTGAATTTTAAAATTCAGCAAGTCTTCATATTTAGCTTCTGAAAAGCTAATTTCCACTCTTAATTGTAAAGATAATAAAAGCATTTCATTTGTTCAATGAACAGATTTATGATTTTAAAAAAAAAAAACACCTTTTAATTAAACAAGCTTAGCAGGAAGAACTCTCCAGCCTTGCTACTCAAAGTGTGGTCCAGGGACTAGTAGCATCTGTGGTATCTAGGGAGCTTGTAAAAAATTCAGACTCTTGCCTTTTATCCAAATCCCAGGTGATTAGCAAAATTCACCGACAACCATTTGACAAAAGATGAAAAATAAACCCAATGGAATCCACTGCCACTGCAGGAGGGGAACAGAAGGACTGCGAGCGGGTGCATCCGCCGTGAGAGTTCAACCTCAGAGCAAGGGGCGCCTCAGGCCTGAGCAGCACTGCAGTGAAGACTGTCCAGCTCGGTGGGACCAGGCACGTCACAGCACTTCTCCAGAGCTCAGTTCTTCCAGAGATGAGACAGCAGGCGACTCAGTAATGCTTGGTGATCTTAGATCCTTCCAGCTTTAGTGCTCTGATACTGGAGTCAAATTGTGATTTTTAAAAACAGAGCCAAAGATCCTTTCAAAGTGACTGTGAGGGCCTAAAAGAAGCCATCACATGAAATAAAGTATGTCAGGATTGAAAGCTTTGCCTAAGACAGTGGTTGGCAAACTGCGGCTCGTGAGCCACATGCGGCTCTTTGGCCCCTTGAGTTTTTAGAAAAGGCCAACTTAGGAGCACCCTAATTAAGTCAATAACAATGTACCTACCTATATAGTTTAAGTTTAAAAATTTTGGCTTTCAAAAGAAATTTCAATCATTGTACTGTTGATATTTGACTGAGTTTGCTGACCAGTGGCCTAGGACAATGTGCCTGAATGTGCAGATAAATACTTTCCCAGTAAGAGTCAAAGGAAGTAAATTAAAGATATGCACAGCATAATCCAAATTTATGAAAGTTGACACTAATACACAGCCTGTACCAATAAGCAACCAGCGAGCTAACTGATGCTGAATCTGAACCGCATGTGTTCCTGATCAAAAGTGGGACTGCACGTTTATTTACTTTCCAAAAGACTCTGAGCACGCATGCCCATTATTCCTCAATTATTCTACTCCTTGGAGAATAACCTCCCTATTGGTCATGAGTTTTTCTTCATTCTTCACAACTAGAGAGTAAAACCAGGAACCAGAGTGAGGATCCTGCCCTCACTCCATTGCTACTGCACTGCCCGTGATAATTCCTTACCAACAGAAGGCCTCGAAGAAGATTCAGTAATCAATAACACCCACTTGCCATGTAAGTGACATAGGAAAAGAAACTAGCTCTCTTAGGGATCTCTGGGTACTTTGTCCTCATTAACTAACCAACTGTATGATTAATCACATGTACCTTTAAATGGGAAATTCATCTGCTGTGGTTCTATAAACACTTTCCTGGAATTTAAAAATTTGAAATAGTGTCCCTGAAGCTGTATGAGTCTCTCCATTTCTGTATTATTCAAACACCTTAGAATCTTGATTCTATTTTTCCTCACAATTCAGCACATGTTGTTGGCTCTGGCTCTGCCTCTAAAATACATCCAGACCCAACCATTTCTTATCAAGTCCAGTGCCACCTCGGCCAGTCACCAGCAGCTGTTGTCTGGATCACTGCAGTCTGCTAAGTGGTTTCCCCGTCCCTCCCCCACCTTCAATCACTTCTCAGCATGGCAGCCAGCATGACCCTGTTAAAACGCACTTCAGATGGTGTCACGACTCTGCTCGGAACCCTCCACTGCCTTCTCAACAGTCCAGACACAGTTCTCACAATGCCTCGCAAAGCTTTCTGTGATCTGACAATCTCCTCTCACCCCAGTCAACCTCGCCCCCTCGCCCTCTGACTCTCCCCACCCAGCCTGTGGTCTCCTGCTGTTCGTGGGCACACCCATTACTGCATTCTGCCTGGAATGCTAGCTTGCTCACTACTCGCTACGTCTCTCCTGAACTGGCATTTCTCAATGAGGCTGTTCCTGGCCACATTAACTAAAACCGAATCCTCTCACTGTTTCTTCTTCTGTCATGATGTAACATACAATATATTTTACTCAATTTTTTATTATGTTCCTTCATATTAAAATATGAGCAAGAAATTTTGTCAGTTTTATTCATGGTCTATGGACAGTGCCTGGTGCTCAATAAATAGTTGAGTAAATGAAATCCTTTTTACCTAAATTTACCTAGGGAGGGGGGAAAAAGGCAAAATTGTTTAGTCCTAGCCGGAACCGGTTTGGCTCAGTGGGTAGAGCGTTGGCCTGCGGACTGAAAGGTCCTGGGTTCGATTCTGGTCAAGGGCACATACCTTGGTTGCGGGCACATCTCCAATGGAGGGTGTGCAGGAGGCAGCTGATTGATGTTTCTCTCTCATCAATGTTTCTAACTCTCTTTCCCTCTCAACTCCTCTTTATAAAAATCAATAAAATATATTTTTTAAAAATTGTTTAGTCCTATAAGATGAAAACCAGAAGCATTAAAAAGTACCTTTTAGTCTCGTCTTTTAGTTCATGTTGCTCTCTTTTCTTTTCCATCATTTTCCCCCATCTGTTCTTTGGCAAATCTCTCTGAGGCAATGGTATTGCATGTTGGACATACAGATCAGTAAGATTGTCTTTGTTTATTCTTATATCATTTTCAACAGCTATGTTCTTCTGTGGGAAAGAAAACAAAAATAATTTCAAAACAACATCCTACTTTTAACAACTAACCAACTACCTACCTAACAGGGCAGAACATTACTGCTCAAATAAAAAACTATAAAACCATTGTTACAATTAGACACATGCTTGAGGGTCCTTTATAATACTGAAAAGAAGCAGTATTATAAATAGGTCAAGCTCTGGAAACATTAGGTTCAGCCTCATCTTAAAGGCAAAGGGCACATGTCCTCGGGGTGACCAGCACTGCTGGTGTGCAGCCACCATCCCAGGCTGTAAGAGCATGTCCACTGACATCCCTAATTTATGAAGAGAACAACGAAGGAAAATGAGAATGGAAATGTGGTCATGGGCTCACCTACAATTCTGAAAGGCTTGCAAACGCTTGTGTTTAATAGAACCGACTAAACATCCAATCCTTGTCCTCTGTTAAACTTTTTCCAATCCCCTTTTCCCTTAAAAACTTAAAAGCACAATTTTACTCCTTTTCTATCTTATACTAGATGGGCCTTTATTATCAATTTTCACTCTGTATTCACTCACTCAGAGATGTGTGGAAACCCTGAGGGTCCTCTGAGATGGCATTCAGGTAGAATGCACTGGCCGGTTAGATAGGGAAGCACTGCTGCACATGTGTCAAACACAAGGCCCGCGGGCCAAATCCAGCCCGCCAGGCCTTGCAATGTGGCCCGCACCGCGCTGTCATCACTGCACTCCGCTGTCAGTTTAAGACATTGTCAGTTTATGACTGTTCAGTAAACCATTCGGCCCGCGATTTACGCTGGATTTTAGATTTTGGCCCCTTCTCTGATTGAGTTCGACACCCCTAGTAGGGCAGAGGTGCTCCAACTGTGGTCCCTGAACTAGAAGCAAGAACTTGCTAAAAAAAAAAAAAAAATGCAGATGTTCAGGCCACGCCTCAGAACTACTGACTCCGACAGGAAGGGGATGAATCTCGCAAAATACGTGTTTTAACAAGTCCTGTGGCGACTCTGCTGTGCCTGTTTGAGAAACACAGGCCAAAGGTAACTGGCATCACCAAAGCATAGGGCTTGGTGAGATTAGACAGAGACACAGTACTAGAGGTTCAAAAACACAAGCAAAACAAAGTATTACACATAGGACCCCAAGGAAACGTTCAATAATTCTCTACCACTTTGCACAAAACATCACTTTTTGTCTTCTTTTTCGTCTACTATCAGCGGCCACAGTAGCTGAAAAAGAGCGAACGCTACCCCGAGAGCCCCGAACCCCGCCCGGACTCTCCTCCTGGCTGATCCCTCACCGCAATCGCGGTGGGTGAGCCGGAAGCCAGGCCGTGCACCTGCTGCCCTCCCTCCTCTGTGGCCGCGGGGAGCGAGCGGAGCGCGGGCCGTTCTCCGGTGCTGCCCGGTCCCCGACCCCGTCCCCATCTCCGCCCCCCGCGACCCTCCCGTCCCCTCTTCCTGCCCATCACAGGCCGCGAGGGCCGCCTAGGACTCCTCTTTGCGAGCCATCAGGAACCCCAAGAGGTAAGTCCGAACCCCCGGGAATCCCTGATGTGCCGGGACGGCTCCTTCGGGTGGGGGCGCGGGGAGACCGGGTCGGCCGGCGTGGAGTCGCCGGACGGCGGAGTGTTCCCGCCAGGGCACCCGCCCCGGGCCCGGCGCCGACCTGCTCCAGCGTGAGCAGCAGGAACTCCCGGGACAGCAGCTCCGGGTGCAGCAGCAGCTCCGAGTCCGGGCAGCGGCGCCCGCCCGCGTCCCCCGCCATCACCGTCGCCCGGACCCGCCGGCTACCCACAAGGCCCCGCGCAGGAAGCGTCCCGGAAGTGACGCGTGGGCGGGGCCGAGCGTGTCATCCCCGGGCGCCGCGCGTGCGCTCCGGCGCGGGGCGGGGCCCGCGGCGGGGCCGGCGGAGCCGGCGAGGCGGCGGGCGGGCTGCGGGAGTCTGCCCTGGGGGACGGGGAGCAGAGGGGTCTGCGGCGGCGGAGGAGAGCGCGGGGCGGGGCCGGCGGGGCGGCGGGCGGGCAGGGGGAGTCCGCCCTGGGGGACGGGGGAGCAGAGGTGTCCGCGGCGGCGGAGGAGAGCGCGGGAGCGAGGTCGCCCTCCGCCGCGGTGGCGGCTCGCTGTCCGCGGTCTGCAGTCTGTGCTAACCCCGCTCACGGTGCTGAGGCCCGGGACGTGGTGCGGGCGCCGCACACAGCAGGTGGAAAGTGAACACGGTGCAGGGCGCGCGGCCGGTCAAACAAAGGGTGCCCGGAGGAGAATTTATGGTTTAGGGGGCGGGAGGGCTGCACAGCACCGCCCCGGGGGCACGGAATGGTCGGCGGCAGACCCCGGCGCTGGAGTTCCATCTCTGCAGTCACCGCGGGGACTGTCGGCGGGGCTGGGCGGGGCTGGAATGCTGGCGTGCGATCTGGTGCCCTCTGGACGGTGTTCAGAAAGCTTTCTTCCTGGTCTTGGTCTCCTGTGGCCCGAAGCTTACTAAAGGCCCTTAAGGATCACATTGCCCTACGGTCCTAACATTTCCCCCCCTTCCTATTTGTTAATAATTATTCTTATTTTTTTAAAAAATATATATTTTATTGATATTTTACAGAGAGGAAGGGAGAGATATAGAAAGCTAGAAACATCAATGAGAGAGAAACATCGACCAGCTGCCTCCTGCACACCCCCCACCGGGTTGTTCCCGCAACCAAGGTACATGCCCTTGACCGGAATCGAACCCGGGACCCTTCAGTCCACAGACCGACGCTCCACCACTGAGCCAAACCGGTTTCGGCATGTTAATAATTATTCTTAATGGAATGGGGCAAAGGTCTCTTCTGTCCGTGGGCTCAAGGGACTAGGCCCACTGGTGCTGTGGACAGGGGTGTCTGAATAAAAGTTACTCTACACATCAGAAACCAACCAGTTAACATTATTGTATTTAAAATAGCTTTTCTTGAGATATTAATGTTTATTGCAGATAACATATTTAAAATCGTTTTCTTGAATTTAAAAACAAAACAAAAAAACAGATGGCAGCTTAGTATGTCCATTACTATAAGGGAGAGTGAAATATAATCATATTGTAGTGGTTAGATACTGAAAGACCGTAACTAGGTCACCTGGGAAGTCAGCCGTTAGCCACAGGGAGCTACTGCAGCATCCTTTAGAGAAAACATCCTGCATCTTGTTAACATAACATTCAAACCTGTAAGGAATTTCTGTGAGTTTATTTGGGCCAAACTGGCCACAATTGCCGGGAACTAGAGTCTCAACATACTGGGATAAAGCTCCAGAGAAGGGCGATTTTTCATCTATTTTTATACATCGCAATCAAAGGAGGGGACATAGGTGGGCTACATGAAATCCATTGGTGATAGATTAGGGAGGCGGGAGAAAGCAAAGGGGTGGGGTGGGGGCCTCTGGGATTGGATAAAGAGTAAAATGATAGACACCTACCTCTTTTATTCAGGTGGGTGCAGGAGAGTGACAGTCAGCAATTAACAGGATGACAACAACAATGAAAGAAGTTGTAGTCTCTGTCCTGGTGCCCAGGCACATTCGGTTATGCCCTGAAGGGTCCAGGAAAAGGGAAGTTACAAGTTACCCTGACATTTCGCAAGGATGTTATCTTAGATACAAAAAGACAGATAGGCTCAATTAAGATAAAGATTGACCTTTATTAGGGAAGATATTGGTCCAGGACATGTCTACCCATTATAAACTGCATGTAGTTAAAGTTTCAGTTTTAGACCATCCTTTATGGTTACTTTAGGTGTTTGAGTTTGCAAAACCGCCATGCAGGCCTTCCCCTAGTTTGTCAGGTCAGCATGTGGCCTTGTTTTTCATCCACAGTCCTTTTCCCGTACAGTGGGTGCCAACACATAAAGGCCCCATATGGGACTTTATTCCCAAAATGAATAGAATAATTCTGTATGTTAGCAATAGGTGTCCCAACTCCCACTAGGCAGGATGGAAAGGTCTGTTCTCCATAGGTTTCTCCTTGAGGTGTTTCTTGGGTTCAGTCCCTCATTCTTCCCTTTCCGGCCCCCTCTTCACTCTGGTGTGAAGGATCCAGGGCTTTGGAGCATTTGGAGTGTGAGAAGCACGTCCCAGGGTCCCGGCCATGTTGATTGTCTTGTGATCTGGCTTTCCATGTTTTGAGTAGAATTCTATCTCCTGCTAAGAAGGGATGTGGAGAGAAAAAAATCTGTAGCACATGCCAAATCATTGCCCAAGGCTGAGGACACAATGTGGAGTGATTTGGGAGGTAAAAGCTGGTCCTGAGGAAGCCATAGTGTCCCTCGCCTGGTTTTGCTGCTTTTCTTGGCTTGGAGCTGAAATACAACTGAGGCCTAGAGAGGAAAAGATCTCAGGGGGTTTATTATTTTATTTATTATTTTATTTATTTATTTAAATATATTTTATTGATTTTTTTACAGAGAGGAAGAGAGAGGGATAAAAAGTCAGAAACATCGATCAGCTGCCTCCTGCACACCACCCACTGGGGATGTGCCTGCAACCAAGGCACGTGCCCTCAACCGGAATCAAACCCGGGACCTTTCAGTCTGTAGGCCGATGCTCTATCCACTGAGCCAAACCAGTTTCAGCAGGTCTCGGGGGTTTTAAAAGAGCTGGGGTGCAAACCACAGGACCAGTGATATGCTAGGGGAGGATAGGCTACCCTGGGGCGAGGTTCTTGTTTTCCCAGTTTTGCCCCTTGCTGGGAATCCAGCATCCAGGGCTTTTGGCCTTAGTGAGTTGCCATCGTCCTTGCTCTGGGGGGTCTAACAGTAGGCACTCAAGTATTTATTCACTGAAATAATTCTCCAGTTAACCTGCTCACGTATAAAAATAACTGTGAGCGCTGATGACAATGTCCAAATATTAGTTAGATATTGGCTGTGCCAGGTACTGCATTTATATAGATTGCTGGTTCCTCAGAACAGCCTTCTGAGGTGCATAGTACTGGGATGCTTATTTTTTTTCAAATGGGAAATCGGGCATTTGAAATGAGGTAATTTGCTCAAGATCAGAAAATGAGGAAATAGCAAGACCAACATTCAAGTACATTTTGTTTGCACTTATAACTGAAAGGGCAGGGCGGGGCTAACTCCTCAGAATGAAAGGGCAGGGTGGAACTCCTGGTAACTGGACCCTAGCCCTCATCCAACCAATCAGAGTGAGCCAAAGCAGTGACATCACCACCCCTATAAAACCCCTTGATCTGTTGAAGCTCGGGCTCTTCCGCCAGGCCACTGTTGGTGTAAGTGGGACAGAGCCCACGCTAGCATGGAACAGGCTTTCTGCTATTGCATCGGACTTGGCTCCCTGGTGGTCCTTGGGGATCAAGAAATCTGGACATAACAATAACTACAGTGAAGTAACAGTTTAAATGGAATCTAGTAGTGTTATGATCTAAACTCTAGTAGTTAATTTATTGAAAAATCTTTCCTACTTCTCTTTCATCTTTTGTGGAGGGGATATATATCCCAAAACGTCTTGCACATTTAAAACTTAAAGTTGCAGACAGTTCTCAAAGCTGTGGCTTGCATCCTCTATAATGTATTGTTTTATTGGAAGTGGTTACAGTGTCTAAAAAGATCTGAGGGTGCCGAAAGATAAACCTTGAAAGGGAATTGGAAAATTAGTGAGATGCTAAATCAAAAGTCAAGATAAAGTTGAGAGGTGTCTTGCAATTTTTAATAATCCTTTATGTATACGGTGCTTTATCTAGAACTTGAATTTCAGAGCAGGACAGAATTAAAAGGTCAGTCCTTCCCTTTCAGTCCTGAGGAAGTGGCTCTGAAGGAGATGAAATGGCGGGCCAAACTGCACAGTTTCAGAGCTGAGCTGAGCAGGTGTCTGGGTGTCCTTATGGGAGCTGTGTGTATTAACTTCATGGTATGAGCATCCTGGCATGCCATGTCCAACACCTGATTTGATTGTCATGATAATAGTGCAATTAGTGTGGCTAGCACTATCCCCATTTCCTCCTCCAAAAGGCACATACATCGTGTTAGTGGCAAAAGCAACTGCCTTGGAGGGAGCCTTGGAGACCGGACCTCAGTTCAGATTTTGTTCTGCTGCACCAAGACCTTGGGTGAGTCGCTCAAGTCTCTGACCTGTCTTATCAGAAAAATGCTCTGCCAATGCCTTCCACAAAGAACATCTAAGGAGCGGATTCTGTGACACACGTGGGCCTTCGGAGGTAGCTCAGTGGACTAGAGCAGCGAGGAAAAAGGCCAAGGTTGAGGTTTGATCCCCCGTCAGGGCACACACAAGAATCAACCAATGAATGCATACATAAGTGGAACAACAAATCGATACTTCCCACTTCTCCTCTCTTTCAAATCAATAAGTAAAACAACGAGCACACTTGACACAGTGTAGGTGCTTAATAAATGGTAGCTGGTTTTGAGAAATACGTCATGTCTCCCCACTTAGCCTCCTCACCTGTGAAATGGAAATGATAGCACACCTCATAGTGTTAAGAGATTGGAGCTGACATATGAGCACTTGCCTCCCCCTGGAGGTCTGTTGTAGCCCCTGACTGTCGTCAGAGGAGCGGGGGCAGCGTGGAGGGGGAGCCGGGAGAAGGAGCTTCAGTCCTGGAGATGGGAGGGGTCCTTGCTGTGCGCTCTCTCCCCGTGGTGCTCCGGACGGCCCCTGCCCTGTGTCCATCCCACTGTAAAATGAAAAGTACTTCCCGGTTTCAAATCCAATCCATTCTAGGTGTCTCTGGCTAAAACCTCAGGGCACCGGGAGTGTCTGCTGAGGCAGGACAATGCCCAGGTTCAGAGAGGAGGAAGTAGAATGAGATTCGGACCCCTCTCGGGGAGGAGAGCCTCAGAATGCGCCCTCTCCATCCGGCAGAGCTCGGAGAGTGGAACCTTAGTGTATTTGCAACCTGCTGTCTGGGTTTCAGGGGTGGGAATCTGGGAAGGGGAGGATTTTCCTTCCCAGGAAGTTCTGATGTTTCAAATATGCTGGCAGCAGGGCCGCCTCCCAGCGGTTTCTGCCACCGCTGGCCCCGACCCGCAGGCCAGGCCGTTGCCATAACTGGAGGGCCAGACTGAAAACCAGCGCCAGAGACCAAGAACATCCAGAGTCCTGTGGGTGGGTCAGTAATTTCAAGGTCTGGTGTCTCTGCTTCCCATCTGGCACTTCAGAGATCCCCTGCTCTGGCACAGCCCTGAGGAGGGGGCAGGCCTCTGTGGATAAGATCATTGTTACAGCAGCCAAACGGGGGCTTAAAATAGAAATAAAGCTTAGTTACAGAAAAGTAATTCTATTTGTTACCCATTTGAATATGTAGACTGAAGTTGACTACTACAAAGTGTGTATCATACATAACTACATTTTTAAGTTCAGAATTGTGAGAGTTTCTGCGTCGCCTGGATCTCGGGGTTGCATTCATTAACATTTTTGGGGCCTGTGGTTGGCAGACCGAAGCTGAGGGCAACAGCCAACACTGCCTCGCCTGGCACCCCCCCTTCCCCCCGGCACCCCCCCGGCCGAGCTCCCCCAGGACGGGGCCACACATATGCAGTGAGTCTCCAGCCTGGTCACCAGCATGCAGCGAGTGGTTAGTAAGTGCTCAGCAGGTATTGAATGCACCATAAGTGAAATACATACTGAGGACTTCGGGTGCTGATTCCTCTTGCCCATAATGTAATATTTAAGATGTTTACGTTACAAATATTTTACCATTAGTTGTCAAAAATATATCTGAGCATAAATCAAATTAAGAGCTTGAAAGTGAATGTAAAAATTTTAAAAACACTTTCCACTTGGGACCTCTATTTTTAGCTATTTAAAACAACAGTTCTGCTTTGAGTTTTAAATAACTACCTTTAGTACCATAATGATTATTAATGATCATATTTTTTACTATTGTCAATTCTCATCCCTTTTACAATCTGATTACCATAAAGATGCGTTAATGTACTTAAACTACCTACTGGCTTTCTTGTAAACCCATGAAGACACCTGTGTAGTGAGATCACTCCTCTTATTCCTGTCTAGCACCCAGCACAGTGCCGTGGACACCGTGAGAACAACGTGTGACAGGAAATCGCCCCAGCTCCTCAGGCCCTTCCTGACTGACCTCCCGGTCACCACACCTCGAGCACATTATGTTTTACTTTAGGATATGATCAGGAGGGTATTCCACAGGCCCCACGAAAGCCACGGTGCTCAAAACTGAGTGTTAGAGTCACCTGGAGAGATAGTCACCCCCTGTTTCTGACTTAGGAGGTTTGATTAGGGCCGGGAATTTGCCCTTACAACAGCTCACTAGGTGATGTTGGTATTGCTGACCCCTGATCATGCTTTAGAAACCACTGAACTAAATTAAGCTCCCTGAGGTCAGGCTGTGTCCCATTTCAGTGCCCCAGCAGCCTCTGCCATAGTACCTGGCACGGAGGGGCTGCTTGGGAAAGAGTTGAGTGGAATAACAATTCAAAGTTTATTTTATTGGATCTAGTTTACAAGTACATGAACATGTGTGTATATCTTTAAATCAGCTAATAAATGTAAAAGCTCCTAAAACATGTTTGCTAAAGAAAAAAATCATAGCTCTGGCTGGTGTGGCTCAGCTGGTTAGGTGTCAGCCTCTGTACCAAATGGTTGCTTGTTCGATTCCCAGACAGAGCATATGCCCACGTTTCTAGCTCAGTCCCTACTGGGGTTGTGCAGGAGGCAGCTGATCCATGTTTCACTCTCACATCGATGTTTATCTCTCTCTCTCTCTCCCTCCCTCTTCCTTTCTCTCTCTCTAAAAGTTAATAAAAATATTTTTTAAAATAATAAATATAACCTTTCTTTGCTTAACCTCACATTCTAAACTGATATCCAAACTAGATGTGTACTTGTAATGAGAGCTTATAAATTAGAGTAACAGAATCTTAGCATGAAAAGCCTCATTTAATGATAGCCTAATTTATCTCTATCAGGAATTTTATTTACTTTTATACATTTGTGTGTTTTTTAAAGTACATTTTTATTGATTTCAGAGAGGAAGGAAGAGGGAGAGAGAGATAGAAACATCCAGGATGAGATAGAATCATGGATCGGCTGTCTCTTGCACACCCCTCACTGGGGATTGAGCCCACAACCTGGGCATGTGCCCTTGACCAGTATCGAACCTGGGGACCTTTCAGTTTGTAGGCTGATACTCTCTTCACTGAGCCAAACCGGCTAGGGCAGGAATTTTAAATGTTGGTTGAGTGCTTCCTACATGCAGATAGACACAGCAAAAACTTGATAGATACACCTGTCCGTAAGAGCTTACAGCCAGTGAGGAACCTTAAGTGTACTTGTGAGTGGGGGGATATTATGTTTTGAGAGTAAAGGGCAATTATTAAAAGCATTCAGTTGTAGCTATTTAACTCTTAATCTTCATTAATCTATTAGAACATAACTTCACTTCACATGCTATACTCATAACATGTTTCGGATGGACCCAAGGGATATTGAATAAATATTAATAAATGAAGTTAATTAACAATTCCTTTGAGAAACATGACTGATATTTCTTCTTAAATGTAATCAAGCTAATTTAGAATTAGTCCTGATGCAGATATTTCCATAGTTATGGAATAGTTAATTACATAGAGGCTCCTGTCATATGTGAAATAAATTCCTCAGAGTTCCAGGAAGCACAAACGTTTCGAGATGGAATATTGTGCATATTGGAGTTTGACATTGTAAGAATCCTATGGTGATTTCCTTTCATAAAGGAAATAATTATTTCTGAATTATTTTTCTCTTTTTTGTTAATATACACTTTCACTCCTATATTGTTTAAAGCAGAACACTAAGTGTTATTCCACAAACTATTCAATCAATAGAACTTAATTTTATGCATATAAAAACTCACTGGTTTTGAATTCAGGGTTTGTATCTTGTTCTGTCCTTACTACCATGGAATTTGGGATAAGCGATTCACTTATTTTTGCCTCAGTCAACTCATCTGTAAAATGGAGAGATTAACAGCGCTTAACTTCATAGGGACACGGGAGGCTTTAATGAGATAACCTCCGCAAGGCCCTTAGGCCAGCGTCCTGCCCTCAGTGGATGTCCCCTGTGCGACTGGGTGCCTGCAGCTCTGCTCATGCAAATGTGGAGTCCTGGCCTCTGTCTGTGATTGGCTGCTCAGCACAGCCAGGTGGCCGGGTGGTTAGCTTTCCCCAGGATTGGCAGGTAGGTTCGTTCGTTCATGCATGCATTCATTCATTCATTCATTCACTCATTCATTCACTCATTCATTCATTCATTCATTCATTCATTCATTCATTCATTCATTCATTCATTCATTCATTCAGCCAGTGCTTCCCGGGCCTCCCAGGTCCAGCCGGTTTGGTGTGAGAAAAGAGCGGCGAGCGAAGCAGACCAGGCCGGCGTCCCGGAGCCGCGGCCGCGGGCGGAGCAGGTGCGGGAGGACCGCCCTCGCCGCTCCGCACCGGGCTGCCGGGCTGTGCTTCCAGGAGCTCCGCACCGGCCGGCCTCAGGACGCCCGCAGGCGGAGGGGAAGCGGCGGCCCGGCCCTGGCCGCCGCCCGGGGGGTCTCTGGGCCGCGTGCGCCGGGAGCGGACGGGCGGGCGGCGCAGGGCCCGGCTCCCGCCCCGCGCAGGGCGCCGCCCCACGTGACGGGAAGCGGCGGCGCGGCCGGCCCAGCCCAGAGCCGCGGCCGGAGCGGCGGGCCCAGGCCCAGGGCCGGCGGGACGGGCCGGCGCCGCCGGGGAGTGCGGGCCGGTGAGTGCGGGCCCGGGGCGCGGGGCGCGGACGGGGGCGCGCGGGGCGCCTGGGAGGTGGCGGAGCGGGCGGGCGTGTGCGCGGCAGCGGTGCGCGGGCATGTGCCTGTCAGATCCGGACGGGGTGCCGGAGGGGTGCCGGTGGGGGTGCTGGTGGTGGTGGGGTGCCGGTGGGGTGCCGGAGGGGTGCAGGTGGTGGTGGTGGTGGGGGGTGCCGGTGGGTTGCCGGAGGGGTGCAGGTGGGGTGCTGGAGGGGTGCCGGTGCGGGTCCCAGTGGGGTGCCGGGGTGGGTGCGCCCGTGCACACGCGGGGCAGGCGGCCGGGCGGGTCCCGGTGCGGGTGTGGTGGCGGGAGGAGGGGGTGTGTGCCCGGGAAGGTGTGAGACAGCCCTTGGTTTGGGGTGACTGCTGGTCCCGAGGGAGGACCTGGAGGACCGTGCCCCTGGGGAGCGGTCTGTGGCTGTAATGAAGCTCCTGGGATCTCAGAGCCCAGTTCCGGGTCACACCGGCCGGACTTGTTGCGGAGCCGGGAGGCCGGCGGGGTGCGGGGAGGAGGCAGAGACCCCGCCCGCTCCGCCCGGGCTGGGAGCGCCACCCGCGGTGTGCCTGTCCCGGCGGGGGGCCGGGGGGCCGGGGGCTGCGGGGAGCCGGGCCCAGCTGCCTCCTGGGTGTCCAGTGGGGGTGGCTCTGGAGGCAGAAGCTGCCCTCCGTGGCCAGTTGTCTGCCTGCCCTGTCATTGTTTCTGCTCAGGGGCTGTTGGGGATCCTCACCACGTCCCCAGCCGCTCTGGGGCCCTGCCTGGCTGTGGAAATGGGGTTCACACAGTGCTTAGTGTAAATGACTGTATGGGTGCTGGTTTACCCCTGATGAATGCCCCAGTGATTACAGCGACGGGGCAGGCACAGGGAAGGGGAGGAGGCTCCTGCCGGGAGCTGGCCTCAGGGCCAGCACTCCGGCGCAGGGGCCTGTGGGTGCCGGCGTGCCCTCCTCCCAGACTTGCTTCTCTCTGTCAGCCAGAAGCTTCCAGCACTAGCTCACATAGGAAGGAACATCTGGCCAGCTGCTTCCTTTTCCTTCCAGTTGTGCCAGCCAAGCAGCCTCAGCAGTCACAAGAGCGGCCTTTCTGTGGTGTGGCCCCAGAAGCAGCCCTGATGGGACTAGTGGGCGCTGCCTACAACCGGTCCTTCCCAGGCCCAGTGTGTCTGCTCCCCGTGGGCTCCAGCCTGGTTCTGCCAGTCAGCCCTGCACAGGCAAAATCTGTGTTTGGACTCCCCCAAACTTTGCTAGTACAATTGTCCTCGCAGACACCAAGTCCTCAGATTCTCAAGTCCCTTATATAAAACTAGGGGCCCAGTGCACGAATTCGTGCACCTTGAAAGCAACTGTGGGCTGTGATGGGCACGGGGCGGGTCTCAGCCCATCCTCTGTGCCCCTGCCCAGCCCCTCCCACCATAACCCTGGTCCCCGCTTCCGCCCACCACTGCTGACTGCGCAGAGCTATTGGGGCTGGTGCCAGCAGCAGGTGCAAGCAGGCTGGGTGCTGTCAGTGGGTGTGAGTGCTGGGTGGGACCTCAGCGTGTGGAGCAAATTCATGTACTAGTGGACCGATGAAGGATCAGATCGCCCCTCAGGAGCAGGGGGAGGTGGAGAAGCCCTCAGGGACCATTGGGATGGACACAGGTAGCAGGTGCAAGCGGCGGCTCCGGCGCTGGCTGCAGGTTTGAGGGGGTCGGCGCCAGCAGCGGGTGTGAGTGCCGGGTGGGACCGTGGCATGCGGGAGCAAAGAATTTTTAGTAACCATCAGAGGCTTGCCCCAATGATAGCACACCCCCACCTTGGTCTGGCGCCCACACTCACCTGCTCCACCATCCTGCCTCAGCTCACACTCACCATGTTCCACACTGTCATCTGCTGCCGATGCCCACCAGGTTCTGCACGTACCCTCTGGTGGTCAGCACACGTCATAGCCACCGGTTGTTCCAACGTTCGGTCTATTTGCTTATTAGGGTTTTATATATATATGACATAGAATGATGCATATAGTTGGTCCTCCACATCTGTGGATTCTCAACTGCAGATTACAAATATTGTTTTCAGCCCTAGCTGGTTTGGCTTAGTGGATAGAGCGTCAGCCCACAAACTGAAGGGTCCCAAGTTCGAGTCTGGTACCTCAGTTACAGGCTCAATCTGGGGCAGGCTTGATCCAGGGCATGTGTGGGAGGCAGCCAATTGATGTGTCTCTCTCACATCAATGTTTTTCTCTGTCCCTCCTCCCTTCTACTCTCTCTAAATCTCAATGGAAAAATATCCTTGGATGAGGATTAACAAATAAATAAATAAAATGTTGTTTTCAACTGTATATTTGTTTTTGAAAAATTCATGTATTAGTGGACCCATGCAGTTCTAACCCTTGTTGTTCAAGAGTCAGCTGTCATGGTCAAAACAGAGAGTGCTTTCCTCTGGAGTTAGCCTCCTGGTGGGCTCTGCCGATTCCTGTGCACATCACAGTGCACACTGTACAGAGCCAGGTGGCACCGCCTTTCCTCCTCCGTGCCCGCCTCCGGCCTCGCAGGGAGGAGCTGGGGCACCTGCAGGCTCCCAGGATGCTGCGGCTCTGCCTGACCCTCGGCACGGGCTTTGTAAGGGCCCGTCTCCCATTGAACAGCTCCAGCGGACACGTTCTATTGTAAAAGCACAGAGCGTGCTGTTTAAAAAGTGCTCAGTATTCTAGGCCTGGTTTGCAGCTAGCTTTTCTTTTCAGGAAAACCAAGTTGTTATTATGGCTTATTCCTTCATGCCAATATTAAACATCCGTGATCCTTTAGCAAAGCTCGAGGAAGGTTTCCTTGATGTGTTACCTATCTTCATATTGGGCTGAATCCAGTGCTCATTAGTAATACATTAATCATTTGTTTTATATATATATAAATATCCCGGTGTTTGGGTACTGATTGCCGAGTCATTTGACCCACACTTTACAGCTCCTCTCTGCTGTGGTAAACCCAGCCCGTTTCTCTTTATTAGCAAATGCTAACTACGAGCCGAAACCGGTTTGGCTCAATGGATAGAGCGTCGGCTTGGGGACTGAAGGGTCCCGGGTTCGATTCCGGTCAAGGGCATGTATCTTGGTTGCCGGCACATCCCCAGTAGGGGGTGTGCAGGAGACAGCTGATTGATGACTCTTTCATCGATGTTTCTAACTCTCTATCTCTCTCCCTCACTCTCTGTACAAAATCAATAAAATATATATATATAAATAAATGCTAACTACGAAATCTGCATGTGGAAGTAGCAAGCTAATGGGAGGCCCCGTGAGCCTGGGTGCGCTGCGCAGACTGGGAGCAGTCACTGGGCGTGCTGTGAAGTCTTGCAGGTGATTTGAGACCAAGATCTTTTCTTGGTAGTCAAGTAGCTGCCGTCAAGTAAAGTAAAGATTCAAGAAAAACAATATATATATAAAAGAAAAATTGCCCAACGCCCAGGAGGCACTGAGTAATTCTTTGTAGCTGTGTGAGGTCCGGTATTGAGGAAGATGTTAGGAGAAAATGCCCTGGAGACCCATCTCCCAGTCTGTGCCTCTTCCCTCCTCTCCCCTCCCCCAAGTCCCTTCTTCTGGTATGACTGTTGACATTTATATTATAGGGAGTTTATGATATATACATAGGCAACACACATGCGTTTATAAGGTGTATTTAAATGGTTTGTATGCGTGTACATATTCATTGTTATGTATATTTACATATGTAGTTGAATAAGTTTGATTAGTGTTGCCCAGGAAAAGGGTACTGTCTGAGAGTCACACATTGGTATGTGCCAGAATCATGTCAAGGTGACCAGTTAGATGTCAGGCTTGAGCTGTATTTTTTAAGAAATATTCTTTCAGGTCATTGGAACGGTTTATTGTGCCATAACTAGTCTTCTGTGATCTCTGGTGCATGAGCACAAGAGAATGTGAACTGGTTGTCCGGTAGGTCCTGGTTTTCAAAAGAGGGGCACGCTGTGTTTGGCACAGGTCAGTGAATTTGTTGTGGATTCCTGGCGGATCTCAAGATAGAGGTGTCTGTGAGCACTTGGGGAAGAACCTGGGCCTAACATGGGTGTGGCTCTGTAAGGACAACTTACGTCACATAAAACCTATCCTGCGTTGATAAGATTACCAGGTTGGTGGTGAAACATGTAAGGGGATCATTCTGTATCTAAAATTTAGCAAGGCAGTGCTGACACCGAGGCCCACTGGCTTGGGGTCAGAGAGTAGGAAGCCATTCTGGTGCAGAGGAAGCGAAGGGGCAGGTGAGGGGGGTCACAGGGTGCCTGCTCCAGCTCAGGGTGAGAAGGCCGGGCCGTGCTGAGCGAGGGCCCAGAGGAGGCACTGCGGCCGGACAGTCATCACAGGCCCCACACCGCGGTGGCCTGGTGGGCAGAGTTGTTGATTTCTTCAGCAGGACGGAATGCTAAGAGCATCTGAAATCACTCTTGCCCTCTTCGGTCAACAGAGTGGAGAGAATATGTCCCTGGAGACAGAAAGTGAAACGGTTTGAAGTCCTCTGTTTTATCACCTGGTAGCTGTGTAATCTGGAACAAGCCACCAGAAATCTGTCTGTCCGTAATAATCCCACCCCTTACCGTGATGTGAGTGTGAAAGGACATCACTTCTATCCAGTACTCAGCGTCTGCCCAAACCAGTGACTAGGAGCTCTCGGGAGGCAGCCATCAAGGTGTCTCCAGGGCCGCAGTCGGAGGTGCCTGTCCTTTGTCTGGACTTGGAGCGACAGGAGCAGCTGTACCCTGGGCAGCCGGGTGGCTCAGTGGGTAAGGCGTGTGCTCTTGAGGCTGCCTGTGTTGGAATCTCCGCTCTCCGTGGTCATTCAGCTTTTCGAACCTCTCCCTGCGGGTGACAGTCATAGTACTCGCCTCTAGGCTGGTTGTGAGCACGAAGAGAGCATGTAACAGGGAGCCTTCCAAACGTCTTAGCTCCCCGACAACAGTGCACCACCTTGTGCTTCAGAGGAGCGAGATAACGTGCAGGGGAAGCATGCCAACCGGTCCCATTCCTGCTTTACCAGGAGGTGACAGGCCCTGAGGTGACTGAGCGACTTGTCTGAGATCAAAAGAGCTGGCCAAGGTTAATATGGAGAATGTCTGCTTTGCACCAGGCCCACTTGACACCCTCACTGCGTGGCCCACGTTAGCTCCAGGGCCCCACCGCTCCTCCAGCTCGCACACCTGAAGCCCTCCTGCTCACCGCAGGGCCTCCCTCCCTCCGGAAGCTCAGAGGATACCAGATTTCACACCCAGCAGGAGTCAGCTGACATTTCCCCCAATCCAGTCTGAATTCGTCTGTGAGAAATATTTCAAATGAGCAGAGGTCCCAAAGCCTCCCCTTTGAAATACACTCTCAGGAGAAAAACAAGTAATAGGTAGATATGATTCATCCCTGTGATTTTAAGTTAGGACACTAAATTTAGAAAATTCACCCCCAAAAGTTACTGAATAAAAGAAGATCATAGGGCCTGGCCTGTGTTGCTCAGTGGTTGAGTATCGACCTATGAACCAGGAGGTCATAGTTAAATTTTCTTATTTTTTAAAAATATATTTTATTGATTTTTTTACAGAGAGGAAGAGAGAGGGATAGAGAGTTAGAAACATCAATGAGAGAGCATCATCGATCAGCTGCCTCTTGCACACCCCCTACTAGGGATGTGCCTGCAACCAAGGCACATGCCCTTAACCAGAATCGAACCCGGGGACCTTTAAGTCCGAAGGCCAACGCTCTATCCACTGAGCCAAACCGGTCTCGGCGATAGTTTGATTTTCGATCAGGACACAAGCTCGGGTTGCGGGCTCCATCTCCAGTTGCAGGTGTGCAGCAGGCAGCTGATCAGTCATTCTCTTTCATCATTGATGAAATCAATAAAAAACATTTTTTTAAAAAAGATAATGGAATCGCTCCCCCGGCCTGAGTTCCCTTGGGAGTCCGCTGGGCTGCTGGCCCTGGGGTCCGTCTCCTCCCTTCTGGTTACGGACACAGCTCGTTCTGAGCATCTCTTTCCTGCTCGAAAAGGAGAATCTCACCTCTCTTTTCTGAATGGTCCCAGGTAAGACGATAAAAAACTGTGGTTACATTTGCCTTTTCATGTTCACTTTCTGTTTGGAAATACCTGGCTTACCAAGGTAACGAACAGGACGCGCTCCCCTTCGCCTGGCCCCTGCCGGCACCGGCACGGCCAGTGGTGACCAGGATAACGCACTGTCGGCACACTGGCCACACTTCGCTTGGCCTCACCAGTTATCCTGCTAACGTCCTTTCTGTCCCACAGCCCTGCTCTTGATCTCTAACTGTGACGGTTCCTCAGCTGCCTCGTTTTTCATGGCCCCAGCACTCTGCGGACATCGGGGCTTCGGAGAGTGTCCTCAGTGGGGGGTAGTTTGGGGTGATCTCATGGTCAGGCAGTGGGATACAGCTTTTTCAAGAGCCCCGCATGGATGTGCTATTACACAAGTGGCATGCCTCAAGCACTTTAACTTCATGTCGAGTTGCATTCCGGTCCCTCTGGAGCGACAGGAGCGCGGTCCTGGACCTTCCCGGGCCCCTGGGAAGGCGGGCCATGGTGCCCAGGCCCCAGGGGCAGCTCTCCCGCCTGCACCGAGGGAGGTGGGACAGACGTGCCTCTCGTCCCCTTCACGTTTCTCTTCGTTCCGTGTGCCCGGTCTCCCAGGCCCCCGCGGTGTCACCTTGGGGAGGTAGGAGGCTCTTTCTGAGACAGCTGCAGGTTAAAGAACACAAACGTTAAGCCTTCTTTTCACACAGAAAATGAGGTTCGTGACCACCGAGCCTTCGAGTCCTGTCAAATCCCAGCCGCCCTTGGAGCGGCAGGGAAATGCTCCGTTCCCTTTGTGCTGGAGATGACGCCCATCGTAATTATGGTCGATTTTGTCTTAAGAGAGCTGACGGGCCCACAGACCATTCGGATTCATCGCTCGGTGCTAACTGGAGTTTTGGACGGGTGGGATTTTATGAAGTGTTTCATTTCTACAGACTGAGCCGGTGACCGTCAGTGCCAGTGGGTCACCCAGGGGGGAGGCGCTTAGCTGTGTGTTTGGAGCAGAGGACTCAGGAACGTTTCATTGTGCTGAGTTAGCATGAGGAGAGCATGTGCAGGTCGCTTGCCATGAAGAACTTTGCCAGCAAGGTTTGTCCAAGCCCACCAACGAAGCACTCTGAGTTTGTGATGTGGCTGTTCATGCAGTCAGGACCGCAGGCGGCCGAAGGAGAAAAGTGTCCACCACACCTGCCCACTTGCTCCGTCCCTACGCCAGCGTGGCCGGGAGAGGAGGGATGAGGCGGGGTGACCGGGGACAGGAGGAGAAGGGGAGGGTCAGTGCCACTGGGCTGTGACACCGGGGCCGGACCCTGGGCAGCAGGTCCCGTAGTAGCTGCACACACCGTTCCTGCTTCTGAATTAGCAGCTGCCCTGAGCCAGGCTGAGCCCGCCCCGTCCGCCGAGCCTGCCTCACTGCTCTGGCCAGTCCATCCAAACTCCAGGCAGCCTCCACTGTGAGACCGAGGAACTGGGCGCGAGCCAGGAAACAGCGGGTTCCTTTTGTGTGTGTGTGTGTGTGTGTGTGTCTGTGTGTGGCAATTTTAGTAAGGCTGCTCTGCCTATTCTTATGTGAGTCTTTGTGGATATTGGTAACATTAAACGTGGAATTGTGGGGTGACAGGATAAAGGCATGTTTAACTTTATAGAAAAGCAGTAGCTTTCCAAAGTGATGGTACCATTTTGTACTCCTTCCAACAAAGTATGAGACTTCTAGTCGATCTGCATCCTCATTAACACCTAGTGCTTTTTTTTTTTTTTGTCTTGTCAACTTTTTAATTGTAGTGATTCTAATAGTTTTGAGATGGCTTTTTGTTTGTATATTCTGGTTATGTGTGAGCCCTTTGTCACAGATATTATTGCGATTTTTTTTCTCCCAGTCTGGGGATTGCCTGTTCATTTCCATAATGGTGTCTTTCAGTGGATTCAAGTTTTATTTTAGGTTTTGTAAAATCCAGTTTATTGACTTTTTCTTTTATGGTTAGTGCTGTTTGTATTCTAAGAAATCTTTATGTACCCCAAGTTCCCAAAGACATTCTTCTATGTTTGAGATTGTACTTTTAAAATAATTTGATGTATCTCAAATTAATTAGTCTATCTGGCGTGAGGTAGGGATAATTAAAGTTAAATTTTTCCTCATAAGGTTATCCATTTGTTCCAGCACCATTTATTGAAATGACTTTCCTTTCTCCATTGAATCGCATTGGTGCCTTTGTCAAGAATCAATTGAATGTATATGTGGGTCTAATTTTGAATCTTTTCTTCTGTTCTATTAATCTGTCTTTCCGGACGTCTTAATTATTGCAATTTTATAGCATTTTTTAAATCAGTTAATGTAGGTCTTCAACTTTGTTCTTCATTTTCAAGGTTGTTTTGACTATTCAAGGGAGTCATGTGCTGCCTAATGACTCGGATACATTTTCGTTGTGCGAACATCGTAGGGTGTGCTCACACAAACCTGGATGACATAGATAGCCTACTTCACACCTAGGCTAGCATATCGCTCCTAGGTATAAGCCTGTACAGCAGTTACTGCACAAAGCAACCCAAGCACAAGATAAAATGTAGAAAGAGCACGTTAGAAGATAATGATTAAAAGTGTAGTCTAGTAAATATATAAACCAGTAACATGGCTGTTTATTACTGTCAATAATTATGTATTATACATAATTGGATGTGCTATACTTTTATATGACTAGCAGCACAGTAGGGCTGTTTGCACCAGTATCACCACAAACAAGAAAATAGTGCATTGTGCTGTGATGTCACCACAAGTCCAATGTCAACAGGCAATAGGACATTTCCAGTTCTGTTGTAATCTTATTGGACCAGCCTTGTATACACTGTTTGCTGTTGACCAAACATTATGTTACACATGGTAGTATTTTGATTTCCATTTAAATTTTACAACCAGCTTGTCAATTTCTACAGAAGAGTTTGCGGGGGTTATAATTTCGGTCTTCTTTAGGTATTACAAGATTTTGTGATTTTCTTCATAAAGATCTTATACATCTTTGTTAGATAAAATTGCCTCATGTCTAATTTTTTATGCCATTGTAAATGTCTTTGTTAAGGTTAGTGTTTTTAATTCTTGTTCTGTGTAGGAATGCAGATTAATTTTATCAACTGATAGGGGTTGGCGCCAATTCAGCGCCTACAGAAGTGCCCAGTTTGGGGGCAGTGAAGAAGGAAAGTTTACTCAGTGCAAACTGCTCGGTCGTTGTGGGAACGCTTAATAGTGTTACAGCTCAATTATGAAGCAGCACAGCGTGGCTGCAGGACAGCCTGGGACCCGCAGGCCCCTCTCCCGCTAGGAGCTCTGCTCTGCTCCTCTCTGCTCTGCTCTGCTCCAGCGAGACAGTCTCATGGATTCAACTCCAGCCAGGGACAGTGTTCAGTCTTCGGTGGGAAGGGAACGTGCCCTCCTGGAGCTAGAGGGGAGGTGGTTTATATGGACAGAAATCCCCACTCTGGTCCAGGGCCTCACTCCTGGACAGATTGGTCTGTCCTCATGCAAATGAGAACTCCAAATCATCATAGTTTGACTGGTCCAAAAAGCACCGTCCCGATTGGTCAGAATGGAGCCTCTCTGCTTGGTTAGTGAAGATGGGGTGGAGGGAGAATATAGCTATATAGCTGCACAGCTCCGATTGGATGGGAAGCCTCCGCCCTATTGGTTGAAATTCTATTCCAGGAACTCCTTTTCAGGGCTGGCTCAGATGACACAAACTCGGTGCAGGCTCCTCCCTGAAGTATAGTTTGTGAGAGGTCCCTGTATGCAAATGGTTGTTAGGCTCTGCTTATTAATTTTTTTAATTTGAGCTCCATTAGCCACCAAGAGCCCTTTTTAGTAAGTATCTTCTTTTTCAGGGTCCACATATATTGATTTTTTTTAATTAAACAATATTTCTAAACTTTAAAAAAATTGTAATAAATTGTGAGAGTCTGTGCAAACATTA
Source organism: Pipistrellus hanaki (assembly GCF_964339955.1). Lineage (NCBI taxonomy): Eukaryota > Metazoa > Chordata > Mammalia > Chiroptera > Vespertilionidae > Pipistrellus > Pipistrellus hanaki. Next base: position 56,198,082 of record NC_140514.1, read on the forward strand.
AAGTCATCTGTAAATAATTATAATTTTAAATTCTTTACAACTATCTTCTTTTTCAGCCTGGCAAAGTGTCCCAGGCCAGTGCTGGATAGAGAGAGTGTTAGTTTGCTGGGGCTGCCGTAACAGCCTACCAGGACCTGGGAGGCCTATACAGCGTAGGTGCATTGTCTCACAGTCTGAGGGGAGAGTCTGAGGTCCCGGTGATGGCAGTGATGGTCCTTCTGGGGGAGAATCTGTTCCCGCCTCTCCCCTCGCTCTGGGGCCTCGGGTCTTCTGTGGCTCTACTGTCCTTCCTCCTGTGTATCCATCTCTGTGCCTGAATCTCCCCTTTTTCTAAGGACACCAGTCCCATTGGATCAGGGCCCACCTAATGACCTCATCTTAATCTGACCATGCGCAGAGACCCTATTGCCACAAAGGGTCATCCTCACAGGACTGGGAGGCAGGACTTCATATTTAGGGGAACATAATGTAATCCATAACAGACGGTGATAATCTTGTTCTTTGTTTTCTGTTTTTTCTCTTTTAACTTGTAAACATGATTGTGCTAATTAATATTTAATACTTTTGAATATGAGTAAGAATGACTGATTATTTTTCCTTTTCCTACATCCTTATCTGGTTTGGATATCAAAGTTATACTTTATGCTGGCTTTATAAAATGAAGTGGGATACGTTCCCTCATTTGAATTTGTTTTCCTAGACTTGGCAGCGTGCCGTGGGAAGTAGCAGGACCTCTGAAAGCCTAGATGGCTGTGGTAAAGAACACAGAAAATGTTTTCTGGAGCTTTGGGTGATATAAAAATCTGCTGCCGGGCCCATGTAGCCCGGAGAACAGCATTGCTGTAGAGCTGAGGCTTGGGAATCATGAAGAGCTGCAGGGAAGCTGCCCCAGCGACATTTCTTTTATCAGTGGCAACGGGCGTGAATTAAAAGGAAATTTTCTGGCCCTGACCGGTTTGGCTCAGCGGACAGAGCCTCAGCCTGCGGACTGAAGGGTCCCAGGTTCGATTCCAGTCAATGGCACGTACCTTGGTTGCAGGCACATCCCTGGTGTGCAGGGGGCAGCTGACCAATGTTTCTCTTTCATCGATGTTTCTAACTCTCTATCTCTCTCCCTTCTCCTCTGTAAAAATAAATAAAATATATATAATTTTTAAAAAGAAGAGAAAAGGTAAAGTTTCTGTGTACAACTGTAGAAGAAAATTAGTATTTTTATATTAGCATTTTGAAAGACACTCTGATTCTCGTTGTCGCCAGTGGCAATGTGCATACTTGTATTTGGAAGAAAATAATTACTGATATTTTCATTTTGGACCTTAGCACATGTTGCTTTATGTTGTTACTTGATTGTTTTTCTAGTCCTGTCTCCTTAATGAGATTGGGAGACTCTTGGGATATGGAAGTGTTTCCTGAAATTTTATTTTACAACTTAGAGGTGCTTGTTGCATGTGTAGAACCTTTTTTAAAAAACTGTTGTCCATGAATGTACTATTTTTAAGTCTCCCTGACTAGGTATATACTTTGGAATTTTGAGAAAAATATTAAAATGTTGATCTTTTAAATATAACCTTGCTTTAAAGGTGACATTCTAACAAAAAGTTAGTTTAAACTTCAGGTCAGTTTGAGGTCACACAGTAAAATGTAAATTGTACACCTTAGAGAAATTTTTTTTAAAAATATATTTTATTGATTTTTCACAGAGAGGAAGAGAGACGGATAGAGAGTTAGAAACATCGATGAGAAATGTTGATGAGAGAGAAACATCCATCAGCTGCCTCTTGCACACCCCCTACTGGGGATGTGCCCGCAACCAAGGTACATGCCCTTGACCGGAATCGAACCTGGGACCTTTGAGTCCACAGGCCGAGGCTCTATTCACTGAGCCAAACCGGTTTCGGCTGAAATTTTTAATTTTATTACCATGTTAAAACCTCTCAATTCAGCCCCTAGTAAGTTGGGTTTAATAATAATACAGGTTTGACCAAAAGCCTATCTTTTATGATTCATATTTAATCTAAGTAAATTTATCACATGAACTAGATCATGGAGAAAATTTCTCCACTGCCTAGAGCACATATGTCAAACACAAGGCCCGCGGGCCAAATCCAGCCCGCCAGGCCTTGCAATGTGGCCCACACCGCGCTGTCATCACTGCACTCCGCTGTCAGTTTATGACATTGTCAGTTTATGACTGTTCAGTAAACCATTCGGCCCGCGATTTAGGCTGGATTTTAGATTTTGGCCTCTTCTCTGATTGAGTTCGACACCCCTAGCCTAGAGGAATAAACCCTTTTTAAATACCAGATTGTTACCTTTCCCTTACCTCTGTGCAGTTCTGTTTTGGCAGCTGTGACGTTCATAACAGGATTGTGGGTAGTCACCATGTTGTGCATTAGGTCTCTAGGAATTATTCATCTCCTCGTTCTAGGTTCCTGCCCTTAAACACCATCTCCCCCCCCCACCCTCCCCACTCCTCAGCTCCTGGTAACCACCGTATATGTGACAACATCTTTATCCAGTCATCTGCTGACGCTTTGAGATCTTATTGTAATGTTCTGTGGATATACACCAGAAACGGGAAACGGAACTGCTGGGTCACATGGCAGTTCTGTTTTTACTTTCCGAGGAACTCCACACTGGGATCCATGGTGGCTGCCCCGATTCACATCCCCACCAGCAGTGCCCACGGTTCCTTTGCCGCTACATCCTCACCAGCATTTGTTATCTCTGGTCTTCTCGATGATAGCACTGTGATAGGGGTTTTGGTTTGCATTTCCCTGATAATTACTAATGTGTGTGTTTTCATGTGCCAGTTGGGCATTGAATATCTTCTTTGGGAAATATCTTCTATTTATTTCTCTGGCCACTTCTATGGGCTGTTTTTTAAAAAATTAGTAATTTTGAGAGAGAAAAGAAGGGAGAGGGGAAGAGAGAGAGAAAGGTCGATGAGAGAGAAACATCGACCAGCTGCCTCCTGCATACCCGTGACCGGGGATGTGCCTGCAACCAAGGTACATGCCCTTGATCGGAATCGAACCTGGCACCTTTCAGTCCACAGGCCGACGCTCTATCCACTGAGCCAAACTGGTTTCGGCTGATTTCTGATGTTTTCTAACATTGTTATTTTTGTTTGTTTTTTAATAGATTTTATTTGATTTTTTACAGAGAGGAAGAGAGAGAGGGATAGAGAGTTAGAAACATTGATGAGAGAGAAACATCGATCAGCTGCCTCCTGCACACTCCCTACTGGGGATGTGCCTGCAACCAAGGTACATGCCCTTGACCGGAATCGAACCTGGGGCCTTTCAGTCCGCAGACCAACACTCTATCCACTGAGCCATACCAGTTTCGGCACATTGTTATGTTTCTAATGTTATATCTCTAAAGTTAATATCTAATATTTGTGATCTTACTAATGCCGACTTACTATTTTCTGGTTGTTTTGTGTTTTATTGTTCCCTTTTCTTCAGTTTCTGCCTCCCTTTGTAAATTGGTGATTTTCCACGGTGATATGCTCTGCATCTCCATTATTTCCTGTGCATCTGCCCTACATTTTGGCTTTGTGGTACCACGAAGCTTACATAAGACATAACATAGTAACTGCCCATTCTAAGCTGCTAGCAATTCAACTTAGATCATCTACAAAAGCCCCACCCTTTCACTCCCCTTTTTATAGTTTTGATGTCATCACTCACCTCTTTCATTCGTTAACAGGTAATAGCTGTGGTTATTGTAATACTTACTTCCTTTGACCTTTATGCTGTGTTACGTGGTTGGTCCATCACCCTGTTCGTACTGAGTTCTCTAAGTCTGACTATGCGCACCTCTACTGGTCTTTGTGTCTTTATGTACATCCTCAAGTTGCTGGTGAGCGTCTTTTCACTTCAGCTTAAAGAACTCCTTTCAGCATTTCTCTCTCTCTCTCTCTCTCTCTCTCTCTCTCTCTCTCTCTCTCTCTCTCTCTCTCTTTAGAGAGTGGGAGGGAGGGGGAAAGATATGAGAGAGATACATTGATTGGTTGCCTCCCACAGGAACCCTGGGCTGGGGATCCAACCTGCCACCCAGGTATGTGCCCTTGACTGGAATTAAACCCTAACCCATGGCCTAACCAGTTTGGCTCGGTGGAGAGAGCATCAGCCTGCGGACTCAAGGGACCCAGGTTTGATTGTGGTCAAGGGTATGTACCTTGGTTGTGGGCATATCCCCAGTAGGGAGTGTACAGGAGGCTGCTGATTGATGTTTCTCTCTATCCCTCTTCCTTCCTCTCTGTAAAAAAAAAAAAAAAATCAATAAAATATACTTAAAAAAAAATAAACCCTAACCTTTCAATGCGTAGGCCAATGCGCTAACTACTGAGCAATGCTGGCCAGGGCTCTGTTTAGCGTTTCTTGCAAGGCTGGTCCAGTGATGGTTTTGTTTGGGAAAGCCTTTACCTCTTCATGTCGGAAGGATAACTTTGCCAGGCAGAGTTTTCTTGGCTGGCAATTTTTATCCTTCCTCACTTCAAATATTCCTCCTCTCTCCTGGCTTGTAGGGTTTCTGCAGGGAAATCTGCTGATAACCTAATAGGGTTCTTTGTTTGTAGGTTATGGTGTCCCCTCCCCACCCAGCTACTTCTAGATTAGTTTTGTTTTGGACAGTTTCTTATGTGTCTTGGAAATTTTTTTTTTTAAATTGAGATAATAAGGTGATTTATTAGCTTTCTGAGCTTTGATATCCAGTTGTCTTCCTGGGTTTAAGAAATTGTCAGCTATTATTTTATATATATATACTAGTGGTCCCAGAGTCAAGTCCCCACCCACTCACATGTGCCTCAAAATCGTGTGAGACCCAGACTTGGTCAAAACCCCCACATTGGGTTAGATCCAGACCCGGTCAGTGGCACTGCTGGGAAGGGGGCATGGCCTCAGCTCCCCTGGCCTAGCACTGGGACAGGGGGCGTGGCCTGAGGTCCCCCAGATGGGGCGAGGGGCGTGCCTTGAGGATCCCCAGTCAAGCCCCACCAGGTGGGGGACACGGCCTGAGTTCCCCCAACCCAGCACTGGGAGTGCACCTTGAGGTCCCCTGCCAAGCCCCGCTGGGTGGGGGACAAGCCCCGCTGGGTGGGGGACAAGCCCCGCTGGGTGGGGGACATGGCCTGAGGTCCCCCAGCCTGGCACGGGCACCCTCGTGGGGAAGAATCCGAGGAAGCGAGGGTGGTTCTGCCCAGTGTTCCTGACAAGGGCGGGGGGCAGGGCTTGGCAACACCATGCATGCGTCCCACCATTCACCACATGCCGGGCCGCAAGGGTCGTTCCTGCCTTTTCCAGTTTCATGTTGTCTGTGGGAGTACGTGTGCTTGCCTTCTGCTCACAGGTGTGTCTCCTCCGAGTGCGAGGAAGCCCACATGGACCGCAGCACCCTCCCCTCTTGGATGGATGAGCGCTGGCCCTCCTGCTGGCCTCTCCATTGGTCTGGGGCCGTGGTCGGCAAACTGCGGCTCGAGAGCCACATGCGGCTCTTTGGCCCCTTCAGTGTGGCTCTTCCACAAAATACCATGGCCTGGGCGAGTCCACTTTGAAGAAGTGGCGTTAGAAGAAACTTAAGTTTAAAAAATTTGGCTCTCAGAAGAAATTTCAGTGATTGTACTGTTGATAGTTGGCTCTGTTGCCTCATGAGTTTGCCGACCACTGGTCTGGGGGGAGGAGGCACGTGGGAACCCTGCGCCTTCAGTGTTTCTAGCAGAGTGAACGCTGTGCTTCCTCTCCCTGCCGTTGTGACTGAGGGTCAGCGCGTGTTTGCTGTGATGGGGAATGGCCGTGCTCGCCCTGTCGGTAAGCAGTCTCCCTCCTCTCCCTGCAGACCAGCGGGCGTGATGGGCACCAAGGCCTTCACGCTGGTGTCCGCCGTGGAGCGGGAGCTGCTGATGGGCGACAAGGAGCGCGTCAGCATCGAGTGCGTGGAGTGCTGCGGCAAGAACCTCTACGTGGGCACCAACGACTGCTCCATCCACCACTTCCTGCTGGAGGAGCAGAGCCTGCCGGCCGGCACCACCGCCTTCACGGCCACCAAGCAGCTGCAGCGGCACCTGGGCCTGCGCAAGCCAGTGAGCGAGCTGCGCGCCGCCTCGGCCCTGCACAGGCTGCTGGTGCTGTGCGACTGCTCCATCTCCCTGGTGCACATGCTGAGCCTGGAGCCCGTGCCCTCCGGCGCCCGCATCAAGGGCGCCGTGGCCTTGGCCCTGAACGAGAACCCGGTGAGCGGGGACCCGTTCTGCGTGGAGGTCTGCACCATCTCCGTGAAGCGCCGGACCATCCAGGTGTTCCTGGTGTACGAGGACCGGGTCCAGATCGTCCGCGAGGTGTCCACGCCGGAGCAGCCCCTGGCCGTGGCCGTGGACGGCCACTTCCTGTGCCTGGCCCTGACCACGCAGTACATCATCCTCAACTACAGCACGGGCGCCGCCCAGGACCTGTTTCCCTACTGCAGCGAGGAGAAGCGCCCCATCGTCAAGCGGATCGGGCGGCAGGAGTTCCTGCTGGCGGGCCCGGGAGGACTGGGTGAGCTCCTGCTGGCGCCCGCCGCCCTCGCCTCCGCCTGCCCATTCTCTGCAGTTACCTCCACAACTTCACGCTGAGATCAGGGTGGTCACGTAACCAGTGTCTTTTAAATTATTTTCCAATTCCAGTTCACATTCCATATTACTTTGTCTTAGTGTCAGGTGTACAGCATCGCACGCGGTTAGACAGCCATGTATCTCACACACCCACCAGGCACCGTACATAGTTATTATAACGCTAGAGACCCGGTGCACGAATTCCTGGCCTGCGGGATCAGGCCCAGACTGGCTCTCCAACATCCCTCGAGGGGTCCTGAATTGCAAGAGGGTGCGGGCCAGATAGAGGGACCCCACTGATGCATGATTGGGGCCGGGGAGGGACATAGAAGGTTGGCCAGCCAGGGAGGGGCCATGGGAGGGCCCCAGGCGTGTCTGACCCGACTTGCTCAGTCCCGATTGGCCGGATCCCAGCAGCAAGCTAATCCCCCTCCCCTTCCAAGCTAACCTACTGGTTGGAGTGTCTGCACCCTGGTGATCAGTGCATGTCATAACAATTGGCTGACCAGGCACTTAATATATTAGGCTTTTATTATATCGGCTTATTGACTGTTTTCCTGTGCTGTGCCTCACATCCTGTGACTATTTTCTAACTGCCAATCTGCACTTCTCAATCCCTTCACCTTTTTCATCAAGTTCCCCAGCCCCCCTCCCCTCTGACAACACGCAGTCTGTATCTGTGAGTCTGTGTCTGTTTCATTTGTTCTCTAGTTTTATGTTGTGTTGATATGGAGCCAGATTTGCTCTGGGGAGAAGATCCTTTAAGTAAATAACTGTAAAATAAAGGTCCGCAGCCTTCCGGGTAAGGTTTCCTCTGGTGCGTGGGGGTGTCATGGATTGGTTTTGCTCTTCAGTCTCTAAGGATTTCAGTAGCTCACCGATAGGTCTTTTCAGATGCAGAGACTCAGTGTTACTGACATAATTTTCTCTTAATTGACTGAGATTCCATCCCGGCAAGAAGGATCTATAGCCAGCACCTTGAGAGGGCTGTGGGGGTTTTGTAAGGTCTTCCTCATTCTCTGCCCGGCCACGCTGAAGCTAAGAATCAGAGCTACCGACTTCACTGGCAACCTGTGATGTTTACTTCCGCAGGGTGGCTCCCCAGGGTGTGGGCAGGGGTGTGAGGTGCGGGTGTGAGTGGCTCCCTCAGGGTGTGAGGTGTGGTTGTGTGAGGTGCGGGTGTGAGTGGCTCCCTCAGGGTGTGAGGTGTGGGTGTGTGAGGTGTGGGTGTGTGAGGTGCAGGTGTGGGTGGCTCCCTCAGGGTGTGGGCAGGGGTGTGAGGTGCGGGTGTGGGTGTCTCCCTCAGGGTGTGGGCAGGGGTGTGAGGTGCGGGTGTGTGAGGTGCAGGTGTGCACAGTCTGTGGTGCTAGGGCTCTGTGATGTGCATGCACGCGTGTGGAAGTGTGTTCGTGTTCACTTTCCAGTTTGTGTGAGTCAGATTAATTCCAGGCCTAGACATTACAACTTCTGTTCAGTTTCTCGTATCTTTAGGTTCCCTCATCCTTCTCTTTTATTTTTCTTTAATTTTCTGTTGTAAAAGCGGGATCATTTCCGTTGCATGTTGTTGAATATGTGAGGCTGACTTTTGTGTCTCCTGCAAACTGGGAACAGGAGAGGTTTGGTCAGATTCAAGTGTCGTTTTTGCTGGTTTCTGAGGAGAGGCAAGACTTGCCGAAACCAGTTTGGCTCAGTGGATAGAGCATCTGCCTGCGGACTCAAAGGTCCCGGGTTCGATTCCGATCAAGGGCATGTACCTTGGTTGCGGATACATCCCCAGTAGGGGGTGTGCAAGAGGCAGCTGATCGATGATTCTCTCTCATCGATGTTTCTAACTCTCTATCCCTCTCACTTCCTCTCTGTGAAAAATCAATAAAATATATATATATATATATATATATATATATATATATATATATATATATATATATAAAGACTTATTCAGCCGGGACCGGTTTGGCTCAGTGGATAGAGCGTCGGCCTGCGGACTGAAAGGTCCCGGGTTCAATTCCGGGCAAGGGCATGTACCTTGGTTGTGGGCACATCCCCGGTGGGGGGTGTGCAAGAGGCAGCTGATCGATGATTCTCTCTCATCGATGTTTCTAACTCTCTATCCCTCTCTCTTCCTCTCTCTGAAAAATCAATAAAATATATTTTTTAAAAAAAAGAAAAAGACTTATTCATAGGCAGGGAACTTCTGTCAGGTTACACACTTTCTTGTGATTGTGTCTGGGTTGTTAATAGTTATTGCTGAGTATTGCCTATGTATTTTTAAAAACAATATATTTCTTTATTGATTTCAGAGAGGAAGGGAGAGGGAGAGAAAGAGAGAAAGATCAATGGTGAGAGAGAATCACTGATTGGCTGCCTCCTGCACGTCCCCTCCCTCACCCCCCCCCCCCCCCCACTGGGGATCGAGCTTGCAGCCTGGGCATGTGCCCTTGGCTGGAATGAACCTGGGACCCTTACGTCCGCAGGCTGACACTCTGTCCACTGAGCCACACTGGCTAGGGCCTGCCTACAGTTTTAAATCTACAAACTAGTGGCAACATTCTCTCTGTCCCTCCTTCACGTGTGAACTGTGGTTCCTTGAGGAAGAGAAATGCCTCTATTTGGGCAGGAGGAGGTTTTCAATAAGGTGATCCCTCTGTCTTCCAGAAGTGACCTTTTAACACTATAATTAGGAACCACGGATTTTAATATATACAGTGTACTTGCAGCCAAGCCATCGTCCGTGGTGGGCGTTTGTTAAGGTTGAAGGATAATCCCTTCCCATGGCCCTGCACTGCGATAGCTTCCTTGCCTTTAGGATGACAAGGTGCTCCGAGTTCACCTGGCACTTTCTGCCCTAGACCGGTTTCCCACGTCGCCAAGGAGCCCTGCCGTTTAGAGACCACAGTCTGGGTGCCAGAGGAGCTTCTGGCCATTGTTTCTAGGCCTCTTCAGTGGACAGAGCTCAGAAGTTTGTTTTTAAATGTTATTTATTCCATTTTATTGCTTTGAGAGAGAGGAAGGGAGAGAGATAGAGAGAAACATCAGTGTGAGAAGTAACATCAATCGATTGCCTCCCATGTGTGCCTGAGTCAAACTCACCACATTTGGCAGTCCGTGGACACGGACTGTTCTGCCACTTGTTTACATCTTCCTCTCTCTCTCTTTTAGGTCTTGTAGTTTTCTGAGTACAAGTCTTTTACCTCCTTGGTTAAGTTTATTCCTAGTTGCGTTGGACCATTTTTAATTAAATTCAAAATATCATGGCAGTTAACTGGTTAAAGTCCTCTAGAAAGTTTTAAAATATATTTATGTGTTTCTATATTGGGCGCATATATGTTCACATGATCCCTTTAGTATTACGTAGTGACCTATGTCGTCTCTTGTGATGGCCTTCACTTTGAAGTCTATTTTGTCAGATATGAGTGTTGCTACCCCAGCTTTTTTTTCTTTTCTATTTGCGTGGAAAGTTCTTTTCCATCACTTTACTCTCATTCATCCTGTGTGAATCTTTTTTTCTGAGCTGCGTCTCTAGTTGACAACATATAGTTGAGTCTTGTTTTTGTATCCATCCAGCTATGCCTTTTGATTGGAGCATTTAATCCATTTACATTTAGGGTTATTATTGATAGGTACTTATTGATTGCCATTTTAATTCTGTATGCTTAGGTTTCTCTTTCTTCTTCTCGTGACAGCAGTCCCTTTAGCGTTTCTTGCATTGCTGGTTTGGTGATAATGAAATCCTTTATCCCTTTTTTTTTTTTTTTTTTTGTCTGGGAAGCTCTTTATTTGACCATCTATTTTGAATGATAGCCTTGCTGGATATAGTTGTCTTGGTTCCAGATCCTTGCTTTTCATTACCGTAAGTACTTTATGCCTTTCTCTCCTGGAGAATTTCTATTGAGATGTCAGGTGTCAGCCTTTTGGGAGCTTGTTTGTAGGTAGCAGTTTGCTTTTCTCTTGCTGCCTTTAAGGTTCTCTCTTTGTCTTATAGTTTTTGGCATCTTAATTATGATAGTCTGGGCATGGGCCTATTTGCGTTCTTCTTGCTTGGGACTCTGTGCCTCCTGAACTTGTGTGATGTTTACCTTCACCAGGTTAGGAAAGTTTTCTGCCATTATTTCTTCAAACACATTCTCTATCCCTTGCTCCCTTTCTTCCCCTTCTGGTTCACTTATTATGCGAATACTGTACATTTCATGATGGCTCCCTTAAGCTGTCTTCCTGTTTTTTAATGGTTTTTTTCTTCTTGGTTCTGATTGAGTGATTTTTATACCCTGTCTTCTAATTCACTGATCCGATCCTCAGCCACTCCTAATCTGCTATGTATTCCTTCTAATGTGTTCTTTATTTGTGCTATGTCTTTCTTTATTTCTGGTTTCATAGTTACTATATCTTTTCTCTTGCTGTTGAGCATCTTTATTATCATTTTTCTTACTCTATATCAGATAAAGTTTTTATCTCCATTTTATTTTTCTCTTCTTCTGGAGAATTCTCTTATTCTTTCATTTGGGGATTGTTACTTTGTCTCCTCATTTTGGCTGCCTGTTTGGGTTTGTGACTTTGTATTAGATAGATCTGTTACACCTCTCAATCTTTAGTGTAGGATAGTCAAACACTGTTTCTGACCTAATTAGATCAGGCAAAGACTCTGAGTCTCTGGAGACTGCTTCTGCTTGCAGACTGATTGGATTTAGTCTCAACTATCCCTACAGATATGACAAGAGTTTTCCCCAACAGGGTGGGGCAATTGCTTCTGCTGGGAGGCTAATTCTAATTCTCAGTCTCTTAATGGGCCTCAGTAACTCCACACTGTGGGACAAGGTACTTTCCAATAGAGTCTGTCAACTGTCTTCCCCCCAGGCAAAGCTGCCTGTATAGCAAATGTCTGTGTGAGAAAGATGACCTCCACAGCATGAGGGAATGACTGAGCACTGGAAACTGGGGTGTCTAACTTTTGAAGTAAACCCCAGAGCCTCCAATCTTGACTTCTGCTCATACAGCTCCAGTTCACTCTGCCCTCCTTCTGCTGGAGCACAAGGTGAGTGGCTACACAAGGAATTTTGTGTGTTGGCCCTTTAAGACGGTGCCTGCATTTCTAGCCATCTCTCCCTGACAGACAGCAACCCTGCTGCTTTTCACAGCCAGATGTTATGTGGTCACCTTTCTCAATTCTGGTGCTTTCAGCTTGGGGCTTAGATCCCAGAGTTCTCAATGGAAACCCCTTCCCCTTCACCCCCCTGGAGCTGAGCTATCCTCTGGAACCTCAGCTGGTGTCTGTGGCAGCCGGCTAGACCTTTTGCACCTCTGCCCCTCCTACCAGCCTCTATGTAGTCCTCACTTTCGGTCCTCATTTATTAGGGTCCTCTCCAGCGAGCGTTCAGTTGCTTATCCAGGAAGTTTCTCTGTTGTAATTCCAGTTAGGTCCTGGGAGCATGTCCGTGCAGCATCCACTTACTCCGCCGCCATTTTTAATGCCCCAGTTTACCTTCATTTTTAGTTGGAAGTAAGTATAAGATATACACTCTGGGAAGCTAGTTCTCATGGAAATGAAGTCACATAGAGATCTTCACACGTGCAGCAAATTATGTTATGTTTCCTACCTGAGATATAAGGAAAGAGGGTGATGTTTGATCCAGATGCAGAAGAATAAGAAGTTATGGAAGGCCTCCTAATCCCTGTTTTCCAGGCATGTTTGCCACCGTGGCTGGGATTTCTCGGCGGGCTCCTGTGCACTGGTCCGAGAACGTGATCGGCGCCGCCGTCTGCTTCCCCTACGTCCTGGCGCTCGACGACGCCTTCATCACGGTCCACAGCATGCTGGACCAGCAGCAGAAGCAGACCCTGCCCTTCAAGGAAGGCCACCTCCTGCAGGACTTCGAAGGTACCCGCTTAGACAGAGATCTTAACGAAATTCAGTTATCACTGCTCTTGTGACATTTCCTCTGTAAATACTGCTCCGGGCCTGTTAGGAACCAGGCTTTATACTGGGCATAGCAGATACACAGGTGATGGTAACACACATTCTGCACTGCGGGGGCCTCGGGGTCAGTGGGGAGGGAGACATTAAACAGTAGGTACAGCCGAAACCGGTTTGGCTCAGTGGTAGAGCATCGGTCTGCGGACTGAAAGGTCCCAGGTTCGATTCCGGTCAAGGGCATGTACCTTGGTTGCGGGCACATCCCCAGTAGGGAGTGTGCAAGAGGCAGCTGGTTGATGTTTCTCTCTCATCGACGTTTCTAGCTCTCTCTCTCTCTCCCTTCCTCTCTGTAAAAAATCAATAAAATATATTAAAAAAATAAATAAATAAAAATAAAATAAAATAAATAAACAGTAGGTACAGCTGTTGAAGAGCCTTGTAGAATGAAGTAAGGGGAGAGCAGAGGAGGAAGTATTTCCTAGGAATATCAGGGAGGACTTCCTGAAGGAGGCGGTATTTGAGCCAAACTTTTAAGGGTGAGAAGGACTCAGCCAAGCACATGTGCTATGAAAGAACCTTCAGGGAGAGAGCAAGGTGCATGCAGACCTGCACTGCAGGCCCCGGAAGCAGGCCGGTGGCTGTGGTGCACGGTGTGGGAGGAGGATGGTGTCAGGTGAGGAGACCAGGGCAGTCAGGGAGGGACTGCCTCTTCTGTGCAGTGGGGAGCCAGGGGCAGATTCATTTTCCTTGTAAACTTTATTGAATGTTTGTAAATGTGTCGAAGAGTTGAGAGAAGACGAAGTGAACCTCTGCACACCGCCCACCTAGATGCAGCACCTAGCGCAGAATGGAAGTGGAGGACCACACGGTGTTTAAGCCGTAATGCTCCAGCGTGCCTCCTCAGAATCAGTGCGCTTTCCTCCGTAACTACAACGCCCTTCGCACCTTAGAGTGAGCTCCCGTGTCCTGCCAGTGGCCAGAGTCCCCAGGGTCCCTGAGGAGCCTGCTGTGATCTCTCCTTCGAGCCAGGAACTAGTCTAGATTCATGCAATGCATGTATCGTTTAAGGGTCTTAGCTGACCGCATGCTGCCCTTCCTTTGTGAGATGCTGGGATGTGAACTTACTGGGGCTCCTCCGGCATGTTAAGCCCTCACATTCCAGCTGAAGGCCTGACACGGGCCTCGGAGGACACATTTCACAGCGGTGTTTGGTGCCGTGTGCCTCGGGTGCTGGAGGTGGGCGGGTCGTGTGCACCGAGAGGCTGATGAGGTGCCCACCCTAGGAGGGAGCGAGGGAGGCTTCCTGGGAGCAGACACTCCAGCACAGAGAGGGGACAGTCTCCTGAGTCTGTGCTAACAGAAGACAGATAATCTAGACGAGAGCAGAGCAGGAGGACCAGGGAGGGAGACACGGTGCGATCCAGGCCAGGAGAGGGATGGCTGGGCTGCAGTGGGCAGGAGCGCAGGGGGAGGAGAGCTGACAGCATCAAAGGCGAGGCTGGCCGGAGCTCCCCTGGAGGCAGAGAGAAAAGCCTGCCATTGCTTCCTGCGAACGTGTAACAGTCTGCCTACCACTTCCCCGGGGCGCAGCAGAGCGCACTTTAAAAGCTGTCCTGGCCCCTGGCTGGGTCACTCCGTTGGTTGTAGCATCATCCCATGCATCTAAAGGTTGTGGGTTCGATTCCAGGTCAGGGCACATACCTAGGTTGCGGGTTCGATCCCTGCCTGGGGCACATGCAGGAGGCAAGTGATTGATGTTTCTCTCTCTAGCTCGCTCTCTCTAAAATCAATAAACATTTCCTCAGGCGAGGATTAAAAAATGAAGCTTTGTACTAGGAGCTGGTCTTGGGCTGTAGTTGCACTCCTGGGTGGATGCTATGCAAGGTCCCTGGGGGAACGAGGGTGACATTGGCTGCGGGCTGGGTGGCTCGCAGCTGCTGGGGGAGTGAGGAAGGCAGTGCTGAGATGTGGAGGTGTCTGTAGGGCAGGTGAGTATGAAATACTGTCTCATCATTCAGAACGTTGTGTTATAATCCTATTTCCTGTGAAGTAACTAACACAAACAGAAGGTAAAATTTTGAAAGTTTTATATGAGGTACATCATAATTCAGACTGACAATTTTCCATAACTGATCTGTATAACCTCATTAGACTGTATATTGTGTATCTACTCAACTGGTTGTAAATTTATCAGCACTTTCAAATAAAAACCATGCAGAAGAGGATATTTTATACTTTGGAAAGGCAGTGTTAAGAGTTTGGCCTTTGCTGACAGTGGAAGTTTGGGATGAAGAAGAGAGGGATGTTGTAATTTCTGGTTTCCACGGTGATTCTGTGTGAGAGAACGCCAATGAAATCGATCAGCGAGTCAGAGCAGGGTCGGCGTGGGGAGCAGCGTGTGTTCTGGCCGGCAGAATGCCTTCCCCTTTCCAACTGGTTGACTCTTTTCCCAGGAAGAGTGATTGTCGCAACAAGTAAAGGAGTTTACATCCTGGTTCCCTTACCTCTGGAAAAGCAAATACAGGACCTTCTAGCAAGCCACCGAGTGGAGGAGGCGCTGGTTTTAGCAAAAGGAGCCCGGAGGAACATTCCAAAGGAGAAGTTTCAGGTGTGTAGCTGCTGATCGCAGGAAGCATGCGTCCGGGGCAGTGAGCAGAGAGCACTCAGGGTCAGCCCCCACAGAGCCTTCCTGGGTGCCAGTCCGCACTCCCGGGCACATCCCCTGCAGGTGAGGGCACAGGTGCAGAGCGTGGACGGCCCAGGACACTGCCGAGAGCCAGGCCAGGCCGGGAGCCTCTGGCTTCCTTGCTGACTACACAGAGCTGTGTATCTGGTCAACCTCCTTCCTCAGGGGCCTTCAGAGAAGAATCCAGGCATAATTCTGAAAACCAAGAGTAGCAGCATGTTATTTTGTTTCCTCATTTAGAATTTGTATTTGTTGGGATGGGACTGAATTATAAAAGTTTAGGTTTATATTATCTACAGGTTGACCATACTGATAACTATCTAATATTGCAGGAGTCCACCTAATTAATTTCCTGAGGAGAAAACTTAATGCCCTTAAGAAACATGAACTTTCACAGAGTTGGTATGGATAAATGTAATGGGTATAATAATCACCAGTTATTCTTATGTCTATGAAATCACATTCCCTAACAATTGCTGCTTGGTGGGCTGTCAGGTTAGTTCAGGTCACTGTGGAGCCGGGAGAAAAGGAATGTGACGTGGGTGAGGGTGCATTCCTGTGAGTGTCTGAGCCGTCACTGAAAGGGCCCGGGGACCTAGAGTGACCCTGCGATTATGACAGAGGGGTCAGGTTCCCCATGACTGACGCTGTGGAATGAAAGGTGGCTTTATGCTGGAAAAGGTAGGTTCTGAGAGTGAGAGGCAGGAAGTGGACTTACTGGTTATGGGGAGAGGAAGAAGGCATCTTTTCTATATTTAAATGGCGATAAACTTTCATCTTCCTCATTTTTTAAAGTAAGACCTACCTATTAGCACTCAGCAGGGGGCAGCAAAGGCAAAAGGAAGAAGGCTCTGCGCAGGGCCTGCTGTGCTGAGCGCCCTGAGCGCCTGTGGTGCTTTCCTTACGCCACCAGCCGGGCCGAGGAGCGGGAGCCGGGCCCTGAGACCCTGCTGGGCCCCGCGCCCCTCTCTCCTGTGTATCAGCGACCATGGGCTGCTGCCTGCAGACAAGGTGAATGGCCGGACAGGCCGGTCCTGGGTGTCCTCCTTGTGCACACACTCACATGCACACTTTAAGTTTGTAACATTACTTTTCTTTTTCTTTTTTAAAAAATATATATTTTATTGATTTTTCACGGAGAGGAAGGGAGAGGGAGAGAAAGTTAGAAACATCGATGAGAGAGAAACATTGATCAGCTGCCTCCTGCACACCCCCTACTGGGGACGTGCCCACACCAAGGTACATGCCCTTGACTGGAATCGAACCTGGACCCTTCCGTCTCTAGGCCGACGCTCTATCCACTGAGCCAAACCAGCTAGGGCTGTAACATTTCTTAAAGAGGCTCTCCTGGTTCTTTGTCTGCTTTTGCTTTTCTCCTCTCTTCTTGCCACAGCAGACACATGCAGTGATTGTTAGACATTACTAGCCGTCTTGCTGTCTAGTCCGATACCTCAGTTGGCGTGTCCCCTTTCTAACATGCTCCCTGCCTTCTCCCTGTTGCTGCCAACACGCACAGCCCTGGGACCCTCAGGAGGACCTCAGGCTCAGCCCTTTCTCCGTGCCCGTCTTTGCCGCTGGTTGGTGCCAGCAGCCTCCTCGGTGTGCCTGCTCCATCCCTGTGCCACCCTGGGTGACCTTTCTAAAGGGCAGACCAAGTCCTGGCGTAAAATGCCTCGGTGGGTGCCTCCCTGCCTACAGTCAGTCCAACCCTGCAGGGCTCTTCAGCTCGGCCCGCCCGCTCCCCTCCTCACCTGCCCCCTCCCCTCCTCTCCTGCCCCCCTCCTCTCCCTGCCCCTCCCCTCCTCTCCTGCCCCCTCCCCTCCTTCCTGCCCCCTCCCCTCCTTCCTGCCCCCTCCCCTCCTCTCCTGCCCGCTCCCTCCTCTCCTCCCCCTCCCCTCCTCTCCCTGCCCGCTCCCCTCCTCTCCTGCCCCCTCCCCTCCTCTCCTGCCCCCTCCCCTCCTCTCCTGCCCCCTCCCCCTCCTCTCCTGCCCGCTCCCCTCCTCTCCTGCCCCCCCTCTCTCCTGCCCCCTCCCCTCCTCTCCTGCCCCCTCCCCTCCCTCCTGCCCCTCCCCTCCTCTCCTGCCCCCTCCCTCCTCTCCTGCCCCCTCCCCTCCTCTCCTGCCCCCTCCCCTCCTCTCCTGCCCGCTCCCCTCTCTCCTGCCCCCTCCCCTCCTCTCCTGCCCCCCTCCCTCCTCTCCTGCCCCCTCCCCTCCTTTCCTGCCCCCTCCCCTCCTCTCCTGCCCGCCCTCCCCTCCTCTCCTGCCCCTCCCCTCCTCTCCTGCCCCCTCCCCGCTCCCCTCCTCTCCTGCCCCTCCCCTCCTCTCCCTGCCCGCTCCCCTCCTCTCCTGCCCCCTCCCCCTCCCTCTCCTGCCCCCTCCCCTCTCTCCTCCTCCCCTCCCCCTCTCCTGCCCCCTCCCCTCCTCTCCTGCCCCCTCCCTCCTCTCCTGCCCCCTCCCCTCCTCTCCTGCCCCCTCCCCTCCTCTCCTGCCCCCTCCCTCCTCTCCTGCCCCCTCCCCTCTCTCCTGCCCCCCTCCCCTCCTCTCCCTGCCCCCTCCCCTCCTCTCCTGCCCCCTCCCCTCCTCTCCTGCCCCTCCCCTCCTCTCCTGCCCGCTCCCTCCTCTCCTGCCCCCTCCCCTCTCTCCTGCCCGCTCCCCTCCTCTCCTGCCCCCTCCCCTCCTCTCCTGCCCGCTCCCCTCCTCTCCTGCCCCCTCTGTCGCCCCGTGAACACGCCTGAACCATGGGGTGGAGGACGGGAACAGCGGCTGAGCCTGCAATGTGGAAGCCCTCTGAGAGGCAGGTACAACATTTTAGTCCTCAGAGCAGTTAGAGCATAACCAGTACCTCAGACAGGAAGGCGCGCAGCTGGTGAGAGTGGAACGCTGGGCCTGTCTCCCGGTGCGGCCTGCTGTGTGCTCACCACCATCCCCCTTTCCCCCCTGCCTTGCTCTACTGGAGCTGCCTCCGTACGCTGTAAGTGACTGTTTCCGTACCTTGCTGAACCATGCCTGTCCCCGGAGCCCCCCTGCTCCTGGGCAGACTCTTCTCTCTCGGTTTCCATCTCTGCTCATCTCTGGGCTGAGCTACAGGAATGGGTCCGTGCGGTCCCCGCTGTGGCCGGGCTCCCAGCAGCCCTGGTGTGGTGGGTGGGATAGAGGTGGTTGTGTAGAGCTACCTTCTCCTACAGGTTTGTGTTTTTAGGGTTAGAAGAGACTCTTACCATAGGCACATCACTTATTTTAACTGTAGGATGCATGGGTCCAAGTGCCAGCCCCCAGGCTAAGAGAGGCCGGAAAGGGAGAGGAAGGAGACCAGGCAGTCAGCAGGCTGGCATCTCACTGCTTACCCCGTTCTCTTAATTTAAAGCCAGAACTGATCTTGCTCCTCTGAGCGCTAGGGAGGGATTATCAGAGTTTGACTGAGGGGCTGGGAGTAAAGGAGTACTATCTCTTCTAGAGATCCAAAGAGACACAGAATGTGGCGCTTTAAGAAAGACATCGATGCCGAAACTGGTTTGGCTCAGTGGACAGAGCGTCGGCCTGCAGACTGAAAGGTCCCAGGTTCGGTCTGGTCAAGGGCGTGTACCTTGGTTGCGGGCACATCCGCAGTAGGGGAGGTGTGCAAAAGACAGCTGATCGATGATTCTCTCTCACTGATGTTTCTTTTTTATTTTTTTTATTTTATATTTTATTGATTTTGTACAGAGAGGAAGGGAGAGAGAGAGAGTAGAAACATCGATGAGAGAGAGTCATCGATCAGCTGCCCCTTGCACACCTCCTACTGGGGATATGCCCGCAACCAAGGTACCATGCCCTTGACCGGAATCGAACCCCGGGACCTTTCAGTCCCTAAGCCGACGCTCTATCCATTGAGCCAACCGGTCCCGGCTCACTGATGTTTCTAACTCTCTATCCCTCTCTCTTCCTCTCTGTAAAAAATAAATAAAATATATTAAGAAAAGAAAGAAAGAGGCATCAAGGAGACGAAGTCCCCTTGCTTGGTGCCGTGTGCTGTGGGGGAGTTTCTGCCGGAGCTCCTGGCGTGCTCTGAGGCTGCCTGTCTTCCAGGGCATGTACAGGAGGATCCTGCAGCAGGCCGGCTTCATCCACTTCGCGCAGCTCCAGTTTCCGGAGGCCAAGGAGCTCTTCAGGTAACTCCGTGCCGGTGGCCGGCTTCCGAGGGTCCCTCTGGGCTCGGGGCTCAGTCCCCTCGATGCTGTGCTGGGAGGTGCCGCCTGGTTCCGTGGTGGTTCCATGGTGCTTCAGGGCGGGCGGCAAGGCCTGGCGCCCGTCCCTGCCCTCCTGCCCCTCAGCCTTTAACGGTCCCGGCTCTTAGAGGGTGGGCTGATGCACACGCTCAGGGCAGGAGAGGGGAGTTGGAGTGGGTTTGATAACGTGGAGGGTTTTTAGGAAAACACTATTGTTCACTTTTCCTTTTCCCCAGAGATTTCACAAGAAGCTATGAGTTTAGAACAAGAGCAGGTAGTTTTGGAAGGACTTAGGAAAATGATTTTCTAAAGACTGTAAATGGGCCCCTCATAATTTGCTCGCTCAGGAAGTTGTGTTTCTCCCTGGAGGTTCCTGGCTCCATGAGTAACCCTGTCTGTACCTGGGCCGTCTCGCCCTCCGCCCTCCACCCTCCACCCTCCACCCTCGCCCCTCACCCCTCACCCCTCACCCGCTCTCCACCCTCCACCCTCGCCCCTCACCCGCCCTCCGCCCTCCACCCTCCCCCACTCACCCTCTCTCCACCCGCTCTCCACCCTCGCCCCTCACCCGCCCTCCGCCCTCCACCCTCCCCCACTCACCCGCTCTCCACCCTCGCCCCTCACCCGCTCTGTCTCACCCGTTCTCCTGCTGCCCTTCCCTCTCACACTGTGTGCCCAGCATGCTTTGCAGAAGATCAAGTGAAACCTGTTCCGTCACCTGAATACCCACTAGCGCGGTGCCTGTGAGCAGCTTTCAGAGTGCAGGCCAGAGCAGAGCCTGCGGAGGGGCCGCCTCGGGCTGGGTCTGTGCAGCCGCAGGGCCTGCCGCCAGCACTAGCCGTGGCCGCGCACCGGGACGGGATTTGTCACCAGACCAGTTGCAGAGAACAGGCTCTGGGTGAAGAAGGGGCTCCCTGTGAGCCGGTGCCCTCTGACCTCTGCCTGCGGGAGTTCTCGCTGTGGTCACCTGCGCCGGGACAGCCACTAGCTTGGGGTCGGAGAGGGGTCCCGTCCCCGTGGGCCGACGCTCTTCTCTCACGCCCGCTCTGTCCTGCAGGGCCTTTTGTCACCGGCTCATTTAACACCCGTGTGAACGGTCGTGGGCGTTCCTAGAAAAGTGGCCGATTCTGTGAGAATGAATGCAGGCCTGTCCGTGGCTAGTGCAGGCTCCTGTGCTGTCCACGTCAGCCCCGTGTCCCTCACCGTTACGTGGCCTGCTGCTGGCTTTGTCAGCGAGCCGGAGGAGGGAGGCTGGAGGAGGACCCTCCTGGGACCCGCACAAGTCCGCCTCCCCTTCCTGTGCCCCGGCAGACGGCCAACAAACTCACAGCTCTTCTCTCGCTGCCGGGCTGGTCCTCAGGTCCTCCTCCCGGTGCTGCTGGAGGTTGGCTGGCAGGCACCTCGCCCCCTCCCACGGTGGGTGTGACCCCAGGCAGCTCTGCCCGGCCAGGCTGGGCGTTGCCGCTTTAGCTCCGTGGGCAGGACTGGGGCGGAGGGAGGCGAGGGGAGAGGGAGCGGCGATGCGGTGGCCATGGAGGGCGTCCTGGGCCTTGCCAGGTTAGGACTGCTGGCCGTCTGAGTCCTCAGGAGTCACAGCGAGGGCCGCGGGCGCTGTGCCCCTGGTCCCAGGAGCCTGCCGAGGAGGCTGTAGGCTGGGGTCTCGCAGAGCCTTTAGGAGGGTCAGCATCCTGGAGGAAGCAGCGAGGACCCGCCCGGTGCTGGTGGGGTTGCCTTTGTGTCTCTCTGCCCTGGGCCCGGGGAGCCCACAGCCCGCGTGGGGTCAGCCGTGTCGGTTTCACTGCAGCACACGCTGTGCGTCCTCCCTCCGCCCCTCCCCCTGCTGGGAGTCGGGTGGACTCGGCTCGGGGTGCGGTGCCGCACGCAGGCGAAGGCGGACTCCGGTGGCTGGCCGCTCTCCGCCCCTTGCAGAGTGCAGGCCCTCCCTCCAGTGCTGTGTGTGTGCCTAGTGCACTCTCTCTCTCTTTTTGCTTCATTTAGTTTGACACTGTAATTGCAGAAGCGGCCAGCTTGACGTCCGGGAGCTGATCTCTCTGTGCCCCTTCCTGTTGCCCACCTCCTCTTCCTTCGCGCGGTCTCACCCTCCTCTCCACGAGTACGCAGACCTGAACCAGCTGGCGCAGGGCGACCAGGAGAAGGCGGCCCGGTGCAAGCGCTTCCTCATGAGCTACCTGGACGAAGTGCGCGGCACGGAGGCGGTGCGCAGCTGCCAGGAGGACGTGGACACGGCCCTGCTCAAGCTGTACGCGGAGGCCGGCCACGCCGGCCTGCTGGGCCTGCTGGCCGGCGAGAACGCCTGCCTGCTGGCCGACAGCGCCGCCTGGCTGGAGAAGCACAAGCGGTGAGTGCCTTCCGCCGGAGAGGCTGCTGCGGAGCCGATGAGGCCCTTCGAGGGGCTGCCCTGAAGTCCCAGAGACAGCCAGCGCCCCTCGGGGCACCTTCCGTGGGAGCTGACCGGCCTGTAGGGAGGGAAGTGGTCTTAGGTCACCCCATGTTCCAGGCAGGATTCGCTGTGGGAGACACCAGTCTGTCTTGGCACAGTTAATAGGGCTCGTTAGCCACTGATGACCAGTCTGAATAGACAGACAGACATCTGGATGAACAGATAAAAGGGGCTTCTTGGTCTCTGGTTAAGAGGTTCTGGCTTAGAACCGTCTTGGTTATGTGCACGCGTTGGTAGGTGGCCACCCTCCCCCCACGCGAGGGCAGCCAATCCGAGGACACGGACTGAAGGCTGTGGTAGCTTCCTCCTCCTGCCAGTGTCACGTGGTCCAATCTTCTTTACAAGTGTTGGGTGACCCCATGCTCCATTCAGCAATAAGGTGCTCTCTCTGTGGTTGTTGTTATGTATTTGAAATGACACCGCCCTGGTGAAATCTCCCGGGCCTGTGGTGCGTCCAGCGCTTGACCCTGTTCAGAGACCAAGACCAGAGTCCGGTGGCTGGTCTGCACGTGGCGCTGGCTCCTCCAGCTGCCCTCCGGTTCCTGAGCGCGCTGTGGAGCGGAGTCATTTGGTTTAGGACAGAAAATACACGGACACCTCGTGGTGGCGATGGGATGACTGTCCGGAGAGTCAGTGTGAGGAACAGAGAAGGAAGGGGCCCGGCAGGCAGTGGTGTCCTGGGAGTTTGCTCTTTGTGGAGGAATCCGACACCTCTGTGTCCCTTGCTCCAGACCCTGCTGGGGAGGAGGGGCCGGAGCAGGACACACCTGCAGAGCTCGGGAGGGTGGCCGTGGCTCACTGCCCAGGCAATGCCAATGTCATCGCTCATCCTTTCTACTTGCTCAAGGTCACACAGGCCATAAGTAATAAAGCCTAAATAGAAACTCGTGTCCTTAAACTCTGGTGGCCTCCCCCAGGGCCTGCCCTGACGTTCTGTGCTCTGTGATGCCTGGACCCTGTTGGTCTTTACTGCTGTTCAAACTCCTTACTCCTTCTTGCAATAATAGATCAGGTAGCAAACCTTCCAAATAGTCCTTTAATATTAGGTTAAAATGGCTAACTGAAGAGATATGAAATTATAGTAATATTTGCAGCAAATTGTAAAGAAATTTCAAATGTCTTTTTCCATAGTAAAGTCATATTTATCAGCTTATCTTAACTTGAATGTGATTTTTTTTGGAAATTGATAGGGCACAAATTTTTTATTTTAATCCTCAACCACCTAATATACTTAGAGAGAGAGAGAGAGAGACAGATAGATTGATGTCAGAGAGAAACGGTATGGTTGCCTCCTGTACATGCCCCAACCAGGGATGGAACCCACAACCTGGTTATATGCCCGACCAGGAGTTGAGCCTGCTGACTTTTGGTGCCCAGGAGGACACTCCAACTATCTGCCACCAGCCAGGGTGTTGGGCATGCATTTAACACCAACCTATATAATAAAAGCCTAGGAAGCGTCACGCAACTCGTCACAAGATGGCTGCTGTGATGTCATCACAAGATAGCCATCACAAGATGGCTGGCAGGCGAGGGCAGATGAGGGCAACCAGGCCATGCAGGAAGGGCCATTGGGGGCCATCAGGCCAGCAAGGAAGGGCAGTTGTGGGCAACCAGGGCTGCAGGGGAGGGCAGCTGGGAGTGACCAGGCCTGTAGGGCAGGGCAGTTGGGGGCAATCAGACCAGCAGGTGAGGGCAGTAGAGGGCAATAGGGCCGGCAGGAGAGGGCAGTTGGGGGTGATTGGGCCAACAGGGGAGCAGTTAGGGGGCGATTAGGCTGGCAGGCAGAAGTGGTTAGGGGCAATTAGGCAGGCAGGCAGGTGAGTGGTTAGGAACCAGTGGTCCCAGATTGTGAGAACAATGTCCCCCAAGGGGTCCCAGGTTGGAGAGGGTGCAGGCCAGGCTGAGGGATATTCGTGCACTGAGCCTCTATAAGTAAATAAGCAGAAACGAGGGTCTTGTTGCTGAACTCGGAGTGGAGTAGAATGCAGGGTGGGTGTCGCTGTGTGGGTGCCACCACAGAAGGCGGGAGGGACTCACTGCACTGTTTCCTTGCAGGTATTTTGCACTGGGACTGCTCTACCACCGTAATAACCAGGATGCGGCTGCAGTTCAGGTTAGTTCAAAAGCATGTTGGCATTATTGAGAAATCAGTACCGTTTGCCTTCGTGTGCTTAAAGCCTCATAAGTTGAAAGAGACCACTTTCCCCTGATCTATAAGCTTTTTAAAACAACAAGATGACTACTGCTTTTAGATAGTGAATGTCTTAAGAATGTTGGCCAAAAATTTTCCCTCTGACTTTACATCTCTTTAAATATATTTTATTGATTTTTTACAGAGAGAAAGGGAGAGGGATAGAGAGCTAGAAACATCAATGAGAGAGGAACATCGACCAGCTGCCTCCTGTACACCCCCCACTGGGGATGTGCCCGCAACCAATGTACATGCCCTTCACCAGAATCAAACCTGGGACCTTTCAGTTCACAGACCAACGCTCTATCCACTGAGCCAAACCGGTTTTGGCTCTTTACATCTCTTTAAAGAACATTATGAAGGCTGAGTTTTTTGAAATCTTAAGAAATAAAAATATGATTTCTTATTGAGGCTTCAGACATTTGCCTTCCCTGCTTTGTTAGAAAATTAACCCTGGGAATAGCAGTTTGCTTTATCATTCCCTGCTAATGTTGGTGAATTTATGATATTAATAACTGTTAATAACGTCACGATCACCAGAGAGCTGGGTAAGCTATGTCCCTGTGTCATCTGGACAGAGCTGAAGCTGGTTGCCGGCGGTGGTAAGGCGCTGACCCATGGTCGGGAGGTCATGTTTGGCTTCTCAGTTGGGGCACAGACCCCGGTTGCAGGCTCCATACTCAGAGTGGGGTGTGCAGGAGGCACCCCATCAATGATTCTCTCTCATCATTGATTTTTCTATCTCTCTGTTCCTCTTCCTTCCTCTCTGAAATCACAAAATTATTTAAAAACACACAGAACTGAAGATGGTCAAGGCAGGTTCAGACCACTGGCCAGCGGAAGAGCTGGGGTGGAACCAGAGCTGCAGGGGCCCTGGCCACATGCGGAGCCTGAATCACGTGACCCCAGTGTTAGTCCTGCTTCTGCAGCGTCTGACTGACTGACTGACTGACGCTCTCACGCTCCTGGAGACTGTTCCGGTGGTACTGCCAGCCACTGGGGTTGCTGTGATTTTTATGGAAAGGAAAGTCTTTTTTTTTTTTTTAATTACAGTTTACATTTAATATTGTTTTTATTAGTTTCAGGTGTACCTCATAGTGGTTAAACAATCCATATACTTTTAAAAAAATTAGTGTTGAAAGTATTACATATGGCCCCTTTTCCCCATTGACCTCTCCAGCCTGTCCCTGCCCACTCCCACCCCCAGCCCCGGCCTTTCCCCTATTATCTGTGCCCATTGGTTTGCTTATGTGCACGGATACAAGTCCTTTGGTTGATTTCTTCCTCCCCCGCCGCTGCCTTCCCTCTGAGGTTTGATGGCTGTTAAAAGCTTCTATGTCTCTGGATCTATTTTTGTTCATCAGTTTATGTTGTTTATTATATTACACAAATGAGTGAGATCATGTGATATGTATCTTTCTCCGACTGGCTTATTTTGCTTAGCATAATGCTCCCAGGTCCATCCATTCTGTTGCAAATGGTAGGAATTTCTTCCTTTTTACAGCAGTGTAGTATTCATTGTGTAGATGTACACGGTTTTCTAATCCATGCATCTGTGATGGGCACGTGGGCTGTTTCCACATCTTAGCTGCTGTAAATTGCTCAGCTGTGAACATAGGGATGCCTATGTCCTCTCTGATCGGTGTTTCTGATTTCTTGGGCTATAGGCCCAGAAGTGGGGTCCTATAGGAGCCCATCTTTAATGGTTGAGGAAACGCCACACCGTTTCCCCCGGAGGCGGCAGTCGGCAGTCCCATGGGGTGCTTTGTGTCCCCCTCCTCATGGGCCTTCTCTGTGCGTGTGAGAGCCACGGCCACCAGCTCTGCTCAGCAAGCCGGAGGCAGCGCCGTGGCTCTGGCAAAGCACACGGCATTTGCTTAAACTGCTGTGGCAGCATCGTGGCAGAACTGCTGAGAGGGGAAAGGAGTCCTGTCAGCGGCACCCAATGCTGAGAGCAGATTTGAGTGTCAAAGATAAATTTTTATTCTTTACATTACATAGTTACATAAGGATTATAGCTTGATATACCTGTAATAATAATATCAGCAGGAGTATATAGAGATTTACAAAATTGAAATAATATGAAAAAAATCTCACTATATGACAGACATCCGCCATGTTTTTAAAGTGACGCATTTAGTGTGTGTGATCAGATTATTTGGTTTAGGGAAGTGGTCAGCAAACTCAGTCAACAGAGCCAAATATCAGCAGCACAACAATTGAAATTGCTCTTGAGAGCCGAAAACCAACTGTAGATGTGCTTCCACATGTGGTATTTTGTGGAGGAGCCACACACAAGGGGCCAAAGAGCCGCATGTGGCTCACAAGCTGCAGTTGCCGACCACTGGTTTAGGGCATTCAGTGTTGAAGAAACTGGTGCCATAGAACATGTTGGCACCTCGGGCAGCGCAGTCGCGGGCGGGCACCCTCCCCACTGCCCTCTGCTGCTCCAACTGAGTTTGAAGATAAGCTTCCCTTTACGGCAGGAAGTTCTATAAGAAGCGGCAGAGACCCTTCCTTACTCGTCTGTGCCGAGGCCTTGTGCAAAGGCTGTCGGACGTGAGGGGATAGAGCCGGGCGTTTGGAAGGACAGTGTCGCCGCAGGAGGAAAAGGACTAAGTGAGGGGTTCCGGTGGAGAAGGTGGAGCGGCCTGCCAGCGGCGTGGTGGCTTCCCTGCTGAGCTGTCAGCCCCGCGTTGCTTTGTGCACAAACATGCTGCACACCCCCCTCTCCCGCACGGGCCTGTGACCTGTGTCACCGACGTCGCTAAAGGTCAGGTTTTCCTGGTTTCCTGCGCCATGTCTTCTACACGTCTTTATTTCTCTGAGAAAAAGCTAAATTGACTTAAGCACTTTAAACGTGTCCGTCTGCTGTTAACTATGGAAAGGCGGAGTGAGTGAGGGTGTGCCTTCTCAGCCGGTTCCAGCCGGCACGTCAGCGTGTTTCTCCTCTCGTTGCCCCTGCAGCTGTGGGTGAGCATCGTGAACGGGGAGCTGGACGACCCCACGCGCGCAGACCTGTACGACCACGTGGTGGACTTCCTCACCCGCAGCCCGGACCCCGCGCTGGTGTGGCAGCATGCCGACTGGGCCCTGCAGAAAAGTGAGGAGGTTTGTGCTCCGGAGACTCATCGGGGGCGGGCGGGGGCGGGGGCGGTAGAAACAGACAACGCCTTGATGTGGGTGGGTAGGCCAGCCACGCGCTGAGCTGTGTCCCTTCCCTGGCTCCCCCTTCATACGCCCTGAGCCCCTGGCGTCCCGGCTCTCAGTGCTTTGGAGACACCGTTCAGCTCCCTGTCCGGGGCGGGCCACCTTAGAGCCGCGGCAGCATAGCCAGTCCCCTTCTTGGCATCTTCTGGAAAACCCCACCTGCCTGAGGCTGGCGGCCATGTGGTCTGTGGTCTGTGGATCCGATGGCCGCTCTGCAGGCCGGGTGCCCGGCCTGGGCCACGCCGGGCGGACCGCTGCCCTGTCTGCTCCCAGCCATGATGGGGCTCGTGGGTCTGGAGGAAGGAGGGCAGCGTGAGCGGGCCTGGCCCATCTCGGAGGCCGAGGAGGCCGTCAGTGAGAGCGCCTGTTGGCCCCGGAGGGAACAGCGTGCTCGGGACAGGCCAGAACCCCGAGGACAGACCCAACGACGCCCGGAAAACGATGGCAGTTTGTTCTTGCGTTGAGAATGCGCGGCCACGCTCCTCTGGAGACACAGCATAGCTTTCCGACGCAGGGCCTTGGCCGCCCGTGCGGACTTCTGCCCTCTGCAGTGGGAGTCGGCCATGTGCTCCCTGTGCTGTCCTAGCTGGGGGGTCGGCCATGTGCTCCCTGTGCTGTCCTTGCTGGAGGGTCGGCCATGTGCTCCCTGTGCTGTCCTAGCTGGAGGGTTGGCCCGTGTCCTCCCTGTGCTGTCCTTGCTGGAGGGTCGGCCCTGTGTACGTTTTATACCATCTGCACTCTGCCGCTGGCACACAGGACCACGTGCTCACGCCCGCTCACAGCCCAGAGCCGTTGCAGCGGGGACTCTCCGCAGCTGAGAGGTGGTCCTGGCGCTCGGGCTCTGGGTGCTCAGCCCCTGACCCTGCACCAGTCCCCGACACGTGCCACCTCTTTTAAACAAGGAGACGGCCCCCAGCGGGCACCTAAGGGTGGGAGCCAGGCTCCGAGAGCTCTGAACGTCCCAGAGCACTAGAGTTGGCAGAGCCAACTGCGCTGACCCGCTGATGGGTTTGTGGCGTGCGCATGCACACAGTGCCAGGCGGGTGCAGGCTGGGTTTGCGTCCTGGGTGCCCGTTAGCACGTCCTCGGAGCACAGCATTGCGCGTGGGCCCCGGACACGGGCCGTGGCAGCTGGAAACGAGGCCCCCACAGGCGGTGTCAGCGTCAGGAGAGCGGGCGCTGGGCAGGCAGCCCTTCAGATCTGTCCCCTTCCTGGTCAGCCCATGAGCATCCTGGCTCGGGGATGATCTTAACCTTACAAGGTTTCGCTCTATGGGCTGTTTCCAATCAATGCTTCGTTCTCAAACTCTGTCCCTTTAAAGGGAATCGCCAGGCTGTGAAGGGGACAGGGCCCGCAGCCTCGGCTCCGTCTGCCAGCTCCCTGTGCACTGCCCCCGGCCTGTGGCTCCCGCCGAGCGCGGACGGCGTGGGACACGGGGAGCGGGGCCTGTGCAGAGCCGGCCCTCAGGCGCGCTCTCCCCTCAGGTCGGAGTCCAGCTTTTCACCAAGAGGCCTTTGGAGGAGCAGCAGGACAGCTTCAGTCCAGACCACGTGCTCAGCCGCCTTGAGAAATACCCCAGCGCCCTCGTCCGCTACCTGGAGCACCTGGTGATGGACAGGAACCTGCAGGTGAGCCCGCCAGGAGGCCAGGTGTGCAGGGGCAGCACCCGCTCTAAGCGAAGGGTTCAGCGCTAAGACGGGCAGGCGGCCCTCGTGGAACGCTGTCTGTGCCGCTGGTGGGCTGCGGGGAGCTGCGGTTGTGAGAGAGACGGGAGCAATAAATGGCTTCTTGCCCTCATCGCATGTCCGTCCACCAGCTCGTGCTTTTCTCCTCTAGTCCTTCCTGTTAACTTTCTTAAAGGAAACAAGAGAAGCTGCACCTCTTTGGAGAATATTGACATCCTGTGGCCCTTCTCAAAATGAGAAGTAGCCCTTTTATAGTTTCCCCGTAAGTTTTATATTTATTTGTATTTTTATTGACTTCAGAGAGAAAGGGAGAGAGAGATAGAAACATCAGTGATGAGAGAGAACTGTTGATCGGCTGCCTCCTGCACGCCCCCCATGGGGATTGAGCTTGTAACCGGGCATGTGCCCCGACCGGAATCGAACCTGGGACCTTTCAGTCTGCAGGCCAGGGCTCTATCCACCAAGCCAAACCGGCTAGGCCCGTAGGTTTTAAGTTCACCTTCTCTGTGTTGTGGTTTCTGAGAGGCTCTTGCCCAGCCAATGTGCTGTGGGTGTCGTTGCAAATCCGCCAGACCCCCTCGGCGCTGCGGCCGGGCACCCGTCTCCCCTCGCGAACACGCGTTTGCTGGCCGTGTCCTGCAGAGGGAAGAGTACCACACGCGCCTGGCCCTGCTCTACCTGGACGCGGTGCTGCAGCGGACGCCCGGCGCCGAGGTGACGGAGACGCAGGCGAAGCTGCGCCGCCTGCTGCAGAAGTCCGACCTGTACCGAGTGCACTTCCTGATGGGTGAGGAGAGCTCTGGTCTCCATGGCAACCGCTGGGCGGGGCGGGGCGGGGCGGCGGCGGCATCGCTCCTGTGGTCCCCTGGGGCTTCCTCCAGCCTTTAAGGCACAAAGCCAGCCCCTCCGGAGGGGGCGCAGCTCCCAGGCCTCCCCGCCCAGCGGGCAGCGGCCCTTCCCTGCGGACTGGGCTCAGGGTCACAGGCCATGCTCTGTAGTCTCACAGACAATCAGTGAGGACCCTGCTGCGCTTGGGAGGGCCGGGCCAGCTCCCTGCGCATCCGGTCCCTAGCTCTCCCTCGGCCGCTCCATGTGAGCCTCTCTGCTTAAAGGCCCTTGTGTAACAGCTGGCCCATGAACGCTGACTCACGGCAGCCGAGCTCCGTCAGCCTCCCTGTGCTCCCCGCGCAGACGCGTCCAGCACTGCTCGGGCCGTTTCGATGCTGACACCACCAGGAGGCACAGCAGTGCTCCCCTGTGGCCCTGAGGGGACCATGGCCAGCACAGCCTGTGCCCGGGAAGGGCCGAGCTCCACCTGTCGCTGGCTCACCTGATTGGCCGCGCTGGGCCAGGCCACAGGTGCCTCAGAAGCATTGCTTTTGGAGTTACAAATACGTGCTGGTGAGGAGGCACAGAGAATCTGCAGACACTGGGCCTGCCTGTGTGTATCCCAGGCATAGGTCACCACGCTCAGCATGCAGTGTGACGCTTGTTTCCTGACCTCGATAGCAGAGGAGTGTGAAGCTCAGAGCAGGCGTCCCAGCAGGCATGGGCTCAGGTTCCGCCCCAGCCCGCACTTGGTGTTGGGCCGGTCGGTCGCCCACAGCCACCGGCCATTATGATTGGTCAGTGCCCGTGCCGTCATGCTTGTTCAGCATTTCTACTGCCCCTGCCTTATGTCCTACTTTATGCCGTACCGATCCCTTCATAAAAGCTTCACGCCACTCATCGTTTGTTGATGAGTGTTTTTATCCAGCCGCCTTTTTGGAGCATGCGTAGTGTCAGACATGCAGGGAGGATAGAGAGTGGTGTGGCTGGATTCCTGTCCTCGTAATAGAAGGTCAGGTGAGGGCCCAGGAAGCAGCAGGCCAGGCCTTGGGTGGATGGGCCGGGAGCCACCAGAGGCAAGCCTGGGAGCCGGCAGGAAGTGAGTGTCCCCAAGCCTGGAACAGCACTGCCACTCAGACGACCGCCCCCTGTGAGCCAGGTGACTCGGGGTCACTGGGGCACGTGGTGAGGTAGTTCCTGCCAAGCCCACCCAGGGGGGCAAGAGTCAAGCATGAAGACTGTTGGCCCCGCGCTGGCACACAGGTCCCGGCCTCTGAGACCAGGGTCCTGCGTTTCCTTTGTTCTCTAAACTCTGAGCCAAAGCCGTGCTCTGCGACCTGCCTGTCCTAGAGAGAGGCAGCCGTGGCGTTAGCGTGGGGGACACAGGTGCACAGTGTGGGCACGGACGCTCCCCGCGTGGTCCGGGCGGGCGGAGGGGCGGCCCGGCGCCGTCTGACGGGGGTTCTGCCCACAGAGCGGGTGCGGGGCGCGGACCTGCCCATGGAGAGGGCCATCCTGCACGGGAAGCTGGAGGAGCACGAGCAGGCTCTGCGCACGCTGGCGCTGGAGCTGCGGGACTTCGCCGCGGCGGAGGACTACTGCGCCTGGCGCTCCGCGGGCCGGGAGCCGGCCTTCCGGCGGCGGCTCTTCCACACGCTGCTGGCCCTGTACCTGGGCCCCGGCCCCAGCGCCCCCGCCGCGGCCCCCGCCCCCGGCCCTGCAGAGCTGGCCGTGGCCGCCGTGGACCTCCTGAACCGCCACGCCGCCGAGTTCGACGCCGCCCAGGTCCTGCAGCTGCTGCCGGGCTCCTGGTCGGTGCAGCTGCTCGGCCCGTTCCTGACGGGCGCCCTGCGGGACAGCACCCACGCCAGGAGGACCGCGCAGGTGGCGCTCGGCCTGGCCACGGCGGAGAACCTGATCTACCAGCACGACCAGGTGGGCGCTCGGTGTGCGTGCGTTTTGCCCGGGAACGTCTCTGTCGGTGTTTTCTCTGCAGCGACAGTCTGTGTGTTACACTCGGAGAGGCTGTGTGTGGCAGGAGCGGGCCGTTTTGGAAAAAAATCGGGACTTTTTTAGAACACCACAGGACACGGGACAAATTGTTAAAAATCCGGACGTCTGGTCACCTTATCCTAGAGCCAAGCCAGGCGTCCAGAGGGCGTTGAATAAATGTGGGATGACTGGTGTGTCCAAGGAGAACTCACCAGGCTGCTGCTCAGTCCCCACAACAGGGAACTGTGGCTCCTAACTGGCGATGGAGTCACAGCACGGCTCCTTAGTCCCTGAAGGAAAGAAGACGTGTCCTAGGCCGTCAGGCATGTGCCGCTAACCAGCCCCTCGGCTTTGGCCAGGTGCCTTGTCTGCGCCTCCTCGGCCTGTCTGTGGGTGAGAGGCCGGGGTGAGGGTAGTGGGGCCTTCGGCGCTCAGCGCCCACGGGGAGCCGGCCTCGCGGGGGCGCCCCAGCTCACGGAGCGCCCGAGGGCCGCCTGGAGGAAACGCTCCGCCGGACGAGCACGGTGATGTCTGTGAAGTGAGAGCGGTTCCGAGGCCCGCGCTCCTCCCGGGGCTGAGGCCGAGTGTGTTTGTTTTCAGTGCACTGTTTTGTCTCGGAAGTTGCTCCTCAGTGACGGTCCCGGGGGAGGGGTCTGAGGCCGCACAGCCGCCCTGACCCTGTCTCTGTCTCGCAGGTGAGGGTGAAGCGGAGCTCGTTCCGGCTCTCGGACAGACAGCTGTGCCAGGTGTGCCGCCGTCCCTTCTGCGAGCCCGCGTTTGTCAGATACCCGACCGGCGACCTCGTCCACACCCACTGTGCCGCCAGCGGACACTCGAACCCCAGCGCCCCCCGCCCCGGCGCTCGGACTTGAAGGGACCACCTGGGCGCCAGGGGGACCCCGAGTTCTCCTCACACCAATGCAAGGAGCAGAGCGCGGCGGCGCCGGGCAGCCAGGACGGGGACACCTCGGGGCCGGCAGACTCGGTCCGTGTGAGACGAGGACTCTCCCGCTGACCGGCGGCATGAGTGCCCAGGAAGCCACAGCGGAGAGAGCCTGCCCGCACTCCGGGCCGGCGCCACGCCCGCCTCGGGCGCACGCTGGCCCTGGCGTCTCCTCAGGGCGGCACGCGGTGGCTGCTCAGCCCGGCGAGGGCCCGGGCAGAGTCCCGTGCGGGCTTCCCCCCGCGGGTGCGTGCTCCATCCACGGCACAGCGGCTGATCCCGGCGACCTCGGGGCTCTGCCCGCCCTTGGCGTTGGCTGGCCTGGGAGGTGTGTCCGTTCCCTCCTGTTTCCCATCCGGCCCCCACCCTGAGAGCGTCCCTTCAGGTGAACGGTGTGCTTCTGGCTTCTGGCAAGTGAACACCACTACAAGACTGGTGAAGGCCGAGGGAGAGGCTGCCTGCCCGGGGGACAGCGGCCGAGACAGGGAGCCGTGGGGACAGGCCCACGCGTGTGCCCTCACTGCAGGGCCCACGCGCCTGCTGGTCTCAAACTCCACGGTCAGTGTGCTTGACTAAGCATTTTATTTGAAGTTATATTATCTTTGTGATATTTCTCTTATTTGGAAAATCATCTGTCGTATTTGGTAGGGATGTTTCTCATTAACACGTACCTCCTGTGAACACTGGGAAATTAAAGGGAAACAATGAGCACAACCCGCTGTGTTCCCGGGCGAGGCCGCTCCCGCACGCCGCCGGCGGCCGGGGCTGGCGCTGCCGCTGCACATGTGAGGTGGTCGCCTTTCCCGAGGTGATGCCCGCCTAGGGAGGCTGGCCGCCGCCTCCCCTCCAGCACCGCACATGCCGCCCTGGGTTCCTGGCCACAGGGAAACCAGGGCCGTCGTCCCAGACTGCGATGGGTCTGTGGTTCCGCTCTGCCCTCGGATGTCTTCGTTTTGGTGGCTGACTCTGTTAGGGATGGAAAATGAAGACACTGTACCCCGGTGCCAGGCTTGCAAGCAAACATCAGCGTCTGTGAGGGGAGCGCCCTGGAGCACGCCCTCCCGCGCCTCAGCCTTACAGAGGGGGGTGAAGAGCCCACTCCGGTCTTTAAAGACCTCTGCACTGCGAATCGTCAGCCTTCCTTTTCCCTTGTGGTTCCGACTGGGCCGAGACGGCAACGGCGGCCACGCCTACTTTCCTAAGTCGGCCTCCGTGAGCCCAGCGGAGAAGGAAGGCATTCTGCCTGCGCGCAGCCCCGTGCTGCTGCTCGGGGACACAGCCCGCCGGCGCTACCTGCGGGTGGCGTGCAGATCACCATGTTACTGTGCAGATCACCGCCCAACTGTGCTCCGATCTACTCCTCGAAGAACGGGCGGCTAGTCCATGCAATATGCACTTTGCAAAGCACTGTTCTCTCCTCAGAATGGGTACAACCTTGAAAAAGTCTTGTGATTGCTCATTTCTAACTTGGGGCCCCTGGTCAGTCTCTTTTTTTCTCTGAACATTGGTCTATACTTTGAAATGTTTGTTTTCCTTTAGAATAATGGGAGTTGCAGTCGAACAGTTTTCCAGCTCTCCCAAACCCTTGAAGACAGGCAGGACTCTGTGACACTGCAGAATTGTCTCCTGTGTTCGAAACCCTTCTCTAATCTTCCTCCAACTTCCACAAGGCTCTTTTCTCAAATCACATTTTGAAAAGAAATCCATGTTCGTCCCACAGGCCTGCTGCTTGTGAGCGTGCTGCGGGGGGCAGAGCAGTCAGAAGCACCGCTCAGCCTTCCCCTCCAGGCTCTGTGTGACCATTTTAGTTAGAACAGCAGGCACCGAACCAGCTGTCACTTATGTTCTGTGGGCAAGATTGTCTCGTTTGATGGCCTGTGGATCTGCTGCTGCCCGTCGAGCACTAACGGGGAGTGAGGCTGTGGCCGGGCCTGGCTCCGCCCGGGACCGTGCTGGGGGGAGGGCCTCGGTCGCCGTGGAGCGAAGCCTGTCACACAGCCGGGGCAGCCCTTGCTTTTTGCTTGCTCTCCTATGGAAACCGGTGTCCGTGCAACTCTATCCTTTGCCCCTGGTTGGGTCCCAAATACACAAGATGTACAAATGTAAACTTGATTTTATTAAAATTCTTTTAATTCTTTGTCCTTTCTGTAGTTTTTTTTTGTTTGTTTGTTTTGTTTTGTTTTGTTTTAATAAAATTCACTTGATAAATGGAGGGTGTCCACTCGCCCAGTGGTGCCTGCGGAGTTCCAGAGCTCATGACCGGGCTCCTCCCGGCACTGGCAGGATTCCATGGCCATCTGTGGTTTTTTTGTTTGTTTGTTTTGCTTTGTTTTGTTTATACAATAATTATTTTTATTATTTATATTTTTAATATATATATATATTATAATAAATCTTTATTGTTCAAATTATAACAAGTGTTCCTCCCCCTCCCAATAGCTCCCCTCCACCTGATTCCCAACCCCACCACATGCCCTTACACTACTGTCTTCATAGGTGTAAGATTTTTGTCCAATTTCTTCCTGCACCCTTCAGACCCTCCCTCCCCCTGAGAATTGTTAGTCCACTTCCTTTCTGTATCCCTAATTCTATTGTATTCACCAGTCCATTTTGTTCTTCAAATTTTTTATTCACTTGATTTTTAGATTCACTTGTTGGTAGGTATGTATTTGATGTCTTTTTGTTGTTACTAATTTTTTACCTTTACCTTTTTCTTCTTCTTCCTCTTCTTAAAGAATACCCTTCAACATTTCATGTAATCCTGGTTTGGTGTTGAGAACTCCTTTAACTTTTTCTTGTCTGTGAAGCTCTTTATCTGACCTTCAATTCTGAATGATAGCTTTGCTGGGTAGAGTAATCTTGGTTGTAGGTTCTTGTTGTTCATCATTTTGAATATTTCTTGCCATTCCCGTCTGGCCTGCATGGTTTCTGTTGAGAAATCAGCTGACAATCGTATAGGTGCTCCTTTATACATAACTACCTGCTTTTCTCTTGCTGCTTTTAATATTCTCTCTTTGTCTTTTGCTCTTGGAATTTTAATTATGATGTGTCTTGGTGTGGTCTTCTTTGGATTCCTTTTGTTTGGGGTTCTGTGCACTTCCTGGACTTGTAAGTCTATTTCTTTCACCAGGTGGGAAAGTCACTATTTCTTCCAGTATTCTTTTGGTATCTTGCTCTCTCTCATCTTCTGGGACCCCCATAATTCTGATGTTGGTTTGTTTGAAATTGTCCCATAGGTTTCTTACACTATCTTCAACTTTCTGGATTCTCTTGCCTTCTTGCTTCTGTAGAGGAGTATCTTCTGGCTCTTTATGTTCTTGATTCTTGCAATCTTCCATTCTGTTTTTAGGACTCTGTATAATATTTTTTTATTTCAGACAATGTATTCTTTATTTCTAGTTGATCCTTTTTCATATCCTCATAGGTCTCGTTTATTTTATCGGCCTTTTCTAGGAAATTCTTGAAAAACCTTATAAGCATGGTTTTGAACTCTATATCCAGTTGCTTCTTGTCCTCCATTTCTTTTGTTTGTGATCTGTTTCCTTGTCTCGGCATTTTCTTCTTCTTCTTTTTTTTTTTTTTAAATATATTTTATTGATTTTTCACAGAGAGGAAAGGAGAGGGATAGAGAGTTAGAAACATCAATGAGAGAGAGACATCGACCAGCTGCCTACTGCACACCCCCACCGGGAATGTGCCCGCAACCAATGTACATGCCCTTAACCGGAATCGAACCTGGGACCTTTCAGTCCACAGACTGACGCTCTATCCACTGAGCCAAACTGGTTTTGGCTTGTCTCGGCATTTTCACAGCTTCCCTGAGTTGGTAGGGTGGCTTTGTGTGCTAAGGTGTCCTATATGGTTCAGCGGGTCAGCCTCCCAGTTACCTGAGGTGGATAGTCTTGGTGTAGCCCTTTGTGGGTTGTGTGTGCAGTCTTGTTGTTAAGCCTTGCTTGTTGTTGGTATCACTGGGAAGCGTTGATTTTCAAGCCAATTGGCTATGAGGATCAGAAGTGTCTCAGCTAGGAGGGTTTCTGTATTCCGCTTCGATGGGACAGAGTCTTGGGGTCGCACAGCCAAGCTTTGGTGAATCCTGCAAGATTGGTTGCAGGCGTGTGCACCTCTTTGGTATAGGCGCAGACAAGCTTTGGATTCCTGTCTGCCCCTCCCTAGAAGAGTCCTATTCGTGGCAAACAAGAAAGCTAGCCACTGGAAGGGCTTCTGTGCTCCACTTGGATGGGGCGGAGTCTCTGGGTGTTGCAGACAAGCTTTTTTTTTTTTTTTTTTTTTTTTTTTAAATATATTTTGTTGATTTTTTTACAGAGAGGAAGGAAGAGGGATAGAGAGCTAGAAACGTCGATGAGAGAGAAACATCGACCAGCTGCCAAGGTACATGCCCTGACGGACTCGAACCCGGAACCTTTCAGTCTGCAGGCCGATGCTCTATCCACTGAGCCAAACTGGTTTCAGCTGCAGACAAGCTTTATTCAGCCCCTCCCTACGAGGGTCTGGTTTCTGAGTCCCGCAGTAATGGCTGCTGGCTTCACACACCTCCGAGAGATCTCTGCCCGCTGCCTGACAGTCTGGCCTCTCCCTGTCTGGGGCCGTCTATCAGAGCAATAGGGTGGTTCTGTTTTCCTCCTGAACAAGAAAGACAGCCGCACATTAGCTGTCCACCCTCTCCGTGTGCAGGGAGTAAGCCAGTAGCTAACTCAGCCCAGCCCGCCCTCTCCACACTCCGCAAGCAAGCCAGCAGCAAAGTCAGGTGGCCGCCTTTTTGCGTGAACAGTTCTCTGCACCTTCACAGTTCCTGAGGTTCAGCGTGCCTTCTCTCTCCTTCCCAGATGGTAGAGCCTCCTCTCAGCCAGCCGTCCGGCGCTTCAGGGCGATGTTTCCCGTTTTCCAGTTCTAAATTCAAATTTGTTGTGGTAGGCTGTATTTAGGTGTCTACCCTATGCTGCCATCTTGGTTTCTCTCCACTTTACCACATTTTAAATGATCCATTCTCATTTCTCTCCTGCACGCTCTCATGCTGCTCCTTGACTGCCCCTTCAGGTACATGGTTCCCTGAGGAGTCAATGGAGGTTGCTGGTTACTTCTGACATACTTTACCTTTTAGCTAAACACTCTAAGTAAGCCTGCTGCCCTTACATTGCTAATCCTCAATGTATTCAAGGAATAGAACCTTTAAAAAATTTCACCTTCTAAGAGTTAGTTTCCCTCTTAGTTCATAGCAGGTCTGGGATGTTCTATGCAGTGACTGGGCATTCTCTCACCCAGGCCTGGCCCCGCCCTGAGCACAGGGTGAGCTGACATAGGCTGACCATTCTGTGCTGCATGCCACCCTGCTGGTAGGGGGAGGTGCACGAGTCGTTCTTATTTCAAGTTGAAGAAACTGAGGCAGGGTGTTGGGTGGTTGTCCTATGGCTGAGGCACATCAAGCCGGAGCTCTGCCCAACCAGCAGGTCCCTGCCTGCTGCTTCACCAACCACGAACAGAAGCAAAACCCAGGAACCAGCCCGGGCTGACTCTTCCTGCAGAAAACCCTGGGGCGAAATATGGCTGTTCTTTTTGCATTTCCATGTCATTGGTATTGGGGGCTCATTTGCATGCTAGGGTGAAGAGGGGGTGCATGGGCTTACACCCCTGACCAGACTGGGCAGGGTGTGGACTCACTGCCTGTCCTGGTGACTGAGTGAGAAGAATAGTGAACTGATGGACGGAGAGAAGCGCCAGCTCCGTTAAATGGGCCTTGGCTGAGTTAGGAGTAATTAGAAGCTAACTAACACCCCATCTGCTCTTCGCAGATCTGTCAAGCTTACCATTGAAATGAAAACGTGCAGGAATCTAGCCCATATGGACAAGAGGCCCTTTTACCATCTCAGAAAGCTCAGCGGCGGGAGCACTGTCTACCAGCGTGTGAATGCCTCACTCAGAGACGGAATTAATGAGGCCTGCTTTCTGTGCTGGCAGCTGGGGGCACACCGCTAATCCAGTCTGCTCTCCAGAGTGGCCGATTAGCTAAATGAGACCGGCAAGAAGGGATTACAAAGCAGCACACGCTCAGCAGGCCAGGGGTGATTTGAGAAATACATGTTATCACGAGGTGTCGGGAAACCTGGGCCTCACTCCACCAGCCAACTGTGGTCCTGGGCAAGTCACACCCTCTGGACTCTGGTGCCATCGCAGACAGAGGTAGAGCAGGTGGTGTCTGAGGACCCTTCGAAGAAGTCAGGCCAGAGCAGTGGGGGTGGCCAGCCTCTGACAGCAAACGCTGCCCCACAGGCTCTTGGGTCTCAGGGCAGCACCCAGCGAGGACCTGGGCTGCAGGGTCCCCATGGCTGTCTGAGCTCTCAGAGTCCCAACCCCCATATTTCAACCCCCGGAGTCTCGCTGTGTTGCAGAGACTAGGAAAGTGCCTCTGTGGCTGCCGCCTGCCGGTCCAGGGCTGCCGCCTCCCGCCGCGGGAGGAGGTGGTCTGTAGAGCCCTTTCCCATGGCTGGCTCTCAGACACCCGCTCTGCCAGCAGTGTCGTCTTGGCTGCACGAATCCCTTTGCCTTTCCTCAGGGCTCCCACGGTCCCTCACCATGATGGCCCTCTTTCCCCGGAGAACACTTTCTGTTCGCTCACTTGAAATACTAGTTTTTCCCTTTCAGATTTCATTGGTGTTGACTGAGCTGGGGAACTGCCTGCTAAGGTAACTTCTCAGCCATCTCCTTTGCGCCCGCGCACACTCACACACACACACACACACACACACACACACACACACCATGCTTGTGCTCAGCACCCTTCTATTCTTAGGGATCCAGATAGGATGGGAAGCCCTGACTTTCCTTGAATAATGTAATCACCAGGGCGTGGCCTGTGCTCCTCCCACATTCTGTGAGGTCTTTCTTGTCACTGGCGACCAGTCTCCACCTTTTAATAGACAAAGCTCTGAACTTTTTCCTTTAACAAACAAATTCTCAGGCAAAGGTGGTCTCAATCACTGTCAGGACTTACAAGTCACTAGAATTACTTACGGCCATTTGTAAGCTTCCCCGCCTCAGGAGGACAAACATAGGAAGGCTTGTCGGACCAGAAATGCCAGACACCAGGAATCAAACCATTTAAGGGGCTAAAACTGCCGAAAGCACCCACGTGGCATTCCTGTTGACCCAACCTACTGCCCAAGGCCGCCCCCCACGCCCCCCAAACCCACTGATGACAAAAGCTTCCTGCCACTGACTGCGTATGAGGCAGGATTTGAGCTCCGAAGGGCTGCCATCATCCATCCAGTTCCCTTTGGCTCGGTGCCATGCAGCCCTTCCCTTTGGATATTCCCATCCTCCAACTCCTTTTCTTTAAATAAATTCCATTTTTCCTTATTCACTGTCTAAAATTGCTATTTTGCCTGCCCATGCACCAACGAATTGAACTTTCATTCACTGTTGATTTTGTTTTAAATAGTATTTTTTTTCTTATTTGGCAACTTTACTTTTTTGCGGCTGCAAATTTTCAGGTTAGCCCTCCTGTCCCACATCTGTGTGTAAAAGGTTGCCTGTGGTTCCTCTCTTCCTTGGCACAGGTGTAAGTGCTTGCAGTCTCTTGTCCGGGAGCGGGTCCCTGTATGTGGGGGAGAGTGGAGAGAGAGGCAGCCTTCCGGGTGGCTGTGACAGAGATGTGCTTACGTTACAACAAGGAAAGGGCCAGTGATGAGATTTCTATTTCAGATGTGAAAATTTGTGTAGGTGCTAGGATCCCTTGTTTTTCAAAATTGTGCATGTCTTGGCAGAGGCTGCTGGGAACACACCAAATCCTTCTCCTCTCCTTCCAGGCTAAGAAAGTCACAGCTGGCACTCATTCTAGAGCAGTGGTTCTCATCCTTCCTAATTCCGCAATCTTTTAATACAGTTCCTCATGTTGTGACCCAACCATAAAATTATGCTGTAGAGCCTAAGACCATCAGAAAACACAGATATTTACATTACGATTCATAACAGTAGCAAAATTACAGTTATGAAGTAGCAAGGAAAATAATTTTGTGCTTGGGGGTCACCACAACATGAGGAGCTGTATTACAGGGTCGCAGCGTTAGGAAGGCTGAGGACCACTGCTCCAGAGTGTAGGCTCCCCTCCCAGCCTCTTGTGCAGCTGTGTGGTCATGTGACTCAGTCTTGACACGGAAGTCCAGGGTTCTGTGGGTGTCTTACCGCCCTGCTTTCCCACACCCTTTCCTCTCCTCAGGGGCCAGCGGGAACCTAGACGGGAGGAGGGAGTCCCGAACCGCCTCCCGGCCGAGAACCCGCCCACTGCCCTGGACTTCAGTGAGGGACAGAGGGTTATTCTTCACAGGCACTTCCAGCTGGGCGCCTGTTAAAGCTGCCCACCCTCCCCCTTGTCAGGCTCCTGCCTCCCTCCCGCTTCCCTGCACGCCCACAACCCTGCTCAGCTCTGCACACGGAGCCCCTCCACGCAGCGTGCCCCAGGATGTGCCCCGAGAGGGCTCCACGGCTCTGTCCTCCTCCGGGCGCCCTGTGAGGCAGCTCGCAGCCCGGGGACAGTTCGGACACCGCCCAGTGCTGCAGCCCAGCCATCGGGAATTGCGCTCTTTAAAGCCAAACCTGTGCTCCTGGCTCCTGTGGATGTTGTGTTCTTATCAAGGGAACCACGAAATCTTAGGGCCACCTGAGAAAAGAAACCAGCAGCCAGTTCTGAAACAAATCGCTGCCCTTGCCCCAGAGTACCAAGGTTGGCCTTAGAGCAAGTGGGCAGTACAGCTGTAGTCATTCCTGCCGCCGTGTGTGCAGCCGCTGCCACGGCCTGGCAGGGACCGGACCCTTCCTGGGCACCATTCATTTCCCCTCACGGACCCCGTGGGTGGGTGTGTCTACACCGCATAGGAGCTGAGAAAGCTGGGACACCAAGTCACTTGCCTGGAATCACGCAGAGAGCAAGGTGGCCCTTTGGCTCCACCCCTCCTTCCCCCTCCTCCTCCCCTGAGCATTTCCTAGGAGCAAACCCTGGATGCTGGCACTCAGAGACCTCCGGGGCCCTGGGAGGCAGGGCTGCCGACTTAACCAGCAGGCTTTTAGCCCAAAAAAGTGTGCTGGAAGTCACACAAGGGAAAAGCACACCCAGGTCTCAGAACAGCCAAGTAGGAATTGATCTAGATTTTCATCACTTATCTGGGTTGGCAGGACGCCCTGGTAACCTTTGCTTTTATTTCACCCCGACAGGAGGGAGCAAGATCCAAAATGAAAAGGCAGTGGATTTCCCAGGGGACTCAGAATCAGGATGACGCCTCTGAGACGTGTGCCTCAGCTTTCTCTCACGGAACCAGGGGGCTGCCCCCTGGGGAGTCACTGCAGTGGTCATCTCCTATTCAGGCACCGGATTTGGGTGACTCTAGGGCTAAAGAAGAGACAGAAACAGAGACTGAAAGAGCCGTGGTGGTTCTCCTCACAGGAGACAAGCTCGGACAGCTGCTTTGGGCACGGCCTGGGCCTTCCGCGGGGCTCAGGGGAGGAGAGTTCGGCAGAGGTTCGAGAGGGAGAGGCTTCTGAGGTGACGCCCTGAGAGGCGGAGGTGAAGACCACAGGTTACTCAGCAGGGCCATGATTTAAAGCTATCACCACCACTGAGCCCACTGCTCACACCGTCTCCTGGTTTTCACCTGCCCTCAGTGTCCGTCAGCCAGTCCAGCGCTAGAGTAACTGCCGGCTCTGTGTTTCCTGAGGTTGCTGTGTCTTAGGGGGCGCCGGACTCCAGGTGGTTGGCTTACTGTTCATGGCCTCGGTGCTAATTATGGCAAGAGCATAGTCTTATACACAGAAAGAGCAATAACACTTTATTTAAAAATATGTACAAAATTATTAGTTTGAAACACATTACTTTTCAACATACATCCTATAACACTGACGGGTGTAAATTTTGGTACCTGCATTCATTCATTCAGTTTTGTGATTTCTCTTTACTCAAGGCTCTGGGGGAGCATTTTCTTAAACGCCCACAGCGGGAGGGGGCCACTGGCCTGGCCCTGGGGGCTGGCTGTGCTCTGGGCCCACTAAGGCTGAACTGGATGGAAGCCAAAGGCAAACCCTGACCCTGCTGGGGGCACTTGGACATGAACTGACAGGCCATCTCAATCACAACCACCTGCCCATCTTCCTTCTCTCTGCACCTGGGTAAAGTGAGTGAGAAAAAGTACCAGTCACTTTCACAGCAAATCCTGCTCTGGGGTTGGATAACAGAAATTATGTTCTCTGTGCTCCCGCCCTTCCCTGCCTGTCACCAGCACCACAGGAAGTGAATGCGAGACGGGGAGCTGGCCTCTTCCTACAACCGGGGCAAGGGACCGAGAAGAGCAATGAGGAGGGAGCATCTGCGTTAGGCCGAATTTGAATTAAATAATGTTTTTAGAAATACATTTTTATTGATTTCAGAGAAGAAGGGAGATGGAGAGAGAAACATCAATGATGAGAGAATCATTGATCAGCTGCCTCCTGCACGTTCCCCACTGGGGATGGAGCCCACAGCCCAGGCATGTGCCCTGACAGGGAATCAAACCATGACCTCCTGGTTCATAGGTTGATGCTCAGCCACTGAGCCATGCCGGCCAGGCTTGAGTTACAATGATCTTGAGATAAATTGGACAACTGCCTTTGGGTACAGCCCAGACCTTATTCATCCCTTTTTCTCCCACAGTGCCTTGCGTCTAGCAGGCACTTAATAAATAAAGGCTCATGGTGTGGGAAATAAACAAATACAGGAACTGTAACTACGAGCAGACAAGATACCCTTTTAGGATCCGAGTGTTTGAGAGCTGACAGGGACGTGGGAGGTCATGTAGACTTGCTTCTTCGCTGGGGAAACGGGGAAACAGGCCCACAGAAGTCGGGTGACGTGAACAAGCTCACACACTAGCTCCTGTTAGAGTTAGACTTGGGTTCAGATTTTCTGAATTTCTCCCTAAATTTCCCACTCTCTTCAGAAAAAAATTGGAAACTGTAAAAAGAACTGTATGGACTTAGTGGTGTGCCTCAATTTCGGGAAAACCTACCCCATGTCAGAAGCTCTGGAGTAATGGGTGACCTTGGCCGGGTGGCAAGGGCACAGCGCAAGCAGCCAAGCTCCCGTCTGCAGCCTCACTCCCGGGGCCCAGTCCTGCCTGGGCTGGGAGGACCACGGCCCCGAGCAGGCGGGTGGCCCCGAGGACGGCGCAGCATGAGGTAGGAGGAGCACAGAGGTCCGCGGGGACCTGCGGCAGGCCGTGTCTGTCCGGTCTGTCCGGCCCCTGCCCGCAGGTCCAACGCAGAAGTCCATGCGGCAGCTCTGAGGCTGCAGCCTCAGCGTGTTCGGAGGAAACGTGTAAA
The DNA here is from genome assembly GCF_964339955.1 of Pipistrellus hanaki. Taxonomy (NCBI): domain Eukaryota; kingdom Metazoa; phylum Chordata; class Mammalia; order Chiroptera; family Vespertilionidae; genus Pipistrellus; species Pipistrellus hanaki. The sequence continues at coordinate 56,242,147 of NC_140514.1, forward strand.
CAAGCCCAGGACCACTTCGGAGATAGGAAGCAAGTCGCTTCCAGTACTTGCCCAGAAGGTGAACTACAAGAGAAGGACCGTGCCTCTTCTGCCCCCTGGCGACGATGGAGTGAGAACAAAGGGAGGCAGGAGAAGCAGAGAGAGAAAGAGGGGCAGAGAGATGGTCCTGGCAGACAGGAGGATGGAGGGCCCTGGGTGTGCTGGGCCAGCAGGAGAGGCGGGTACACACCCTGCCGTGCGTGGGCCCCTCCTCTCCGCTGAGCTGCCCTCAGCCTCCCACCTGCCCTCCCGGGAGCTGAGGCCCTGGCCCCCTCTGCTCCCAGCGTGATCTTGGTTTACGGAAAGGACGATGTGGCCTGGTGGGAACGCTCATGTGATCAATGTAAGGAAACCACAGGCTTTCTCCTAAGCAGAGCCTTCTTCCTGTGCACACTCACCCGCCCAGCCCTGCTCCCTCCTCTTCCCTGACTGTCTGCCCGCTCCCTGCTCCCCTCCAGTTCCAGGCACCTTCCTCCTAAAGCCTCCATGGACCCACCCCTGCTCTCCTGCAGCAAAACACAGAAACCATTCGCCCAGCTGCTTGTCACAGATGAGCACCTTTGTGCTTCACTGGCCGCCACGGCCTGCCCCTGGGGCTCAGGGCCAGGAGGCAGAGCAGGACAGCCGGGCCCAGGCCCCAGGCCCTGTGCCCCTCCACCCACCGCCTCCGGCTAGACAGCCGACTGGCTTTCGCTGCACGTGTAGACGGTGCTGGGCTGGACGCGCCTTCGGACCCGCTCGGGCACCCGGGGGAGGATTTGGAAGGTCTGGGGCAGCAGCTCGATGCAGGCCTCGCGGAACTTCTTGATCCTCCAGCAGTAGACGATGGGGTTGAAGACAGACTTGAGGTAGCCGAGCCACAGCACGCAGGAGCTGGTGGTGTAGAAGGACGGGCTGCAGTAGAAGCGCCGGCTGAACACGGACAGCAGGCTGTAGACGGCGTGCGGCAGCCAGCACAGGGAGAAGCCCACGAAGAGGATGAGGATGGTGGTGAAGGCCTTGGTCTTGAAGCTCAGGTCCAGGCTGACCTGCTGCTGCCGGCGCCGCAGGCCGGCCCGCGCCCGGGCGAGCTGCCGCAGGTCCAGGCTGTCGGACTGGTTGCGCACGCGGACGGCGTTGCGGCGCACGGCGCGCAGGATGCCCAGGTAGGCGGCCAGCATGACGCCGCAGGGCGCGAAGAAGGCGGCCACCACCAGCGTCACGGCGTAGGCGCGGCCGGCGGGCAGCTCGGTGTAGCCCAGCACGCACTGCGGCGCGCGCGCCGGCACCTCCACGGGCGGCCGGCCGGCCAGCGCGGGCGCCGACACGCAGAGCGACAGCGCCCAGGACGCGGCGATGACGGCCTTGGCGCGGCGCGGCGTGAGGCGGTCCTGGCGCTGCGCGATGAGCAGGAAGCGGTCCACGCTGATGATGAGCAGCGCCGCCACGCCCTCCAGCACGAAGAGCCAGTAGAGCGCCGCCGACAGGCGGCAGAAGGAGTCGCCGAAGCGCCAGCGCACGGTGACCAGCGTGGCGGCCGCGAAGGGCATGCAGCACAGCGACAGCATGATGTCGGAGAAGGCCAGCGTGGCCAGCAGCAGGTTGATGGCGGAGCGCATGGCCGGCCGCTGGTACACGATGACGCAGACCACCGAGTTGCCCAGGAAGCCCACGGCGATCATCAGCACCAGGACGCCCGCCAGGCAGCCGCGGAGGGGCGCCGCCGCCGCCGCCGCCGCCCACGCGTGGCTGCCGTTGGGCAGCAGGTGCTCAAAGGGCTCCGCGGACGAGCGGTTGCAGGACATCCTGGAGGGAAGCCGCCAGTCTAGGCAGGACCGCCGGCGGGGCGCCCCTCAGCGCCTTGGGGGCCGCCGGGCCGCCGGCTGCCTGCATCCCCCGCGGCCCTGGCTCTCTGGGGCGTCCTGGCTCTCTAGGGCCGCGGGAGGGTCCGGGAAGCGCCTTCCTCGGGGAGCATCCGCCAGGATCTGTGACTCCTCAGGACATCCACCGGCTCAGCCCACGGCCTGTGGCGCAGCTTCCCAGTGGACGGTCTCCCACCTGGCAGGGGGCAGAGGAGACGGAGTTAGACCTGCTGGCGTGCTGAGCTGAGCATTTAACCCCGCGGGTATCTAAGACGGGTGGAGAGAAAAGGGGATCACCCAGTTACCGTGCGGGACAAGGTTTGCTGTTCACAAACACTGTGACTCTTGTGAAGTAACAGAGACGCCTAATCAGACCTGGTTTGCAATGGATTAGTAAGTGAGTACTTTCTAATCACCATCAAATAATGAGCACGGATTTAATAACGAATTCCAGGCAACCCGGCAGAGGAAAGTGTGGGGAAGCGGGCCTCCGTGGGCGGTCAGGGAGTGTCTGCCTCCCGCCCGGCAGGCCTGCACACAGGAGCTGCCAGCAGGTATTCAGAGTAGGTGAGTCCAGGCAGCTGCCACCGTGACATTAATTTAGCTTATTCTGAGACACACGTAGGTAGAGTCTCGTGCGGTTGTAAGACATAAGCAGGTAGATCCTGTAGACCTGTATCCACTCTACCGCAGAGACATCTTGGGTAGCCGTGTTGCTGGAAAGAAGGAAACCCTCCCCAAAGATAAGCTCTTTTAGAAGATCCCTGGCCGGGGTGCTCAGTGGTTAGAGTGTCAGCGGCGGACTGGAGGGTCTCGAGTTCCATTCAAGGTCAAGGGCACTGACCTGGGTTGCAGATTTTGATCTCCCGCCCAGGTGTGTGCGGGAGGCAACTAGTCAACATGTCTCTCTCACATTGATCTCTCTCTCTCTCTGTTTCTCATATATATACATCCGCCCTCTTCTTGCCATCTTGTGGTTTGGGTTTTGCTGATGTTTACCCCATAACCAGAGAGTTACTTATGTCTAATTTTCTGGTTTAGCCATTAGAGACACTATCTGCTGGCCTCACCATGTGAAAGACGAGGTTTAGCTCACTCTGCTTGACCTCACTCTCTTCCTAATGATTTTGATTCACTATTTTTAAAATAATTTAATTGAGTGACCATTGTAACTATAAAAATATACTTATATGTCTGTATGGCCTTCTATCAAATATAGACAATATCTCTTCAACACTGTAAAATATGGACTTGGTACCTCTCCCCACCCCCCACCTCCTCTCTCCCCTTTCACATTCATACTGTCATCCACCACGCCTGTCATTAATATTTATGTCCTTTCCTGAATCCACTACCAAGCTCCTATGCCTTTTATCAGTTGGCTTTAAGGAGGTGACTACCATGAAAAGTTTAGATTCTTATGTCTACATCGCATTGCTCAGGGTTGAGTCGGGTTGTCTGGTGGAATCCCATCTTCCCGCCTGGTGTATTTGATCCCAGAGGGATTTCTGTGTGAGGAGCACAAGCCAGCGTCCCGGTCCCATGGCACCTAGGCTGACAGCTCGTCGGCTCCGATGCCAACCTCATGCCCTATCACAGCTGCTGCGTGTGCTGCCCTGGCTTCCCGGCCGCTCTGTGTTTTCCCGTTCTCATTTCTCCACCAGCACAGCGAGCCTTCTCCTGGCTTCTCAATCACACTTTCTTTCTCCCAAGGATCCCCTCCTGGAGCCTTTGCACCTGCTCCTCGATTTGCCATTTTTAAAATAACTTAATTGAGTGACCGTTGTAACTATGAAAATATACTTAAGTGTCTGTATGGCCTTCTATCAAGTGTGGGCAGTATCTCTTCATCTCATGTTCCTAACCTTGTCATCTTCTGTCTTAATTTCCTTTATTTTTCTGGACCAGTGGTCAGCAAACTCATTAGTCAACAGAGCCAAATATCAACAGTACAACGATTGAAATTGCTTTTGAGAGCCGAAAACCAACTTCTGCGCATGGCCCATAAAGTTTCAATCGCACTGTACGTGCACACCTGCACGTGGGTGGAATTTTGTGGAAGAGCCACACTCGGGGCCAAAGAGCTGCATGTGGCTTGTGAGCCGCGGTTTGCCGATCACTGTGACAATATCCTTAAAACACTTGCTAAGAAAGGGCTTTCTGAATCCTTGCTCACCTGGAACCTTCTGCCTTCCTGCTGGCTGCTGGCGTGCAGGCCAGAGTCATTTCCAGGAAGCGGGGAGGTGCCTCCTCTGGCATCTGCATTGCTGGGACGAGGTTGCAAGTAGATTGGATTCTTTTCCTTCATAGGTGACAATCTTTTGCCTATTAGCGGTTTGATAATTTCTCTCTGCAAATGTCTTTATAGGGGTGTAGCTCTATTTGGGTCTTTTCTCCTTTATTGGCTGGATGCTCGGTGTGTCTTTTAAATCCAAAGCCACGTACATCCCAACTGGAAATGTCTCTGATCCACACCTGTATTCGTTCCTCCCTCCTGATCGATCAGGTCGGTGCTGGACTCACCCATTGAGCCTTCATTTTTCTTTTCTTTTCCAGGATATATTTTTAAATGTTGTCTCATTAGTCCCTTTTTATACTATGCTCTGGGATTTTTAACTTTATGTTTAGTCCTATTTAATTTTGGCATTCATATTTTTAAAAAAATATATTTTATTGATTTTGTACAGAGAGGAAGGGAAAGAGATAGAGAGCTAGAAACATCGATGAGAGAGAGTCATCGATCAGCTGCCTCTTGCACACCCCCTACTGGGGATATGCCCGCAACCAAGGTACATGCCCTTGACTGGAATCGAACCCGGGACCTTTTAGTCCCCAAGCCGACGCTCTATCCATTGAGCCAAACCGGTCTCGGCTGGCATTCATATTTTTTAAAAATCTGAGAGCATTCTTATTTTCTGTGCTTTTTGCATAGCACTCTGTTCCTTTGTGGATGTTCTATACTGACAGGCACCGAGTAAGAAACCCAGTCCCCACTCTCCATAGCCCCCAGCGGAGGCCAGGAAGCCTTAGAGTAACGCCTGCCCTTCTCCGAGCAGGTGGGAAATGGGCGCGTGGAAGACAGCTCTCTGGGGGGAAATCTGCCAGGGGGAGGAGGGAGTCTCTTCCTGCTCTCTAGCTATGACAGCTTTACGTGGAACTGTTTTACTCCGGCAACGCCCTTACACGCTCCCCCAGGCTTTTCCGATTCCCAAGGACCCGTCTTGCCAAGATGCCCAAAACTGTGGAGATGAGGCCAGACGCTGGCAGCCCTGCATCCTGAGGTGTTGGGGCCGCCTCTAGCCACTCGAGCAAAACAAATGCTGACGCTATTTTCTCTTTCTCCTTGTTTTCTTAAAAGTGAAAGTCCTCTTATTTCTTTGGGTTTGTGAAAACAGGTACTAATGTGGGTCTTTTGTAGAAGTGAAGTGGTGTAGCATGAACTTTTGAAAAGTGGGTAATATATACATACATATACTGGAGTACATACATGTGTGTGCGCGCACACACACACACATACGTACACAGGCACATACATGCATGTACAAACGTGCACACATATCGCCAACAGAACCTGTTGCTTCTATTCCAGCCAGTGGCAGGGCATTGGTGGGCTGTGAGGTTGTTCCTGCTGCTTCAGGGAAGGAACGGGCTCTGGCGTGGATTGCCTATCCTGGCGCCGAGAACGTTTGGTGCATGGATTACCGCGGAGCAGGGTGACTCTGCCACTACCTGCACCAGCGTCATCTGTCTTTTTGATACAAACTCACACAGGTGGTATATTTCAATTTCAATAACTTTATTGGCAATGAGGAAATAGACAGGGACTACCAAAGTTAGACATCAAGTAGCTGTGTTTAGAAGACAGATTTTTTATTTCTCAACTCAGACAAGGCCCTTGAGTGGGGGTTTCAAATAGAACTGGATTGGGAAGCTGTTTAAGGAAGCAAATCTTTATCGATGATCTTTAGCAATGCCTGAAGTTTATTGTGTGCATATTACATGCTGGCTAAGCCCTTAAGAGACCAGTGCTTCCCTGGACCTGCGTCAGGCGGAGAGGGTGATGCCCTGTGCACTTCAGCAATCCTCCCTGCACCACAGCAGCCTTCCCTGCTCCCAGCAGCCCTCCCTGCTCCCAGCAGCCCTCCCTGCACCCAGAAGCCTCTCCTACACCCCTGCAACCCTCCTTGTACCCCAGCAGCCCTTCCTGTTCCAGGGCCAGGTGCCCCAGGTGCAAAACTTTAATTCAAATTGCCAAAATTCAGCGCTCTGCATATACAAGGTCTAATCCTGATGTAATTTTTGCTCTGACCAAACAAACAGTAATAACATTTGTATAGAGAAACCAAGATGGTGGCAAAGGTAAAAAACTAAACTGCCGCCTCGCACAACAATTTCAAAACTACAACTAAAAGACAAAACATCTATCACTCAGAACCACAGGAAAGTTGGCTGAATGGAGGTCTTACAACTAGAAGGAAAGAGAAAGGAGCACAAATGCTGAAAAGCTGAGGTACAGAGGAACGAGAATCAGGCTGGTGGCAGGTGACTAGGCACACATTCAAGAGGCAGACTCAGTGAGCACCAAAGCCCTACTGGAATAAGCCCAGCACCATAAACATGTCTCCAGCATAGCAATTCTTCCATTATAGATACAGTGGGTCCTCACAGCCAATTGGCCGGGAGGTCAATTCCTCCCAGTGATACCAACAGCAATCAAGACTTAACTACAACAAGACTGTACACACAGTCCACAAAGGAGTGCACCGAGAGTGTCCACATCAGGTAACTGGGAGGTTGACCCATTGAGCCATATAGGACACACAGCATACAAAACTACCCTACCAACTCAGAGAAGCAGCGAAAATGAGGAGACAAGGAAACATATCACAAACGAAAGAAATGGAGGAGAACAAATGATTGGACATAGGGTCCAAAACCACAGTTATAAGGTTTTTCAAGAATTTCCTAGAAAAGGCCAATAAATTTAACGAGACGCTCGAAGATATGAAAAAGGACCAACTAGAAATTAAACATACACTGACTGAAATAAAAAAATATACAGAGACCCAACAGCTGACTAGAGGAATGGAAAAATCAAGTCAAAGATTTGGAATACAAAGTGGCAAAGGACACTCCTCCAGAGAAGCAAGAAGAGAAGAAAATCCAGAAAATTGAAGATAGTGTAAGAAGCCTCTGGGACAACTTCAAATGAACCAACATCAGAATTATGGGGAAGAAGAGAGAGAGCAAGACACTGAAAACCTATTTGAAGAAATAATGACATAAAACTTCCCCCACTTGATGAAAGAAATAGACTTACAAGTCCAGGAAGCGTACAGAATCCCAAACAAAAGGAATCCAAAGAGGACCACACCAAGACACATCATAATTAAAATGCCGAGAGCAAAAGACAAAGAGAGAATCTTACAAGCAGCAAGAGAAAAGAAGTTAGTTACCTACAAGGGAGCACCCATACGATTGTCAGCTGGTTTCTCAACAGAAACTATGCAGGCCAGATGGGAGTGGCAAGAAATATTCAAAGTGATGAATAGCAAGAACCTACAACCAAGATTACTCTACCCAGCAAAGTTATCATTCAGAATTGAAGAGCAGGTAAAGAGCTTCACAGATCAGAAAAAGCTAAAGGAGTTCATCACACCAAACCAGTATTATATGAAATGCTGAAAGGTGTTCTTTAAAAAGAGGAAAAAGAAGAAAAAAGTAAAGATAAAAATTATGAACAACAAATACATATCTATCAACAAGTGAATCTAAAAGTGAATTAAAAATCTGAGGAACATAAACTGGTGAATATAATAGAATCAGGGGCATAGAATGGGAGGGGATTGATAATTCTCAGGGGGAAAAGGGTGTCTGTGTGGGCGGTATGGGAAGAGACTGGACAAAAATCATATACTTATGGATGAGAACAGCAGGGGAGGGAGGTAAGGGCAGAGGGTGGAATGGGGACCAGGTGGAGGGGAGCTATGGGGGAAGGGGGAAAAGGAGAAACAATTGTAATAATCTGAACAATAAAGATTTATTTAAAAAAATAAATAAATAAATAAATAAATAAATAAATAAATAAAAGTGACAAATCATGAACATGAGTGTGCTGAGAATTTGTTTTTCCAAAATGAAGACTAGAAACTGGCAGCCCCCAGGGCTGTGGCCAGGCGATGGCAGGTGGCCTCGCTGCACCCCTTCCTTCCCTGCTGGGCAGGCGCACTGCTGTGCTGTTCTGTCAGCAGCACGGAGGGGAGCCTCCTGCCCCTGGGGCTCTGATCTATAAATATCCATGGAAACAGCTTCTCCCCAGAAATTAAAAGAGAGAAAACTGCTGAGAAAGAGAGGAGGAGCCTCCTGTCTCTCCAGGGGACAGGGCTCCAGTGATTCCCACCGGCCTGGGGCAGCACAGTGCGGTCTGTGCACGTTTCTTAGAAACCCTCCAGCTCTGCAAGCTTCTCCCCAAAGATGCTGCCGTTTCCCTCCTCCAGGGGGTGGCCACTGCCTCACACCCAGCCCAGCAAAGGGAAAGAGCAGAGGGGCAGAAAAGGGGGACATCTGTGATCCTCTCAACAATAAAGATTATTTTTAAAGTGGCAGGATGTGACTCATCTGCCAGATTCCAAAAATAAAAAATAAAGTGAAAGAAAAAAACCCAAGCAACCAAATATCCAAACAAGGCAGATAAGCTACAAAACATTGGCTATTTTCCCATTGAATTTTAGAGAGAGTGGAAGTGGGAGAGGCAGAGAGAAGGAGAAATGGATGTAAGAGAGACACATCAATTGGTTGCCTCCTGCCCAGAGCCAGGAATGAGCCTGCAACTGAGGTACATGCCCTTGACCGGAATCGAGTCTGGGACCCTTCAGTCCTTGGGGTGATGCTCCACCCAGTGCGCCAAAGGGGTGAGAGCCTTAGTCTCCTTGTTTGGGCCTTGAGGAGGAGGAAAAGAAATGGAATGAGATGAGGCAAAAATGTCATTTCCTAGATGCAGGCTCTCTTGGCGGCATGCTGGGCAGCCACGAATTAACCACCTGGAGCCCAGCCGTGGGGCTAAGGCACGTGGGGAACTCATACATTGACCAATATGTCACCCACACTGACCCGGATATCTTGGAACAAAAAGTCATGGAAGAAGCAAACTGCAGATCAGGTGGACCCGCACTGCCATCTGCCCTTTCTCAAGGTGCACGTTTGACGGAAGAGCGAGTGGACAATGGAGACAGTGTCTTGTTTTTGTTTGTTTTTGTCTTTTAAAGCATTTTTGTGTCCACAGGGCCGTGGTGACCTGGCCTGCCACTAGTCTGTTATTTAAATTAGTAACGGCCTATCCCCACAACCAATGCCACCCACAATGGGAGGAGGCAGAAAGGGGTATTGAGGACATGTCACATGCTTTACAAATGCAGTTTCATTTAATCCCACAGCAGCTCCCTGCAGCCTTTTTCACTGCATCCCTCTTTTACAGATGAGCAAACAGGTTAGAACGGCTGTCATCACTTGTGCAGGATTATACGAGAGAAGGGAGGGGCGCCCAAGGATTCAAACCAGGCCCCCTTCCTTCTAGAATGCCATGACTTTTCAAACTCCCCCACAGGACAAGAAAGGCCTGAACCACACTGGGATGTTCTGCTGCTAAAAATCATGTAATGACTTATAATGACAGCTTTTCCCAGTTTGCTCAAAAAGTTAATTGACAGAATTGTCTTAATTTCTTGTTTTTCTCTTATTACTTTTTCCTAACTTTTGGTGCCAGCCACTCCTTGTTTGATAGTGACACCAGCAGCCCTAAAAAGAGTGAAAAAATAGGAAGAGATGATTAACAAGCATTCATGCTTCATTCAGTAGATTTCCTTTTATTGCGGAATGAATGTTCCCGGTTTTGATTTCATATTGAATTTGTGCTCCATGAGACGGGCTCACGGGAGAGGTCTGTGCACAGTCCATCAGAAGGCGTTTGGACTGGATGTCCTGAGGAGACTGCCATTCGGGGAGAACATTCGGGGAAGCTCAGCTCCAGATTAGCAAGGACACCCAGGGGCGAGGAAATCAATTTCCGTTTCAGAAGTGCCGGTCCTGCTCCTTCCTCGCCTTCAGCAAGCAGCCCGTCTGTGCTGCTTTCTATTAGGAACAGAAGCGGTTCTGGTCACTCAGTAAATCAGCACTTTCCCGCAGAACACACGCCCCCTTCGTTAAAGGAGGGAAATGAGGCCACTGCTTGGAGCCATAGATCAGTATTGTCATTCTGCAAACCATCATATAAAAGCCAGGGCCCACTGAGCAGCAACCTGCCGGGACCGTAGGCAGGAAAGAAAGAGAGAAAGATCTTCTGAAAACAGTCAGAGCTGAGGCTCTACAGCCCTGTGGAGAGGCCCGTTTTTCTCCACTGAGAGCCATTCATTCAGTTACCCTTTGTTTACCCGTCCAACATTTCTCAGCCCCACTCCGTGCTGGGAGGGACTTTGCAAGGCCCGCATTAACAGACATTCCCTGCACAGGAAGCTCACAGTCTGTTAAGGAGAATCGATAGCTCTGGGATCCAAGGCTCTGCTCCTGGGTAAAGGGTGTGGGCAGGTTCATGGTGGAAAGATGAATCCTCATTGCAACGATGCTCCAAAGATTCTCCAGATTTTGCACAAGCAACAAAAGAAAAAACAGATAGACTGGGCTTTATCCAAATTACAAACCTTCCTGTGTCAAAGGACACCATCAGCAGAATCAAAGGGCTGCACAGGATGCTGGACCCGGGGCACAGCATCTACCCGACAAACTGCTCTGCAGACCATGTGACAAATGCCTACAAGTCACCACAAGAAAAGCAAACAAGCTGATTTTCAAACACACAGACGTGAATAGACATTACTCTGAAGAAGTACAGGACAAGTAAAGTACAGGACAAGTACTGAAGTACAGGACAAGTACTGAAGTACAGGACAAGTACTGTACAGGACAAGTAAAGTACAGGACAAGTACTGAAGTACAGGACAAGTACTGAAGTACAGGACAAGTACTGTACAGGACAAGTAAAGTACAGGACAAGTACTGTACAGGACAAGTACTGAAGTACAGGACAAGAAGTCGAGAGGACCAACAACCAAGAAGCACGTGGAAGGATGCTTACCACCACTGATACTAGAAAAACGCAAGTCAAAACCACAATGAAGCGCCATGGTGCACCATTCGGGTGGCTACTATAAAACAACCACCACCCAGAAAATAGCAAGTTTGGGGAAGGCTGTGCCCCGCTGGTGGGATGTGAAATGGTGCAGCCACGGCAGAAAGCAATATGGTGGCTCCTTAAAAAGTTATAAAGAGAATTACTGTGCGATCCAGCAAGTCCACTTGTGGGCGTGTGGCCCACATGACTGGAAGCAGACACTCAAACAGATATGTACACCCATGTTCATAGCAGCGTTGTCAGCAATAGCCACAAGGTGGAAGCAGCCCATGTGCCCGCCAGGGGAAGGTGGGTAAGCCAAATGCACTTCACACACGCAGTGGAGTGTCACTCAGCCTCAGAAAAGAAGGACATTCTGACGCAGGCCCCAACATGGGTGCCCCAACATGGGTGCCCCAACATGGGTGCTCCAACATGGATGTTCTAACATGGGTGCTCCAACATGGATGTTCCAACATGGGTGCTCCAACATGGATGAACCTTGAGGATGTTATGCTCAGAGAAGCCAGTTACAAAAGGACAAATGCTGTGTCGTTCCTCGAGTGGTCACATTTATTGAGACACAAAGTAGAATGGTGGCTGCCAAAGGCTGGGGAATGGGGAGATGCTGTGAGCACAGAGGTTCAATCTGAGAAGAAGTTATGGAGCTGATGGTGGACAGCACTTCATGCTGCTGAATGTAGATTTAAAAGGGTTAGACTGGTAAGTGTTGTTATGTGTGTTTTACCACAGTTTGAAAAAGAAAAAGCAGCTCTCCAAGCCAGAGTTCCCCAGCCTCTCCCGCATGAAGAGCACACGTTCCCCTTCGGGAGGAAGGCGCACACGTGCTGGGCACGGAGCGCGCACTTACTGTCACCACTGACCATAGAGTCCTCGGTGGCACCTCCATGTGCCCATGCTCACTGAGGCCTGGGCCACAGCAGGGAGGTGAGCTAAAGCTGGCAGAAAGCTCGCGCCCTGGGACCTTCTCATATCCAAGGTGAGATCAGGGAGCGTCCCAGCAGCAAAGAGAGGGCCCTTCCCATTAGGGGAGCTTGGGAGAACTAATAAAGATCAGGGAACCCACATGGGGATAGTTCAGAAAACCAGGTAACAACAGAGCTGTTACCACCCAAAGGCTGAAAGGCTGTCATGAGAGAAACCATGAATTTGATGGATGGACATGATCACCCCCAGTCACTCAAAGTTCTCCCCACAGGCTGTCCCCATCGTCACCCAGGCATCCCACAGGCAGTAAAGAGCTAACCTTACTCTCCTCTCCACTGGGCCCCCTGGGAATGCCTTGGTGGCCAAACTGAAGCAGATGTCAGTGCAAAAGAGCCTTCCTTGGCTGCAAAGGCCAAGCACTCAGCAGTAGACATGGGGAGTGGGGCGGGGGGAGCACATGTTCCAGGAGGGGCAAACAGAAGACGTTGGGCACCAGGAAGAAAGAATGAGGTGGAAGGCGGGGCAGTCTGCAGACAGTGCAGTCCAAGGGGAATCTGGGCCTTTTTCTATCTTCAAGCCACCAAGGGAAGCAGGCTCAGCCTGAGAGCTGACAGGAGGCCGTGGCAATTCAGTCCCAGTCTCAGCAGGTGGGGTTCAATGGGTCCAAACATCCTAAACCAAAGTCTGACCTAACCCCAAAACCAAACCACAATCAGCAAATAATCACCTCCTAACCCTACCCACCCTGGGAATGCTGGCCACGCCCACAGGAGCGAGCAGAGGCTTGAAACATGCCCTGAGGACCTGCTGGGGGCGCTGTGGCCCTCAGCCTGGGTTCCCAAATGAATCTCAACCCACTTATTAGGAATATTGCCTTTATGATGTTCTGCTAAGGAAGTGAGACTCAGCGATTAAGTGACTCACCTAAGGTAAGCCAGCTAACTAGTTAAATGCCGATCTGGGTGTATTTAGAATCCAGTTGTTCTGAAGTGCAGTCCATATTTTAGAAACTTGCTTTCTGGGGTCAATGAAAGGACTCCGGGAAGCTTCACCCAGGCGAACATCGAGCCTGCCCTTTGGCAACTGGAGCCCACACTGCTCCTGCCAGCAGCTCTCCCTCTTCTTCGTGCCTCACAAACATCCTTGTTTCTCCTTTTCTCCACCCTCGCCTTAGCAACCGCACTAGGACCGCAGCTTAATTTAGCCGCAGGTTCAGACGCTCTCAGCACTCAGACCAGCACTGTAAGGTGTCTTCACGTCTCACCCAGTCACGCCCATTCCTCCCACTCAATGTGTTTCTGATAAAACTCCATCTTCTCCCCGGTCAGTTCCGATCTAGGCTCTTACATCTCTTTACAATATCTCTTACACTTTTTAGTTTTGAAATAGTTATAAACCCACAAGAAGTCACAAAGACAGTACAGAGAAGTGCTTTAAATCATTCCCCCATTTCCCCCCAATGGTTACAACTCTGCAGTACGGTATCAAAACCAGGAACCCGGCTCAGATACCATGTATGTGCGCAATTCTGTGCATGTCATCACTCGTGTAGATTCCTACAACCACCACCAACCAAAATACAGAACTGTCCCAACACAGAGATCTGCCTGTGCTACCTTTTACTGTCACACCCACCTTCCTCACTCCCCTCCCCCTAACTCCTGATAACCACAAAACTGGCCTCATTCCCTATAGCTTTGCTGAGAGTGTTATTCGAATGGCGCCATACCATGTGTGAGCTGAGGTGGCCTTTGTTTCCAATGTGCGAGCCACTCAGAAAGGGAACCACCCACCACGTTCCCTACCTCATCACCTCGTGTCTTTTGATTGCTGAGTAGTAAACCCCTGGTGTGACGTGCCACATATTTGACTATCCACTTATCCAGGGTGTGGCTGGTACAGATGAAGCCACATGAGCAGTAGGGGGCAGGTTTTGTGTGGAGGTCAATGCCCGGGAGTGTGGTTGCTAGGGTGGATGGGAATCATGCTTAGTTTTTGTTTTTCTTTCAGTTTTATTGAAATAATTGACACACAGCACTGTGTAAGTTTAAGGCACACAGCATGACTTACGTATACTGCAAAATGATTCCCACAGTAAGCTTTGTTAACACCCATCACCTCATGCAGGTACAGGACAAAAAAACACAACAAAACCCCAAATGTCAATGTTATTTTCCATTTGATTCAAACTTGTAGGATTTACTCTCTTAGCAATTTTAAAATATGCCACACAGTAGTGCCAACTACAGTCATCGTGTTGTGCTTGCTTGTCTTATAACTGGAAGCTGGAAGCTAATGCCACAAATCTGGGACCCACAAATATGATCTCTTCTTTTAGATTCCACATATAAGTGAGGTCATACAGTATTTGTCTTTCTCTTGTCTGACTTATTCACTTGTGCTTGTTTATTTAAGAAACTGTAAAACTGGTTTCCAGGGGGGCTGTAACACCCTGCATCCCCATCGTGATGGAGATACAGCTGCTCTGCCCCTCGCCAGTACGTGGCATTGTAAGTTGTTCTGCCAGGTGTGTGGCAGGATCTCACCAGGGTATGAATTTGTATTTCCCTGGTTGTTGGTGATGCTGGTATTTTTTCATGTGCTGCTTGCCGTAAATATATTCTCTTCAGTGAACTGTCTCTTCATGTAGTTAGTCAATTTCTGAGTAGAATATGTTTTTACTAGAGGCCCGGTGCACAAAATTCATGCACGGGGGTGTGTGTCCCTCAGCCCAGCCTGCACTCTCTCCAATCTGGGACCCCTCAAGGGATGTCCGACTGCCCATTTAGGCTTGATCCTACTGGGACATCCTCTCACAATCCAAGACTGCTGGCTCCCAACTGCTCTCTTGTCTTCCTGATTGCCCCTAACCACTTCTGTCTGCCCGCCTGATCACCCCCTAACCACTCCCCTGCCAGCTTGATTGATGCCTAACTGCTCTCCTGCCAGCCTGATTGCCCCTAACTGCCCTCCCCTGAAGGCCTGGTCCCCCCCAGCTGCCCTCCCCTGCAGGCCTGGTCCCTCCCAAATGCCCTCCTCTGCTGGCCTGGCCACCCTTAACTGCCCACAACTGCCCTCCCCTGCAGACCATCTTGTGGTGGCCATCATGTGTTCACATGGGGGCAGCCATCTTTGACTACATGGGGTAGCCATCTTGTATCTTGGAGTGATGGTCAATTTGCATAGTACTCTTTTATTAGATAGGATACTATTGAATGTTGAAAGATTTTATATATTCCAGGCAAGAGTCCTTTGTCAGGCATGAGGTTGCAAATATTTTTTCTAGTCTACAGCACAGAAAACAAGCTAAATTTTGATGAAGTCCAAGGTATTGAATTTTTTATTTTTTTTTTAGGAATGTGCTTTTGGTATCATGTCTAACAACTCTGTAGATCCTTCCTATGCTTTTTTCTACATTTTTATAATTTACTAGTGCCCCAGTGCATGGATTTGTGGACATTGAAAAAAAATTAACTAGAAGATGGCTGGTGGGCCAGACTGGTCAAGATGGGCCAGACATGCCCTAGAAGCAACTTCCTGCAGTGCCTCCTTGGCCAGCCACACCTGGGGCAGCACCGCAGCTCAAAGGACATCTGTGGAGTGAGCGGGGTGCCTCTGGCAGGTGGAGTCACTTGGCCTGGCCTGTGGGGATAGGCCAAAACCCGCTCTTTGACATCTCCTGAGGGATCCTGGATTGCCAGAGGGCAGTTCTCAGATAACATACCCTGAAACTGGGCTTCTTCCTCTCTGGTTCTGGGGTGCATCACTCAAGAACCGCCACTGCCAAGTCACTGCAGCTCGGCAGCTCCTGCATTGAGCGTCTGCCTCCCAGTGGTCAGTGTGCATCATAGCTACCAGTAGGACCTTTGGACTATCACTTAGCCTTTTATATATATACCGGTAGATGTTTTACTTTGAAATCTATGGCCCATACTGAGTTATTTTTCTCTTGAAAGATGTAAAGTCAAGATTATTAAAAAATTATTTTGGAGAAACCAAGATGGTGGCATAGGTAAACACCTGAACTTGCTGCTGCACACAACTACTTCAAAACTACAACTAAAAGACAAAATGGACATCATCCAGAACCCACAGAAGGCTGGCTAAGTGGAAATTCTACAACCAGAAGGAAAGAGAAAAGCACTCTGAGATACAGAGGAGCTGCGGAAGTAAACTACAGAGGTATGGAGGTGCACGCACAGAGAGGGCTAGCAACTGAGTACACAGCTGGCTTTTTCAAAAATTATTTTGACTGTGGAACATCCAATTGCTCCAGCACCACTTGTTGAAAAAATATTTTCCTGCCCTTGCAGCTATGCTAAGTGGTTAGACTGTCAGCCTAAGGACTGAAGGATCTTGGGTTCAATTCCCAGTCAATCCCTTGCCCCTTTCACTCTCTCTAAAAATCAATGGAAAAATATCCTCAGATGAGAATTTTTAAAAAAAAGAAAATATATTTTCTCATTGAATTGTTTTTGGATCTTTGTCAAAAATCAGTGCTGCATCTTCCTGGCCTCCTTCTTGGTCTTCTCTTCTGTCCCATCGGTCTAGGAGCCCATCCCTCTGCCAATACCACACCAGCCTGACTTTTTCTACAGAAAACCTTAAAATTGGGGTAGACTAACTCCTCCAATTTTATTTTTTCCCCAAAATTATTTTAGCTACTCTAATTCCTTTGTCTTTCCTTATAAAGTTAAAATAATCTTATTTATATCCATAAAATATCACCCTATGTGTTGAATTATATGAGTTCTTTTTATATTCTGGAAATTAACCCCTTATCAGATGCACCATTTGAAGAATATGTTTTTCCATACAGTAGAACCCCATATTTTTTTTAAATAAAACTATCTTTCATATCTGGCTTCCTCACTTCCTTCCATTGCCAATATTGAAGCAATATATAAATATTTCACCTCTTAGTACACCTGGAATGAAAAGAATGGCTCTTTCCATGCTCCGTACTTTTGACGTGTTCAAAATATCACTATCTCTTGCTCGAATTATTTAATAGCTTCTTAATTAGTCTTTAAACTGACAACCTCTCCCTTTCTTTCAATCATTTCTACTCTTTGGATTCTGCCAGTTACATTTCCTTAAATATAACCACCTTCCCTTCACTTCCTCTATAACTTTTGAAAGATCATCGCTGGTTACTCAGTCAAAATTAAACTCTTAAGCATGGGGTTCAAAGCCATAAGTACAAAAGCTCAGTTTCCCATTCTTACATACAATCTGATGCTGCAGTTGAAATGCACCATTTCTGGATCCCAGTAACATGCTCTGCAGTTTGATCCTAGGCCTTCACTCGTGTTTTTCCTGTTTGTAATGCTCTTCTTTGCCCAGTTGGGTCAGGGCCCATTACTTCAAGGTAACCTTTCTTGATCATCCAAGACAGAATTAATGCCTTTTCCCCATTGGAAACCACAGCTTTCTGCTCACACCTGTCTTTAAACCATTTCCAACTCATTTCATAGTGTAAAGAGAAAATGTATGGTCTCTGCAGTGTCTCCTATTGTTAAAAACCAAGATTTCTTGGCTCAATGGTCCAATAAGGAGAACAGGCTCATCAGTGGTTGTCAAAACTGGAACTAGCTTCATCAGGAATCAGGAAGTATGCAGGGAAACATTTGTTTTCTTCTCGAAAATGTGACAGTTTCAAGAGATTCTGTCCTGTTTTTGGTTTCTCTCAAAGTCCAGCGAAGGAAATTTTACATCTATCATGCTTGCCTTAAAGTTAATTTTGGAGAACCTCTAAGCAAAGCTCCCCTGCCTTCACCAGATCTACCTGTCATATCTAATATGGATAACTCATGCTTTGGGGTGTAGGTACTTTCTCTGTAAGGCAAGCATGTCAAACTCGTGGATGAGGCATGAGGCCTACCAGCAGTGAGTTTGACATGCTTGCTGTAAGGGGTGGGAGGGGGAGTGACAGCATGAGAAGTGAGGGAAGCCTGGCCATTGTGGCTCAGTAGTTGAGCAACAACCTATGAACCAGGAGTTCACAGTTCAATTCCCAGTCAGGGCAAATGCCGGGTTGCAGGTTCAATCCCCAGTAGTGCTGGAGGTAATTGATCAGTGATTCTCTGTTATCATTGATGTTTCTCTCTCTCCCTCTCTCACCCTCTCTATGAAATCAATAAAAACATATTAAAAAAAAAAAAGAATCTAGGAAAGAGAGAAACTGCTTGGATTTTAAGTCTTAGCTTGCTGCTTACTAGCTGTGTAAACTCTGAACAAATTATTTAACTTCTTTGTGCCTCAGATTCCTCATTTTCAAAATGCATGTAATTATATAACCTACAGAGAATCACATAAAAATGCTTGGCCACAACCAGAAACAAGAAATTATGAGGAAGGAAAAATAATCTCACAAGTAAAGCCAAATATTGAACAAATATAGTAAATCACACATTTAAAAAGCTATTATGAAGGTTAAAAATGTATCAAACTCAACTGAAACTATAATAAGTAGGAGATATAAAACACAAAAAGATCTAAAATATTACATCAATAATATAAAGAATGGAGGGTGGAGTAAAAAAGTAGTTCTTATAGGATATATTCAAACTTAAAAATCTAACAACATAAAATAGATACAGAATTATATACATAAATCTCATGGTTAGCACACAGCAAAAACCTACAACAGCTGCACGAAGAATAAAGATAGCCCAGCTGGTGTGGCTCAGTGGTTGCACATGGACCTGTGAACCAGGAGGTCATGGTTTGATTCCTGGTCAGGCCATATGCCTGGATTGTGGGCTCAATCCCCATTGTGGGGTACCCAGGAGCAGCTGATCAACAATTCTCTATCATCATTGATACTACATCTCTCTCTCCATCTCCCCTCTCAGTTTCTCTATGAATCAATAAAATACATTTTTTTTAAAAAAAAAAGAATAAAGAGAATGAAAGAAAATAAAATACTAAAGAAAACCAGCAGACAACAAGCAAGGGAAGAGATCAAGAAAAGAAGAAAGAAAACGAGAACTATAAAAACAACTTTCCAAAATTAAAAAAATGCCAAAAAAGTACATATCAATAATTTTTAAAAAGTAAATGGATTAAATTATCCAATAAAAAGATATAATATAGTTGAATGCATTAAAATAACTCATTAATATGCTGCATACAGGACTCACTTCAAATCAAAAGTGAAGGAATGGAAAAAAAATATTTTATGCAACAGAAATGAAAAGAAAGCTCTGGTAGCAATACGCATATCACACAAAATAGACTTTTAAACAAAGAAATGTGTGAAAAGGCAAAGAAAGACTACATAGTTATAAAGTGGTCAGTTCAAGAAGAGGATGTAACTATCAAAAATATCTATGCACCCAACATAGAAACAGTTATTAATGGACATAAAGAAATCCACAGTAATACAATAATGGTAAGGGATCTTAGTACCCTACTCACATCAATGAATAGATCATCCAGACATAAAATTAATAAAAAATAATGACTTTAAATATCACATTAGATCAGATCAACTTAGCACATCTATAGCACATTTCATCTTAAAAACTGCAGAATATACTTTTTTCAACTAGATATGAAACATTCTACAGCATGGATTACTAGCCCCAATAAGAAGACTGAAATCACATCCAGCATGTTTTCTGACCATAATGCGTGTGACTAGAAATCAACTACAGGAAGAAAACTGGAAAAAATCTACAAATACGTGTAGACAAAACAACATGCTACTAAATAACCCATGGATCAAAGAGAAAATCAAATAGGAAATAAAAATCTATCTTGAAACAAATGAAAGCACTACTTTTCAAAATTTATGGTATGCAGCAAAAGCAGGTGTACAAAGGAAGTTCATAGTTATACAGGCCTACCTCAAGAAACAGGAAAAATCCCCAGTAAACAATCTACTTTTCACCTTAAGGAATTAGAAAAAGAAGAACAAACGAAACCCAAAGTCAATGTAAGGGAGGAAAATAGGATCAAAGTGGAAATCAAAATATAGAAAATTAAAAAACAATATAAAAGATCAATATAATTAAGATCCTTTGGAACGAAAAACAGAATCAACAAATCTTTAGCCAAACTCACCAAGAAAAACAGAGTCCAAATAAATAAACTTATAAATAAAAGAGAAGTTACAAATGACACCATAGAAAAACAAAGAATATTAAAAAATACTACAAACAGCCGAAACCGGTTTGGCTCAGTGGATAGAGTGTCGGTCTGTGGACTGAAGGGTCCCGGGTTCGATTCCGGTCAAGGGCATGTACATTGGTTGCGGGCACATCCCCGGTAGGGGGTGTGCAGGAGGCAACTGGTCGATGATTCTCTCTCATCGATGTTTCTGGCTATCTATCCCTCTCCCTTCCTCTCTGTAAAAGATCAATAAAATATATATATAAAAAATAAAAATAAAAATAAAAAATACTACAAACAATTATATGGCAACCAATTTGATAACCTAGAGGAAATAGATATGTTCTAGAAGTATATAACCTTCTAAGAATGAACCATGGAGAAATACAAAATCTAAACAGACCATTACCAGCAATGAAACTGAAGCAGTAATAATTTTTTAAAAGGACTCCCAACAAATAAAAGGGCCAGACAGCTTCACACCTCAATTCTACCAAAAATTCAAAGAAGAAAGAATGCCTATTTTTCTTGTTATTTCAAATAATTAAAGATGAAGGAGTGCTTCCAAACTCATTCTATGAAACCAGCACTACCTTGATACAGACAAAAACTTTACAAAAAAAATTACAAGTCAATATCCTTGATGAACTTATATAAAAATTATTGAAAATAATGTTAGCAAACTGACTCAACAATACATTAAAAACATTTTACACCATGACCAAGTGGAATTCATCACAGGGATGCAAGTATGGTTCAACATCTGTAAATCAATCAACATGATATACATACATCATGTTAACAAAATAGAGAATTGAAACTTCCGGTCAAGATGGCAGTGTAAATAAATGTGGTATTCAAATCCTCCCACAACCACAACAAAATACACCAAAACTACAGAACAAGTGTCATTCAGAGCCACCTGAAATCTAGCTGAATGGAAGCCCTACAACTAGAAATTTAAAGAAGCCACATTGAGACTAGTAGGAGGGGCAGATACATGGAACAGGCTGGTTCCACACCCACAAGTTGCAGATAAAAATCAGGAGGGATCAGCTGCAAGGTCTCTCCTGAGAAGTGAGGGGTCCCAGCCCATGCCAGGCCCCCAAGCTCAGGGTTCCAGAGACAAGAAGAGAAGTCCCCATAACTTCTGTCTGTAAAAACAGGTGGGCATTGTGGCTGCAATGGAGGGCTGCTAGAGTCACAGGCAGTTCCCTTTAAAGAGCCCACACAAAGGTATACTCAGACTTTTTTCCTCTGAGCCCCAGCACTGGGCAGTAGCTTGAAAGGAGCCAGGGGCATACAGATAGGAATTGAATTGTCTGGCATCAGGTTGAGAGCTGGGGGGCAGGTTTCTGCCAGACAAAAATGCTGGCAGAGGCCATTGTTTCTTTTCTGAGAACCCCTCCATAGGGTCAGCAGGTAGATGCCATATCTGAATCTCCATCAATCTGACTCACAATGTTCACCCTACCCTGATGATTCCCTACCCAATTTGTGGGCCCACCCAAACTGTTTGCGGTGGCTTTTCCATACAAATGGCCTCTTTTGCATTATGCTTTGGACTTTGCTAAAATTTCTCAAACAAGCAGCATATGGCCTCTATGTACACTGTACCTCTTGCTAAGTGCCCTCAGACTCAACACTAGCAGCAGCCCACCTTGGTTCATAGCTTGACCTCTCCCGGGCACTCCAAACCCAACACAAATAGCAGCCATCTGAAATCATTCTGTAGCTCATGTTGGGTGGCCTGAGGCAGGGCACACATGGTGGCTGACCTTGCACTTCTGGGGAGGCCCCAGAGCCAGGGCACTGGTGGATAGCTTCAGATCAGGCTGGATTACAACTATACCATCTCCATGAGTGGCTCACATGCTGGCTCTGGCAAACTGCATGAGACAGAACATTCTAGAAAGCATTCCGCATAGCAAGTAGACTTAGTTAACAAAACCTGCTGTGATGGAGAACACTGCTCTGTGACTTACACCATTGCTTGTCCATTCATTGCCTGTAGACTAGGAAAGTCATGGCCGTTGAATGTCAACAGTAGTCAGCAATGAACTTCTGAAAGTTTTTCTTGTTTTATCCATTTCATTCCTTTGCTGTAGCTGAGAGAAAAGATTAGCAAGGGCAAGCATTAGGATTTTAACTGGCTATTGATAAGGCTAATTTCAGTTCTATTTTTATTCCTGCTATTGCACTGTGGACATCAGGTAAACGAACGGTCCTACACGAAAGAGTACATTTCTCAGGCCAGCACCACCTGAAGGAACCTCAGCAGAGTCGGCACTTTTGGAAAGAAGGCACAGCAGTTTCCTAAGGAAATCAGCTGAACTCTCACGAAACAGGCAGGGTATGTACGAAACAGGCAGGGTATGTACGAAACAGGCAGGGTACATACGGCTGCAGCTGCGGGTGTGTAGCTCCCACTCCCGAGGGTGAACAGGAACACAGCCCCAGCCAGTCATTCACAGGCCCTCCCACCGCGCTTCCTGTAGAAAAGGAGAGGCTGGGCCACTGGAGGGAGCCGGTGAGCTCTTCTCCTTCACTAATCCCCACCACTGTGATGCGTGCCTCATGCAGGCAAGCACTCCTTGCAGCTGGGCTTGGGGTCCTGGCCAGTAAATACCCCTGAGAGGCACCCTGCTGCCACCAGGAGCCAAGCCCAACGCGAGAGAGGCGCACGGGAACCCCTGCTCTGTGATGACGGAAACAGGAGCCTCTCTGGGAAGAGGTGCCCATCCCGGTTACAGGTGACCCCTGGCAGGAAGCAGCAGTGCAGTCGGAAACAGTCTCTCCCTCCACATGAGTGAGACTGAGGCCATTGCTTGCACCAGAGATGCAGACACCACTAAATCACATTTCTCATTGAAGGTATATTCTCTTTTTTTTTCCTGTTATTTTTTTAAATTTTTAAATAAATCTTTATTGTTCAGATTATTACAAATGTTCCTCATTTTTCCCCCTCCATTGCTCACCTCCACCAGGTTCCCACCCCACCCTCAGCCCTTTCCACACCACCGTTGACCTCATCTATAGGTGCACAGTTTATGTTTAGTCTCTTCTCGCACCTTCACTCCCCTTTTCCCTGAGAATCATCAGTTCACTCCCCTTCCATACCTCTGATCCTATTATATTCACCAGTTAATATTGTTCATCAGATTTTTTAATTCCCTTGATTTTTAGATTCACTTGTTGATAGTTACATATTTGTTGTTCATAATTTTTTAAAATATATTTTATTGATTTTTTTACAGACAGGAAGGGAGAGAGATAGAGAGCTAGAAATGTCGATGAGAGAGAAACATCGACCAGCTGCCTCTTGCACACCCCCTACTGGGGATGTGCCCAAAATCAACGTACATGTCCTTGACCAGAATCGAACCCGGGACCTTTCAGTCCGCAGACTGACGCTCTACCGCTGAGTCAAACTGGTTTCGGCTGTTGTTCATAATTTTTATCTTTATTTTCTTCCTCTTCCTAAAGAACCCCCTTCAGCAATTCATATAATTCTGGTTTGGTGGTGATGAACTCCTTTAGCTTTTTTTTTTTTTTTTGGGAAGCTCTTTATCTGGCCTTCGATTCTGAGTGATAGCTTTGTGGGTAGAGTATTTTTGGCTATAGGTTCTTGCTATTCATCACCTTGAATATTTCTTGCCATTCCCGACTGGCCTGCATGGTTTCTGTTGAGAAATCATATAGGTGTTCCTTTATAGGTAACTACCTGCTTTGCTCTTGCTGCTTTTAATATTCTCTCTTTGTCTTTTGCTCTTGAAATTTTAATTATGATGTGTCTTGGTGTGGTCCTCTTTGGATTCCTTTTGTTTGGGGTTCTGTGTGCTTCCTGGACTTGTAGGTCTAATTCTTTCACCAGGTGGGGGAAGTTTTCTTTCACTATTTCTTCCAGTATGTTTTCTGTATCTTGCTCTCTCTTCTTCTGGAACCCCCATAATTCTGATGTTGGTTCGCTTGAAATTGTCCCAGAGTTTTCTTACATTATCTTCAACTTTCTGGATTCTCTTGTCTTCTTGCTTCTGCAGAGGAGTGTCTTCTGGCTCTTTATTTTCCAAATCTTTGACTTGATTCTTGCGATCTTCCATTCTGTTTTTAGGACTCTGTATATTTTTTATTTCAGACAATGTGTTCTTTATTTCTAGTTGATCCCTTTTCATATCCTCATAGGTCTCGTTTATTTTATAGGCCTTTTCTAGGAAATTCTTGAAAAACCTTATAAGCGTGGTTTTGAACTCTATATCCAGTCGCTTCTTGTCCTCCATTTCTTTTGTTTGTGATCTGTTTCCTTGTCTCAGCATTTTCTCTGCTTCTCTGAGTTGGTAGGGTGGCTTTGTGTGCTAAGGTGTCCTATATGGTTCAGTGGGTCAGCCTCCCAGTTACTTGAGGTGGACACTCTTGGTGCCCTCTTTTGTGGACTGTGTGTACAGCCTTGTTGTAGTTAAGTCTAGATTGCTGTTGGTGTCACTGGGAGGAATTGACCTCCAGGCCAATTGGTTGTGAGGATCAGCTATGTCTATGCTGGGAGACAGCCTTATTCGACTAGACTTGGAAAATTGCAAAAGCCTCTGTGCTCAGCTTGGATGGGCGGAGTTTCAGGGTGGAGCCTACAGCCATGGCTTCCTGTCTGCCCTGCCCTATGAGGCTCTTGAGTATCAGTGTTCTTCAGTGTCCTGTGGTATTAGCTGCTTTGGTACTCGCTGCAAGCACCTCTGAGAGATAGGTGCCCTCAAGTTTCGCCCACTACCAGGCAGTCTAGTCTCTCCTCCAATGAGCCCGGAACTGGGGTTCAATGCAGTTGGAAGTGGGGTTCAGTGCAGTCTGGAGTTTTTGTCTCCTTCCCGCTAGGGCAATCCAGCGGCACAGTCAACAGTCTGTCCTCTGCGTGCAATGTGCACGACTCCGGGGCTCTGCCTTTCGCCGCTCCCCTGAGTTTCTGCCTTACAGCCCAGATTCCCTCCGTATCAGCCTGGGTCCCCAGGGTCTGGTCTAGAACTGAGATTCAGTGCAGTCAGAACAGGAGCTCAGCATAGTCTGGAGCTTTTGTCTCCTTCCCACTAGGGCAATCCAGCAGCACAGTCAACAGTCTGTCCTCTGCGTGTATAAATGTGTGTGCCTCCAGGGCTCTGCCTTTCGCTGCTCCTCTGAGTTTTCTCCTTATAGCATAGAATCCCTCTGTATGAGCCTGGGTCCCCAGGGTCTCGCGCAGAACTGGGGTTCAGTGCAGTCGGAACTGGGGTTCAGCACAGTCCAGAGCTTTTATCTCCTTCCCACTAGGGAACGCCAGCCAGGCACTCAGGCGCCCCCTCCTCTCTTTTTTAATTTTATTTTATTTAAAAAACATTTTTATTAAGGTATTATATCGCCCCCTCCTCTCCGGCTCCGTCCTCTCCCCACGTGCACACCGTGTCTCTGTACCTTAGGCTTTTTCCGCTCCTCTGATTTTCCTTCTGGTTTTCTCTTTCCTTCTAGTTGTAGAATTTCCAGTCAGTCAACTTTCCTGTAGTTCTGGATAATGTCCATTTTGTATTTAATTGTATTTTTTTGAAATTGTTGTGTGAGGCTGCAGTTAGGCGTTTACCTATGCCGCCATCTTGGTCTCCGAAGGTATATCCTTTATGTTCTCTCTTGTTCTGGTACCAACCCTCCCCCAGCTGGGTTGCAAATGTCCTGCTTAACAGAGTCACTCAGAGTTAGGTTTTAAGATGGGAATAGGATGCTGAGATGGCAGCTGAGACCAGGGACATGAAGATGGGATGACGCCTTTCATGGGAAGCTCTGCCTTCTTGTTGGGGCCATGGGAGGAAGGGCTGCTGGCAGGCAGCCTGGTGAGGGAGGGCACTGTCAGGCCCCACAGTGCCGTATGGTGCAGTGTGCATCACAAAGTGCCTTCTCAGTCAACGGTGTGTTGGAACATCCCGCAAGTCAACTGCCCTGTAGGAGGGTAGGTCCTATCAACTTCCGTGGCTCCTAAGGAATCTGACAGAGGACAGAAAAGACCAGACTACGTGTGCTGTGTGTGCTGCGTGTGCTGGAGGCCTTCGGTTCCCAACACGGACCGTGCCTCACCTACTGCTTCCTGTCCTGCAGCATGCCCTGAGGACTGAGTTAACATGGGAGGCATTTAGCATGGTGCCTGGTGCACAGGAAGCACCCGTTTAAGTGTTAGCACATCCTTGCAATATCCTTACAAGTGTCCACTGAACCCTCCCTCTTACAAATAAGAAGACTGAAGCATAGGAAGGAAAACAACCCAGTCAGCCAGCACATGACGTGGCCTTGTCAGGTCCCCATGCAGACCTGAGTGAATGCAGACCTGTTCCTTCCTCAGGAACATGCTTACGCCCAAGTTCCGGTGCCACTTCCACACTGTGCGCACCGTCCTTGAGCCATCGCTTCTGTCTCAGAAAATGCACAACCAGCCCATCATCATCCCAACACCATGTTTCATGAGGATGTTGATATCAACAAGGGAGAGCTCGGCAAGTCCCTGGAGCTGGGAAGCAGCTCTGCAGCAGAGCCGAGTGTGTGTGGCCAATAACTGACATGAAAGTCAAAGGATGTTCTCATCAGTCTTCCTACGATTTCAAACATCCTTTCAACTTTTGATAATTTCCATCTCAGTTCTTTTTATATATCTATCTATATCTATATCTATATCTATATCTATATCTATATCTATATCTATATCTATATCTATATCTATATCTATATCTATATCTATATCTATATCTATATAATAAAAGCCTAAACAACCATTACAGCAGAATGACCAGAACGACTGGTCGCTATAATGCACACTGATCATCAGGGGGCAGATGCTCAATGCAGAAGCTGCTCCCTAGTGGTCAGCCAGAAGCTGGATTCACAGCCGGTGGTGGGAGCCTCTCTCACCTCCACAGCAGCACTAAGGAGCAGCAAGCTGAGCCGTAAGGAGCAGTGAGCATGCGGGAAGTAAGGAGCAAGGGGTCCTGAACTATGAGAAGGATGTCTGACTGTCTGCTTAGGTCCAATCCCTGCAGGGAGTGGGCCTAAACAGGCAGATGGACATCCTCTGAGGGGCCCTGCACTGTGAGAGGGTGCAGGTTGGGCTGAGGGCACTCCCTCTCCCCCAGTGCACAAATTTCGTGCACTGGGCCACTAGTATATGTGGCTTCCTGCATGTAGTAGGCATTCCCTAAATGCCTTAAAATGTATGAATAAATTGATTATGAATAAAGGCATTTCTTCTCCTCTTGTGAGTTGGTGCCAGTTTTGCAGGCACCAACTAAAAGCTGCAACCCCCAGAGGTTGCAAGTGTTCGATAATGCTTTGCTACAAGGCCCACTGTCCTTACATTTTAGATGCCTGCCCCTGATGCAAGGGTGTCCCCACAAATCCCGCCAGAGACTCATGGGGTGTGCCAGTACAGCCAGAGCTCACACCATCTTTGCAAGCATTCAACTTGAACTTGACTAGGAGGCTCCCACTCTTACACCAGGATCCACAGCCAGGTGCTGTGTTCCCTTGGGTGCTGTGTTCATTATGTGCCCTTTGCTGGGGACTGGCCCATTCTAATCCATTTGCACCCACTTGAGGATTCTTCAAAAGAATCACCAGTAACAAGATCAGCAGTTGACCTCTGAGACATGACATTGCTGGGAGCTCCATCACTGAGGGGTGCTCCAGCAAAGAGAGCTGGACTCCTCAGCACACCTGGGTTGGAGTCTTGGCTCTGTGGTCTCAACAGGGGATGCCATGCCTCTCCTTATCTATGAAATGGCCATGGCAATACCTACTGAGCAGAATCGTGTGCACAAAAATGTTTGTGAAAGATTTTGCACACAACAAGGAGATGAGTTGGCCTATCTGAAAGCGGCTAGAGAATAGCTCACTGTGTGCCACTCGACTGGAAAAAGGGTTCATGCTGATTCTCAACAGCAGGTAATAGCTGATTCCTTTATTCACCTACTCTGATCATGAGCTAGAGTTGGTCCAAAGTCAGTCCTTTGTATGCATGCTGCCTTCGCAATTTTTGCCATATAATTCAATCTCAACTGTTATAATTTATCATATATATTCCCTTACGTCAAATTTAAGTTAACTTTATTTCTGTACATTTTCATTTTGTTTTTATTGACATCACAGGTTTGACATGCTGGTAACATGTGCTTCTATGCTGCATCCCATATGTGGGGAATCTTTGTATTAAGCCAAAGGTCACTGTACTAGCTAATCGACTAAAGAGAATGTTGTGTGGGCTGGCACAGGAATCACTTGCATGTCCCAAAAGCTGAGCAAAAGTGCCGCCCTAACATATGTAAAAGTAATATCCAACTACAGCCCATTGTCTAACCCTCTGTAAGAATTACTTACATTCCTGTTACACTTTACAGCTTTAACACACTCGTGGTCATTATACAATCCGGTCCTGACCGGAAACTTGGCAACAGGTGGGGTGGCCGATACACAATGTTAAAGGATTTGGACAAGATCACATTATGCAAAGGGGCCTGTGTCTTCAGCTCATTTCACTGTACATCCTCAGGGGTATTTGTTTTTCGCTCTTTAGACAGAATAACTCTCTCAATTCACTTTTTTATCCATCTGTTCTTCTACCCACCTATCCATCCACCTACCCATTATCCACCAATTAATCCATCCACTTAACCATCTAGCCACTAATCCATCTACCCAACCATCTATGCATACATCTTTTTTCTTTTATCTGCCCTTCCAGACATGTGTCCACACCCCTCCATTCATTTAACCATCCTCCCATTGATCCATCCTTCTGTCCATCCACTTTTGAGAGTGTTCTTTGTGCTCATCAAAGCACTGAAACCACCTACCAGGTTTCATTCATAGAAAATGAAGTTTTCATTTTGAACAGGAATGGCAATATCTGCGTCAGTTACTTCTTATTTGGAAATCTACCATAGATTTCCCGATGATAGCAGAATAGAAATGCTCTAATTCCTCCTGAAGATGGAAATAGAATGCCGGGGAGCCTGACAACAGAGGAATCAGGAGACTAGTAAATAAGAATCTTCCCCCTCATAAGCACATTAAAAATACAATAATTATGGTTATGCTGCTGGATCAGTTTAAAGGACACACTTCCAATTACTTCCCATAAATACCAAATTCAAATAATTAGAAATAGGTCCCTGGAGGAGTCTTGGAACTTTTGGGAAGAGCCCGTTTAAGCATCTCAGTGATTTCTCAGGCTCCGTTCAGATCCCCTTGTCTTGAGGATTGCACTCTGTTGGGGAATTTTAACTCCCCAATTTCAGGGTTGAGGGCAGTGAACCAAGCATCAATGATGCAGGCAGCCTAACATAGTGAGACCTCAAAAAGGGATGTGTTTCCTAGTAGAGAAAAAGAACACTTCAATAATCAGATGGAACAGAGTGAACCAAAATGTGAATTTACTGTTCTATCAACTAATATAAGAAAAAAAACTCAAACATGTAGAAAAATTTTGACTTCTAAATAAAAAATAAAACAAAACTTGAACATTCCTTTTAAAAATTTTTAAAATTTGGCCAAATAGGATATAACCCAAGAAAATCACTGTCACCGAGTTTCCCAGTCACTCAGGACTTCCTCATCAGTCCGTGCCTTGGGTCGGTGGCTCTCCCACGTTAGTGCGCCTCAGCATCACCTGACAGCTGTTAAAACAGCTGCTGGCCCCCACTCTCAGGCTTCCAAGGCAGGTTCTGTGGCCTGGGTGGAGCCCAGGAACTTGTATTCCAGGGGTACCACTGCTGCTGGGGCGCCCACTTTGAGAAGCATAACAGTACTACCGTCTCTTATCCTCATCTCATGTAACTTCTCAGATGCCACAACACTGGGGACCACTCCTTAGACTTCTGAAGGCCACTCTTCTCTTGCTTTCCCTGCCAGCTCTCCTTTTCTCCATTTTATATTCACCCCGATGCTCCTTGGGGTTTGAGTCTAGGCTTCTGCTCCTTCCCCGCAATTTCCTGAGCAGCCTCGTTCTGCTGAAGCCTCTGGTCCCATGCACATCTGGTTACACCCAGCCTGACAAATGGGACTTCCCGAGGACGCAGTCCACTGCTCACAATTGCACTGCAAGTGACAAGTGTCTGCTTGACATGTAGAATGTGCCCAATAACTATTCGTTACAACTTCCTCGTGGATGTTTCTAGCTAAGTGTTCCACAAGCTAGCTTCCAACTAAAGCTAAATGTGTTCAGAAAGGAATATATCAAAGTATATTACATAAACTAGATTCTTCACCCACCTTTTCAATGGTACTGTTATTGTCGAAAGTAGCTAGTTATTAATATCAATAACAGGAAGAGAGCAAAGGGGACCAGACATTATAAGCACGGCCACCCGGGCAGCTTCAGCAGGAAGCTATGGCATCACACGCCCCAAGAAACCACCCGTCCCTTCCCTGCAGGTCACGGGGGGGGAGGGGCCCCCCAGCCCAGGGGGAGGTGGGCACCTGCACAAGAAGTCAGGTATGTGGGAAGGCGCCTGCCTTCAGTCTAGCCTGGGGTTGGCTAGTGGAGCGAAGCCCCTGCAAGTGTGCAAATCCTGAAAGGCTAATCGGTGAAGCTCCTGACTGTAACCCCAGACCGGTTCCCTCTCTTGCCCACGAGACTCTGGACAGTGGCCTCAATTCTGCCCCCACTGAAGACAAGATTAGACTTCTTCCATGGTGAGCTGGACAAAGATGGGGCCTTAAAGGGGAACCCCCTTAATTTCAGATCATCAATAATGCACTCCATGTGATGCCATCCTGTGCGGGCTCAGGAAATTCCTTTCCCCACAGCACCCCAAGAACTGCACTCCCACTGGCAACAGTACCATCGTGCACCCATTCTGTGAGATCTAATAAACCGAAGGGTCATCCTCGAGTCCTCACCTGTCAAACACCAAGTTGTGTTTTCACCTTCTAGACTTCTCCCCACTCCATCCATTTCCCCCATTCCCGTTGTCTCCGCTAGCCCTCTCTCACCTGAATGCTCAGGGAGCCTCCCACCCAGTCCTTCATACAATCTCCCCCCGCTCGGCAGTCAGTGGGGAAGTCAGATTCTCTCCTGCCACACCCCGCCCGGAAGCCTCATCCCGGAGCGAACAGCCCTCAGCACAAATCCAGTCTGACTGGGACCCTCTGACTCTCAGCTGTATCTTCTGCTCTTCTCCACCCGCCCTGTACTCTATTTCATTTCCAACTTAACCTACACTCCATGCTCTTATTTCTGAGGGTGGATGGAAAGGGGACTGCATACTAAACCTGACAAGGTCAGGGGAGGCCCACATGATGGCCTTACAGACTCAGAGACCGAAAACTTCCTAACTGAAAGCGAGTCACGGCAGGCAGGCATGTCCTGCCCGCATCTTCCCTGACAAAGGTCCATCTTTACCTTCACTGAGCCTGTCTGTTGTCCTTTTGCAGCTACAGTAACATGCCTTTGGAATGTCAGAGTTCTTTCCTTTTTTCCGGACCCCCCACTACCCTGGAGCAGAGACCACACATCCCCATTGTTAACTGTTCACCACCCGTACCCACCCGTGTAAAAGTATGTCTGTTTTATCCAACCTCAGAGATTGCTTTCTCCCGCCTCCCTAATCTATCACCAATGGATTTCATGTAACCCTTTCTGCCGCCTTTGATTGTAATGCACAAAATAAAATGCTATTCTCTGGAGCATTTTCTCAACCCGCTAAGATTCTGCTTCCTGGTAATTGCTGTCAGTTTGGCTCAAACTCATCAAAGTTCTCTACAGGTTTGGACGTTTCTTACACCAACATGAGACATGACTCATGGTGTTCCTTCCAGCTGGAATACTCCTTACTCTCTCTCTTGCATATTTTAGCTGGCCACTTTCTATGCAATTTTCAGTCCCTAACTTCAATTCACATCCTCCAGGCAGCCTCCCCGCCCCTTCCAAACCAAATCAAAGCAACCCTCCCCCCTTAAATTAGGATGAGGTCTGCCTGGGTCCCCTAACACGGACCTTGCACATGCGCAGCACCACTGGTCTAATTCCTGCTGAATCTGCCTTTTTGGGGCGAGGCTCCTATCTGCGCAGTGCTGGGCCCAGAGCTCGGACCGTCCTGTTTGCCAAAGAAATGGCCCACCAGATTCGGGGGTGAGGGGGCTGGGTAAAAGTAGTTATTCAAGAACCACTTTAAAAGAAGTGTTTCTCTGTTCGCAGCGGTCAGTAGCAGTGAGGGCTGGGCAGGGGCACGAGGGACACTGGGATGATGGACATCTGGCAGCTGTTCTGGGTGCTGGTTATATGGAGCACACGTGGTGAGAAATTCACCAAATTGTGCCCTTGAAGAACTTTATGTACGCAACTCACTCCTCAATAATGAATTATCTTAAAATATAACTCATATGGGGACATAAATATTCACATGGGCTAAAGCAATTCATGCGGGATGTAACAGTAAAATTCAGTAACAACCAAAAGCAAAGTTCCTTAAGATGCTAAGTATTTCCCAAAGATCCAGAATTATAAGCACAGTGAAGTAATTCCTTAAGTCCTTGTTTTGAAAATGTGATTGTTTTGGATCCGCTCCACCTCACTTAAATCCGAGACCCCAAAATCTCATTAGGGAAAGAAATGATTGCCAAGTCATTCCTCACAGAACGGCATGTACGATTTAAAACCCCGTTTCACTGCTTAGCGAGGCTGGAGTTGATGGTGGGCAGTCTGCATTTCAGCGCCTGAGGGGGTGTGACCCGCCATGCCCCGGGGCAGCTGCTGGCTGGGCCTGCGTCACTGCTGTCGCTGCTGTCGCTGTGCCCACAGTCCTCCTCGCGGTGGAGGGACCGGGCCGTGCGGGATGGGAAGGAGCCCTGCTGTCCTGACTTCAGAGGAAGGAAACTTTCCAGAAAGTTGCCAGGAATTTAGGGTCTGTAACAAAGTACAGGAGTTCAAGGCTCGTTTTCTAACCAGGAGGCAAAGGCAGACGCGGGAGCTTGCTTTCTGAGTGACTTCCCATAGGTCCCTGCTCCCTCCCACAGGGCAGGCGGAGGGAGGCTGTGGGGTGTGGGAGCCCCAGCACTGAGGCGGCTGCGGTGTTGGACAGAGCGCGGACCACGTGCCTCCAGCACCACGAGGCAGAGCCACTGGCCACTGAAATGGCACTTCGGGGTAGCCTCCAGCCTCCGGGGATTTTTCTACAAAAGTACCCGCTTTGCTTCTATTCTTGGTATTATTTTAGTCAGTTTCACATTTCTTACTCTCTATTTGCTGCCGGTATTTTGACACTCAAAAACCAGAGAACAATGTAAAAGTCCTGATTATGGAATTTAGTGAAGACACGACTGCATCATCATCATCACCACCATCATCATCACCAGGTGGAAGAAAACAAACTCCATGGAACCCGTGCATAGCGGGTTAGCAATGCGGGGAGCAGGCGGCCGTCTCGGCCTCACTGAGCAATGTGGCAGCACACTGCGCCCCTTTTCCTGACGGGAAAACTGAGGTCCCCGGCACCTGCAGGAAGATGGGACACCCCGCAACAGGTGCACTCGTTCCTGACGGGAAAGGCCGGCGCTTTCTCCTAGTACTCCCCGGGAAAGGAGAGACCGGCCAGGCTGGCGTGGTGGGGGTGAGCGGGAGGAAGGCTGGGCCCGGTGTGCGCAGGTGTGCGCAGTCAGTGACGGTGATGGTGATGTTGGTGATGTTGATGGTGATGGTGACGGTGACGCTGGTGGTGGTGATGGTGATGGTGATGATGGTAATGGTGATGGTGGTGGTGATGATGGTAATGGTGATGGTGGTGATGGTGATAGTGGTGATGATGGTGATGGTGATGGTGGTGGTTATGATGGTGATGGTGATGGTGGTGCTGGTGGCCAGCTCCACTTCCTTCTCCATCTCTGCCTGTCCTCTCTGCGCCTTGTTCCCGCGCCTCTGCCAGAAGAAACAAGCCCACAGGACCTGCACCCACGCCCACGCCGCCCACCCGTCTGCACATCCCCCCCTCCCCCCCGCGAGTCCCGCACCCCCAGGCGGGCGACGCCAAGCGCCCCCCCCACCCCGCTCCCCCGGCCCCGGCTCCCCCGCCCCCCCACCCCGCCCCCCGGGCTCCCCTGGCCCCCAGCCCCCGGTCCTGGTTCCCCCGGCCCCCGGCGCCCCCCGGCTCCCCCAGCCCCGGGCTCCCCTGGCCCCGGCTCCCTCGGTCCCCAGCCCCCGGCCCCGGCTCCCCCGGCCCCCGGCGCCCCCGGCTCCCCCAGCCCCGGGCTCCCCTGGCCCCCGGGCCCCGCGGCGCGGCCGCCACTTACGCCCGCGCTGGGCCCGGCCCGCCGCCCTCCGCCCGCGACAAAGGCCCCGCCGCTCCAGAGCGAGGCTGCGGGACCAGAGGATGGAGGCAGGTGGAGGAGGAGGGGAGGAGGGGAGAGGGAGGGAGGGGGAAGGGAGGGAGGTGGGAAGGGGGACGGGACGGGGCCGGGGAGGGGAGAGGAAGAGGGAGGTGGAGGGAAAGGAGGAGGAGAAGGAGGGGCAGGTGGAGAAGGAGGAGGAGATGGAAGAGAAGGGGGAGGAGGAGGAGGAAGAGATGGAGGAGGGGGAGGAGGAAGAGATAGAGGAGGAGGAGATAGAGATGAAGGTGGAGGAGATGGAGATGGAGGAAGAGGAGGAGGAGGAGGAGGAGGAGGAGGAGGAGGAGGAGGAGGAGGAGGAGGAGGAGGAGGAGGAGGAGGAGGAGGAGGAGAGGACGAGCGGGAGGGCCGCGGGGAGGGGCCGCTGCGACGCCCGCCACCCGACAGACAGACCCCGCGGCCCGGATTCCAGAGGCTCCTCCAGCCCGAGCTCCAGGGAGCCGTCCTCGGTCCGCAGCCCAAAGCCTACCCGGAGGGACCAGGGTACGGCTCCTCAGGCTGCCTGGGTGGGAGGCAGAGGAAAAGGAGGAAGCGAGGGAGTGTGTGTGTGTGTGTGTGTGTGTGTGTGTGTGTGTGTGTGTGTGATCCTCTCCATCCGCCCCCGCGGCCCTGGGCGAGCTCAGGGAACGGGGCCGCCTCACCTGTGCCACTCGGTCTGGGCGCTCCCATTGCCTCCGCCCATCAGGATCCTCTCCCCGCTGGCCCAGCGGAGGGAACCGCAGTCCTGCCTGGGGATGAGGATGCGGGGTCCGCGCCCCAGGAGGGGCCGGGGCTGCTCCGCTCCCCCGGGGCGGGAGGGCCAGGGGGAGGGTGGGGACCGGCCACGATACCCCCCTCCGCCGGGGTGGGGGGCGTCCGGGGCTCCCTCTTTGGAGAAGTCACTGCTGTCTGGCGCAGTCACTGCTCCTTGCTGTGAACAGTACCTTTGTTTTTATCTTAAGAACTTTATTATGGAATTTTTAAAAATCAGAAGCAGAAAGAATAGTATAATGAACCCACGAGTGCTCAGCTCCAGCTTCAAACTTCTTCTTCCCTCCCTCCTTTCTTCTTAAAACGTGTATTTATGGAGGTAACATTGGTTAAGACAGTATATAAGTCTCAGGTGTACAACATGATTCATCCCTTATCTTATACTGTATCATTATCTTATAACTGTATCGTGTGCTCAGTCACCTGTCCTGCCCACCACGCCCTCCTCCCACACTGCTCCTCTCTAATAACCACCATTCTGTTGACTGTATCTGTCAATTTGTCTGTTTCATTAGTTCATTTGATACTTTTTCTGTTTTATATTCTACATGAGTGAAATCATATGGTTTTTGTTTTCATCCAACTAGAGCAGAGGTTCCCAAACTTGTTTGTGCCGTAGACCCCTTGCCATGTTTTTCGGTTTTGGGTAGACCCCCTACTTACCTGATATTAATTTTTTTGTAAATTTCTAACTGTAGTGAAGTTTAGTGTTAAAATTTAATAAAAAATAATGTACCTACTTTTCTCCGGCATTCTCAAACAAAATAACACTGATTCACTATAATTTGTATAATAAACTACCAGTTTATATTTTTTTAAATATTTTCTCAGCACTTTCCTATTCAAGATTCAGGAAACGAATGAACGTATTTTTCTCACATTCATATTTATAGAGTGACAAATTGAACAAGTCGGTGCAAGTTCGCGAAGCTTTGAGACAAAAATTGGCAAGAATGTTTACTGCGCGTATGCTTGTAACAAGATGATACTGGTATATCATTATGTGCAGGTTTTTATCCTACAACTTACACAATTTTATAAACATATATAATAAATTTGTTACTTCATAGGTACTTTTATAAATAATTTATATGTTTTATATTATAAGATAATATGATGTAAGTAAATAGGTACTATCAGTGTATGTTGAGATCCACTATCGTGGACCCCCATTTTCATTTCATGGACCCCCAAATTTTTTTTCCGCTGACATAGACCCCTTGCAGGTTGTCATAGACCCCTGGGGGTCGATATAGACCACTTTGGGAATCACTGAACTAGAGGCATGGAAATGGGACAGACTTTGATTCTCAGAAGGAAAGAAGGTGGGGATGGGTGGGAAGAGATCAACCAAAGAACTTATATGCATACTAGAAGCCTGGTGCGTGGATTCAGGCACCCGTGGGGTCCCTTGGCCTGGCCAGCGGAGATCGGCTGAAACCAGCTCTCCGACATCCCCCAAGGGGTCCCGGATTGCCAGAGGGTGGTTCTCAGGTGACTCACCCCAGGACCGGGCTCCCTCCTCTCTGGTTTCAGGTGTGTCACCCAAGAACTACAGCTGCCAACTCATGGCAGCTCAGCAGCTCCTGCATTGAGCATCTGCCCCTTGTGGTCAGTGCGTATCATAGCTACTGATCAGAGCATCTGCCCTCTGGTGTCGTTGTGCATCATAGCTACTGGTTGAACAGTAGGATGGTCACTTAGGCATATATATATGTGTGTGTGTGTGTATATATATATATATATATATATATATATATATATATGGAGAGAGAGAGAGAGAGAGAGAGAGAGAGAGAGAGAGAGAGAGAGACTAGAGGCCCAGTGCACAAATTCATGCATGGATGGGGTCCCTCGGGGTGGCCTGAAGGGATAGGGCCCCAGCTCACACCCCCAGGCTTGCAGTCCCAGCTCACACCCCCAGCCTCGCAGCCCTGCAGCCCTGCCTGGCACCTGCTGTTCCCTGGTGCCACCCCCTCACTTACTCCACCATCCAGCCTGTAGGTGATTCATTGGGGCTGCTCCCTAACCTCCCATGGCTCTCTCAGTGCCTGGGAGCCGGGCAGCAGCCCTGTCCCCACTGCTGCTGATGGTTGCCATCTGTGAGGTGATTGTTGGGGCGATCGGGTCCCCACTCGCACTGTTGTATGGCAAATCAGTGAACTGGACAAGTCACCATAATCAGCCCATTCCTTAGAAGTCATCTTCATTGTGTGCGAGTTCAGGGCAGATTACCGCTGTCACATTCTGAACAAACACAGGATGGTTTCCTTTTTATAGCCTTCTATGTCTTTGTGTAAGTTATTTTTGGATACAACTTGTAACCTTGAGTACATATCATATCTAACAAACACCTGTCACATCTATACAGACAACTTGTAACCTTGAGTACATATCATATCTATATAGACACTGTAACCTTGGATGAACAAACACTTGGCAGAACATGAGAATTATCATCAGTAGCAGTGTATCAGCCTTTTTAGATGGCTAGCTTGTAAGGTCAGACAGTTAAGTTTATCTTTTCTATTATTCAAGCTAAAAACAAAGTTATTTTGCCAAAACCAGTTTGGCTCAGTGAATAGAGCGTCAGCCTGCGGACTGAAAGGTCCCAGGTTCGATTCCAGTCAAGGGCATGTTCCTTGGTTGCGGGCACATCCCCATGGGGGGTGTGCAAGAGGCAGCTGATCAATGTTTCTCTCTCATCGATGTTTCTAACTATCTATCCCTCTCTCTTCCTCTCTATAAAAAATAAATAAAATATACTTAAAAAGAAAGTTATTTTGTAATCTAAAAACAACAGATTTGACCTACAGAATAAGAGACTGTCTAAGAGTAACAGAGAAGTTCAAACAGCAGTTTTCCAAAGGAGGAGCCACTACGCTTCAGCACCTGTCTTGGCTTGGTGCTGCCTGCTCACCTGTTCCACCATCCCACCTCGGTCCAGCTCTCAGGGGCGATAATGACCCCTACCCCCACCCCTGCCAGGTAGTGCATTGTTCACCATTTTCATGGCCTGACATGCCTTGTAAGACCAGTTTCCTCTTCATTCCCGCTCTCACCCATTGCCCCCTTGTCCCACAAGCTTCTTTTAGGTCTCAGGCCCCAGCACATAGGGGCTCTTTAAGAACTTGCAAAGGGAGTCGAAAACACTCTATATTTGAGAGACAAAGATGGTAAAGACATATAAATAGGGAACATTCCTCCATGTTGGGGCCCAGATTTTGAGAGACATTTTCCTCTGGACCTGCGTGTGATACATGTAACTCCATCACTCTAAGTATTGCTTGGTTCTTCTCCGGTTTTCTGTAACAGAAACACCGGTATTCCTCTGGGCAGGACGGTTCCAGGGATCTTTGTCTAATGGAGTCAAAGAATGAAACCATGTTTGGAAGATTGTATAGCAAAGGTGGAATTTTATTGAGAAACAAGCACAGACTCCCATGTGGGGAGGGAGACTCCCACAGCACAGACCCCTCCGTGGGGAGGGAGAGTCCCACTAATGCCATTTTCCCACGGCTTATAAAGGCTGCAGTTTTTTGTGCCTCCAAATCCCCTCTGATTGGTCACTATTCCCCTTTAATTTGGTCACTATAGCAACTCCTGACTCAAGTCTCAGCGAAGTTACAGAGGTTCCCTCCTTCTTCTCCCTATTGTTCTCCCGTTTCCTCTGCCCTCCTCTTCCTCCCTCTTATTTTGTAACAGTGTGCCTTTTGCTACTCCAGCTCCCTTATCTCACAGAAATGTAGCTTCTGTCGCTCCCAGCTCCCTTGTCTTATGGAAATGTACCCATGGCAGCTCTGTA
Organism: Pipistrellus hanaki; assembly: GCF_964339955.1. Taxonomy (NCBI): domain Eukaryota; kingdom Metazoa; phylum Chordata; class Mammalia; order Chiroptera; family Vespertilionidae; genus Pipistrellus; species Pipistrellus hanaki. The sequence continues at coordinate 56,281,181 of NC_140514.1, forward strand.
GCCTGTGCTTTTTCCATGGACCCTTCATTTCTAAAATTTCCTAAACCTGCCTATATCCCCCCTAAAAATCCCTTTCAACGGGACTGGCATGGGGACATGACGGGGATGTGGACCTGGCTGACTGGGTGCAGGTGCCCCTGGACCCACAGCGGAGTTCCTAAATCCCATGGGTTTCCTGGCTGGCAGGGCTCCAGGAAGTGGTCTTTGAGATGCTGAACAGAGAGTGTTCATTCTGTGCCCACCCTTCCAAGCAGACTGGTCTCAGTGAAGGGAACATGGACCCCTCGCCAGCCTCCCAACGCCTCAGGCCTCTGTAAGGAGCCCCTCACCGACCGTGGGCACAGAGAGGCCCCTGCAGCCTTGGCTGGGGGCCTTCCCTGCACTCAGGGTTAGAGCTGTGGTTCTGTGTGGACTGTGGCCGCCTGGCTAGACTGTAACTGGATGGAGAGCTGGTACCCTCGTCAGCCAGGCCAGCATTCCCATAATGGCCTGTGCATCCATGCAGCACTGGTGCAGAGTCCTTCCGATAATGTCCGCATTGTTAACGTAAAAACAGTCAAACCTGTGAAGAATTGTTGAGAGTTTATTTGAGCCAAAATGTCGACAATTGCTGGGAAGCAGAATCTCAACGAATTGGGCTAATGCTCTAGAGCAGTGTTTCCCAACCTTCTCTCATGATGAGAATCACCTGGTGGAGTTGTTAAAACACAGATTCCTGAATCCCAACTAAGAAGTGCTAAACTAGAATTTTTGAGAACATATAGGTAAAATTGCATACCTAACTTAGTGCTCTGTATATAACATCTGTGTTAGAGCACTAGTTAAGTATACAATTTTACCTATATGTTCCCAAAAATTCTAGTTTAGCACTTCTTAGTTGGGATTCAGGAATCTGTGTTTTAACAACTCCACCAGGTGATTCTCATCATGAGAGAAGGTTGGGAAACACTGCTCTAGAGAATGGGGGTTTTTCACCTTGTTTTATACACGTAAGTGGGTTACATGAAATCCATTGGTGATAGAGTAGGGAGGCGGGAGAAAGCAAAGAGAGGAGGGACCTCTGGGATTGGATAGAGTAAAAGGATAGACATGCTTCTTTTACTTCTGTGTGTAAAGGAAAAGAGCCACATGCTAACCTGACAAGCTCAGAGGAGGCCTGCAGGCAGTCTTGCAAACTCAGAGACCTAAAATAACCACAAAAGATGGTTTGAAAATTAAATATCTAACTACAAACAGGTTATAGTGGATAGTCATATCCTAGACCAATATTTCACCTGACAAAGATCAACTTAGATCTTTTTTTTATATATATATTTTATTGATTTTATACAGAGAGGAAGGGAGAGAGATAGAGAGTCAGAAACATCGATGAGAGAGTCATCGATCAGCTGCCTCTTGCACACCCCCCACTGGGGATATGCCCGCAACCAAGGTACATGCCCTTAACCGGAATCGAACCCGGGACTCTTCAGTCCCCAAGCCGAAGCTCTATCCATTGAGCCAAACCGGTCCTGGCGACCAACTTAGATCTTCTTTACTGACCCATTTGCCTTCCCGCCTCTAAGATAACATATCTGTGAGATGTCTGGGTAACTTGTAACTTCCCTTTTTCTGGAGCCCGTGGGGCACAACCAAATATGGTGGATGCCAGGACAGACGCCTCAAATTCCTTCGTTATCATGTTAGTTGTTCCTGCACTCACCTAAATACATGTCCATCATTTTACTTTTTATCCAATCCCAGGGGTTTCCCACTGCTTTGCTTTCTTCCGCCTCCTTAATCCATCACCAATGAATTTCATGTAACCCACCTATGTCCCTCCTTTGATTACAATGTATAAATAGAAATGTAACCTGCCATTCTTTGGAGCATTATCTCAATTCATTGAGGTTCTGCTTCCCAGCATATGACAGTTTGGCTCAAATAAACTCACAAAATTTTTTACAGGTTTCATTGTTTTTTTTGTGTGTTTTTTGTTTTGTTTTTTGTTTTCCTGTTAACTGGTGGGTACAGGATAGATAATTGTGAACAATTAACATGATAATGTTATGCCCAGATTTCTTGATCCCCTAGGACCACCAGGGAGCCGAGTCCGATGCAATAGCAGAAAGCCTGTTCCATGCTAACATGGGCTCTGTCCCACTTACACTGACAGTGGCATGGCGGAAGAGAGCGAGCTTCAACAGATCAAGGGGTTTTATAGGGGTGGTGATGTCACTGCTTTGGCTGACCCTGATTGGTTGGGTGAGGGCTAGGGTCCAGTTACACACAAATGGAGGATAGCTCCGCCCTGCCTCACAGTACAAAATGGAGTCAGGAGTTAGCCCCGCCCCGCCCTACCCTTTCAATAACAACAAAGAAGGAAGTTGTGGTCTGTCCTGGCACACAAGGGTTGCACTGTGAGGGGTCTGGGAAAAGGGAAGTTACAAGTAACCTTGACATTTCAATGATATGTTATCATAGATGCAAAAGGACAATAGGCTCAGTTAAGGTAAAGGTTGACCTTGTCAGTGAAGATACTGGCCTAGGATGTGTTAATGAAAAAAACACTGAAACCTGTAAAGAATTTTTGTGAGTTTATTTGAGCCAAACTGTCGACATATGCTGGGAAGCAGAACCTCAATGGATTGAGATAATGCTCCGAAGAATGGCAGGTTACATTTCTATATTTATTCATTGCAATCAAAGGAAAGGGATGTAGATGAGTTACATGAAATTTATTGGTGATAGATTGGGAGGTGGGACAGAGTGAAGCAGGGAAACCTCTGGGATAAGATAAAAGGTGAAATGATGGACATGAGCTTCTTTTACAGAGATGGATACAGGATACTTTAACGTAATTAACAGTTGACAATTAACTTGATAACAATAACAATGAGGGAATGTCTCGAGGCCATTAGTTGTGCCCTGAAGGCTCTGGGGTAAAAAGAAAGTTACAAGTTACCCAGACATCTCTCAGAGATGTTATCTTAGAGGCGAGAAGGCAGATGGGCTCAGTAAAGAAGATCTAAGTTGATCTTTGTCAGGTGAAATATCTGGGACATGACTACCCACTATAACCTGTTTGTAGTTAGATATTTAATTTTCAAACCATCTTTAAAAAAAAAAATCTTTATTGTTCATGTTATTACAAATGTTCCTCATTCCCCCCCCACCCCCTCCATTGCTCCCCTCCACCAGGTTCCCACCCCACCCTCTGCCCTTTCCCCACCCACCATTGTCCTCATTCATAGGTGCACAGTTTATGTTCAGTCTCTTCCCATACCCCCCTCTCCCTTTTTCCCTGAGAATCGTCAGTTCACTCCCCTTCGATACCTCTGATTCTATTATATTCAACAGTTAATATTGTTCATTAGATTTTTTAATCCCCTTGGTTTTTAGTTTCACTTGTTGATAGTTACGTATTTGTTGTTCATAATTTTTATCTTTATTTTCTTCCTCTTCCTAAAGAACCCCCTTCAGCAATTCATATAATTCTGGTTTGGCAGTGATGAACTCCTTTAGCTTTTCTTTATTTGTGAAGCTCTTTATCTGGCCTTCAATTCTGAATGATAGCTTTTCTGGGTAGAGTATTTTTGGCTGTAGGTTCTTGCTATTCATCACCTTGAATATTTCTTGCCATTCCTGTCTGACCTGCATGGTTTCTGTTGAGAAATCAGCTGACAATCATATGGGTGCTCCTTTATAGGTAACTACCTGCTTTGCTCTTGCTGCTTTTAATATTCTCTCTTTGTCTTTTGCTCTTGGAATTTTAATTATGATATGTCTTGGTGTGTTCCTCTTTGGATTTCTTTTGTTTGGGGTTCTGTGCGCTTCCTGGACTTGTAAGTCTAATTCTTTCACCAGGTGGGGAAAGTTTTCTGTCACTATTTCTTCCAGTATGTTTTTTGTATCTTGCTCTCTCTCATCTTCTGGGAACCCCATAATTCTGATGTTGGTTTGCTTGAAGTTGTCCCAGAGGTTTCTTACATTTTCTTCAACTTTCTGGATTCTCTTATCTTCTTGCTTCTGCAGAGGAGTGTTTTCTGGTTCTTTATGTTCCAAATCTTTGATTTGATTCTTGCGATCTTCCATTCTGTTTTTTAGGACTCTGTATAATATTTTTTATTTCAGACAATGTATTCTTAATTTCTAGTTGATCCCCGGGGTGGGGCGGGGCAGACCCTGAGGAGGAAGGGACAACCGCTGGGCGTGGGTGTCACCCTGATTATGACACTGAATCTTCACCTTCTTTGTTCCTTTCCTCCTTTCCGTGGGTGTCTGGTTTCAGAGACATTTTTCTAAAGAGAATCAACCTTTCTCTTCCCTCTACATATTTCCCTTTTCTCTCTCACCTCCCTCTGGCTTCCCTCCTCTCTCACAACCCTTTTCCTTTACTATCTCACAAAATGAATTTTATTGATTTATATAAAAAAAAAGTTTGATGTACTCTGCCGGTATCAATTAGGGATGATGTAGGTGAATGAAATCAAGACTAACACTTTTGTAGAATGAGGTGAACAGATGCAAAATAGTGCCTGGCTCCACTAGGGAGAATTGCCAAGCTGTAAGTTTTCTTGCAGAATGTAGATTTCTAGGGATACTCTGACCTTATGGATATTCATGGGAATAAATTTACCAAAGAGCCCTAGGGTTAAGAGGAAAAAGACAAAGAACATAATTAGCATCCATTGTTCTTTGTGACCAGTCTGACACTCTGCCCATATTAAGAAAGAACTCCAAACTATTAGCATGACAAAGACCTTCAGTTGTGATAGAGAATAAAGTTTGGGTTTGCTAAACAGAGGACCATACAAATGCGAAAGGACAGCTCCTGGTGATGAATGGATTCAAAGGCTATAGAGATCAACTTGGGGAAGATGAATAGAAGGGGAGACGTATAATATCGGGGCTTCCAGCTGTTGAAGAATGTTAAACTTATTGACACTGAAGATAAACTGAGATAAAAGGCAGTCAATCTAAATGGAGAGAAAATACTTTAAAATAAGCCTAATGCTCCCAACTAAATTAAGGCAGTAAAGAAATCTGTGGTTCCAGCCCATTTACTATTATAGGGACTACAGATCATTATAATGAACAGAAGATTGTTAACCACAAAGTGCCCTATGCATCAAAGAATTCTAGCTCTTCACTCCTCATCAAAGGAAACCCGGTTGTCCTGACAAGGATCTTCTACACACTAGCTGGAAACCAAGAAACTTGAGACTGTCATTGGGATGGCTTTCCAACACCCAGAGGTGGGTCTGTATCCCTTCCCTGGAGCCTGGATGGGCTTGGGCTGCCTCAGGCAGCAGAGAGTGTCAGCAGTCATCCCCAGGGCCCCATCAGAAAGGTCTGCGGCTTCTGCTTGTCTGGAGTGCTTACCCCAATGCTCCTTCTTGGGGGTGGCCCACCAGAACCCAGCCACCATGCTGGGAGAGGCCCGGCCTCAGGCAGAGGTCATGGAAGGCTCCATCCACAGGCCCGGCCTCGGGCAGAGGTCATGGAGGGATCCCTCCTCAGGCCCGGCTTCAGGCAGAGGTCATGGCAGGTCAGCCTTCCAGGCCCCTCAGGCCGGGCCCCAGGGTGTGAATGACGTTTCCTCCAGCTGCTAGTCTTTCCATCAGAGACTGCAGATATCGCAGAGAAGAAACTAGCAGTCCTCTTGGTGCCCTATCCAAATGCCTGACTCCATTGTCTGTGAGCATAATACAAGGGCTGCTTAACGCCACCAAGTCTGAGTCATGTGAAGCAATAGACAACTGGAATCCTATATAATAAAGAGGTGATATGCAAAGTAACCCTCATGCCATAACGTTGTCATAAGATGGTGGTGCGCACAGTGGGGGTGGGGCCGGCTGCTCTGCGTGCCTGCCACCACAATTCCTGCAGCCCCGCGGGGGTGGGGAGATCCAGGGTGCTGCTCCAATCGGCTTTCACCACGGTTCCCTCAGCCCCGTGCGTCACCCGGGCAGCTCTGCAGGGGCTCCCATGGCCCTATGCAGTTTGATGCTGCATCTGTCTGCGTGGGTACAGGCAGGACTGGATCTCGTGGGATTTGAGGCACATGCAAGTGTGCAGGGACTTTACTCTGGGTCTCCTAGCACAGGCGGACTTGGTGCTGTGTCCCTGTGGGCGCTGGCCCAGACTCTGACAGCAGGGAGGAGGGAGTCCCATCCCCCACAGAATCAGCCAGAATCAGCCGTTGGTCAGCCAGCTCTCAGTGGCCTGACAGCTGGGACTCTCATTCACCTACATCCCAGACCCTGACAGCAGGGAGGTGGGAATATGTCTAACGAGCAACTATTGACACAACGTAGCCCTGCAGCTGAAAGAAGCTGGAGTCATTGACAGAAAATGTCTGAAGACCAGGTGATGACAGAATATGTCTAAAGAACAGTCATCAACAAGTACTACCAATACTACCGTGTTTTCCCGAAAATAAGACATCCTCTGATAATAAGACCTAGCGCATGGAAAGATAAGACATCCCCTGAAAATAAGACCTAGCCAACTTTGGGAGAAAAAATTAATATAAGACACTGTCTTATGTTCAGGGAAACAGGGTAGTGGGAACTGCCTTCTCAGCAAAAATGGAGTACATGAGGATGTAATTCTTCTTCTTTTTTATAAAATATATTTTATTGATTTTTTACAGAGAGGAATAGAGTCAGAAACATCAATGAGAGAGAAACATCCATCAGCTGCCTCCTGCACCCCCTCCACTGGGGATGTGTCCGCAACCAAGGTAAATGCCCTTGATCAGAATCAAACCCAGGGTGACGCTCTAGCCACTGAGCCAAACCTGTTTAGGTGAGGATGTAATTCTTGAAAATAGTTGTGGTGGAATGACTGTTAGATGTCAATTTTGCCTGTCACTAAATTTCCCTAATGAAAAACCATCTGATAGAAAATTTACTCAATGTTGTAGCAAAGATAAGGTTTGTCCAAATGATATGCATTTTCCAGAATACCCGGCATATTTAAAAAGATTAATGACAATGAAGATTCTGACAGTAAAAATTTCATGGAAAATATTTATTCCATAAATAGTTCTTTTGCTTTTGCTTCCATGGGTGCAAATATTGCATCATCATCAGGATATGGGCCATACTGTTTTAACAGAGAGAAAGGGAGAGAGGTAGAGAGCTAGAAACGTCGATGAGAGAGAAACATAACCAGCTGCCTCTTGCACACCCCATACCGGGGATGTGCCCGCAACCAAGGTACATGCCTTTGACCGGAATCGAACCTAGGACCTTTCAGTCCGCAGACCAACTGAGCCAAACTGGCTTCGTCTGGGCCATACTGTTTTAGAACATACAGACAAGTTTATCACTGTACTGAAACGTTACATCCTTTGGATGGTGTTTCTCGGAAGTTTGCTCAACTCTATATTTTAGATATGGTTGAAGTGACAAGTAAAAGATTAGCAATGCCAGAAAACCAGGGCTGCTCAGAAAGACTCATGATCAACATCAACAACCTCATGCTTGAAATAAATGAATTAACGAAATCGTACAAGATGATACAGGAAGTAGAAAAGGAAGCCCAATCTGAAGCAGCAGCAAGAGGTATTGCTCCCACAGAAGTAACAATGGAGATTAGGAGAAACCAAGATGGTGGCATAGGATAGACGCCTGAATGCAGCCTACCACAACAATTTTGAATTTAGAACTGGAAAACGGGAAACATCGTCCTGAAGCACCGGACGGCTGGCTGAGAGAAGGCTCTATCATCCGGGAAGGAGAGAGAAGGCACGCTGAGCCTCAAGAACTGTGAAGGTGCGAAGGACTGTGCGTGTGAAAAGGCGGCCGCCCGAGTTGGCTGCTGGCTTACTCCCGGAGTGCAGAGAGAGCGGGCTGAGTTCGCTGCTGGCTTACTCCAGGCACGCAGAGCAGTTAATGCGTGGCTGGTTTTCTTGTTTGGGAGGAAAACAGAATCACCCTATTGCTCTGATAGACGGTCCCAGTCAGGGAGAGGCCAGACTGCCAGGCAGTGGGCAGAGATCTTTTGAAGGTATGTGAAGCCAGTGGCCATTACAGTGGGACTCAAGGAAGGGCTGATGGGAAACAAAAGCTTGTCTGCTCCACCCCGAGACTCTGCCCCATCCAAGCTGAGCACAGAAGCCATCCTAGCTGAGACACTGCTGATCCTCACAGCCAATTGGCTTGGAGATCAATGCTTCCCAGTGATACCAACAACAAGCAAGGCTTAACAACAAGACTGCACACATAGCCCGCAAAGGGCTGCATCAAGACTGTCCACCTTAGGTAACTGGGAAGGCTGTGCTACTGGGCTCTATCAGAACACCTAGCACATAAAACTATTCCATCAAATCAGGGAAGCAGCTAAAATGCAGAGAAGAGGCAGGACACAAAAAAAGGAGATGGAGGATAGTAAAAGAATGGACATTGAGTTCAAAACCACAGTTATAAGGTTTTTCAAGAATTTCCTAAAAAAGGCCGAAAAATAAACAAGACCTATGAGGATATGAAAAGGGATCAACTAGAAATAAAAAGGGATCAATTAGAAATAAAGAAAACATTGTCTGAAATAAAAAATATTACACAGAGTCCTAAAAACAGTCTGGAAGATTGCAGGAATCAAGACAAAGATTTGGAACACAAAGAGCCAGAGGACACTCCTCTGCAGAAGCAAGAAATAAGAGAATTCAGAAAGTTGAAGATAGTGTAAGAAACCTCTGGGACAACTTCAAGCGAACCAACATCAGAATTATGGGGGTCCCAGAAGATGAGAGAAAACAAGATACTGAAAACATATTGAAAGAAATAGTGACAGAAAACTTCCCCCACCTGGGGAAATAAATAGACTTACAAGTCCAGGAAGTGCACAGACCCCCAAACAAAAGGAATCCAAAGAGGACCACACCAAGACACATCATAATTAAAATGCCAAGAGCAAAAGACAAAGAAAATATTAAAAAGCAGCAAGAGCAAAGCAGGTAGTTACCTATAAAGGAGCACCCATACGATTGTCAGCTGATTTCTCAACAGAAACCATGCAGGTCAGACGGGAATGGCAAGAAATATTCAAGGTGATGAATAGCAAGAACCTACAGCCAAAAATACTCTACCCAGCAAAGCTATCACTCAGAATTGAAGGCCAGGTAAAGAGCTTCACAAATAAAAAAATAGCTAAAGGAGTTCATCACTCCCAAAACAGAATTATGTGAATTGCTGAAGGGAGTTTTTAGGAAGAGGAAGAAAGTAAAGATAAAAATTATGAACAACAAATACGTAACTATCAACAAGTGAAACTAAAAGCCAAGGGAAAAATCTGATGAACAATATTAACTGTTGAATAAAATAGAATCAGAGGTATGGAAAGGGAGTGGAATCAGAGGATTCTTGGGGAAAAGAGGAGTGGGGGGTGCAGGAAGAGACTGAACATAAATTGTGCACCTATGGATGAGGACAATGGTGGGTGGGGAAAGGGCAGAGGGTGGTGTGGGAACCTGAGGAGGGGAGCAATTGAGGGGGGGGAGGAAGAGGAACATTTGTAATAATCTTTATTGTTTATTAAACAATAAAGATTTATTTATAAAAATAAAATAAAATAATAATTGTTTCATCTTAAAAAAACACACAATGGAGATTAAATATGATAGTAACAGTGATCAGGTAGATATAATTCTCCCCATGTAACTGAGGTTACCATCATATTCAGAAATGAAGACGGAAAACCTCCTTTTGAAAAGAACTTGCTCATTCGTTATAAACCAGATCTCAATAATCCAAATGCCACTAAAATGAAACAAACCAGTATCCTGTTTCCTACATTAGATGCAATGACATATCCTATTCTTTTTCCACATGTGAAAAAGGCTGGGGAATGGACATCGCATTAAGACTTAGAGATGACAGTGTAATCAACAATAATACTAGACAAAATGTAAGGACACAAGTCACACAGATGCAGTATTATGGATTTCATCTCTCTGTGCAGGACACGTTCAATCCTATTTAAAACGCAGGAAAATTAACTCAACAGTTTATTGTGGGTTCATATTAAAAAATGGAGGCCAATTGGATAAATTTCATTAAAGCAAACGATTCTAAGTTGAGAGTTGAAAAACATAGTGGTTTGATGGGTTATCTCACATCTAGATCTGAACATGACAATGTGCTGATTGCTAAAATGATACCTCCATCATCTTTTGAGGGTAGTCCCAGAAATATGCAGCAGTGATATCAGGCAATTGTAACGAAGTATGGCAACCCGATTTATTCATAACAATGATATGCAACCCCAAATGGACAGATATTACAAATAATTTACAACACTGGCAAAAAGTTGAAAATAGACCTGACTTGGTAGCCAGAGTTTTTAATATTAAGCTGAATGCTCTTTTAAATTATATATGTAAATTCCATTTATTTGGCAAAGTAAAAACTAAAATTCATATCATTGAATTTTAGAAATGTGACTGCCTCACACTCACATATTATGGATATTAGATAGTGAATCCAAATTACGAACAGAGGATGACATTGACTGTATAGTTAAGGCAGAAATTCTGGATGGAGGTCAGTGTCCTCGTTTTTTCAAATTGTAAAATCAAATATGGCACCTGGACCATGTGGAATACATGGTCACGTGGTCGGACACCCCCGAGGGGTCCCAGATTGGAGAGGGTGCAGGCCAGGCTGAGGGGCACCCCCACCCCGTGCATGAATCTTGTGCACCGGGCCTCTAGGATCAAACAATGAGCAGAAGCAGGCCAGGTGCCGTGAGACAGTTTGCCCTGCAGCCTCAGAGGGCAGTGGGATGCAGTGAGCGAGAAGGCTGGGCTTGCGGACCTCCACGCTGTCCTCTGCCCTCCTCGCCGCCTGGCCCCGGGAAGGCCCTCGCCTGGTGTCCTCGTCTACAAAATAAGAATAACGAGATACCTGCTTTCCAGGCGGCTGTGGAGAGTGAACACACGTGAAGCACTTCGAGCGTGGTCAGCTCGCCATAACTGGCCAGCTGTCATCGGGCCACCACGCGGGAGGCTTCCTCTGAATCAGAGTTTCCCAATCCTTTTGGACTGTGCCGCACAGTGGGAAACACCTTCCCTCTGGTGACGTACACACAGCATCTCCGCTATAAAGCCACATTAACGTGGAATGAGCCCTGGCCGGCATGGCTCAGCTGGTTGGAGCACTGCCCTGTGCACCAAAGGGCGTGGCGGGTTTGGTTCCCAGTCAGGGCACACGCCCAGCTGTGGGTTCAGTCCTGGTCAGGGCACGTGGAGGAGGCAGCTGAGAGTAATGTTTCTCGCTCTCTTTCTCTCCCTTCCTCCCTCCCTCCTTCGCTCCCTTCCTCTCTCTAAGATAAAAAAAATTTAATGAAACAGTATTTGCCCTTACTATGTGTAATGCACTCTGATAATTTTTATTTTGTTCTAGTTAAATTTTCAAAACCCACTAAGTTGATTTCATAACCTACAAAATGGGTCAAATCTGTGCTTAAATAATAATGTTTATATGATTTCCTTGTCCTAAACTTGTTGCTGCTTTTCCCTTTTTGCGTCTAACTCCCCCTCCACTTTCTGGAAGCCACATCTTTCCAAGAGGCCCGCTCCTGGCTGCCCCCTCTTGCAGAGCCTCTGCAGCGGGCACATCTCTCTGGCTGCGCCCACGCACTCCTGCTGTCCCCACAGGTCCAGCACTGGCTGGCACAGACCCGGCGCCAGACCAAGGTGTTTACATTGATTTTAGAACAAGGATAATAACTCTGTTTTTCTGCTTGTGATTTATGTGTGCTGAGCACTCAGTCCTCAGATGACTTATAATGCGATGTTGTTATGGATAACAATGCCGTGTGAGTGCCAGTGGGAGAGATTCGGCCAGCCTCTGCATGCTGGGTGCCTGTCTGAGCACACGTGCAGACAGTTCTACATCCTCACAGCTCAGAATGCCTGTCTTGAAAGCTGTTTTCACGTTATAACCACAGCGTATTTAAAACCAGACTCCAGCAAGTGCCTCACAATTAAAAGTCGCACTGCCTGTTGTTGCATGTCGTTATAAATAATGAACCTCGCATGCTTTTCGTTACTAGAGCCATTAGCCTAGCACACGGCTCCGCTCTCTGAAACCTTCACTGGATAGTTCTTCCTGTATATTTTCCCTTTTCTTTTCTTTTTCCTTTTCATTTCTTTTGCAGAGCCTGATGATAATCAATAAAACAAGCAAGTGATAATTTCATGAAAATGCAAATTAGAGCTACTGACCCTTCAGAGGCACTGCCTCTGGCTCATAGTGCAAAACATTTTGTCAACTCTTGGGCCGCTGTACCAACAACACGTGATTGTATGTGCATAGGATGTCCCGTCTTAATTCCATTTTATTTACAGATAAAGGAAATTAACTTCCCCTCAAGAAGGCAAGATGGCCCTAACCCATTTGGCTCAGTAGATAGAGCGTCAGCCTGCGGACTCAAGAGTCCCAGGTTCGATTCTGGTCAGGGGCATGTACCATGGTTTCAGACACATACCCAGTAGAGAGTGTGGAGGAGGCAGCTGATCTGTGTTTCTCTCTCATTGATGTTTCTAACTATCCCTCCCCCTTCCTCTCTGTAAAAAAAATCAATAAAATATATTAAGAAAAAGAAGGAGGAGGAGGAGGAGGAAGAAGAGGAAGAGGAGGAGAAAGAAGAGGAAGAGGAGGAGGAGGAGAAAGAAGAGGAGAAAGAGGAAGAGGAGGAGGAGGAGGAGGAGGAGGAGGAGGAGGAGGAGGAGGAGGAGAAAGAAGAGGAGGAGGAGGAGAAAGAAGAGGAGGAGGAGGAGGAGGAGGAGGAGGAGGAGGAGGAGGAGGAGGAGGAGGAGGAGGAGAAGGAGGAGAAGAAGAAGAAGAAGAAGAAGAAGAAGAAGAAGAAGAAGAAGAAGAAGAAGAAGAAGAAGAAGAAGAAGAAGAAGGAGAAAGAGGTGGTTTTGGGGCCCCACAGACCAGAGTGTTGAATCACAGCTCTACACTCATTCGCTGAGCCACCAGGGCCCCTTGCTTTATTTAGCTCTTGGAGCCTCAATTCCTTCATCTATAAAGTGGGGGATAAAATATCTCTCAGGGTCATGGTTGTAGAGGAAAGTTCGTTAGTGGTCAGAAGCCATTTCTTGTTCCTGTGAGTGATGCATGCTGTGCACCATGGCATTCTGGCTTCCCGACCTAAATGGAAGGGCCAGGAGCTGAGGGCCAGGTGAAAAGCAGGCGGAACAGGCTGGCCTGGAGTCATGCTGTGGCCACTAGAAAGCCATGAGATAGTGATGAATGGGTAATCAATTTAATTTGAAAAACAGCTTTATTTTTAAAAAGCAACTACCAAAAAAGCTTAGAATAATAGCAGCCAAAGTGTCCATGTCCGAATCCTCAGAACATGTTCATGTGTTATGTTACACTGGCAAACAGGGCTTTGTGGGTGTGATTAAGGGTCTTGATATGGGGAGATTATGCCGATTGTCTAGGTGGGCCCCATGTGACCACCAGGGTTCTTATAACAGGGAGGGAGGCGGGAGGGTCAGACTCAGAGAAGAAGATCTGAGGACAGAGGTGAGAGCGACGCGGGGCCATGGGCCAGCCTCCAGGAGCTGGAAAAGGCAAAAAGTGATTTTCCTCAGCTCCCCCCCCCCCCCCCCCCCCGCCAAAGGAAGCAGCCCTGCCAGCACCTCAATGTTAGCCTGTAGAATCCATTTATAGACTTAAAAAATGTTACTGATTTTAGAGAGAGACAGGAAGGGAGGGAGAGGAACATTTATTTGCTGTTTGCTTATTTATGCATTCATTGGTTGCTTCTTGTATGTGCCCCGAACAGGGATCAAACCCACAACTTTGGTGCATCAGGATGATGCTCCAACCAACTGTGCTACCCGACCAGGGCTCACTTTTAGACTTTTGATGGTCAGAACTGTCAGCTAATACATTTGTGTTGTTTTAACCCACTAAGTTGTGGCCATTTGTTACAGCAGCACTAAAAAACTCATCTCTGAATGGAGCAAGGGGATGGTCATGGGAAAATATACGAGGTCAGGTGAACAGAAGTGCTGGGCAGGTTCTTGTTTTTGATTTAGGTGAGCATGGCTGTTCAATTTATAACTACACGTTCAAGGGTAGGTGTGTGTTATGTCCACTCTTCTTCATGTAAGTTATATTTCACAATTTAGGAAATAGCTTTAGCCGAAACTGGTTTGGCTCAGTGGATAGAGCGTTGGTCTGCGGACTGAAGGGTCCGGGTTCAATTCCGGTCAAGGGCATGTGCCTTGGTTTTGGGCTCGTCCCCGGTGGGGAGTGTGCAGGAGGCAGCTGATCGATGTTTCTCTCTCATCCATGTTTCTAGCTCTCTATCCCTCTCTCTTCCTCTCCATGAAAAAAAAAAATAGCTTTAATGACTTTTCATATTTGAAAATATCTAGCAGGAAATAAAGGGCAACCTCAAACCAAGTAACTGAGGGCAGTTCAAGGGAGCAGATATTACACGGATGATGCCAAGGATTAGAGAAAGAAACAGGCTAGTCCAGGGTCCTGATTAGCAGAGACGGAAGTCATTACCACTGTCAGGTCTAGAGCAGCTATGGGAGAGGACTGTCACAGACCCCGGAGGAGCAGATCTGTGAAAAGGATTGGGACAAGAACTGCTAGTGCAGCCAAAACCGGTTTGGCTCAGTGGATAGAGTGTCAGCCTGTGGACTGAAAGGTCCCAGGTTCGATTCCGGTCAAGGGCATATACCTTGGTTGCGGGCACATCCCCAGTAGGAGGTGTGCAGGGGGCAGCTGACCAATGTTTCTCTCTCATCGATGTTTCTAACTATCTCTCACCCTTCCTCTCTGTAAAAAAAATCAATAAAATATATTAAAGAAAGAAATAAAGAAAGAAAGAAAGAGAACTGCCAGTGCGGGGACCAGCAGGGGTAGGTGTGGGAACACACGGCCCAGCCCCCCACATCTTTCTGGTGCCGCCCACTGACAGATCCCACCCAGAAACCAGAGCACAGGGACCTGGCAGATGCCTCTCACCCACAGGCTGGAGTGGAGAAGGTTGGGGAGTGGGTGAGAGTGGCCAGAAGAAAGCATCCTGTACAGCCTAGCCCCTCTTGTCTTCAGTCCAAGTAAAAAATTCATGGTCTCCACTGAGGACACAAAATCCCATCAGATATCCTGGGCCACGTCAGTTCAGCCCACGTAAAATGTGAGCTCTGATGGTGCTCTTCATGTGCTGTGATGCAGGTTGTGGGACGGCGGAGAGAGAAAGCCGTTTATATAAACATTCTGCTCCTCACTCTCTCCTGTGGCTGGTGATGAGGCATAAACTGCATTACTCAGCCAATTTCTCCTCCGCCCACGCCGGGTCCCTTTCCACTGCTCCCAGGGCTTCAGCGGGAGAGGCGATTTTTTGTTTTATGATGGTGACACAAACCTTCAATCCTGAAGACTGGAGCCCGGGGGGCCTTGATTTTACTGCAGTTTTTTGTGGGTCAAAACTGTGGGAACGTAAGTACTAAGAGATTGTAGCCCCAGGAATCCCTTGGTTCACCCACATTGTATAGCAATAATTCACTTGTTTTTCTTTCATGTAAGTACTGATTCATCATCAATACAATTTTTTACAGCTTTATTTTATATGTTTCCATCACTATTTATTCCCATATACCCTCTTTACCTCTACCCGCCTCACCCCCCGAGCACCACACTACTGTTTGTGTCCATGAGTTCTTTCTCTGTTTCTATTTTGCTCAATTGTTCCCCCTCCCCAACACCACCCCAACAGGGCTGTCTGCCTGCTCTCTGTTCCCGTTCCTGTTCCCGTTCTCATCTCGGTGCAGCCAGGAGCCTGCCGCCTCTGCAGAGGAGGAGGAGGGACTCCGAGCCATTTTCCTCCTGGCCACTCAGTATTTCGCACCGTAGGTGACCTGGGAAGCTGTTGTGGGGTCGAATCCTGGAGTCAGAATGAGACCACCAGAGGCTGCTGATAGATTAAAAAGGCAGGCAAGGATTTATTGAACTGGCCAGGACGGCCGCAAGAGCACCACACACAGGTGGCCACACCCATGACCGCGCTGTTCCAGGTGCAGGCAGTCCTTTCAAAGGTCTAAACCACAGAAATTTTTCTTTGTTCTAAATTCTAAATTCTCATTGGATGTGGCCCTATCTTGTGATAGCAGATAATACAGAAGCAGAGCTCAGCGGTTAATCTCTAAAGGTTATCTACAGTTTCTACTCCTGAAGCTACTGAGTCAGTGGGAATCGGTCTCCTGTGGTCCTGGTCCACAGGCACAGGAAAACTGCCTTAGCCTCCAGGTCTCCATCTGGAAGCTGAGGCAACTACCCTATTGTTTAAGCAAGTAAGTGAGTGACGAAGCCAGAATAGCAGGGTTCAAATTCAAACAGCAGTTTTTACCTAAGTATGGTTGCTACCGTACTTCAAAGCCATGTCTGTAGTTTCAAAAATTGGTTTGCTCGGTAACATTTATGAGAGAATTAGTTCTATTTTAAATTACATAAAGTTTCTTCTTGTTAAATTGAGTAGGTGCTTTAGTTAGAGAAATGGAATCCATGAATGGAATCGTCTTTTTATTTTTTATTTTATTTTTTTAACATATGTTTTTATTGATTTTTTTTACAGAGAGGAAGAGAGCGGGATAGAGTGTTAGAAACATCTATGAGAGAGAATCATCGATCAGCTGCCTCTTGCACACCCCCTACTGGGAATGTGCCCGCAACCAAGGTACATGCCCTTGACCAGAATCGAACCCGGGACCTTTCAGTCCGCAGGCCGACGCTCTATCCACTGAGCCAAACAGGTTTCTGCTGGAATCGTATTTTTAACTAGGCTACCAGGTTTGGCTCTTCTCTGAACACAAAAGGTATGCTTTTCATGGTGAGACCTAACACCCATATAGACACCATTTCACAAATAAAATGAGGGTGAACAGGAGACAGACCACTGCCCGGATCAGAGATACAGCCTACCGGCCCTCGGAAGCCGTGAGGGCGCGCTCCCTCCAGCGCCGTCTCCCTGGCCGGTCAGCACAGTCTCCCACGATGGGCCTGGCCTGTGGGCTCTGAGCTGCAGGCCATGGAGGCTTGAACCTTGCTGGGGTAACTATCAGGGGCCTTCCCAGAAGGGACCGTCTACAGGGCCGGGCAAACTGCTCTCATCATCCTGTGAATTACCCTCTGCCCTCCGAAGTTGCAGGTGCCTCTTAGATCCTTAGCTCAGAATGGAGCCCTAGATGGTTTGGCTCCGTGGATAGAGTGTCAGCCTGTGGACTGAAGGTTTGATTCCAGTCAAGGGCACATGCCTGAGTTGTGGGCTTGATCCTCAGTAAGGGGCGTGCAGGAGACAGCCAATCAATGGTTCTCTCTCATCATTGATGTTTCTGTCTTTCCCTCTCCTTTCCTCTCTAAAATCAATAAATCCTCTCTAAAATCAATAAAATCTATTTTTAAAAATATTTTTTAAAAAGAATGGCATGCCTGCCTCATCTTCCCTTCCTGTCTCCGAACCTCTCCTGCATGCGGATTCCCATGCACATGCATGCTCTTACACCTGCCATTTCCTCCTGCTGACCTGCCCCATGCAGCTGTAGTTACTCCACCAGCAGGAGACCTGGAGAGTCCCCCCCACCCCCACCCCCGCCCCTACACACACACTCACTATTGTTTGTGTTTCCCTCCTACCAATGGATTCCTGAACAAAGATCCCTCCTTTTCATTCTCTCTCTCCTTACCCTTTAACTGTACGTGGAGCTCACATCTTTCACACCTTTCCTCTCAGACCCTCCTCTCCTGGGTGGTGTCATTCACTCTCATGGCTTCAAAGACCACTCCTATGCCCCAGCCCTCGCCTCTGCTGCCGCCTCCCTCTCGCACCCCACACCCCCCTCCACCGCCTGTCGCACACCCGCCTGCACAGAAACGCCAGCTCGCTCTTCCTCTCCCACTCCACCTCCAATCCAATGGCCACGAATTTGTGCTTCTGCCTTCCCAGCCACCACTCCAGCCACCCGCTCCTTCCCTTGATTGCCAGTCTAGTCTCTGCCATTCCTCCACCATACATAGGATGCCGCGATTTGTATAAGTAAATATTTGGTCTTCATTCCTGTTTCTGGCACAGAGACCTTAAGACCTTGGGGCTTTCTGTGTGATGAGAACCCTGAAGGTGACGTTGGTTATTCGTAAGAAGCCCCCTTTTGGAGCTCACGTGGGTGATGCTAATGGGTGACTTGGGTTGGAGCTGGTCCCCAGAAGGACCTGTGAGGAGGGGAGCTCCCAGCCTCGCCCACCAGCCTCTGGGGAGGCAGGAGGGGGAGGGGCTTTGGAGGGGGCTGTGTAAAGACCCTTGAGCAGTGGGCTTGGCGAGCCTCTGGGCTGTAACTCTATCGACACAGCTGGAGGGAGGTACCCACTTCCCGGGACAGAAGCTGCCGTGCTTAGGCCCCACAGACGCCCGTGTGCGCCTCTCCATCGGTGTCCTCCGTGTGCTTTATAACTGACTGGCAGCTGGATGGGAGGCTTCCTGTGCTTGGTAGCCATCCTAGCAAGTCACAGGACCACGGAGAAGGTGAGGATTCTGTTTTTAACCAGTCATTCACAGGGACAGGCAACATCTGGACTTTTGATTGGCGTGTGAGGTGGGGGCGGTGTGTGGACGGAGCCTTTACCTGGGGGCCAGGTAGACCCTGTCAGAACTGAGTTACATCGGGGGACACCCGCTCCGTCCCCGAGGACAGGACTGTTTGGCAGCGTTGGACAACACATTGCTGGGAGAGTGTGAATTCATCCCGCCTTTCTGCACGCACTTTGGCAGCTTCTTATAAAATCAAGCACAATTATGACACGACCCAGCAATTGAAGACTTGGGCATCTGCTCCAGACAGAGGAAGACTGTTCCCACAGAAATACTGGTGGCTTTCACAGCAGTTCTCCTAGACCTTGGATCTCAGTAAAAGATACTTTAAGATGGAGAAAAGTGTTCTTAATTAGCCAGATTCACCAGTGCTTGCAAAGATAACTCCCTGCACACATAACAAATTAAGATCAGTAGCTAAAAATGCCTCACCTGCTTCGTAGATGATGCAAACTAGTGGACGGTCAGAAAAGCTCTGGAATGATAATAAGGGAAGTTTTCTATTTAATTTATTAGCATTCAAAGATTTCCTGACACCTGTGATGAGTTCTGAGAGAGAAGTAGAGAGACATTTCCCTGGTTTAAATGCAGAGCCCTGCCGACCTCAGCCAAGAGGCGCACGCTTGGGCCCTCCTGTCAGCTTAGACACCTTATCGGAAATTACCATGCGAGCAAAGGCTTTCTTCCTCTTCTTTCTCATTAGAGAAACCCATAAACTGTAAATCTTACTTGTGCTCATGTTGTTAAACAAACTCTACCTTCATATTTGCATGATATAAAGAGTTTGAAATCTTACATGCATTTATCGTAGTTAAGTTCAAGCTCAGAGACACATGGGTCCGAAGGTGAACTGAAGCCCTCTGATTGCAGAGCCCTCCCCCTGGACCCCTGGACAGCTCTGCCGGCAGAGGCCGCTCACACCAACCAGCATTGCATACTTGGAGGTATTCCTCCCTCAGTTTATTGCTGAGTCATTGTACAACCTCCTACGTGCCGGGCACTGCTCTAAGCATTTTACACGTTAATTTATCTTATAATCGCCTTATGAAGTAAATGACATTGTTATTCCATTTTACAGACAAGGAAAGTGAGGCACAGGGTGGCAAATAACCTGTTCGTGGTCACCTGAATAGGTCAGGATTCAGATCGGCCTCCCACTTGAATGAAAGAGTGGGTGGGTGGATGGATGGACGGATATACAAATGATTAAATGAACAAGTTTGTCTAATGTGGCCACAAGCCTGGGAGGTACGGTTCCCAGGCCTGTCTGGCCTCGCTCCCAGCCCAGGACTTGCCTTTTCAGGAATGCCCTGGTGTCAAAGTGTACTATCAGTTCGATGCGGGAGGCTGCACCTCCACTTGCAGCATGTTCTCAGGTAAACTGATGACCTCTCTCCCCATCTGTAAATGAGAGTTCAACTAGAGTCATTTGTAATATTCCACAATTCTCTGTTTTGGTTTTGTTCTAGCGAAGTCCAGCAGGAGACCAGAAGTGAGGACGTGGGCGTGGATCAAGCCTCAGACCCGGAGGCGAGGCCCTGAGGGCCCTGGAGGCTGAGTGTGTCCAGGTTCCCAGCACGAGGACAGCGTCCAGTGGAGGGGCTGCCGCTCGGGAGCAGCAGGAACGGAGGCCCGGACGGTGAACAGAGACAGCCTCAGCTCCGGCCGCATTCTTTGGTGCTGCCATTTTGTGGGCAGAGGAGATACTGAAGGTACTTTTTCATTATGGTAAAAATTATGTAACTTCTACTCTTTGATCATTTTTACTGTACCGTTCAATGCCACTGAGTACGGTCACACTGTGTGCAACCATCACCACCATCCACCTCCAGAGCATGTTCGTCTTCCCAGTCTGAACTCCATCCCCATTAAACACCATCCCTCTGTCTCCCGCCCTCAGGCCTGGCAGCCGCCACTCTGCCTTCTGACTCTGTGACTGACGGCTTCATGCGCCTCACAGAAGTGGAACCAGACGGTGTTCATCTTCTGTCCATGTATCCTGTGTGGAACGAGGAGAAAGTGGAGACTGCAGCCGAGAGACTGACAGTCCCCAAGCCAGCGCGAGGGCACATTAGGGTCTGCAGACGTTAGAACCGCTACGACACCATTGTCCCTGGGCGTTCACCTTGCTGTGCCTGTGTGGGGCAACACCAGTGATTGGGGGCTGGGTGAGCAGAGATGGTGACATTTGCAGGCGAGTGTCAGGAGGGTAGGAGAACATGGACGCTAAGCAGGAGGAAGTTTCCAGAAGGATGTCTCCAATGCCTTCTAGCTCAAACATTTCAAAGGGGCCTGAAAGATGTGCCTGGACCTCTGCATGCTGTGGAGCCGTTCCCGGAAGAGGTGGAAGCAGGAGCCGGTCTGCCCTGCACTGAGCATGGCAGAGGCAGAGTGTGCCTGGGGCAGGAAGCGTGGAGAGGCACCTGGGAAGGCGGGGACGGGCCGCAGCCAGTGGGGAAATGCGATAAGAGCACAAGCTTCCTGGAGGGACACCCTGAGACTCAGGGCCAGGGTGGAGAAGCGTGGCCCCTGGCAGGGAGCGTGGGAAGCTGGGGCCTTCAGAAATGAAAAGGCTCAGTGCTGAGCGCCCACTCTGGCTGTGGCCGGTGGCCTGTGGGAGGTCATTTGGCATCAGGTGTAAAGTCTCAGTTCCGCCCATTGACTCCCTGAAGTCAGTTCTAGGGACTTACCCTCAGGATAAATGACCGAGAACATATGCGCACATACAATGTGCTTGCGGCATGTTATTTACAATATTTTAAAAGGCACATGTGGCTAATGGTATGAAAATTAGTTAAGTAAATCTTGGAACATATGCTCAATGGATGGAATATTATGAGGCCATTAAAATTATAATTACAAACCTTATAGCTACACAGAAAATGGTTATGGTAGCAAATGGAAAATCAATTTTTAAATGTATATACACTCTAATTACAATGATGTGAGATGTAGTTTCCCATGAAAATATGTCAGGATTCTTGTCCCAGTATTATAAAGGGCTCAGCAAATTGGAGAAAAGAGCTGATTAAGAAGGAGTAGAAGGACAAAGATAATTTTGAAAGGCATTGGGGGTCAGAGGAGCTTCAGCTAAAGGAAATGAAGACTACCCCTTGTCTAAGGACCCCATGCTATTTATTAACACAATTTGTTCTAAGGAAAAGTGGAAGCATACACTTCAAAGGGTAAGGTTTCAAAGGATAGAGTTTACAGAAGCATTGTGAGTTTGGGGAGTAGCCTACAGCTGCTTAGGTGTTTGGCCAAGAGGCAGTAACATGCAGATCAAGATGCTCTGAGCTGTCTGGCAGCATGTGATTATCCTATTCAGGTTTGGGGGAAGTGCCATTTAGCTGTAATTATGACATGTTGAAATTGGTTCCCAGCAAAAATGTATAACAACAAAATTCCTAAGAATAATTCTAGCTACTGGACTGGGAGATGGTAAGATTAAGGGTGATTTGTTTTATTTCTCCATTTGTCAAACTCATGTTGAGTCCTAATGCTGCCCTCCTGCTGCATGTATCTCATTGTTATTGCCGCGTGCAGGAGGGAGCAGACGGATTCCCCTGGACTCTGTTGGTGCTGAGGTCCAGCAGGTGGCTCTACGTGATGCAGTGATTCCACTAGGAGCCCCTCTGGTGGGATGCTGAGATGGAGTGCTGGGTGCCTCCTCCTGACCCCAGCAGCCTGCCTCAGCCCACAGGGCACTGGATGCTTTTGGAGGCAAACATGCTGGTTCAACTTGCAGCACCATTCTCAGCCCCGTGTCAAGCAGGATGGGTCTGTGGGAGGGAGGAAGGGAGGAGCAGGCCCTTCTGCCCACCTGTGCACAGCACATGGCCAGTGAGTTTGCCTTCTCCTGGCATGTCCCCTAGGAGCCAATTCCAGCATGTCATAATTACAAGAGTTTCATCAGAAGGTTGGTGAAGCTTGGGGAGCTCAACAAGGGATGAGCCACACATGTAGTTTACCTGTTGGAACAGCTAAAAGGAAGAATTTACAACCGCTAGAGCAGGAGGTGGTTTATATTTTGTAATACTTGTCTTCCTCTATTCTGAATCAAAGTCCTCTGCTTTTTTTTTTTTTTGTACACTCACATTTATAGCTTATCAATGGCGTTAAACAGAAAACGTTCATGGCTAAAAGCTTTCTGAAACAGTTTTATTGAGCCCAGGGCTGGTCAGAAAGGACCAGATTCAGGTGTGCGCCCACACCAGCCGCAGCAGGCAGTGGGGAGGCGCGTGCCCCCGTCCTGGACTGAGGGGCGCCTCGGGGGAAACAGCGAGGGGAAGGAAGGTGTACGCTGTCGTGGGAGGATTTACATCGGCTAGAGCAGGGGTGGGAGGGGCGCAGGGCTGATCTCAGGCCAGGGCAGGGCCTGGAAGGAGGAAGCTGTGCTCTTTGAATGGGTGTGGGCAACAGCCAGAAAGCCACTGTGTAACTGAAGGGGCGGCGCCTGGTGGTTGGTGGCACCTGGCCATTCTCTTCACTTAATTGGAAAAACAGCCCCTTAAAGCCGACCCAGCCCTGCCGCAGGGCTCAGTTGGTTGAGCATCACCCTGGGCACCAAAAGGTTACCAGTTCAATTCCCCATCAGGGCACATGCCTGGGCTGCAGGTTTGATCCCTGAACACAACTGATATTTCTCTCACCTCTCACTCTCACTCTCTTTCCCTTGCCCCCCACCCCTTTCCCTCCTTTTTAAGCATGTCTTTTAGTGAAGAAAAAAGAAAAGAAGAATCCACACACCTTATGTAAAAAATGGAACTTTATTTTAAAAAGCTGATTCAAGGTTCCCACACACTCAGGAGTGTGAGCAGCCTTTCGTTGGCTTTGCCTGCCCTTGTTCGCTGACTAACCCCTCTTGTCTCTCCCTTCCAGCCTCTGGCCACTGTCATTTCATTTAGGACAGCTCAGACTTTTCCTTGTTAGGGTTCAAGACACTGACATAAAGGTACACTGTGAAATGGCAACTGGAAGGCAAGTGCAGCTACTCCCTATGGGGGCAGCTTGCGGCACTGCAGGGGGTGCTGGACGCGTTTGCACGAACCTTCGCTCTGGAAGAAGCTGCTGCTAAACAAGTGTGGGCTGCAGTTTGTTTCTAGTCTCCCTAACTGCTGGAAGCCAATCCCAGCATGCCATAATTGCAAGAGTTTCATTGAAAGGTTGATGGAACTTGGGGACTCAACAAGGGCCAAGTCACATATGTTATCGCCTGTTGGGAATGGCTGAAGGCATTTCCCCAAACCTGAAAAAGATGATTGTTTGCTGCCAGACAGCTCAGGGCATCTCAATCTACATGTTATTGCCTCCTGTTGGTAGACACCCGAACAGCCAAAGGCTATTCTCCATTCCGACAGTGGATTCTGTATGAAACCCTACCCTTTGTATATCTCCACCTTGCCTTAGGACAATTTGTGTTAATAAAAAGCAAGGGGTCCTGAGACAAGGAGAACTTGGTTTCTTTAGCCAGGCTCCTCTGACCCCCCATTTACCTTTCAAAATTATGCTTCATCTCCAAACTCTTATTTAATTTATGCACAGCCCCTTCTCCAGATTGCTGAACCTTCTAGATGCCAGATCAAGACCACCGGCGCTAACTGGCACCCAATGTCCAGCACCTAACAATTTATCTTTCATTAAAAGGAATGAATTTAATACACTTGATCTTAGCCAAAAGGCCAAGAAGTATAAAAGTAATCAATCTAATACATAAAGTTGAAGCATACACATAAAAATAAATTGGAGTTTTAGAGATTTGTCTGCAATAGATGGATTTAACTATATAACCAAGCCCTTACCAGTGTTCCCAGTGGTTAGAGCATCAGCCCACTCACTGAAAGGTCAGAGGCAACCAAAAGATGTGTCTCTCTCACATAGGAGTTTCTCTCTTGTTCCCTCCATCCTTCCCTTCCACTCACTCTAAAAAATTAATGGAAAAAATATCCTTGGTGAGAATTACAAAACAAAAAAGAATTAAAGATATAATCAATACACCTGGTGCTTCTACAATGCACAGGAATCAGCCAGATGAAGTTTAAAGAGGGACAGGCATCCCACTCCACCTTTCTCTGCCTTTAGTGCTTATTCGGTTGTAAACTGCTCCCTCTTGTGGTTAAACAAGAACACAAGTATCTAGAAAAAACGGACACTTCCTCACAGCAATGTTCTTCTCTCTTCTGTCATAAAGTTAGGAATGGGCTTTAAACAATCCAAGCCTTATATAAAATAAGAAAGTAAAAATGACTAATAATTTCATTGTCTAGAGACCTCTATGTACACAAACTGTAAGGGTTAATCCCCTGTGCTTTTTAAACAAGCATTTTTAAAGGAGCAAGAACATCAGAAATTAAGTAACGTGACTATGGCATTTTGAATCTGTCCTATTGTCATGACGAACGGCACGGGAATTCTCCTTGGTGGTGCGTTGCACCCGGCCCTGGATGGACGTCGGGGGTGGTGGAGCCCTTGGCATTACTGTTTGAACGTAACGCCTACCTGGGCAAGAGCCCTTTGCTTTCAGCCAATCCTGTTACTCCACCACGTATTAGAATTTCCCCGTATTTCAAATGTTTGAAAAAATTTTGAAAAACTAGTGCCGATAACTGCATATGGCCTCTAGCATGGGCAGTTTTTGCAGAGATGTCTACAGAGAAAGCCTCCCAGGCCTGTGTCAGGCTACAGCTACAGCTACAGCTATGGCTACCTAACCTCGTCAGTCTGCAGGCAAGTGAAGGTGAAGGGAAGCAGATGGAGAGGCAGCCCTAGGAGAGAGACCTACGGACTCCGACCAGGCAACCAAGCTACAGGGAGAAAATGCCGCTCCACGCAGACCCGGGGAGCCAACCAGAATGGCCTTCTCAGGGGAAAGGGCTGCTGAGAACGAACTGGCTGCGAATATGCATGTCACATGCTCTCCAAACACTGCCTGTGGCCCAGCTCACTGTCTCCTCGAAGCAGTGTCGCCCGTTTGGGCCAACACGGGCACAGCTGTGCACCCAGGACTGTCGATTCTGAAACTGCTAGGGCTTCACCGAAGATCTCTAGCCCCAGGATGCCGCTGAGTGGGGACACTGCCCTCATTTTCAGACCAGAAAGCTGGGCTCAGTGAAGCCACGGTTTCCTGAGCATCAGGCCCCTCTCTCAACTTCAGGGCCATGTGAGAGGAGAAAGGGATGCTCCCCTGGCTAAGCTGCCTGGACCACACCCAACCTGACAGGGAAGGTCCTGGCTGCCTCTGCCAGCCATTACCACACTCCGCCAACACTTCCCAGCAGACTTAACTGCCTCCTAATTGTTTCGTTGTATTTCTGTCTTCTAGACTCTACTTGAAGGTAAAGAACTCTGACCTAACTACTGTTGTAACCACCTTACTCTGGACCCAAGGCGTGATCAGCAGATGTGTATGACTAACGGAGAATCCAGACGCACCAGGCAGCCTGGCAGGCTGCCCACCACCTGGACATCAGTGTGAGGGTCAGCACCATGGGCTTCAGCTGTGTGGCCAATACCTGTCCCTGTGCGGCCTGTGTCCCAGCACCGGGCAGAGGAGCAGGACCCTCTCCCTGCCTGCACCAGGGCTCCTCAGGATGAGTGCTGAGATGCACAGGTAGGTGCTGTGGACTCAGCGATGGAGGCTGGAGGTGGGACCCAGGGGCCAGGCCTCTCAGTGGGCATGGCTGGGTCCGTGGACAGAGGAGCAGCCCAGCTGGAGCCGAGGGGCGGGTGTAACAGGAGGGATTGTCTTCGAGGTCAGCCACCTGGTTCCCTGGAAGCTGCTGTAACTCCCATCTGGTCCCAGCCCCCAGAGCCCATTCACACAGAGGGAGGAGCGAACACGGCACCTCTGGAAGAGTCTGAGGAGCGGGCGGGGCTGTGCGGCCTGGGAGCTGGTGGGGGCTCCAGGCCGGCAGAGGCCGCAGCCTGCACGAGGTGAGACCTGCGGGCTGCTCCTTCCTGCAGGATGGCCATGCGTCACACATCCACCCAAGAAATGCCCCTTCTCAGTTCAAACCATAAACTGACGACTACAGTCCAAGTTCAAGGCTTTTGCAACTGCAACCAAGAGAACCCTCATCTAACCCAATGCAACCACCCCCACATGGAATAGCAGCTTTAAACATCACTATGAAGCACATCTCCCGCCACCATTTCCTCCCCACTGCACACAGTACTCCGAAATTCTGAGAGAAATGCACCGTAACAGTGGGGGCATGAGAGAACCGCGGGGCCCAGGGGGAGAGGTGTGCCCAGGGGGAGAGGTGTGCGTGCGGTGGGTTATGGGGAGGCTGGTGTCAACCTTTCGGAGAGGAGGGACCTCATGCTGCGAGGCTGCGCCCCTGCGTAGGTTCCATTTTTGCTGGAAATACAATTAGGTCCTGGGAAGATGAGAAAGCAATACATTTGGAGTTCTCATGATCAGTTTTCAAAGACTAGTGGTCCTAACTTCTGTTAAAGCTTAAGTAGCAGAGAATTAATAAAAGTAATGGGAACTTACCACTCTAATAAAAGGGTCTCCTCCCTTCCTTAAAAACATTTCCTAGGCCCTGCCAGATGGATCAGTGGTTGGAGCACCATCCTGTACACCCAAAGGTTTTACATTCGCTCCACAATGGGGGTGTCTGTGGGGGGGCAACTGAGCAATGTTTCTCCTATTGATGTTTCTCTCCCTCCTCCCCCTCCCTCTCTCTAGTCAATGAAAACAAATCCTGGGGTGAGGATTAAAAAAAAATTCCTAGAAGAACTTGATGGCTGATAGTTATAACTTTGGTAATGTTTGATGACTAAAAATCCAATAATAAAAGTTGTTGACACACCATAGCAGTGACGGGGGGATCTTCATTCAGTGCATGCACAGTGCCTGAGACTGAGGCTTGTGTAAAAGGCGGGCTTGTTACTCAGGTGTGGTGAGCAGCCGCGGGCAGAGGACAACTGCCACGGGGCAGAGCCCTCCCAGCGGAGGCCGCACACGATGGCTGGCCCGCGAGGCAGCGCCGGGCGGTCAGGGGCGAGGGAGCCAGCGGGACTCAGGCCAGAGCCTTTCCCGCGACTGAGGACACACGGGCGGGGCAAGAGGCCCAGGCGGCTGGTGGAGTGACGCCGGTGGCCCTGGGGCACGAGGGCTGTCCCCAGTCATCTGGGCCTGGCCCTTGGGTGGCGGGGAGCGGAAGCCCCGTGGCGGGCAGTGTGGTGAGGACACGCACTGGCTGCTTCGCCCAGGGCGGCAGGTGGCAGGCACGGGCGGGTCAGCGCGGCACAAACACAGGGTTAGCACAGCCTTCCCTGCAGTCATGGCCTTTGTCTTCTCATTCTAGCCAAATACGTAATCCTGCCTAGGGCTCCTTTCTTTTTGATGTAACACTAATTTCATTGATTGTTTAGTATAAAAAGCTAATGGCCTGTGTTGAAGGAAAAGTAACAGATAGGACTTAAATTCTTTAAAAAACTTTACATTTTGCAGCCTCAGTAGTAATCACTATCCTCTGAGAAATGCTGAAGAAAATTCTCTGGTAAGATTTTGCTCAGTGCTAAAGTACAGCAGTTTTTATAGCATGGTGTTCAATTATTACTTTCAATTTTTAGCAACGAGTTTATTGTGTTGTATCAAAGGCTCAGAATAAGACAAAGTTCTGTATCCCACAAAGTCATTCGCCAAAGAAGGTGGCAATGCTGAGAGATGATTTATTGACTTACTTTCTGGTCTCCGGCCTTCCTGCTGGCGGCAGACTCCAGGATCCGTGAGGCCCAGCGCACTGACCCTCCTGTCGTGTCTAAGTCCCCACGGCCACTGCCTCTGTGGTCCGCCGGCTGCGAGAGGCTGGGCACGGGCCTGGGGGTTCCTGCATCAGGTCCACCTACGGATTCTAACGGATGTGGGGACACCTGGTCCACCACATTCCCATCATGCTTTGTTTCCTGCTGTCCGGTCAATGAACTCAGTGCTACCTGAAGAGAACACAGGGACCGACTGCCACTCACTTCCAAGGGAACCACCTTTCACCGTTGTATTCCTCCCTCGCCAAACTCGATTGCCGTCCACTTCTGTCTAACCAAAGGACAGGGACAAGGAGAGGATTTTCAGGAGAACCCGAACCCCCTGCACGGAGCACTTCCTGTGGGCCACGCTGCTCGGGCATTTTCGGGGCCCTCGCCAGCCCGGACAGGCGCCGTCGTTCTCCCACTTCCCGTGAGCGGTCAGGTGCACGGAGGTCAGCCTGCCAGTCATACATGACCGCAGAGCGTTCTGAAACCTCCACGTGGTCTGCAGGAAGGCCTTCTACTTACTGGCATCATACAATAGCTCATAATAAAAACCGTCCCTGTTCACTCCTCCCGCCGGGGCAGGCCCTCTCACCACACGTCCTACCCACAGCTGCTCTGCTTTACCTGCTGGATTCACTGTTGCACACAGTGAATCCAGCAGGCTCATTTTCCTTAAAAAAAAAAAAAAAGCACAAAAACCCTCCTTAAGGCAGCGGTTCTTAACACCATAGGGATGGACCTTGTGGGCATATGTGAAAGCAACGAATTGACAGAGGCCAGCAAAATCACACATCCAGAAAACTTTGGAAAGTATTTCAACGTTTTACAATCTCCTCAAGCTACAGGTGAGCATGTGACTGGCGTTCGCTCCAGGACGCTGTGGAGGAGCTGCAGAGGGCCGGTGCCAGCTGCGCAGCGGGTACTGCTGTCATCCCTCACACTGCCTCACGGCACTCCCACCTCCAGGCCACTCCTCCAGTCCCGGCCTCTCGCTGCCCCGTGCTCCCGCCTCGGGGGCAGCCTCGCTGTATTTCCCAGCCTTACGGAAGGGTAAACAAATAAAACGGTGACATGTAAAGGGCACGGTGTGACAATGTGACGTATGTATAAACTGTGAAAGGGGCCCCACCACTTGAGTTAATCAACACACCCATCATTTCATATAGTTATCCTTTTTTTGTGTGTGAGAATGCTTAAAAGATCTACCCTCTTAACAAATGTCAATGATACCATATAATATTAACTACAGTCACCATGCTGTGTATGAGATCCTCAGAATTAATTCGCCTTATAACCAAAAGTTTATGCCCAACTTGGAGGGCACTGTGCAAAGTGAAATAAGCCAGGCAGAGGAAGACAAAACCTGCATGGTGTCAATTATATGCAGACTGTAGGTAAAAAAGCAGTCAGATGCAGAGAGGATGGTACTGCCAGGGGCCGGGGTGGGGAAACTGGCCTGTAGCCTTCAACAGCTTCCGGGCAGCTCGGCCTCGCCCTCACTCCCTCTGCTCCCGAACCAGCTCCCCTCAGTGTGGGAACTGCTGGGCCACTGCCATGCGGGCAAACGAGAGTCGGGAGAGGCGAGTTCAAGCCCAGTCCCATCAGACACAAAGTGGCTTACCCTCAGACGGGGCTGGGCTTTCTGGTCCACAAAACGAGGTTACTGGATGGGCATTTGCTCAGTGTTCCCCTCAGGTCCAAGATGCTGAGATTCTATGAATTTACACTTCTTCTAAAAAAATAAAGCAGCAGACCGAAGCTCACGTTTTTAAAAGTGATTTTAAAAGGTACCCTTTGCCAAGTAGCATTTGAAAATAAGCGCTCACAACCCAGAGTCTGGAGTGGCCCTCCCGCGGCGGCCCTGGTGTGTCCGCCACAAGCAGGGCGCGTCCCCTCCTCGGCCGCGGCTCAGCGCTTCTTCCAGGTGAACTTCCTGCGGGCCCCCTCCTGGCCCGGCTTCTTCCGCTCTCGGACCCGCGGGTCGGACGTGAGCAGTCCCGCTGCAGCAGAGAGAGAGAGAGAAGTGTGACAAGCCCTGGAAACGCACTCTTCCAGGAGATCTCCCCAAACACAGTGACAATATTCAGTCCGCTCTCCTCATCGCGTGAGGACTGGTCACTTTCAGGTCTCAAACCTGTTTCACCGAAGCGGAAGCCGCTCCTGGGTGGGAGGCTGCTGCTCAGGCAGAGGAACTGCCGCACTCCCATCATTCCAGGTGCGAGCGAGTTTAGCGAACCCGAAGGTGGAGAAACACTTATTCCGGGCGGGAGGAGGTATATGGACACCATGTATTACTAGTATACATGAACATGCACATACTTACAATACGATTTACTGAACATGTTTGAGAAAAACAATCTTATTCTAATTTATGGCATCATAATACCCCCGGCATTTTGTTTCAGAATCTAAACGGTGGGTTGTAGGTTGCATTCTCATCGTCAGCAGTTCACCCCGGAAGAAGTCAGTGTAAATGAGGCTACCACGGCCTGGTCAGTACCCGGGAGCACTGATGCTTCCCCCACAATTAAGGAGCTGCTCATAGCTGCCTGGCCAATGAGGACCCCACATGGATGCACCAGCATATCAGCAAAGACCACAGATTTCAAAACTTCAGCAATAAGAAAGCTTTTATAAATATGTAAATAGATCACAGTGTTTTCACCGTCTTCCTTCCTTCCTTCCTTCCTTCCCTCTTCCAACACTAGCACGTGTGTATTTCATGAGATGCCTTGTCATGACCACCCAGCAAAAGAAAACTTCAAGTGCTGATCATGTACCCATAGCTTCTGCACTTTACTTGTACTTAAATGGCATGGAATAAAGAATATTTTGAACAAAATGCAGATAAGATCTGTTTAAATTCTACTTGAAATTATAAGTGATAATGTTTTATTACTTTTCAATATGCACAGTAACTCACACTAGCGGAATTGTTAAGACCCTATAAAATGATTTTAATGACCAGGTATGAATTTCACAAAATGGTGAGCTGTTTATAAACAAATGGCTTGTGAAGAGGCTGACACATGTAAGGAGGCTCAGCCTTAGGTGACACTTGTCTGCAGTACAGCTCTGGGAGCCAGGGGTTGGGGGAGGGGAAGGATTGGGGAGAGGAGGGATTGGGGGAGGGGCTGGGGGAGCCAGGGCCTGGGGGAGGGGGGAGTGAGGAGCCACAGCACCCACAGCACTGCCGTGCAAAGAGTGCAAAGAAAATCACAAAGAGTGCAAAGAAAATCTCCAGCCAGAACCGTCCTGATTTATCATAAATGCCGAAGCAGTGCCCTAACGAACAAGTTTAGTGCATCTTCATTCTCACACTTGTTTCCACGACCATGTCATGGGGTTACATGAGGCTAGACAACATGAAATTCGAACAAACATCACCATGAAAAAATGGAAATCTCCAATAATTTTGGAAAGAAATACATACCTTAAGGGCTTCACCATTAAGTGAAATAATTATTGTAACTTTCCATGATAAAACAAAGACAACCAATCCATCTAGTAAATACAATAGAGCAGCACTTGATAAAATGGTTATGCCTTGAGATCCAAATAAATTTCCTCTGATGCTGACAATGCCTCCCTTTTCTTTTTCTAATTCAGTTCATTTTGTAGAAATCAAAACTGAATGACAATGCTATAGTTCTGGAGCATGAAAAGAGAAGGCAGCACACTGCGATGCTGCACGGTGAGCAGTTTTCTCCTGAGTCCAGGTAAGGAGCGCAAGAATAAAACGAACACTTCCCTCCCACAGCGGCGCCTACCTTGTCTCATCCACTCCACCTCCTCCTCGGTGACAAAGCTGCACAGAGCTCTGGCCACTGCCAGGCGGATGGCTCCAGCCTGCGCCGACCTGCCGCCCCCGGAGACGGTGCAGGTCACGTCGTGCTTCCCCAGTCGGTCCAGGAAGTGAAAAGGGAACATCAGCTGTTCTCTGAAGCACAGCAGCAGGAATGTGGTTAAGTTAACTGTAGCACGGGACTTTATACACGGTTCAATTCTGACCATTTACAAAAGCCATATTGGGCACTAAGTGCTCATACTTCTGGATGAATTCATTACTATATTTTTCATACTTTTTAATCCATTGTGAAGAAGCACTAATATTTCTTTTTAAAAAATATTTATATTGATTTTTAGAGACAGGAAGGGGAGGGGAGAAAGAAACATCGGTGAGAGAGAAACACGGATCAGCTGCCTTGGCCATACTCCATCCTGGGATTAAGCCTGGAACCCAGGCACATGCCCGGACCAGGAACTGAACCAGCAACCTTTTGGTGCATGGGACAATACCCAACCGATGGAGCCAACTGAGACACACCGACCAGGGATTTTCTTCTTTTTCAAATCCTCACCCACGGAGATGTTTAGAGAGGAAGGTAGAGGGGGTGAGAGAGAGAAACACTGATGTAAGAGAGAAACGTCAATTGGTTACCTCGTGTACACGCCCTGACTGAACCTGCAACCTTTCGGGGCACGGGACAACACTCCAAATAACTGAGCCACAGAGGCCAGGACCACTGATATATCTGATATTTAGGATGTTTTGCTGAGAGCAAGGTTTATTTCTCTTTTTCTTGGATATAGCAATATACTATCTGACATTTGATTACTTTTATCTTCATAAGACTTTTGTGAGGCTTGGAAATAACTTCTAAAGAAGACTTAAAGTTGGAAAACTCCATTAATCAGATGAATCTAACTCGCAGCTTTCAATGCTACTGGACTCACTAAATAAAGCATGCTGCAATGCACTTGTATAATGCATACACAATGCACATCCTGACAGTTTATAAAGTTACTAAAACCACATTCAACGCCCCTGATCCCCCAATGAAACACATATTGCTGTGAACAGTTCTCTGAGCTGCAGGGTCCTGCTGCTTCCTGACTGCAGGTGACTGCACAACCCCGCCAGGCCTGCGTCCCTCAACAGCAAGTGTCCATGTGGTCCCAGGCAGGCACCACAGGATTAGAGAGGAGCACAGACAGAACATGGGACTGGACCTTCTCTTGCTCAACTGAGCTCATATTTGCTGAGCACCATTTATGTGCCAGGTGCAATGTTCACCACCACCTTTGCCAAGTACTTAGATTTTGCAATTTTACCTTAATATCTCTGCTGAGTTTTTATTTAGAAAAGTTGATTTATATTGTATTTTGCTTGCTTTGACTGACACAGTAACTTTCTATATCCAAAACAGAGCTTATTACAACACAGTGAAGCTGAAAGATGAATACAGACAGAACATTCAAGTGTCACTCCTTGACTGACATTACCAAAACAATCACATGCAGGAAGATGTACTGGAAGGGACCTTCCAGGGCACAGTTCACTGGAACTTATAACAATATTGTTTCAACAGGAGAAACATAAATCTATATTACTCTTTTGAACAAATAACCAAATAAAAAATAGGAATGTTGTGGAAACAGTCATTATAAGTAACTAGAAGCCCAGTGCACGAAAATTTGTGCACTGGGGGAGGGAGTCCCTCAGCCCGGCCTGCCCCTCTCACAGTCCGGGAGCCCTCAGGGATGTCCTACTGACGGCTTGGAAGTGGGCCTAAGCCGCAGTCTGGCCTCCCTCTGCGGGAGGTGACCGGGCTGGCCAGGGGAAGGTGCTGCCCCCATCACGCTGCTGTTGCTGCCACTGCTGGCCGCGGCAGCTGCCTGAGCCCATGGTTGCCTGAGCCCGCAGTCGCTGTGGCTTGGTCTGGGTGGACATCAGGATGGACATCTGGAAGATGCCTGCCCTAATTAGCATATTACCCTTTCATTATAAGTAATAGCCATCTTATCATAATAACTGAAGAGAATTTAGAGACTGATAACCTAACTCCATCATTTCATTTTTTTCAGCAAGGATCGAGGCCAAGATAAAATCTATGGACTGTCGTATGCACACGTCACTGGAGTCTCTGCATGCACCACAGCCAAGTGAAGTCCTGGCACCTCTGATGCTACAAAGACAAGCTCGGATCACCCACTTGTCTGGGAGTTGAAACATTTTCCTGCCCTAATTTCTAAAATTTCAATATCCTCCAACACTTGCTTATTAAAGAAACTTAAGACTAAAATTCAGGAAGAAATACTATCATTTACTCAAGATGTATCACTATAGTAGTCCAGGTAAGAAAGAACCAGTAAGGAGAATCTAGATAGTTGAGAAATTGTTTTACACTGAGGTACAATCTTAAATTTATAAGTAGATGAAAAAATACCCAAAGGGTAATAATAAAAAGTAACTACATAACTATCGATTTAAATTAATCTGACTACAAACTGGTACATGGTTTGAAAATGTTTCATAATTCATCTCTCTCCTCAGGAATCCCAGAGGAAATCCTGAGTTAACAGAATCAAATTTACTTTGTTCCTTGTTATATAATAAAAGTTATTTAAAAAAACCCACAAAACTTACAACTTTCTCATTTCTATCTTCTCTGAACACTACTTCTAGGATATCAATTCTATTATCTTGTAACTTAAAATACACATAATTGCATAGCTTCTTACTTCTTTCCTAAAGGCCAGGGCACAAACTTGTGCACATGTGGGGTCTGGCTGGCCTGCTCCGATTGGGCTGATTGGGCTGGGCAAGCGGGGGAGGGGCCATGGGTGGTTGGCCAGCTGGCCCCACCCCCTGATCAAGGGGGACAATTTGCATATTAGCCTTTTGTTATGTAGGAGGATAATTGCTGAGCCACTAAGCGTATCTCCCCGTCTACATGGCTCATGTCCTGTGAGGAACGCACTCCTTCAGTATGGTGATGATCACTTAGAGCTGCTTTATTGGTTGAATGACAGCAAAGGCCTTTCCCAATCAGAAAGGTTATTGATCTTTGTATTCCACAGCGCCAGGCGCACTGCAGTAAACAGTGGTTGCTAAGTGGTGATGAATAAAAAATTCCTGAGGCTGCTGGGAAGGAAGCAGGGTCAACCTTCCCAGTGATCTGCTGCTGTTGGTGTGAAGGCAGCCTAAAGAGGGCCCTGGAAAGCAAGCAGCTCAATCAACTTCAGCATTATCTCAGTGAGCATCACCTTGGCTAAGGTCCCGCAGCTGGGAAGCATCAAGATCACCCTCCTCCGGCTCAGTGGTCCTGCCTGGCCAGCACCCTCACTGCTGACCTGCCAGCTCCTGGGCTGCTCGTCAGGAGGAGAGGCAGTCCATGCTGGTGTGGCCACCGGGAGCCTCCAGCTACTTACAGATGAGGCGGTTTAGCCACCCATTCCCACCATGACTAGCTATAGGATTCCCAACAGAGTTTCCTAATGACAGAAATCAGATCGTACATAACTGTAACATCTTCACAGAAATCCAGAACAAGCCTCAACTCAGACAATCCTTATTAAATGTCTGTTGAATTCTAAATGAATAAGTTTTGAGAATATATTTTAATTGTGAGATCAAGCCAAAATGGAGATTTTGTGTTAAATCATCAGTTATATCTGAAAATAAATGAACAGGCAAATATTGGTGAAATGTCATCCCCCCTAGCAGTCCCCAGTGTTAAAATGATGGGTCTCTCTAGCTTTTCATGAGGGAAATAAGAACTTTCTCATCTGTTCCCCTGCAAGGATGATGGCAGAATTAGTTTAATTCACATCAAATGGAGTCAGAGCAGACACAGACACACACAGATAAAGATACGTTTCCTGAAGAAATCACTGCCCAGCTTACACTGCATCAGCAGGTCCCCTTTCCCTACTGCACCGACCTTAAAACCTCTCCTCATTCAAGAAGCGGGAGGAGGATTCGGAAAGGAGGAGCAATCATGCAGAGCTCTGCTCCTTGTGGATAATGACAGTAAATACTGGAAAGACAATAACGGTTTCAAGAACAAGCCTTTGCAGGATACTCAGAGAGGAGCACACGTGGAGGCTCTGAACTGTAACACCCACTAATGATTCCTGTGATTCCTGTTTGTTTCCCAGGCGATACAAAGCTCAGAAAGAAAACCGCCATACTTCGCACTGGGGTGCAGCCAAACCTTCATGGGCTCTTATTTAACATGGAAGAGGCTGCTCAATCTGTATATACTAGAGGTCCAATGCATAAATTCGTGATGGGTGGGGGTCTGGCCTGCCTGCCCTGATTGGGGCTGATCAGGGCCAGGTCAGCCAGGGGGAGGGACGCAGAAAACTGGCTGGCTGGCTCTTCCCCTGATCGGGGACGCAGTGTGCGTCAAAGTAACCGGTAGTTCTGGTCACTTGGCATTTATATCTGTACTAATAAAAGGATAATATGCCAATTAGACTGGGTCAACAGGACATCTTCCAGACATCAGACTTCCTTCTGGACAAAGCCATGGTTGGGGGGCTGAGGCAGAGGCGGTTAGAGGTGATCAGGCGAGCAGGGGAGCAAGCAGTTAGAGGTGATCAGGCTGGCAAGGGAACAAACAGGGGTGAGATCAGGATGGCAGGGGAGGGAAGTTGGGGGTGATCAGGCAGGCATGCAGAGGCAGTTAGAGGTAATCAGGCAGACAGGCAGGTGAGCGGTTAGGAGCCAGTGGTCCTAGATTATGATAGGGATGTCCGACTGCTGGTTTAGGCCCTGTGGGATCAAGCCTAAACCGGCAGTTGGACATCCCCTGCAGGGTCCCAGATTGGAGAGGGTGCAGGCCTGGCTGAGGGAAGCCTCCCAATGCACGAATTTCGTGCAAAGGCCTCTAGTATATAGATAAAAGCATAATATGCAAATTGTCCCCACGGGAGTTCAACCACACCAATCGCTAACTATGATGTGCACTGACCACAGGGGACAGCGCAGAATGAAGTAAGGCCCCGGCCAGCAGCTGGCAGCAGGGCAAGGGAGGCCCCAGCTGGCAGCCAGAAGACCTCAATCAGCCCTGGTCGCTGGCCAGGCCTAGGGAGCTACCAATGCATGAATTTCGTGCACCGGGACTCTCATATACATATAATAATTTATTTCCTCTGAAGAGCAAAACATCTGAAGTGACAGAGTGGACTTTTTCTAATATGCATGATGGCCATGGCTGCTTTTCGTTGTCGTTTGGTTTTGTTTATGCCGCCCCTAAACAAGGGAAACAGAAAGTGGAAATCTACTTTTCTTACATTTTGGCACAGTCTGCATTTCAGGATGTAAGAGATATCTGTGGGAAAATATGACAAAAAAGCGATAGCTTCCCTCTAGCTAGTCTGATAAATTATATTAGTAAAAAAAAAAATCATTAACAAAGACAAATGCAATCAGAATATCACAAGACTTAATGAATTAATCATGATGAAATATATTTTCTTTAAAAACAAAAAGCAAAAGCAAAACCAGACACTAACCTGTCCTGTAACACAGGGAAGTAAAGCAGGTAATCGATGCCATTAACTTTTATTCTTCCACTTCCATGTTCATAAACAACTGCCTCTGCTTTTGCACTCTTTCTTTTACCTTCAAAAATATAAAATTTCTAATAGTAAAAATCTGAAAGAGCAGGGCTTTGAGACAATAAAGTCACATTAAAATTTTTTTTCCTTCCAAATAACAATTATATAGCACTACAAAGGAAATTCTACGACTACTATACAAGTCAACCAAAAATAGGTAAACTACGCCATAATCAATGTAATAGAGCTTATTATGAGGTAATTTTGTTTTTCAATTCCATTTGAAAAACACTACAATGATTTTAAGTTAGTTTTTACAAGAAACAAAGTAATTCATATTTATATTACTTTAAGAAGTCAACCATTTACAGTATTCTTTTATATTCAATAAGAATATATTTAATCATATAAAATTTCAAATATTTGAAAAGTAAAAAATATAATTGATAGAAATGAAAGTAATGACAAGATGTTAAATTTGTAAGAGTTGCAGGCATATAATACATTAATTTAAAAAAATATATATTTTTATTGATTTCAGAGAGGAAGGGAGGAGACAGAAACACCAATGGCTGCCTCCTGCATATCCCACTAGGAATTGAGCTGGCAACCTGGGCATGTGCCCTGACCGGAAATCGACCTGTGACCTCTTGGTTCACAGATTGATGCTCAAGCACTGAGCCACACCAGCCAGGCTAGTACATTCATTTTTACAAGTTACACCATGTCAAATGTCTGCACACCTACAAGGAGAAGGTGAGTGAGGGCCTAAAATTCTCCTGTCTCATAGTTTTAGCTTCTGATATGCAGATTTATGGGCACTTTCATTTTATATAAGAAACCTTTATTATAAATGTTTTAGTGTTTCTACCAGTTGAGAGTGAAAAAATAAAAAGATTTCACATAAATATGTGAAAATAAAGTGTTAATATGATTGTGTAGGAATATGTCCACATTTTTTCTTAGGACATTATAAGGTCTTGCTTTTTCAAACTTCAATAGAATCTTAAAAATGAGGAATTCCAAGGTAGCAACAACAAAAATAAACAAACAAGCCAATCGAATGAATCCCAGAGAGCAACAGCAGTAAAAATCACTGCAGTTTCACGGTCGTCATGGAGCTCACTCCTCTCCGTGGAATGCATTACCTTCGCTGGTGCTGAAGGCCATTCCCTGCGCGTCACGCTGCACGGGCTCGATGGGCTGCTTCTTTGATTGAACAGTGACACTCCGGCGGAAGCTCTGCACAAATTCTTCTTCGGCAGCGCCGCTCTGCAGTAACCTTTCCATCAGCCGCACGAACTGTCTGTACTGCACACAATAAAAACTCATTAGAAGATGCAAGTGTAATTGCATTTGCTAAATTTTTTCTATTTTGATAGACTGATCTTTCCAGTGTTGCTTTCATGATGGCTTTGACAGGATGACACTTGTGCACCTTCACGCTGCTTTTAACGCAGCGTGCAGACACAGCACTTGCCCGTGGACCTTCAGGGCTCACTCACTTCTTTGAGAAACAAAGAGATATGTCATTCAAAGAAGTCAACTTCTCCATATTTTGATGACATGAAATTGAGATTTAAATTCATTTTCAAAAAAATATTTAGATGATCTTCAAGAGTAATTTCTACTTCTTATTAGAACCATATTTAGAGGAGCTTCATAAATAATTTCCAGTAAGTTATGTGTAGTAAAATGGAAGAGTTTGATTTCGAGAAAATGTACTCTTAAATTATATTTCATAATACACTTGGCAAATATATCTTTAGCTGTTCAAGCTGTGTTACTTTAATGTTTATGATTTCCTTTAAAACCGAACAATCAAGCTATTTAAAAATTCAAGAGACACTTGACTTAAAGGGCAACCTCTTGACATAAATTATCCTTGCTACTCTGTGCACTTTTTTAAATAGTTCTTGAACATGTGATTAGAAAGTAAACAACTTGGTATTAACCCCTTAAAATTAGAAGTCAGAATAATCATTCTAAAGTGTTTTTGCAGAAGGAAACAACTAATACTTGAGGTCCTCAGGTATGTGCAGTATGAAACCAATTCTGACAATCTTCTCTACGTTGCTTCCAACCCTAAAAGCCACATTGTCTTTGTTACCATTGCCTTTAGTGAAAACCTGCCATTAGTAACTTGAAATACAGAAAAATATCACCGGTCAGAGCAAAAGGACTGCTTCCATTCTGCTCCCTGTGACGTTACAATAAGAGGAGGCCATTTTCCGATGGGTGAAGAACTCAGCCACCAGGGAGGCTGGCCTGGAAAAGCTCCACTCTTCCCTCCATCTACAGGCCTACATCCTTTGTCCTCAGCGATTCTCTCAATTCCACTGCACACAGTGTGACTGCGGGTGAACCTACCAAGGGGTAGCTGCAGGGATGATATAGTCGTGCTCATGAACTAAGAAGTTTAGGAAGTCACTGACTGTTCCTGCCTCCTTCATCTTGATACCAGACTTCAGCTGATAGCCACTCCCAAAAGGATAGAAGACACACAAACACTCTATGCACACCTGTATAAAGCCTTTGCAATGTTTTCAAGATGAAAAACACAACTCTGCGGTATGAAAATCAAAGCAACCAGAAACAGGAAACCATTGAGTGCAGTGTTCCATGGAGAAGCAAAGGGAGATTTCCCAGTGAGATCCGAGTTCAACAACACCGACGTGGCAGTCAGGATGCTGGAAATTACCTCCAGACCTACCGCCCCCTGACCGAATGCCTGACACCTTGGTTAAGCAATTCGTTAATTTATCCAATATATTCAATGAGGAAAAGGGCAAGGTCAGTGCATGACTTAAAGCCTACTTGGTGTCAAGGCACTACCACTGTTAGCCACTGCCAGGGAAGAAAAAACACTCTTGGAACAATTTTGAAATTAATCTACACTGAAATCTTCCAAAAATTATCTAAATTTAGAACAGAAAAATACGTAAGCCATCAAATTTCCTCTGATGATACTGGCATGTATTAGGACATTTGTAAACAATCCGAGACTTAAAGTAGGAATCAAAAGCAATACGATATATCATTCACCTGGAAGCTTGTTAAAAATATTGATTCTGGTGACTCGCCTAGAAATCCCAAGCTACGTCTGAATATGAAGACTGCATTTTGTAAGCAGCATTCCAAGTGATTCTGCCACGGGGGTTCTCAGATCCAGGATGAAAAGCAGTGGCCTCGGGATACTGCACGTAGGTAAGCCAAAAAGCAGGACATTGTATGAAGGTAACCACGGGCTTCCTACTTTTCTACTCGACCTGTAATAGCGCCTTACACTTATGAGCTTATAAGATGAGCTGCCTGCTTTACTTAGTCAAACTGGCATCAACAGACCAGGCTTTCCTAGAATGGCAAGCAGAGGGCATGAGGGCCTGTACCCAAGGAGGGTCTGGAGACCAGGCGTGTCACCTTCTGGCCACAAGCAAGGTCCTGACCTGGGGCAGACTTCAGCTATAAATATGTTATCAAAGAAAAACGGTCTTAGGAACAACTACCTCTGAGGAACATCACTATTAGGATTCTAAATACAATACTGTCTGCATTGTTAGGGAACAAGTCCCATTAAACCAAAAGGATTAATTACTCTTTTTCTTCTTCTTCTTTTTTTGTTAATCCTCACCCGAGGATATTTTTCCATTGATTTTTTACAGAGTAATTACTCACATCTTGATCTGACAGTTTTTCCACCAACATTTCTTCTAGTTCTTCCTTAATCAGCCATCTGCTGCCAATCAGGTCTCTGTTAAAATACCACATAGATTCCCCTTTAATTTAACCATGCAATTAGAGTTATACCACAAAGGATCCTACATGTAGTAGCAATTCTTGATTGGGAAACACATTTTTGTACTATATAGCCATAAAATTTCATCCAAGTAAACTAATTTTCAGAAATAATTTTTCACTTCCCTCAATCTACTCTAGGAAAGATAATCAATGAAGCAAATGTTTTGTTTGAAGAGTTAACATGCCACTGTGGAATTAATTTGATAATTAAAGCTATCAAATTTCTTAAAAATGAAAAGTTCACTTGTTTTTCATAATTTACTTCACAGAAGATGCTGAGTGGCCGTGAACCTGCCAATGAAGTAGAAACATATCCAAATGAAGGGCCAGGCCTGGGATTTACAGCCTCAACAAGCCATGCTCAAAGACTGTGTCTTTTGCATAAGAATGTCAACAACCAGGCTGAAATTTAAAACTGGTTGCTCAGGATGATGCACCTAATCTATCACTGTTTGCTAAATGAAAGCACAAACCCTAAAATACTAAAAAAAAGTTAAAGCATGTAAAAGATAGATGTGTAGCTATATACACAAATATTCTGAGGCTGCCATACTCAAATATAGTTATCAAATACCATTTAGTATATAAACATGGAAAGAAGTAACATAAAAATATAATCTTAATATTTACTTCCTCTCAAACAACAAAAAAAAATCACCTATTATTTTGACCTCTAATTTTAATGATTAATGCTGAAATACTAAACCAATTTTTAGGCTTAAGGTATGCTTTAAAAACACCAATGATAAGTGACATGTCAGTTCAAATTTTTCACATATTTTAATAGAAGAAAAGAACTTACATGGTTTTATTTTTTTCTGAAAACAGACCTTTGGCTTGCAACTGATTTTTATGTTTTTCTATATCAAGTATCTTTCCGTATGCGTCCTGTGGCAAATAAGATACACATGCTACAATAAGGGTGATGGTACATTATTGCTTTCAC
The DNA here is from genome assembly GCF_964339955.1 of Pipistrellus hanaki. NCBI lineage: Eukaryota > Metazoa > Chordata > Mammalia > Chiroptera > Vespertilionidae > Pipistrellus > Pipistrellus hanaki. The sequence goes on from NC_140514.1 coordinate 56,323,638, forward strand.
TTTACATTTTCCCTGAGCACCCCTTACTTCAAAAGTGCCCTCCTCACATAACCCAGCAGCACAGCAAGGAACACTGAAAACGCTTTGTAAGAATGCTACGGTACTTCTCACTCAAACTCAGGAATGGGAGAGTAATTTCAATGAGAATTTAGTATTATATAATGCATACATTAACTAATTTTTAAATAACTAATTTTTAAGTAACTGTAAGACACAATTCCAGTAAGGTTGGTAAAAACAAAACGAAACTACAAACTATTTTCCTTAGAGTCCCACAAACAGGAACAAAAATTTTCCTTAGGAAAAAAATCTTAATTTATATAGCAATATATATTTTAAAGTTAAGAGAATTTACCAGTAAGTTATGGCATTTACAGCTGAAGTGCTTATCTCATGTATATTTATATAATATTTAAGTCCTCACTATATAGTTTGTATCTTAAAAAGTGTTCTATTATATTTTTCATTTTCTGTTTCTTTTTTATTAATTTACTTTCCAACAAAGTCTGCGAATGTATGGCACTTGTTAAACTATAATACAAATAGGGGGAAATTTGCCATTTTTAAAGAATTTGGCAATACAGGTTTATCAACAAAAATACATTTTCCAGGAAATGAGTTTACAACAAACAAAATAATGCAATTGTTTCCCAATTTTTTTTGTTTTGTTTGAGCAAACTTATTTGGACTCATATCCAATATGTGAGTATTCATCTATAATTACACATAACCTACTTAACCTAACGAACAAAGAGGCATTTCCAAAGAATGAGTTAGACATGGTATGAGTGACGTTTTCCCCCCTCACTACTCATGACACCTTCCAATGTCATTAGTGAATGTCGGAAGACAGCTTGTTGCTGATAGAGATGCTCACCCAGATCGCAGACAGTCTTAACTAATCATTTCCAATTTGAGGGGCAATTTCTTATGGGCTGTGATGAGACTGCCATGTTATATCACAATGCTGCCAGTTGTTCTAAAAAGAAGTATCCCTTTGCCACTGTCTCTGTATTTACCACTGCTTACATTTCATTATTCATTCAGGAGCCTATTTTCAGGAGTCTGTTTCTCTCATGGGGGATAAAATGTTAAAAAAAAAAAAAAGGAAAGAAAAAAGAATGTAGGGAGGAAAGGGGACATATGTAACATTTTCAACAATGAAGACTTTTAAGAAAAGAGGAATGTAAACAGAGCCTTCCAGCTTCACAGATACAGCTGAGAAGAGCCGAGGCTAACTGTGGGCTGAGACTTCCCCGGTAAGGATGTAAAAGGTAATTTCTCGTGGCTGGGGAGACTCAGCAGAGCTTTTGTTCTGTTTTCAGCAGAGCTAGCAGCACTGACAGCTCATGAGAGACAAGAAAAGCAGCAGGAAGAGGAGAAGCAGCAGTCTGAAGCTATGACTTGGGCTGAGCTACAGGTTCTAACGGTGGACTTGAGTATTCCAACTAGTTCAGGAATTGTAAAGGCCAGGCCAGCAGTAGCATGCAAGTCTAAGAATGGTTAGAAATGTCACTTCACACCCTAGCTCGTTTGCTCAGTGGTTAGAGCGTTGGCCTGCAGACCAAAGGGTCCTGGGTTCGATTCCGACAGAAGCATGCACCTCTGGACGTTGTAGGTTCCTCCACGGCCCGGGCCCTGGTAGGGGCTCATACAAGAGGCAACCAATCGATGTGTTTCTCTCTGTCTTTCCCTCTATTCCACTCTCCCTAAAAATCAATGGAGAAATATCCTCAGGTGAGCATTTACCAAAAAAGAAATGTAACTTCGCAGGCCCCTCACCAGACTTTCTGAAGAGGAACCTTGGCAAGGCCAGCGACCTGTTTAATGATGCCCCCAGGAGATGTGCAGTCATGCTTGGATCTGCACACTAGACCTGTCGAGAGCCTGGTTCGATACAAAAGCAAGAGGACAAACTAAGTTAATCTGCTTCTAGTGTCCATTAAGGATAGCTACCTCTACAGCTACAGCCAACGTACAAATCCATCAGCTGTAGCAGCAGCAAAACGAATGTGCACCACCTGTCCACACTAAAGAAAGCAAAACCTAACATGAAGCATCACAGATAAAACATGCTCCTGCTATTCAACTTATACTTTACAACTGCCTCCCATGAATTGGTAAGCCTCATTTGACTGTGGTTAGGGAACTTCTGACTCATTTCTAAAGGATCAAATAGTATATCAGAAAAAATTCTATGCACTTGTTTTGAGAAAGCCTCGAACAGGTAAAATAAAAGGGAAAGACCCTCCCCCATGTGTCAGAAGCGAACAGACACAGTACAAACAGCACCACACTGGGCACCGGACCCAGCCAGACTGCCCTGTTCGGGGACACTGGTAAAGGATGGTGCTAGTTAGCCCTGACCGGTTTGGCTCAGTGGACAGAGTGTCCTCAGCCAGTGAATGGAAGGGTCTGGGGTTCAATTCCAGTCATGTATCTTGGTTGCAATCTCAATCCCCAGCCCGGGTCAGGATATGTACGCGAGGCAACCAACTGATATCTCTCTCTCTCTCTCTCTCTCTCTCTCTCTCTCTCTCTCTCTCTCTCTCTCTCTTTCTCTCTCTCTTTCTCTCTCTCTCCCTTCTCCCTCTCCCTTTCCCTCCAACACTCTCTAAAAATCAATGGAAAAATATATTCCAGTGAGGATTAATAAAAAAAGGAAAAAAAAGATTCTGAGTGGGTAAGTCACAGATGTCGCATGTTTCGATCTAGTTAAGGAAACAGAAATCCAAGAGAACACCAACACCAGTAATAAGATAGTCTCCCTTCCTCGTGAGGTCTATTTAATTTTCTGGACTAACCAAGGCAACTGAAATAAAAATAACCGACCTGCTTCACAGGAAAGTTTCAAGTCAGAGTTTGGGCTGCTAAATTCATCATCATTTTCAGGTGACTTTTGAGCAATTTTACTTTAAATCCATATATATTTTTTTTTTTTACTGTTTTCTTCCACTATGCCATTACCATCCAGTGTTCCATGTGGCTCCATAATAATTTATAAATAATGCAAGTAAAATAAGCAGAAAAATATGAGAAAATAACAAAGTTCATGTCAAATTTCAAGCTCGGTAAATTCTGTTCATTTGAGACAAATGTTAACACACTGATGGCTGTAACCTGTCAAATTACATAATACTCATTACTTCTATTTCTTCAAATAGGAAAATGTATGTAAGCCAGTGAGCACGGTGCCTGACCTATGCTAATGGGCATGACATGGCAGCAGCGGATGTTTGACATCCGGGAGCCTAATAACGGAGAAACCATCTTCCTGGTGCACCATTTCTGTCCCCCCCCCTGCCCCCCCCCCCCAGGATAATACAACCATTCTTGAAATTCCATCTTGGTTAGAAACAACAGTTCTCTGGAAAGTAGACTCTATAGCTTCAACTCCCTAAAGAGATGTGTACTAATTTACATTAAAAAAATCCTTGAGGGTATAAAATATGCCAGGAACTGTCAATATCACAGATTATCACTGGTAGCTTCTGGTCTACTGTTAAATTTCCACTTAATTTTTAAGGGACACTAGAGAATTAGTATGACACTAAGTTTGTATACTGTATTTAATAGTATCTTTTAAAAATATGACAGGAATAACCCAGATGTGAAATGCTGAATCATTAATCACAGTTATGATTAATATTTCATAAAATCAAAGTGAGCCTATCTACCCTTGTGCCATCAGATTTCCATAATGCATGAGTCAAATTTAGAAGGTGCCTAATTTGAACATACCAGATGCTCAGGTTCAGGAAAAAAGTGCTTAAACTAAACCCTCCTGAGCAGTATGATTTTTGGTCTAAAAAAAGCTGATTTTAGTCCTCTAAAACCTGTTTCGGTTATATTAATCATGTAGAAATTCCAAATTTAGGAAGGGTAAACAAATAACATTTCTTGGGAGAATGGTATAGGAAAAGTCAGCTGAATTTTGATATACTTATTTACAGTAACATATTAGTAATTATCATCTTAGATACTAGACACAAACAGAAAAGTAACACAGTTAAAATTATGTATTTGTGTGTGTTTTTTTAATCACAGAAAATCAATTTCCTAAATAACATTCTTCTCAATTTTATGGCTATTGGCATATACAAAATCAAATGAAATAAATATAAATATAATTCATTAATCATGGTTTCTGCTATTTATCTAAAGTTCCAAGTGACACAGTTCTATTGTATACTCTTTCTATCATGCTGTGAAAACAATGTGCTATGTGGTTTACACATCATACAGTGCCAGTCAACATAAAAGGGGAAGCAGACTCTTATACATGGCATACAGAAAAGTACTTTGGAAAAACACACCCAGGAGTAATTACATAAAAAAGCTTGTAACTCTCATACCATATACTTTTACTATTCAAAGTAAGGCTCCACCACATATTATAATAACAATTATACCATTATAAGAGTAATCTGATTAAAACCAGAGGTAATAAGTTGAATCAGCTTTTAAAATTTAATGTTTTAATTGTCACATTTAGTACATGCAAGATATAAAATGGTAATTATTCCATGCATATTAAAGATACTTCAGGAACAGCAGTTTCTATTGCTGAGTTAATTCAAGAATTGACTCCTGCTGTCAAGAAGTCTTAAAACAGCACACGGCAATGCCAGCATCCCTCTGCAGCTTTCCAAAACCAAGCCCTTTACATAGAGTAGGTATTTCATAATACCTCACTGTGAGAGGCTCACTGTTTCAATTCCATTTTACAGGTAAAAGCAGTTCATCAGGAGCTTTCAGTATTCACCGCCAGGTATCAGAGCTGTGAGGAGTGAGGCCCGGGACTCCAGGGCCCAGGAGAGGGCTGTCTGGAGTCTGGAGTCTTCCCGGAGGAGCCCGCTGCCCCTGGCTGCTCCGCTGCCTGCACAGGTCACAGGCCACTCCAGTGGTTTAAAACAAACTGGGGGATTTCTAAAGAGGCTTCTTCCAAAGGCAACAAGTCTTGCTTATGCGTAAGTTATCGGAATTGCTTGGTTTTGTTTCAAAGTTTTAAAAATTCAGCAGAGTAGTTTTAAGTATATAATGATCTACGTATACTTTTATTGGAGTAAAAATTTCATCTGTGACCATGTGATTCCTTCAATTTATAAAAATACTTTGAAAATACTCCATGGTTTACTGTAAAACGTGCCCTAAGCTATCAATGAGATTTCTATAAGATTATTATTTCCACTGCAGTTTTTAGAGCTGACTAATTTTATCTTAGAGACTGGGGAGGAGAGCTCATGTAAAATTTCAATAAACTCTCCCTGTACTTGACAGCTTAGTGTTTCAGTCCGCTTTGCAGCCTTTCCCACGCACTAGTTTCCCGGATTTTTAAAAGGTGTTCTGGGCAGAGAGGGCTCCGGGATCCAGCATGTTCCAGCAGCGGTGGGTCCTGGCACACGTTTCCTCACCGAAGGACTTCGCAGAGCTGTTCTCACTGAGAAGGGCCTTCTTATTAGTTTCTCAGCCTGCCGTCTTCCACACTGACTTATTTTCAGAAACCCTTTCTTGGAGATTATTTTATAACCTGTGAGCCTCAGAAAACACATTGGGAAAACTGCATTATGAACATGGGGCCGTAATGAATCATATTTTACAAACGAGTTTCCATTTCAGAGTGAAATAATCACCCCCTTTAATGAGTTTTAGATAATTTCAAACTCAGTTTTTTGTGAGTGGATTTTAAAAATTTCAGAAATGTATGTATTAATAAAACGAATCCATCTGAATTAACGTTTTTCTAAAAATCAAAGGACCTGAGGCCAAACTCATCCATGACTACGCAGGTGGCCATCGCCTCGCTCAGGGCTGCAGCCCACGCTCTGGCTCGGTCGGCTGGACAGGCTCCACCTGCTGCGGACAAGGGTACCCCGGCAGGCGGGGGCACCCAGAGAGCACGTTCTTCTGGCCCATCCCTTTCCGGTCCCTCCCCCAGGCCCCACAACTCCGTTGTTCAATGGCCTAACGTTTTCTTCATGCACAGACATTCCTCTTTAACAAGTCTTCCCTTTCCTTTACGCTTCTGCTCAGCTGTTGTAGGAAACGTCTTTTATTCTTCCTCTAGTCCTTCATTCTGCTCCTGAATCCCTAAACTGAAACTCTTAAGCCGTGTCTAAAAGCACACAAGTTCTGGTGGATAAGCGGCTGTTAGAGGGAAAGCCATCCATTCCGGTGAAAAAACACTTCCAGGCCGGAGCTCCCTTTTCAGTTCTCACTACCCTTCGCAAGACTCTTGAAGTCTCCTGCTGCTTCTTACTTAAAGGACTTTTTATTGCTTAAGGAATCAGCTGCTAGCACGGTTTCATACCGTTTCTCACTACACATGGACATCATATTCGCTGCAAGCGGCGTGTCACCAGCTTTCCCAGGAGTGTGAGGCGTGTACCACTGTCCATAGGAAAACAGCGCTAACTCACCTGCTAACGAACCTCCAGAATGGAACACACAGCCGGAGACCCCAGGGACCAGCAAAACTTCCTTCACTTCATTCTTCCCTATACTTCACTTCAACGGAACAATAAATGGCTTCTTCCTTTTCATCTCAATCCTCCCTCAAAAATCTCCCTGCTTCTCCACAAAAATCTGATGGTCAATTATAGGCCAACTGGACAGTGTTCACTAAAGCATTATATATCCTTAACTGTAAGCTGTATCAGGGCTATAATGTAATATATAAGCTCAACATGCAAGCTCACATACTAAAAGGAGACTGGCACAGAGGACAGAATGGTCTCCTGGCAGAACTGCACACATGCTCTAGGCCCGAGTCTGTCAGAAAGCTTGGCCGATGACTGCCATGCTTCAGTTGGGAAAACTGATTTGGCTCAGTGTCCTTTTCACATGGAAAGAATTGTATCAACAAAAAGAAATGGAAACAACAACATTCATTTCCAAGTACTTGGGCCCCACGGTGTCCGGGCCTGTCCCGTGCTGCAGCGGGAGGGCAGCAGTGACTCCTAACACAGAGGACGGAGCAGCAGCCCCGCCCCAGAGAAGGCAGAACAAAGGAGAGCGACCACGCGGAGCAGTTTCCGTTTTCATTGTTTTACTTTATGCGCAGGACTTGACTTCACTACAAAACCACCCCTGTAAGCCCACCAGCAAGCACTGAGTCACATCTACTTAAAGCAGCAAACGGAATCTGAGGTGATGCTGGTCTGCGTGATCTTGGAAAGGAGACCGGTGCGACGGGAGCTGTAATTAATAACAAGTGCCACACGCTACGCTAAAGCGACAGGCATAGATTTAGGAAAACATTTATCCTTTCCCCCATACATATAAGTACTTTAAAATTCCACAAGACACACTGTTGACAATACACAGTTTTATGATTATCTGAATTAAAATTAAAATGCTTAAGTTAACCTCAAGTATCTGTAATTCCTATCTGAATTGTTCTGATCAGCAATAAAACGAACGCTAACCCCCACACAGTTTGGGAAGTTCAAAACATCCAAGAAAACAAACTGACCTAAATTAAATTACAGAATTTAACTGAAATAGAAAAGCCAAAGAACTCTACTGTATGTAACAGGAACCATACTACTCAAAAAGAAAGAATATTTATTTACCAGACATAATTTGACTTTTTAGTCAGAGTATGCTAATATTTTATCCACTGAGAAATTAACCAGTTTCTTGAGCAATACCTTTTTAAAAGACATAAGCAAACTGAAAATAAAGTTAGGCCTCTCTCACGATGTGTAATTTCTTCATTATGATGGAATGCAACAAAACATCTTGCCCTTGGGTTGCGCGGCTTCAGCCAGAACAAATGCAAATGGCTTGCGGGTTGACAGCTGTTTGATAAGGCGCCTGCACAAGACCTGCATGCTTTACTTTCTCCCGTGAAACTTGGGATGAAAGGCAGAAGGCAGGAAGGGAATTAATGTAGCATACAGTCTAAAGGCAATGCTACAGCCGTGATTAAGTAGAAAAGTTAAAAGGCACAGATTTTCCACAGCTTCGCTGCGTGCAACCCATCCGTGTAACAAGTTGACAGGCCTGGCGCGTCAGCTCCATCATCCCCTCCGACAGCTAAAACGCACGCCGCATCCCTTTTCAGAGGAAATGTGCGTCTGCACCATGAAGCGTTGTACATTATTTCTGAGCACTGCAGGGGGCTTACGTCCATATGGAACCTTCACAAATATTACCACAGATCAAACCGCGGCGGTGCGGCAGATCTGACATACCTATTTAAATGAGCAGCAGGGGGCCGCGGCAGCCTCGGGCTGCGCACAGACAACCTCGCGGAACGCCTGCGCCTCAGCTCCATTACTCAGCAAAGATACACTCTGCATTTATCACTCACTTCATTTCTGCCAGGGCAAGAAGCTCATTTGCCCAAGGTCAACAAAAACGAAAATAAGGTTTTCTTTTTTTGTCCCCCAAGAAATAAATGTACCTGACAAGTGAGGATTCTGTCCTCTGGGTTTATCAGTCTAAAGAGCAGAGGGGATGAGTGCATGGGATTCAAGCAGCCTGAAATCGGGGTGTGTGTGGGAAAATGGGGGGGGGGGGATTACAATAAATACTCTAAAAAGTCACACAATGAATAAAGTAAAACTGCACATGTTCTAAGGATGAAATGGGTTCTGCTGCTCAAACCTGGATTCTGGCATCCAGGTCTCCCCGTTATTCTGGGGAATTCCTGAGTTTACTCGCCATCACACACAGGCTCTGAAAGGACACTTCTAGGACACTCCAATGCAGGTGGAAGTCAACGTCATAAAATAATTTCTTGGGTCTTTTTTCTAGGCTTGCTAGACTCATACACCGCATAAGTCTATGAAGAGCAATAACTGTACCTAAGTAACCAATACAGTTAACTGTCTTGACTCTCTCCCAAGGTGCCTTGCAGCTCCCACCACACTCCACAGAGATTCACAGACTCGGCCTTGCCCTGCCTCACGTTTTACCTGTATTGCACACACACGCACTATCTGCTAACAGGATCTCAATTTGTAAGTAAAAGCATTAGCAAACAACCATTCTGTTATAAATTCTATAATGTTTATCTTGAGAAAAATGAATAAAATATAAAGTCTTTAACATACTGTTTTACCTCTAAAAGTTCTATTTTTGTCCATTATGAACCGCGAAACTTAGCAAAATCTCTGGTATAATCAGTTAGCTTACAGTTCCTATTATTTATCATAAATGTAATATACTTACATGCATTAATGAGTAATATGACTGCTTGCCAGTATAAAACAGATAATGAAATGGACGGCCATCTTCTCCCCACTGGATTGCTAATAAAAAGCCAGATGAAAACAAATAAACAAAATAAAATACACAGAAAGAGACCAAATAGATGTATTTAATTGCAGTTATGAGACATGTTAGTAATTCTGATTTAACTTTAAAGGTAACAAAAACATTAATATTTAAAATTTTAATATTTAGTTTAGCATGTTTAACATGCAAATATTTTGGCTACTTATTTAATACCCATCGACATAAAACAATGTATTTGAGTAACTATCCTAAATATCTCACCACGAGAATTTCTATAACTTCTTTTAAACAAACACACGTAAAATAGCCAAAATCATCCCGATAGGATAAAAATATTTTGGTGTGACTGCAAATACCATGCACTCCCATATTCTTAAAAATAAAAACAAAAACTGCTAGTCAATAATGTACTTCATTCGGAAATTAGAAACAGGCATAATATAGCAAAGAAAAAAAAACTAAGTGGATTTTTCCATGCCACATTATTTATTTCAACTCTGTGATGACATACCTCCAAAAATTTAAAATGTCTAAAACTGAAGGGGCCCCAAAAGGTGCTACATGTAATTCCTTTTGAAATACAGATGGCCCTTCACTCTAATGAACACCAAACAGACTGAGTGGAGTCTCTAGTAAATAAAGCAAACACCAACTCCCCGGTTCTCTTGTTTCTGTTAACAATTTGTAGGAATCTAATACATTAAAAATTATACTCCTCTGTCCATTCCGTAAATTGTAAACTCTCTTCTCCCAATCTGTCACTTGCCTTTTAATTGTGTTTGTGGTGTCTTTTATAATCCAAAGTTTAACATAAATGTTTTTGTAGAATCTGTCACTTTTTCTCTATTGCAGTGTACTTCAAATGTTTTTTCATTATCAACCCTATTAAGGAGCCTTTTTAGACTTTTTTTCCTAATTGCCTCTTTTCCCCATGAAATTTTAATGCCTAACATCCTGCATATCGGTTGATGTGTACTGTGGTGGCCCTTCAGAGGGCCGAAACATTCTAATAGCGGAGATTTTTTCCACTTCCTCTGAACCAATTTATTCCCCTTTGGGCTCAACATCCCTCCCGCTGAGAAAGCATGCTTTTAAGAAAGCATTGTTTTCCTATTCTCTGAATTTTTGTTTTCATGTTAGAAATTTAATCTACCTGGAATTTACATTTGGGAGAGAGAAATGCAACTACGGTGAGTCATTACTTTCTGTTGAAATGCCACCTGCACAACATAACATGTAAGTGATCTTTCCCTCCTGAGGGTAACTGGCATTACACATGGGCCGCTTTAAGTGAATACACCTGAAAAGAAGACCAAACGTTCACAGTAACTGGTGAGAAAGAAATCCTGAGTTCAGCTTGAAAAAATTAAACAAGATTCTTAATTGTCAATGGTTTGAGGATGAATTAAATAGTTCTCCAACATCCCTATCACAGGCTGCAAAATTTCCAATATTTATAACTTTACTATGCAATAAATTTTCATTACACTGAAAAGCAACCAGTTAAAAAGTGACCAAGAAAGACAAACATCATGGCTACAGATGAGACTTTACTGTAAAGCTTGGAGGAATTTTGAGTTGGGTCTCATTTCATGTGAGTGTTTAAGTGTGAGTGTGTATGTGTATATTTGATTTCATAAAGTATGCATGTATATACATATATGTATATATGTATGTATTTATATGTAGGCTTGATTTAATTCAATCTAAGATGTCACAGATTTTAAGATGGCCCATTATGCAACTTTTACAGAGAGAAAAAACCCCAACACTTGATAGCATGCTTCATAGTTTACATTATTGTATAATGAATCCTGTTATCAAAGACTAAAGGCCCAGTGCACAAATTTGTGCATGGGTGGGGTTCTAAATTCCTTTGCTGAACTTACATACGCATTCCTATTGAAATATAGAAGATTTTTTATACATTTTTAAAAAACACAGGTTTTAACTTATGTTTAAACTATATACTTGCTGAATGTTTGTGCCCTTCTCAAAATTCATATATTGGGGCCTAATCCCCAATTTACTACTAGTATTTGGGTGTGGGGTCTTTGAGAGGTAATTTGGGCTCTGCTCTCGTGAATGGGATTAGTGTTCTCATAAAAGGAATCCCCAAGAGCCCCCTAGTTCCTTCCCCCATGGGAAGACACAGGGGAAGTCAGCTGTCTATGAACCAGGAAGTGGGCACACAGGAAGCATTGAATCCCCAACTACATGGAAGGAAGGAAATAATAAAGATCAGAGGGGAAATAAATAAAGACAAAGAAAAAATTAAAAAGATCAATGAAACTAAAAGCTGATTCTCTGCAACAATAAACAAAACTGACAAATCTCTAGTAATACTCATAAAAAAAAAAAGAGCCCAAATAAATAAAAATCAAAAATGCAAGAGATTACAGTTGACTCTACAGAAATACAAAAGATCATTAACTTGTACGAGGAACAATTATATGCCAACAAATTGGGCAATCTAGGAGAAATGGATAAATTTCTAGAGACATGCAATCGTTCAAGACTAAGCCAAGAAGAAAACAATCTGAACAGACCTAGAACTAGCAATGAAACTGAAGCAGTAATTAAAAAAACACATAAAACTCCTGCCTGGCTGGTGTGGCTCAGTGGTTGACTGTGTTGACTTATGAACCAGGAGGGCACAGTTCGATTCCCTGTCAGGGCACATACCCAGGTTTGGACTCGATCCCCAATGGGGGGCATGCAGGAAGCAGCCAGTCAATGATTCTCTCTTATCATTGATGTTTCTCTCTTTCTCTCTCCCTCTCCCTTCTTCTCTGAAATCAATTTAAAAAAAAAATCCCAACAAATAAAAGTTCAGAACCAAACTCCTTCATAGGTGAATTCTACCATTTAAAAAAGAATAAATACCTATCCTTCTCAAACTGTTCCAAACAATTAAAGAGAAAGGAACTTTTCCACACTCATTCTATGAGGCTAACATTACTCTGATACCAAAACCAGACAAAGACACTACAAAAAGAATTACAGGCCAATTTCGCTGATAAACACAGATGTAAAAATTCTCAACAAAATACTAGTAAACCAAATTCAACAATATTAAAAAGATCATACTCCATGATCCTGGTGGATTTATATAATGGATACAAGAATGGTTTGATATCCACAAAACAATTACTGTGACACATAACATTAACAAAACCAACAATAAGAATCCATGATCATCTCAATAGATGCAGAAAAGAATTTGACAAAATTCAATATTCATCTATGATAAAATCTCTCAACAAAGTGTGTACAGAAGAAACTTACTTCATGATGATAAAGGCTATCTATGACCAGCCCACAGCTAACATCATTCTTAAGGCTTTTCCTCTAAGATCAGGAACAAGACAAAGATGCCCATTCTCACCACTATTATTCAATATAGTACTGGAAGTACTAGCCACAGCAACCAGACAGAAAAAGAAGCAGAAGTCATCCAAATTGGAAAGAAAAAAGTAAAAGTATCCTATTTGCAGATGACATGATACTATATAGAGAGAACCCTAAACATTCCACACAAAAATGTGATTAGAACTAATAAATGAGCTCAATAAAGCTGAAATATATAGAAATCTGTCATGTTTCTATACTCTAATAATGAATGATCATAAGAGAAATTAAGAAAACAACCCCATGTTAATGCATCAAAATAATAAAATAATAAAAAACAAATAAAATACCTTAAGGAATAAATTTAACCAAGGAGATGAAAGACCTGTATTTTGAAAACTATAAGACATTGAAGAAAGAAACTGAAGAGGACAAAAATAAATGGAAGGATATACCACGCTCTTAGATTGGAAGGATTATTTTCATTACAGTGATCATACTACACAAAGTAATCTACAGATTCAATGCAATCTACAGCAAAATACCAATGGCATTCTTCTCAAAACAAGAATAATTCTAAAACTTATATGGAATCACAAAGGACCACAAGTAGCCAAGCAGTCTTGAGAAGGAAGAACAAGGTTGAAAGTATCACATGTCGTGCTTCAAACTATTCTACAAAACTATAATAATCATAACAGTAACATAGTGCCAAAGACAGACACAGCCCTAAGATAAACCCTTGTTATAAGGCCAATTAATTTAAGACAAGGAGGGAAGATTATGCAATGGAAAAATGATATTTTCTTAACTGGTGTTGGGAAAACTGAACAGATCATGTATTATAGAAAAAAATGAAACTGAACCATTATCTTATACCACATACAAAAATAAACTCAAATCTACCATAAGACTCAGCAATACTTCTGGGTATGAAAGTGAAACCACTAATTCAAAAAGACATATGCACCCCTATGTTCATTGCAGCATTATTTACAAGAGGCCTGGTGCACGAAATTCGTGCATGGGAGGGAGGGAAGGATGTCCCCAGCCTGCACCCTCTCCAATCCAGGACATCCCTCTCACAATCCTGGACTGCTGGCTCCTAATCGCTCACCTGCCTGCCTACGTGGTCACCCCTAATTGCTCACCCTCCAGCTGCTGGCCTGATTGCCTCACACTGCCTCTGTATGCCAGTCTAATTGGCCCTAGTTGCCTCCCCAACTCCCCGTGCGGGCCTGGTTACCCCTAACTGCTCCCCACTGTTGGCCAGGTCGTCCTCAACTGCCCCCTCCCTGTCGGCCTGGTCGCTCCTAACTGCCTCCCCGCTCCCCCCCCCCCCACCACCGGCCTGGTTATCCCTTACTGTCCCCCTCACAGCCTGGTCATCCCCAACTTCCCCCTCCCACTGGCCTAATCATCCCTCACTGTTCCCCCTGCCAGTCTGATTGTCCCCAACTGCCCCATCTGCTGGCCTGGTCTCCTCCAACTGCACCCCCCCGCCGGCCTGGTCGCCCCTAAATGCCCCCCACCCCCAACTGGTCTGGTTGCCTCTAACTGTCCGCCCCTGCTGGCCTGGTCGCCTCCAACTGCCCCCCTCTGACCTGGTCACCTCCAACTGCCCCCCTCTGCCGGCCTGGTTGCCCCCAATGCACTACCCCCTGCCAACCTGGTCACTCCACACAGCCTGCTGTTCAGTCATTTGGTCACCCCTCACTAACTCCCCTGTTGGCCTGGTCAAAGACAGCTATCTTGTGAGGGTGTGAGGGTTAATTTGCATATTACCTCTTTATTATACCAGATAGCCAAGATATGCAAGCAACATAGGTGTCCTCCATAGATGAATAAATAAAGAAATGACACATTCTATATATACAATGCAATATTACTCAGCAACAAAAAAGAACCCAAACCTGTCATTTGCAACACCATGGTGAAATAAGTCAGACAGAAAAACAAATACCACATGATTTCACTTACATGTGGATTAAAAAACAAACAAATAAAACAAAAACAGACTCACAGAAACAAAGAACAAACTAATGGTTGTCAGAGGGGAGAAGGGTGGAGGGATGGGTGAAGAAAGTGAACTGGAATAATCAACAATATAGTTGTGGGTATGCAAAACAGTGCTTATTCTTGTATTATTTGTTTATTAATTATTATGAACAGTATAAATCTATTTTTGCCCCCTCTGTATTTCTAAATAGTCTGAAATCTGAATTTTGATTTCCTCTTTAACATAATAGTTTTATGGTTAAGTTTTAAGTCGGAAAAATCTAATCTATAACACCTACTTTTGGGAATTTGTTAGGTTTTCTCTATCACCTGTTACACGGTATTTCTATTAATATTCCATTGGCATCTGCATAGCAAATGTATTCTTTGCACTTGTATCTGTAGCTATAAAATCATGCTGTGTTATTCAAATTCTTTAGAGATTTAGTTAACAGCTTTTGCTTTAAATATTTCAATGGTAAATGCTTGGTGCAAAAAGGTTCATGGTCGTCAAATCCATTTAATAGATATTAGTTTTATCAACATAAACTAATATTCTTGTTTCACTGAACCATTCCCCAATCGCCCTGAATTCCATTTTGTTTAGTATTAGGTACCACTCTTTGCTTCTGTCATCAATCTGTATATATCTTTGCTTATCCTAATATTTATATCACTTGCTTTAAATAGTAAAGCAGGATTTTTATGTTAACTCAATCTAGAAGCTTTCATCTTTTAACCAGGAAAGCAATAATATACTGCAAGTGTAATAATTTATTCAACTCTAAAATTGAATTTTACCTCTTTATTGAACCAGACAGCCAAGATATGCAAGCAACATAGGCGTCCATTGATAGATGAATAAATAAAGAAGTGGCACATACTGTATATACAATGCAATATTACTCAGCAACAAAAGAGAACCCAATCCTGCCATTTGCAACATGATGGTTTGCAAATTCATTCAGACTTTTTAACAGAAAAAATCATTTTGTCCTATTATTCAAAAAATAAAGCAAAATGGGTAGGTAGGTGGCAAAAATATTTTGCTGATTCTATGGGAGTACTGTTTATTGTTTTAATTTATTTTTCTTTTTTATTTAATTTATTGGGGTGACATCTATATACAATATATAAAAGGTTAATATGCTAAGTGTCCACCAGTTTGTTATAACATGAACTGATCATCAGGGGGCAGATGCTCAATGCACAGGCATGGAAACATTGAACAGACTAATGAATCTCAGAGGGAAGGAGCAACGGGGGAGAAAGGAGGGTAAGAGATTAACCAAAGATCTTATATGTATACTAGTGGCCTGGTGCATGGATTCGTGCACTGTCGGGGTTCTTGGCCTGGCCTGTGCCCTTTCGCAACCTGGGACCCCTTAGGGTATGTTGGACTGCCAGTTTCGGCTCAATCCCTTCAGGACAGGCCGAGGGACCCCACGAGTGCATGAATCCATGCACCAGGCCTCTAGTTGGTTAATAAAATTATATAGGTTTCAGGGTACAATTCTATAATATATCATCTGTGTATTGGACTGTGCGTTTACCACCCCAAGTCTCCATCACTGTTTATGTCCTCTTTCCCCTCTTCTTCTTTATTTTTTAATATATGTTTTTAATTGATTTCAGAGGAAGGGAGAGGGAGAGAAAGAAACAACACTGATGAGAGAGATTCAACTGATTGGCTGCCTCTTGCACACCCCCTACTGGGGATAGAGCCTGCAATCCAGGCATGTTCCCTAACTGGGAATCAAACTGTTCATGGGTTGATACTCAACCACTGAGCACCACCAGCTGGGTACCCCTTTTACCCTCTGTTATCTTCCCTCACCCCCTTTCCCCTCTGGTAATCACCACACTGTTTTCTGTGACTATAATTTTCTGTAACTAGGATTTTCTAATTCCTATGTAAGAAAATCCTACCAACACTGACATATTTCTAAAATAACACAGGGGCACGTGTCAGGGACAAACAGAAGTTCATAGGCTGATGCTCAACATTGAGCCTCATGGGCCAGGCTAAAAAAAATGATTTCTTGCTTTAATAATACTTTTTAAATGAACTGAAAACTACCTCCAGTCCACTCTGAATAAGAGGTTTCAAATGTAAAGGAAAAAATAGTAAATGTATTACTTCCTGGCAACCTTAAAGCCTGTGTTTTCTTTAAGATTTTAAGGATTTAAAAGGTAAAATCATAAAGAAGCCAGAGAAAACAGTGGGTCAGATAAAAATGATGGTTAAATGTTCATTAGAAACAATACATGACAAGAGATGAAGGAATCACATCAATAAAGTAATGAAAGACCAAAAAATGGAGGTGGGGGATTTTTAAAAAAATATATTTTTTTAATTGATTTTTTACAGAGAGGGAGAGAGAGGGACAGAGAGCTAGAAATATCGATGAGAGAGAATCATCGATCAGCTGCCTCTTGCACACCCCCTACTGGGAATGTGCCCGCAAACAAGGTACATGCCCTTGACCGGAATCGAACCCGGGTCCCTTCAGTCCCCAAGCCGACGCTCTATCCATTGAGCCAAACCGGTCTCGGCTTATTATAAATATTTTTGACCTACCACACAACCACCATGATATACAAGAGTTCATTTCCATACTATGTAAATGACTGCTGACATGTAATATAACAATATAGCAAAAATAACTGATTATTTCATTCTTAAGCAAACTTACCTTTCTGTTTTGGAAAAATCTGTTCAGGATGCTGTAAAATAAATTTAAAAATGCATTAGATAATTACTGCAACATATAAAACTAAGTGAAATTTTTAAAAATATGAATTAAGATAATTACCTTCATTATTGGTCTGGCTCGCTTCTCAAACAAACCACTGGGGAAAAGATAAGCAATAGCTCTCTGAAAATATACATAAAGGTTAGTTAATAACTGTTATAGAAACCAGTTAATGTTATGGTTAACAGTTATTGAGTGCAAATGTGCCAGATATCACATTAACAGTTTCATATGCATTATCTCATTTCAACATAATCAAAATGAAAGGATGTTACCACATACACATCCCCCAGAAGAAAACTGTAAGGAAAGTAGCTCCTGGTTCTACAACCCCCAGGAGATGCCTGAAACTCCTGATAATCCCCATCTCCGTGTATGCCATGGTTTTTCCTATACACACATACATGCCTCTGGTGACATTTACAGCTTCTCTTTGGCAGAACTGAATTGCCAGCACTATCACTCTTGGGATTTGGGCCCTTGTTAAGTAAAATAAGGGTTACTTGAACATAAGCACTGTGACACCTCAAAGTGAACTTGATACTAAGTGATTAAGGGCAGGGAGTGAATACAGCTTGGAGACAGAGGACAAAGGCTGGTTCACATCCCGGGTGAGAGAGAACAGGACAGCGATTTCTGGAGTTTTCCATTTAGTATTTTCAGAGTGAGAAAGTCCACAGGTAGCTGAAACTGAGGAAAGCGCAACTGTGGATAAGGGGGTATTACCGTATTAAAGTAGTTATGAACAATTTTTAAATGTGTCCTCAAACATGAAAGTAATAGCACGCCTACGGATCATCTCTCCCTTTTAAAGGAACCCTAGACCGCTGCCACAGCCACACCACTGCTGAGCTAATGTGCCCTACCGCCCAGCTGGAAGTACAAATATCGGGCAGAACACTGGTCAGAGCAGGATCGATGTCTTATCCACAGTGATACCCACTGATTTCTGGCTGCTCTTTGAACTATTCCTAGAAGTTGTAAGTGATTTTAAACTACATATTCCCAAACAAGTTCTCGAACATGTCTGTTTCTCCATGGGGATACTACTGGCACTTTGATTGCGATAGCTCCATTGTAGGCAACTTTCCTCTACACTGCAGGTCGCTTAACAGCCCTGGTTTATTAGAAATCTGGGCCATGACATCCCCAGTGCTGTGACAAATCTCACGCACACACATTTCCAATGTCCTTTACTCTGAAGGAGCAGCACTGCCGGAAACTTGAGACCAGCTTTAGCCATTTGTGTCTTCTCCAATAGCCCTGTACAACTAAAATAATAATTTTTAAAAGCCCACAAAAAGCACTCATTTTGTTGAGCGATATCAGGTGAAGTCTGAGGCCCGAGGTCTTGTGCCCTCTGCACTCTGACGACTGGCGGCCGGTGAGCACTGTGCCACTCGCCTGGAGAGCCTTTCTCAGGACGGCCACTCCCCATCACCCGGAAAGCGTGCTGGACCCCGTTCTCTCCTGCAAGTAGAGGCTATAATTTGGGGGTACAAATTCAATTACTGTAGGAGCCCAGCTGTGTCTCTGAGTCAAGCTTATTCTCATTCAAGCTTTTGCCAATGAAATTGACACTAAAAAATGTGAAATATCAGTGTTAATTTTGTGACTTTTTTCTTTTTAAAACCAGGAACACCAGTCCTTTCCTTCTCTGATGGAGAAAAGATGGAATTTTTAATAAGCAATGTAAGTAACTGCCATAGGCAAAAGATAAACTAGATCCAAACCTCACACCACATATTACAATGAACTCTACATGAGTCAGAGAGCTAAACACAGAAAATGGCAACAAAACAAGTACTAAACAACATCAGTGAATTCTTTATAATGTAGATATCAAAATCTTCCTTAACTATGACTCAAAATTCAGAAGCAAAAAAGACTGACCAAATTAAGCTATATTAAAAAATGAAAAAATATGGCTCTAATGTATTCACAATAAGAGAAGTACAGTTAAAACCACTGAGTAAATGCTTTTCATCCAACAGAACTAGCAAAAATTCAAAAGCCTGACAGCACACTGCTGAAGGTTAGAGAGCTCTGCAGTGCCTTGCTGTTGGAGTGTTAAATGGTGCCACCAATAAGGAAAGTTTGACACTATCTAACAAAACTACATATTTCTCCCAGCAACCCTGTTTCTATAAATTGCTCTTAAAGATACTCCCCCTCACAAATACATAAGCACAGGTTATTCATTGATTCATAAGAGCAAAATATTAGAAACAACCAAATCCCCAGACATGAATTTGATTGAATAAATGATGGTACATCTATGTGACCAAGTACTTTAGAGCTATAAAAGATAAAAGATTGAAAAAAACAAGATGCAAAAGAAATGTATTTAGAATAAGACCACTAGTGTGAGAAAGAGAAACAGAAATAAGAAAATACATATTGGAACAGGAGAATAACATACACGTTCCTTTTATGCAAACATAAACACAGAAAGAATTAGGTGGAAAATGATAAAAATCATTACCAATTAAAGGACTAGAGGCCTGGTGCATGAAATTCGTGCACTCAGGGAAAAGGTCCCTAAGCCTGGATTTTGAGGGGGCGCAGGCCAGGCCGAGGGACCCCACTGGTGCATGATAAGGGCCAGGGAGGTACACAGGAGGGATCCAAGGTATGTCCAGCCTGTCTTGCAAAGTCCTGATCGGACAGACCCCAGCAGCAAGCTAACCTTCTGGTCAGCGCACATCATAACAAATTGGTTGAGCAACCTTAGCATATCATTAGCATATTATGCTTTGATTGGTTGAACAGTTGACAGAACAATCAGACACTTAGTTTATTAGGATTTTATTATATACGACTAGAGGCCCAGTGCATGAAATTTGTGCACGGGACGGGGGTGGGGTAAGGTGGGGGGGTTTCTCTTAGCCCTCTCCAATCTGGGACCACTTGGGGGATGTCCGACTGGAAGTTTAGGCATGAACCCTGTTGGCAGTTGGACATCCCTCTAGCAATAAGGAACTGCTGGCTCCTAACCGTTCACCTGCCTGCAGGCTTGATCGCCCTAACTGTCTCCCCTGCCAGTTGATACCCCTAACTGCTCTCCCCTGCTGGCCTGATCCCCCTAACAGCTCTTCTACATCCTAAGTCTGATCGTGAGAAAGCAATTAAAAGGCCAGAATGTGGGACAAATGTACAAAACCTATAGCTAGCTATAAAGGCATTTTGCAGAAAACTGGGAAAGTTTTCTGAGACTATATATATTACAGAATTATAATTATACAGTTATAACAGTAGTATTGTGGGAGACAATATGCATGTGGTTTTATAACTTGGCTCTCTATTCTGTTCTATTGATCTATGTGTCTGTTTCTCGGCCAATACCATGAGGAATTATCGTAGCTCTGTAGCATAATTTGAAGCCAAGCAGTGTGATACCTCCAGGTTCGTTCTTCTTTCTTTGGCTATTCAGGGTCTTCTGTGGTTCCATACAAATCTGATGATTTCTTGTTCCATTCTTTAAAAAATGACCTTGAGATTTTGATGGGATTGCATTAAATCTGTATATTGCTTTGGGCAATATGGCCATTTTAACTATTATTGATTCTTCCAATCCATGAACACAGGATTTTTTTCTATTGTATTGTCTCTTTTAAAAATGCTTTGTAATATTCAGTATATAGGTCTTTCCCATTCTTTGTTAAGTTTATTCCGAAGTATTCTATTCTTTTGATTCCAATTGCAAAAGGAACTGTTTCCTCCCCCTCCCCCCCCCCCCCCCCCCCCATTTCTTTTCCTGAAGTTTTATGCTTAGTATACAGGAAGGCAATGTATTTTTGCAAACTAATTTTCTACCCTGCAACTTGACTACTGGTATATTTGTTTCTTGTTCCTAATAGTTTTTTGATAGAGTCTTTAGGGTTTTCTATATACAGATGATATATATGTCATCCACAAAAAGTGACAGTTTGACTTCTTTCTTCCCTATTTGGATGCCTTCTATTTCTTTCTCTTGTCTTATTGCTCTGGCTAGGACAGTGATCACCAAATTCATTAGTCAACAGAGCCAAATATCAACAGTACAAGGATTGAAATTTCTTTTGAGAGCCAAATTTTTAAAACTTAAACTTCTAATGCCACTTCTTCAAAATAGACTTGCCCAGGCCGTGATATTTTGTGGAAGAGCCACATTCAAGGGGCCAAAGATCCGCATGTGGCTTGTGAGCTGCAGTTTGCCAACCAAGGAGCTAGGACTTCCAGTACCACCTATACTAATAAAAGGGTAATACGCTAATCAGACAGGGAGACTTTCTGGACAAGGCCTTGGTGGTGGGGCCAAGGCAGTGGCAGTTAGGGGTGATCAGGCCAGGAGGGGAGGCCATTTGGGGGCGATTAGGCTGCCGGGGGTGGGTTGGAGTTAGGGATGATCAGGCTGGCAAGGAGGCCAGTTGGGGGCACGAAGGCCAGTGGAAGTGACAGTTGAGGGTGACCAGGCCAGCAGGCAGAATGGTTAGGGATGATCAGGCAGGCAGGCAGGTGAGCGGTTAGGAGCCAGCAGTTCCAGATTGCGAGAGGGATGTCCAACTGCCAGTTTAGTCTCGATCCCTGGATAGGGCCTAGATGTCTGAAGGGTCCCAGATTGGAGAGGGTGCAGGCCGGGCTGAGGGACAACCCCTCCCATGCACGAATTTTGTGTACTGGGTCACTAGTCTATACATATAAAAGGCTAGTAAACTAAGTGCCCATCCGAATGGTAACTATGATGCACACTGATCAGCAGGGGAAAGATGCTCAACGCAGGAGCTGCCGAGACTTGGCAAGGGTGGTTCTCGGGTGATGCACCTTGAAACCAGAGAGGAGGGAGCCTGATTCCTTGTGGGGCTGTGCTATTCCATTTTTGCCTATGGGTTACGTTGTTGCCCTGAATCTGGCTTACTGCACACGTGAGTTTACGTTCCACACCCTGTACAACAGCAATTTTGCAGAGTGCCCTTTCGCACTCCAGGACCCCTTGGGGGATGTCAGAGAGCTGGTTTTAGCCCAATCCCTGCAGGCCAGGCTGAGGAACCCCACTTGTCAGAGGGATCCCACTGACTCTGCAAATGCTCTTCGAGCCACAGTGCCAACCCAGGTGTGGCTGGCCATGGAGGGACCAGAGGATGGCTCCAGGGCATGTCTGGTCCGTCTTGCCCAGTCCCACCTCACTGGCCAACTTCTAATTAATTTCCTTTCAATGTGTACAAATTCATGCACTGGGTCACTAGTGTGGAATAAGATTGGTGAGAGTGGACATCCTTAGAGGAAAAGCTTTCAGTTTTTCACCATTCAGTATGGCATCACCTGAGGGTTCACCATACATGGCCTTTATTATGTTGAGGTATCTTCCTTCTATTCCTATTGAATTGAATGTTTTAATCGCAAATGGTTATTGTATCTTATCAAATGCTTTTTCTACATCCACTGGTAAGATCATATGATTTCTATGCCTTCTTTTGTTAATGTGGTGCATTCATGGATCAATTTGTGTGCATTGAACCATCCTTGTGCCCCTGGAAAAAATGCCACTTAATCACGATGAATTATTATTACTTTTAAATGTACTGTGGTATTCGATTTGCAAGCATTTTGTTTAGAATTTTTGCATGTGTGTTAATCAGATATATTACTCTGTAGTTTTCTTTTTTGTGTTATTATTGCCAGATTATGGTATCAGGGCTCTATTGGCCTCATAGAATGTTAGGAAGTATAGTATTTTCTTCAATTTTTTTGAAGAATTTGAGAAATGAGTTTTAAATCTTTGAACACATGGTAGAATTCACTGGTGAAGCAATCTGGTCCTGGACTTTTACTTTTTTGGGAGGTTTTTGATGGTTGTTTCAATTTCCTCACTGCTGATTGATCATTTAGATATTCCAATTCTTCATGACCTAGTCTAAGAAGGTTATTTTATTTCTAGGAACTTATCCATTTCTTCTAGGTATTAAATTTAGTGGTAATTTTTTATATAATATTCTAGTTTGACCCTTTGTATATCTGTGATGTCTATGGTGACTTCTCTCTCTCATTTCTGATTTTGTTTATATGGGTCTTTTCCCATTTTTTCCTTAGTGAGTGTAGCCAGGGGGTTTGTCAATTTTATTAATCTTTTCAAAGAACCAGCTCTTTTGTTTTAAATTTTTGTAGTCCTTTTGTTCTCTTTTTCATTCAATTCTGCTCTAATTTTTATTATTTCCTTTCTTCTGTTCATGTTAGGTTGCTTTTTTCTTTCTTTTTCTGGTTCTTTAAGATTTGATGTTAGGTTGTTTACTTGGGACATCTCTTGTTTCTTGAGATAGGCCTGTAATGATATAAACTTCCCTCTCATTACTGCTTTTGCTGCATCCCAAAGGTTTTCATATGTTGTATTATCATTCTCATTTGTCTCTGTATGTCTTTTGATCTCATCTTTTATTTCTTCTTTGACCTAGTCATTTTTTAGTAATATGTTTTTTAATCTCTACACACTTGTGCGTTTCTTTACTTCCTTTTTGCAGTTGATTTCTAATATATAAGGCACCATGGTTGGGGAATATACTTGGTATAATTTCAGTCTTCTGGATTTGTTGAGGCTTGTTCTGTGACCCAACATATGGTCCATCCTTGAGAATGTTCCATGTGCACTGGAGAAGAATATATAATCTGGTGTTCCAGATGAAAGGTTCTATAATTGTCAATTATGTCCATTTGGTCTGGTGTTTCATTGAAGGCAGGTATTTCTTTTATTTATTCATTTATTTAAAAACAAACAAACAAACAAACCTTTATTGTTGAGAGTATTACAGATGTTCCCCTTTCTGCTTTTTTGCCCCCCTCCACCTGGTTCCTACCCTGACCCAAGCCATTACCACCAGACTGTGTCCATAGGTAATGCATATATGCAAATAAATTCTTTGGTTAATCTCGTCCCTCTGAAATTCGTCATGTTCCTATGCCTCTGGTTCTATTTTATTCGTCAGTTTATTTTGGTTCATTAGATTCCTTGTTCATTTATTTTGATTTTTAGGTTCAATTATTGATCAACATGTATTTATTGCCATTTTCTTGTTCATATTTTATTTATTTATTTATTTATTTTAAATATATTTTATTGATTTTTTACAGAGAGGAAGGGAGAGAGATAGAGAGCTAGAAACGTCAATGAGAGAGAAACATCGACCAGCTGCCTCTTGCACACCCCCTACTGGGGATGTGCCCGCAACCAACGTACATGCCCCAGACCGGAATCGAACCTGGGACCTTTCAGTCCGCAGACCGACGCTCTACCACTGAGCCAAACCGGTTTCGGCCCCTCTTGTTCATATTTTAAACCTTTATTTTTTTCCTTCTTCTTCTGTTTTTCTCTTGCTGTTTTTAAAATTCTTTTTAACATTTGGCATTTTAATTATGATGTACCTTGTTGTGGGCCTCTTTGATTCCTTTTATTGGGGATTCTCGATGCTTCCTGGACTTGTAAGGCTATTTCTTTCATCAGGTAGGGGAAATTTTCTGTCATTTCTTCAAATAGGTTTTCAATAACTTGCTTGCTCTCTTCTCCTTCTGTCAACCCTATAATGAGAATGTTGGTATGCTTGAAAGTTGTCCCAAAGGCTCCTTACACTATCTTCATATTTTTGGACTCCTTTTTTCTCTTTGCTCTTTTGACTGGGTGGTTTTTGCTTCCTCATATTCCAAATCATCAATTCTCAGAATCCTTTACTCCAGTGTTTCCCAAAGTGTGGTATGTGTACCTGCAAGGGTACGGGAAGAGTTTAGTGGGGGTACGTGTTGCACCGGAGTTTGATAGGGATATGCACTGCACGGTGCTTAGCTGCGCCTAATTCTACGTTCTCATGAGTACGAGGGGTACTCAGCGTTACGAAAATTATAGAAGGGGTACACATATGTCAAAAGTTTGGGAAACACTTCTAAGTCTACTCAACTGTTGAATCCCTGTAATTTATTCATTATTTCAGTTAGTATATGCTTAATTTCTGACAGATCCTTTTTCATGTCTTTGAAATTCTGAGATCCTCAAAAGTCTCACTTTGTTCCTTGAAGCTCTCATTAAGATCCTCGAGCAATCTTATAACTATTGTTTTGAACTCTGTATCTAGTAGTGTACTTGCTTCAATTTCATTTAGTTCTTTTTCTGTAGATTTCTTCTGTCTTTTATTTGTGACATGTTTCTTTATCTCTGCATTTTGGCTGCTTCCGTGTGTTTGTTTCTACGTATTAGGTAGAGCTGCTGTATCTCCTGGAATTGGTAGAACGGCCTAGTGCATTAGGTGTCCTTAAGGGCCGAGTGACTCAGTTTCCCATCACCTGAGCTAGACACACTAGGTGCACCCCTGTGTGGGCTGTGGAGGTCAGAGGGAGTGAGGGGGACCATGTAAGTTCATGAACTAGGTACTGCATGAGTCTCCAGCAGCCTCTGTGTCACTCAGTCACAATCTCTGCTGGTTTTTATGGCCCGAAGTTATAGGACTTCTCTTCCTGGCTCTGGAATCCTGGGCTGGGGGTCTGACGTGGGGCTAGGAAACGCTTGCTCCTCATGGGAGTCTTGGAATAAAAGATTTCTTCAGTGTAGTTGGACTTGAGCATTCCTAATTTTGTCTGTGTGTGAGGTAAGACAGCTGGTTGGACAGTGGCATTTGATACTTCTGATCTCTGACTTGGTTCCTTGGGGCTTGCATGGGTAATGCTATCATAGGAACCATCGGGAATGCTAACTTTCTTGACAACTCTCTTGGCACTATTGAGGCCATGCTACTGACCAGACAGCCTGAATTTACCATGTCTAAGGCCAGACAGCTTGGATTAACTTCCCCATTTCAACCTGAGTTTCAAAGCTGGGACAGGAATGGGAAACATTTATATACTGAGAGCGCTAAAATATGGGCATGCCCACAAACATGCATCTGGCTGAAAACGAGAGCAACATCACCAAAGTCTCCAGGTCCCCAGTGGGCTTTATTATAGTTTTAATAATTCAGGGGTCTTTACTGGCACAGCTCCAGTTGTCCCCCCAACATTCTGTTCTTTTCTGTAGTTAATCTTAACCTGCTATTGGAAAGAAAAGGCTGTGTTGCTTTTTTTGTATGTGTGACAAATACTGAAAATTCCTTTTGCATGTTTTTGTAACTCCTTCCTCCGAGAAAAACAAAGCACTGGGGAAAAACCAACCAAACATAACAATGACAAAAATGACAAACGTCCACCTCCTCCTTTCGCAGGAAGGCTCACCTGAAGGCACAGCATGATTCTGTAAGGACAGGGCTTTGTTTGCCATGTGCCTTCCAGGTTGTGCCCTCCTCGCTCTCCACTGCGACTTTCAGTCTAGGCCAGAGTAACTCTTTTCCACCACATCTTCAAAGTAGGGATGGGGATAGTGCGGGGAGGAAGGGGCATATCACCTTTCTTTTCAAAGCCTGCTGCTGGTAGTGATGCAGGTCCTGGAAAGTCTACATGTCCCACACTGCATGGAAATACGTGTACTGCAGTCAGCTGTTTCAGCACCAATGTCACCAGCACAATCTTGCTGGGGTTACTGCAATCTCTTGTTACCAGAAGATCTGTATGAGCTACAAGGGCACTGATACCAATTTGCCTTGTAAGGGGAAGAAGTCACACTAAAAGGATACAACAGCTTTCCTCCTTTCCCACCCCACAAGTCCCAAGGTCAAGATTTCATCTTACTTGACCAGGATCACTGGGCCCTAATTCAAGGCCAGACTAGGAGAATTTATGTCAGCGGCAAATATCTCTATGGCCCTAAGCTGGTTTATTAGGACATTGTGACTTGACATTTATTTTAGTAAAAAGGGATTTGTTTAAGCCCTTCCAAATATAATTTTAACTCTCTACCTCTACCCTTACCCCTAGTAGTTTGACCCTTTGGCTTCCTCAAAAAGCTCAAGAGACTTCCCAAGCTCTGCTTGCAGATGGTAGACAACTTTGCCCTCACTCCTTACACCGGATAGCCTGACCCACACTGGGAAACATTTCATGGAAGATAAAGTTTTCCACAGGCTGATTTCTTGAGTCCTTGGGGCGTCTCAAAATTACAATTTTCCAATTCAACATAAAGTTAAAAAAGAGTATTTCAGATAAGAATAATAATAACGAGTAAGTAATATGGTTGGGAATAAATGAACTATTTCACATATAATTTTAAATTAAGGTAAAGATTTGGTTAGGAAATATTCAGGAGTATAGCTGGAAAAGAAAATAAGAAACAAAGGTAAAGTAAGTGTTAAAATGTTTGTTTTCTTAGCAGTTTTCTGGCATGTTATTCAAAAAGATCTATATCAGCACAATAAAAATGCAGAATTGAAATATTATGATAAGTGAAATTAAGTCAACCAGAAATACTTGACTCTTTGCTATGCTCACCTAACTGTCACTGCTCTGTGCTATCATGCCCTCGTTCATATGTGGCACCTCCCAGGCACAAGAGAAAAAGAATCAGCAGGAACGAGCACAGGCCTTCAGGTGCCTTAATATTACAGGAAAACTGGCATTCCATATCCGAACTGGGGTTTGGCCTACTTGGACCAAGCTTATCAACTATGACAGAAGTACTAACAGAAATTTCATAATTATCTGAAATAAATGTTTTCACTTTGGAACAAACTAACCAATCTATTCTTTAGACTAGGAAACCTAATCGTTCCACAAAAATAAAAAAATATGCCTATTTTGGAACACGATGATTGTTTCAAGCAGCTTGAACACAGTATTACTAGCCTAATTCCTTTGTTTTAGGGTTATCATTTGTGTGTCAAGAGACCTTTTCTCAGCCTAGGAACCAGACTTTAGATCTGGCCTGTAGTTAACACCCTGGTAGACAAATATAACATCCATAAATAGGTAGAAATACATACAAAATTATTGTTTTACTCTGGTTTAAGGTTGTTGTTGACTTAATCTTACAGTTTTAAATTCAGAGAAAAAAAATCTGAGCCACAGAAATAGAAAACAAAGGATGTTTTCCTATAATAAGCTCAACCTTAATAGTTCTTATATTAAGAACTTCAATTTGTATGGAATTCAACTTAAAGTTCTTTTAAACTTTTCTCACACTTGAAAAAATTGTTACATATATGGCTTTGGCTCGTGATTATATTCTTAGGTTTATGTCAAAGTATAAAAGGACTGCAGGCTGAACCCAGAAGCAGCTCTGGGTCAGGAATGCAATCTCAATTAATTAGGTATCCCAGCTGGGCAGTGGGTTTGCAGCTGTTAACTTGATCAATGACTTACCTAAATGTCATCTCTACTGATGCGCTTATAAATTACCAACAAGTGAGACTAATGTACAGGTGCTAATTTATTTAAACTGTTCTCTACACTTCTACATTACTTTATAAACTGCATCTGGCACCTAATGTTAGCTGTCAGTTGTACTTAGACATGCCTGTCCTAACGACTCTGTTCATTAGAAGTGAGCACAAATTATGAAATATTGTGAAAAATGATACATCAAATGGAATGGGCACAGCAAATCAATTAGGGAAACTTCATACAGCATATTCACACTTAGGAGAATAAAACATTCTGGTTTCAGAATGAGGTCTATAGTACCAATTAAAAAGTAATTGGTAGACTTCAACAGTGTTATATATCAATTTGCTGGCTTTTTTCCTGAAACTCTATGGTAATGTAGAAGTTAACTTTTAATTCCCAGATAAAAACATTAGTATATGTAAATGCAACTCTGCATTCATATTATTTAACTGAAATGTCTCCAAAATATTTATAACTGATACAGCCTAACTCAAAAAAAGCAAATGCAAATATCAGTGGCCCTCAACTTCTATGTGTTTACAGCATGATTTTGAGAAAAATGATTTTTGATGGTACATGTGAAAGGATTAAAAGACTAAACAATACTAAGCAATTAGCAATCACTGTAACCTGGAATCTAGCATAACAATGAGTTATCCTACCTAATAAAAGAGCAATATGAAATTAACCATCACGCCTCTACACCCACAAGCCACGCCCACCAGCCAATCAGAGAGATTATGCAAATTAACCACAACCAAGATGGCTGTGGTCAGAGAGAGCAGGAAGGAGGCTTGGGTTTCCCAGGCAACAGAAGAAGCCAAGCTTTCTGCCTGCCCTTGCTGTCCTAAGCCTCCACTCAAGACTTCAAAGTTTCAATGATAGAAGGTAAACAAACCCAAACAGAAATGGTGGCAGCCACAAAGCAAGCAAGGGGGCTTGGCTCCGCTCCAGGCTACAAAGTTTCAATTGTAGAAGGTAAATAAACTCCAGATACCAGGGTCTCTGCTTGGGTTGCCAGGGGGCATGGCCAGCCTGCAAACCACCACAGGCCCCTAGCTCAGGTCATTCCACACCCCAAGGGAACTCCCACCCTGATCGGGGACACCCTTCAGGGCAAACCACCTGGCCCCACCCATGCACCAGGCCTCTATCCTATCTAATAAAAGAGAAATACACAGATTGACCATCACTCCAACACACAAGATAGCTGCCTCCATGTGGTCAAAGATCCTGCCCCTATGTGGACACAAGATGGCTACCACAAGATGGTCAACAGGGGAGGGTAGTTGGAAAGCATCAGGCCTGCAAGGGAGGGCAGTTGTGGGGAGGTTAGTTAGGGGCAAACAGGCTGGCAGGGGAGCGGTTAGGGGTGATCAAGCTGGCAGGCAGAAGTGGTTAGGGGCAATCAGGAAGGCAGGCAGGTGAGCAATTGGGAGCCAGCAGTCCTGGATTGAGAGAGGGATGTCTCACTGTCCGGTGGGATTGGGCCTAAATAGGCAGTCGGACATCCCTCGAGGGGTCCCAGATAAAGAGGGTGCAGACTGGACTGAGGGACATCCCCCCCCTCCATGCACAAATTTCGTGCACCGGGCCTCTAGTAATGTCTATAAAATTCTATGGGCACTGACTACACTATTCACTGGCCAGCCTTTAGCCTCAGTCACTATTTAAGGACAAATGTTTTCTGCCCTGCCTCTGTTACAGACTATGAGGTTTATTGCTTTGCTAGAGGCCTGATGCACAAAATTTTATGCAAGGGGCTTGGCCCTCGCACCCCCAGCTTAATCCAAAAGGTCATTCTGCTATTCAGTCTAATTAGCATATTAGCTCTTTATTATATAGGATGGTTTCCAAACATAAGATCTTGTTTTGACCAAAGTGTAAAGGCTTTACACTGAATTTACATGGAATCACATTCCGGATCTTCTGCCATATCTGCACATTATCTAGACCAGGGGTGAGGAACGTCCATCCTGTGGACCATATAAGGCCTGCAAAGTCATTTGGTCTGACCCTACCAAGGTATTAGGGATGAGTTAATTAAATGTTTAACCAAACACAGCAGGCTATAACAAAACCCACTCAGCTCAATGCTCAGTTGACAGGTTCCCTCTCATAGTAATATATACTGTTACAGCCAAAAAATATTTATATATAGACTGATCAGCATTTGGCAGTTACCAGTGAAAGGTTAACAGAACAGGAGTTGAGAACTACTGTATTAAGATCTATTTCAAAATATTTGGCTTGTATTTTAAGCACTTTCAGCAAGACACCATATACACTACTCATTGTTAGAGGGACCTGTGTTTTCTCTTATTAGGTTTTCTGAAGGTTATCAGTAACACCATAGTGGTTTACTGTGAAAGAGCAATAAGGGATTTCTTTTTTTACAATACACTTTAAAAAATCAGGCAAAAATTAAGCTTTTTGAAATGGACAAAATCTATACCTGTTCATGACCAATTTCTTTTTAGCTAATTTGTTATTTTGCCAACTGAAAATATTTTTATATAAACTTAATACCAAGATTGAGCATTAAATATAGCAAATTCTGCAAAAAAACAAAACAAAAACCAAACAAACAGAAAAAAACAAACAAAACTGTAGCAGATACACAAGCTGTAGGTTTAATAATTTAAAATCTTATAAATAATGTAACTTTAAAGTAAATAGCAACAGTGACAAGCAGAATTATTTTTAGTCATAAAATTGTATCTGATTTTTTTTATTTTAAGAACCCATGTCTGAACTCTTTTTAAAGCTTTATTAAGTTAAGGATACACTAGCATGTAAGATTAGCTAAATACAATTTTTCAGACGTAAGTTATATACGCTACACTCAGTGAGGCCAGAGGCCAGAATTCTACCCAAGTTCAATCTTCTGGAACAAAGTTGTAAGCTTAGAAATCAACAACAAAAAAGCCCATGAAGAGCAGAAATAGCTGACATAAATTCACGATTTTACTTAGCAGGAAGGTCATATAGGTCCTCATGCTGAGGCCAATAGCCCTTAGTTTTAATCACCTACCTAACAAGTTTAGTTATGCCAGAAGGTTGGAAGTCATGAGAGAGGCTAGAGGCAGATGGCAGACACATATACATGGACATTTTGACAGGAAAGGAGATGTCAGGATCCAGAATAAAGCATAGCCAGGCCATTCAGCACAGGAACAAACATTCACTATGAGCCACAGTCGGGTATCACAGCTTAACAACCGTACTATAAAGAAAAATCCTGAGGCACTGTAAGATAAAGTTATACTCACTAAACTCTACAAATAAGGCTGGGGAAACTGAAACTTATCTTAGAAAATGTTACCCAAAACAATAATCTTTGAAAGTATAGAAAAATAGCTTTTGGGTTCAGAAAGACCTTGTATATAGCCTTGGTTTCTTCAACAATGAATACTTACTACCTCTTACGGATTTTATAAACATTAAATGTGATAAAGTGTATCAGGCTCCCAGACAGCAACCTGCACATGTATAAGCGATATTTAGTAAGTGGTGGCATTTTTTCATTACAAATCATTAAAACTAGGTTTCCCTTTTTGGAAAAATTTCATTCTGTGGAGTATCTAATTCCATGATCAGATTAAATAAAAGAAAAGTTATTGAACCTAATTTTAATTTATATGTTAAAAGCCAAACACATTATACAAAGCATTATAAATTCTATATAACAGCAATTATAAATTCTATATAAATTCTATATAACAGTAATTGCAATGCTCTTCCAAAGACTCCTGGAGGCTTAAAGTATTTTCCTGATTTTGGATATCAAACCATTTATTTTTGTGTTTAGAAATAATTAAACATTATGTCAGTATGGAAATTAAATAAGACCCATCAGTATAATGTCTTTCAAGTTATACACACAGTCAAAACATCTTACAAAAATAGTTTTGAAAATAGGAACCATAATAGGTGTATAATTTTAATGCCATGGTAACAGTTGGTTGTCACTATCCTCTTTGCTTTCATATCTACTCAGATGCCAATGAGGGCCCACTAACTTTAATAAAATGCCAAGAGTTAATTGATATAATACGTGAGACTTCGAGAAGCAGATCCATCGCTTGAGGAAGGTCTAGCACAGCAGAATCAGGTCACTGGTGTCAGGAAAATGACAATACTCCCTCACACGGGTTTTTAGACAGGGAGACAAGACAAAACACCAAACTATTATACAACACCGCCTCCAGTTTATGTCACTCAGTGATGAATCAATGTACTCAAAGGTATTTCAGATTATTCTCCCCAACATTCAGTGTCAGATGGCATGGAAGATTTGTGTTGCAAAGGAAATTAGAAAACTAGAAAGTGATTCAGGCTATGGTAGATTTTATTTATTCATTAACACATTGCATTAATCTCACGTTCCTATATTAGTTAGGCAAGCAGCTGGTATTACTTTAGAGACCCAAAAAACAAGTGCAGAATGCTGTGACTTGCTAATATCACAGTATTGGTTAGTGACACCACAAAAAAATCTCCTCATCCCAGGTTTTGCATTTTCCTACAACATCACTTCAGCAACAATGAACTTATTTTTAAAAAATTCACTGAACAAGTTGCACATGTTCTGCATCTATATTCCTCACAATTCAAGAAATTCAGTTTCATTTAAGAAGATTCTATATATATAAACAAGTAATTGGAGATTTTTTCATATTAATTCATGATTTCATTACTTTTTTTTTTGCTAAATCTAAAGAAGATTTTTATAAGTTATATTCTATTACCACAATGACACAAATTACATCAACTTACTTTCACCATATAGCTATCATCTCCTACATTTACATAGTGATGTTTAACATGTCTTCTCTGGAAAACAATTCTATATTTTAAAAACCAGAACTAAACATATTGTCTCTGACTGAATGACAGAATCCTTTAAGATTTCTCTAAATAATATAAAAAGTATACTCCAGATGGAAACACCAATGTATGTCTATTTTAAACATCTTAACAAAAAAAATTAAAGATATTTTCATATATGAAAATAGATACTTAAGAAAACATTTTTTTTTTTGTTGCCAATCCTCACTGGAGGATATTTTCTCCCACTGCTTTTAAGAGCCAGTGGAGGGGAGGGAGAAAGGGAAGGGGGGAGAGAGACACACACACCCAGGTTTGTGCCCTTGACCAGGAATTGAACCCATAACCCTTTGGTGCATGGGCTGACACTCTAACCACTGGCCAGGGAGAGATTTTAAATCTTAAAAGTATTTACTTAAATTCATTTCTTAGATGGTTTTTGCTATCATTATTTTAGCAATTGTTAATAAGCAGTATAAAAAAACTTTGATATATAAAAGAATAAATGGTTTAATCTAAATACAATGGCACCTAATTTACCTACATGAACATTATACATACAGTGAGCCTAGACATTTAATAAGTTACCTGAATTAAATTATAGATCATGTCTACTTTGTAAAAATTAAATTCTCATGAAAATAATTATAACAATCCAAACTAATATTCTGATAAAATATCCAAGCAATGAACTAACCATTCCAAACAACCTAATTCATTTTTATACTTAGGATGTGAAAATGTTTATATCTTCAGATAGAATTTCAAACTCTTGACTGATTCTGTTTCTCTCAGTGAGCTAATTATGCCATCTGTACATCCCAAAAGGTTGTAAAGGCAGGTCAAGTCAGTTTGAGAGTGGGATCTTGCAGAGAACTCAGGAACACAGAGGTCAGAGGAGAGAGGGGAGGACCATTTAAAAACCAGACAATAAGCCCTGGCCAGTGTGGCTCAATTGGTTGGAATGTCCTCTCCTGCACTGAAGTCGAGGTTCAATCCCCGGTCAGAGCACATACCCAGTTTTGGGTTTGATCCCAGTTAGGGTATATATGGAAGGCAACCAATTGATGTTTCTCCCCCTCTCCCCTCCCTTCATCTCTCTCTAAATTCAATAAAAACATATTTTCAGGTGAGGATTAAAGAAAAATAAAGCCAACAGTAATTTAAAAATTTTTAAAGTAATTTTAAAAAGTTTTATCCTCCCCACAAAACTGCCAGGCCCAGATAACTTCACTGATTAATTCAACCAGATATTTAAAAAAGATTTAATACCAATTCTTCACAAACTCTTCTAAAAATGGAAGAGATCATTTCCCAACTCATACAATGAGGCCAATATTACCCTGATGTCAAAATCAGACAGAGACATTAAAACTATAGACCAGTATCAATTAGAGGTAAAACTCAGCAAAATGGCAGCAAGCCTAATCCAGAAACACATAAAAAATTATTATCCACATTGACAGAGTGGGCTTTATTCCAGGAAACAAAGTTAAACATCCAAATCAATTAATGTAAAAACAAAACAAAAAAACCCTAAAAAACCAAGTAATATTATTACTACTTTTCTCAAGATTATAATTCAAGAATGGCATGTGACTAGCATCCTAACATATTCTCAAATCACTTGGACATGCCCTTTCTTTGAAAATTCCAATATATAGTTAAGTTGATTAAAAAAAAAACAAAAAAAAACATGGGGCTTAGATTTATTTATGGGATTTCCTATAAACCTAACTCTATTTCCATTACCATTTGTTTTATCATTTTGTAAGAAAGCTAAATTTAAGACTACCTGCAGGATAAATGTTTCCAAATTGTGTATAAGCATTCATAGTGGCGCCTATGACCTTAAATCAAGGAAAACATCCATTTCTAGGTGAAATCGAAAACTCACCACACTTTATTATGCTTCAAATTCAGAGTAGCATCTCTCTTTGAAACCATAGTTTCAACTTGCAAAGTACTTTTCCTTATTCTGACAGTTTGATTAAATTTTCACAGACCTGAAGGGCTCAGGCTGAAGAACAGTGCTTTCAGCATCTAAAAGTTTACAGCAATTACTTTCCACAGAGCAACTGTACTCACATCAATATCCTCTTGCGTAAAAGTTTCTGGATCTTCTCCCATCATGTTGGCTAAATGTCTCTTCCCTATGTTGAACTCCTCAATCTGCTTTTTAATGAAATCCACTGTGTAGGTTTCACGTCTTAAGGCTTTAACATTTTTCTTTGTTGTTACAACTGTGACATGCTTTAGCCTCAATATCTAACAGAAAATATATATGGAAAGAAAAGAAAAAAAATTATATTAAACAATGATCTGTAGGCCACTGTCTAAATAAAACGAGATATTCAAACAGTTGTCTTCTTTATTATAGCACTCAATTGGCAGGACTCTGCAAACAAGGTAAAAGGCCTGTGAAGGAAGGTGTTAGAATTGTCACGGCTCAAAGCCTATGCTTACAAAGTAGTTTAAATTATTAGCACTTCAACACAATGAAAACAAAAACACTACCCACATCCATATTTGATACTGATCCATCAACTTCAGTGACTTGTGATATATAGATATAGATATATATATCCTCACTGTAGGTTATTTTTTCCATTGTTTTTTAGAGAAAGTGAAAGCGAGGGAAGGAAGGAAAAAAGAAGGGGGGGGGGGCAGGGAGAGAGGGAGAGAGGTGAGAGACGCATTGACTGGCTGCCTCCCACTAACTACTGAGCAAACAGGCCAGGGCTACTTGTGATACCTGACATACACGAGATGAAGAGTGACCATGCCACTTGCTTAAAAAGAGGCAAAGGTACCAGAGGACAGAAACTAGCATGCAGTAGAAGGGGAGGTAAAGGGACATGTACCTTAGACTATAGGCACTCACCTTGTTTAGAGTACAAATGCAGCCTATCTTTAAATGCCTTAAAAAGAATAGGTTTAGCTTAGTTTGAAACTTTATTCCCATGGACCTTATTTTAAATTGACACAATGAGGAAACTGCTTCACTAAAAATAAAGACAATTTCTTAGTATTAATTTGGTTCAATATGCTCTTTAAAAATAAGGGCCTTCACATCCTCTTAAGCTATCAGTAATGCTGTCACACTTGCTGCTGTGACTCTCTTATGCTCTGGCAATAGGAATCTTCCCCCCATCAGCATGAGTATTTCTCCTGCAACAAAGGAAAAGAACCTGAAAAATGTGTTCAGTGGCCGTTCAGCAGCTGGAGAGAACTAGAACAGATCTTTCTTTTCCTGGCTTTTCTCAAAATCTTTAATCTGTGGTTCTCAACCTGACTGCTGCCTCAACAAGTCTAAACACTCTTAAGCAATATTCAGACTTAGTAACTCATTCATTTTCCTTTTCATAGATATAAAAATCTCTTTTTAAGCCTGTGCTTACAAAGTAGTTTAAATGACTAGCATTTCAACACGTTAAAAACAAAAATACTACTCACACTGATACTGATCTATCAACTTCAGCTACTTGGGAGATGTGTGTGTGTGTGTGTGTGTGTGTGTTTTAATCCTCACTATAGGATACTTTTTTCCAGTGCTTTCAGAGAAAGTGGAAGGAGGAGGAAGAGGGAGAAATAGGGAAGGAAGCAGGAAGGGAGGGAAAGAGAAAGAGAGAGACAGAAACAAAGACGTGAGACACCACCAGCACCATCCCTCTCTAACCCTTTGAGAATCAAAGATTCAAATAACTCTATAGTAATTTGTCACCACAGTTACAATAGAAAAGGAAAAAATATTGAGGACAAATATTAATAGAAAATATCCAATTAATAGAAAAATTATGTTCCAAACTCTCACAAATTAAAAGTGATAAAATAGTTCCTTGCTATTCTTTGATGAGTAAGGAAGAGCAATTTAAGTTTCTCTTGGTATTATGAGCAGACAATTATGCTTTTTTACAATGCTCTGGTGATACAATGTTACTACTGATGAGTAAAACCATGCACCAAACTGGCTCGTGTGTATAGTTAGGCTGCCCTTATATAGAGAGCCTATTTTCACACCCCTGCTACCTCTCCTCAGTCAAATGCCACTACACCAATTCCCTATGCCAACAGTTTTAGCATCTTTCCCCAGCTTTTCTTTAGATTCCACTGTCTTCTTTGAACAGTGAAGAAAGTTACCTCCAATACTCAAAGTGAAAATGCTTTTCTGCCCCAAGAGACATGGCAAAAGGTATGAATTTGGGGAATAAAAATAACAGTCATAGAGTAGAGGTAATTCTTCCAAATGTTCATTGCCAAAACGATGATTACACCGGTGTAAATAATATGCCAAATGTTTTTGTCCATAGCTAAAACAATCCATTCATAATACAGATAAACCCACTATGCCTCCCACCAATCACCAACCACAACCCTCAGGAGAAAAGAAGTCTTCCAGTGAACATGGCTCCATTCACTGACATAATGAATGCTAGAGGAAGGACAACGTTAGGGAGGAAAGTGATGTGTTCCATTTGGGCATGATGGGTTCTAGGAGGCAGATGGCTGTGTGTGTGTGTGTGTGTGTGTGTGTGTGTGTGTGTAAAGATCTGAGCTGGAGATATGGTCTGTTAATCACATAGTACTACATGAAGCAGGGGAAATAGCAGGCTTTAGTGTTCCAATGAGAAACATCTCTTCTATGCAAAGAAGCAAAATAGTTCGTGAGGGTGAAGTAAGGTTACTTATGTCTTCTGGCCACTATTTTCTTTGTGAAATAGGTCATGAGATGGTCTACAGGCTGAGAAGTGATAGGTTTGATGGACTGCATACTTCATATCCAAAGAATGGTTGTAAAGGGTAGACAGAGCAATGGGGGTGGGGGGAAGAGTAGTAAAAACAACAATGTATGTGGCTATTCATGCTGAATATTAGCTGCGGGGATAATTCCAAAGAAATCTACATGGTTTACACTATGTGCAAATTTTCTCCACCAGTTACATTTTTATTTCCTTTGTTTTTTTCAGTGGTATACTCAATGCAATACTTAGTTCAGCAGTTTTATCTGAAAACAGACTGTACTCTTCAGAATTCCAAAGGGTTCCATTCCCACACAACACTTCTCTCCTGCACTCAGGTCTACTGGATCACAGTACTGCAACCCTTTTAAACTCCCATTAGCACTACCCTTGTTTTTTATTAAATTCAGTCATTTGCCGAAACCGGTTTGGCTCAGTGGTAGAGCGTCGGTCTGTGGACTGAAGGGTCCCACGTTCGATTCCGGTCAAGGGCATGTACATTGGTTGCGGGCACATCCCCAGTAGGGGGTGTGCCAGAGGCAGCTGGTTGGTGTTTCTCTCTCATCGATGTTTCTAGCTCTCTATCTCTCTCCCTTCCTCTCTGTAAAAATCAATAAAATATATTTAAAAAAAAAATTCAGTCATTTTAGGATTTGTTCTTTTGGCCCAATATGAGTGTTTAAAAAATATGAGATTATCCCATTTAAGTGGGCTTTAATAGATATTATCTTATTTTTAATCTTATTTTATCTTTAAATTTTTTATGCTTCCTTCCTGTTTTCATTCTTTTGCTATATGGTCTGTGCTTTTTAAAATCCATCTTTTGATCTGACAATTTAGACAGTACATAGCCTATTTTTATTTTACTAATTTTCATTCATGTCTCTGATAAAATGTTTACACGTTAAAGTTGGAGAACCTACCTATTATACTTTAGTAATAAAGCAATACCCAATGAATTCTTCACTTACTTTAAAAAAAAACACAACATTTTATTGATTTTTTACAGAGAGGAAGGGAGAGAGACAAAAAGTTAGAAACATCGATGAGAGAGAAACATCGATCAGCTGCCTCCTGCACACTCCCTACTGGGGATGTGCCCGCAACCAAGATACATGCCCTTGACCAGAATCGAACCTGGGACCTTTTGACGCTCTATCCACTGAGCCAAACCGTGAATAAGTAGGTTTTGGCTCTTCACCTACTTATTCTCTTTTTTCAATCACAGTAATTACTTATTATTCTGTCCTCCATATATGTATATACACACACATACATACATGTGTGTGTGTGTATACATTTATGTATATATACATGCATATACACTGAGTGGCCAGAGTATTATGACCACCCCATCAGTACTTTGTTGGGCCACCTTTTGCCTTCAACACTGCAGCGATTCTTCTTGGCATTGACGCCACGAGATGCTGAAAGGTGATGCGAGGAATCTGACACCATGTCTGATGGATAGCACTGTCCAGCCTGTGAGATTTGATGGTTGTGGAACCAGCTGCCTGATGGCTCTTTTAACTTCGTCCCACAAATGCTCTATTGGATTGATATCTGGTGATTGTGGGGCCACCTAAGCAAGGTAAAGTCTCCCTCATGTTCTTGAAGCCGCTCCTGCACAA
The DNA here is from genome assembly GCF_964339955.1 of Pipistrellus hanaki. Lineage (NCBI taxonomy): Eukaryota > Metazoa > Chordata > Mammalia > Chiroptera > Vespertilionidae > Pipistrellus > Pipistrellus hanaki. The sequence goes on from NC_140514.1 coordinate 56,363,454, forward strand.
TACGAGCACCGTGGCATGGAGCATTATCTTGTTGAAAGAAGCCATCTCCATTGGGATACGCCATCAACATGACAGGATGAACTTGATCAGCAACTGTACTTAGGTATGTTGTGCTATTCAGACGTTGTTCCACATGCATTGAAGGCCCAAATCTGCCAGGAAAACATGCCCCAAACCATAACACTGCCCCCACCAGCTTGAAGGGTTGTACTCATGCATATGGATTGTATGCTTTCATGCTGTTTCCGTGAAATTCTCACTCTGCCATCTGCATGATGCAACTGGAAACATGATTCATCGGAACATATAACTTTTTCAATGCCTGAAAATTCATTGGAACACAATACTTTTTCCATGACTTGTCCAATCCTTGTGTTCCTGTGCAAATTAGAGATGTTTTATCTTGGTAACTGCAGACAGCAAAAGTGTTCAGACAGGCCTTCGGCTTCCATATCCCGTATGATTCAGTGTACGGTTAATCTGCCTACAAACGTCAGGTGGTCATAATAATCTGGCCACTCAGTGTATATATATACTCAGTCTTATTTCTTGTCCCTTTTTTTCTGCATTCTGTATGACTTATAAACATTTACTCCTTGGTTTCTGTTTTTCCCCCTTTCTCTGCAGTCACTCGGAGTTTTTAGCTTCTTACTATATATCATCAGTCCATCTTCAAAATTCTTTCCTTCACAGTTTATTTAAATCATATCTGTTTCACAGAACTCTCCCTCACCCAACATTTAAAAAAATGTTCTTGGTAGTGTTAAATAATTTAAAAAAACTTCCATTTTGTTGAGTAAACATTCCTTTGTCTTTTCTTTATCTCTTTTTCACACTGTTCCTCTTTTGTTCCTACATTTTAGCATCATCTCAAATAAGAATTGATTGTTGGCTTGAAAACTCAATTATTCACTTAATTTAAAATTATTTTTTGCCCTGGCTGGTTTGGATCAGTGGATAGAGTATCAGTCTGTGGACTGAAGGGTCCCAGGTTCGATTCCTGGGTTGTGGGCTCGATCTCCAGTAGGAGGCAGCTGATTAATGATTCTCTATCACCATTGATAATTCTCTCTCTTTCTCTGTCTCTCCATTCCTGTCTGGAATCAATAAAAATATATATTTAAAATTACTTTTTGTCTTTCTCTATTCTCTAGAGTCTGTGACATGAGGTAGCTGCTTTTGTACTTTTAACATAAATGAGACTTTAAAAAGATCTGTAAAATGTTTATTGTTGTTCATAAAGGTTTTTTTTTTTTTAACATGTTCCTAATTTGCTATTTTTCAAACAACCTCTTTAGAATCTTTAAGACCTTTTAAAAAAACATTTGTACATATTGCTGAAGATTAGGACTACGTAAGTTACAAAACCATCATAGTACCAGCACCGGACTACTGAATATATTTACTAAACGCTGTGAATTATTTCAGCAATGAATTCACACAAAAAATACTTACATTCAAAGGCATCCATTATTCATCAGTACAAGCCATCAAGTAAGATGAGGCTTCAAGCAACCCGAGCAGACCTTTAGCTGAGAACAGTAAGAATCCCTGGAGAGAATATGCTTTGCCACTAAGTACAACTCCCAACGAAATTTTCTGCAGGTTCTATTTCCATCTGAGAAGCTATGGCAGAGAATTTCCCTCAGACTTGTTTTCATGGAACTGTATTGATACAACTTGACAGATATGTTTCTTTTTAAAGATAATCATCAAGTCAGGCCACTGTAATTTTAATCCAGCAGGTTGCCAAAAAAGCAGACACATTCTGACAAAGCAGTGATGTCCCAAATTTAGCCAAATGCCAGTGCTTCACACTACTTTACTGGTATTAGAGAAGTATTAAGCATTTGTTCAACTGGATAAAAATGGATCAAAAAGAATCTGTTGCTAACTTGAATAGGAAAGGCAAAAAAAAAAAAATACTTTGAGGAATAAAAGAAAAGGTAAAGACATATACAAATAAAAGAAAATGTGGACAAATATACAATATTACAACCTTCAGGAGCCCATAAGATGAGAGATGAGAAAAACAAAGACAGCAATGTGTCTACAATAAAACCAAAATACACAAGGGCTAAGCCACCAAATGCCATCGATCATTCTGGCAGACAGTTCAATCCAACAAGAGCATACCGGCTCAGTAAAAATGGAAAGTTCAAGCACTAAGAAAGTGCTTAGAAGAAAATAAAAGAGGAAATATTACCAAGATTTTAAAGTAATATTTTTCAAAACAGAAATTGGTCTACTGCTTTTCCTTACTATAAATAATAAATATTATAGAAAGCAAAATTAGCATTCCTAAATTATATTGATACATGATTTAAGAATTCATGGTAACCTTTATAGGACACAATGACTGTAAATTGCCTATAATATAGTAGAAGCCTGGTGCATGAAATTTGTGCACTGGAGGAGGGAGTCCCTCAGCCCAGCCTGCACCCTTTTGCAGTCCAGGAGCCCTCGGGGGATAGCCACCTGCAGGTTGACATCCCTCTCACAGTCTGGGATCCCTTGCTCCTAACCACTTACCTGCTTGTTCCTAACCACCTGCCTATTCACTCCTTACCGCCGGCCTGCTAGCACCTTACCACTGGCCTGCTAGCACCTTACCTCCAGCCTGCTAGCACCTCACCAAGGCCTGCTAGCACCTCACCGCTTGATCAGGGTGGTGAGAGCCCATTGGGGGTAGGGCCAGCGAGGGGGAGGGGCTGCAGGCCAATCAGGGTGGTGGGTACTCACTGAGGGCGAGGCTGCTCCAAGGGAGGAGCTTCAGAAGGTTGGCTAGTCAGCCCTACCCCGTATTGGGGTGGGGGGTGGGGGCGATCAGGGGCTGGGCTGGCCAGGGAGGGAAGGGGGTGGGGTGTGGGGGCAGCTTTGACCAGTAGGGTGTTTGATCGGGGTGGGAGAGTCCGATCAGGGGCAGGCCAGCTGGGGGGAGGGCCCACAGGAGGCTGGCAGGCCTAAACTGGCAGTTGGACATTCCCTGAGGGGTCCTAGATTGGAGAGGGTGCAGGCTGAGCTGAGGGGACCCACCCCTCCATGCACAAATTTCGTGCACCAGGCCTCTAGTCCTATAAAATAAAAGCCTAATATGAAAATTGTCCCCTTGATCAGGAGTTCAACCAGGGGGAATGGCCAACCCACTGATAGCCTGCTCCCCCTTCCCCCAGCTGGCCCTAGCCCTGATCAGCTCCCTCCACCCGGATTGGGGGCAGGGCTAGCCAACCAACCTCCTGTGTCCCCTCCCACCGGCCAGCTGGACCCCACCCGTGTACGAATTCGTACACCAGGCCTCTACTGTATATAAATCATTAAGGGTCTGATGGGGTCAGTTAAGCATTCTATTATATCTGATATTGTGCCTCGTGGTTAAACACGTGCTGTGGTGGTATTCAAGAATCTGAGGATTGCTAAGGGGCCATACTGTCTGGTATTTGTTTGGTTTTTATTTATTTCAGTGTCTGGCTCAAGTAAAGTGCTCAGTAAACATTTTCCATATGGATTAAAAAGGCTTTATTTCAAGAATAATCAGGGAGATGAGAATTGCAGTAGATGGGAGAAATTGTCACCCATCTTATTAAAAACATAGTAATACCTAAAGAAGATAGAAAAAGAGGTACACTCATAATTTAATGATGGAATGTGAACTGCTACAGCCTTTTTGAAAAGCTATGTAAGAATATCTATTAAAATTTAAGATGCAGTGGCTAGTGTGATTCAGTGATTGAGCATCAACCTATGAACCAGGAGGTCATGGTTTGACTGAGGGCTCAATACACAGGAGGGAGCGTGCAGGAGGCAGCCAATCAATGATTCTCTCTCATTACTGAGGTTTCTACCATTAGCTCCCTTCCTCTTTGAAATCTATAAAAACATATATTGCAAAAAATTTAAGATGTATACATCCTTTGCAGCAATAACCTCAAAACTCGAACTCTCTCCCACAGAAATGAAAGCATCCATCAGTACCTAAGAACTGTACCAGGATGTTTAGTGATTACTTTATTAGTGGAAGAAAATGGAAAGTAAGCAAATGCCCATCAAATGATAAAGTAACATTGATACACTCACACCAAGAATATTAGACAGCAGTTAGATTCATAATGACTTGGAGGGATTTCTATATATGTAAGTTCAGAGAAGCAAAAATATAATGAGATCCATTTTTTCAAAAGTATACATATGCATGTATGTTTGCATATGACTAAGAGAACATAGAGAAAACCATAGAAGACACACAGGTTCAGGAGTTCCAGGGGAAAGAAAGTTAGCAACTGGCATGGCACACACATGAAGTGTTAATGCATAAAAATATTCTAATATTCTGTATGCTATAGTCCTTTTTAGATACTTGTGTTTATACAGGAAAGACATACTCAAAGAGATGCGAGAAAAAATAACTCTCAGAATATTTTCCAATAAAAAAAATAAAGGTTGGTGGATATATGGATATATTCATTGATTTAGGTTAAAGTAATTTAAAAAGATAGAAAAATGATAGTCTTCTTTATCAACATAGTTTTTAGATCTTAGTGCTTGACTTCACATTTGGTAAGTTAACCACTTTCCTTCCTCGAAACATTTTCCCATTTCCACGACACCACACTGCTTTGCCTCTGTTCATGCTCAGTCCATTGGGGTTCTTCTCCTTTGACTGTCTGTCCTTCAGGGCCCTGTCCTGTTCATTCCCCATTCAGCTCCCCCTCCTCGGAGACCTGCTTCACGGCCCAGGCCTCCTACCCCGCCAGGCAGCACAGGCTTGCAAACCAGCTCTCCTCTTGAATAGACTTTCCCATCCGCGGGCCTCCCGGGGACCTCCCCGTGCACACCCACAGGTGCCTGACAGCCAAAACTAAACTCGTCTCCTTCCCTCTCAGGTCCCCTGTCAGGGAACCTCCTCATCCACCTTCCCGCTGCCCTGGGATTCATGAACTGGGCAAGTTCTGTCTTCACCTCTCCAAAGTTCTGGGGAATGTCAGAAAACAAACTGCACGGACGCAAGGCACTTGAACCTCACTCTCCTCTCCGCGGAGTGACTTCCCCCACCTGGCCTTGCAGGTCACGGCGAGTCCGGCTGCACTCGCTCCCGCGGCACGGCCTCCCCTCTCCCCCTCCGGGCCGGGCGCGCGGAGGCCGGACCAGCCCGCACCCCGCAGGGACAGCATGGGCGGGCGGGCGGCGCCCCAGTAACCCCCTCACACACCCTGCGAAACCCGGACACAACCTCCAGAGCAGCCGCTGAGCCAACACCCGCTTCCCTAACCTCACAACTCGACCACCAAGCACCCGAGACTCTCCGGTGCCGGTGGGGCCCGCGAGGCGCAGGCCTGCTTCCCATCCCCGCGCTACCGGGACCAGCATCCTAGGCCTTACCAGGGGCCCGGGAACCGACTGCAGCTCCGCGGCTTTCCACAAGACTTGTCTCGGGGCCAGGCTAACCCGTGGCCGGAGAAGGAGCCGCCGGGAAACCACGGCACCACAGGACACACAGGAGGCCGCCATCTTGGCTGCGGAGGGCCGGCCGGCGGGCGGGGGGCGGGCCAGAGGACTGCGCAGGCGCCGGGGGCGGCTCAGGGGTGGTCGGGAAGCTCCGGCGAGAAGAGACAGGGGGCGTGTCCTGCGGCCCGAGGCGGCTGATTGGGCGCGTGGGCCCGCAGGGCGTGTCTGGCCCCGCTCCCTGTCCACGTCCACGTGGACCCTGCCCCGGAGGTTCCTCCGCTGGTCCCTTCGGCACCTCTGGAGCGAAGTCGCTGACAGTCTCCTCGCTGCTTGCTGCCTTCACGTGCGCCCCGCTGCACCTTTTCCCGCTCTCCCCGAACCGGAGCCCGCGCAGCCCGCCCGCTCCGCCCTCCAGTCCGTCTTCCCCGCGCTCCGTGGCTCCTGCCTTCCTCACGCAAGCGTGGACTCCAGGCTTTGCTTCCTGTCTGCCTTCCTAGCGTGGGTTTCCCCTCCTCTCCACCCTTTTCATTCCCCAGGGCCCAGGGTGTCCACCTCCTCCAGCAACCACCAGACCAGCTTACGTTGCTTTTTGACGGTAATAATGCCAACAGGCCAAACCGAACACCGGGGAGGACGAAATGCTGCCTCATCTCTGCAGGTCACTCCCCAAGTGTCGGTACCAAGCCTCCCTTGAAGTAGGTGTTAGCTAGAGAGGACGTGTGTCCTCCCGGCAGTAACTCCGGTTGCTTCACACGGAATATAGAGCAAATGACGTAGGAAAGGGCTCTGAAAGGATTTCTAAACAGTTAGATAGGAAGGACCAGTAAAATGAAAACACAGACATACCCAGAAAATCCGAGGTCATACAACGTCAAGTAAATAGATGCCATCTACTATCATTTCTTAAAACGCAGAACATTTCGATATTAAAAAGATAGAACTGACATAATCTCAGAATAAAAAGCAGTTCTTTAAATAGAATGCATTTAGTTGTACAAAAAGCTCACTCTGTTCTTTCTTTTGTTACCTTTTAGGATAGTGAAACTTACAGCAAATTAGCAGAGGTCCAGAAATCAAACTTTATAGGTTATCGAAGTAGATGTCTTGCCCTAGCCAGTTTGGCTCAGTGGATGGAGCATCAGTTTGCAAACTGAAGAGTCCTGGGTTCAATTCTGGTCAAAGGCACATACATACCTTGGTTGCAGGCTTGATCCCCAACCCCATCTGGACAGGGGCAGGTGGAGGAGGCAACCAGTCCATGTGTCTATCACATCAATGTTTCTCTCTCTGTCTCTCCTTCCCCCTTCCATTCTTTCTAAAAAATCAGCCCTCAAGCGAGGATTAACTACAACAAAAATCGATGTATTTTTTTTTTAATTCAAACATCAGACTTCATGATCTGAATTTTGAGCCAATGATTGCTCTCTTTTTCTGACTCATTTTTTTTTAGTTATGTATGTATTTATTTATTTTTGTTAATCCTCACCTGAGGACATTTTTCCATTGATTTTTTTAAAAATATATTTTATTGATTTTGTACAGAGAGGAAGGGAGAGAGATAGAGAGTTAGAAACATCGATGAGAGAGAGTCATTGATAGGCTGCCTCTTGCACACCCCCTACTGGGGATATGCCCGCAACCAAGGTACATGCCCTTGACCGGAATCGAACCCGGGACCCTTCAGTCCCCAAGCCGACGCTCTATCCATTGAGCCAAACCAGTCCCGGCACAAGGTAGGTACTCTTGATTGGAATCGACCCCAAGACCCTTTGGTCTGCAGGCCCACGCGCTATCTACTGACTACCACTATACTGTTGCGTCTGTCTGTGTTATATATATGGTGTTTTTTTTTCTTAATCTCTTTACTTTTTTTCATCCAGCCCCCCCCCAAATAGATATCTCTAAATAACAGTTTCTATACATTGTAAAAAATATTTAATTTAATTGCAGAAACTTCAGTAGAAACAAGCAAATAAGTTTGTAGAAGCAGAATTTATACCATTTTTTTCAATTGGCAAATGGGATTTTTTTAAACATTAAGTCAACAGAAACAAGACATGGTTCAGCAGCCCCAATGACAGGTTTCTCAGTGTGGGACAGTCTGATAGACGAGGCCTGGCCATCACTCAGGAACTCAGTGAACCAACTCTGGGAAGGCCAGTGGCGACAGCTTCTGGCTCAGCATGGCCTGAGACTGGTTAGTACATGGTCTTCAAACCTAGCACACTTCCTCCTCTGGTTGCTCAGTTCAAGCAGTAATGCTGCATGAATTGCTTCGAAGCTCCATTTTTTCCAGGACTCAAGGGGCTCTATTCTGCTGGCTTCCGTCTGAAGTAATCTGTTGCACAATTCCGTAATATTCATGGTCCATGCTGTTTCCCACCCATGCAACAGGACCCGTTCTTTCTGAGACTTTAAGGACTTGCAGATTTCCACCCCTGCCAGGTCACACTATCATCTTCACAGGTGTCCCAACTAGTCATCCATGTTCACCTGTTCATAGTTTATGAATGTGACAGTCCCAAAACTGTTGGCATCCCACTTGATTATGTTTGCAGACTGCTCCGGAGTCTTGTATACCAGAATACATTCAGTTATTATGGCAGTCACAATTGTGTATTCATATTACTTTTCTTTAGTTTCTCTTCAGTTAAGGTCAATCTTGAAGATCTGCTCCAATTATGGCACATCTCTTTGAATCCAACATGAGTTCATCGATTTGAAGTGTGTCCTTTTAATGTAACTCTAAAATGGGTTTTGATAGGAGAGATTTGAATTTGATGCTATGTAGCTTTCTTGGGACTATCATTGGAAAGTCACCTTCAAAATATTTAATGCCTGTATAAATGCCTTTGCAAGCTGACCAATGCCATGGACTCAAGCAAAATAACTCTATTAATTTCAGGGACCTTCCTTTCTTTAGACAGTCTCCCAAAATGCTGGATGAAAAGGTCATCCCAGAAGCTAAGGCTTACTGCAGACCTCTTGCATGTAGACATTTTTCACTGGTGCCACACATCCCCTCATCTGTTTCTGTGCAGGAGGAAGAGCAGGAGTTGAAAGTGGGCCTCTTGAGTCTAGTGGCCACAGGCATGGATGTTCAAGGAGTGCTGTGCCCACCATGACATAGAAGCGGGGTTGACAGCCACTGGGGGAAGGTTATACCATTTTTAAAATAAGTATGTTGGAACATGTAAGAACTATGTTAAGTACTGAAATTAGGTTAAGAATTTTGCAGATTTTTTCCACTCTAAAATTCATGTTACAGTCTCTTATTAGATTACAGTAAAGCAAATGTAATACATTTCCCACTTCTACGGGCAACACGTGGGCTACTGCATTAAATTTCCTGTGTAGCCTTTGAGTTTGGGGACAGATACACTGTTAATAGGTTGACATTGGGTACATAATTAGGAGAAGAAGGAATGATTAGAATAATAATTTGATAAACATTTAAAATAGGAAAATTCAATAATTTTACCAAACACCTAAAGCTTAGATTTATTTCATTTTTAAAATATATTTTTATTGATTTCAGAGAAAAAGGGCGAGGGAGAGAAAGATGGAAGCATCAATGATAAGCGAGAATCACTGAATGGCTACACACCTCCCACTGGGGATTGAGCCTGTGAACCATTCATAGGTTTACACTTAGCCACTGAGCCACACTGGCTGGGCTAGATTCATTTAATTTTTCTATCATTAACTGAGCATCCCATAGGCATCAAATCTCAGATCCCTAAAGTCCAATATGGGGGAGTCATGTCCAATGTGAGGATTTGGTTCTAAAGACATGTGGTAATATAAGCACAGGAGAGTCAAAATGTTGGGCTAACAGCAAGTGTTGCTAAGATATGAGATAGCAGGAACTGTTAGATGCTACTGGTGGGGTAATAAATTGCTACAGCTCTCTTGAAACCAACCAACAAATCAATGATTTAAAGTTAAGATGAGCACATACTACAATCCATCAATTACATTCCTAAGTGTATACACTGTAGAAACTCTTGCACAGAAATTTTATAACAACAAATATATCTGTCTGTTGATAAAGGGATGGGTGGATAAGAGCACCATAGAGAAATGACAATAAATGGACCAGGACTATATATGAATATGGATGAGTTTCACCAGGAGAGGAAAAACAGACACATATACTTACACTAGAGGCACAAAAATTTGTGCAAGAGTAGGCCTTCCTTCCCCCCTAGTGCGGCTGCTGGCACCGGCTTCCTCTGGCACCCAGGACTGGGGCTGCTTTGCTCTGGCCACCACTGCCAGGCACCCGGGATTGGGCTGCTTCACTCTGCTGCTGCCGCCGCCACCCACCTGGGACCCAGGCTGCTTTGCTCCAGCTGCCTCGGCCACCTCATAGTGACTGGTCAAGTGGTTGTTTCCAGTCGTTATGGTTGTGGCCTTTTATTAAATAGGATAGTTTGATTCCATTTACATAACATTCAAAACCCAGCAAAACCAAGCAATATATTGTTTAATGATTTATTTATATGTAGTAAAACAATAAAAAGCAAGAGAATGATATACCCAAATTTCAGGATAGTGACTATCCAGGGAGGAGGGAAATGATGCTATGAGCAAGGCACACAGGGTGGGCATCAGTGCTCCCACCAGTGCTCCTCATCGTTAGAGGACTGGTGAATGCACAGCATGTGTTTTATTGAAATTCTAAACGTGTTCTAGATACACCTGACAGGGAGAGTTGGTGGTTATCCCCCCTCCCACGCTGACTCACATTGGAAGATGTGGCAGGCTTTGGAGGGCATGTAAATTAGTACAATAGTTATTTAATTTTCCTATGTTTCTCCTATCTCACTGACTACATCTCTGTTTTTTATTATCTTTAATTCATTTGATACTCTCTCTTTTCCTATCCAGTGTGATAGTTTAAATACTGAATGATGTAATCCTCATAAAACACACACACACACACACACTTTAAAGGATTTCTAGAAAACACCTCTATATCTGCAGAGTTCTGTGGATCACTCTGAAAAACCTTAGCTTAGAAAACACACAAAGGCTTAATGGATTTCACAAATAACTGATATCTCCAGACAACTTTAAAAATATATATATATATTTTTTATTGATTTCAGACAGGAAGAGAGAGGGGGAGAGAGAGAAACATCAAGGGTGAGAGAGAATCATTGATTGGCTGCCTCCACACCCCCAACCTGGGAGCAAGCCCGCTACCTGGGCACATGCTCTTGACTAGAATTGAACCTGGGACCCTTCAGGACACAGGCTGATGCTCTATCCACTGAGCCAAACCAGCTAGGGCTCTCCAGACAACTTTTGATCAAAGATGACCAAACACTGTGTGGTTCATGTAAAATATGTAAATGTGGATTAAAATATTTAGTGTTCTTATCTGAACCCTGCCACAAACCCACTCTTTGACACTTGCTGGTTCCATTTGATGAGAAACCTACATTTCTCATCAGTGTAATATGGTTCCAGGGTGGGGTTGGACCAGCGATTCTCAAAAGTGTAGTCCCTACAGCAGGGGCAGAGCGTTACCTGACTGAATTGGGTCCCTCCCCACCAAATACAATATATTGAAGTCCTCCAAGTACCTCATAATGTGACCTTATTTGGAAACAAGGTCTTCACAGAAGTAATCAGGCTAAAATGAGGTCATTAGGGTGGGACCTCATCAATATGACAATATTACTGGTAGAAGATGGATATAGAGACAGACATGTTTGGGAGGGAAGCGATGTAAAAATACAGGAAGAAGATGCGCATCACAGGCCATGGACCACCTGAGCCTACCAGAGCAAGGGAAGAGATCTGGAACAAATTCTCCCTCACAGGCCGCAGGAGAAACCAGCTCTACTGATACCTTGATCTTGAATTTCCAGCCTCCAGATCTGTGATAAATTTCTGTTGTTTAAGCCCTCCAGTTTATGGGATTTTCTTAAGCAGTCCCAGGAATGCACCCAGTATATTCACTCTGCAATATCCACAATTTCTTGCTACTCCTTTCCTCAAGAAGTGGAGCCCCTCCCCTTGAGTGTGAGCTGGGTTTGATGACCTGCCTTGAAGAGTAGAGGAAAGTGGAAGTCATGGTGTACAACTCTGGATACTAGTCTCAAAAGATATGTGGCTTCCTGCTTGTTCTCTCTGGAAGTGTCCACTTGTGGGGAGCTCAGATGTCATGTCATGGGACAGGCCTATGGAGAGGTCTGCCTTGTGACGAACTAACGCCTCTTGCTACCAGCCATGGGGGTGAGTAGTCTTGGAGGGGGACCCCAGCAAGTCTTTTATTTTAAATGCTTTTATTGAATTATAGAGAGAAAGGAAGGGAGAGGGATAGAGAGATAGAAACAACAATGATGAGAGAGAATCATTGATCAGCTGTCTCCTGAACGCCTCCTATTGGGGATGGAGACCGCAACCCAAGCATATGCCTGACTGGTAATCGAACCAGTGACCTCTTGGTTCCTTGGTCGATGTTCTACCACTGAGCCACACCAACAGTCTTCATATGCCTGCAGCCTCCATCAACATCTTGACTGCCAGTTCATGAGAGATTCTGAGCCAGAATTGCTGATCTCAGAACCCTGGACCACTGAAATTAGGACATAATGAATATGTCATTTTAAGCCACTAAAATGTGGGGGAATTTGTAATGCTGCAATAGACAACTAGTGCACCTAGACATTTGTTAAAAATTAAATTCCTGGGTCCCAGACCTATTATATTTTTAGGTGAAGCCCAGTGTAAAGTCTGTAAAATAATTCAGAATTCTCGTTTTGTTTGGTTTTATTTTTTGAGTTTGCAGTCCATTATTTTGTAGTTGGCCAGGTTCCATTCCACACAATCCAGTGGCAAAATCCTTTTCCATCTTGACCACCTAGCTGCACAGATTCCTACACCTCTTTTGTGTGGTTACAAATATATAACATAAAATGTACTCTCTTAACCTTGTAAGTGGCATTAAGAACGTTCACCACCCTCCATCTCCTGAACTTGCTCATCTCCCCAAAATGAAACTCGGAACACAGGAAACAACAAGTCCCATTCTCCCTCCTTCTAGCTCCTGGTAACTGCCATTCTACTTCCTGTCTTCGTGAATTTGACTATTACAGGAACATCCTATAAGTGGAGTCATATAGTATTTGTTCTTTTTGTGCCTGGCTTATTTCACTTAGCATAGTGTTTTCAAGGTTCATCCACAATGTAGCATGTATCAGAACTTTATTTTTTTAAAGCTAAATAAACATTTCTTTGTATATATCACATTTTGTTTATCCATCTGTCCACAGACACATGAGTTGTTTTCACCTTTGGGCTATTGTGAACAATGCTGCTATGGATGTGGGTGTACAGTATCTGTCCAAGTCCCTGCATTCAATTATTTTGGGTCTATACCTACAAGTGGCATTGCAGAATTCTTGTCTTTAATGTGGCAAGGTTTCTAACTTAATCTACACAGGCAAGTGCCCACAAAAAAATAACTTGAATGGAATTTAAATAAGCAACTTGAACGTCTTTAATTATCTAGACCATACCCAGCTAAATAAACAGTATTCATGGGTATGAAAAAGAGTAATGTAAATTTCACTAGAGTTTGAAAATATTTATGAGAAGTAATTTTAGTACATAATTGCTATATATCAAGCTTCCATAACAGAAAAACCTCTCAGCCTACAAATTAAATCTATTCTGCCAAGATGCATATATTTTACCACATTAATTGAATTTTAATAAATAACAAACAGAACAAATATCTTCTTTGTTTTCCCCCCAATATGGACTTAGTCTCTCTACCTACAAGCTGTCAGTTATGTTTGCTGTGAAAGAGACAGCACTAAGGGAGCTGTCAGTCAAAGCTGTTTTAATGATTCAAGAATCATTTCTCCAAGCTTCATTATCAAAAATAAAACAAATTTACATGGAACATAAAGATGGGTTGATCACACTATCCGCTGTGCATTGAAATGACTCCCAACATGTGCAAGTTGAGGGCAGTCTGCTTAGGGCTGCTGTCTTCCACACCACACTAAAATGACTTCGCAGATTCTGTCATTTTTTAAAAGTTGCATGTAGACAGTGAAAGTAATTATTTTCATAGGGTGGTTGGAGTTTGAGTGGTCCCCTATTTGAAATAATAGTGTGTAGGAAATATTCTGTGACAGTATTCTGTGTCAGTATGGCTATTCTTTACCCATGCCTTAAGCATAGATCCGGGTTCAAAACCCTGTGATGGATGCTGCATGGAGGTAAAGATCTAGAAACGGAACTAAATAGTCAAAGTATAAACTGAATGTAGTCAATGCACTAGGCCTTCAGAATGAAAAAAATATATAATTGAAATCAACATAATCACTAAGAGCCTGGCTAAAATAAACAGACTTAATAGTTCAATTCCATAACACTATACCCAATGTGAACTTCTGGAGGCATAAAAGAGACTATTTTAGGACAGGAAATACAACTTTACACATTAGGGGGACTCCTAAGAATGATGCAGCCTAAAAATGTAAATAAGAGAAGATTGTGATCTAACCTGAAAAATGAGAAGTGTGATTTTTATTCTTACTCTTTTGTGGAAGGAAGTAGTGGTAAAAGCAGCCAATCTCTAGTGTCCCTATTAGAAAGAGTCTGGGTTTAGATGCACCATGAAATACAAATCTAAGAAATAGAAATGAGAATAAAATTCTGCATGCATATACGCACAAACACACATATAAAATATTTAAAAAGTCAAAGCGCTATATAGCTTTATATGGCATTGAGAACTGTTCAAAGTCTTGTTTAATCATAGCAAGAGCCCTAGGAGGAAGACACTATTATTATCCTCTTATTAGAGGAGGCATGGAGATGTGAAATGACTTACATAAGGTCCCACACCAGGGAGGGATGGAGCCAGGCTTCCACACACTTGGCACCACGAGTCTACTACACCCAAGACGACACAGAACTGCAAGTTAGGCAAGGATGTCTTGAGAGCCTTCCCTCTCGCCTGTATCCATGGCCTCTGCTCACTGTTCCCGTTCACTTCAGGACCCAGTGCACTTGTGCTCTTGCCTCAGCACCCAACCCACTTCCCTGTGTGCTGCTCTCACTGTCCTCACCTGTCCTATCTCCTGGGTAAGCACAGGAGATCACAGCTCTCTAGGTAGCTTTTCAGAGCTCCAAAACTGTCCTTCAGAAAATGTTCCTGGCCTTCACAGTGTGTGTGTGTGTGTGTGTGTGTGTGTGACTTAAATAAGAGTGCTTTAGGTTGACCACACCCCATTTATCATGTCCCCATCACTCTTGGTACCCTATTTCCACGTTCTTGTTATATCCCAGCTGTCATGGTGCCCACTATGAGTGCTACACTATTGCACATGATGAATATTTTCTGATACAAGCATTAACCCCAAACCATTCCGCATTTGCCTACTCAAAAATGGTTAGGAATGCTGGGGTTCTAGGATGCAAAAGATTCTTCCAGAAAGGCTAACAAGGGACCTGGGTATTTCATAACTCAGAGACATGGTTCCATCTGCCCAGCATTGCTGCTGACTTTGTTGCCCAGTTGGGACTTGAATTTTGATACTTAAGAGTTTAATCTACATAAAGACTACTTTACCATCATCATTCAGTATTTATTGATACACTGCAAGGCTCTGAAATGGGTATTCAGATGGTAACTGTCTTTGAGCTTCTTATAAACTTACTAGAGGCCCAGTGCACAAAATTTGTGCACAGGGATGTGGGCTACACCGTCTCCAATCTGGGACCCCTTGGGGGATGTCTGACTGCTGGCACTGGAATTGGGCCTAAACTGGTAGTCAGGCATCCCTCTCACAATCCGGGACCACTGGCTCCTACCTGCTTGCCTGCATGCCTGCCTGCCTGATTGCCCCCTAACCACTCCCCTGCTGGCCTGGTTGATGCCTAACTGCTCCCCTGCCGGCCTAATTGCCCTCCCTTGCCAGCCCAATGGCCCCTACCTACCCTCCCCTGCCAGCCTGATCGCCCACAGCTGCCCTCCCATGTTGTGACTTGCCTCCTCCACCTAGACCCACCTCTTCCATGTGAGGCAGTGGAGACGCTGGAACCGGCCTCCTCCATGCTGTGCAGAGCTGTGGGACCCCGAGGCCTTACCACGTGGAGTGGCTGCTGGGGCCCACCTCTGCTGTGCATGCAGCCATCTTGTGACAGCCATCTTGTGATGATGTTAGGGCATGATTTGTGAGTGTGTGACACAACCTAGGCTATTATTAGTATAGATATGGAGGGGGGAAGCTATTTACACAAAGATGATTATTTTAGAAAGACTGTGCTATAGTCGTGAAAGCATTGTAAAGTAATGTGGGAGTTTGAAAAAGAAAACTTTACTGCTTGCCAAATGGGTCAAGATTTCCTACAAGTTTTATAGAACTGAAAATCAAAATAAGAAAACCATCTAACTCATTTATTTACCATTTTGCAGAACCACTTCTAAACTTGTTCTGAAAGCAATTAACCTACTCCATCTTATAATACCTACAACATAGAATTTTCTATCTCAATTTATCAAATCAGGTGATTAAAAAGTATCCTATACTAGAGGCCTGGTGCATGAAATTTGTGCACAGGAGGGGGGTTAGGGGGTCCCTCATCCAGGTCTACACCCTCTCCAATCTGGGATCTCTCTTGCAATCTAGGATTGCTGGCTTCTAATCTCTTGCCTGCCTGCCTGCCTGCCTGTTCGCCACTAACCACCTCAGCCCACTGGCCTGATTGCCCCCTAACTGCTCCCCTGCTGGCCTGATTACCCCCTAACTACCCTCCTGCCAACCTGATCACCCCCTAACTGACTTCCCCTGCCAACCTGATCACCCTTAACTGCCTCTGCCTTGGCCCCTGCCACTGTGGCTTTGTCTGGAAGAATGTCTGGAAGATGTCTGGTCTAATTAGCATATTACCCTTTTATTAGTATCTATATAATAAACAGGGAACATGCTAATTAGCTAGGCATCACGACTGTTCAGAAGGAGCTGTGCGCGCAGATGGGTGGGAGGGGACTGTGTGCCGCCCCCAGCCTCAGTGACCATGGGGAGGCTGGGGCTGGGGTTGGGCCAGAGTGGAGACAAAACACACGACGAGGCTGGAGCTATGTAGGTCAGGCATGGGTCCTGGCTCCCCATGGGGTGCCTCCTTGCATGGCAGGAAGAAGGGTACCTCCTCACGCGATTTCAATTACCCACTGGGCCTCTAGTAAATAATAAAAGGCTAATATGCAAATCGAAGGGAGCAGATGCTCAATGCAAGAGCTTCCCCGTGGTGGTCAATGCCCTCCCACAGAGGGAGTGCCACTCAGCCAGAAGCCCTGAGCCAGGCTCATGACTGGCAAGTGCAGTGACGGGAGCCTCTCCTGCCTCTGTGGCAGTCTGACATCCTCCAAGGTCTCGAGAGGGCGCAGGCCAGGCTGAGTGACGCCCCCCACCAAGTGCACAAATTTTGTGCACTGGGCCTATAGTTCTTTTAAAAAAAAATATTTTAAATTTATTTTTTACAGAGAGAAAGATGGATAGAGACTTAGAAACATCGATGAGGGAGAGACATTAATCAGCTGCCTCTTGCACACCCCCAACTGGGATGTGCCCACAACCAAGGTACATGCCCTTGACTGGAATCAAACCTGGGATCTTACAGTCTGCATGGGCCTATAGTTCTTAAATATTCTTAAATTAGAGGCCCAGTACACAAATTCATGCACCAGTGGAGTCCCTTAGCTTGGCCTGCGGGTTTGGGTTGAAACCGGCTCTTCTACATTCCCCAAGAAGTCCTGGATTGTGAGAGGGTACAGACCAGGCAAGGGACCCCACTGGTGCACCATCAGGGCCGGGGAGGGACACAGGAGGTTGTCCAGCAGGGGAGGGACCATGGGAGGGCTCTAGGGCATGTCCAGACTGTCTCACTCAGTTCTGATCATCTGGACCCCAGCAGCAAACTAACGTACCAGTTGGAGTGTCTGCCCCCTGGTGGTCAGTGTATGTCATAGCGATTGGTAGAACAGCCAACTGTCTGCCTCCTGGTGGTCAGTGAACTTCATAGCAAACAGTTGAGCAGCCTTAGCATATCATTAGCATATTATGCTTTGATTGGTTGAACAAATGATTGGATGACTGGGCACTTAGCATATTAGGTCTTTATTATATAGGACTAGAGGCCTGATGCACAAATTTGTGCATGGGTAGGATCCAGCCAGCCTGCCTCCAATAGGGGCCCATTGGGGTGGGCCCAGCCAGGGGGAGGAGACACAAGCAGTTGGCCAGCCAGCCCCGCCCACAATTGTGGCATTGGGGGCCAATCAGGGGTAGGGTCGGCTGGGGAGAGGAGCTGTGGGAGGGCTCCAGGGCATGTCTGGCCCATCTTTCTTAGTTTCAATCAGCTTGACCCCAGCAGCAAGGTAACCTACCAGTCTGAGCTTCTGCCCCCTGATGGTCAGTGCTAATCATAGCAAATGGTTAAGAGGCCTTAGCACATCATTAGCATATTATACTTTGATTGATTGACCGAGTGACTGGACACTTAGCATATTAGGCTTTTATTATATAGATTGACTTTTAAGCATTTACATTCCACCTTATTTTCACTGAAGAAATTTTCTTGGCCCATTTTCCAAGTATTTTACAAAATAGAGTATCATATTTAAAATCCAAAATTTGTCCATTTTCAACAAGCATGTCACAGCCTTGTTTGTGATTAAACTATCATATCTTTATGAATAAAGTTTGCTATGATTAGATTGTCTAGTTAGATAAGTCTAACTTTAGACTTAAAGAAACATTTTATCCTGCAAAAACAGATTCCTAAAATAAAAACATCAGTTTTCAAATGAAGCTATAAGAGTTACATTTTTTTTAAAGAGTTACATTTTTAATGACTGTTAAATAGTTATGGTTAAATGGTATATCCATGATTTCTTGTCATTTTATTTATATAGCCAGCACTCTTTAGATACAAATTCCCGACCTCAGGCATACACTTGTCAAATAATCACATTCTTTAAAACTTATTTTTTTTTAATGTCAGAATCAAGAGTTCAGTTTTAAGAATTCAACAATTCATGCAATTTAACAGGGAAGTTAAAATTAATAGTATGAGTTAGCATAACTCTGAGATTTTAAAAAATACATTTGGCCCATGTTGGAAAGAGAGAACACAAGGGGAAAAATGAGAATTTAGTTTTCATATTTGTCTTTTGTTATGTGAGCAATCAGAATTGTAAGTTCACACCTTCCTATCAGCAGGGAGGGATTTTAGCTAATAGGGAACAAATACTGGGTTAGTAATATTGTATTCATCTGTGCTCAGTTGCACAGAGATTTTTAAAAAATCAGTTATTAACTATCTTATAAAATGATTGAGAGGGTAGATGGGTCAAGCTGTAGCTGAACTTGAAGGAACAAGTGGATGCCTCATGCTCTGCCCATCTGTACCCACTTAATCCAGTTACAAATTTAAGTCTCACGGGATGCCTCTGACTGGCAGAAACTAAGTCCTACCTACTAGTGGATACTGTTTTGCTTCCTGCTCTATTCCTAACAGTTTTCTAAACAGTACCCAGTATCTAGAAGCTGACCATACATGTTTATTGAAGGAAAGAAAGGAGAAGGGATGTTGAGCAAGCTAATCCATGGTTTTTGCAACAACTTACCGGTAATGAAGACATTGCTTTAAAGGGGGCTTAAGAGTCTGGTAGAAGCTCATATGAGATAAACTTAAAGTCCTTTCCAAGTACTGTGGGAGCAGGGTCCTCGTCTTTATTGTTCATATTGTATCCCCAGCGGACTGTGCCTGGCACAATACTAGCAATCAATAAATGCTTGTTGATTGAATGAATGATTACATAAGGGGTAAGTTGTCTTCTCCTCCTATCTCCACCTTTCTTCAGTGGCCAAAATTCATGTACAGATTATCTCCAATTTTTTTCATATCACATAGCTATTATATGTGATAATTTTGTCATTTGATTTCCTTTTCCTAAATTGAGAATGTATACAAACGAGGATTTGTGAATATGTTTGTGTGAACGATCTCTTTAGACTGAAAGCTCAATTTATTTTGATGCTTAATGCAGTGGAAAGCTGGTATTCATAAGAAAAGTGTAGTTGTCTAAGGATCCATTTTGATTTTTGTTGCACAGAAAGTATCATTGAAAAGTTATCCCTGCAGGAGATGCCTTCCTTCTAATCACAGAAAGTAACATGTGAACTTGTAAAGCGAGGCAAATGCAACATGACTAATCAGAAAACAATGATCATATCAGTTTTCCAAATATCATGTTCTTGATGCGGCTTTATTTCTATGGTTTGTGGTGAAGGAGAACTGATAATTGTTTAGAAAATGCCTCCTTCTCTTGTTTCCATAGAATTGAACTGTATCTGCAGATTCCTCTTATTTGTATTGGGTTTGGAAGTGCCCAGGTGAGGCCCAGCTGTGAAGCAAGGTAGGCAGTGCTGCATCTTGGGCCTTTTATTGATAGGTTTGGGCTCCCTGATCCAGCTGCAACTTGTTTAAGAGATTTTATCAGTCTGAAGCCTGAGCAAGGACAGGCCATACGCAAAAGCCATGAACACAGGTTGAGTGGGGCTACAAATTGGATGGGGCAGGGTCTCAGGGAATTACCAGGGAGGAGCAAACAGAAATGGCTGCCAGACAGCCCTGCAACCAGGAAGGTCCCAGCACAGGAACAACGACCCCTGTGAGTGCCTCCTAATTCCTTCCCAATGCCAGACAATCCAGTTTTTCCTTGTATATGTCTGTGTCCTCTCAGAGCCTCGCCCTGGTGCTGGAGCTCAGAGGAAGCAGGGCCTTGTAAGTTCAGTTCAGCTGGCTCTCCAGGAGTGTCTGTATCACTTAGCTCCCATCCCCACTGGTTTTTATAGCCTGCAGTTATGGGGACTTCTTTTCCCAGCTCTGTAAGCCTGAGCTGAGGGTCTGGTGCAGGCTGGGACCCCTTGCTCTTTGAGGATGGCTTCTGCAGATATGATCTCCC
Source organism: Pipistrellus hanaki (assembly GCF_964339955.1). NCBI lineage: Eukaryota > Metazoa > Chordata > Mammalia > Chiroptera > Vespertilionidae > Pipistrellus > Pipistrellus hanaki. The sequence continues at coordinate 56,383,900 of NC_140514.1, forward strand.
TCCCGATTAAGAAAGCAATCCAGGCTGTTCTGTGCCTCTGCCCCTCCTTCCAGTCTCAATGTGCTTTCTTCTTTACTTTTCTTAATGGAAGTTGCAAGACTTCCATTCAGCCAGCTTTCAGGCAGTTCTGGATGATGGTTGTTCTGTATTTTAGTTGTAATTTTGATGTGGTTGTAGGAAGTGGTGAGTACATGCCATCTTGGTTCTCCAGGATTCTTTAAAGATACATATATTTTATTGACTTCAGAGATGAGAGAGAGAGAGAGAGAGAGAGAGAGAGAGAGAGAGAGAGAGAGAGAGAGAGAGAGAGAGAGAGAGAGATGATGAGAGAGAATTGGCTGCCTTCTGCACAGCCCACTCTGGGAATCAAGGCCAAAAGCCAGGTATGTGCCCTGACTAGGAATTGAATTGTACCTCTTGGTTCAAAGATCAGTACTCAACCACTGAGCCATGCTGGCCAGGCTTGAACATAAGATTCTTGATGGATTTTTTTCATTAAGTATTTTGAATATGTCAGCCCACTGTCTTCTGTTTTCAAAGTTTCTGATAAAAAATCTGCTGATTATTTTATTGAGGATCATTGTGAAGAGTCATTTTTCTCTTGCTGCTTTCAAGATTCTCTCTCTGTCTTAATTATAATGTGTCTTGATATGAATTTCTTTGAGTTTATTCTGCTTGGAGTTCATTGAACTTTTTGGATATTTATAATCATGTCTTTTATCAAATTTGGGAAGTTCTGGCATTATTTCCTCAAATTATCTCTCTGTCTCTCCTATTTTTTCCTCCCAGGACTCCCATATGCATATGTTGATCTACTTTATGGTTTTCCTCTGGTTCCTTAGACTTCTTCGATATATTTTTTCTCCTCACACTCAGTATTTTCAATTGCCCTCTCTTAAGTTTACTGATTCTTTCTTCTGCCTGCTCAAACCTGTCTTAAAACCCTGCTACTGACATTTTTATTTTAGTTATTGTATTTTTCAGTTTCAAAATTTTCTCCTTTTTTTAAATCTCTTTGTAATTTTCATTTTGCTTATACATGATTTTCTTTTTTAAAGTATGTTTTTATTGATTTCAGAGAGAGGAAAGAAGAGAGAGAGATAGAGATATATATAGAGAAACATTGATTAGCTGTCTCCTGCACACCCCACACTGAGGATCAAGCATGAAACCTGGGCATGTGCCCTGGCTGGGAATTGGTCTGTGATCTTCTGGTTCATAGGTTGATGCTCAACCATTGAGCTATTCCAGCTGGGCTATCTATCATTTTCTTCATTCTCTCTAAATCTTCCTCCAATTCTTTGAACATTAAAAAAAATAGATTTTTATTGATTTCAGAGAGGAAGGAAGAGGGAAAGATAGAAACATCAATGATGAGAAAGAATCATTGATAGACACCTCCCACACACCCCAAACTGGGGATAAAGCCCACGACTCAGGCATGTGCCCTGACTGGGGATCAAACTGTGACCTCCTGGTTCATAGGTTGATACTCAACCACTGAGCCACATTGGTTGGGCTCTTTGAACATCTTTAAAACAGGCATTTTAAAGTATTTTAAAAAAAAATTCCTCCAAGTGGTCTTTCTCAGGGACAGCTTTGTTGGGTTTGTTATTATTTTTTATTTATGACCATACTTTTCTCTTTCACTGTATGCATTACAAAAAAATTTTTGGTTGAAAACTGGACATTTGAAACTAATAATGATAACTTTGGAAAGCAGATTCTTCCTCTCCTATTTGTTGAAATTTGTGTTTGTTATTGTTTTTTATTTTTGATTGTTGTAGACCGTCTCTGCTGGGGATCAACCAGAAGTGTAAACTTGAGGTCTTCTCAGGTCTTTTTTGAACCTGCGCCTTTCCCTGGTCATGCATGATGATTTTCTAAATTCCTCTATATGTGTGTTTGCTTTGAAATGTTCTAGACCTTAAATGCCTGGCTTTTAAAGACGGGGGGGCGGGGGGGGGGGGAGGAGAGAAAGAAAGAAAAAAAGAAAAGGAAAGGAAACTGAGAAGGGGGAGAAAAACAAAAGAAATTGCAAAAAGACACTGGCTCTTTAAACCCTCTGAAAGACATTTCAGCCTGAACAGGAGAGGCTTATGACAGAGGAAGGAGTACAGCAATGATTCCGTGTCACACTTTGTGTTTGCACCTCCATGGTCAGAAGTAGCAGAGATCGGAGCACAGATCCCTGATATTTGGAGGCAGGGTCTTTATTATCACCCTGGATCACTCAAGCTGTGTGCAAGCTGCTCCTGAAATGTGTGCACAGATGCCTGTTGTGGGGTCAGGGTTGGGACATGGATAGTTGTTACCAGGAAATTGATGGAAATTGTGTGCAATTTAACACCCAACCCTTCCCCCTGGAAGTTGGTAGCCTTCAATTGACTCCAGTTACAAAATTGTTTTATCAGACAGATTCTGCCAGTGCAATTGTTGCCCAGTTAGGGAGATAGATTCCTACTGCTTCCTATCCTGCCATCTTTCAAGAACTTGCCCTTTATTAAAAACTAGAGATCTGGTGCATGAAATTTGTGCACAGGGGTAGGGGGGCAGGCAGGGGAGGGGAAGGTTCCTCAGCCTGGCCTGCACCCTCTCGCAATCCAGGACCTCTTGGGGGATGTCTGACTGCTGGTTTATGTCCAACCCTGCAGGGATCCCTGTGGGGTCAGGCCTACACTGGCTGTCGGACATCCCTCTTGCAATCCGAGACTGCTGGCTCCTAACCGCTTGCCTGCCTGTCCACCTGCCTGATTGCCTCTAACCACTCTGCCTGCCTGCCTCATCACCCCTAACTGTTTGCCTGCCTGCCTGATTGCCCCTAACCACTCACCTGCCTGCCTTATCACCCCTAACCGCATCTCCCCTGATTCCCACCACCTCGGCTTAGTCCAGAAGGACGTATGGAATGATGTCTGGACGGTCATTTAACTGTCCAGTCTAATTAGCATATTATGCTTTTATTATTATAGATAAAAAGTAGCTTATTATTTCTTGAAATAATCTTTTTTGTTTTATATTTTAAAATAGTAAAAACATTTCCCTGTATATTTATGAAAATCTGTTAATTGCTTGTCCCTGCACAGTTAAACAATTTAAAAATAAATGCTAAATAATATATTATTGGGGGGAAAGGCTGATGTTTTTGCCCAAAGCAACGCATTTTCCCATTGACATATTAGTATATGAAGGAGCAGAATGTTGTGTTTACAAATAAAAACCATTTTAAGTAAAGCAACTACACTTTTTGGAAGTGCCATCAATATTGGGTTTGTACTCTATGTCAAAGTTTCTCTTTTTGTGGGGGGACGAATTACTTTTTTTCTTCTCATTGTTATTGAAATGATTTTTAAAAATTGCTGATAGTATCACAAATGCCCCCATTTCCCTACCATTTGCCCCTCTCCATTAAGCCCCTGCCCCACCCCAGGCCTTCACCACACTATTGTCTGTATCATGGGCTATGCATATATGCATATATGTTCTTTGGTTAATCTCTCCCCTCCCACCCACGCTTCTCCCCTCTGAGATCTGTCAGTCTGTTCCAGGCATCCATGTCTGTGGACCTATTTTATTCATCAGTTTCTTTTGTAGATTCCACATATAATTGAAATCATGTGTATTTGTTTTTCTCTGACTGCTTATTTTGTTTAGTATAATAATCTCTAATTCCATCCATGCTGTCGCAAAAGGTAAGAGACCTTTCTTTACAGCCACATATTATTCCATTATGTAAATTACTACAGCTTTTTTTTTTTTTTTTTCCCCGCTTATCTATTGAAGGGCACTTGGTCACTTTCCAGATCTTAGCTATTGTAAATAATGCTGCTATTAACATAGGGGTGCATACATTCTTTTTGGTTGCTTTTTGGGGATTCTAAAGATATATTCCCAGAAGTGGGATCACCAGGTCAAAAGGCAGTTCCATTTTTAATTTTTTGAGGAAACTCTATACTGTTTTCCACAGTGGCTACACCAATCTGCATTCCCACCAGCAGTGCACTAGAGTTTCCTTTTCTCTGCATCCTTGTCAGCACTTGTTGTTCGTTGATTTACTGATGGTAGCCATTCTGGCAGATGTGAGGTGATGCTTCATTGTAGTTCTGATTTGCATCTTTATGATGATTAGTGAGGTTGAGCATTTTTTCATCTGTCTGTTGGCAATCTGTATGTCCCCTTTGGAGAAATGTCTACTCAGGTCATTTACCCATTTTTTAATTGTGTTGTTTGTCTTCCTGGTGTTGAGTGTATATGTTCTTTATATATTTTAAATATTAACCCCTTACCAGATGTATCTTTGGAGAATATGTTCTTCCTTTTTATTGTACCGATGATTTCTTTTGCTTTGTAAAAGCTTTTTAGTTTGATGTAGTTCCATTTGTTTATTTTTTCCTTTGGTTCTCTTGCCCTAGGAAATGTATCAGTGAAAACACTACTACTTGAGTTGTCTGAGATTTTGCTACCTATAGTTTCTTCTAGGATTTTTATGGTTTCATGACTTACATTTAAGTATTTTATGCATTTTGAATTTATTCTTGTGTTTAGTGTAAGTTGGTGGTCTAGTTTCATTTTTTTTTTTTTTGCATGTATCTGTCCAATTTTCCCAACAACATTTTTTGAAGGAGCTGTCTTGACTCCATTGTGTGCTCTTGCCTCCTTTGTCAAATATTAATTGATGGTTGATATCTGGGGCCTCTGATCTGTTCCATCGATCTAAATGCCTATCCTTGTGCCAGTACCAGGCTTATGCCAAAGGTTTTTATCATTGGCTGCATGTTGAAAAAGCACTGATGTCTGTTCCCAAGCCCAGAAATTCTAGTTAGTGGTTAGGGGTATTGAATGACCTGGGCTCTGGCATTTCTAAACACCCGGGTGATTCTAATGAGCATGGGAATCTCTGCTCTATTCCTTCTTTCCCTCATGGCAATAAACATGATATTCAGAATATGACTGCTCAGACATTTTTATACTCTAAGACAGAGCTCACGATTTCTGAATGAGCATTCATCTTCACTTTACAATTTCAGACATATTGTCTAACATTCCTGTATGTGTTGGATATTGTTGGGGCTTGGCCAGATTCAGATGGGTTACTTTTATTCTTATGCAATCCTCCCCTGGCTCCTGTTGCTTCTGCTTCTGCTGTGGAATTTTGTGGAAGAGCCACACTCAAGGCTCCTTATACTACCCTGTTTCCCCGAAAATAAGACAGTGTCTTATATTAATTTTTTCTCCCAAAGTTGTGCTAGGTCTCATTTTCAGGGGATGTCTTATCTTTCCACGCGCTAGATCTTATTTTCAGAGGATGTCTTATTTTCGGGGAAACACGTATCTTCATATTTTGGATTATTTTTTCTTTTAGCTGTTTTGATTGGATGTTTCTTGCTTCCTAATATTCCAAATAGCTTATTTGATTCTCTGCATCCTTTACTCTACTGTTGGTTTCCAGTACATTATTCTTCATTTCAATTAGTGTATCCTTTATGTCTGTTTGGCTCATTTTAATGGTCCCTGCGTCCCTTTTTATGTAGTTGAAGTTCTCACTAATTTCCTTGAAATTCTCACTAAATTCCCTGAGCATCCTTATAAGCATTATTTTGAACTCTGCATCTGGTTGTTTGCTTGCCTCCATTTCATTTACTTCTTTTTCTGGAGATTTCTCTGTTCTTTCCTTTGTGACATGTTTCTTTGTCTCTACATTTTGGCTGCTTCCCTGTGTTTGTTTCTATGTATTAGACAGAGCTTCTAAGTCTCCTGGAATTGGTAGTGTCGCCTTGTATAGTAGGTGTCCAGTAGGGCCCAGTGGCTCAACCTCCCAGTCACCAGATCTGGGCACTCTAGGTGTGCCCCTGAGTGGGCTATGTGTACTCTCTTGTTTTAGTTAAGACTTGATTGTTGTTGGTGTCACTGGAAGGGATTGACCCCAGGCCAATCAGCTGTGAGGACCAACTGCAACTGTTGTGGAGGAGTGACCCTATGGAGCAGGACTTGCTTTAGTGAGGCTTTGGTGCTCAAGTCTGCCCCTAAGTGTGTTGTTCATGGACGTAGTAGGGCTATATCCAAAATGGTATGAACTGTCCACCAAGTGCACTGGCTCTGGGACCTCCTGGGAGGTGTTAAATCAGCCAGCACTTGTGCTCTCCTTGGGGCCACCTGGCATGAGCTACAGAGTGATCTGCAGATGACTTTTATTTGTGTTAGGCTTGGAGGTGCCCAGGAGAGGCCAAGCTGTAATCCAAAGCAGGCTGCCTCTAGTACCAGGTCTAGGGCCACTTAGAAAGAATACAGGACATGCTAAGGCCAGCTGGCTGCTTGTTTAAGAGATTTTAGGAAAGTCCAAAGCATGAGTCAAGAGAGGTCAGTTGTATAAAAAAGCCACTGGAAACGTCTTAGATGAACCCACCAGTTTGGTAGGGTGGGGTCTCAGGGAATCACCAAGCAGGGTAAACAGTATAAACCAGGTTGATGGAAACTCAAATGTGGCACCTGGCTGTTGGGTCTGTGGGTGGGAGGGCTCAGCAAAGGGACAATGGTTTCTGCCTAGCAGAAAGCTGCCCCTCAGCTCTTGCCCTGATGCCAAACAATTTATTCCCCCCATTATGTCCCTGGTTCCTTTCAAGCAGCTTCCACAACACTGGAGCTCAGAGGAAATGAGTTCAAGTAAGTCCACCTGCAGGCCTTTGAAGAGGAACAGCCTGGGACTCTAGTAGCTTCCGTGTCACTCAACCTCAATCCCCTTGGTTTTGTTTTTTGCTGTTTGTTTATTATTTACTTATTTATTTATTTATTTATTTATTTATTTGTTTGTTTGTTTGTTTGTTTGAGAGAGCAAAAGGGAGAGGAATAGAGAAATATAAACATCAATGAGAGAAAAACATCATTGATTGGTTGCCTTCTGCACACCCCTTACTGGGGAGCAAGCCTGCAACCCCAGGCATGTGCCCTGACCAGGAATGAAACCAGTGACCTATTGATTCATGGTTTGACACTCAACCACTGAGCCATACCAGCCAGCCCCTGCTGGTTTTTATAGCCCAAAGTTATGGGGACTTCTCTTCTGGGCACTGGAACTCTGGGATGAGGGTCTTGTGTGGGGCTGGGACACCTCTATTCCCAGTTTAGACCTCTGCAGCCAAGATATCCCTCCCAATTAAAAGCCCCCTCACATGAGTGTGGGACCAGCTTGTTCTGCATCTCAGCCCTTCCTACCAGTCTGGATGTGGCTTCTTCTTTAAATCCTTAATTGTAGGATTTCCGTTTAGCTAGATTTCAGGAGGTTCTGAATGATGACTATTCCGAAGATTAGTTGTATTTTTGATGTGTATGTGGGAGGATTTGAGTACTAGGTTCACCTACACTGCCATCTTGACCAGAAGCCACAAACGTTTACAGAAGTCAACAAAGAGGACTTAATATTTTTAATCTTCATTTTTGTGTATATGTGTTTAGCTGCACTGGGATATCATGCCATGGCTACTTATGTTTTCATCTATTAGAGAACAGTACCATCATCAAAATGTTTTTATATATTTGATTATCACCAGCAAATTTATAGAGATGAGTACACTAACTCTGCCAGCATGACTTAACTCGGCAGACTTTCCCGCATCACACACCTGAGTATGTACTTTTGTTAATGGCATGGACCCTGGGAGAGAGCTGGCACCAACAACCATCAGTCAACATGGCATGAGACAATTATGACATCCCACTTGGGGACAGGTTTCTCCTCCATTCTCAGAAAGAAAATATTAGGTTATTTTTAGGTAAGTAGTGGAGTACAGCATCATTTTTGGGCCACTTTCAGATGGTAAGACATAGGGGGTTCAATCCAAGCACTACTATAAGAGTTGCACATTTTTACACTGAAGGCTGCAACCTTAGCACAGAAGCAAATGCTAGATCAAGGTTAAAAGTGACCTGAGCCTTGGCCGGTGTGGAGCAGTTTGGAGCATTGTCTCATGTACCAAAAGGTGCTTTTCCAGGCAAGGCACATACCTAGGTTGTGGGTTTGATTCCCAGTCAGGGCATGGGTGGAAGGCAACCCATGGTGTTTCTCTCTCACTTTGATCTCTCTTTCTTTCTCCCTCTCCCTTGTTCTCTCTTTAAAGATTCATTGAAAACATATATATTTTTTAAAAAGTGACCTCAGCCAGGACTGGTTTTGCTCAGTGGATAGAGCATCGGCCTGCGGACTGAAAGGTCCTGGGTTCGATTCCGGTCAAGGGCATGCACCTTGGTTGCGGGCACATCCCCAGTGGGGGGTGTGCAAGAGGCAGCTGATCGATGATTCTCTCTCATCGATGTTTCTAACTCTCTGTCCCTCTCAATTCCTCTCTGTGTAAAATCAATAAAATATATTTAAAAAAAAAAAGTGACCTCAGCCTTCTCTTAAGAAGTTGCCTCTCTAGTGTGAAATTGAGGCTAATTGTAGCATGAAGGCAGTTCTTTTCTGAACACATGGATTATAGACTGAATAAAATGCTTCATTTTCCAGAACTGTCAGTTTGATGCCTTTCTCAATAATTAGATTTACTAAAGAATTTTATAGAGAAAAAAAATGAGAGAAATTAAGCAAAATGTCCAGATGTCATCTGTTAAAAATGTTTTATTGAGGCAATAAACAAATGACATCAAGTACTAAAATTTTAATTAAAATATGATTTACAATGTTGCTATACACCACTAGAAGCATCTTATTGACTGGAAATAGGATTGCACTGCTTGTATCCTTAGGACACTTGAACGTCACATTTGACTTTGTGGCCTTCCCCGCCAGTAGAGTGCTCTGATAATATCTTTTCCATGCCCACAAGCGTGAAAATTCTCAACACTTTAAAACACAATAGCAATATCAAGCATTGCCTTTCACTGCTGGCTACATCACTAAATAGATGTATGTTATGTTTTCTTGCCTTCTGCTCAGAAAAATCTAAGTATTGCATTTCTGTCAATTCATTGATTGAAGAGCTACCCCTCAGAATGTTGACAGCTGTTTCAGAACTTTATAAAATAATTTGATAACAGCTGAAATGGATTGGCTAAAGAAGATTTGGAACTATGTAATTAGCATTCATCAAACACACACATTTCCTTTGAAAAACCTTTCCAGCCCAAAAGTTAGCTATCAGGAAGCTGATAATTTTTAAGTTTCAAGACAGGTCTTGCTAATGCTTAATTCTTCATTAGCTGACTTAAAATATAGTGAATAAAATAAGTTATTAGTGAATGCTAACTGTAACTACTGTTGCTTTAATTTTTGTTCTTTATCCATCAAACAGCCATGTGGTAGGCCATCTCTTAATGGTACAAGGTACTGACAAATCCCTTGTTTGGTGAGATGTAATTTCAAAATATAAAGTGGAAATATACCCAGTAACCCAGTTAATAATTATCTTTGTGGACATAAAAATATTCTTTGCAAGAAATGACCATGTAAACGTGTTGTAGTCACCACTGTTAAGAAGCGTTAAAACCCTTGAAGTAAAACCCCAGAATGTTAATAGTGGCTAAGCAGTCTGGTGTAACTGGGAGAGTTTTCCTTCTTTCTGTACATTGTAAATGTTTTATTTGAACATGTAATCTTTACGTAATTGAAAAATGCAACTCTGTGTTAAAATGCTTTGAGTATGTAAAGTAAGCTATAGCCCACTAGCGTGGCTCTGTGGTTGAACATTGAACTTTGAACTGGGAGGTCAAGGTTTGATTTCTGGTCTGGGCACATGTCTGGGTTATGGGTTTGATCCAGAGTGTGGGACGTGCAGGAGGCAGACAATCAATGATTCTCTCTCATCATTAATGCTTCTTTCTCTCTCCTTCTCCCTTTTTTTTCTGAAATCAATATAAATATATTTAAAAATAAAGTAGGCTATAAATGTACCTTCAGAGCCAACAGGAATAATTAGTCTTACTGATCCTGAAACCTTCAGTTTTCAAAGAACCTCCCAGGAACTAGGTTCCTATAGATAGATGAGTAGATACTACTGTGTATGCTACATTAACATTGCAATGCCAACAAAAGGATCTTCAATTTTTTCTTCATTTTGTTTTCTAGATTTTTTTCATTAGCTAGGCCCAGGGGTCCTCAAACTTTTTAAAGTGGGGGCCAGATCACGGTCCCTCAGAGAGCTGGAGGGCCGGACTATATGAACTACTAATTCCTACTGTAACACCTCAGCTGCGCTCACTGCCCAAAAAACCTGGCGGGTCGGATCAGACTCCTCTGCGGGCTGCATGTGGCCCGCGGGTCGTAGTTTGAAGACCCCTGAGCTAGACTGTCCAAAGTAGTGTTGAATAACAGACAGTGAGTACAATTGTCTTATTCCTTACATTAGTCAGAAAACCTTTCCATTTTCAGAAATTTTCACTATTGATTTCTGATAAATACTTTTAAAAATATCTAAGAAAACTTAATTATTCACAATGGCCAAGACATGGAAACAATATAAGTGCTTTTTAATGAATGATTGCATATATGCAATGAAATGTTACTCAACCATAAAAAATGATAAAAAAAATTTTCCATTTGCAACAATATGGATGGATCCTGTATCATGTTAAGTGCAATAAGACAGAAGAGAACAAGGATCTCATTATTTCACTCATATGGGAGATATAAAACTGAAAGTAACAACCTAACAAACAAAACAAACTCACAAACACTACAACACCCTTCTAGATGCCGAGAAACACCCCAGCATAAAGGAGAGAAGAGACAGAATCAGAAAAGGGCTGGTATGGGGCGTACCTGTATTGCAGATAGATTGAGCTTGTCTACATCTTTTATTTTTGGTCCATGATATCAAATAAATAGACCTTTTGTTTCCTTGTAAGTACCCTATTCTAAGGTTTAATTTGGTCTCAGGAGAATTGAAATAGGCTTTATGTAAACAGCCCAAGTTGTTACCAAGGCCATTTTGCAATGAAGTTCAAGTCCAACTACTGATACTGTATGCAGATGATATGTAATACTTCCCATTGGTGTGGCACTCTGTGTGGGGAGGGAAGGTGTTCATAGTGAGATTACCATCTCCCAGCTGTGTTTTAAAAAATTCTTTTGTTTCCCTAGCTGATTTGGCTCAATGGATAGAGCATCGACCTACGGACTGAAGGGTTCTGGGTTCGATTCCAATAAAGGGCACATGCATATGGGCTCAATCCCCAATATGGGTTGTGCAGAGAAGGCAGCTGATCAATGATTCTCTCTTATTGTTGATGTTTCTGTCTTTCTCTGCCTCTCTCTTCCTCTCTGAAATCAATAAAGATATATTTTTAAAAATTATTTTTGCCATAAATTCTCTGCACTTGAGTTTAAGAAAATATTTGAGTTTTTCCTGACCTTGCATCTATAGCAAGGGATTTTTTTTTGAAAAGGCAAGTTCCAAATGTACTAAAATGGTCTTACCCTAATTTTCACTTGCACAAGTGAAGATTCAATGCAAAAGGAAAGTATGTCAAACATTTTAGGGTATTAGTCTACTTTGAAATGTTTTCAATGTTTCAATAATATAAACATAGCGTCTGGAAATGGTACATGTCTACCTATTTTTATCCACCCACTCAGAGGGGAAAGCCAGCACATTTTTATAACTTAAAAGAGTCAGTTAATTTCCCAGACAGATGCACGGTGGAATTTCCAGGCGTTTTCCAGCATCACACCTGTGAACTAGAGAACAGAATGAACTCCTTTGTGTCCGGAAGACAGAACATGCCAGCCACTGCATGCCTCTGGCTTTGGCACAGTGACACATTTAGAATGATATGCATTTAAATGGAAGAGCCGGGCCAGCACTTAGGCACACAGCCAGTCTGTAATCACTGCTGGAAGAGTAGTGTAATGGGGTGTAATGTGATGATGGGAAGTTGACTCATTCTGTCTAGGTTTTACTACTCTAGTGAATATTACCTACGTTTGTTTCTCTGGGTAGGTTACAGAATTGCACAAATTGTTAAAAATGGCAGAAATGGCACACTAGCCCTGGCTGGTTTGGTTCAGTGGATAGAGTGTTGGCCTGTGGACTGAAGGGTACCGGGTTCGATTCTGGTCAAGGGCACATGCCTGGGTTATGGGCTCAATCCCCAGTAGGGGGCTTGCAGGAGGCAGCCAATCAATGATACTCTCTCTTCATTGATGTTTCTATCTCTCTCCCCCTCTGCATTCCTCCCTGAAATCAATTATATATATATATATATATATATATATATATATATATATATATATATATATATATATATAATTTTTTTTTTTAAAGAAGGCTCCAACATTTAAAAAAGAAGGAGAAAAGAAATGGCACACTTTTTTTTTTTTTGGCTACAACATAGTTACAACTCATAGTTATCTTAGGAGGAAATGTTCAAATACCTACAGTCCTCCCAGCTGAATTCATTAGCATTTGAACATGTTCTCTATCCACCACTGTTTCTGGGACTTAGTTTTTACTCCCATATTCTCGAGAATGAACAGAATGCAGTCAGCACTACAGACTGCTGACTCACCTTTACTCATTCTCCTTTAAGACACTAAATTCTCATTTTCCCAGGGAGATTTTTGTGAGTAATGAGCAGAGTCACTTCATGGCTGTTGTTGGTTAGGTATGAGGGGCAAAGGAAAAAGCATGGGCTTTGCTGTCAGACACTAATCCACCGAGGTCACTGCCTCACAATTTAGTTACAGACCTCCCTGAACCCTAGTCTGTCACATCACCAGGGCAGTAGTGGTTGGTGATAATTAGTGACAGGTATGTAAATTTCTTAGCAGAGAGCAGGTATGTTACAGATAGAAGATGCTGTTATTGTATTTAGCATGGCTAGCACATGTCTATATTTGTGTAGTTATGTGCTTTGAAATTTTCTTTCACAACAGAAGGCCTTCGTTCACACACTGGACTGGTCCTCAGCCTGCTGGGCACATCGTTCCGGGCACTGGGCACCGGCTGAGTCAGCAGCACCTGTGCTCTTGAAAATGTTTCCAATGCGAAAGCATTTTAAGTCAAAACTCTTAGAATGATTGTGGCTGTACGTATAACCAACATATTATGCTACAGTTTGAAACGTAAAGTAAACGTTATTTTCATCAGAAAGAAAGGTGGTTATTTGCATTAAGCTCTTGCTCACCGAGGTGCTGAAGGGCAATTGCAGGCACATAGAAACTGAAAGGCACGAGTCTTATTTCTTAGTCTCTGGCTTGATTTTATCAAGTTGTCTTTTATTACTCACTGAATTAAAAATGAACTGAAACGTTTTTTACAATAATTTCTTGCATTTACTAAGTTTTAAAATTTAGTAAGAAGTATAGAATTCTTAATCTTACTTTAATTTGAGTTCGGGAATGGAATTTCAATGACGCTATTAGGGCTGGAGGCCGTGTGTTCTGGTGGGAAGGGATTTTGTTTGCTTGGTTTTATTTTTCTCCCCCTTCTGCCTTTGCCAATAATTTGCTCTGAGGTTTCTAGGAACTCTCATCACTTTTCTGTATTCAGGCTGCAAAATATGAAGAAAAATGACTGCTCTGTGTAAGAATGTTCTCCTGTTTTATAAACTAATGTTGGGAAAATAAAAACACTTTAAAATCGGAGGAAGAAACTTATGAGTGAGTGCAAAGAGCCATGTGGGCTTGTGCGTTGAGGGAGAGTCAGCCTGCAGGACCATGGTGGGGGCAGCGCTGCAACCACCAGCCAGTCACATGAAGCCCGTGTTTGTATAGGTTGCAAACTTTGTTATACAAATGCAAGATAGTGTGCTATCATTAAGTTAAATCAGGTATTCTATTTACTCTAGAACTCCTTTAATGTACCTAAATCTTTACAAGGCGTTTTCTAATTTATGTATCTGTAGTTGAAAGGATCAAGGTGTTTTTTTTTTTTTTTTATAATAAGTCTTTATTGTTCAGATTATTACAGGTGTTCCTCTCCCCCTTCCCCCATAGCTCCCCTCCACCAGATTGCCCACCCCACTCCATGCCCTTACCCCCTGCCACTGTCTTCATCCATAGGTGTAAGATTTTTGTCCAATCTCTTCCCACAACCCTCACACCCCTTCCCCCTGAGAATTGTCATTCCATGCCCTTTTTGTGTCCCTGATTCCATTATATTCACCAGTCCATTCTGTTCTTCAGAATTTTTATTCTCTTGATTTTTAGATTCACTTGTTGGTAGGTATGTATTTGATGTCTTTTTGTTGTTCATATTTTTTACCTTTACCTTTTTCTTCATTTTCCTCTTTTTAAAGAATATTCTTAATCCTGGTTTGTTGGTGATGAACTCCTTTAGCTCTTTCTTGTCTGTGTAACTTTTTATCTGACCTTCAATGCTGACTGATAGCTTTGCTGGGTAGAGTAATCTTGGTTGTAGGTTCTTACTGTTCATCACTTTGAATATTTCTTGCCACTCCCTTCTGGCCTGCATAGTTTCTGTTGAGAAATCAGCTGACAGTCATATGGGTACTCCCTTATAGGTAACTAACTGTTTTTCTCTTGCTGCTTTCAAGATTCTCTCTTTGGCTATTGCCCTTGGCATTTTATTTATTTATTTATTTATTTATTTATTTATTTATTTATTTATTTATTTTTTAAATAAATCTTTATTGTTCATATTATTACAAATATCCCTCATTTTTTTCTCTCCCTCCATTGCTCTCCTCCACCAGGTTCCCACCCCACCCTCTGCCCTTTCCCCACCCCCCATTGTCCTCATCCATAGGTACACAGTTTGTGTTCAGTCTCTTCCCACACCCCCCACTCTTCTTTTCCCCAAGAATCGTCAGTTCACTCCCCTTCCATACCTCTGATTCTATTATATTCACCAGTTAATATTGTTCATCAGATTTTTTTTAATTCCCTTGGTTTTTAGATTCACTTGTTGATAGTTATGTATTTGTTGTTCATAAATTTTATCTTTATTTTCTTTCTCTTCTGAAAGAACCCCCTTCAGCAATTCATATAATTCTGGTTTGGCGTTGATGAACTTCTTTAGCTTTTTTTTTTTATTAGTGAAGCTTTTTATCTGGCCTTCGATTCTGAGTGATAGCTTTGATTATTTTTGGCTGTAGGTTCTTGCTATTCATCACCTTGAATATTTCTTGCCATTCCCGTCTGGCCTGCATGGTTTCTGTTGAGAAATCAGCTGACAATCATATGGGTGTTCCTTTATAGGTAACTACCTGCTTTGCTCTTGCTGCTTTTAATATTCTCTCTTTGTCTTTTGCTCTTGGAATTTTAATTATGATGCGTTTTGATGTGGTCCTCTTTGGATTCCTTTTGTTTGGGGTTCTGTGCGCTTCCTGGACTTGTAGGTCTAATTCTTTCACCAGGTGGAGGAAGTTTTCTGTCACTATTTCTTTCAGTATGTTTTCGGTATCTTGCTCTCTCTCTTCTTCTGGGACCCTCAAAATTCTGATGTTGATTTGCATGAAGTTGTCCCAGAGGTTTCTTACATTATCTTTAACTTTCTGGATTCTCTTGTCTTCTTGCTTCTGCACAGGAGTATCTTCTGGCTCTTTATGTTCCAAATCTTTGACTTGATTCTTGCGATCTTCCATTCTGTTTTTAGGACTCTGTATAATATTTTTTATTTCAGACAATGTATTCTTTATTTCTTGTTGATCCCTTATCATTTCTTATTGATCCCTTATTATTTCTAATTGATCCCTTTTCATATCCTCATAGGTCTCATTTATTTTATCAGCCTTTTCTTGGAAATTCTTGAAAAACCTTATAAGCGTGGTTTTGAACTCTATATCCAGTCGCTTTTTGTCCTCCATTTCTTTTGTTTGTGATCTGTTTCATTGTCTCGGCATTTTCGCAGCTTCCCTGAGTTGGTAGTCTTAAAAGTCTCTGTGTTCAGCTTGGATGGGGCAGAGTTTCAGGGTGGAGCCTACAGCCTTGGCTTCCCTCAGCCACACCCTATGAGGCTCCTGAGTCTCAGTATTCCTCAGGGTCCTTCAGTACTCATTGCAAGCACCTCTGAGAGTAAGGTGCCCTCAAATTTTGTGCGCTACCAAACAGTCTAGGCTCTACTCCAATGAGCCTGGAACTGGGGTTCAGTTCAGTTGGAAGTGGGGTTGGAAGTGGGGTTCAGAGCAGTCTGGAGCTTTTGTCTCCTTCCCGCTAGGGCAATCCAGCGGCACGGTCAACCACCAGTTCTCTGCGCGAAATGTGCGCGCCTCCAGGACTTACTTTCGCCACTCCCCTGGGTTTCCACCTTACAGTCCAGACTGCCTCTGTATGAGCCTAGGTCCCCAGGGTCTGGCCTAGAACTGGGGTTCAGTGCAGTCGGAACTGGGGCTTAACACAGTCTGGAGCTTTTATCTCCTTCCCGCTAGGGAACGCTAGCCAGGCACTCAGCCTCCCCTCCTCTCCGGCTCCATCCTCTCCACGGGCGCAACGTGTCTCCGTACCTTAGGCTTTTATAGCTCCTCTGATTTTCCTTCTGCTTTTCTCTTTCCTTCTAGTTGTAGAATTTCCAGTCAGTCGACTTTCCTGTAGTTCTGGGTATTGTCCATTTTGTATTTTAGTTGTATTTTATTGAAATTGTTGTGTGAGGCTGCAGTTAGGTGTTACCTATGCTGCCAACTTGGATTCTCTCCGCCTTTGGCATTTTAATTATGATGTGTCTTGGTGTGGTCCTCTTTGGATTCCTCTTGTTTGGGGTTCTGTGCAGTTCCTGTACTTGTAAGTCTATTTCTTTCATCAGGTGGGGGAAGTTTTCTGACATTATTTCTTCAAATAGGTTTTCAGTGTCTTGCACTCTCTCTTCTAATGGCACCTGCATAATTCTGATGTTGGTATGCTTGAAGTTGTTCCAGAGGCTCCTTACACTATCTTCAACTTTCTGGATTCTCTTGTCTTCTTGCTTCTCCAGAGGAGTGTCATTTGCTTCTTTTGTATTCCAAAACTTTGACTTGATTCTTGCATTCCTCTAATCTGCTGTTGGGTCTCTATATAATATTTTTTATTTCAGTCAGTGTATGTTTAATTTCTAGATGGTCCTTTTTCATATCCTTAAGGGTCTCATTAAATTTACCAGCCTTTTATAGGAAATTCTTGAAAAATCTTATAACCATGGTTTTGAACTCTATATCCAGTCTTTTGTTCTCCTCCATTTCTTTCTTTTGAGATCTGTTTCCTTGTCTCCCCATTTTTGCTGCTTCCCTGAGTTGGTAGGGTGGCTTTGTGTGTTTGGTGTCTTATATGGGCCGATGGGTCAGCCTCCACAGTTACCCGAGGTAGACACTCTTGGTGCTCCCTTTGTGTACTGCATGTACAGCCTTGTTGTAGTTAAGTCTTGATTGTTGTTGGTATCACTGGGGGGAATTGACCTCCAGGACAATTGTATGTGAGTATCAGCTGTGTCTACACTGGGATACCTTCTGTATTGGGGACAGTCTTATAGGATCAGACTTTCAAAATTGCAAAAGTCTCTGTGCTCAGCTTGGATGGGGTGGAGTTTCAGGGCTGAGCTGACAGTCTTGGCTTCCTGTCAGCCCTACCCTTGTGCGAGCACCTCAGACCTCTGCCTTCCACAGCTCCCCTGAGTTTCCGCCTGACAGTCCAGATTCCCCCTATAAGAGTGTGGGTGCTCCAGGGGCTCGCCCAGAACTGGGTTAAGTCTCTGTATAATATATTTAATCCAAGTGCAGTCAGAACTGGGATTCAGCTTCCAACTTCTTCCGCTATGGAGAGGCAGCGGCAACCTCTGCAGTTAGATATCTCTGCGTGCACTCATCAGTGACTCTAGACCCTGCCCGCTGTGGCTTCCAGCTCCCCCGAGTCTCCCAGTCTCTGAGTCTCCAGATGCCTTTCTCTACAGTCCAGACCCCACCCATATGAGCCTCGGCTCACGGGGTTTCGGCTGGGGCTGGGGTTCAGTGCAGTTGGGGGCTTCCTTTCCCCTCCTGCCAGCCAGGCACTTGGCTGCCCTTCTTCTCTGTGTGTGTTTCTCCCTACCTCAGTGCTTTGCAGCTCCCCAGATCCATGAGCCTCTTTCCTTCCTTCTAGATGTAGAATTTCCATTCAGCCAGCTTTCCTGTGGTTTGGGATGATGTCCATTCTGTCCTTTAGTTGTTGTTTTGAAATTGTTGTGCAAGGCGGCAGCTTAGGTGCTTACCTAGGCCACCATCTTGGTTTCTCCCCTAGGATTATTTTTTAAAGAATTGTGAATTTATTAGTCTGGAAAATCATATGGGCTAAGTCCTAAAATGGTGCCTGCACCCAGGGACAGGGGGTCAGAGATTTTAAAGGACTCTAGGTGGGCCTTTCTGGGCAGAGAATTCTCTGGGTGGGTCCAGATCCTAGGAAGGCCTGGAGGGAAAGGATAATGGTCTTAGCAAGTGAAATGTGATCTTAGTGAAATGGAATGTGGTGTAAGCAAAAGGGAATGTCTGTTGTTAAGTGGCCTAAAGATCAGTTTCCAGGGGAGGGGTATTGATTCAATTATTTGATCAGACCTAATTGTTTTATGGAATAGGGACGAATGTCACATCTTCTATAATTACTTCCTGCAGAGGGGTGACATCAAGATCATAGAAGGATGGACTTTGATTGTAGTTGGCTGGAACACTGTATAGATTCCTTCTGGTTGGAGTGAGGGGTCACAGCAACATGATTTCTCCAAGAGACTGGTTGAGTGACTTGGGAGGAAAAAGCTGATCCTGAGGCTGCCGCAGGGTCACTTGTCTGATTTTGCTCCTTTTCTGGGCCTGGTGTTGAAATACAACTGAGGCTTAGATGTTTATCTTTATGGAGGAAAATATCAGGAGTCTGAGCTGACTAACCTGATGGAGACAAACTGTTTTATAAATTTTAGTATTAGTACGGCAAAAGATAGAACAAGAATTATGACAAATGGTCTGGTGAAAGGAAAGAGACATTAGTTTGGAGGGTTGTAGTCTAATATACAAAATGAGGTTTATTCTCTTAGCTTCATTTGTCCTTGGGTGTGGTCAATAAATGGCACTAATTGGATTTCTGCTATCTATATCCCCGATTAGGTTGATTTAAGCTATTTATCCTCTGGTTGAGAAGGAATAATGCAAATCATTTACTCTTAAGTGTTCTTGGTTTAGAGAAGATAGGATTTTCTAGATGGCTGCAAACTGCTGTTTCACTATCTCAGTTTCCCTATTTTGCTTGTCCTGGCTTACTGGCCTGTCATTTATATAATTTCCTTTTACCGTTTCTTCCTACAAACCTTGTATAACTTTCTTTTTTTTATTAAAAAAATATTTTATTGATTTTTTACAGAGAGAAAGAAAGAGGGGTAGAGAGTTAGAAACATCAATCTTTGATCAGCTGCCTCTTGCACACCCCCTACCGGTTATGTGCCCGTAACCAACGTACATGCCCTTGACCGGAATCGAACCTGGGACCTTTCAGTGCGTAGGCCGACGCTCTATCCACTGAGCCAAACCAGTTTCGGTTCTTGTATAACTTTCACAAGCCTTCTTACAACTTTCACAAACCTTTTTACAACTTTGACTCTTTTTTCTTCAAAGTGCATGTCCATGCCTCAGGCATTCTATTAGCAAAACCATACAATTTCCAACTGGAAGGCTCAATTTCCAATAACCAAGAAAAGCAAACAACCAGTATTTTTTTAGACTGACCCTTATGAACATAGTTTAAGCGTACTCAGTTTCAAGACACACTCAACAAAGCACAAGTCATTATGTTAATAGTCCCAAATCTACTTCGTAGATTTTCTGTAACAAAAGCTAAAATCAGCCGAAACTGGTTTGGCTCAGTGGATAGAGCATCGGTCTGCGGACTGAAGGGTCCCAGGTTTGATTCCGGTCAAGGGCATGTACCTTGTTGTGGGCACATCCCTAGTAGGGGCTGTTCAAGAGGTAGCTGATCGATGATTCTCTCTCATTGATGTTTCTAACTCTCTATCCCTCTCTCTTCCTCTCTCTGTAAAAAATCAATAAAAATTTTAAAAAGCTAAAATCAGGCAAACTTAATATTCATTGAAATATTTGGATGTTTATCATTTAGCCCAGCAATGCTCCAAAAGCTATTAAGTTACCAAAGACTTTGTAAAGTTATATACAGGCCTAAGAGGCTGACAAAAGGTAGAATGGACGCAGGGAGCAGGCCCACAGCCTGTACTAGGACTGCAGCTTCCAGGCCTCCAGCAGCTTGGATTTAAAACTGCCACATTCTTCCATGTTACCTTTCCTAACGTGCTAAGGTCTGGTTTTAATGAATTCAGCTTCTGGTAGCAGCAGGACCGTTAAGTAAGCGTTTGCAGTTTTGCAGTAAAAATAGTTGTTCTTTGGATAGAAGGGGGGTGTATAGTAAGATGCAGTGTAGAGGTGAGGTGACTAATGGCTGTGAGACTGATCCGTCAACCCCCAAAATAGAGACCAAGGAGGGGACAAGGGTCCCAGCAAGTTTGAGGAGGGCAGAATAAGTGGCCCCAGTGTCAATTAAAAGGGAGACGGGCTTACCTGCCACCACAATCATTACCCGAGGCTCTGTCCTGGTGATAAAAGTCTGCGGGACCTTGTCAGGGCTGGGCAGCTTCAGTCTTCAGTGGCCAGTTCCAGATGTGGAAGCTCAAAACCAGATCCAGAGGGCGGCCTTGCTGGACTGGCTGAGGTCCGACCCGGAGGGCCCAGACTGCAGTCTGACTTCCAGTGGCCTTCTCTCCCGCACCCTGGGCAGGCCCAGGCAGGGGTCTCTGATTGGGGCAGGACTTGGCCTGTGTTCCTTCTTGTTGCATGTGAAACGTGGGCCCAGGAAGGCTTATTCCCTGACTTACCCTCGGTTGGAGGCCTGGCACTTGGGGATTCATGAGGGTGGGGGCTAGGAGCCGAAAGGCCTCCTCTGGGCCTCAGCCTTGGTCCAATATTGCTCTTGTCTCCTGGCCTCTATTTGGGTCTCCTGGTCTCTATTACTAAAGACCTTAAAGGCTAGGCTAACGAGGTCTTTTTGAGGGGTTTGTGGACCTGTATCTATTTTTTGAAGTCTGTGGCGTATGTTGGAGGCTGATTGGGATATAAAAAGAGTGTTGTGAAGAAGGATTCCCATTGGGGAAGTGGGGTCTGAGATGGTAAATTTCTCTAAGGCCTCTGTCAAGTGGGAGAGGAAGAGAGCTGGGTTTTCTTCTGGACCCTGAGTAATTTTATTGAGTTGCCATAGTTGACTGTCTTAGAGGACAGAATAAGTGAGCCCAGGAATGAGACAGGCAATTTCATGGCTGCGGAGCCAGTGTCCTGAAGAGTAATCTAATAATCTCATCTTGGGTCAGTTCGGGGATCATGTCAGCACAATGCAGGGTGGCCTCTACATCCTGTTTCTGGGCGGCCTTGGCATGATCTTGAGCTGCTAACCAGATGCTCCTTCTCCTCAGGGGTGAGAGAGGAGGACAGGATGACAGAATGTAGTGCCAGGTCTGGTCATAGGACTGGGTTAGGTACTCACATTTCTTATAAAGGCATCAGGTTGGTGGAAAAAGACCAAGATGCCTCTAAATATGTGTGAGTAAGACATGGAAAATGGGATATGAATCTGGACTATACCCTTGGTCCCAGCCACTTCTCGGATGGGGGTTGGAGGCTAGGCTGTCTGGGAATTAGTAAGAGGGGTCTTAGTAAGGAGGTTGAGAGGGTGGACAAAGAGGTGGAGCCTGAAGACGGGGGGGGGGGGGGGGCTGTCGGAGGAGGACCGTAAGAAGTGCATTCGGGGGACCTGGAGGGGAAATGGAGAATCCGTTTGGATTGGAAGGGTAGAAGGGAAGGTCTGAAGGGCTTAGCCATTTGGGAAGGATGGGTCAGAAGGCTCAGGGTGTAGAGGTCCGGGGTTGGCAGAAGGGGGCTCTGAGGGAGAAGTAGGATTTGATAAGGAGGGCAGGTGTGACACAGAGAAGGATGATTACGGAGTGTAAAGAAGGCCTGGACGTAGGGGATCTCTGCCCACTTCCCGATGTAGTGACAGAAATGGTTTAAGTCCCTGAGAATGCTAAAACAGAAAGTTCCAGGCTCGGGCCAGGTGACTAATTCATACTGTGGCTAAGGTGCTTTGGCTGGACCTGGAGGAAAGGCTAGTGTGTTAAGATTACGGAGGAGACAGCACAGGGGAGTGCTGTGGGTGTTTTGGTGGTGGGGGCAGAAAGGATTCCCCAGAGTGTACATTAGGAAGAGGAGGTAAGCACAAAGGGAGACCTGGGAAGCCAGACTAGAGGGAGGGCGCCCCCATTGTCTGGTCAGACCTGGAGTGAGGAGGGCAGTCTAATCCGAGTGGCAGGTGTCCCTGTAACTAGGAAGCCTGTGGGACCTGGTCCCGGGGCCGAGGCTGGACTGGAGAGGATTTCTGGCCTAGAGCTAGGTTGCTTTTGTCTGGGACAACAGATCAATAATCTGGAGGGGTGACCCAATTGTTACTTACGGAGATTAAATGAACCGGTGTTGAGTGCGGGCTCAGCAACAGGAAGGAGAGGCCCCTTGGCTGGTCAGGAGGGCCCGTAAGGGAGGAAGCCTCACTGTGGAGGCCAGAGGCCAGCGATCGTGTCATCTGAGTAGGATTGGGAGGTAAGCCCAGGTCGAGTAGCCGCTGCCTACTGCTCTCCGAGTAGCAAACTCGGGGGGACTGAAGCTGTCACCATCCGATTAGAGGGGAGACAATAGGCATGAGACCAGTCACCTGGAGGGAGAGTGAGAAAACACTGATTTCTTTCTTTTTGGTGAACCGCTGCCCACAGGGACCCTGCCTCTGTTCCCGCTGGTTTTATTATTTTATTTTTTAAAATATATTTTATTGATTTTTTACAGAGAGGAAGAGAGAGGGATAGAGAGAAACATTGATGAGAGAGCAACATCGATCAGATGCTTCCTGCACACCTCCTTCTGGGGATGTGCCCACAACCAAGGTACATGCCCTAGACCGGAATTGAACCTGGGACCTTTCAGTCCGCAGGCCGATGCTCTATCCACTG
Source organism: Pipistrellus hanaki (assembly GCF_964339955.1). Taxonomy (NCBI): domain Eukaryota; kingdom Metazoa; phylum Chordata; class Mammalia; order Chiroptera; family Vespertilionidae; genus Pipistrellus; species Pipistrellus hanaki. The sequence goes on from NC_140514.1 coordinate 56,406,828, forward strand.
AGCCAAACCGGTTTTGGCTGCTCCCACTGCTTTCAGATCAGATGCACAAAGAGGGCCTTTTCTCGGGTTGGCATCTCCATTCCCACTTGGACTGCTTGAGCTGCTTTGCTGGTCCTCACCTTTCCACTCAACGCCTTTTCAGGAACCACCCACCTTTACTATTATTTTCCAGGCATCCCACAGCTGGGCTCCCTCCCTTCCCATCATGCATCAGGGTTTCCTTATCATGTCGATCCAGAAAAATACCCAAAATTCCATGGTAGGAATGTGGAGTTGAAGGCAGGGAGGCTGTGAAAACACCACACTAGTGCTAGGAGCAATGTAAATGGAAAACATTTACCAGGAGGTGCCTTTTATAGCATCACCATTATTATACTAACAGAAGTAAATTGTATTTTGATGGTGGCCAGTTGAAAACCATATCCTACATGTATGAGGTGTATAATCAGCTTAATCAGTTGCTGATCCCAGGACAATTTCATCCCAGTGTATTAGGAGAGTTCAAATAACCCAGAGTTTATTCCATTCTTCTTAGTAATGTAAATGCCACTTTGTTAAATGAACTCGAAGACAGATTTGCATTACTTGTAGCACTTTCTTCCCTTTCCGTACCAAGACAATGGCTTTATATAAAAAGTAAGTGGTTATATTAAAAACATGTTCCCAAATGAGGATCTTTAATGGCATAATTTTGGTGGGTGGGTGGGAGGGTGTTCTGATGTCAACTTTATTTTCAGTCTTGTTAAATGTTCTGATTATTACGCTGTTTTCTTTTCTCAAACCCACTTGCCTATTATGGGTATTTATGGTGCCAGGGCTGGGACTGTGCAAACCACACGTTGGCTTTGCCAGCTGCGTCCCTGGCCCACTCTGCGGGAGAGGGTCTGGAGGCAGGCGGTGTGCTCTGAGTGGAAGGGGGTGCTGGTTCCTTCCTGTTGCTTCCTGCTCCCGCACTGTCCCCCATCCTCACTCATCACTCACGGGCAGCAGTTCATTGAAGTGGTTGTCTTGGTAGTTTCCCAGCGCCCAGAGCCCCGCTATCCTGCCCGACAGGGGGGCTGCCCAGAGGAAGGCCCTGCCACTCCACGGAGAGGAGAGGCAGCCACAGTGAGCCAGGAACGCCTCGAGGACTCTGACTCTGGCTTGTGCTGAGGCACTGACGCAGCTGCCAGAGAAGCCCTGCCTGGCAGGCTCAGGTGCTGTCCCAGGTGCCCGCTCTGGGCTTCCTCCGGGTATGCAGTCAGCTCCCGAAAGCCAGCAACCGAAGGGACAGGAAGGAGGAGCTGCCAGTTCCTTAAGGCTCGGAAACAGACTCAGTGTCTCTCCCACTGCTCTCTGTATCAGTCAGGCAGTGTGGATCCCAGGCTCAGGGAAGGGGACACAGATCTCCTCTCTCGATAGGAGAATTCTCAGAGGATCCAGGGGCCACCTTTCCCAACTGCTGTAAAGGTGATGTGAACTGGAGCGGGAGCTGCCACGCCCCGGGACCTGCCTTGCCCGTCTGATGCCTCAAATGGTAAGTAGGCAAACTGACCTTTGGACAGGGCTGAAAGCAATGTGTCCTCGAGAGCTGTGTGCGAAGATGACAAGAAAGCAGGCAGTGCGACTACAGCATGGGAGACTGGGGGCTGACAGTTACAGGCACTGCGTAGGATCAGTACCACTCGTTCCTGCACCAATAGAAGTGCCTTCCCTCTCGGAAATGCCACCGCCTTGGTCTCCTCATCAGAACTCTATCTGGGCTTCTGCCTGAATCAAAGCTTCCCCAATAGCTATTCTTAATCTCGAATAAGTGCTGTTGCCTCACTTTGAAAGGCCTTTCGTTCTAGGTTAACACTGGCCCAGTCAGCTCTCGGGCCCGATATTTATAGTACCTTCCTCTCATGTGCACTCCTGGCTCCGGCTCTCGCATGCACTCCATTCCCACTGCAGGCACCACACAGTTTTAATGAATTGTTTAATGCTTGCCCGCCCTCTGGACTTCCTTCAAGACAGATAGGGTGTCTAATTCATCTTTGGATCCCTTGTAGCTGGTGGTCTTATTACACAGCATACAATGTATAGCCAGTAGGTATTGAACCACCATAAATTACACTGTACCCACATAACAGTAAATGGATTGTAATTAACATAAATGGAGAAAGGAGAATGTCAGCTAATGGTTAGATTAAATACTGAGTTTCATTACACATTTTCCAAATAGATATCTCCTTCTTTTCAATTCATTATGACTACCCTGAAAATAAAAAATTAATGTGAGCTGGGCTGGTGCGGCTCAGTGGTTGATCACAGTTGGATTCTGGTCAGGGCACATGCTGGGGCTGCGGGTTGGATCCCCAGTAGGGCGCATGCAGGAGGCAGCCAATCAATGGTTCTCTCTCATCATTGAAGTTTCTATCTCTCTCTCCATCTCCTTTCCTCTCTTAATAATAATAATAATAAAAAGCATAATAAATTATTTTTAAAAATTAATTTGAAAAAATTTGGAAGTAGAAATGGAATCAGCAGAAGTCTGCTCTCAAGTCTTGTTAGGGGAGTAAATAATTATATTACTACTCACTATTCTGTCTTCCCTGCATATGTGCATTTTACTTTTGCTGTCCTTTCCTGCTGAGCTGACTCAGAAAGGCCCAACGCCCTGCTGCGAGCTTCCTCAGCAGCAGGTAACTCACCACTGCTCCGGCCCTCTTCGTCTCTCATCGAAAGCACTCTATCCCATACGTAGGAAATATAACCGAGGCAGTAGGTCAGTCCTGCCCCAAGCCATCATGAAAGGGGGAGGAATATGTGGAGCCAAAAGATGGGGCAAAAGCTTTGACTTCGATTAAAAATTAAAAACAAAACAAAACCCTGGAGGCATTCCTGCCGGCCCTGGGACTTTCCTAAGCTGGAAAAGGCGAGAAGCTCTGCACTTGGACTGTTGTGGTGTCAGCCGCCCCGCTGCAGCCTGGAAGGGAGCCGTCTGCGCCTCACTGTCAGTGCAGGACCCAGGGCAGGACCTCAGTCCCAGGAGATGCTCTCAGAAGGGTAAGGTTCAGTGGTGAAGGACCTAGGGAGTCAAGAGGAAAAAAGCCATTGTTCACCCACTCACTCTCTCACAAACAAGTACATATGTTCGACCTCATCTGTGCGAGACCCTGGGAACTGCATGGAGCTCAGGACAGCCAGGGCTCCCACCTCGGGGACCTGGGTTCCCGGGGGGGGGGGGGGGGGGGAGAGACACAGTGCGTGTTAGGTTAAAGATCCACACACTGCTTGTAGTGAGTCCTGTAAAGATCAGCGTGAAAAGTAGGTGGAGGGGCAGTATTTTAGGCAAGGAGGTCAAGGAAAGCCTTTGTGAGGAGGGAACATGTGAGGTGAGAAGGAGTCAGCCGCAGAAAGTCCCGAGAGCAGAGGTCACGGCCCGGAGGCCCCGAAGCCGGAAGGAGCCCCATAGATCTAGGAGCAGATGGAGGAGGGCAGGGCCAGATTCTGCAGCCCTCATGAGCCAAGTTAGAGGGCGTGGGATCTATTTTAGGAGAATGGAAAATCATTAAAGGCTTTTGGTCCAGGGAGTAAAATTATTATGCTTTGAAAACATCAGCCTGGATGCCATATGGAGAACAGAATAGAATTAGGGAGACCAGTTTTCAGATTATTCCAGTGGTTCAGACAAGATATGAAGGTGGCTCAGACACAACCAGTGACAGTAGAGATGGTGAGAAATTGATAGATCTAAGGAGTATTTTGCAGTTGAACCAACAGGTCCTACTGAAGAGAGAGGGTGAGAGAGGGGCGAAAGACTCAGGTTTCGTTAGAACAGCATGGCCTTTACTGAGAGCCAGTTTGAGTGAGGTAGTCTCAAGGGGCCTATAGACACCCAGATGGAAATGTCAAGTCAACAGTCGGATATATGAACCTAAAGCGCAGAGGAGAATTATTTAAGTGCCACAGAGATACAAATGCACAGGCCAGATATGCTTACTAATGAGGGCACGTGATGGAGGATAGGCAGAAGACCACTCAGGAGCAAGGCCAAGGGCGTCTAGTGTCTGAGTTGGTGTGGAAGAGAAGGACTGGGGGGTGGCTGAGGCACATCTTTATGCCTTTTCCCTGGTCTGGAATGCCCTTCTCTTTTCTCTCTGCCTGGTAAAATCCCATATGTCACCACAGCCGAGAGCTCGTCCCATCACAGCAGAACCAGTGGCTCCCTCTTCTGCTCTTGGTTCACAGGCTCCCTGGGTCCTGGAAATGCTGTGTTGTCGATTTTTTCATTTCCTGGACAGAGTGGGAGCCCTTTCAGACAGGTACCATTGCTTTATAACCAAGTATAGTTTCTTACAGTTGAGTATGGTTTCAGTACCTAGCAAACAATAAACATTTGGCAAATGGATGAATAAACGGAAGAATGGACCACACAGTGTAAAACCTGCAGTCCCCTGGTGGATCTGGGCTACTGGACGGGGTGGACTAATTAAGGAGTGGACTCTTTAGCCCTGACCTTTGAGAGCTAAGTTGTCTGAAAAGCCATTGGTGGAATGTTGCTTATAAAAAGACCCATGGGGTATTTGTTGATGAGTGTTCACCACTGGTCATGGGTCTCATCTACAGACACTGAGGTTTCTGTGGCAATCACTGAAGGAGCCCTGGAGGGTCTTGTTGAATATCAGGGAGTCAGTGTACTGACCTCTGGCAGAAATCCAGATTCTACATGAGGAAGGCTTCGACAGGAGGTTCCTGCCCGATTGCTGGCAATATGGTGTCCATCCCTTCCAGGAGGAGGGAGAAGAGCTTTGCCAAGAGCAGCTTGGATGGATCAGACAAGTGTGTAAGAGCAGCCGCAGATTACATTTCAGTTCACTCTTGGATTGTAGCTGCTCCACCTGTACTTCCAATGGCCTGTCTCTAGCTGTCTCACTGAGCAGAGCATTAGGAGTGGACCTGCTTGGCCACCAGAGCAGTCCTGGAGGTAGCAGCCTCTAGAGCCCATTGCCTTGCTTCTTTCTTTTTTTTAAAATTTTTAAATAAACCTTTATTGTTCATATTATTACAAAAGTTCCTCATTTTTCCCCCCTCCACCCTCTGCCCATTCCCCACCCACCACTGTCCTCATCCATAGGTGCACAGTTATGTTCAGTCTCTTCCCGCATCCCCCACTCCTCTTTTCCCTGAGAATCATCAGTCCACTCCCCTTCCATACCTCTGATTCTATTGGGTCGGCAGCTAAGTAATTGCGGGTTTCACACATATATGGCTTCAGTTGAATTTTTAGGTTTGCAGATGTAGTACAAATGTAAAACACATTTTGTTATTTGATAGTTGGCTATTCAGCTGTTAATCAGTAAAAAAAGTTTTTTGATCTGTTTTGTGGTTTTCGTTTGGCGTTCGTTGAAAAATGGAAAATCAAAAGGAACATTTTCGTCATATTTTGCTTTTTTATTTCCGCAAAGGGAAAACGCATCGCAAGCTCATAAAAAGTTATGTGCTGTTTATGGTGACGAAGCCTTAAAAGAACGGCAGTGTCAAAATTGGTTTGCCAAATTTCGTTCTGGTGATTTTTCACTCAAAGATGAAAAATGCTCTGGTCGTCCAGTTGAAGTTGATGACGCCCTAATCAAAGCAATAATCAATTCAGACTGTCACAGTACAACACGTGAGATTGCAGAGAAGCTTCATGTATCACATACATGCATTGAAAATCACTTAAAACAACTTGGCTATGTTCAAAAACTCGATACATGGGTTCCTCACGAACTGAAAGAATCACAGTTAACGCAACGCATTAGCAGCTGCGATTTGCTAAAGAAACGTAATGAAAATGATCCATTTTTAAAACGACTGATAACTGGCGATGAAAAATGGGTTGTTTACAACAATATCAAGTGGAAAAGATCGTGGAGCAGGCCAGGTGAACCAACTCAAACAACATCAAAAGCTGATATTCATCAAAAGAAGGTTTTGTTATCAGTTTGGTGGGATTACAAAGGAATTGTCTACTTTGAACTCTTACCACCCAACCGAACGATCAATTCTGATGTCTACATTGAACAACTAACGAAATTAAACAATGCAGTTGAAGAAAAGCGGCCCGAATTGACAAATCGAAAAGGTGTTGTATTCCATCATGACAATGCAAGGCCACACACATCTTTGGTCACTCGGCAAAAATTAATGGAGCTTGGTTGGGATGTTTTGCCACATCCACCATATAGTCCTGACCTTGCACCATCTGATTACTTTTTGTTTCGATCTTTACAAAACTCCTTGAATGGTAAAAATTTCAATAATGATGATGATGTCAAATCGTACCTGATTCAGTTTTTTGCTAATAAAAACCAGAAGTTTTTTGAACGTGGGATTATGATGCTGCCTGAAAGATGGCAAAAGGTCATTGATCAAAATGGGCAATACATTACAGAATAAAGTTATTTAGTTCCATGAAAAAATTGTCTTTGATTTTCTTTAAAAAATCCGCAATTACTTAGTTGCCGACCCAATATTATATTCAACAGTTAATATTGTTCATCAGGTTTTTTAATTCCCTTGGTTTTTAGATTCACTTGTTGATAGTTATGTATTTGTTTTTCATAATTTTTATCTTTTTCTTTCTCTTTCGAAAGAACCCCCTTCAGCAATTCATATAATTCTGGTTTGGTGGTGTTGAACTCCTTTAGCTTTTTTTTATTAGTGAAGCTCTTTATCTGGCCTTCGATTCTGAGTGATAGCTTTGCTGGGTAGAGTATTTTTGGCTGTAGGTTCTTGCTATTCATCACCTTGAATATTTCTTGCCATTCCCGTCTGGCCTGCATGGTTTCTGTTGAGAAATCAGCTGACAATAGTATGGGTGCTCCTTTATAGGTAACTACCTGTTTCTATCTTGCTGCTTTTAATATTCTCTTTGTCTTTTGCTCTTGGAATTTTAATTATGATTTGTCTTGGTGTGGTCCTCTTTGGATTCCTTTTGATTGGGGTTCTGTGTGCTTCCTGAACTTGTAGGTCTAATTCTTTCACCAGGTGGGGGAAGTTTTCTGTCACTATTTCTTCCAGTATGTTTTCGGTATCTTGCTCTCTCTCTTCTTCTGGGACCCCCATAATTCTGATGTTGGGTTGCTTGAAGTTGTCCCAGAGGTTTCTTACATTATCTTCAACTTGATGGATTCTCTTGTCTTCTCGCTTCTGCAGAGGAGTATCCTCTGGCTCTTTATGTTCCAAATCTTTGACTTGATTCTTGAGATCTTCCATTCTGTTTTTAGGACGCTTAGGCTTTTACAGCTCCTCAGATTTTCCTTCTGCTTTTCTCTTTCCTTCTCGTTGTAGAATTTCCAGTCAGTCGACTTTCCTGTAGTTCTGGGTAATGTCCATTTTGTATTTTAGTTGTATTTTATTGAAATTGTTGTGTGAGGTGCAGTTAGGTGTTACCTATGCCACCATCTTGGATTCTCTCTGACACCCCCATTGCCTTGTTTCCAGGCTGGTTTTCTTATCACTTTGGCATGGTGTGGAGATTGGGGACCTGGCTCTTTGCTCAGCCTTCAATCTCTACTCCCCACTGACTCCCACAGGGGGTGTCATCCTACCCCTTCTTTTTCATAACTAACAAACAAACAAAAAACAGCTTTGTTGACAATACTTAGTTAATTCCACATATCAGTGAGAATTCTGTCTAAGGGCATACTCTCACTATCTGTGAGATATTATTCTGGGATTCTTTACAAAGAAGTGGGCAAAGTTTAGGGAAATCAGTAAGGGATGATGTAGTATCTATAGCTGCCAACAACAACTGCATCACACCTGAGCTTGAATGGACACAAGAGGAAGGAGAACTTGTCAGATGTGTGCGCACACCTGTGTGTGTGCATGTGTGTGTAGGGGTTGCTCATAGAGAATATGACTGCACGTTGATTCAATGGAGCCCAGAACTAGCTGGATACGTTGTCACATTTGCCAGGATTTTCATGGGCCAAAACCATGTGTATTCTTAGCCATAAGGATTTGGGGGTCAAAAATACTTTCTGCTCTTCCCAACACTGAGGACTTTAAGGCTGAGAGAAAGGCACTTGTAGGGTTGAAGTGCCGTGTTTTCAAAGGAGGTTCTCTGGCAAATAGGCATCCATACAGTTACCGGTTCTGACTGAGTAGTAACACTGGCCTTAGCCTTCTCCCCTGGTAGTACACAATAACCTTGACTTTAGCTTTTCCCTGGACCTGGTCTTAAGATTATTCTTGCAAACATTTTGCTCCCTTCAGTTGGGCGAGTCCTTGATCCTGCCTGCATCTTTTCTGTTATTGTACCTTGATTTCATATCTTGCTCCTCTGGAATATGACCCAAGCACTCTCATCATCCCATAAATGGTTTGATTCCACTAACCAGTGAAAAGACTTTTTTATTCATGGACTTTATGCTTTAGGCGTCTTGCCTCATCCCAGGCTTCACCTATTCTATCAATAATTCATTCTGGGCCTGGGCCCTAGAAGTAAGGCCATTTCTTAAGGTATCCAGGATCACCAAAGTGGTTTAGAGTCAAGTCTATATCAATCTTAGATATAGATTGTTAGATCTATACAGATCAAAGTATTTCCTCATCTTAGTGGTCCTTCTTGCTTCCTTTTCTTGGTAACTTAAATCTATTAGCCCCCCTCTCCCTGGACCAAACACAAGCCCTTTTGTCTCTTTTAAGACATTTTGGAAAATGTGTCCTGTGTTTAGTCTTTAATTTGTTCTAGGGACTCTAGTGTCTGTTTTTATGCTTTATTTATGTTTCTAAACCCTGAAATATGGCACTCTCTGGTCCCAAGTCCTGGTCTCCCCTCCCCCCATTTTTTTTTTTTTTTTTTTTTTTTACATTCATGTCTATTACTCTTTCCTGGTTTGACCCTTTCTCTTCACTTGGGCTATATCTCTAGTATTTCTCTCAATAGATAAGGAGATGAATTTTAATATAATATTTTCTGCTAGACAGAAGTTGTTTCTCCTCCCCCAGCTGCCCCCTTCCCCACCACACACATACATCTAGTAAGACCTCTTAACAGCATCTTAACAAAATTCTCTGAAGGACTTTCTACATTTTCTAAAACATACAAGCTAGGGTGAGGAGATGTTTTATGTTAAGTTAGGTGCAAGATTGTGTGCATTCAGAATATTTCTAGGATTAGAAAACATATTTTAGGAAGAACTATATTACTTTGTGTTTTGAAAATAAACTATTTTTCAAATGAGAAATATGTGGTTATTTTAAACTGCTCTTTTCAGTGTCTACAAGCCACAGGCAGCAAGCCACAGCTTAGAAAAGCCACTTTCTAAGATCTTTCCTGCACCGCAGCTGAAGTCAGTGCTCCCTCAGCTCAGAAAGGTGTTACCTTCCCAAGAGACTTCAAGATGGTCCCATGTTAAAGAGAAAACCAAATTTAAGAAAGACCATGAAGCCATGGGCTGGAACCATTTTCTTTATTTATTTTTTGTTCTTAATCCTCACTGGAGGATATTTCCCCATTGATTTTAGAGATAGTGGGAGGGAAAGGGAGAGTCAGAGGGAAAGAAACAGTGATTGGTTGCCTTTCATATGTGCCTGACCAGGGCCAGGGATCAAGCCTGCAAGCAAGGTATGTGCCCTTGACCAGAATCTAACCCAAAGCTCTTCAGTCCAAGTGTCAATGCTCTAACCATTGGACAAAAAGAGCTAAGGCTGACTCTTTCAACATGTGTAGGCCATTCCTGGAAATCTTTGTGTAAAAATTCATTAGGACTTTATACGAAGTCTATGCACAGTAAGTGTTGGCTAACAATGAATTTGTTTGTTTGTTTTTAGTCCTCACCTGAGGATATATTTTTAAGTCTTTATTGTTGAAAATATTATGTATGTTCCCTTTTTTCTCCCATTGACCCCTTATTGTCCCCCCCGCCTCCCTCCATCTCAGGCCTTCACCACACTATTGTCTGTGTCCAGGGGCTGTGCATATGTGCATATAAATTCCCTGGTTAATCTCTCCCTCCCCACCCCTGCTTTCTCTCTAAGATTGCACAGTCTTATCCATGCTTCTATGTCTCTTAATGTATTTTGTTCAACAATTTATTTTATTCATTAGATTCCAAATATGAGTGAAATAGTATGATACTTGTCTTTCTCTTACTGGCTAATTTCCATTAATATAATGCTTTCCAGCTCTCTCCTTGAGGTCTTAAAGGGTAAGAGATGCTGCTGTTTCTTCTTTTTTTCCCCTGCTACATAGTATTCCATGGTATAAATGTACCACAGCTTTTTTATCCACTCATCTACAGATGGGCACTTGGGCTGTTTTCAGATATTAGCTATTGTAAATTGTACTGCTAGGAACATAGGGGTGCATACATTTGGGTCTCTTAGGATATATTTTTAGAAGTGGGATCACTGGGTCAAATGGCAATTCCATATTTAATTTTTTGAGGAAAATCCATACTGTTCTCCATAATGGCGGCACCAGTCTTCATTCTCACTAGCAGTGTTTTAGGATTCCCTTTTCTCTACATCCTCACCAGCACTTGTCGTTTGTTGATGATAGGCATTCCGACAGGTATGAGGTATACCTCATTGTTGTTTTAATTTGCATCTCTCTAAAAATCAGTGACTTTGAGCATTTTTTTCATGTGTCTCTTGACTAGCTGTATGTCCACTTTTGAGAAGTGTCTATTTGGGTCTATTGCCCATTTTTAAATTGGATTGTTGTTTTCCTTTTGTTAAGTTGTATGAGTTCCTTATGTATTTTGAATATTAACCCTCTATCAGGTATATCACTGCCAAATTTGTTCTCACACACAGTGGTTAGTTTCCCTTTTCATTTTGTTGATGGTTTTTTAAAAATATATATATCTTGTTGATTTCAGAGAGGAAGGGAGAGGGAAAGAGAGATAGAAACATCAATGATGAGAGAGAATTATTGATTGGCTGCCTCCTGCACGTCCCCTAATGGGGACCAAGCCTGCAACCCAGGCATATGCCCTTGACTGGAATTGAACCTGGCACCCTTCAGTCCACAGGCTGATGCTTTATCCACTGAGCATAACAAGCTAGGGTTTGTTGTTTGTTTGTTTGCTGTGCAGGAGCTTTTTCTTTAGATATAATTGCATTTGTTTATTTTCTCCTTAGTTTCCTTTGCCCAAGGAGATGTATCCATGAACATATTGCTATGAGAGATGTCTGAAATTTGACTGATGCATTTAATCCATTTGCATTTAAGGTTATTATTAATAGGTATTTGTTTGTTGCTATTTTTGTTTTTTTATGCCTGTGTTCCTTCTTCCATTTCTACTTTTTCTTTTTACAACAGTCCCTTTAGCATTTCTTGACTTGCTGGCTTGGTGGTAATAAATTCCCTAAGCCATTTTACTTTATTTTTTTGATCTACAAAGCTCCTAATTTCACCTTCAATTTTGATTGATGGCCTTGATGGATAGAGTATTCTTGAATTCAGTCCCTTGTTTTATATCCCTTTATATACTTCAGTCCATTCCTTCCTGGCCTGATGTGTTTCTGTTGAGAAATCATTTGATAGTCTAATAGGAGATCCCTTGTAGGTAACTTTCTGTCTGTCTCTTGCAGCCCTCAAAATTCTTTCTTTGTCCTTAACATTTGCCATTGTAATTACAATCTGTCTTGGTGTGGGTCTTTTTAGGGTTCATCTTGCTTGAGACTTTGTGCTTATGTGATTTTTTTCTTCCCCAAGTCAGGGAAATTTTCTGTCATTATTTCTTCAAATAGGTTCTCTAATTCTTGCTCCTCTTCTTGACCTTCTGGCACCCCTATTTTGCAGATGCTGCTTTGTTTCATGTTGTCCCAAAGCTCCCTTAAACTCTCCTCCTGATTTTTAATTTTTTTTTCAATTGCTGTTCAGACTATGTGTGTTTTTTACTACCCTGTTTTCTAAGTCACTGATTCAGTCCTCTGCTTCTTCTAGACTACTGTTGAAACCTTCCATTGTGCTTTTTATTGCAATTATATCATTCTTAATTTCTTCTTGATTCTTAGATATGCAGTTTAGGAACTTTATGATCCCTACTCCAAATTCTTTCTCTGGCATATTGCTTACCTCCATTTCACTTAGCTCCTTTCCCAGTGATACCTCCTTTTCTTTCCTTGAGGGGTTGTTTCTTTGTTTCCCCATTTTTGCTGTCTCTTTCTGGCCCTGGGCACCTTGCTTGGGGTTTGAGAGGTTGAAGACCCTATCAGGCCAATGGTCTGGAAATTGTTAGACCAGAGGCTGGACTGCCTTGAGTCTCATGCCTTTATTGTCTCTGCTTTGAATTATATGGATCCCATGGATCTGATCCCTCAGTTGTCTGCTTCAGATGCTTGGGTGGTGGGTGCATGTGTGTAGTTTCTCTAGTTTGCAACTCCCTGTGAGAACCCAGAGCCCTCTGGCATGCAATTCACTGTGCAGCCCTGGCACCCATGGCAAAGTGGCACCCTACGTCCTTTTGTCACTGCTGCACTTGCAGGGTGGTCTTGTGGTTCCAGATTGCTCTGGATTGCCCTGGCAGTGCTCTCCTGTGGCCAAGAGTGGGACAGGTGCTGGGTTACTCCAGGTCACCCCGGCAGCAAGTCCCTGCACTCGGGTTTCTCTGGATCACACAGTCCCCACTTTCCTGTGGCCTGAAGTGTGGTGCACACTGGGTTACTCCAGTCTGCCCCTTCTGGTGTGGAGCAGGGGTGGGTTTCTCTGGGTTTCACAGTCCATGCTCTCTTGGGGCCTGGAATGGGGCATACACTGACTTGCTCCGGGTCAACCTGGCAGCAGGTCCAAGAGCACCGGGTGGCTCTGGGTCAGACAGGAAACACAGTTATGAGGTCTGGGGTGGGGTTGGATTACAGAGGTCCCCCTAGCTTGCCCTCACTGTGGGTTCCTGGAGCCAGATCCTGGGACACTGTGTGCCAGCAGGCTGGTGAGGAGGCCTTGTGCAGAGGTCACTCTGGAGTACTCACTGCAGACATCTAGGAGCCTGTCAGGAGGTGCTGTGACACCCCCTGCCAGGGCATGTTATGGCTGGCAAGCAGCATTCTCTGGGCATCTTCTGCCCTTCCTTATTGAAAATGGTCTCCTTGGCTGTGTATAATTTGTTATTTCTTGATCTCAGTGGTAACTCATTCATTGTTTAATAACACATTATTTAATCTTTATGTGTTTGAATGTTTTTGAGTGTTTTTAGTAGTTGATTTCTAATTTCATTTCATTATGATCTGAGAAGGTACTTGATATGACTTCAATCTTCTTGAATTTGTAGAGACGTGTTTTGTGTCCTAAATGTGGCCTATCTTGGAGAATGACCCATGTGTAATTGAGAAGAATGTATTTTCTTCAGCTTTGGGGTGAAATGTTCTATATATGTCAATTAAATCCATTTGATCCAGTGTGTCCTTTAAAGTCACTGTTTGTTAATTTATTTATTTATTTATTTGTTTGTTTGTTTTATTTATTTTTTATTTTTGTCCAGAAGATCTATCTAGTGACCTCAGTGGGTGTTAAAGTCCCCTGCTATGACTGTGTTGTTGATCTCTCCCTTAAAGTCCTCCAGAAGTTTTTACAAAAATATGTATTTGAGGGCTCCTATATTGGGTGCATATATATTTACCAGGGTTATATCCTCTTGTTGGATTGATCCTTTTAGTATTATGTAGTGACCTTTGTTGTCTCTTGTGATGGCCTTCATATTTTTAAAATATATATTTTTACTGATTTCAGAGAGGAAGGGAGAGGGAGAGATAAAAACATCAATGATGAGAGATAATCATTGATCAGTTGCCTCCTGCACGCCCCCCCACTGGGGGTCAAGTCCACAACCCAGGCATGTGCCCCTGATCAGACTCTAACCTGGAACCCTTCATTTCTGCAGGTCGATGCACCATCCATTGAGCCAAACTATAATAGCTAGGGCAGATGGCTTTAGTTTTGAAGTCTGTTTTGTCAGATATGACTATTGCTATTCCAGCTTTTTATTTTCCCTTTCTATTTGCATCGAAACTTTTTCCCATCCATTCTTTCTTTTCCTGTGTGAGTCTTTTGTTCTGAAGTAGGTCTCTTGTAGACAGCATATACCGTATTTAGGTCATGTTTTCTTATCCATTCAGCTACCCTGTCTTTTGAGTGGAGCATTTAATTCATTTACATTTAAGGTTTTTATTGATAAGCACTTATCTATTGCCATTTTAATTCTTAATGCCTCTGTGTCTCTTTCTGTGTCTTCTCATTACAGCAGTCCCTTTAGCATTTTTTTTTGCAATGTCAGTTTGGTGGTGACAAAGTCTTTTAACTTCTTCGTTGTCTTGCAAACTCTTTATTTCACCATCTATTTTGAATGATAGCCTTGGTGGGTATAGTAATCTTGGTTTCAAAACCTTGGTTTTCATTACCTTGAATGCTTCATGCCATTTCCTTTAGGTCTGTAGATTTTCTAGTGAAAATCAACTGACATTCTTTTTGGAACTTCTTTGTAGGTAACAAATTGCTTTTCTCTCACTGCCTTTAAATTTCTCTCTATTTTTCATTTTTGGCATTTTAATTATGATGTGTCTGGGCATGGGCCTGTTTGGGTTCTTCTTCCTTGGGACTCTCTGTGCCTCCTAAACTTGTGTGAACTTCACCAGGTTAAGGAAGTTTTCGGCCATTATTTCTTAAAACACGTTCTATATTCCTTGCTCACTTTCTTCCCATTCTGGGAAGAAATGGTGCAAATATTGTTCCATTTCATTTCATGTTGTTCCACAGATCCCTTAAACTGTCCTCCTATTTTTTAATTGTTTTTTTTTTTCTTTTTGGTTCTCTGATTGACTTTTTTTGTACCCTGTCTTCTAATTCACCTATCAGATTCTCAGCCTCCCTTAATCTGCTGTGTATTCCTTCCACTGTGTTCCTTATTAGTGCTATGTCATTTTTCATAGCTACTATATCTTTTCTCATACTATTGAGAATCTTTGCCATCAATACTCTGAACTTTATGTCTAATAAATTTCTTATCTCTATTTTATTTAGTTCTTCATCTGGAGAATTCTCTTGTTCTTTCGTTGGGTGGTTTTTTTGTATCCCCATTTGGGCTAACTATTTGGGTTTGTGACTATGTATTAGGTAGATTTGCTATGTCTCCCAATTTCTAGTGCAGGATGGTATCAAATGCTGTTTATGACTAATGAGATCAGGCAAAGAATCAAAGCCTTCAGAGACCTGCCTCTGCAGACTGATTGGATTCAGTCTTGAGTATCCTCAGGCAATTGTCCATGGGTGTGACGAGAGGTTTTCAACAGTGTGGGGCAATTGCTTCTACCTGGAGGCTAGTTGTTATTCTCAGTCTGTTAATAGGCCTCAGAATCTCTGCACAGTGAGGTAAGGGGTTTTACAATAGGGTGGGGCAACTGCCTTCCCCCCATCCCCCCCCCCCCCGCCCTCTGGGCAAAATCTGACTTGTTAGCAAAAGTCCATCTGAGAAAGATGTCCTCTGCAGAGTGAGAGAATGACTCAGCATAGGAAACCAGGGTGTCTGCCTTCTGAGCTCTAACCCTAGAGTTTCCATCTATGACTTTTGCTCACACACCTCCAGTCTGCTCCGCCCTCTGTCTGCCAGAACCCAAGGTGAATAGCTGCATGTGAAATTTTGTGAGTTAGCCCTTAAAGGGGTAACTCACAAAATTTTTTTTGTGAGTTACAAAAAAAAAAATTTCCAGCCATCTCTTCCTGGCAGACAGCACCCAGCTGCTTTTCACAGCCAGATGATATATGGGCACCTTTATCAGTTCTGGTGCTCTCTGCTGGGGGCCAAGCTTGGAGTTTAGACTTCAGTGTTCTCAGTGGGAACTCCCCTCCCCTTGACAGCTGAGGTATCTCTCTGTACCTACAGTTTGTGTCTGTGGGAGCCTGGCCATACTTCCTACCAGTCTTTATGCAGTCTCCACTTTCTGTCTTTGGTTATCAGGGTTCTCTCCAGCTAGTCTTCAGTTTATTACTTCAGTTGGTTTTCTGTATTTTAGTTGTAATCCCAGTTTGGTCCTGGAAGCATGTCAATGTAGCATCCCCTTACTTCACCACCATTTCTTAATCTTTCAACAATGAATATTTACATGTTCAAATTCTATTTAACACCTCTAATCCTGACTTTTGTCTTGGCATTTTTTAAGGATGCTATCAACCTCATGATCATTCCTGACTTTCTATATTGGTTTGGATGGTTTCCATTGCAACAGAACTCAAGTTAAACTAGCTTTAAATAATAAATATTTTAACTTCCATAGCAGGAGATTCATAAAAAAAAAAAAAAAAAAAAAAAAAAGAGCTCCAGAGTTGGTTGATTCAGCAGATTAATAGTGTCATCAAGGATCCATCCAATCTTTTAATGTAGCAACTAATATCACCCATTCCAAAAAGTTAACTGTCACTTCCTGTGGCTCTATCTGAGGAGAAATGATCTTTCCCCAGAAGCTTCTCAGGAGGCTTCCTCTCTCTAGTGACTCACCCATGAAGGTTGGGTCCCAAGCCTACCCCAAGTCTATCACTAGCATGATTGGCTTTTGTGATTCCTCTGAAGGTGAATGGGTTTGGAGAGATCAGATACAGAGCCATGCATCTGTATGGTGACTTCAGCTAACAAATGCTTATTACATTTACCCAACAACATTTCTATGATGTAGATAAGGTAGGTATTATCATTCCCATTTTATAGCTGAGATGAGGGAGGATTATAGAATAGTGCCTTGTTTTTAAGAAACATTTTTGTAAGAAATAGTTGAAATAGAATATCACTATTTTATATATATATATATATATATATATATATATATATATATATATATATTGATATTTTACAGAGAGGAGGAAGGGAGAGAGATAGAGAACTAGAAACGTCAATGAGAGAGAAACATCGACCAGCTGCCTCTTGCACACCTCCTACCGGGGATTTGCCCGCAACCAATGTACATGCCCTTGACCGGAATCGAACCTGGGACCCTTCAGTCCGCAGACCGATGCTCTACCACTGAGCCAAACCGGTTTCGGCAGAATATCACTATTTTAAATCCAAATTAAAGAATCAGTTTAGTCCATGATCATTAATGGCTTTACTACCAGTTTAAGAGGCAATATATATTTCATTTTCTAGACTAGAGCTTTAGTAAATGTTTTTTTGAATATATAGTTTCATTTTGCTTTTTTTCTCCCATCTGGTCACCTGTTTCTCCCCATGTGGAATCCTCTGTCAGAAATCTTTGGTAGGAAACCCTTGAGAATTTGGGCGATAGGATGTTCAGATACAGGAGCCACAGGAGACAAGATGGTCAAAGGTGATGAAATTAAAGGAAGGCCATCAACAGCAAGAGGTTAAACATTCAACCTGTTTTCTTCTCTTCCACTTTTCTCCCTTCCCCGGTCCCCAACGTGCAACACTGTGGTCCCTGCTCATGGGCCTTTCCGAAACCTGAGGTTTGGTATGTATGTGCAAGTGTGACAGATATCAGGTTCTTCAGTGGATTTAACAGGTAAAATAACTGCTGGGATCTCTTTCTGTTGGAAGTGTCTGTAAGTCCTCTGCCAGGTAGATAGTAAGCATGCTTGGGGATAACTTCTGAGTGCAGGGTGTTTTGTCATTCACTGAAAACGTCACACTCCAGACTGGTTTCCACTACTGAGCAGGGTTCAATGACTTATTCTTAGTCACACAGTGCATAACTTACAGTTGGTTATTTGGCTAGAAAAAAAAAAGCATGAGGGACACTGATGTTGCAAAATAGTGATTAATAAGATGTAGAGGGCCCCTTGGGAATGCACATGGATGACCTTTAAATTAATGTCAGCTGAGTCCGAGGTGACTGGCATGGCTGTCCCCCGGAAACAGCCTCCCAAAATGTGGGAGACTGTTATCAGTACCGATTTCTTATCTTTATCCATGTGCTTGGAATGAGGAAAGAATAGGACCTTGACTTACCCAGGTCTTGATACCGTGTTTCCCCGAAAATAAAACATCCTCCAAAAATAAGACTTACTTACAGGTTTCCTTCTGAGTGAAATATAAGGCATCCCCCCAAAAATAAGGCCCCCCAGGCTCTGTCTCAGAATGAAAATTAATTTACCGTAAACTGGTCGCTAGGGCCACCCCGAATGGCGTCTAGCAACCAGTGACGTTAGGCAGAGTCCTGACGTCACTGCTGTGTGGAGGCGGAGCGGAGGTCGGAGTGAGCGGTGAGCGAGGGGTGGGAGAGAGGAGGAGACATGAAGACATTTCTATAGGAAAGAAAAATAGATCAGATAATGATTCTCGCAGGAATGACGGCCTATCTCCACACTCTTGATATTGCAATAAATAAGCCATTCAAAGACAATTTGCGCATGGAAATTAATGACTACATTGAAAATAGAATGGAGAGAAATCAGCGTGGAAACTTTGTGAAACCTAAACTGCAAGAAGTTGTGACTTGGGTGAAGAATTCATGGGAGAAAATCACTGACAGTTGCATTGCAAATGCACTGCGAGCAGGCTACCTTGACAAGAAGTACTCATTTAAAGACAGTGCTATTGCTAAACATGAGAGATTTGGTCCACTGATTCTAAAAGAAATGGAGTCACAAGAAATTCACCAGGAAATTCAGGAATTGAATTATTATGATGATGTTCCAGAAGATGATGACATGATTGTCATTGGATAAATGAGTAAATTCTTGATACTGTAGGTTTCACAGTTTGTCTGGTTTGTGTTGACAACTACCGTACTACCGTACCATATACAGGTAATAAATTTCCTTTATTTTCATTTAACAATAAATGTGTACCATATTCTTCTTCATGGAAAAATAAGACATCCCCTGAAAATAAGATCTAGCACATCTTTGGGAGCAAAAATTAATATAAGACACTGTCTTATTTTCGGGGAAACGGGATGCTAAATCCCAGGAATGAGGGAATGAATAGGACCTGGGCACACCCAAAACTTCTTTGACCTTAAAACCCCCCTCTGGAAATCAATAAATGCGCTGTTTTGTCTGTGGTGGGTGTTGACTGTCCCTCCATCAGAGTGACAGCATCCACCTGGCATGCATCTTTTGGGTCTATTTCTGCCTCTTGTCTCTTTCTTTCTTTTATTTCTTAATCCCCAGCTTCTCCACTCAGGAACCAGCCCTCCCTTTCCGTGTGGAACGTGGAAAAAGGAGAAGCACCCCATTGGAATAAGAAGCATTAAATAATGAGTCTGCAAATTCCTCTTAAGATTCTCTGCTTGATCTGCAGAATGTCTTATATTGCACACAAACATGCCACTAGGTCTTCAAAGTTTAGTGTTCAAATGATAAAATTACATTCAACTTGGTTTTTAAATGACTGAGAGTTAAAAATGCAAAACTATTTATACACTCAATGTGTTATTTGCAACCATTTTACAACTATTAGTGTAAAATGTTCTCCCTCATCTTATCATTGACACACAAAAAAAGCAAAAATTTTAAAAATAAGTCAGTTAACTAAAGGGCAATAGGCAAGATTTCTAAATGTCAGGCTAAGAAATTGATTTTAATACATTTGATATAATAATGTGAAGTTAAATCACCTACAGAGCCAGCTGGTTTGAGTCAGTGGGTAGAGTGTCAACCTGCAGACTGAAGGGTCCTGGGTTCGACTCTAGTCAAGGGCACATGCCCAGATTGCATGCTTGATCCCAGTAGGAGGCATGCAGAGGCAGCTGATCAATGATTCTCTCTCATCATTGATGTTTCTATTCTCCCTCCCTCTCCCTTCCTCTCTGAAATCAATATCTGCTACATTTTAACATACATTTTGTTTCCAAGGATGAAACAATATATCATTTACACATTTTAAAATTTTTGTTAATTTTCATCTGAGGATATTTTTCCATTGATGTTTATTTATTTAATATATTTTTATTGACTTCAGAGAAGGAGAGAGAGATCAAAACATCAATGATGAGCAAGAACCACCGATCAGCTGCCTCCTGCATGCCCCCGCTATTGTGGAACAAGCCTACAAACTGGGCACATGCCCTTGGCTGGAATTGAACCCATGAACCTTTAGTCTGCAGGCTGATGCTCTACCCACTAAGCCAAACCAGCTAGGGCTCCATTGATTTTTAGAGAGAGTGGAAATGAGGGAGAGAAATAGAGGAAGAGAAACAGTGAGAGAGACACATTGATTGATTGCCTTCCGCACACGCCCCAACCAGGACAAGGGATTGAGTCTGCAACCGAGGTACATGCCTTTGACCAAAATCAAATCTGGGGCCCTTCAGTCTGCAGGCTGACTCTCTATCCACTGAGCCAAACAGACTGGGGCTTTAAAATGAATTCATTAACAAAATGTGCTTTTTCTTAAATTGTTACTTTAAAGTAAGTAAACGCCCCATGTCATTTACATCTTGACAAAATTCAGATGTAATACATTATAGATAACTAAAGGCCCCCATGCACGGAATTCAGGCAAGAGGGGGCCTTCCTCCCCCGGCTGCTGGCACTGGCTGCCCTCTGGCGCCCGGGCCCGGCTTCCCCGCAGCCCTGCTTCGTCCGGAAGGTCGTCCGGAAGGATGTCTGGTCTCGTTAGCATAGTATGCTTTTATCATTATAGATAATAAAGATTGTAAAATATGAATCTTAAGATATGATTTTAATAATATTGATATAAAATATTTTTAACTTAAAAATCACAAAATAGTGAGATTATGTGGAAAGCTACCAAGAGACTATAAGGGATTGCTGTGGAAGTGCCGCTCTGTTGCTATGAAAGGAGTTTGCAATAGAAAAGAAAAAGACGGGAGCCGCTGCGGGCGATCAGCACACCGCCCTGGGGTTCCTTCCCTCCAGGCCTGTGCTCCGGTCTGAGGGGCTCCGAGAGCCGGTGCCTCACAGCTGCTTCGGAGCTGCTCCCGGGCTCCGCGCTGAGCACACACCGGCCTGAGTTTCAGGGACCACGTAGGAGGCCCCGGGCCCCATGTTCTCCTCAGCCTGAGGGAGTGCGCTCTGACTGAGCAGCCCAAAGGTCCTGCCGGACACCGGGAGAAACGGGACCAGGAGTGACCTTCTCTGTTGATGGACAGTCACTGCTGCAATGAATGGAGTGAGATTTCTCTTTCAAACTGAATAAAGTGCATTGGTAGAAAAACTGGGGAATCTGAATGAAATTCATAGTTTAATGAACAGAACTGTGCTCTTTTAAATGTCTTCCTTTTGACCAATGTGCCTATAAGATGTAAACATTAGGGGGAGGTAGGGGGAGGGAATATGGTGGCTCTCTATAGTGCCGTTCTATAATCTTAAAGTTATTTTAAAATAAAAGCTTTAAAAATAAATAAAGTGCTGGAAATATTTCTTTTGCAAGGAGGGCCAAAGGAGTTGGGCTGAGAGGTTTTGAGTGTCTCCCAGCTCAAACCCGGGGCCGGACTGGGAAGTGCCTGAGCAGACGGCCTTGACAACGCCGCCAGGTGCAGGCGCAGCCAGCCCGCAGCCCACGCTGGAGGCAGGGCCCGCTCTGCCTCTTTATGTCCTAATAGCACTCCCTCTGCGGCCACCATTGAATTGGGTCCCTACTGCATTTCACACTTGGATTAACTCAATCATGCAAATTATGTCAAGCCTAAAAGAAATCGGGCTGTGGGCAAATAAGAAATGCTAATAAAAATGGAAAATGCAGCCATTGCTGCCCATGGCCCTCAGACCCACGTGCTCTGACTGGGTGAGGAAGGGGAGGATAAACAGGTCTGAGCCATAAACATAAATAAAAACCACAGGGCTAATTAGAATCCCAAATCTTGATTCGCCTCTCTTGGTGGAATGGACTAGTCCCGACAAGATTAGCGGGATAAGGTTTCCCATGTTGCACATTCCTTGAAATGCCTCTGTTTGTCCGTGCCAAGCAGAGATTCCAGCGGCCGCTTTGTGGATTCCTTCCTCTCCTTCCTGTGCATCACCCCACTCCTTCCCCCCTCCCCCCATTCCCCTCCCCCTCCCCTGCTCATCCCTGTCCAGAGGCCCCTCGGCAGGCCCCTCTCTCACTCCTCCTAGTGTCTTCTAAGCCAGGCCTCCCCTCCTCGCGGAGCTCCGTCAGCTCTTCGCGCCTCTCACCGGCATGTCTGTTACGTGCTCTTTGGGGTTCACGCAGCTTCTTTCCCTGGGAAGGCAGGCTCCCTGCGGAAAGGCCAGGCTCAGCCCCTCTGCTGGGCCTGCCCCGGTCACACTCACATCTGGCCGCTCAGTAGCTGGTGTTAGAAGGCGTTCCTGGGAGTTTCGGTGGAGAAGGAGAAAAAGGACCACAATGGTGGAGGTCCTCAGAGCCTCTGACTCCTCTAGTGTCCTCCCTACCCATGGGTCCGTTTGCGGAGGGTTCCGTTATCTGAGTCACCACGGTCCTGAAACAGTCCGTGGGGAACTTTGTGAGCAATCCACACATTGCTCACTGGGTCCGTTCTCAGAGTGTGCTGGAGCCTTCCTCCGTCCCGCCCCGTCCTGTTGGACATGGTCGCCCTCAGCCAGTGTCTCACGCTGAGCCGCCCCTGCCCGTGGCCACTGCAGTAGCCAGTGAAGTTCTCCTATCAGCTGCCGGACACTGCAGTGCTCGTGCTGGGTCGCCCTGGGTTTAGTAATAGTGTCCCAGCATGCCAGAGAGCGGTGCTGGCCACTCGTGTGCCCGAGAAAAGCCGCGGAGCGTGTCTCGGTGAGAAGGTGCGCATGTGCAGGAAAGCCCTGTCTGTATAAGCTTCGGTGCCATCTGTGGGTTCGGGCACCCACAGTGCTAAAGGCCTGGGAACATGTCTTCCGTGGATAAGGGGGCTCTACTGGATCTCGGACTTGCTCCATGCTCAGACCATTTGGTGTCAATTATCCACGGGCAGAGAACATGACCCAAAGGAAGGACCCGCTGTTTGTGTTAAGTTTTAAAAGAACAGGAATACGCGGGCGGCGCTGGGACCCGTGGCCATGCCGAGGCTGGCTCCAGCGGCCTCACCTAGCGTTGAGCCGGGCCTGCAGCAGGGCCAGCTGGGCCCCACAGCCTCCTGCACCCGCCACTCAGCCTGGGCTCCCTCAGGGCTGAGCCTACGCTGCTCTGAAGCTGCTGACTTCAGATTGCCACACACACAACCTCCTGCGCCCACAGACGGGGATGTGATGCAGGCTATTGAGTCCGGAAGCTACATCTGGAACCTCCGTGTGTCACTCACAGCACCTGGCCCAGAACAGTGCTGAAGTGCTTAGTCCGGTGGTCTCCCTGACCAGTGGAACTGGACGGCCCAGCAGGCCGTTCTCCGACCTCGCCCTCCCTTCGCCCTGCTCCTGGCCTGGTGCTCGGAACGGTGGAGGGAGAGCCGGGCGCTGAGCCGACAGCGCTGCCCTAAGAGCTGGTGCCTGCCGTTCAGGATGGTCCCAGAACCACTGGGTGCCTCCACTGCCCGGCGCTGTGACTTGTGTGCATGACCCCGCTAATCCTCACCAGATCCGGGGGTAGATGAAATTATTGTCCTTATTCGCCTTTTGCACACAAGGAACCTCGGGCTTTGGGAGACGCAGGAATGTGGCTCAAGAGCCCAAGCCGAGAGTCAGCAGGTAACCCTCTGTCCTGGTCCACGCCTGTCCCCCCGCAGGGAGCCCGGGGGGTGGGGGGCCCTCTCTCCCCGCAGGGAGCCCGGGGCCCTGGCCTCTCTCCCCGCAGGGAGCACGGGGCCCTGGCCTCTCTCCCCCAAAGGGAGCACGGGGGTGGGGGGCCCTCTCTCCCCGCAGGGAGCCCGGGGGGTGGGGGGCCCTGGCCTCTCCCCGCAGGGAGCACGGGGGGTGGGGGGCCCTCTCTCCCCGCAGGGAGCCCGGGGCTCTGGCCTCTCCCCGCAGGGAGCACAGGGGCCCTGTCCTCTCTCCCCGCAGGGAGCACGGGGCCCTGGCCTCTCTCCCCGCAGGGAGCAGGGGGCTCTGGCCTCTCTCCCCGCAGGGAGCACGGGGGCCTGGCCTCTCCCCGCAGGGAGCACGGGGGCCCTGTCCTCTCTCCCCGCAGGGAGCACGGGGGCCCTGTCCTCTCTCCCCGCAGGGAGCACGGGGCCCTGTCCTCTCTCCCCGCAGGGAGCACGGGGGCCTGGCCTCTCCCCGCAGGGAGCTCGGGGCCCTGGCCTCTCTCCCCGCAGGGAGCACGGGGGTGGGGGGCCCTCTCTCCCCGCAGGGAGCACGGGGGTGGGGGGGCCCTCTCTCCCCGCAGGGAGAACGGGGGTGGGGGGCCCTCTCTCCCCGCAGGGAGCTCGGGGGTGGGGGGCCCTCTCTCCCCGCAGGGAGCTCGGGGGGTGGGGGTCCTCTCTCCCCGCAGGGAGCACGGGGGGTGGGGGACCCTCTCTCCCCGCAGGGAGCCCGGGGCCCTGTCCTCTCTCCCCGCAGGGAGCATGGGGCTCTGGCCTCTCTCCCCGCAGGGAGCACGGGGCCCTGGCCTCTCTCCCCGCAGGGAGCACGGGGGCCTGGCCTCTCCCCGCAGGGAGCACGGGGGCCCTGTCCTCTCTCCCCGCAGGGAGCACGGGGGCCCTGTCCTCTCTCCCCGCAGGGAGCACGGGGCCCTGTCCTCTCTCCCCGCAGGGAGCACGGGGCCCTGTCCTCTCTCCCCGCAGGGAGCTCGGGGGCCTGGCCTCTCCCCGCAGGGAGCACGGGGGCCCTGTCCTCTCTCCCCGCAGGGAGCACGGGGGCCCTGTCCTCTCTCCCCGCAGGGAGCACGGGGGCCTGGCCTCTCTCCCCGCAGGGAGCACGGGGGGTGGGGGCCCTCTCTCCCCGCAGGGAGCAGGGGGCTCTGGCCTCTCTTTCCGCAGGGAGCACGGGGGCTGAGCCTGGGCTCTGAGAGGTGTGTCTGCTCCCGGCCCAGGGACTGCTGTGTCGCTGGCGCGCTCCCTGGCTCCTTTAACGTCTGGAGGACCAGAGGGACAGGTGGCGCCTGCAGGTCTATGACCGCAGACAGACAGGAGGAGGCTGCCCAGTTCCCCCCAGGACTGAGCTCGGAGCGCCAGGCTTTTCAGAAAAGAGCCGAAATCGTAGACTTCACTTCACATCCAGCTTACCTTCTGCTTCTGCTGACGCAGCTACCTGTCAGATCAGGGCAATAGAATCTTCACCAAAACTATTTTTATTCTAAACCAACTCTCACTCTGTCCCCAACCGAGTGGGTGGGCTGAAGAGAACTCCAGGCCCCCATGCCGGTGCTCGGCCCCCGAGTCCCCCTGGAAGGGGAGGGTGCCGAGCTCAGGACCAGGCCGCCGGCGGACCGCGCACCTGCTCCTGACAGAGACAGCGTGGTAATGAGCCGTGACCGGAAGTTTGATTTTTCTGTCAAGTGTTCCTATCCACTTTTAATAAACAGAAGAATAACATGAACTCCGTCGCTTGCTCTCAGCGTCACCCCACAGGTCGCTCCTGGTGCCATGAGCTGAGCCCCGGTTCTAATCGGCAGACAAATGCTTTCCCAGGCCCTTCCGTCGGCTCCTCTGGCCACCGACTCTGCTCCCGGGTTCATTCCTTTGCCTCTGTTCCTTTGCTCTGTTCGATACGGGCCGCTCGGTGCTTTGCCAGGGGAAACTGTCAAGTGTGCCATCACATTTACAACTAAATGGTTTCAATTTATTGTCTCTGGCGTGAAATGCAAAATGCGAGCACTGCTGTTCTCCCTCCCAGCCACGCTGCGCGCTTTGCAGAGGGCTGTCTCCTGTGGGGACGCGGCGCTGGCCAGCGAGCAGGGCTGTGACTGCGGGCGGGAGACAGGTCCGGTCACCGGTAGCGCTTGACTTTGCTTCCGTGAAACACCTCCCCGGTTCCTCCTGACCGAACCCGCTTTGTCCACATTCGCTGAGAAATTGCGTGGTGCGGGACAGGAGAAGTGCACGCTCTGAAAGTGGCCAGGATGACGATGCTTTTCTTTCTCTTTTCCTTTGGTTGCAAAAACACTCTCGGATTTATGGGGGACAGCTCAGCTGAGATGGCTGCAGGGAAAGACCGGCTGCCGAAACCAAACTGACCACAGGATGTCGCCGGCGCTCCATGCAAATGCCAGGCCCGGGGCAGGTCCCTGGGAGCGCGGGCTTGTTTGTTAAAGAGGCAGGCCAGAGCACACCGGTCTCCCTGCACTTTCTAACCAAGCCGGCCTGGCCGCAGCCCGGTCTTCCCGCCCCGCCCAGCAGCCCGGACGCAGCCTGCCCCGCGGAGACCCCACGTCAGGGAGCCGCAGCCCCTCAGCCCAGCGGGCTTTCACTGCCCTGGAAGTCACCCTGAGCGGAGTTAATGGCCGGCGCCAGAGCTCACCGTTCTTACTGTGACTTTCTTTGGAAGCTTCATGCTCGAGCAGTGTGGGGACTGTGCTGCTCAGCTACCTGCCTGCGGCTTGGGAACCCAGTAACTCCCTGGAATAAGCATTTAAAAGAGCCCAGAGGAGAAACGTTTGAAAGGGACATAAATAGACACTTAAACTTACTAAGGGAAGAATTTAAAAATAGAATTCAGTTCAATGATGAACTCAGTCCTCTGCCCCCCCCCTTTTTAAAGCTTTTAATTTTAAATGTATTGTTTACGTTTATTTTTATTGTTTCCAGCATTACAGATGTCCCCTATTCCTCCCCTTCCTCTGCCTCAGCCACCAGCCCCCTCTCACCCCAGGACTTCCGCCCTGCTGTGTGCCCGCGGAGCCGGCCCTCCGCAGGGAGGCAGGGTGAGGGACAGCGGGTACGGAGCAGAAAGGCCGTCCTGAAGGGCGTGGAAGGGGCAGGCCCAGAGGGAACACCGGGGAGGCCCATGGCCAGCCGCCTCTGACCCTGCGGAGGCAGCTGCTTCTCCATGAGCACAGGACCCCGAGAGGCACTGACTGGGTGCTCTGTGGAGCAGCCCAGCCCCAGGGCAGCTTGTCTGCCGCCTGCTGGCCGGGAGGACCCTGCTGGCTCCTGTGGCCTCAGCTTTGTGAGCGAGTGAACAGATCACTACTCTGCTCGGTCCCATGGTGTCGTCAGCATCTTCGCCTTCGCTTGCGTGGAATGTGTTTGCAGATCGGGAGAGTCTGCTCCTCACGAGGCACAGCCAGAGGCCCACAGGGCTGGGTGTGTTGAGTTCACAAGGGACTGCTTTCCCACTCTTTTTTTTTTTTTTATTAATGTATTTTTATTGATTTCAGAGAGGAAGGGAGAGGGGGAGAGAGAAAGAAACATCAATGACGAGAGAGAATCATTGATTGGCTGCCTCCTGCACGACTCCTTCTGGGGGCTGAGCCCATAACCCAGACATGTGCCCTTGACTGGAATCGAACCCAGGACCCTTCAGTCCACAGGCTGACTGACGCTCTCTCCACTGAGCCAAACCAGGTAGGGCTGCTTTCCCATTCTTTCATTTATACATCCTTGTGCACAAATCTGAATTTCTGTTATTTTTAATACTTAATGTAAGCAACACTTTTACTGGTGTGGAGGCTGTCATTCCTGAATTGTGCCCTGTGCTCCCACCCTCCCCGCCCCCCCAAATCCATGTGTTGAATTTCTAAGCCCCAGTTCCTCAGAGTGCGGCTGTATTGGAGATGAGGCCCTCAGAGAGGTGGTTAAATGAGAAAGAGGTCACATGGGTGAGGCTCACAGTGTGAGGGCGTCCCTGCAGGAGGAGGTCAGGACTCGGACACACGGGGATGGCCGATGAGCACGGGGGCGGGGCCGCCTCCGGGCCCAGGACAGCGGCCTCGGGGGAGGGCAGCCGTGACAGCGGCCTCGGGGGAGGGCAGCTGTGACAGCGGCCTCGGGGGAGGGCAGCCGTGACAGCGGCCTCGGGGGAGGGCAGCTGTGACAGCGGCCTCAGGCTCCGACCTCCAGGGCGGTGAGGAGATAGATTTCCCTGCTGGAGACCCCGGTCTGCGGAGTCGCTATAACAGCCCCAGCACACACGGCAGAGCCGCCTCGGCGCGGGGTGCTCTCATGGAGCACCGGCTCAGGCTCCGGGCTAACGGCAGCTCCTCCCTCGAACGGCAGGAATGGCAGGCAGGAACGGTAGGAACAGCCTGCTGAGCAGGGGAGCAGGGCAGAGTCGGGGTTTGTGGCGAGTCTGTAACTGGAGCTCTAGCCTGGCACCCGATTCACATGAAACCAGAGAACTGGGCCTTATAAATTCTCTGGTCCTTTTAATTTATGGCTCTGCGATAGCATTTATTTCAATCTGGACCAATTCAGTGTGTGCTGTGGGTTTGGGGGTGAGCCTGTCCCCTCCTCCCTGAAACAGGGCTCTCCATTGTGCTCTCGGGGCTCACTCTACACAGCAAGTACTAGTGTCCCCAAGAGGCAGAGCGGGTGCCCGCCCCCTTGGGCTGCGGTGGAGGCTGATGCTGGGGCCGCGTGCCCGGTGTGCACCCGGCCTGGTTTGCATGGTGAGCGGACCGACCAGCCCAGACCCGCTGGTCTCAGAGCCGTGCTTTTCCCACTCCACACGCCGCCTTACACAAACCCCTGGATAAAGATAAGCCGAGAGACAAGCATTCTAGCCACAAAGGTTGTTGCTACTGTAAGAATGGCTTCACCGTGGCGGCTCCTTTAAGTGGGAAGCCCCTGTGAATTGGAAATACGACTGGCTTAATGAAATTCAGTTCCCAAGTCTGGGCAACTCCCCTGAAAGGGAGCACACAGGGTCCGGAGCACACCGAGTGGGCAAGGAGCCACACTGCGGAGTTGGCTGGGCCGAGTCGGGGCCTGGGAGGCGCCTCCCGCTCCGGGGCTGGGCTCTGTGTCCCCTCCTCCCGCCCTGCCCCGGCCCCCGCAGCGTGGCCGTGAGCGCCCATCGCCGGCCAGGACACGAGCACGGCAGGACTGAGCTCGCTGGGGGCCAGGTCCCTCCTGACGAGGCCGCTATGAGCTACACAAGAAAACAGGGACCTTCGCTTGCATCTGAACTTGAAATTAAAACCTGAAAAAACAGCAGCAAGATACTCACTGACTCACAAACAGAGAAAACATACGGTCCTTTGGAATTGTTCCATAGCCGGAGCCGTTTCCGATGAGCCTTGCGGATCTGAGGGCTTGTTCTTAGGCGAGCTGCTGCGTTTGAGACAGTGCGTCACTCTGATGTGAGGGGGACACACAGAGGAGGTGTCGTTTACAGGTTTCATAACTAATTTATGAATAACGTACATATAAAGAAATCCATGTAGTTCTGATAATTGTGGGGTATTAAAACATCCCATTTTAGGGATTAGAAAAAATATTCAGGTCATTTTTCCAACTCAACCATTAAATTACGTAAATGTCTTTTTCAAAATACGCTACCACTGTCTGAGAGGAAATGAGAGACTGTTCCATGCAGGTCTTCTTCATAATAATAATAATAATAAGCAAAATGCAGTTGCAATTTGGTGTTTAAATGTTTCCTCTTTTGGGGGCCACCTGGGCCTTCGTTTTGCTTTGCATTTCCCCTCTCTTCCATGCTGGGGGATACGGGTTTCCTGGTGCGCTCACACCGGCCTGTGCGGCGGAGGGTCTGCTGCCTCCGGGGAGCAGGCCGCCTCCACCCCGCCGGTGCAGAGAGCTGGGGCTGCGGGCCCTGCCTGCCCTCGCGTCCACGCGTCTCTGTGCTGACTCGCAGCAGCTCACAGACACCACGGCACACGCAGGCCCGCTGCACGCCGCCTCCTCGGCCAGGGCCTGCCCTGGGCTGGGCTTAACTTCCGGGACTGAACATTTAAGTCTGGGAACTTGCTTGGTTTTCCACGTTCTTGGTGCACAGAGCAGCTGCCACTGAGTCCTCCCTCCCTTCCTTCCGCTGTGTGTGTCCACGCTGCCCTCCCAGCTGCCGCCCTGGCAGGAGAAGGTGGGCGGGGTTGGGGTGGGGGTGAGGGGTGAAGGCCAGGAAGACCGCCTGCCTTTCCTGCCGTCCCAGCGAGATGCTCTGACTGAGGAGCGGAGGCCCCTGATGAAGAGCGAGCTGGGCCTCTCTCTGACCGAGCCGTTCCCTCCGCTCTCACTGGCCTGCGGGCACCCAGCCTGCTTCCCAAATGGATGCCGCTGGCTCACTGTGGCTCCCCGGCCGGAGCCAGTGGCCGTGAATAACCTTGCTTTTGTGTGTATTTACTTTATTTTTAATTTCTCCACCTCCAAACCCCCTCGCTGCTCACCGCCCCATGTGGCGATGTTTCTTGAAACGGTAGAGCCTCTCCTTCTGTGCCCTCCAGTTCTGGAAGCACTTTGTTTCCCCGCTGCTTTGTGAGGCTGTGCCGGGCCAGGTCCCCGGGGCCTTCGAGCGAATTAATTATTAAACAGGAAGGGAGCGGCGCTGGCAGCGGGCGCCAAGCCGCCACCCGACCCGCGCCTGGCACCGCGGCCGCCCTGCACCGTGGCTGCTGAGGCGGCGAGACTCTCCCTCGTTTTCATCAAGCTTTTCTGGACGTGTGCTGGAGCTAGGCTTTGGCAGCAAAGGGCTGGGCAGTCAGCCTTCATCACCTCGTGACCATTTGGGCCAGGAAAAAAACAAAGAGAATCAGAAGTGCTTTCCCAGCTCATAAATCAGCCTGAGCGTGCCCGTTCCCACTGGGAGCAGGCTGGGTTTCCTCTGGTGCATGTGCACATGTGTGTGTACGCATGTAACTGTGGTATATTATATCAACCAGTTCCACAAGGGACGGCAGCGATGGAACATTGTCCTGTTATCATTGTTATAATTATTGCCTTAATTTAGGGGCTAAGTTGAAGATACCATAACTTGTATTGAAAAACACTAATGAAGATGCCACAGGATTTCTTAATTTCCTGTCTGGGCATGCATCCTTTTGAGCCACAGCTCACTGGAAGGCTGGCCGCTGGGCTGGAGCTGGGTCTCAGGGCGGGTGGAGTGGTGACTGAGCCGGTGGCAATGCTTTCTGGAGACACCCACGCCCGCCTCCGAGGTGTGGGGTGAGCGCCTGGAAGGGCCGCTGCCCGCCGCAGGCCGCTCCGTCGGTCTCCACTGGGCCGGGCCGTTCCCAGTCTCAGCCGGCTGCCTTCCACAGGAAGCTGCTGGGAGTGTGCTCACCCCATTAAGTCTCACCCGTGGCTGCGCGGCCTGCGGGCCCGGGGAGGGGGAGGAGGCACGGCGATGTGGGTGCAGCGGGAAGCCTCCTCAAGAGGAAAGAGAACAAAGATTTGGTTAAACATTTAGATTCACGCGTATGCATTCAGAACAAGGCAGAAGACAGCGAGGTCCAGCCACACAGCCCAGCCCGGCCTGCAGCCGGCGCGCAGCCAGCCGACACCTCGCACACATCCGCCCACTCCCGGAACTCTGTGAGAACGGATGTCCGCGAGCCTTGCTGTTCAAATACTCTCTCTAAACCCTTCCCTTCTCTATAGAGATTTAAAAAATGTACTCGAGCTCACAATTCTTATTTTTAAAAATA